>NC_073723.1:56199823-57506073 GCF_023634155.1 Falco peregrinus | reverse complement strand
CTTCCATTGGTTTTCAATAAGCATTATATTCTACTGCTTATTAATAGAATGATTTTGCTGTAAAAACTTGAAACAGTACCATCAGCAGGAGTGCCCTAAATCAGTTTTATCGGGAATACCAGGAATCAGTTTTATGCTATGAAATCTCTTTGCCTTTTTTGCTGTGATTAACCCCCTCCTTTTGTTTTTCATTATGGAGGATCTTGCTTTCATCTGTGTAGCCTCTGAAAGAACAGAAACTAGTTATCTGTCATTGTCACAGTAATCTGTAAGCCATCTGTGTTTGTGTACTTTTGTCCACAAATTCTGAATAATTGAGTGCATAAGGGAAAATGAGAAGATTCCTTGCCCTTGTGTTTTTGATGTTGCTTAAAACTTTCTTATTCTGATTGACACCCAATGTCTGTTCATCAACATTTGGGTTACCCAAAGATAATCCTTGAAATTAGAGGATTTTAAGAATAACTGAATGACTTTTTTTTTTTTTTAATAAAACCAAGGTAAATGTCTTAGCATGCTAAGCATTTCAGGAGTGTGTTACAAAATATATAGAAATGTGCTTTCTGCTGCAATTACAACTGTTAGATCTCTAACATAAGCCAAACCTTCAGCTGTAGTCTTTTATCTTGGCCCCATTATATTCAGGATTAGGGGTTTAAGATGGAGCAACAAGTATCTTCATTATTTTGTTAAGTTCTATCTAGTGCTGATCAAAACTTATTTAAAGCACACAAATGTGAATTTGGGCTGCTTTTACACTTTTGGCAGGTGTTTTTATTACATTATTCACAGTGTAGCCAAAGTTAGGTGGCTAGTTGTTTTGGAGCCCAGAGAGAGAGGGAAGACTTTTGTATACTTTGTGCATTTATTTGCACTTGTCAGCAGACTTTGTTTTGCTTCTTGTTTATGTAGTCTTATTCCTGTACATATATCTTGCAGTCTCAACCAAGCCATGTTTTTCATCTCTCCATAACTGAGTTGCTTAGAAACATATTTCTGTTAAGCAGAAACATACTTACTGATCCTTTTCCAATTTTATTATTTACAGTATTAACCCACAGGGAAGACTTGAAATTATTTCCTTCAAAAAAAGAAAGGTTACACACTGAAAGTTTTTATAAGTGCCTATAATAGATAGATGGTATGATTATAAACTGTTCACTCGGGATTTGCCTGAGGTCTGATCTCCTTTGTAAGAAGCTGTTGCTGTTGTTTTTATACCTCACGCTTCTTTGTCATTTCAGTCACTTTCTCTACCATCTTCTATTTTCTCTATTTATTGATTTCACTTTTCTCAGCTTCATGAAGGTGAAAATTATTTGAGTTCATTAAGTTCGAAATATGGCATTTCTTGTAAACCTTTAGCTAAAACTTGAGGGTTTATCCAGTCCCTTGTCTTAATCAGTTGACAAAGCAGCATGCACTGGGCTTTCTCCATTTGCCCTGTAAAGGCTTATTTCCTTGCCAAAAGCTCTTGTGAGTTTAAAGACTTAAAATGACCTTTAAAGGATGTATTCATAGCTGCCTCAGACACCTGCAGCTGTGCACCATTCCTGCTGCTGTATCTGTAGATGAGTTTTAATTTCTCTCCAGGTATTGCTGCTGGTGTTAGAGATGCTATTTCAGTGACCCTGGATCAAACATGCTTCTTAGCAGCACACCTAACTTTCTTATCAAGTCTGTAGACTCCCCTCCCTGATGGATGGCATTCCATATTGATTGGAATAACTTCATAGTTATTCCAGTTGGCAGCTGTTCCTTCAGCGTTGTTTTGCTTTACAAGGTCAAGGATGATGGTGCTTTTACACCATCTGCCAACACTGCTGACATTGCTGTAACGTAAATTTCTGCATTCCCTGAAGTTTTTATGATGATGAAATTGACTTACCGTCCAATTATACCATTGAAAGAAGAGCAGCAAAATAAAGTTGTTTTCTGTATTTCGAGTTTGACTGAGCTGGAATGCAAACGAGTTTTTCAGCAAGTCAGAAGGTAGATGCTGGACCAGTGTTCTCACTGTAGGCAAAAACCATTATTACCTACTGCTCGTGCATCAGCTGTTATTACTGATCCAAAAGTCCTGCTGTGCGATGTTTTGTGCTCATGCTCTTCCTTGAGTTTCCCATTATAATGATTTTCTGCTCAACTGGGGCTTCTGTGTCTTCTCTAACTAAACACAAATTCCACAAAATCTATAGCTTGCTCTTCTGTTTCTTGAAATAATCCTCTTCGGGGTTCATTGATTTCTCCATCAAGTTAGTATGTAAAAGCTTATGTTTTGTTTTCATCTTTGCATGTTTCCACCATGTGTTTATACCCAGCTTCACAGTAGTTAGTTCTTTTTCTGTGCACAGTGTCACCGTGAGTCTAAAACATGCATTATAACATCCCTTGTGTTTTGGTACGTTCTCGTTTGCACTTGTACATCTCATCTCCAAATGATCTGCTATTTCAGTCCATGTACAAGACTCAGAGAGACTCCTGTAACTGGAAAAGCCCCAGTGGGGTTCTCTGAAACGCGGTACAGCAGAGCTGGCCAAGCAAGCACGAGAGCTGGAGCAGCAGTGCACTGGCAGCCTGGTGTGGCTGGGCTTCGGCTGTGTCTGTGCTCCATCCTCACTAGGGGGGCCTCAAGCCACACAGTCCCCATGGGAGGATGACCAGGAGCTTAACACTCCTGATTTTTTACTTAAACTACTTGGGCAGGAGAAAGCTTGTTTTCCTTTCCTGGTAAATACAGTAGTTGAGTGCTAGAAGTAGAATTATACTTGCTTACCCAGCTTTCATGGTACTGAAGTACAGCTAAGTACTGTTTCCTATCTTAAAACTTTAGGATCTTTTTTAGGTTTGGTTATGGTTTGTAAGGCATTTGCAGGCCTATATCCTGTTGATGTTAATTTTCTTAGTGCAGTTTGTAAAGTTGCTGAAGGAACTGTTTGCTGTATATAGGTGTTAGTTTCATACTGCCTTGATCGCTGCCAGTGCCTCACCTTTCTGTGCATTTTGGGTCCTCAGTTTTTTCATGAAGGCTGATGTAAAAAAGATAAACATGTTGCCTTGCTTTTTTGTAGTACTTAGATCAGACTCTTGGTTTGCTCCACAGTGATCTAACATTGACTACATCATGTAAGTGAAAGGAAGGCAGATGTGAAGCTGAGGTTGAACATCAAGCTACCACTTAGTTTTGCAACCGAGTATATCATTATGCTCCAGAAATAAACTATGTGCAGAACATGGTACAGGCAGGGTAAAAAGAGAGTGCAGATTTTTAGGTTTCTGGATTTGTTTGTGTTTGGTTTATTCCTTATAAAATTTAAGGCATCTTAACCTGCTTCCTAATAATTTCTGCTGCGAGGTAATAATTAGCCTTTACTGAATATTTTATTTCTTCCGCTAGGTTTTAGACATCAGCCTGCTCTGTATATTAACGCTTGCTGTAACTCAAGCAATCTTTCACACAGATTCTGCCTGGCTGGGAGGAGAACAGTTCAGAAACCCTCCCCTGCTCTGTTCTTCATGCTCTGAAAGAATGTGAAAACAGTTCTTGCATGTATGCCCCTTCTTGACTCCTGCACGGACAGCTGGCTGTTGCGTGACACGGAGAGTTTGTATTCAGTGGGTGAGACCAAGTGCTCCCAGGCACATTAAATCTGGGTTGGTCTGGGGGCATGAATGCAGTTGCCATCTGGAGCAGCCCCTTTGTCCTGGGCTGAGTTAAGCCTGGCACCTGCCCGCCGGGCGGCAGCATTTTGTGGCAGCCCTGCTGCTGGCAAGCTGCACAAATGCTTTATCTTTCTCAGATTTCCTACAGAATCTGGAGCCGCTAAATCTCAATATTTTCATCTGGCTGTTTTCATCGCTTTTTCAAAGTGACAGTACATTCTTCATAGATCAGGATATACACTGAACTCCGTATTGTTTCTGGCCACTTAGCAGTTACAGGTCACTGTGGGTATTGTGTTCATCAGTGCCTTGATGATTTGGAAGATGTGAGAGTGTTCATTTTAATCCTTTTGCAGGGGCACAATCTGTCATTTATTCGACATAAATAAATGTCTTATTTATTTGAGAATATACAAACTCGAAATACAGAAAATCTTGGGTATGGGTAAAATAATTATTAAAGTATTTAGTTCTGGTTGATTATATCATAACAACCACCAATCCTCTTATTTCCTCCCCCATCCCATAGAATATTCTGACACATTTTGAAGTTTCCTGTCTCCTTCCCAACTCATCATGCACACAAAATGCCCTTTGTTTAGTGAGAATGGTTCCATAAGGAGCAACGGCAGATGGTAGCCATTTGGCTTTAAGGGTTACACAGGGGAAAAAACTAGAGGAAAGGAGAATTATAGGAACTGCACTGGTTTTATGAAGAGGAGTGGTTGTCACACTTGAAACTTGTTGTTTCTCGGTTAACATCCAGCAGAGTCTTTCTGGAGGATGAGTGTTAGAACTTTTTTTAAAAGGTCACATCACATTTAGCTCAGCATTTTTTTAAAAAAAATAAAGTAATATCCTTGTGTTCCGTATATTCCTCCTAACTGGAAATTCTTCATTTTTTGGAGTTTAGGTGCCAGGTTTTCTCAAAGTTGTATCTAATACACCTGTCAAAAAGGGTTGGGAAGAGAGGGCAGCACTGGCAGGCATTAAATGATAGGTAGGTCCAGGAAAGGCTGTAGCCTCGAGCACTGTCTGCAGGTTTAGTTTTGGTTTTTGTTTCCTTGCTTGTGTTCACAGACTTCTTTTAACAGGAAAGATAGCTATAGAACAATGCAAAGGAACTTTGCGTTACTTTAATACCTTTCTTTTGACTTGAAAATATCTCATCCTTTATAGCCTTTTATATCGCTAAAGGTTATTAAAATCTTTGAGAGTGTCAAGGCTGATGGATTGGAAAGTATTTGAGATTTTCTGCATCAGTAATGAATTCATGGGGTATGGTTTTTGTACACATAATGTTCAGCCTTTCTAAGTTAAGTGTATTTCAGTTCTAGTTTCATTGACCTGCAGACTCAGTCAGTGAGGACTAAAGTTGTCTCAATCTCTCTCCGTAGTCTGACCTGAAATGTGTCCAAGATGCAAAAGGAGGCTCTTTCTACAGGGACCATTGTCCTGTGTTAGGTGAGTTGAAAATAAATTTATCTTGATGTGTGTTAATTATACATAGTCTGAATTTCTTTTTCCTCTTTAAATGTCATCTAAAAGGACTGTTTTTATTAGTGAAATGGTAGCAATGATAAATTGTAATGCTTTTCTAAATGTATTTGGTATCTGTGTGCCAAGCGGATGGCAAGGGAGCGGTTAAGTTTTGGCTAAGTAATAAATCGAGTCATGTCTTGTGCACTCTGTTTCTATATATGAAGTATATAGAGCGAAACATAGCTGTGCATTCTTATCAGACTGTCTTAAGTATTCAGATGTTCAGTGAAGTAGCATGTACATGGCCATAAACAGGAGTCATTCAAGTGTATGACTCTAACCTGTTATTTTATACTAATACTAGTATATGTTGTGAGATCTTGGTTGAGGTTTTCTGTTATCAGCTATTGCACTGACCTATTCATGTATGTCTTAGCTGGGCTTGTAGACATATGCAAAGTATAAAAAATAATTGCCAGGTATTTCGGATTTTAAAATACGAGCAAATTGGGATAAAGTTTATAGACTGTTGGGCACAATTTTTTATATTATCAATGTGTGTTTCCTTGGCAAAACACCTAGTCATAAAACGGGACACTACAGAAAATGTTGCTTTTCTCATGCTTTCCTCCAATGCATAAAAAAAACTTAGCTGGTAAAACTGTCTTTTCTAAAGTGATGAGAATTCTGTCAACTAGTCTTAGTCTAATTCTTTGCACAAGTACTTAAAGTATGACCTGCAAGCACTGTTCTTTTATTAACAGCATAGGTGAAAACAGTAATGGTCTGTTTTGTTTATGAGACAAAAAAAAAACAACGGAGAAGTCACTTAGCTATCTACTGTCAAGTAGATGAATTGTTTGGAAGTAAAAAGCCAAGGCAGTCTGATTTTAGTATCTTGCTTCTGTACTTAAAATCAATTTTGTTATTTTAGTCTGACATGAATAAAAATAGCAAAATAGTAATAGGGTCTTACTGGTTCTTTATTACAGGGGTAAGCTTAGGTTCTTATACATGCCCTTTATTCATTTTAGTTCTTGCTTTAAAAGTAGGTCTGTTTTCTGCAAGTAGCTTGCTTTTAGAGTGATAGTGTACTTGGGTGCATGAATATTAATCATTAAAGATAGTAGGAGACTATGCTTTGGTAAATTCTTCCCTTTCCGCTATATTAAGTTGTTCTTAATAGATGATGATGAACTCAGTTCTTCATTCTTGCCACATTATGCTTCATCTTCTCAGTCTTACTCTTTGTTAGAACATCTGTCCCTTTTATTTGTCTTCTGAACGTAGTTCACAGATATGTTCATGCTGTGAATTTAAATGTATGCTTGGATTAAAAATGAGAAGGTTATTTTTGAAGGTGATATTTGAAGTGGAGTGTAAATAATATTGCAACAGGGGCATGATTAATACAGAGTAGTATGTAATTGGGGCAAAGTACTGGGACTGATTTTGTTCAGTACCACACTGGAGATGATGGTGAGACAGAATACAATCCCAGACAATTTGCAGGTGACAGCAAGTTGGCAGAGGGGTGTGGTTGAAAGTAGAGCTTTATTCAGAAGAGCCTTGTTTGGTGAGTGAAGACCTCATGGAGTTCAATCTGCAGTGCAGTTTTGCACTCGGGTTGAAATAAGCCTGTGTACCAGGGGTTCCCAGACTGGGAACTGTGAATGCCTGAGGGAGGAGCCCTGCTGAGCAAGACCTGGGTGTTGCAGTGAATACCAAATTAAATGAGACAGCAGTGTGCTGTTATTACAATTACAGCCCACTATGAAATTTGCATTATTAGGTGGATAGTGGGCAGCAGGATAGGGAAAGCTGTTAGGCCCCTCTTATCGATGGTGGCGAAGCTGTGTCTAGAATTCTGTGTCCTGTTTGTACCATTGTCTGTCCATCTCCACTTCCCTCCCTTTCCAGTTCTGAGAAAATGTGAAGTCTGATAATGGCCTGCTAAAGTGGTTCAGAGGCTGAGAGAGGACGTATGTAAGGAGGAAAAGCTGGGCTTGTTTAGTGTGGTAAGAAGCAAGTGGAGGAGTAATCAACTAGCCACCTACAACCACTTGGAGGGTGGTTGAAAATGATGGCACCAAAATTTCAGTAGAGGCAAATGCCATAAAAACTAATGGTAGTGACCCTAAGGCTACCTTAAGGTGACTTGAGAGGTTCAGCCTCAGATACTGAGGAAATTTCGGTTACACCTACAGCTCTGTATTGCAGCACTTTTTATAAAGAGTTACTTGGAGAGATTGTGGAACCTTAGCCCTTGAGGGCTTTCAGGACTCAGATAAGCAAAGCCACAGCTGACCTCAGCTGGGTGTTAGTTCAGCTTTGTGTGGGATATCAGACCAGGTGACCTCTAGAGATATTTTCTTCTGACTAATGCTTCTATAATTCTTTGCTGTTATATATCTTTTCCTTTCTTAGGCTTCCCTGTCCCATCAGGGCAGTCTCTGGGATATTTGCTGTCTAAGTTTTCTATCTAGTGCGTTCTGTATTGGTAGCTTTTCTGAAGAACTAAGTCTTCGACTTTGTCCTCTGCAGAAGTGACTGTTTGGGATGTTACGTGTGTTTTGTAGTGATGGTGAAGGGTGCAGAGTGAAAATACTGTTCCATCTATAGGTTTAAACTGAGTTCTATAAACTATAGCCCTAAACCAGGGGTCCTCAAACTACGGCCCGTGGGCTGGATACGGCCCCCCAGGGTCCTCAATCCGGCCCCCGGTATTTACAGAGCCCCCCGCTCCCCCCCCGCCGGGGGTTGGGGGGGAAACTAAGCAGCCGCAGATGGCTGCCTGCCACTTCATCCGCGCGCCGGCCCCCTGGTTAAAAAGTGTGAGGACCCCTGCCCTAAACTATAGGTCGTTTAAACTAAGACCAGGACAGAAAGAAGTCACCAGGTGGTCATAGAAGTCAAAGTCCCTTGAATATGAGCATTTATTCATGGCTTTGTTTTCCTTCTCAGGAGTTTATTCTTCGGTAGTATCAGATTCTCTTCTTTACCACTGTGTCCTTTGGAGACTTAGTGCTGCCAGCTCTGCTGTGGCTTTCAGGCTCTGGAATCAGCCTCCCTTCAAAGAATGTTTTTGTCTTTGTGTCAGGCCATTTGTTTGTACTTCCTTATTGTTGCAGTACAAGGACCCTTTCCCCATTATTACCTTTTGCTTGGAAGAGGAAAAGCAAACATTTCCCCCCTTAGAGACAGCAGTGTTACTAAAGGAACTCTGCTCACGCTGTCCTTTGTCACTGATGTTGCCATTGAACTTGAAGCTACATGACTTCTGCAGTTGTACTCTTTGCTGTTCTGTGGATGGTACCAGATACCATCCTCTGGTTCTGGCAGTGAGGAGGTCCACAGGTGTGTTCTCTCATCAGTTGACGCAGCTTGATGAGTGTGCATGTATACCATTTCTCTCCAGCTAATGAATTTTTACTATGTGACGCATCTTTTGAAAGCAGGAATTATCCAGAGAGAATGTTTTAATTTTAAATTTGCAGGTTGGGTTTTGGGTGTGTATTTTTTTGCTTTGTAGTCATCTCCCCACTTAAAAGGTTAAAGACTATCATTGCTGGTCATTCTGGAGTTATGCTTTTGCCAGTGCTTTCTCCACGTTCAAGGACTGACCCAATTAAAAACCACTTTCTGTAGACCTTCTCTTATCTTTCAGCCTCTGAATGGGTACATGGCACTTCGTGTATGACTTGCATAAAAGCTCTGATAATTCTGAATCTAGATGTCTAATGCCATATGATAGCTGTTACCATCACAGCTAGAGCCCATAGTGAATCCTGGCATAAGTACTTAGCATTTGCCAGTGTCATTGCTATTTGCCTTGAAAACTCAACAAGAAACACACAATCCCATACCCCGAGGTTCAGAGTTTTTTCACCCTTTTTCACTCCCTTTTACCTATCAGCCACTACAGCTGAGAGGCATCAAGTCTCAGTAATTAACATCTGTTCTTTAAATTGCATGGAAAATCAGTTGTGGTTATGTGAACATTTTCTTCTCATTCCATTTCAGGTGAGCAAAATGGTAACAGAAACCCTGGTGGGCTGCAAATAGGTGACCTTGTAAACATTGACCTTGATTTGGAAATTGTACAGTCTTTGCAGCATGGTCACGGAGGATGGACTGATGGCATGTTTGAAACTTTAACAACAACTGGAACAGTTTGTGGCATTGATGAGGATCATGACATTGTAGTACAATATCCAAGTGGCAACAGGTTTGTTATATTGCCTTCATCATTGATTCTCTCAAACTTCCTTTGCCTTCAGCACTTGTGATCACTTGGTAATCTTTCTTTTCTCTTTTTATATCTATTAAGATTTCCTTGAGAATTTTTACATTCCTTCTACAGTGTGTAATGAGGACTTACCTTTAAAGATGCTTTAGTGGAAAAATGTTCATTGCCTCTCTCATTTGGTACAAGTTTGAGTCCAGAATAAGGAATGATGTTCTGAACGATCTGGTTTCCAAAATGTCGTATTTTCATCAGTATTTTTTTTTGTAATTACAAAGTATCCCATGGTTTCAAGAAGAATGGTAATAGCAGTGCATTGCAGGTTTTCAGAAAAATGGGTGGTCAGGTGACAAACTACTTATGTTGGGGATCTTGTCTAATATTAAATGACGTTGGCATGATCTATTTCTAGCATTTTGTTATTCAAAGGAGTGTGGTTTATGTAAATATGGACCAAGAATGGGAAGTGCTGGGAAAGCTTTTGCCAAAACCACTCCCTGCAAGGAGTTTGGGTTTGAAGTTTGATGAGTTGCATCTATGCCAACAGGACTCAAACCCAGCTCCTCTACAGCTAGGTCTGATCTTATATGTCCACATGGTTTTGTTTTGTCTTCCTCTCAAGTATTTGGCTTATCTTTAAAAAGCAGATGATGAGTGGAATATCATTTCAGTTGCATCTGGAGACTGATCTATTCAGTTTGTCCAGAAAGGATTAACAGTGTATTATTCATTCAGGCTTTCCCTCAAGATATTTTTTGTTGCAAAATAATGCAAAACAAAGCTGTTCTTGCACCTAACACAAGCTGAAGGGATGCAAGTGGCTTTTCTTCTGACAGTCGTGGCTGCAGAGCCAGTGACAGGAGATGCTGTCCTGTGGTTTCCTCCCTGACTTTGCCCTTTATAGACATTATCTGATGCTTCTTAGCTAGATCAGATAATAGCTGAATGAAAGTCATCCCCAGACCAAATGGCACATAAAGGAAGGATTACCATATTACATATTAGAATATAACTCGGCGTAAAAACAGCTAAATGCCTCTAAACTGGTAAGATTTATAGTACAAATTAAGATAGCCTGGGTAAAAATTGAGGTGTATGTAGAACATCCATTTAATTGAAGAGTATTTTTTATAACTGAGGTGTTGCAACTTTTGACCTGGGGGAGGGGACAAAATTCGATGTTCTTCACATGTTGTTTCCTGGCAGTCCAATCCTTTGTGAGACAGCTTGGATCTTCCCCTTTTCAATCAGAGTAGTCTCCTTCTCTCTCTGGAAAAATAAAACTGTATAGCTACTTTCAGGACTGTTATATTGCTGTCAGCTTGCTTCCCCTTAAGCAGGATATTTTTTCATTGCTTTTACAAATGTACATCTCTGAAGATCACCCTGGAAATATTCAACTAATGAGCCACAGACAAGTTTATGGACGAAAAATGGTTAACAATAAATATGCCAATAGTATTCAATTGCAGAAAGTTTGTAGGCATACAAAGCAGAATCTTTTCCAACAGATAATTTTTAAACATACATTTCATTTTGCATATTTAAAATATACTTTAAATGTTTCATTGTCTAGGTGGACTTTCAATCCAGCTGTTCTCACCAAAGCCAATGTTGTCCGAAGTGGAGATGCTGCTCAAGGTGCAGAAGGAGGTACCTCACAATTTCAAGTGGGTGACCTTGTTCAAGTGTGCTATGACTTGGAGCGAATCAAACTTCTTCAGAGAGGTCATGGAGAGTGGGCTGAGGCAATGCTTCCAGTAAGTAGTTTTACCATTTTGTGAAACCAAACATAAAACTTAAATAATATTTGTAGTTACGATTGGTAATAATACCTGGAGGTTGTATGAGTCAAAGTGATTTTCTTCTAAGTTAAAGAAAGTGTGTTTCATCAAGCACAGTGTAGTACTTGTGTGGATGTAGTAATCTGCTTAGCCTGATCTTCGCTAAAAGTATCGGTGACTGTACTATTTAAACAAACGACTTCATAAAATTTGTGACTTAATGTAAAACATTCAGATTTCTAAATATTTTATTTTTAGTAGTATTTGCATTTGACACTGTCTTTAATGCAGACTTTAGGTAAAGTTGGTCGGGTCCAGCAGATCTATTCAGACAGTGACTTAAAGGTAGAGGTTTGTGGGACATCTTGGACGTACAATCCAGCAGCTGTCTCAAAGGTGGCATCAGCAGGATCTGCTATAAGTAATGCATCTGGTGGTAAGTTTGTAGAATAACCAGTAACGTACATATGGCAAGTATTTGTATTAATTACAAAATTGTTAGTAAGTACTGGTACGTAGTTTGTGTGCAAGGTTAATAATACTCAGGCTAATTGATGTTAAACATTTGAGAAAGACGCAAGAAAAAGCGTGCAGTTGGTACAGAGATGTTGGTGGTTGTTATCTTGATAAGGTGCAAAAACTCCAAATTTGGGTTCCTGTTTGGCCACAGTGCAGGTATGTCTTTGGAGGTCTGCTCTAAGGACTTTAAATAATTGGAGGGAACATTAGATTGGAATAGGGACTAGGGCATGAAGAGAGAATGTCACTGGCTGTAGCAAGCAGACTGCTTGTTTTAATAGGTGGTATGGGATAGCAAGTGTAACAGAGGGATCTGTTGCAGGCAGTTAATGGGCATAATATTCTTTCCTTAAAATTTCTGTCTTGAAATTTAGCTAGACATCCTTTGACCAATTACAGTAGGATATTTTTTGTCCATGTAATCAGGTTTCAGTTCTTTTGAACCTGCCCTTATTCATCTAATAATGAGGCAGAAAGACTATCCAATGTGTTTTATGTTCTGTTGGCTGTTTCACAAATCAGTTATACTAGAATCTTTTTTTCCTTTTCTTGTTCATAGCTAGTTGTTTTTTCCTCTTTGCATATTTGCTTTAATGCCACAAACCTTTCTACATAGTTTTCTAGGGTTTTTTTCTAGGGAGGCATTGATACAGTGAGTTTTTCTGCAATAAAGACAAAGTCACAGCGCCCATAAAACTAGCTAGAAGCATAATATGACTTAGTGTTTCAAATCACAGATACAGGGTATATAGGATATACCCTAAGTTGATTTAACAGGCTTTTTAGCCCTCTAAATATGTACATTAATGTTTTTATACCTTGTCCCCACCTTTCTATATTTTGTGGTAGACAAGTTATTGTGGTTCAGTCAACTTTGTTTTGAAGTCTCTGATGTGACAGTCTCAACTGTCTAAAGGGTATTGGTGTGTAGCGCTTACTCAAAACTTAGTAATAACTTAAGAGCTGCCACGTTATGGTGGTTTGTGCATTATTATGTACATGCCTTTAGAAACATGACAAATTTAGCTGCTATTTTTCTGTTCCTGTGTGATTAGAATTGTAATTTTTATGCTCCTTTCTTTAATAATTATAGAGAGATTGTCTCAGCTATTGAAAAAATTATTTGAAACCCAAGAATCTGGAGATCTCAATGAAGAATTGGTTAAAGCTGCTGCCAACGGAGATGTTGCTAAAGTGGAAGATTTGCTAAAGAGACCAGACGTAGATGTGAGTGTTGTGTTTTGGGAGGACCTGTTCTGGGGACCTGTGAGATTAAAGGACGTGAAGCTGTTCCAGACAGTTAGTAGTCTGTCTGCATAGAAGTAATACAGCTAGTTCCAATTCTCCCATTTGTTGTTCTATTAAATGTTTGGGGGTGTGTGAAGATAACACTTAGACTCTTTTTCACCAGACAGATTTTGTGTTCTGTTGTCTGCTGTGAAGTAAAATACTTTCCAACCTCTGTTTGCCAGAGTCAGGGCAGGGAACCAAACTCCTAAGTGAAGAACCTTCAACTTCTTTTGGTTCGAGTGGGATAGAAGGAAGGAGGGTAGATTTTGGGGCATTTTTTATCCCCCAGTTGTGGTTTTTGTTTTGTTTTTTTAACTTGTCAGGTAGATCATCTAATCTGTTCTGTCAGATTCCTTTCACCAACTTGTCTAATAACCTAGTACTGAAAAATCTTAAAGAAAATGCTTAAGAATTGGCATTGGAGTCCAGTTGGATCAAGTCCTATATTTGGACTTGGTTCAGGGAGCATGTTTTAAAATCACAATGGGATGTTTTTCTTACTACAGCAGTAGTAATTCTTGCAGATAAGAGACTTATATCTGAGGACTGATATGTAGCTCAAGATTATACAAAACATGGTATTTTGTTCAGACTAACTTCTGTTGTTGCCATAAATTACAGAATAAGTTAAGTATGCTGTAGAGGACTGGTATTGTTCTGAAACCTGTTCTCAAAATCTTGCCTTTACAGTAGCCCAAAGATGAAAGGTTTTGATCCAACTGTCATTAAAGTCTTATTGTTTGAAATCCGTTTTTTGCTTCGTTCCTTCTATCTAGGTAATGCTATAGAAACAAAGTAGGGAAGACTAGGACATCATCTATATGTGCAGAGAGGCAGCTGTCTAAAAACTGTTCACTTGATACTTTCATATGTGTGCTATTCCTTTAAGTTTTCTAATACATTTGCACATACGCTACTAAAATGTCTCGTAGGTATGTGTGTGTATCCTGCAACTTATCTCACAGTATTCGTATGCTTCCAGGTAAATGGACAATGTGCTGGACACACAGCTATGCAAGCTGCTAGTCAGAATGGCCATGTTGACATTTTGAAGTTGCTTCTGAAACAGAATGTGGATGTAGAAGCAGAGGTAACTTAATATTTCAAAATAGACTTTGTGTCTCCACAAGTTTTAAACTTTGCTACATACAAAAATAACAATTCTATTGGAGTTGCTGCCTTCTCAAATGTCAGTGAGTGGAAAAAACTCCTTTTCTTACTGTGATTACATTCCCAAATTAACCTCCTGCTAACAATATTACAGAGTCAATATCTAATTCTTTAGCACATCTAATTAAGTGAAATACAATGCTAATATAATAGAGCTGTATAAGCTAGTATGTGATGGTAGTGGATGAAGCCCCTTTACTTTCTTTATTTCATTTCAGCAGTAGAATGCAATAGGCTAGCACAGTGCCTATGGCAGTCAGAGAAAAAGATGATATTGGATGCTACATCTCCAACTTCAGATAGTTGCTATGCTCTTTATGTACAGTGTTTAGTTAGGAGAAAGCTTTCCATTGTTAACTAAAGCAAGTTTGAGCACAAAGTAATGACAATATCTTTAGGTAGGATAAATCTTTCAGCTGTGGGTTGATGTTGTTTTTTAACCTCCAACAAAATGGAAGGAGTTCTTTTATTTAAGTTTTTCTAGAATTATTGTTTGTGAGAAAATTATCTATCAACATACTATGATATTTGTATTTTAAATTTATTTTGCCTCATTCACTTTACACAGATTGCACTGATATTGCAGCCTTTGCTCCTTCTGTGAAGCACAAGAAGGATATGTCAAATTTCTCTAAGAATATAACTTAAAGCCTAACAGAAGGCTTAGAAGTTAATAGTGTGCCCAGTCATTGTTTGCGTAACAAAAAAATAACTTCTCATGCATGGGCATTTAGTGTTAATATTGTATTTGATATACAGAAGTTACAGTGTTAAAACTTTACAAAGCAATGATGTAAATCTTGAAACTAAAATTATTTTCATATTCACAGATACACCGTTACTTTATAAAGGTCTTCTGCCCAGTTTTAAAGATGGCTTAAATTTGCAGTACGTACTTGCTGTGGTCAGATTTCTGTGAAGTAGTTTCATTTTAGTAGTGCTTTCACTGCAGTACATACCATATACTGTTACAAACTAGACTAAGCTGCTTTTCGTGTGTAGTATGGAATCAAAGCTGCCCTGTTAAGTGGTGGACTGATGCTTTCTTCTCTGGTATAAGGAAAGGTTAGAAGCATTAAGAGAGGGAAATAGAAGCACTGCTTTAACAGCTTCAAGATAATACACCTGGTGATCTGCTAACAGAATTGTTAAGAGTTCATGTTTGCTGAGGCTTCAGAAGTATTGTAACACTGGCATTAAAAAAAATTCAGGGGTTTTATTTGAGTTTTCAAACCTTTTTCATGTAGTTGCTTAAATGAAGGTGGTATTCCTACTTAATTGCATTAATTATTACAATGTTAATCATATATATTACATGATTAGATTAATGAGGCTGTTTCAGGCTTTAAAAAATGTCAGCTTTTAATATATTGGTGATGTGAAGACCTAGCAGAACCATCCCATTAAGCAGAGAGCAAATAGTATGTTTACCTCACTGTTGCGGTCTGTGGCATGGAAGCAATGGATAAAAATCCTTATTTTGTCTGCTTTATAGCTAAGTTGGATACATTTACACTTCTAGTCACTGCTGCAGAGTATATATGTTCATGATGACATTTTCTGGGTATGCCCTCATATTGCTGTCTCCTCCGTGCTTATGTCTCTGGCTTAATACAGAGTACAAGTGGCCTCTGAGTCAGAAAATGTTACTGACAGAGCTCAAAAAGCCTTATGTAGGTACTACATAATAAAATACATAGCCTTTCAGTCTGTGGAAATTATGGGTATCAATTATTATATTGACAATACTGACAATATTGTTGGCATGTAGAACTATAGTGCTTTTAATATTTAGATTTCTAGCTAAATACAAGTCTTGGGACAGAAGCTTAATTACTTGCTAGCTTTTTCTAGGTATAATATGTTGCTGTGTAGAAACTACACAGTGAGATTTACCTCTTGATCATTTGTTTTGAGGCTGAGCTAAAAAAAAAGGCATGTGCTTTCTTGGACCTCTACTCATTAAAGCAGGAATTCTGTACATTAAGATTTTATAAAATCAGCGGTTTGCATCTCAATATTGAAGCATGTTGAAACTGTAAAATATTTATGAATTAGATGGGGTTTCATCAATAACTATCTTGGTATACTTTGCAGACTGCAAATATGAAAAGACAAATTACCACATACCCATGAAACAGTGCTCTGTAAATGTTTTAGCAGTTTAACTACTGTCGTGCTCTTGATAAGTTTTGCCTCATAATGATCTTTATAACCAGATGAGAAATACATAGACTTCCCATTTCTGATCCCTTCCCCTTCCAAATAGGCAAGCTTTGGCTTCTTTTGACTGTTTGTTGGATGTGCCTGAGAAGGATTTCTGCTGTCTTAGAAGACAATTTTGTAGCATGAATTGTTTTGGAAGGCATAAAAATACAGTGTTTTCAAAAGCTATTGAAGCTGCTGTTGTTTAGCACCCTGACAGTCTCAAAAAATGTATTCATATTTCCAAAAAGATTTATTTGATGATTGGCAACCTCTTTCCATCATGTTTTTGAATGCTGTAACTGGTGTCATTGTCATATTGTAATTCTGTAAATACAGTTTATTCTTGGAACTATTAATGTCTGCCTTGAAGTAAAATATATTAGAAATGTTTCATATAATAATAAACACTTTTGAAAGACATTGCTGAAGGCAAAGCAAATTGATGAGAAACTAAGCTTGCCCAAGAGACATCCAGTGCACCCTTGATCATGATTTTATCTCCTCCTTACAATTTTCAGTAATTTTTCTCCATTGTCAAATTAAATCCTGCAAATACACAGTGATATTCCACTGTAAACAAAAAATTAGTTGTAACTTCCATAAGCTAGTTTCTTTCATTGAAACCTGTTATAGACCTTCCATTTTACTTTGAGCTTTTTTTTATGCTGTCATTAATGTTGATATAACTTGATTAATATTTTAAAATGTTCCATGTAGTACGGTCCGCTTACCCAGACTGACAAATTTATGATCTCCATATCTTAATTCTCTAGTTTGGATGAAACTGAATTTAATCAGAGCTCGAATGCTGTGAATCATGGTCAACATAGAATCAGAACTTCTAATTAATTTCAGCATCAGTCCCAAATTGCCTTTGGTAAAGGTTTATTAACTGAAAACTAAGACATATATAATAAACCCTAATAAATATGAGCGTAATCATATGAACAAGGCAGTTCTCTTATACCATTATTTGGAATCTGTAACCCTTCCTGGGTTACCGGAAGGGTTACCCTGGGTTAGTGAGTGTAATGTTTTTTGGGTTTGTGGGTTTTCTGGTTGGGGTTTTTCTTGACAGTGGTTGTTTTGTAGTAGAAACACCAATGAATCCAATCAAGTTTCTGATTAATAAATCACACAAAGATTCAGAGCAATAGCTGTATGTGATATAGAATACCACATGTTACAGAATATCCATTCATATACGGACAGACTCTTCATCCTCTGTTGTAGTTTGAGCAATTATTTTAATTAGGCATTTGAATAATACCGTGGTTATCTAATTTTTCTTTAAAGAAATCAAATATGCACAGTTGTTCAGTTTAATGTTCTTGTTCAAATGCAAATCAACTGTAGAATACACTGGGTTAAATTAGTGTTTCTGCTTTAGGACAAAGATGGAGACAGGGCTGTCCATCATGCAGCCTTTGGTGATGAGGGTGCTGTGATAGAGGTTTTGCACCGAGGCAGTGCAGATTTGAACGCTCGCAACAAACGCAGGCAGACTCCACTTCATATTGCTGTCAACAAAGGTCATCTGCAAGTTGTGAAGACTTTACTGGACTTTGGTTGCCATCCTAGTCTCCAGGTAAAGTAAATATTAATGTAGATTCACTTTTCAGCTACTGAATTTTATGATCTGCTGTGTGTAGATGCTGTTTTGTAGGTGATAGAAGAATTATGGAAAATGAGATTAAAAGGAATGGATCTTTTGAAGTTCTCTTCCTAGCTTCCACCAGCATGTGATCAGCTGTAGTAAAAATGCTATTAAATCTATCTGTTTTCTTGACAGCTAGATAGGCACCTGATTTATTCTAGTCAGTTAATGTTAACTGGTGTTTTCACAGACTAGTTACCTGTAATTATTAACTTTCTTATCAGATTAATTCCTTCTCTGTTGAATTTACAGCTGTTGGCTCCTTCTGCAAGATACAGCTTTGAATAGTTTGGCTGATGATACTGTGGAATGTTTCATTAAAAGAAACCTTTTTTTCAGAACTGATCTATCATTGATACAACTGTTTAGCTAGATTCTCTTTTAAATGTTCAGCCTTTTATCTAAAAAGCCCTCATGCATAGGTCCTGAAGTACCATAATTTCCCAGGGAGTTTTATTTATAGTGACGGTGGCAGAAGCTGTAACGTATGAACGCAACCTTCTGTTGAGAAGGTAGAGTTAGAAACCTGCTATCAAATAAGCAGACATCTCCATTCTGCGTGAGCTGAAGGCAGCCACGTGCAGTGCCTTAGTGAAATGGGTAAGTTTGAAGAGGTTTGCAGCAGAAACAGAAAGCTGTTAACATTCTGGACAAATCAAGATACACAGTAATAACACGTTTACCACCTTGTTTTGCCATGCCGATAATCAGTGATGTTTCTGGAGCTGTATATCCACTCTGAAAAAAATGAGCAAACTTTCTTGAAATTAGTGAATATAGTGATTGTTTATTTATCTGCTTCCACTTGGCTTTGTAGGTTTTGATCTTGCTGAGGTTGAGCAGTTAGCCAGCTAATGTCCATCCAGACATTATTTAGTATTTGTTGAACGGTAGATGTAACGAGGAGCCTGATGTGTTGAGCCCAGTAAAGGGTGACTGTGTGTCATATAATCATGTATGGTACATAGGCAGCCAAACGGGATGTGCCCGGCTTCAAATTATAGAAGTCTGTTTGAATTGAACAACTCAGTAGAATCATGCTATGAAACTCCATCTGGGCAATATAATTGCCATAGAAAATAATGACCTTTCAGATCCTGCATGTGTGATGAGAAAGTCCGTTGTGCAAATGCAAGTAGGCGATTGGTTTCATGGATGAGAGCACAGGGGGGTCGAGTCAGACTGAGGCATGACTGGACTGGCCAGCACACTGCTACTTGAGCCAATTCACTATGTAAACAGCAACGTATGTTAGCCTGTAAACAGCATATTCCATAAACATGATCAATTAAACCAAATAAAAGCCACATAATTTAGTTTTGGCAAACTGTTTCAAGTGTTTCCATATTGTAGCACTTTGGCAGTTTTTGATTCTCACTGTAAAGATATAAAGATGTGTTTTCATACTAGTGCATTGCTAAAATGTTCAGTTTCTGTGTTAGTCAGTTTGCAGTTGAGTCAGTGTCAGTAGCAAAAGACTTCATGACTTATATGGTGTTAGAATTTTACTGGAAGCATAAATCTAGCGAGTTTGCCTATATAACAGCAAATAAGCTTAAATGGATGTGTTTTCTCACTGTTAGTCTAGAGCATTCCTTTTCAGTCCAGCCATTCAGGTCCTTGAGTAAGTAATGTACAAAATGCTTCAAGGAATAAAAAGTATTTTTCCCTTATTTGGGATATTTGAAAAATAAAACACCGAGCTAAAAATATAAATACTTCGCCTGTTCAATTATGCAATGAAATATTTTCGTGTACCTTGAATACTCTAATCTGGTGTTAGCCACAAGAAGTTTAAAAGCTTAATGTTGCTTAGGATATTGGCCTTTGCTTCATGAAAAATGATCTGCTTCGGTTAAAACAACAGATATGCCTAAGTGTAGTACCTGGGCTCTTATTTTATTTTGATTTCCTTATCCTTTTATTTCGTGCTGTCTTTTTGGTATTGTCTTTTGCATATTTTTTATGCTAGCTCAATCTTAGCATTCATTACTCAGATTCCCTGCTTTCCTCAGCCTTACTGGTTTGCTCTTTGTTGCGTTAGATTTTGTTGCTGTCCTGTTATTCATAAATTGTAATTTGGGCATCAGCTCTATCTGGGTATGAGATATGGAGGCGTTGATGTTGACATCAGTGGCTTCGGTACTATCAGATGCGAGGCATAAGTGAGCTCTGGGTTTGAGTTCTGGTGGTAGTGTAAACACAGAATACTGGAGCCCTGGCTAGGATTACACACTGAAGTATTTGCAAAAGCAGAGCAAAATCAGAAGCACCTTGATCTGAACTCTGCAGTGTAGCATCACTTCTTAGGTCTGAAGAACTGTTTTGTGTTTCTGTAGTGTTTCCTAGTGATATTTAAGCGCATTTTTTTTCTTTAATGTGGACATGTGAAAATTTATGTAAACTGTTCCTGGTTTTAGGATTCTGAAGGTGACACTCCACTTCATGATGCAATAAGTAAAAAACGTGATGACATCCTTGCTGTATTGTTAGAAGCTGGAGCAGATGTTACTATCACCAACAACAACGGGTTTAATGCTCTTCACCATGCTGCGCTAAGAGGAAACCCTAGGTAAAGATTTGGTTTTAAAGATTGTTTTAGCATTTGTAAAAGGAAAACGTGTATGGGAGGGTAGAATTATGGTATTCTTTCAAAAGATCCTTAAATCTGCATGTAACTAACTTCTTCAATTTTGATGTTGCCTAGATATGTATCTTTCTAATACTTGAGAAGCTGTTGTTAGAATGAAGCTACTAGTCAGTTTGGTTTAATGCTGTATTCAGGTAACTCCAGATACCTGGGAAGTTTCCTCTGTTGGCTGTAAAACTTTGCCAATAAAGGTTTTTGTAAGGAAGCTATTAAGATCTTAAGATAGGATTTGTAAAAATGTTTCCCTTCTTGAATGTTGGAATTGGGAAAGGGATTTGAGTTTTTAAGGAATATTTACTTGGAAATAATTACTAAATATACCATGCAGTTATAAAGTGATCTTAGGATTGTTGTGTTACATCATGCTTGTCAGTATAAGAAACATTTAATTTTTGTTTTCTTGGAAGTATGTATAGAAGGAATTTCTTATTTCAGCTTTTATAGAGCAGCTCGTAGGAAGAAGTTAGTTTAAGGCATAACATGTTTTATGCTAGCTGCATACTATGCATCTGCATTAGTCTTCAGTTAAGATAGCTTACAAAAACTATTGCATAGGCAGAACTTAATAGAAAACCTGCTGCGTTTGCTGGTTGCTTATTACGTTGTTGATAAATGGTATTTTTCAGAGCTGTCATTCGAGCTTCAGTAGTATTTTATTGTATGGTAGAGAATTCGGTACGGTTTACACAAAATAAGAAATGTGTGTGTTTACTTGTTTAACTTTACTACTAAATTCTACTCTTCAGTTGAGTGAAGTTGGACAAATAAGGCTGTGTATTAATATATGGGAATAAAATCTGGGTTAGTCTCTTAGAACACAGCTATCAAGACTGATAGCTAAAAAGTAAAACATTTATATATATATGGAATGGAATCACACTTCACAAAGTAAAAGTAGTGGTTGGAAGTGTTGATAGGAACAATAAATACATTTACTGTTTTCTACAGTGCTCATAAAAGTTCTGCAAGAGAACGTGTCAAGGACCTAGTGAAGGAAGCTTATTTTTAGCTTTCAGAAGACAATTCTTTCAAGTCTGACTTGGTAACCTCTTCACTTAATGTGAATTCTCCCTATTTACATAACAGCATTAGCCAGGAGTACTGTTGCCTGTCTCCAGCTACCTAGGTGGAGTATTTTTTGTTAGTTTTTGTTCTGCGATGCTTTCCTTAGACTCTTGTATTGGTTGGTTTGTGTGATTTTGATCTCAATATGAGACACAGGGCAAGTGTATGGGGGGGGGAACCTCCTCTTCATAGGGATGCTCAAGATTTTTTCTGTGGGTGAAGGCATTTTTTCTGTAGGAGCAGCAGATGTTTGCTTTGATGGAGGGATCCAAATTGTAGTTCAGACTGGGTCAGTTTTGTTGGTGGAATGTGAGGCATATTGCAGTTTTTCCCAGAATCCTCTCTCCTTTACAAAGATTTTTATTGGAAGAATGGGAAAATATTTCCAGTGTTAGTAATTTGAACCCTGTGTAGGTTCCCCCCATACACAGGGTTTCACTTGCATCTACTAAAGTTAGATATGTTAAAGCTGGTACCTACTTTTTTTGGTTGCAGTTGGATCTGAGCACTTCTGAAGCATGGAAAAAGAGAGAATGCTGTCTCCCATCACAGTAGTAGTAGTTTCATTCGTTCACAACATTGTGTAGCTTACATATTGGCCTGGGAACAAGTTAATGAGAATGAAACAAAAAAAAAAATCTATTGTGAAAAATGTCTAACCCACGCCTCCCCGGGCCAACAAATCATTGCAATAGTTTGATTCATTTAGAAGTTAAGTTTTATTTTCTTTAAGACTTTAGTGATAGTAGTTTATTTTATTGTTGTTTCCATAGTTCTACCACTGGCCTGTTTCTGAATGAAACCAAGGGGTTTGTATTTGCCACTTTGTTTTTCTAATTTGATCTGGAACGATAGCTATTATAATCTGTTAAATGCACTAAGCACGAGCTACTTAAAACTGTTAAAAATGCCCCCCTGAACTTTTAGCCTGTCGCTGACGTGGGTCACAAGTGGAATGTAACATACTCTGCTTGAAACCTTCCTTAAGGACCTACCTTTCCTAATCTAAGCTTTCCTGCTTCACCTAACCTGTAGTTTCTGTGCTTCAGGCTGTGGTGCCTTACATGGAATACAATGCACTAAATTACCCCTAAGGTCAAATAGATAAATATTTTATGAAAATTAAATATGTATCCATAGATGTATGTAAGCATATGTGTGTGTGTGTATATATATATACACACACTTGTAATTATACCTCATATGTTTTTAAGCATTGATAAAGTCCACATCCATCTTCCTTTTTGAGGATGATAAAATAAATGCATGTATTAAGTGCATGGATACCACAATAAAGTGGACTAGATTTCTGTAGAAATTTTTTACAGTTGATATCAAATAGGTATTTGGAACAGATTTAATTTTCAGTGCAAAACCTATTCTGCTTCTTGCTCGAGTTCTGACCTTTACTAACAGTAAGACTCTTACTAACAGTAAGAGATAGCCTCCAACAAAAAACCCACACAAACTGTGCAGAGAAGAACATTTGAAACTTTTTAATTTGTAATATAAAAATAAATATATAATTTTAAACATTTGAATATTAGATAAATATTGCAAGATAGATAGCAATTTATGTCAAATAGCTTAACTTTTTCTCAGCACTTAAATCTTCCCTGACTGTTCGGTAGTGCTTTCCAGAAGTCAAGGTGTGTTTTGGAGAGCATCCTATTGTTAGTGGAATATTTCTCTTTAATAATTTGCTTCTCTTCATACGTTGTGAATTGGTACAGAAACAGAACTTCTGTTTTTGATGCTAATGTATAATGCTGAAAGGTAAAATGGATGTTATTCAGCTTATGCTGTAGGTAACTTTAAACTTGTACATAGGAGACAGAGCTAAAAAGAAATTTTAAATTAAATGTGGGGAAGTTAAGACTTTAATACATGGCTTCTTGTTCGTGAGTTTTAACTGAGTCAGTCTTATTGAAAGTGCATTTATTTTGGACTTTTTTCAAAGTACTGTGAAACTCAAAAGCTTGGCAGACTTAGCTTCTTCAGTGTTAATGAGATTCTTCAGACAGAAAAAAGGGGAGTAAAACTTGAAAATACTGTACAGTCTGGTTATTTTTGCCATGTTATCAACTCTTGGTTATGTTTGATCTATTTGCATACCTGTGACTTCAGATTTTTGAGCTGAAGACATGACTCTGAAGTGTAGGCATATTTTATATCTATTGCCCCAGTTAGTTTTAGATTTGCATTGTATCTTGTGAAGACAGCTTTATTCACACTGCAGCTAGCATCTTAAATAGAGGCTGCTTTTAGAGCTGACCTGACTTTGCACATGTGTACAACTAGTTCTTCAGAGCAGTAAATTCTGCTGGACTTCAAAACAAAACATTAAAATCTTGGGGTAAGATACAGATTTCAGATACTACTTTCTAATGCCAAGGAGATGTTATCTTTATGTTCATAAACTAGCAAGCAGGATATTGTGGTTTAAAATGGAATTGTAATTTTTCCCTTTGGTGGTTGTCTTACTTAGATCTCACCTTGGGTTTAGATTTGCAGATGGCATGAACTGGTTGGCAGTGGAAATTTTTAGCTAGGGGTTTGAGAGGTGAGGTTTCTCACTTCTACTTAGTGTTAATGAGTCTCTCCAGGGACTTCCGTGCTGGTTGTCATGGGGGTCCTCAAAGAGACAAGTTGTGAGGTAACTGAAGAGTTACACAATTGTTTTCTAAACGAGTAAAAGTGATTCTTCAATTTCCTATTTGCAGTTCTGACAGTAAGTGTAGGTTGAAGCTTAGTTGTAGCTGAGTGCAAAAAAAAAAAAAAAAAAAAAAAGCATGTGCCTAAAACCTCTTATTAAAGTATTATGTCAGAAAATGCTTTGAAAGAATACTTTTTTTCAGATTGGTTTGGAGAAAGAATATAATCTCCGTGAGCAGGCCTATAATTAGATGGCAGATTAGCCTGTAGCTGTTGAGGTCAGTGACAAATTTGTTATCTTTAAATAGTAAATAATATGCCCAGCATGTACAGGATGGCAAACAGTTCCTACCCTATGGAGTTTCCTCCTTTATGCAATCAAAATGAAAAAGGTGGTTGGGGTGGTGGGGAGGGGAAGACAAGGTGTGCCCAGAAAGTAGACCTGCCCTACATTACCAGTACTGTTCAGGACTGCTCCCGTTGATTAGTGGTTTTTGGTCGGTTCTGCTACAAAGAGCAACAGACTTTGAGGGGAAAATACAAGACACAGTAAATCATTGGAAAATATGTTTATTTCACTCTTTACCTATATTCTTTATAAATGTTGTAAGAGATCAGTTTTTACTGAATATGGACAGAATATTAAATGCCAGTAGCTCCTTACAAATACAACCTTCAAACTGTGGAATACAGAACTTCACGTAGCATCCGGTTTTAAAAATACAAGAAATCCTGTAGTGATCAATGCATAGCTACAGCTGGTTGAAGGGGACCAAATCCATTGAAGAGGTGATTTGGTTCCATTTTACCAGCTTTAGCACAGCATTGGAGTGCAGGAAGGTTATAATTCAGTAACATGTTTTTAAGTACGTGAACAGTTCACAAAGAAAACATGGCTTTCTTCTGTGTTAGATGTTTTGTTTCTAGACAATGCAAATTTAAATTCCCTTGCTAATTTAGAGATTGCAAAATGGAAAGCTGTATACACAAAAGCCTGTACAGTATCCAGGTTTGTTCCTTCCTAAAGTATTTGCCATAGGATCTTTGGATGAGTCTCAAATTATAGTTACAGTTTTAACTTTTTTTCTGTCTGCAATAATGAAATTCTAAAGTACTGACCAAAAACTGTCATCTTACAATTTCTACTCATGTAGAGCTCCCTTGCCTCTCTATGTTAAACTTTACTGGGGAAGGAGGTTTCAGTTTCCCCTACCCCCCTCACCCCCCACCCCACCCCCCAGTTCATTTTCTGGCAGGTTCCCTTTTGCAGCTGTTTTAATGCTGTGGTTGATTACAGCATAAGTATAAAAGTCAAGTGCTTTCAATGCCATTACTGTATCTCTGGTTAGTATTAACTTTGTAGACATTATTATATAATGTAGCAGAATGGATTATTATTTTTTTACCCTGATAATATACGTAAAAACATTTAATGCCAGAAGAATACAGCTTTTAAAGAGTAATCTAGGGTTGCATTTGATTTCTTCTAAATTAAGGTCCTTAATACATTTGTGCATGCTCACGTAGCTTTCTTATGTTGTATGTGGAATTCTTTTTGAGCTTTGACTGCAGTGAGAAGTAGGGGGCAACCTTAGTTCAAGCCATTCACTAGTAATGTGTATGTCAAGTATAGTCTACTACATCTGTTTGCTGCATAGTCTGATGCTGGTGAGAAGATTTATGTAAATATATTCCCAACACCATGTATCCTAATAGAAACATAGCAGGTGTGTCACTTGGACTTAAGCATTAAGATGGCTATAAAATTAGTTGCTATTTTTACCGGTTATACAGGAACCGTTTTACAGATACAGCTGCTCAAGTGCGCTTTTGGATGGCAATACAGTTTCATGTACTGGCCATATCGGGACAAAAAACGGCCATGGAAAAAAAGCCGTGTAGCATTTGATAATGTCAGCATCTGTTATCCCTGTCAGTCACACAGTTGAAATGTTTGAGTTACAACTGTGTCAGCAGATGCCCAAAGTTCAACGTGTGCTCAGTTAAAACTGAACAGCTGATCTAAGTGATGGATGTGACATTTTAGAGTGACTGGATATGTATTCTTAGGATATGTTAACATGAACTAGCAGGAAGTAATGTCAACATATAATTTTAACTTTTGTATCACTCGAACTGTCATTTTGTTTTGGAATAGTGTTGCAATGTTATACAAAGAAGACAGGAAAGAACACAACACCAAGAATTGTTACCAAAATCCTTTCAAGTTAAATTCAAGCTGTTAAAAAGTTTGTCTCCTTACATAGTGGAAGCCAAATCAATTGTTGGGGAGGACAGGAAGTCTTCAGGAAAAGAAGGAAATGCTTAGGAATTAACCCCTCTGTAAAGCTATTGGTAATGCCAGATTGCCTCTGTGAGGATGTTGAAGTTCGGTAGCATCGCTCCATTTAGAAAAGCTACTACGGTTTGATTTGTTTCCCACTATAAACTGGGTTTAAATTTAAAGATACTGTAGTCCTCGTGCCAGAATATCTGCTCATAAGAGAAATAGCTTTAAAACAAATATTAATATCTTACTTAAGAAAATGGTTCTGATAAGATAATGTTTCTTCTTGTATATGTTGTTCTGTAGTTTGAGATAATAAAAATAGCAGGCTATGTATAGCTATTTGAGAATTACGTGAGTGTTCAAAAATAAGACCTGAAAATTGTGTATTGATTTTATTTATCTGGGAGGAAAAGAAACAAGAAACTTTAGTCAGCACAGGGATACAGTTAAATCTTTTATCTGGGCCAAATGTACCTACTTATCATGGACGTATCCTATTTAATAACTGCTTTTAGAAGGCTGCTGTCATGAATATGAATGGTTGGATTGGTGAGCCAGGAGGTCTTTCCTTGTATTTTGCCTTGTTCCTGAATTGGATGTTGAGTGTTTTTACTTAGGGATATGGTATGCACCAGTATATTTTAATTAATACTGCTTTTAGAACTTGAAACTGTTGCAGGATTATTTTTCATGTGGTTCTTAAAATTTTCTGGATGCTGCAAAGTCGCATTTTCATGGCCAATTTTCTTAGACTTGGATTTAAGATAAATTCAGCTTACTTGAAAATAGTATTTAGGATAATTTGCCTTTTAGGTTGTAGTTGTCACTTGTGTTCTCATTTAGGAATCTGTCAATAGCTCTAATTTGCTGATTAGCAACTGTGGCCTAGAAATCTCTGTATTGTCACTTTCTGTGCATAAACCTGACACTGCACTTTGTATCGAAGAGCTCAGTGAGCATAATAAGTGCTGATTGGGAGAAAATTCCAACTTAAGTCTCATATATTGCAGAAGTTATCATACTCAATTATTCTGGATATTCTTTTCTCTAAATCGCAGCCTTAATTTCTTAGCTGTTCCTACTTGTGTCTCAGTTGCAACCTGTAGATTAAATGTTCTTTGGTAGGTGTAAATTTAAATGTTACCGTCTGAAGTAACACAGAGCCTGGCTGTGATTAGTAGCACAATGGCTTTTTTTTTTAGTTAGATACTTTTTGATAATCAGGCTTTTAAAATTAGTTTCCTATCTATTAAGTGAGGAGTACTGGTAATGATAAATTTTGCAGCTATGCTGCAGTCTTAATTGGTGCATTTCAAGCATTCATTTCCAGCCTTGTTTTGAATTCTTTGTTTACAACTAATGTTCTGCTTATCAGCTGTTAACAATTCTGCCTACCCACTCTTATAGTCACTTAATTTAATGTTTTGTGATTTGTTACTAACAAGTATGAGTTATTTTGGCAATACCAGCTGACCCTTAGCAAGCCAATTTGTCACATGAATGTCATTCAAACAAGAGGGAAACCTGTTTCTTCCAACAGCTGTTCAGTTTCCTCTTACTGGTCGTTCCGTGCCTGCCAAAAATACATACTTCTTTACATTCCATAGCATTGTATGTTCATATGGGTACATAAAGAAGTATGTACTCTGAGCAGGTACACACACTTTTGCCCGACTACCTGTCGGATGAACCTGAAAATTATTTTGCTGCTTTCTGTTGCTGTTGCTAGGTAAAACTCAGGCTGACAATTCTTTGGAAGAGCAATGTTATGATTAACTGGTATAGAAATAAACTTATTATTCTAACTGAACTTTGTAATACAATTTACCTGCACAGTGGCTTAAAGCCGGTTATAGCTCATTGTTCTGGGATGGCATGGACATTAGAAGTGCTTTTCCAGATTTTTGCAGCCTCTTGCTGTTTGTTCTGAGTGACCACATTTGAGTGGAGAGTTGAATCTCTGGTAGCTTTGCAGTGTATTTTCTTGGAATTCGTAGTTGTATTCCACTGTAAAGACTTCAGCTTCCTCCCAGGTCTTCTAAAAGAGTTCCATGCTGGTGTACAGTTTGCATCTAGTGTCCTGAAGGGAAGTACACACTTGTCTAATATGGCAGTTACAAACTTTTTTCCTACCCTCCCCAATCCCAATTCCATCTCTTTTGCATCCCATCCAGTATTCTGCGAACTCTTTGCAGGTTTATACTTATCTCTGCTGTAGTTCAGAGTGGTTTAAAAAAAAAAAAAACCCAAACCAAACAACAGCACATGCCACTGGTGATCCTGCTTATCATAAAGATGATGACATTGAATTAAGAAAACAACCTCTAACTGCTGTGACAGTATTTGGATTGTTAGGCCAAAGGTCACACATGAAAGCTAATACCTATTCAGTACTTCTGCGAGCAGTTTTCTCATTTTTTAAAATTGGCACTCACCTGCTTCTGTCAAAATCTTCTCCACACTTGAAATATTTGTCAACTAAAAAAACAAACAAACCCCAAACCAAAACCCTTAAAGAAACAAACCCCCAGTATGTGTTTGACTTCTAAGGGGCTGCCAGATATAGCTTATGGTTCCTTAATTTGTCATTTCAGAAGTTGGTCGGGTTTACAGTAAAGGGTAAGCTTCGTCTGTACGACGTTAGAAGGTAAATTTGAAATAAACTTAACAATTAGTAAACGTAATAGTCGTAAGGAAAGCTGAGAGCAGAGGAAGGAAGAATTTCTGCAGCTCATGACAAAAACCTAGTGCAGCTGATAGAGAGCAAATCAGAGTGTAGCAGTAGCTAGCACAGTACTACAAGGAGAAACAGCAATGCAGCATTAGAATCGCAGCAGTCACATTCTAGTTTAAGTAGGTTGTTTTCATGTACATCTGAGATAAAGCACCTTGAAAATTTTGCTTAGTCCTACTTGAGAACTCAGCATCGCACTACCACACTGTTTATTAGATTTTCTTTTCAAAGTTGGTTATCTTTTAGTTGTGCATAGGAAGATATGAACATATTTCAACTGAAATGACAACCAGCTAATGGCATTGCAATTTTTGAGTTTATCTTCTTCAAAAAGAATTCCACCTACCAAGCAAGTTGGGGTTTTTTCTTTCCTATGAAATTTGGACTAATGTTGTTTTCTTTCAACCTGCTCTTTACACTACAAATGCTTGATACTTTAACACACTCAAATTTAAGCTGTTTCCCAGAGTATAGGGATTAATATAACAATTAAAAAAAACATTCTAGTAAATAAGATAGACATGCAGAAAGTCATAGGCATCCTTTAAACGTGCAGAATAATGCAGGTCTCCTGATGTTCTATTACCTGTAAGCTTAGTATCATGCAGCATTTGCAGTTGGAAGAGAGGTAATGACCTAGAGACACATCAGCAGCAGCCATCTCATCCTGAGTGCTCTCTCACTCTATTCGCTGAATCAGCTCTTCATTACATGGGGGGGGGGAGGCAAGGGGGGGGCAGTGTCGGTGCATACAGTACCTCACCACCTTAAATAGATAAAACTTAAAAGGAAAAAAAAAAAAAGAGCATTAAGACTGGTGCCTAATTGGCACCTGCTGCCTTTCTTGGAATACTAAAATATGGATGATGTTGTATAGAAATTATACCTTATGTCTGCTGGACTGAGAGTTAAGGCTCCAAGGATAGATGCTAGGAAGCCAAGGGAAGGTGAACTTAGCCCACTGTCAGATGAAAATCATCACAGGCAAAAAGAAAAATAAAAACCCAACAAAAAACCAAAACCAAGCCCCCAAAAGTTGGAGTTGCTTCAAAAAAAAAAAAAAAAATTAAAAAAGGCACACAAAAAAAGCGCGATCGTCTCCCCCCTCCCCCGGCAAATATTGGTTTCTTCTAGTTCCTTAGATATTGCACTGCATCTTTTCTTGCTTGAGGTTATGTTTCCAGGCTTAACTGTAGGCAGGTCTGTGTTGAAGCTACTTTCCATCTTCAGAGGTCAAGTCTGCTCGCGAGGTCAGGGCTCCTGCACGCACACTACAGAAGACACTAACCGTATTTCCCACTTAGAGGGCACAAGCAAAACTGTTACGGCTTTATAGGCAGCTAAGCATTTGAAACATGCACTCCCAGGCAAACGGGCTCTCTTGTGCCTCTCTCTTCCCTGACCATATTTAGTCAACCATTGCAAAAAATAGTCTCTCAGCTGTCGATTGTCGATCCGGGAGCGGAGGGAGCCGCTATCCAGCGCTCTGCCTATTGATTGTGCAGCCTGCACTTCCACTGCGCTGAGCCATTTGTCCCCAGGTTTTTTTAGCAATGCCAAATAAAGCGCTCTCTCGTGTTTCCAGTTAGATTTCCCAGGTTTTCACTGAGCTTGCGCTGCTACTAGTAAACCCTGATGAGGTTGTCACTATACTTAGAAACATGGGGGGGGGGGGGGGGGGGGTGTCGGAGAGAGAGGAGGGGAAAAAAGGCAGCCCTGCTAGTAGCAAGGCAAGGGCTTCACGCAGATACAGAACAATAAATACCAGCGCTGCCGCAGCAGGTTGTGTAACCTGGTTTCTTGATCAGTGAAAAATGCCACGAGTAAACGACACGCTGATTAACATGAGGTCTAAGCGGCCTTGTTCTGCCTCTGCTTCTAAGTTCTGGGCCGCAGATGGTACTGTTATTTCATAAAGAAGAAGCTGGCGCTGATTTGTGGCCCCACGTTTCCATACTCGAATCAGAAATGATTTGAAAAACATTTAAGTAGTAAACTCATATAACTCCATACTATTATGTTTAATAATTCTGTAGTGTTTTGTTTATAATGCTTAGCCATAAAATTAATTTTTGAAAAGTAAACGCATGCGTAAATGAGGTGCTGATGTTCTTTCGAAAAAAAAAAAAAGCTCAGATGTTTTAGAAAAAAATAAAAAAAGAAATAAAGTGAACAGTACGCTTTGTTAATCTTTCAGGTGTACAAAATTGGCCTGTAATAATAAGACTAATAACTACACATTTAAAATCTGAAAAGAGGGATTTTCCTATTCATAGGGAGTTTATGCAGTGTTTTCTTCAGAAAAAAGTAACTGAAACTTAGTCATTTAAATACAATAGTCAGGAACCCAAATACTTCAAGACTGTCTTTTTTCAGCCAAAAATTTTTCTGTTGCTTAGGAGGAGGAAAAGTAAAAAAGCTGAAAATCTCTTGATCTAAAATTACATTAAAGGAAAATGCCTTCTCAATGAATATTGATACATTTAGTGGTTACTAATATATTAAAGTTTAGTACTGTGGAATAGAGAGTGAATTGCAAAGCCCTGAACACAGCACTATCTTGGATTTATACTTCCCTTGCTTTCTGTTGTGTTGATTTTGTCCTGTGCTTGGTAGCTGTTTACCCTGTAACTTCTGTTGCAGTGCAGCTTTCTGGTAAAAGTCACATATTATTTTTTTCATTTCTCTTTCTTCAATTTCACAATCATATGCTGAAGACAAAATTGTTATGTAAGATCTAGGCTAATATAGAACACATTTTTGTGAATTCCATGTATATTTATATACTGCATTGTTTCTTTAGTTTCACGTATATTGACAGATTTTTTTCAGATACCAAGTGATACTTGAAAATGCGAGGGACAAAAAGAAGGAAACAACCTGCCTATTTAAACTTGTGCTGAGCCATCAGTCAGATACAAAATATTAAACTCTAATGTAAAGATACAGTCTGTTTGGTAATACCAGTCTAAGGTATTAATCTATGCTCTGTTACTCGTTCCTGAGGGATACTTCCTTCTTCGTTCTTCCAGTGTGACTCCCCGTACTGCGCAGGCAGTGTGGTGGGGACCAGATGAGGGAACTGATGTGGCTTGAAGTTGTGTGCTGACATACGCTTAAGATCATGTCGTTGCCAAAAATAGCGCTGTCCTGCTCCTGTGTTACTTCTTGCGCTATGTTGGTACAAGTATTCCTTCGCTTCACAGTGAGCAGGCTCAGGGTGCTATCCTGTATGAGAAATAATCCAACAAGAAGGGGTGACTTCTTAGATGCTGTGTTAGGACCACTTTTTGGGTTGGTTGTTTTAGGGATTTTTTTGAGCAGAGGTGGTAGTCAGAGAAGAAGAATGGGTTTAGTAAAAAGTAGTCTTGCTTCTGTTGTGTTGTAAAATGCCTGTCAGACTATATAACCTTAAAAGACAACTTTGCAATGGAAGCTGTCTTCAAATCTGATCTGTTCCTTCAACTGTTTGAGGATGTACCAGTGAAAAAAGGTGAACAGGTTTAGCCAAGCCAGGGGTGGGAATAAACTGTGGCTCGGGTCTGCTGGGGAGTGCTTCAAGCCAGGATTGTTGTAAAATACCTTGTGAAATCATGTCACACTGAGCCAGTGGAAAGCTGACCTGAGGGAGCAGAATGACAAGGGAGTAGAGAAACTTGTAGTAGAAAGTGCACTGAATCATTACAACCCCTAGAGATACGATTCCTGGTAAGTTTATGCTGATCTAAGACGTTGCTTCTGGAAAGGGCAGTCTGCCCTCACTGCAGCTCTGGCTTCATCATTTCCTTACTCCTGTTGCTTCTAGTGATTGTGAAGTCGTAGGGTAAATTGGGTTATTTCATTGATCTGTCTGAAAGCAAACTTGCCAAATCAGGAGTCTGGCAGGTTGCTTCACTCACTAGACAGCAATGTGTCTGTAGAGCCAAGATAATGCAGGAACTGAAGTGCAGGGATAAGTGGGATTGTGTCTTTCAGTAGCAATTTAAGTTAAATGTGGTATGCTGATTGTGAAGTAGCCTCTGTTTTTTCTTTATGCTTAAGTATCTGTTCTTTAAAAAAACAAAAAAAACCCTGAAGACAAACAAAACCACCCTACCACCCTCACACAGGTTCCGTACTTTCCCCATTTAAATCATTCTGCAGTCAAATTGCAGCTGGTAGCAGAGAATCTTCTCTAGTTTTTCTTTATGTACTTTTTAAACAGGGTGGAAGGATGCCTTTGCAGTTAAGAATGCTAAATCTGGAATCTTTTATACAACAATGTGCTAGTTTCATCTTGCTTACAAGTAGTTTGATCTTGTAGGTTTTTCAAATAAATCCATTATTGTATGTGGCATTCTCGGGTAATGCTGATGAGCATCTGTAAAAATTCTAGGAGTCAAGTACTGCATAAAGAAAGAGATTTTATATGTAGGTTGATAATGAATAGTATACCACATGTTAAAATGTTTGGTCATAACAATGATTTTTTTTTTTTTCTTGCTACGTCTAATATTGGTAACCAGTGTTGAAACCGTTGCCCTGTGGCTAAAAATGCATCAGGTCTGTTATGCATTTTATGTTGCAGATATAAAATCAGTGCTGTTGAATTTGTATTCTGCTATTATAAATAACTTAAATAGATCATATATGTATTAAGCTGTGGCTGCAGACCTCTAAAAACCTGAATTAAAAAAAAAAAACATGAAAGAAATGTCTCAAATTAAATGTAACACAGTATAAATGGGTGTTCCTTCTACCAAATCACTTCTTCTAACTATTAGAGCCTGGAATGTCATTTTATGGGGATGAATTATGTGAATTGTGGTGGTGTTATGAGTTAGTGTACCCCCAACAGCTGAGCTGGGAAAAGCAACATACATCTTGATTTAAGCACCTGTGTTTTCTCATTACCTTTTTGACTGAGCAGGTGTTTAGTTCCTATGAAGGAAGAACTAGTTTCCTCATCCCCTTCAAAGCTTTATAGACAGCTTCCTCAAAAATTTTCACTAAAGTCTTTCTTTGATTGTCCCATCTAGAAAATTTCAGAACTTGCAGAAGATCATCCAACTGAAAAAGGCCCAAAATCTTTCAGCTTTCTGCTGACCTGAAAATACCGCAGACCAACAAATATTACAAAGCTTACCTGTTACAGTTTTTTTTATTAGTAATAATCTTTACATAGCATAGCAATGGTGTCATTTCAGTGTTTTGATCAGAGCTTTAAGCATCTTATCAATAATCTTTGCAGCTACTCAGCCACGTAATCTGTAACAGCTGAATACACTGAAGATGATAGTCTGAAGAGTTTTCTTCAGCTGATTTCATGGTCAGTGTTACCATTATACTTGGTGATTTCTTGACCTTTTTGATAGGTGAAAGTGAAAGTAGTCTGTGGTCTGTTTTACTGTATACAAGATGAAAACAAGTTTTCAGGACTCATCTGTGTTGTGGTCCTAAAATGGAGCAGTACAACTTGGCTTCTTTAATACTTCGTGTGGAAAAGTGAATCAGAAATTACTGTGTAATTACGTGCATGCAACATTAATTCACTAATACGACTTTTTATGATACTATGCATGCCTGTTCCAGTGAGTATTGTTCTAAATGATAGCCACTTAGCTGTCAAAATTTTGGCAGCAGCTCTAGAAAATCCTGCAAAATAGAATAGCTGTAGGAAGGAAGGCTGCAGTGAAGGAACTTGGGCGTTGAAAAGATCTTGTGCCTTGGAAGAACTTACTTTTCAGCTAATGAGAAGGAGGATGCAGCTGCTGGGCATCATACAACAATTTGCCATTTGTAGCATGTTAGTATCTTGCACAATTTTAAGGGGTCTTGCCATAAAACCATCCTGCCATTCTGCTGCCCAGTAGTTTAGCACAGTCTGGAAGAGAGACAGATGTGGTCTCCACTTGCATAGGCAGAAGCAACTGAGGAGTAGTTACTGGCCCTCTGATTCTTTGCTGTGAAAAGTAAGATAAAGATCTATTACACACAGAAGCTGTTTGTTTTGTTGGTACTTCTGTTTTTTCAGTAGTACCAATACATGTTAAAAGCATCCAAAAATGTAGCAGGCATCTCATTTATATGAAAGCAAGATACCCCCAAATATTTTACAGTTGAACTTCAGATGAAAGTTTTCCTGGTATTTGACAGTAAACTAAATAGGAAAAGATGTGAAAGAGGATCTAGTACAGCTAGCGCTCTTGCAGATATTAGGATGAATGAGTTTTTTTCATAGCATACAAAATATTAAGTCAATTTACTTCTTTTCTTTCAAAGATGAGAGTCGTTAAATGGCAATAATAATGTTTCAGAAATATATTCATTTCTTGATGCATCTGTTAAAGTGTGTGAATGTACTTTAAATTTTATTTATTTGTGGAGTTGACAGTTTCCTTATTTCCTTACTGAAGAAAAGGATATAAAATGTCATCTGAGTTGATTAGGACAGCTCTGTGTTTAGTGACTAAAGCTACTTTGGAGACAAGCTGGCTGTAGTTACAGATACGAGAGTAGGTGACTTCCCATATAGCTGTAGCTGCAGTTGTAAAACAAATTTCTTGACCTTGGGTTTTTCGTTAGGTTGTTGTTGTCCTGCCTTTTACTGGTCATTCACAGTGGTCATATTGCTTCTCTCAGTCATAAGGAATTTTCAGGTAATTTTTGTTACGCTTTTTAGATGATCCACAGTAGATACTCTAGATCAGGGGTCCTCAAACTATGGCCCGCGGGCTGGATACGGCCCCCCAGGGTCCTCAATCCGGCCCCCGGTATTTACAGACACCACCACCCCCCCGCCGGGGGTTGGGGGGGAAACCAAGCAGCCGCAGATGATTGCCTGCCACTGCATCCGCGCGCCGGCCCCCTGGTTAAAAAGTGTGAGGACCCCCTGCTCTAGAGCTTTACAGGGTCTTCAGAAGCCTGGAGCCTGGCAGGTGAGGATAAAGAGCTTACATGGCACGATACCCTGAGGGAAGCCACTGTAGAAAGTAGACTGGCTGCTTGTGCCACTGGTATTGTGCGCTCCTGAGATGTGTTCTGCATCGGCTTAGCTTTCTGAAGAGCTGATGGTGGTGTGCCCAGATACAGTCCAGATACGATGCAAACCACAGTGCTCCAGACTTGTTCCCTCTCTAAGGCAGCTAGAAACAGTTCTGATGTTGCGAACCAGAGACATATTTATATCCCAGGCTTGAAAATACATAATTTCATTACAAAATAAATGGTGTTAAACAAGTACTAGTTGCATTGTTAATTTTGCCACATTTCATAAAGCTTTGGTGACTTGTATTTTTCTAAATTACGTCCTTAATTTTGGAAATTCCTGCGTAAGTGAATCTCTCAAAGAATTAATGCTGGTGTTTTGCGTTTTTTTTCCTCAAAAATATTCAAGTCTTTCTCTAGCACATGACAGAGCTGTAGAAGGTGTTATGAATAGAAGCTGAGCAATGGTTCACAATGAGTACTGTACAATCCGCTAAGTGTTGCTGTCTTATTTTGCTGTTTTTTAAGTGATTTGGACTGTGAGGAAGTGAGAAGCTTAGTCCTGCCAGGAAGACAAAAAATCCTAAGAGGTTGAGAATGGTTTCTTTTTTATTTGCTTACCTCAAGAAAGCTGTGATTATGGTGGAGTCTAAAAAGTCTGAGGCAACCTACAGACTGCAAAATGCGTTTGGTTGCTGGCCAAATGCTTATTTCCGTGCTGCAGAGGTCAAACCTCCAGCCTGGCTGTGGATGCTCCACATAGCAGTTGGTCATGGGTCTCCTGTGGGCTTGTGTGATCCTGTGGCCTGGAGATGCAGTAGCTTAGTTCTGGTTCTTTGAGACACCGAATTTGGAGAAAGAAAGTAACTGTTACACTGCAACTGCCAGGATGGTGCGTTAAGTATGAAAGTGAGGATTTATGTTGCGTACTCGGTGCAGTAGCAGGAGAACATGGAGATGCTTAAGAAGTCAGGGTCTGTTAGGACAGCATCCAAGCAGTGTGTAGGAAGGTACTTACTGGTACAGTAGCCTACCTCATCGTAGCCTACCTTCTACTTTCAGGAGGGCTCATTGGAGTGAGCTATCCCCCGAACCACAGCTTTTTGTTTGTTCTGTAGGAAACCCTTTGGCTTACTCTAAAGGAGAGCTTAGGATTGAATAGCACTGATGCGGTGTGGATGTTCAAGGTAACAGATTTATTGGAATTAATTAGGAGCTCCGCTTGACAGTGCACTCATCTGTTGAGAATATTTTTAAGTAAAAGCTGAGAGGCTCATTTTATGAGGATATTTATGAGGCTTATTGAGATCCTGTGTTTTCAATATCAGGTGGCTAATGAAGAACTGTGTAATTCAGTTGTAGTATCTGTTGTGCGAGGCATTCTGTGACTGAGTGGTTCCACTTGCATTAGCTAGTATTACTTGGATTTTTATATTTGACTTTTGTGAAGAAGCTCTGGTTTTCCTGTAAATAGCATGTTGCTTCGACAGTAGGGAAAGGTGAGATGACAGAAGAGGTGTCCTGGCACAATATTAACAGTAGTCTCTGGCTTTCTGTTTGTGTCTGAGGAACTGTTGTAAGGGAGCTGCACGTGCTGTTTATAAAGATAAGACAATAGAAACATTAAGTTTGGTTACTTACCTATTCCAGAAGCTAAGTGAAGGCACGTGAACTTAAGGAAAATTTATTTCTGAGAGAATATAAGATTGAGCAATTTGTTTATCTAGCATTGTGTTATTAATACCCTTACCGCTGCAGTCTTTGGACTTAATGGATTTTTCTCTGCTTTAATACCTATTTGCTTTTCCCTGCCCTTGAATTGGAGATAAAAGATAATAAATCCCCTTCCTTTGATAGGCATCTTGCTAAGCACATATAGAATTGGGGTGGAATACTAGACACTACCATGGTATGTTAAACTCAGTATACTCAGCCACTATCTGTTACAAAAATACTCCACTAATATTCACTGTACAGTTTCAGCATCCATTTTATTTGTGCCTGAGAGATCGTACTCCAGTTTCATCTCAGAAATTGAAAGTCTTAACTGTTACAGCCCATGGCATAAAGAAATCTAATAGAGTGAAACTTGCTCATTAAATAATTAAGGTTGCTATAAGGATTTTGAGGGAGAACAATTCCATTGTCCATGTTTCAGAATTTGTGTGAATACTCTTTTTAAGGAACTTTTTAGTGCTAGATAACATTCTTCTGAAAAACTGTGATTCCTACAGTCTGTTTTGGGTATTGTATGCTTTGTTTGTGTGCTTTAACTAGAAGGAACTGAACATGAAATTATTATACTTTGGAGCTGTCGCTATAGCTTTTCACCCACTCCCTTTTTGAAAAAATACTACTGTTAGCTTAGCTTACTTTGTAGTTCTGAGAATGAATATTGTTTTACTGTTGTCCCGTGATCATTTAACAAATACATTATAGGTCCATTTATGCCATCTCTGCATGTTTATTTCAGTGCAATGCGTGTATTGTTGTCCAAGTTACCACGACCATGGATTGTTGACGAGAAGAAAGATGATGGTTACACTGCCTTGCATCTGGCAGCTCTCAATAATCACGTGGAAGTGGCTGAACTTCTGGTGCATCAGGTAGGACTCTCCTCTCAGGAGGATTTAAATGTCACACTTCATTTAACCATCTGATGTGAAAATAGTTTGCTGCTTGATGCCTGCAATCGCAATGCAGAAGCAGTGGAGCAGAGAGACGTGGTGAGCTCTAAAGGTCAGACTTCCCTTGAGATCATTACAATGGCCTAATGGTGCAGAGGGACTGCAAAATTTGATACTTTTTGATTCAACAGATCAGCATTGGTATAGTGAACTGTAAAAGTACTTAATCACTTCTGCTCTCAAATCTCCAAACTAGGAGTCATATTCAGGGTCATATTCACTGCCCTAATGGACTGCCTTGAATGTAGAAGATAGTGCTCTAATGCTTTGAATATCGTTCAGGGCAATGCTAACCTGGATATCCAGAACGTGAACCAGCAAACCGCTCTGCACCTTGCCGTTGAACGACAGCATACACAAATTGTTAGGGTAAGTATCTTACTTGCATTAAGCCATATGGTTAATGTTACTTGACTCAAGCTGATTGTAGCTGTTAAGACATGGGTACTTCACGAACATTTGAAAAATGATAAAACAACATGTAGCCATTGAATATTTGTATCATCAATGCCAACTTGCCCAGAAAGTCAGGTGGTAATACAAAGGATGTTTTGGGAATGCTAAATTTTTGTACATGAGCATTATGGTTTCCCCTATGCAGTTGCCAATTCCAGCATCCCTCCTGGTTGGCTAAGGGAGAATGTATTGCTCTGTTACTTGTTTTAAGTCTTGCAGTCCTGTAAAGGGACCTTCAAATTGTATTTTTGATGCCTTTTGCTGATGAGTAATTATTCTTACTCATAGCTTTTGCAAATTGTAGCTAAGTGAAAGATCTTCTCATGAGTTTACCTACTTTTCAGTCTTCTGAGTGTAACTTTCCCTGTTCTTAGCTTGGGAGAGCTATAAGCAGTAACAGGTACCTTACCAGTGAAAGCAATGCTATTTCTGTTCTTTGCCTGCACAGCTGCAAAAGTTAATACTTCAATTTAAATAAACTTTGTTACTGGCACAGGAAATGGCAGTACAGCACAGCTTGCCCATTGTGGCCTGCATGCACTGTCCGTATGGGACCTATGTGACAGTGTTTGGATTGCTAGCATGGGCTGTTGAGGGTCAGAGAGCACTCACTGCTGTAGAGGATGCTCCCTGTGAGTGAATACATCAGCCTGGCCTTGGCCCTCTGCATAAATCTTTAAAATTTGTCTTGGTAGAATGAAAGTCACCTTATACTAAAAACTGTCTCTTATTCAGGCCTAGAGAGAATTGTCCCCCTTACACAGACCTATATCTGCGGTTCTGTTTAGCATTATTTTGCCATAAGGTTTCTCCATATCCAAGGGCTGATGGAAGTGATCCCCTTACAGTGAAACATGTGATATGGCCCTATATCTGGAACTGCTTGCTACCAAAAGAATGATTTCCTAGAGTCAGTGTCATTTGCATCCCGCAGGCTATTTGGGAGCTATATTTGGTGAGTTCTTGTGCCCTTCTGGAACTGACACGGTACCTGGGAATACAATACTAATCTAGCAGATGAGCGGGAAGGTAGGCATGTAGAAGAACAGTATGCGTATTGGACTGATGTGCATGTATCAGAGAATGTCCCTGTAGAGTATCCATACTTCAGAGTTGGATTAACTTTGAGAAGTCCTAAAATAGCTCATGCAGCCATGCAAAGAACACGTTGGCTCCGTATTTCAGAATTAATTCCTATTGGATACCTTCCAGGGCTGGGCTTGTACCCTCAGGCATCTGTGGAATAGTGGTCAAAGGTAGCAGGGCTCTTTTAAAAGCCCTGCTCCCATGACAAAGGGTGGTGGTTTGCTGCTTCTTTACATATTTATATATTATAACTTTTGCAAAGGCTTTGAATTTCTGTGGTAGCCAAGGATTCCCAGTTGCTCTGGAAAGAGTTCTCTTCCAGATTTTCTTCCTGGAGAAACTCTTAAGCAGTAAATTACTAGTGGCAGACACAGGATATGAATATGAGAAAGAAAATCGGGTCACAGTAAGTCTATTTAGAGAGTGTAAGAAGATGGGGAGGAGACTGTTGCAACTATTAGCTGGTTTTCTTGGTTTTACTTGTGGAAGAAGAGTTTGGGAAAGCTTTGGTAAGCTGCAGTCAATGACAGGCAGATATTTCCTTGAAAATTTAAGTTCTGAATTTATTTCAAGCTATTTTTCTCTTAGCCTTTTCTAGACACTGAGATTCTTTGGTTCTGAGAGGCTGAGATCCTTGCAAGCATATAGGTTCTGAAGAGGGAGATCCCCCTTCTTGTATTCCTGTTTCTAGGCCATGCCTTTTGCTTCTGCTGCTAATCGGAATTTTGCAGAGCAGCAAAAGCTCAAAACCAAAGTTAAAGCCTCAGCTTCTGTCTACAGGTTTCTGAACAGCAACAGTAACAGGGTTTAATTTTCAGGAGCAATTGTAGTTTGTCAGCGTGTGTGGATGTTTTGGGTTTTTTTTTAATAGTATTTAAGAAGGTTCTGGGACATTGAATTATGGGATGGCTGTATGCAAAGACAAAATGAATAGGAAGGCCTGTGCAGCCTTATGCTTGCTTTCATATCATGTGACCTGGAATATGTGTCTAAAATTAGCCTTAAAGATGAGTCTTACAGTTTCTCTGAAGTGTGAGATAGTATTTAATAATGTCATTGGGGTTTATGTCTTCTGCTGAGTAAGGGCAGGCCTAAGCGCGTGCTTAACTACTTTGCTGTTGAGAGGTTACTGTAAATTAAGTTGTAAAGTTTAGCATGGAGTGGAAGTGGCGATTTTCGAGGTCGTTGAAGCCTAATAGTAAAGAATATGTACATGTCTAAAGTATTGCTCACTTGTTCTGTTTCTGATATATTGCTGTAATGTGTTACATTGTTTGTAGGCTATCTTGTAAGAATTAAAGGCTTTGGATGGTAGAAGGAATCCTCTAAAATAGCATCTTTTGTAACACTTCCTCAGCACAGGCAAGAATTAGGTTTCTGCAGAAAAAAGCTTGATATTTCACAGAGACAAATGCTTCAGTTGAGGGGGAGCTCCATATGTGGAAATATAAGGAAACTCAACTGTGAATTGTAACAAGATAAAAGTATAACCCTTTTGGACGTCCTAAAGCATCCTAAACCCTACTTTCCTGAAATTACTTTTAAAATTAATAAATAGCTTTTTTCGAATTTTAAATCGTGTTCTCTCTCTTTTCAGCTTTTAGTCCGTGCAGGTGCTAAGCTGGATATTCAGGATAAAGATGGGGATACTCCCCTGCATGAAGCCCTGAGACACCACACCCTGTCACAGCTCCGCCAACTCCAAGACATGCAAGATGTGGGCAAGGTAGATACTGCTTGGGAGCCATCAAAGAACACAGTAAATAAAATGCATTTATTTATTCCTTTTTTTTCCTGTACAGTTGTCTCTTTATTTGTCTACTTTCTCTAGTTCTGTACTGTTGAACTGTTTTTTGGCAGCATAAGTTTACATAGGCATTCTGCATTAAAGTGCAGTGTAGGCAAAAATCATACTGTTATATGTGGCTTTTCACATGTAGGCATTATCTTTGTTAAAGAAAAATAGGGTTATTTGTTCAAAATACTATGACAATTCTGTCTTCCATAGTGAACTTGTATGACTGCCAAAAAATCAGAAGTAGTTTTTTAGGAAAGAGAAATAAACAGTATGACAGTACAGAATAAGACTAAAAGTGTTTTCTGTGGTTCAACATCTTGCATGACTTCGTAGCTTTGTTTAGCTGCTTCTATAACCTGAAAGTGTATTCTATTAGAACAAGGCATTCTTAATCTTCGTATGTTTATTGTTAGGTATTTTTCTGACAGAGTTCATTTCAGAAGTTGTGCTGTAGTAAGGAAGTAGTCAAGGAAACTGCAGGTAATAAAGGTCAAAATGTTTTCAAAATGTTTGGAAAAAGAAATGCTTACACCTGAAAACCTGTGTGAACCCCATATGCAAAGATAAGGTTTATAGTTGAGCTGATAGGCAAAGAAGAAATAAAATTCTGGAGTGATTTGGATTAAGAAAAAACAAACAACAGTCTTCCTTTAGAGATGCACAACAAAACAGTGGATCAGATTTGCTGAATCATTGGTTACCAGTGTCGTCATATGTTCTAATTCTAACTGTAGGTGGTAAGATTTTTGTGTTTCATTCAAAAAAAAACCCACTAGTTTCAAAACAGTAATTCCACTGTACAACTGATGTTTTTCAGACTGGTTCCTTAATCTCACTGATTAAGTACACTGGAATAAGCTTTGAAAAGAGATTCAAAACGTGACTGGCATATGTAAGAAAATGCTTGTGTCCTTTAAAGTGAGAGGAGGAAAGCAATTGCAGCTCAGCTGTTTCCATGATCTGAAATGGACTCTGAGAGGTGTCCAGAATACTTTGTGTGCATGTATTTAATTGTGAAATGAATGAACAGGAGATAAATACTTTTTCTCTGATTCAGTCGGTTTCTCTGTGGCCCATCTTATCAGTGGCATCCACAATGAAACTAGAATGGTTGTGTTTTGAGTTTTTTAACACAAGAAGTGTGTGTGGGGGGGTGTTACTGTCTGTTTAAATTTTAGTTTTGGGGTATTTTATGTTTCAAAGAATAAAGTTTTTCTTCTAGTTTCATTTCAGATGTATCTTTGGTTTTAAAAAAAGTAATTACACTTCTAGTTCATTTCTATTAAAATACTAATAAAAAAAAAGTGGGAGGGAGGATGCCACAGCAAACAATTCCCTGCATGATTGTATCTTTGCCTAACAATTGCCTAATGCTTAAAAAAATCACGATCAACCAGTACTTCCTGTGTTGGCTTGATCAAACTATTGGGTTGGATTTTTTTGTCGTCCCACCTGTCCCCCCCACTTTGTTTTGGTGCAGAGAAAAATTTTGCATAGCTAATAAATTTGAGAGGTTTAAGTGGTGTGGAGAAGATATGTGCCCTCGGAGAAGAGTTGAAAACTTCCTTATTTTAATTTTATGTGGCAGCAACGTAAGAAGTGACTGAAATGTAAAAGATGGAGTAAAGCCTGGTTAAAATATCTCAAAACTTTTCAAAATGATCAGCAGAAATCTTGAAAATGTTTTGTGCAAAATAGTAAATCAGAACAATAGCTGTACTTATCTACCTTTATTTAAATAAAAGTAATGTAAAAATGCTATAAACTAGATTTAACCAGTAAACAGTTTTAAGAGTAAGCCACCTTTGACCCAAAATAGTCTATCACAAAAAGACAAGATATGAGCTGCTAAAACATGTCCAGGCATCTGGACCTTTAAAGCTATCCAGGGACACATTTGTAATATGTCATGAGTAGAATTGCACATACAGGTGATAGATAATAGAGGATAAATAGGATTAATAATTTAGTCTGGGCTTACTTTTTGTGAATCTGAAGACTTAAATTGATGGAATCTGTATTTTTTTTAATTCTTATTAATTCCTTTAAAGATTGAGAAACGTGAGATTTGTTTAGTCTGAAGGATAGCAAATCTGATATGTAAATCTTTAGTATTTTAGAGCTCATTTTTGCTTGGCTGAATTTTAATTAACTTTGGACTGCTGTCTTGAATATATCAACCTGCTGAGCCCTATAGGATGCCCTTTTGTAGTATAGTACTTCAACAAATAATGATTTTTATTTATTTTTTTTTAGTTGAATAAACTGAAAGAGAACAGAAACTTCATATGCTGCATTTTAGGTATTTTTCATATTTGGAAAATTTGGTTGGACAGCAGCTTCATTGAAATTCTGCCGGTTTTGCTTTTTGCTTTAAGCACAGTTTAAAATATGAGACAATAATTTTTAATGATATCATTAACATATTTCATAAGTGGAATTATATGAAATGAATTCTTTAGCTTTTGGGTTTTGGTAGTTCCTTCTGAATGTCACTGTTAAGCCATTGTAATACCTAAAAAACTTTTGTCAGGTTTCTTCTGTTGCTTTTTCGGTAGCCTATTTAAAATGCATGTGTTGGACAGTCTTGATAGTACACAAAGCCCTGCACATGTTAAGTATCAATCTGAAAAGTTTTTCTGTGTTCAAGTACTACGAGCAGTGAACCTCATCTCATTAACTAATTTTGAAGTTTTTCATCCAGCACACTGCAATGATTGTACAGCTGGGAGGAAGAGAAATTTTCTAAACTACAGTCACCACCACCACAAAAAAGTAATTTCAGTTGCTTTATTACAGAGGCAATGTTCCTTGGTCTAGGGTACTACTTATCCTAAACAAATGTATTATTCCCCAGGCTTGTTTAGTGTTGTCTCTTTTAATATAAGTATCTTTCAGACCCTTAAACTTCTTTTAAGATTCAAAATGAGGCCACTGTCTAAATCCAGGCTTAAATTCATTGAAGTCAGTTAGGTGTTTACAGATTCAAAGATACATCCGTATTTACAATTACTTGGATGATACTTGTACTGTTTGTGTGGATTACACTGAAGCTTCTCCCTCGCAGGTGGATTGGCTGGGTCTGGCTTGTGTTGATGCATCTCAGGGCTAGCACCCTCCACAAGAGGCTTGCTGCAGCCATACTAGGCACCAAGACATAATGGTGGTTTTTGTGCATGCGTGGTCGTTTTGCAGGTTTTTTGGTTGGGTTTTTTTGTTGGGTTTTCTTTTTTTTCCCCATTCTGTGTGCCTGAAATGTTGCAGACTACCAGAGAAGCATTATGGGATGCAGCATTGCCCTGATGTTCTCAAAGCATACAAGCACACCAGAAGTCTTATAGGACTCAAGATTTTGTTGAATAATGTTAATGGCTGTTCCAGGTGGAGAAGCCAGTCTTAGTGCAGTGTATATCCACACCAACTGAAGCAAACAATCTGTGTTTGATTTTCCTCTTGCAGGCACAATAGCTGGTTTTTTCAGGAACAGTTTAGAGCTCGTAGAGCCCGTAAGGTCCAAGTGTGAACGGCAGGAGAACTCAGTCCCAGCAAATAAGAAAGGATTGCAGCAAATTATTCATGTAGACATGCCTTAAAAAACATCTACTCTGCCAACCTCTGAGCAAATCGCCTTTCACTGGGTGTTGTGGTACCTTGGCTGGATTACTGACATGGGCCAAGGTACCCGGGCTGAAGCTAAAATCTCTGCTTTGCTTCAGCCAGTGCTGTAATTGAGATGCAGAAAAATTATCTGAATTAATAAACAAAAAAATTCTGTGATCTGAACACCACAAAAAATTTCTCTCTAACTTACTGGTTTTCCTGGTACAAAGTCTCTCTAGCTATACTGTTCTTACCTGATCGTAGGGAAGAATGCAGGACCATGAGTATCTTTTGAATTAATTAAGTGACCTTCCAAGAGTCTTGTAGCACCTCAGTAGTACTTACTCATATAAGAACTTCTTACTAGAAGAAGAACATATAGGCTGATGTTTAAAAATAAAATTGCTTCCGTAGGAAACTGGGTGGCTCTGTGATGAGAAGGATAATTTTGCAGTTATCAAGGCAGGGTAAAAACTTCTAATACATACTTTATGTGCTGCAAGACATGGACCCAAACAAAGCCTTTTTCTTCACAAGTCACCTCTGAGGGATGGGGAAATAACTAGAGGGATTTTGAAAACTTTTCTTCGTAGTTCAGACTTGAAAATATGCAACCTTTAGGTCTGCAGTAACACCTATCTATTTTTTTTAAATTTATTCCTGTATGCTGATTGTGTCTAAAATAGTACATCTAGTTCTTTAAATGCTAAATGGTTGTTAATCTAGCCAAAAGTACGTAATTTTTAGGGGTGATACTTGATACCCAGCTTTTAAAAAAGCAGCTGCAGGGATAGATCGTACAAACTGAAAGTGGTGTAGAAAGATGTACCTTAGTCAAGTTAGGCACTTAATTGATGGGAAAGAGGTGCGTACAAAATCCTGCCTCTATCCTAGTGTCGAAGCCTTTATAGTTCTGCAATTCAGCACTTAAAACTCCTTGAACTGGAGCTGTCCCAGCTGTGCCAAAGCTGTTCCTTTGAATATAGTCTAGTGTAATTTGCTGAGGGATTCTTAGTGGTGCCAGCAGTTTCGTGATGTGTGTAGTGTGCATTATACTTACATGTTTTATCTAATCAAGCTTTAATACAAAAACTTCTTGGGAGTAGGCCCAGAATGCTTCAGAGTAGGTGAATCCTCTCTGTCCTGGGCTATGGTAGTGAGCCTTCTCTCTTCACTTCTCTATCTGGTCTTGTGAATTGTGTGTGACGGGTATACTAATACAGAAATACAGTAATAGTTGTAAAAGGGCAAAGGAGCATTACATGATCAGGACAGGAGGACAGGTATGTGAATTTAAATCCCTCCAGGCTGAGAAGACAACTGAAATTAAGGCTTTCTTAGGCAGGTGCTTTACTCACTAGATTAAAAGTAAGTGTGCATTCATTTCTCTGCCCAGCTATGTTTTCAGTCCAAGTGTGGTGGTGGTAGCATTTATTTGAATTCAGCTATTTCAGTCTTACTTCAAGTGTATTCTGAATGTACCCACTGGGACTTTGCCCTTTACAGTGCTTATATAGAAGGACAGCCACTTCACAACTGAGTATAGGTGTGCAGGAGACTGAATGTTTCAGTAGCTGAACTATTCCTTGCTGAATTTTAGTTCCTTAAAGGAAAGTTGAGTATAGCTGACTCAAAATCAAGCAGCCATGTGATTGTTTTGATTTTTATTTCAGGATGCTTCTTTGGGCTTACAGATTTATACAAATGTTTGTGTGTGTGTATGTGCGTGTGAGCGTGTCAAGTCATTTTCCTTTAGGCAGAGTATTTCTGTTCAGAGAGTCTCTCAAGTTGCTTACATATTTGTTTTCTTTCAGTTAATAATGGGACTTGGCACTCAGGGAGCAGAGAAGAAGAGTGCAGCATCTATTGCCTGCTTCCTGGCAGCCAATGGAGCTGACCTCAGCATTCGTAATAAGAAGGGTCAGTCTCCTCTCGATCTCTGCCCTGATCCTAGCCTCTGCAAAGCATTGGCTAAATGTCACAAAGAAAAAGTCAGGTTGGTATATTCATAAAATACGCGATTTCCAAATCCCTGCTCTCTATAGATTAACTGATGTATCTAAAACATTGTGCCTTTATTAGCAATAGTGTTAAAACATACAAACTTATTCTTGACTTTCAGTGAATTCTTTATTTTCTATGGTACATTGAATGCTATTTACAAATACAACAGTTGAAACTTACACGAGTCTTAACAGGACTTCCATACGTGTTAATATGGGAGGGAGGAGAATGGGAAGGTGGCAGTGTGCAGGTGGAGGTTGGTAGGACTTCAAACCATCCCCGAAAAGGCAGGGGGGAATTGCTGAAAGAATAATTAAGCATTGTGACAGGTTGCCCGGGAAGGTTGTGAAATCTTTGTCCATGCAAGTTTTGAAGAGTAGAATAGGCAACACCCAGTATAACCTGGTGTAGATTCAGTGTTGACACAGCTTTGAGTGACCGACCTCCTGAGTATCTGTCAACTAGAATGATTCCTCCTTCTAGAGGAGTGGTAGGTCTGATGTCTCAGAAGCACTTAACTAAGAACTATGATTTCAGTGAACGGTCATGTTATCAAGCGCCTGCAGTATGAGAATTTTCAGCTTACTAATTGTCCTAGTTGTGTCCCCCCTGTTGGCTTACGTAATTCTCATTCTTAATTCCTCTATGAAAATCAAAAACGTACTTACAAAATGTCATGAAGAGAGATTATTTTTGTTGATTCTGCCCTGGTGTGCAAGGTGCTTATTTTCTTCAGAGTCTTTCTGTCTGTGTCTGTGCATCTGTCTCATCCCTGCGGCTGTTGGTTCTCTCCACCTTTTATGGGCTTGCGAGGTCTGTAGGAGCGTGTTGGTTAGGTTCAACACACGCTCCCTCTGCTGGGTCAGCAGCAGCACAAAGAGCCGAGGTGAACTCACTGCTGGAGTTGTGGGGGGTTCTTCAGCGTTGGAAGTATATTAATGATTAAGGTGTCAAACTGTGCAGTTCTGAATCTACAGGGTATGTCTCTACTAATAAAGTAAGCTCTTAGGATGGGAAGGCAGGGGTTTTTATGTTCACGAGATGCTATTCGAACTTGTGTGACCTCTTTCTGTAGAATGTTTTTATCAGAGTATGTGACCTTGCACTCTGGTGTCAACTGTACGTTTGGGAAAATGCAGTTTGGATTGCTTTATGGTAATACACTGATGCCTGAACGCATAGGATTATATAGATAGACAGCAAATTAAGTTGCATTTTAAATTAAGTATTTTTAAAAATTTTGAAGTTTGACTGCAAAGTTTCTTTGTAGTGGTCAGGTTGGTTCTCGAAGTCCATCTATGATCAACAATGATTCTGAAACCTTAGAAGAATGTATGGTGTGTTCAGACATGAAGAGAGATACTCTGTTTGGCCCATGTGGACACATTGCCACGTGTTCTCTGTGCTCACCACGGGTGAAAAAATGCCTCATCTGCAAAGAACAAGTTCAATCTAGGACAAAGGTAAAAACTTCCAACGTTTACTGGTTCTGCTTCTGGTTTTAATGGAAAAGTAAAAAAAGAGGTAAGGGAAAAGTGTAGTATATTTTAAGTGATGTTTTGCCTTACAGGTGCTCACTGGATGGAGTTAATTTTTTATTGAAATGATACCTTGTCCAAACGTTTGTATGTTACTGTTTTCTATTTGCCTATATCCATGTCCTGCCTGCCCCTCATTCTGTCCCCGCCCTGCAATTTCTTTTTTGTTCAGTTCTTCAGACTTCCTAGTACGGTCACCTGAGGATGCTTTATGTAAATAGACTTTGCCCCCCCACCTCCCCTGTGTTGAGATAAATTGCTGCTTTTCCTGAAGTATAATTTCCTTCAGTCATATTTGGTTCTTCAGAGTTCTTGTATTCCTTAGGGCTGCTTGGAAAGATGGTTTGCCTGTAAACTGGGTGAGATAACTTCAAAAGCAAGCACATATTAATAATTGTTTTCAGCTTTCACCTTCTCTTTCTTTGCAATCATGAATTTCATTATGCTGTCTTTCTCCTTCAGAGTATCCATCAGTTGTGCCCTATTTTGGGGACCTAATCCTAGTAAGGTACTCGGGTTTTGCAGATGGTTGCTCCCAAGTATTTGTAACATTCCCATTGCTTTTCTGTTTGAATATTCTTTTATTTCCCATAATCACAAAGTCTTGTCCTTCTGTTGCTTTTTAGCTGTTTAAAAAAAAAATAATTCTCATGTTCCACGCACAGGTTTTCTGATCTGTAGAAAACCCACTCTATTCTTTTTATTTTCTTCCCAGCACAGTTGACTCTTCCACTTCTGTGGTGTGGTGGTTTGGTTCCCCGCCCCACTCCAGAGTAAATACAGGAATTGTAAATATTAATTTTTACTGGTTTTACTATGCAATCTCTTACTACTTACACGATTCAGTATTCTGCAGTGCATATTTTCAAAGGCCAAATATTAACATAGTGCAAGCTCCTTTTCTCTAGACTTTCTTTTTTAGTGAAAAGGTTCTGCCACTGGGTGATTCACAGCAGCAAAGTAAGGCTTCTACTTCTCTTCATCCATCTAAAGAAGCTAATCTATGGAAATCAGCTTTCCCAGGTGAAAGCTAATCTTTGTGAATAACCTTCCTTGGATTTGTGTTGCTAAACTAGATTGAGAGAGTGGACTATCTGGTCAATACTTCTCTTACACCTTTTCTGTATAAAAGGTTACAGTAATATCTGCAAGGCTAAGAAATGAATGAACCTGGACAACAGTTCTATGAACTGGAAGAGGGTGGTCCAGGCCAGTATGGAGTAGTTAATGATGTCTATGGTCATGTATATATAGTTTGTCACATTAAAGGGCTTGAGAAACCCTAACCCAGAATATTAAAACAGATTACTAAAACAGTATTTTACAAGTAAATTTCATAGAGTCATAGAATAGTTTGGATTGGAAGGGACCTTTAAAGCTCATCTAGTCCGACCACCTAAAGTGAACGGGGACATCTTCAACTCGATCAGGTTGCTCAGAGCCCCATACAGCCTGACCTTGAATGTTGCCAGGGATGGGGCATCTGCCACCTCTCTGGGCAACCTAGTCCAGTGTTTCACCACCCTCATTGTAAAAAAAAAAAAAAATGGTCTTCGTTATACCTAGTCTGAATCCACCTCTGATAGTTTAAAACCATTATCCCCTGTTCTATTACAACAGGCCATGCTAAATTCTGTCCCCATCTTTCTTACAAAAGAAAGTCTTTCCCCTTTCAGTACTGAAAGTAAGTACCGTACTTACAGTACCGTAAGCCTCACTTACGTAAGGTCTCCCCGGAGCCTTCTCTTCAGGCTGAACAACCCCGATTTAAGTACATATGGTGGAATAAAGAATAGAGAAACGTACACTGTCTTAGCTGCTTCTCTGCCTGTCAGTGTACTGAACATACAAATATTGCCAGCAAATACCTGTTCTTAGAATCTGTCAGTGTGAGAACTCATTCAAATTGCATTCTGAGGTGCTGAAATAAAGTAACGCTAAATGGAGCTTCTTAAAGTCCACATGCCTTGCCAAAGAGTGTAAAAGCAAATTAATGTGGTGAGCAGGAGTTAAACTTTTCTCATACGTGGCTTTATTGTTCTTTACAGATTGAAGAATGTGTGGTATGTTCAGACAAAAAGGCAGCAGTGCTTTTCCAGCCTTGTGGTCATATGTGTGCCTGTGAGAGTAAGTAAACTTGACGGAAGTTCTTTTTTAAGTAATCTTGAAACAGCATTTTTAATCAGATTGCTAAAAGCTCATTAGTAATCTGACTTCAGACCCAATTTGCATGATAGTCTGGTATGATAGTCAGAATTTTGGTATTATTTGTTGTGCTGTAATGAAATAAATGGAGGACAAACTGGAAATTTTCAAAACTTCAGAAAGCAAGTGCTTTTCCATCTGAATTATTTAATTATGAGTAGGCTTGCTCAGATTATAGAAGCCTGCTGTATATCGCTAAAACTTCTGAAGTAATTAGCATTAATTTTATTGCTTTGCAGGTTGGGGGGGGGCATTTAGATATGCAAATGATATTTTAAAAGCATATTGTAAATAAATATTTAATACACTTCATTACTAGTCTACAGATTTGCATAAGGGCTGTGTTTTTCCCTAAAAGACACACCATATGTCTTTGCAATGAGCACCACTTAAGATTCATTTTGATATCACTGGTGTGGCCAAAAGACATAGGACATCTCCAGAATTTTTTTTGGTTTTGAGAATATGTGAAGGAGAATGCAGCCATCACCTTGTCACCAGATGTTTCAGGGCTTTGTTGAAGGGTCATTTGCCTAGAGAAGAGCAGTCTTTGTTGCTGAGGATCTACATAAGAGGGGAGGTAGTCAATTCCATAAGTAACTCCTTACTTGGTCTTACTAATGAAGTCTGGTGTCTTCCTCTCTTCTGACTGACAGACCAGACATCGAATCACTAACTTTAGTTATCCTGATCTGGCCTCTTTCACTGCAGTTGAAAGATGATGAGAAAAGTTGGGGGTTTTTTTATTAGTTTCTCAGGAAGAGGGCAGCAAAAAGGTTGATTGCTGTGGTAAAGGATTTCATCAGTGCAATACACATCACCAAGTCTAAGCTGCAATAAGGACAGCAAAAGGTTTAACAGCTATAGATGATTTATTTCCAGTTTATTTTCTGGATATCTTGTTCAAGCAGGATGAGAGTCTTCAAATGTGTGTAGTTTATAGGACCCACTCTATTGATTCACAGTAACCTTCAGCATTTATGAGACATAATCGTTTGCCTTTAGTAGAAGAATTACAGCCTCCTTTCTAGAATTATATAAAAAGATTTGTTTACTCTTTTAAGGGTAAGGAGCCACATCTGTTTTCCCCCGGAGCATTAGGGCAGTGAGATCCTTTGTTCTAAAGGAAAAAAACAGGTAGTCAAGGCATTCTTGGAAGTTCTGGTCTCAAATGTGTGTGATTTTACTTCAACCTCTGCAGTTCTTGTGAAATAGACATCCATTTGGAGAAAGAGAAACCTGCTCGCTTGAAATACATTAAGATGATAACAGAATAGGTTTACTTGGAATCCCAAACAAGACATTGTTTATAGGTGTGATTTGCAGAAAATGGTAAGATGAACACAAGTAGTTATTTGTATTATAAGCATCTATTATGGCATCACTGTATAGTTACTGTGAATAAAAAAGCTCACAGATAGGAAAGAAGAATGAAATAGCAGGCTTCAGAGTTGATTTACTTCTCTGTCCTCTCAGATTGTGCAAGTTTGATGAAGAAATGTGTACAGTGTCGAGCAGTGGTTGAGCGAAGAGTGCCTTTCATGATGTGCTGCGGAGGGAAAGGTACAGAAGATACCACTGATGATATTTGTGAGTGACTCCAAAACCCATACTCTTTCGCATTCCCCCAACTTCTTATTCTTTTAAATGACCTAAATCTTTCCTCTCTTTTTAAAGAAAAGTTTAATACAAACAGTGTTAAGCCAGGTATTCATTTGCTGTTTGCACTGCTTTCTACAGTGGTAGTAGCAGGTGAGATGGTAGGTAACACCAGTCGTTACACTAAAGGATTGCATCCAGAACCAAAGCTGAAACATACATGACTTTTCAGCCACTTATTAATGTTCTGTGAAGCAAAAGTTGGAAATTGTCTGTAATTGTGCAAATGAGCAAGTAAATGTATTTGACTTCTGGAGCCCTCTGACTGATAAAGGAATGGTCAATATTTTGCATCTAGGTACAAGTACTTTCATGACAGATTGTTCAGTTGTACATCTCCTGCTTTGACTAGTTTTTAAACTTGTGACGACTTTGAATAATTTCTATGAAATGTTTTTATTTATTCTGTTTGTGTGCTATACAGTGTCTGAATTGAGTTTATGTGAATCGGAATATTAGGTCGTTCTTGTCTTGTTCCTAAATAATGTAAGAATGTAAGAATAATCGTTAAAATCAGGTTTTTAATATACTGGAAATTTTAAAATTTGTCATTTGAAATACTTCTCAGTTTTTCTGTTTCTTGTAGCAACGTTGCTTCCTGGATCAGTCAAATGTAGGAATAATAATCTGAGCTTTGTTCAGATTTTGAATAAACTACTTCCAAGACACTTGTGCAGTTTTGAACACCATATAGAATCAACTGTGTAGATAAAAAAGTCTTTTCAGTGTGAAAGGATTTGGCTTTATTTTTTTTGTATGCAAAAAATTTACTGCAGAAACTTCACTGACGAAGAACAACTCTAGGAAGTTAAGGGGCTACAGGCATTTTGAGCATCTTTATTGAGGAAATATTTGACAAAGAAGTGCGTTGCCACTAAACTCAAAGTTCTTCGTGAATTGAGCTGCAGTGATGTCGTAGTGAATATAATTATCAAATATGTTTGACTAACATTATTTCAGATGATTGAAAAATGTAGTTAGTACACTGGAAATAATTATTCTCATTTCATTAGATTGATGCCTAACCTCATGTCTCTATTTTCTCTAAATTACAGCAAGTGGAAACATTCCAGTTTTGCAGAAAGACAAAGACAACACCAATGTCAATGCAGATGTGCAGAAGCTGCAGCAACAGTTACAAGACATCAAGGAGCAGGTAAAAGTGCTGGATAAAAATGTTATGGACCACTAAGATAATCTAAAAAGCTGATGCATCTTCTCTTGTTTAAAACAGAATTATGTGTTAAACTGCTTCAGTTCTTAAATTTCAGTTAAATAACCAGTATTTTTTTGTGTGGTGTGACTTGTGTGTCTTGTATGTATAGGTCTAAAAAGAAATAAAATCATCAGATAGCTGTGTTTGATGTGACTAAAAAAGGGTGCTCTACCCAGTCAGTACGTTCTCTGTCTGTTTAGCTGACCTGAGTGTATAGGTACAGCGGAACCTCTTTTCACAGAACAGTAATAGAAGTAGATGTTCTTTGCTATACTGTATCTACCTGAATCTCTACTTGTCTCTTTATGAGCTGCCTTTGAACAACGGCTGGCAGTTACCTGTTGTGTGAAGGCTGTAGTTTACGTACTCTACAAAAAACTGTGTGACTGCAAAATTAAAACCTTTGAAAGTACTGTACATGTAATTTAAATATTTGGAATATAAAGGATAAGGTTTGTCTTTTGTAATTATGCATAGTAGAATTTGCAGGAGGAAACTTAGACAAATTGACTGTAGGTTGTCGCTATCATTCATTAGTTAAGTTACATGCAATTTAGAAACCTAATGAAAACCAAAAATTAATGTTTTAGATAACTGACAGTTACCCATTTAAATTTATTACATCTGTAAGTCTAGTTCCACTAGAAGTGCTTAAGTAATTGTCTACATGCAGAACCTTCCCTGTGGTAAATTACTGAGTTGTTTCCTTGCTTTTCCATCTAAAGAAAGAAAAACTTTGAGATTTTTTTCAGCAGTAAAGGACCTGGGGTATCTGACTATTGCATGAACTAACTCTCTTGGAACCCTGACAATGTGATTTTTAGCTTCCCTATGTATAACACAATTGTAAGAAATTTTTCATGGATACGGGAAACAGGAGAAGCATTCCTACTGTATTACTTACCTTCTCCTCTTTTAGGCTTACAGCAGTCAGTAATACTTCAGTGATGGCAGCATCACATCTAGTCCTGGTAGTTGTTGCTCTCAGCTGTTCATGTCCGTGAAAGCTAACACTGAAGTGTTTAGATCGCCAGTTTTATAGCGCGTATTTCTAAACGCTTTAAATCTGGGAGCTGATCTGCTGTCAAGTTTTAACCTCAGTGGCATGTCTGTGAAGAGCTTTTCCTGTTGTATGGAGACTTGGCCCATACCCCAGTAACAGAAATTCAAATATCAAATTCAAAACAGATTCCTCTGTAGTTTTTGACTGTATAAGAACATGCAGATTAAAAATTGTAATTTGAAAAAACCATGTCTGTCTTGACGATAACATCTGGAGTTTCTAGACATCTCTGACATCTTACATCTGCTTAGCTTATGTTTTACTTAACACTGAATGAAAAGAATAAGGTTACTGCTTTGGCATTTAAAACAACATATGCAAAACATGCAGATGAACGCTTAAATGCAAGTAATCTGTTTTCTTCAGAAGTATTTTTTTCTTTTCTGGTTACATTATTTTAGGAGTTTATAAAAGATTGGAGCTCTATGTAACTTGTTACATATAGGGATGTGAAAGGAAAACTGTGTTGCAGTTTTTCTTCTTGATTACATGTGATGTCATTTTTTTCAGTTTTCCTTAGGTGGTCTTTTATTCTTAAAAATTTTGTCTTACCTTTGGGATTTGCTAGCCAGAAGCTTTCTAATATAAGAAAGTTATGCTGTATTAGGGAGAAAAGAATTACTTTATACATGTCATTCTCTACTTGCATTCTCTGGTTTTCAAATTTGCAGTAGTAAGGAAGTTCTAATACCAGGATGATTGGAGAATTTAAGGTAGTCTTCAGCTTTGAAATGCCCTTTTGTCTAGTAATCTGTTTTAAATGGATATAAAATTGAAGATTGTTCAATGCCTCTGACTAGAAAGAGGGGGTTCTGTTTGTGTGCATCTTGGCTTGAGACTCTTTCATGTTTTCCTTAGTGTCTCCTCTGCTTAGTCTTGTGACGGGGAAAATTGATTATCATACTTGCGAGTAGCAAGTTGGATTTGATTAAAGTTGGTCACCTCATCTGTTAGATTTGTGTTTGACATGATGCACAGCATTCCACTATAATTGTATATTCTTTTGATTTGTACTTTAACAGTTCAGTCTTCATGTTACATTGATTTTTATTTTTTTTTACTTAAAATTTTGTTCTCTTTCAGCAGGTATAATCCTATGTTTCAACTCATACCTTCAATGATAATCTAATATGTTAGTGCAGCAAGCTTTTAAAACCATTTCTGGTGCCAAGCAGAAGTGATGCTGATGTCAACAGAATCTCCCAGATCTGATGACCACACCATTCTTCAGGGATTCCCTGAATGTGAACCCTTTTGACTGTAATTGCAATACCTACGCTCCATTTCATACATAATCACCATCATCTGTCTAATATCTTATGTATGTTCCTTCACCATACTTACATCACTTTATTTCTCCTTAAAAATAAATCTATTTTGTCACTGTGCACCTGTATTTTGTTGGGAAAACTGGTTTTAGTAGTGAGGAATTGGTATTTCAGGCAGTTTAAAACACCTTGTTGGTGATAAAATTATTTTAATTGCAAGCCCAATTAAGGGTACAATGAGCACTTTGTCAGACTACTTATCCAAAGAAGCAGTTCTCACGTAGAACAGGTATAGTGCCTTTTTACGCCATTTGTTTTCCAGCAGAAGATGGGAGTCAAATGTTTCATGCAGATAAAAAAGAAGTACGTGTGGTTTCGTGCAGAGAATGTTCTAACAAACTAATAGTACAGTAGAAACAGATACTGCTTATTTCCTGCTGCTGTGGCACAAATGGGGTATAAGGCACGCAGTGAACTTTCTTCTACTGTAAAAGTGCATATAAGGTAGTGCTTAAGTAATACTCAAAAGGCGGATAAAACTCAGTTATTTGGGCTTGTATTCCCCTGGGAAACTGCTGAGCTAATTGGGAAAATTCTTGTTAGAACAGAATTGCATAGCAAACAAAGTTTGGTTGTTCCTGTCAGTTGAATTCTTCTACTATATGAAGTAACTTAAATGTTAAAATAGTATCATATTAAGAATTTATGATAATTCAGCTAATACCTACATTTGTATTGAGCAGGAGAAATGGGGCAATTTGCTAATACTGCATGCAATTACAGAAAAGCTCTACGAAATGAAAATGTTCGGATTTCTGTACGTCACTGAACAAAACAATCAAAAGTAATGGTATTTGAACAGATTTTATTTTTTTATTATTTCTGAGTCACTCGATGGATGTTTTCATTTTCAAATGATGGTGTGGCATTTGGAGAGAAACAGACCCTTGTAACTTCGGTAATTCTGACATCAGATTTAAGCACAAAAGCAAATAATTGAGCTAAAAAGCATAGAATAAAGGCTACAAGCGTTTTCTCTGAAGATTTGGGTTTGCTTTGTCCTTTGTCAAAGGGCATCACGTCAGTACTATCAGGCCACAGACTCTTGCACGGGACAGCTCTGTATTAATTGGAAATAGTTGTTTCATTGATACTTGAAGACTGTAGGTTACTGGAGGAAGAATGCTTTAATTGTCCCATTGGGGTGTGAAGGTGATGACTTGGCTGAATGGAAGAATGAGCATGACTGACTGACAGACAGTTGGCCTTTTGCCAGTTCTTAGTTTGAGAGTTTTGTTATAGTAACGTGAAAGTTCTGACCAAGTTGGAGTACAGCATTTATGGGAAGAGTGAAGGGGTTTTTAAAACATACATTGACATAAGGTTTTATCTGGAGGTTTTACATTTCTGCTAGCCCATTGATACTGGGATCCTGGATATTAAAATAGACATTTAGCCAGATTTATGCCAATTTAAACTCTGTATAAGCAGACTGATGGGTGAATTTTTTTTGGTCTTCAACTAAGCTATCTACCCTAGGAAGTATATCTATAGATTCCACAGTAAGTATCCTTTAAAGTTATACTGAATAGGGTTCATGCTGTGGATTCTGCCTCTCATGAGATGAACAAACTGAAGTAAAGCCCTAATGATGAATATGGAAACAAGTCACAGGTGCAAGGTGGTGATAAAATGAATTTGCATTTGAAATATGACCCCTGTTAGTATTTCATATTATGTATGAGATCAGCATTTGTGTTAGATATGTGTGGTGTGTCTCAGATCTAAGGACATCCTAGATTTGATTTGTTGGACTATAGAATGATCTTTAAAATTATCATCTGTTATAACATCTATTCATGTACCAACCTTAGATAAACTGTTATAAATGAAATCCTAATATGGCTGCAGTACGTTTATGGTGAAGGAACATGCCTTACCAAAACTTATGTGGGAAAGGGTGAAGGACATTTTTCCTTAGTGGCTTGGTACAAAACAAACTTTGCTTTTGAAGAACTTCAGGAGATCTTTTTTGGGCATTGGCTGTCACTTCGATGTTCAGCAATTAAAACTGATTTTAAAAGTTTGCTGTGCTACTGTTATGACTGAAGGTCACATTTTAATAAGTTGCTCTTCATTTGAAACTTGAGTTCTTTTGGTTGAAAGTCTAGGTAACTTCCATGAATGAGGCTGGAATGAGCAGTATTGAATCTTTTCGTATAATACTGATTATGCAACATTTTTGTTTTACTGCATGTGTTCAGTGCTTAATGTTTAAAGGTAAGTATATGAATGGCTAGGTAGCCTGAGAAGAAGTTTATAAATCACTACCTAAGCATTGCACACGTAAAGCTGTTCGTGTTTTTTGTTCCCTGGAAGATTACATGGCATAAAAGGGAGTGTTTCTGAAGAATGTCTTAATGTTGTAAGCTTGGGTAATGAATGATACTGAAAATGTGGTGTCAGCCTACTACAGGATTGTCTTACTTAAAGGGATCACATCTGGAAAAAAGCTTACATAGTTTTTGTGTCATGATGGGATAGGAAAAGCCTACCTATTTAAAGTCAATGTGAAGTAAAAATGTGACTTTAAAAAAAAAATCTAGTTTTTGGGTAGTGGCTGGATTATGCTATGGCAGTGGTATGCTGTGCTTAAGATGGCATATTATTGTTAAATTTCAGTAATTTATATATTGCATATTTGATGCTGTAACACTACTGCCATTCACTATGTAACCTGTCAAAATCTTTTGCAGACTATGTGTCCTGTCTGTTTGGACCGTCTGAAGAATATGATCTTTCTCTGTGGCCATGGAACATGTCAACTTTGTGGAGACCGAATGAGTGAATGCCCTATATGCCGCAAGGCAATTGAACGAAGGATCCTTTTGTATTAAGTAGTGGAACCAGTGTCTTATTAGCTTACAAAATAGTAAGGACATTTTGATGATTTAAATCTCTGTAAGTTGAAAGGCAGTGAAGGGTTCTAGCGAAAACATTTCTAATACTGTAACACAGGTTAATTACATGGTAATTATTTAAAGACTGTGAACACATCAAACGAGAGAACAGTATTCAGTAGCTTTTAGCTTTACTCTTAAAAAACATCTAAGCCTGAAACTAATCTAAAGCAGTCTTTTTTTTTTTTTTTTTTTTTTTTTTCTTTCTGTCGTCTTCTTCCCCTTAAAGTTTAAAGGGACAATCTTGTTTTGGTTTTGTTTATGTTTTCTAATGTATGTATCAGATGTCAAGTGATGTAAGGGTTGTTTTTTGTATTTTCAGTTTATATCAAATATAAATATTTGGGATTTTTTTGTTTTATGCTTTTCTGGAGAATATTGAAATTTCCTGTGAACAGGTATGATTCACAATAATTTCTGTCTTGAAATACACAATAATGTAAAATCAATACAAAGTGTATACACAGTAATAATATGTATACTATTCCCATAAGTTCAGGCCTCAAGAAACAACGTTAAGGTAATTCTAACTTTATCATGCCCTTTGCTGGAGATGGGTTGGGAAGGAAACAGTAAAAAGAAAAATCTAGTTTAGAAACATGCTCCCAAAGTAGCACTTTAGTCTAACAGATTCAAGCTAACTTGAATAGTGAACTTCTTAATTCTGCTGGCCACATAATTTTGTGTGGAATTGCTTTTAACTTGACTGGAAAGGGAAACGTTCAAGCAGTGGGTCAGTTACCCATTTCAGATGAGTGAATTTGATCAGCTGTAGAGGAACAGATATATATATATATATGTGGGGCCATTTAAATATTTTGGGTCTATGAATTAGGGAAAACTAGAGATTTTGCAAGGTTTCTTCTCTTAAATTAGTTTTATTGTCTCCAGGCAAACAGTGTCAACAGCAAAAGAGAAGATTTAATGTTGATTATTCATCTAAGTTGGATGTTGACACCAGAACTTATCTGTGAACTTTACTGGGTAGTACTGCCAATGAAGATACTGCTGACGGAGCAGTGAATTGTGAGCCGTGCCTAGGTGAGTTACGGTTGGCTCAAGGAGTTAGCTGTCACTGATGTGACAGAGGTGTTCCTGACACCAAAAATGCTACTGTCAGGAACTGCAAACTATGAACACTTTGATAACAAGTACCTCCTTCCATCTTTTTGGATGGAAGAAAGTATGCTGACTTAAAGGATCTCTCGTAGCTAGAAGGAATGCGTGCTTACTTGTAAGTGGTCGGGCAGTTTTCTGAGTGCGTAGTTTATGTAGCCCTTTGCCATTGTGCAGACTTCATTTGGATGTGCTCTTGCAGAATAAAGAAATCTGTGCTGGAGTCACTTAGGTGCCTTACTTGCAGCTAAGATTAGTTTCTCTTAATTCTCATTGCGTATGTCAAAAATGTGGAAAAAGGGGTAGTTCAGGGGAAGATTACAGGAAGTAAGGATAAAGGCATGAAATTATGGTATCTCTTCAGATAAACCTGTCTCGGTCTTTTGAAGCTTATGTTGATGTGCCTGAATTGTGCAAGCATTGGCAAAAGTCTCAGAAGACTGTTACTAGTAAACTGTCAAGATGGGTGAACTTTAACCAGTAAGGTTTAAACTCCGAATGGAGTTTTCCAGGAAACAATTACGGTGATATATTGGGAAAATGTATGTAGAGTGGCTTTTAACATACCAAGGTAGCGTAATACATAGCCTTTCTGTGGCCATCTTTAATCTTGATTCAGAATCGCAAATGTTCATCATTCTTTTCAGTAAGTTTTCATTGGTCGCCATCTCAATCTGGGGTCAATATAATAGTCTGTTTTATTTTGTATACTGGTAGTCACCTCTTCTCAGATAATCTGTGTATCTGTTTTCTTGGCCAAATGAAATAGCCCTCCCTTTTCTTGTTTCTTGGGTCCCTATTCTAAAATACCAAAATTTCAGGGACCTTAGGAAAGTTTTTGATCTAAGGCTTTTTTTTCAGTTTAGCATTTCACTATCTCCACTTAAGTTCTGAATGCACCTAAGTGTTCACTGCAATTTTCATTTGGCCAATAACCATGTCACCAAGTCTGATTTTTTTGGAGCGTGTTTGACAGCTGAATTTTCTAGTAGTAGGCTTCAGTGTCCTGTCAGTCTTCCTCTAAAAGTAATTTTATAATAGGGTATGCCATTTGACAATCCATTCTTGTTTTAGTCTGTAACACGTTAGATCTGTACCTCAGTTTCCTCTGTCTGTGGCAGAGATATTTTGAATATTGTGTCCTGTTTATTTTTCAAGAGGACCTCTATAAAGTGGTGTTAGCACAAAGGCAGGATGGATTTCTTCTTGATAATGCAGCTCAAAACTGAAACCTCAATATAGCAGTTGGCATTTTACTAATTCTTTTTCACTGGAACAAGCCAGAATTACTTGAAATTATTCCAATTTAGCATCAATTGAATAGTTCAGCTGAGTAAGAACTGATCTAAGGCATCCTGGGTGGGAAACTGGAGTTGAATGTTAAATAGTCCTTATCTGCAGAAGGCATGTCTTTTAGCATAGATAAGTGCTTTGTTAGCCTTGTACTTTTCCAGACAGAAGCTCATAAGTTACTTTATAACACTCTTAATGCTCGGATGCCATCCCAGTTCTATGGAAGTAGAGACAATGATGGAAGGTATTGCTATAGGAGCAGCCTTGGTCTTCAACACGGTAGTCACACCAGATGTAGGTGACTGCATACAAGTTTGTGATTGGTCTCATCTGGCAACATTGTGTGCCAGTTAAAGCATGTCAACCTGGTGCTATTATGGTGCCACAAGAAACAGCTGAAATAGAAAAACTAGGTAAGTAACAGATAGGCTTGGATTACTAATAGAGGCGTCTTATTAGCAGGTGAAAGAGCTGTATCTTGTGTTGGGAAGGCTACACAGTACTTGCCTTTCGAAAAACTTAGTGAGGAAAAATCTTTCCAAATCCAGTGTTGTTTATGAAAATAGACGCTTAGATTCACACACTGTCTTTGGATTCTGATGTAGAAGGTTGACTAGTGGTGTTGAGGAAGCTAGTAAGTTCATTCACTCAATTTAGTGTGGCGTCATGTGTGCAACGTGCACAGAGCGCAAGTATTTAATTGGATAATACTGAAATAATCAAAGGATGAGAAATAGAAGCTCAGTTGGAAGCCAAAGGGGATGACAGCAGTTAGGATCCTGAGTTGAGGATATGTCATTGTGCCTCTGTCTTCAGCAAAAAATGAAAGTGTAAATCCTATTATCGTTACTATTATTAGGGAGCAAAGTGAAAATGAGAGAAAAATCAGTATGGCATTTATCTCTAATACACTGTAAAATTGTAAAACGTAAGATTAGCAAGCCTTGTTTTATGATTATCCCCCAGTATTTAAGAACAGTTTTGAATTTAAATTGAATGAAATATCTCAGTTCGTTTCTTGAAATGATCAAGAAACACCTAAAAATACGTATTGTTCGAGTGTAAGGCATGCTCACATGTTTAAGTAAAATACTTCTTTTTTTCTTTTCCCATTTAGTAAAATACATGAGTGGTTACATCAGTGCACGGTGATTTTAAGTATAAAGACAACCTAAGAGGCTAACAGGATATGCTAAATAGTTGTAGCTTCTTAACTTCTGTATAACTGTTTGACTTTTTTTTCCCAAACCTACTATCACTTCCTGTACCCCAAGCTCATATGGCACTTCTCAAAGTTTGGGCTATTATTACCCTACTTGCCATTTGTTGAAATACTGTGTACTGTACTTGTATGTTGGGGTTTGGAGGAATCCCTTTTTGCTGAAGCAGATACTGAAAATTACACTGGCAAGAGAATAAACAAGTTGCATCATAAATGTGGAAGTTTGATTAGGAGGTGGTCGTCTTAACTTGGGCCGGATGAGTATATACCAGATTTGCACAAGTACTTGTGCCTTGTTAGCATAGTCTTACAATTGGTATTTTATCTTCTTTTAAAGACATGAAGTGGTCTTTTAAAAATAATCTGATTTAAGTACTTATTGTGTAGATATTTTCTAGAGATGAAGTTTTACGTATGCCTGATTATTTTTAGCAGTATTAAATGCAGTTTGTGTAAACACTAAATTGTTTGAAGAAGCTGCTTTAAGCTAGTGATCTAAGCTTCCTGTACACATTTAAATGTCAGAAACTTAATTTTACTCTTTCAGTAGCAGCTGGTGAACCGAAATGCCTATCCTGTTCTTTGTGCTGCATGGGTCAAGTTTTCACTTAAACAAAAGGAAAAAAAAAAGAAAGAAAAACACTACAGCCTAACTTTTAGCAGTGCTACCTCCTTTCTGTCAAAGTACCGAATTCTTCTCTCATTGTTCTTTGTCTTTAGGAAGGGATGGGGAACACATCAGTTCTGTTTTGCTTCATCAGTTTTGATGTCTGATTACATTGCAAAGGTTTTTTACTGACTGTATAAATTACGTACAATAGAAGTGTGTGATTTGCCACTATGTACATTGTATATCATTCTTGCATAAATTGCTGGAATTCGTACTATTGTCTTTTTATGCATTTCATAACTTGTTTATGTTGACAAAGCAAAACTGTTATCTGCAGAAGTTTTAGTATGTGCCATTTTTATAGCTAAGCCTGTGGTAAATACGGAAGTTCTGACTCAGGGCTTTTTAACAACTTAAACATGTTCACAGTATTCTTCAGCGCATCTTGGAGAATATTAGAGATTTAATGACTGTACAGTGCCTTGATAGAACTGTTGAATGCGCAGCAGCCATAGGGTCCTTACAGAATGCAAGTACCTTTTGAATCCAGTTAATGAGTTGATGTTAATATAATTGTAATGCCCCTGCCATGGATTTATAAACTTGTATATACTTTCTGTAAAGGAAAATCAACCAGTCACCAGTTTAGGTATTGTTAAGCTTTCTGAAGGTTGGTTGATTGTTGCATCAGTCTTGGGGGTCTGAAGGGCATAGTATTCACATTTACGGAAGCAGCATTTGTGGCAAAGACCGCTGATAAAGTTGTCTGTATGTGACATTTTTTAGTTTGAGGGGAGAAGTCATTGTATAAACAAACATGTAAAAATACCTGCTTTACTCTGGCCCAGTAAGTCTTTTGTAAGAGAGAGAAAAATAACCTACAATGGATCTGTATGTTTGCATGCCATTCCATATTTACAAAAATTTAAGTCTCATTTTGAGCTTCTAGGAACTACTTTTCTTTGTCCCAAGCTTAGTGTCTTTATGAATGCAAAGTATTAATATTAGAAAACAGGTTTCACTGAACCACAGGAACATCTTTGCTTTTGTTAAAACCTTGTATTTTCAGTAAATTGTAGATTTTTACATGACTGTTTATTGGAGAAATTTAAGGTTGTCTGTGTGAATGTAGTGTTCTGTATGCAGATAGCATTATGTAATTGCTTTCATTAAAACTGCTTAGCAAGGCCTAAGCTTCTCAAAGGAAATGCTAATGTACTGTATGGTTAATAAAACTTATTATATAAGATGTATACTGACTTCCTCAAAAGCTTTGATTTAAACGTGTAATTGGACTGAATTAGTACTGACTTGTGCATGCATCATTGGGAAAGGAGCGGTGGCACACTCGACTTCCTCTTTCTTAGTTATAATGATGTTAGGTGTCACCACAGAATTAGAAAATTGCATACCTGAACAAATGCTTGATAACTTGTGTTGGTTGTTTTCTTTAATCTTTAAAAGTGCACCAGACTCTATTTATTGTGAAGGTTTGCAATCCAAACTTTGAAGAGTTCTGGTTCTTTATAATATGTCCCTGAAGAATGTGTTTGTAGCAACATCAGAAACACTGCGTGCCTTTGAATCTCCATCTCTCAAATATTATTTTAGCAGCACAGTAAAGTATGAAGGTGGATTATGTTGTAAAAACAAAAAGCTTGATGTAAAATTTTTATCTGTGACATGTGCAAATTTTTCTGTAAATATGCAGTTCATAATACTAATTAGAGCTACTGTTAAGTTTTTTAGACTCCAGGTTTACTTATAATTGAATGGCCTTCACAGATCTGGCTACATGAATGTGATCACTTAATCTGCCAGATGGAGTAACTCCCATATTCTGAGAACAGTTGCTGCATCCTAGTTCAGTTTGTTGTGCTCTGTTTCTCTTCATTTTTTGGAGATGTCTTCAACTGTGGTGTATGTGACAGGTCGGTATGAAAACGTAATATTTTCAGATACATCTTTCTAAACTTTTTATTGGAAAACAATTGATGCAAATTGTCAACATACATTTTAAATGGCCACTTGTTCTTTGCTTTGGGATTTACAAGCCATTCACATATTCCTCCATACCTGTTTATTGAAAGTAATGGGAACAATGGCGGCATGGGCCTAAGACTTGGTCTCTGGTCTCTCGGGTTTCAGCCCCTAATGTTGGTCACAGTGGAAACTTCTGGTTTTGCTGGTGTTTGATGTTGACATTTTTAGATTTTGAGAAGGCTGCCTCATACTGTACAATATAATTAATATACTTTATAATATGAATACTGTATAATATAATTAATCTCTGCATAATGCACTCTGCTGTTCTGATTCCAGCTGTATCCAGTAGCACCATCTGTTTGTGATAGGGATGATGAAACTCCGTGGAGATTTCCTTTGGATTTGACATTTAATTAAATGCAGAGGGTGGGTTTTTATGGGTGTACACCATTTTATTTAGGGAAGAAAAATTAGTAGCAACATTTGAATAAAAAGTGATAGCCTTCCTTTTCAGACATTTTCCACAATATGGAAAGGTGATTTCAGCTGGTGAGAAATGGTGTCTTTGAAGATATCCTTCCTGTGCTCTGTGCAGCCCTGTTCAAGTCAACAAAGTAGCATGCATCGGAAAGCTTTTACTTCAAAGAATGAAGCCCATCAACTGGTTTTGATAATTATGAAGATTTTGGCTGAAAAATACTTCAGGAATTTAAATATTTTGTTACCTTTTCAGTAATGAGAGTAGTATGTCCCAGCTCTCCAGGGGATAACGCTTCTCTTTTTTTTTCTTTTTTTCTTTCTTTTTTCTTTCTTTTTTCTTTCTTTTTTCTTTCTTTTTTCTTTCTTTTTTCTTTCTTTTTTCTTTCTTTTTTCTTTCTTTTTTCTTTCTTTTTTCTTTCTTTTTTCTTTCTTTTTTCTTTCTTTTTTCTTTCTTTTTTCTTTCTTTTTTCTTTCTTTTTTCTTTCTTTTTTCTTTCTTTTTTCTTTCTTTTTTCTTTCTTTTTTCTTTCTTTTTTCTTTCTTTTTTCTTTCTTTTTTCTTTCTTTTTTCTTTCTTTTTTCTTTCTTTTTTCTTTCTTTTTTCTTTCTTTTTTCTTTCTTTTTTCTTTCTTTTTTCTTTCTTTTTTCTTTCTTTTTTCTTTCTTCCTCTTTTTCTCTAGCAGAGTGATGCTATGAGGTAGTTTATACTAGAAATCAAGAACTTTGCCAGCTAGTAACATGTAAGTTTTATGCTGCAACAATGCAAGACTTTAAACCAGGGGTCCTCAAACTACAGCCCGCAGGCTGGATACAGCCCCCCAGGGTCCTCAATCCGGCCCCCGGTATTTACAGACTCCCCCGCCTCCACCCCCCCCGCGCCGGGGGTTGGGGGGGGAAACAAAGCAGCCGCAGATGACTGCCTGCCGGCCCCCTGTTTAAAAAGTTTGAGGACCCCTGCTTTAAATTATAGGAAATTTAGTGCAAAATGTATTTCTTGCAGTTAGGATTTGTTGTTGGCTTACTTGACTGCCCTAAAGAAGTTAATGAAAAACTTAATTTCTGAAAAATTGCATAAAATCGGGAAAATACACTTGAGACTGTACTCATGCTTTGCAGCAGTATAACACCATTTCATTGAATTTTCCTTAAGTCGGGGCGAGGTAAGTAGACAAACAATCTGAGCCGATTTCCCCAGTGATGCTTGTGCATCCTGAGATGTACGTGTGGCTTCCACAAGGGGTCAGTAGCACCCTCCCTTTGTGACAAGGGGTTTTTGTAATATAAGCACAAAGTAAACAAGGGATAAGGATAATGATGATTGCATTAATATGTGGGTGGACCAGACCTCACTTGTCCCCTTCTTCAAGCCGGCTAAGTATAATTAGCTTATTTGCTGACTTCAGTAAGCACCATATTCTATCCTCTGACTCTCATGTGACATGAACATTGCTACTATTGATTAGGGCAAAGTTCCAGTGGAGTGTTTACCTTTAGCTCTAGTTGAAAGTATTCATTTAGTCTAGGTTGGTGGTTTGGTTTTTTTTTTTTCTTCAAAAGCATGCAGCTGAAGCAGATAAATTGTATGAGAGAGCTTGTCCACTATGCAGGGGAAAAGAATTCTAGTATGAGTGTCCCACATATTCTTAATGATAACCACAGTCTCCCTAGATGGCTGGAGCTGATTAATATTTTCCACACTATAGTAACACAACTTATAGTTAAATATGCTTTGAAGCCTATCAGTCTGCTCAGTGAAAGGAATGTCTAGCTTCTCAAGGCTTCCCTGAGCATGCAAGTTACTTGGAGGCAGAAGTTTGAAGTAACTCATTATCTTTCTACCAAGAGGCTGAACAGACCAGACAGCTATTCCCTGGACAAAAATTTCCAACCTTGTACCAAAGTCATATTTCACAAATGGGAATTTTAAGCTGGTCAATGTCGTTCAGGTTGGCACGCTTGCTGAATTAACAAGGGACCTTCCTTACCTTCATGTTTGCAACTCTTGTTCTGTTTTGCATCTGTTTTTTGTGTTTCATGTCTTCAGTGCATGTCCCCCACTTCTCAAGTGTGCTGTTTCAAGTCTTTTTATGTCTGTTTTTTGGTAGCAGAACAGTGTCCCTTCCTTCTTGATACGCCTTGATAAGGTAGCTCTTTCCTCCATTACACTTGAGGTTGGCACAGTGCTTTGGCATAAGCACAGGGAGGCCCTATCCTTGTGGCTGACTCCACTCTTAATTACATACACTGACAGGAGGAATTCAGTCTTAGCAAACTTCCACATTAATTTATCAGCATCCCTTATTTCTCTGTATTGAAAGTATAAGAAAGAGGTTTTAGCTGCCAGCTGAGGGAAGGATAGGGGCATTTGGTGTACTTACGACTGTTCTCAACCACGTCAGGAAAATCAGGAACAAGTAAATGTTTCAGGGTGGTTTGAGTTATTGTGGTTTTCGTGGTTGGTTGGTTGGGGTTTTTTCTGTCCTATAGGCTGTCTGAAATATTCATTGTTACTGTATCTCAGGTTCAGTTTTTGGTGTCAAGATACTTCTCAGAGAAACTCAACTGTCTCCTAGTTGTGTGTATCTTGCCCGCTTAAGGTGCCTGGAGGAAGTCCGTTCTGTAGGATCGCTTGCAAGAGCGTGGGTTATTTGCAAAGAGAAGGGTGCAGTTACTGGGCTTCTTGCTGCCTCCATAGAGAAGTATGAAAAAGTTCTGCCTCTGAATAAAGTAAATCTGAAACCACAGTCCAAGTAATACTCTTCTACTAAGATTTCATAATCCCTACTGTGTATATGATCATAAGGTATCTTGTGTTATTCTGGATGAAAGCTATATAAAATAAACGGCAGTTATACAGCACTTATTTCCCAATGGGCATGTTATATAGTTTGTTGGCTTTGAAATACAATGCTGTCGTTCTTCCTCTCTTCTTTTTTCTTTGTGATGAGACCTGTAAAAGAAAGAGTACTTCAGGGCTATCTAGACAAGGCTGCTTTTCCTAAGGCAGAGGCCTTAGTTAAACTGTTTCTACTATAGCCTTGCAATTCAAAGCATCATGCCCAAGGTGTTTACTGTGTTAGTCCAATCTATAGCACGTGGCATTTAAAGCACCTAACTCATATTATTGTTGGTTTTGGTGAGGTGATTTTGATTCCATGTAACACTGAGGGAGTCTTCATTACGTCCTCTGAAACTGTGTTCTCCCACCACTTCATGAAGAAGGCATAGTGTGGGAGCACTTCACACCTTGTTGAGATAGAAAAGTGTGTTACAATAAGGGCATGGGGAAACCTACAACTGAACTGTAGTCACAGGCCTAATTCTTAAGAATTTTCTGAGGTGAGAAACTCGGAGGGCAAATTTGACTGAGAGCAGAGTGATCAGAAGAGTTTTAGATTCTTCTGTTCCGTCTCTTGAAAGCTTGTATCATGGATACATTAAGTCCTGCTGTAACCCTGCCATCTCCTTTTGTCTTGCACATCCACCACCCTGGATAGGTCTCTCCACAGCAAATCTCCCTGGAGTAATAGGCCCTATACTTAAACTGGAACTATTCCACACATGGAGAAGGAAAGCGCGGGAGTTTCAAGCCAATCCCTGATGCAGAAATTGGGGATCTGCTGTTGCATGTAACACAACTCTTCCCATGGTGCACACAGGGGATGTAAAGGGGTAAGTCATCTTGACTTACATTTACTGTGAACTGTGGCTGGCTGCAAACAGGCAGCAGTGTAAAAAAGCTACTGCAGAGCAACTGCTTGATAATTACCTGTGTGAGGTGCTTTCCCTGCAGCAGGCAGCAGTTGGAGGCCACTTACACTTTTAAAGTGTTGCAGCCAAGTAGGGTTGAGTGGGCCGAGCCCTCTGGGCATCTACTTGTCCTGAGCTGACATTGCTTTATTGGTAAGTAGCATGGAAATTAATTCAATATGAAAAATATATCTTCATTAACAAGATCAGGATACCAGACACTTAATTTTAGGCTTTGTCTGCTATGCTGAATCAAATGGTGACACCAAGATTTGGCAAGCTGCTGTTGAGCCCTCTGGGAAAAGTTAGTCATTGGCTGATTTCATAGGTCTGTTTTTGCAGGAATTTCTCAACTTTGAGGAGGTAGTTAAATAGTGTTCAGAAAAGAAAAGGAAAAAAAAGTATCTAGACAGGAGGATTTAACAAGGGGAGTGTTTTTTCTTGTTCCCCTCTTCTGGATGGGAACTGTGCCGAGTTTTCATTTTCCTTGCCAATTTTCATTTGGCCAAAAATGCTGCCGTAATTGCTACTTGCTGTCTGGATTGGCTGGAATCAAACATATCTGATGTGCCTGTCCCATCTGTTCCCGACCACTGCCCTCCCTCTCCCCAGAACATCCTTCCACAGGGTGTGAGGATGCACTTGCGGGGTTATAGGGGAGCTAATGTTACAGTCTATAACTTTCCAGGACAAGGAAAGGACTTTAATGTTGATTTGGTCTGGTCTTTTTCTTTCTGTCCGTCTTCAACTATCAAATCTAGGGCTGCCTTACTTTTTTTTCATGTGGCCTGTAATTTTGAGAGGTAATCGATGGAGGCATTACTGCTGTGTCTGGAATTCTTGGATTTGTTCTGTCCTTTCCTATGAAAATTATTAACAGAGGTGCCCTGGGGCTGGCAGGTTTTTCTAGGGAAGACAGGTAAGGGCTCAGCACATCCTAGGTTAAGCTCTTCCCAGTCATAACCAAATGCTAATTTGGGTGATGCTATGTGAGCTGCATTGTTGCACCTTTGCTTGAAGGGTAGATATAGCTTAAGATGTCATGGCAAAATACCGTGTCCATAGTAGCCAGCAGTGAGAGCAGAATGCAGTGCACCCATGACAACACAGTATTCTTCAGAAGTTAGTACATCTGGCTTTTCTTGAAGGGTAGCTAGCCTGAGAGGAGGTCAGTAATACCACAGGCAACCTGGACATAGACCATCGCATGATGCTTGGTACGCAGCCCAAACCTCTAGAACAAAGATGCTAAACAGCTGTGTGTATCCTTGGGTTGGTTATCAGTGGATTAGAAATGAGGGTATCTAAAAGGCGCCAGCTTTCAATGTTCAGATGAAAGTGTCCCTCCCCATGCTTTATTAATTTATTTCCTCCCAATACAGAAGGAACAGCTGAGGGAAGAAGGGAAGCTAACAAGCCTAGCTTATTTTGCTGCGTACTGTATATATGCAGCATTGAAGACCTCTGCAGACAGCTGTGAGTTTGGACGGGCGAAAAAAAGGGGGAGGGGGGGAGGAGATGGAGTTCTTTAATGATGTGTTAGGTTATTGATGGAATTGCTAACTTGGAGGAGAGCTGCCTGCTTGGACCTGAGGTGGGTAGCGTTACCCACAGTAACTGTTTGCTTGTGCATAGTTGCTTTTTATTTTATTGTTCAGGTCAAAGATACAGTGGTGGTTCTGTTAAGTGTGGTGACTAGCTGGGCAGAGCAGCATGGTTCTGCTGAGCACAGCTGCCAAAACTGTGGCAAGCCAAGGGAGAGTGGTTTTTTTATTAGGGACAAAAACGTGGTCTGACACAGCTTTCTTACCAAAGGGAAGGATTTTTCACTTCAGGAGGAAGTTTGGCTGAGAAGGCATTGGATAACTTTTTTTTCAGCTTTGGAGGAACTCCTGTATAAATATGCTTTCCACGAATATAGTAGTTCTGCTTCTAAGAGAGAATGTTAGTGGCTGTGGATGTGGGAAATAATAAGGTGAATAAAATGCTTTAATCGAAGTTAGCAAACACACCTTGCATGCTCACAGCCAGGAGCCATTTGCTCTTGGCTCATGCCATAAGGCAGGCAAAAAGTTGGGGGTTTTTTATAATTTTTTATTGCAAGTATTTCTGGAGTTTCCCTTGATCCTTTCCAAGCCATCAGGTTGTAGTTAAATTAAAACCTACCCTTTTCATTTGGTGGACACTGTGTAATGAGCTATTTGTTTGTGTTCCAGCTTAATCTTGGATCGTTTTGTTTAAGCGTTAAGAGCCTACATGTGTTACAGAGAAACTGTTCTAATCGAGTTAAAGAAACAAGTAGTCTTCTAACTGAGGCCATTAGACTGGCATTTGTTAGCTTTGGTTTCCATGGGTTTCCTGTCATTCTTTACTCAAGTCACTTAGTTCTATTTCCTCTCTTTCCTACATGTGAAACAAGAAAAATGCTGCTTGGAGGTACTAAAAGAAATCTGCTGGTGTATGCAAAGAAGCCTACAAAAGTATAAATGAGTTCCTGAGTAGCTGAAATGCCTCCCCTGCCAGCAAGGCGTACAGTGGTGTGTACCAGCTCAGTTTAGTGTTTTCCTGATGAAAAATTAAACCCCAGTACTAGTGCAGCCTCACAGTCTTGCCAAAGAGCAAATAGGCATAAAATGAACGAATATCTTCTACTGTCCAAGCAGTGGAAATTACTAACTAGTAATTATATACAAATGTGTATTTTATTATACTTAATAAGTAACCATTGATCATTATTTACTTACTAAATCTCTTAATTGAAGAAAGCTGTATTGAATACAGGCACTGAGTTATAATATTATAAGTGAGCTGGCAATGCCAGCTTTTTGGTGGCAGTGTTTTTCTGAATTCCTGTCTCTTGCTGATCTTGTCAGTACACTGAAGCATTTTAGTAATGAGACTCTGAATCTCTGCCTGCCACAGCCAGTGGGTGTCACTGCAAGCATTGGAGTGAGGGAAGAACAATTCTGGGGAGAAAGAATAAAAGTTCAAGTGTAAGTTGTTTTTTTGTTTGTTTTTTTTTAAAGCTAGAAATAAATACAGAAAAATAGATAAATTAAGTCCTTGCTTATTAACTGTGCAGTTGCAAAGATGTTTCTTGAAAAGGTTTTAAAAGGGTTTGAAATGCTTAGAAAAGAGTTTTTAAGTAAGTAGCCCTGATGGCCAAGGCCAGGTCCTCTGGTAAAAGTCATGTCAGTATCAACTTCTGTAGTCACGCTGGCCCTAAATGTCCACTTTCTTCCTAGTGTTGAATGTTACTGATCTCATGGATAATGTTGGTTTAAAAAAGCAAAACAAACAAGCAGAAAAAAAAAGAAAAAAAAACCCACACCGAAACCCAAAAAAACAACCACCCACAAAAACCAGAACAGGCTTTCCTTAAATCCTTTAAAACCACTTATATGAAATTCTTGGTGTTTGCAGACCTAAGTGCTAAAGGTCATTCTGACGCAAAGTGCCCACCTTCCCCAGACAGCTCGCCATCCCCAAAACCAGGCTGGCTCTGAAGCAAATGTCCTTTCAAGCCGAAGCTGGGAGAAGATGGGCTGGCTGAGAGCATATATGCACTCCACCTCCCACCCTCGCACAAACAAACCAGCCGTGCAAGCTTTGAACTGTTTACATGATATACATTACCTAACGGTGCCTGCACTTTTGGAAGGGCCTCTCTTACACAGGTTGTTGCTAAGGCCCGTGTTGTCTCTGCCTGTGTTATCATGAGGATGACAGTTTAAACAGGTCTTATCACTGTGTATTCAATCAAGGTTTATGAGGGCTGATAAAGATGTCACCTAGTTGCTTTGTGTGTTCATTAAAACCCAGTTCCCCAGTAGGACTTTGCTGTATTATGTTCTTTTTTCTTTCTTCACTGATTTTTAGCTATCTTCTGAAGAGAGAGGTATGTGTTAGAAGGGAAGGCGTCACTCTTACTTGAGTATTTCTAGTATTTTTACGGGGAAGAATTAAAAAAAAAAATAGTAGGTTGGTTGACACAACCCTATCTGTATTTAGTATCTTATGTTATCATAATTGCTTATTTAATAATTCAGTAAACTTTCTTACATTTAGCTTACGCGTGGCAGTAAAGTGACTTGTGTGTGCTGTATCTCCTGTGTTGTGTTGCTCCTGAAGGTAGCTCAGGAGGGGCTTGGTGCCACTCAGTTATGATATAAGTTGTAAATTGAGCTTCCATTACAGTCTTTCCTGATAGATGGAGACTGCGTATTTGCAATGCAGAAATGCAAGCATCATTGACTTACTCTTTTGGTTGTATGTCAAAGGTGAAGAAATAGGTAGTCATATAAAATGCATCAGTAATTTTCAGGTTATCTGGTTGTGATGAACAGCAATAGGATGTAGGCAAAGACTGTTGTCTCTCTTGTCCTGTAAGCACGTTCATTTCAAAGTGGTAGGTTCTTTTCTCAACCCATGTCCTTTTCCTAGCTATAGTTTAAAAGAAACATGTTGTCCTAATTGTATCTGATACCATGTCCAATTCTACAAGTCTTCAAAAAAAAAAAATCACATTTCCACAGTGAGCAGAAGTTGCTCGGTTGCATTGTTGTTGTTTAAAATTTGTTGTAAAACAAAACATATACAAGACCATAGTGAAAAATTGTTAGTTGCAGCTGTTTGCTCTATTTTAAGAGAGGGAAATGTCAAAGGAAGCTATTGACTAAAAAGGATTGGCAATATCTAACAGACTCAAGACCCTAGCTCAGGCACAAATCAATTGAGATTAAGCATGTAGGTTTAGGCTCTTTTGAAAAATGGGAAGAAACTGAATATTCAATTGATTCCTTAGATCCTCGGGTCATAATAAATTCCTGTTATTTATGCTGCAGCATCTTGGCGCGCTCTGCATCCTATGAACTTTGTGAATACTAATGGCTGTTGGCATTTCAGAAATGATTCTTTCACTTTGTTTACAATTTTGCTGCTACTGGCAAGCACTGGACTATCAAAGGCTTTAATGCTCTGCATGTGCGTTTCATAATAAAATGTTATTCTATGAGGATAATAACACTTACTAGAGATCAGTAATAAAATGAAAAACAGAGCCTCTCTACCATCACTTGTTAACACTTCTAATGATTGCTTGTTAGCGCTAATTTGTTATATGCTTCCATTTTAGCTCTATGCTGGCTGGCCTAAGCATGAGGCACTTGGATGCATAATATTAAGAATAGCTGTGCTGGCCTACTGATCTCTGCAATAAAAGCTACTGTAGCGTGATCTGGTCTGCTTTTTGTGAAATGTGTTGTATTGGAACCAGTTGTTGACCCCTGCCTTTATCAATTTGCTGTTTGCCTTTAAACAGTAGTCACGGTACTCTCTAGTATTAATTTGCCTGGGATTAAGCTATTTTGCCTGGTGTGCTGGTGTCCCTTTAGCCTTGACCATGAAATACCCTCTGGTCATCCAGTAGTACAGTATTTTTTTGAAGCAGGATTGCTATTTTGTGATGATAGGCTCCCTGGAACATAGCAAAGTGGAGTCCAGTGTGACCCTTGGATCTTGCAGCTTAGCACTTCATGAACACAACACTGCTTTCTATGTTCTGTTCTTCATTACCACTGCAGAAGGAGATGAGGGTCCGCTTCACTAATGTGTTGTGCAGACAAATAACAAATACAGACTTTGCTGAAGACTGTACACAGCAACGTACATATCTGTCTGCCTGCGCTTCTGAAGGAAACTTGCCTGAACAACTCCATCTTCCTTTCTGATTATCTCTAAGAAATCTTTATTCATATTTAAGGGGGTTTTTTTATCATTTTTTCTGTGATTTTTTTTTTCCTCGGTTTTTTGTTTCTTCTATCTCTTCTATCTGCTTGCCTTAGAAGTAAACAAAGAAGAAGTGGTTCTCAACCTCTTTGTTTTGCTTAAAACAGTGGACTATGGGCATTCTAAAACCATAATTGATTTGCCTTTTGGTATTTTTGGAGTTAAAACAGAAAGTGTCTTGATTCCAGCCAATTGCTGAGTTCAGGAAGCCTCATTCATTCAGTGAGCAATTTTGGCAGGGTGTGGAAGGGGAATCTGAAGTATGACAAAGAAAGATACCTTTGGAAGAGTTTCCAGTTTCTGTGCTGAAGTCCCACCCCAGACACATGTGCTTATACAAATTCTGCTAGATTGCTTGAACATGGTTGCCATCCAAAAACTCATCTGGCTTTGAATGTATGTTGATGTTTATTTCTTCACTTAAATCCAGAAAGTTTATGAGAGCAGAGTGTTAGGCTGAAACTGTGGTGATAGTCTAGTATAGAAAAAGAAACTGGCTTAAATATTGACAGTACCAAGAGATCCCTGGTCTGTTTCTAGCTAGCCAAATGGGAAGGCATTCTCAGTGCTGAGTAATTGACCTTTTTCCTTCTGTTCTTCTTTGCATCAGGCAGTATATTCAGTTGTGTTCACACAGCTCTCATTTCAGCCACACCTGGTATTTGTTCCACCTACGATTTCAAACCTTGAATATTGAGCTGAACAGAAAATACAGCTCGCTACCGTTCTTAGCATTGATGGTTGTCTTCACAGAGGGATCTTAGGCTGCTATTGCCCCATCCTTTGGAGGAGTGTCAAGAGGTATCAGAGGGTTGCAATTTCTTGTCCCCTTCCATATTGAGAAAAATTGGCAAATCAGAAATAAGAGGGGCCCTGTTATGGGAAGAGCAGTGAATAACTGCCTGTGCCAGCACCTTCCCGGCGCATGCTGCTGCCTCAGAGGGGGGTGCGTACAACACCGGCAAAAGCATGGCGGTGGCAAAAGCCGGTGGTTTGCTGCGGTGTGTTGTGTTGTAGCCATGACACCTGGTGATAGATAAATGTGTGGGGGCTGTTGCTATGTTGAGGTATGATTAGATATTTATTGGTAACAGCCGCGCTAGTCCAGTCTGAAAGATGACTCAGGCCTCTGCAGATGCTGTTGAGAAGACTTGCTTGCAAGTTTGTAGTATCTGTATGTAGGTTGGTATTTCAGACACTTGAAGACTCACCAGTGGCCAGCCTTGTTAGTCCAGCTCCTATAGAGAGTTTAGTAGCTCCATGCACTGGGAGATCGCCTGCCCTTTTCCATGAGGCTGTGGTAGGCAATCAGTTTTCTCAGTTGAAAAAGAAAAGGAAGAAATCTCCCCATCTGTCATTCTAGAGCAATTGCTTTCAATATTGCATGATTTGTTTGTTCCTGCCCACCAGAAATATTCAGGGATATACAGTGAACGTAAGTTTAGGGAGCAGGCTTTTTTCTTAAGGTATCTTTCACATATCTTTAAAGCAGACCTCAAAGACTGTTGATTGAAAACCGTTACTCTAGAGAACAGAATGGCTAAATCCAATCAAAGAGTTTATCCCACAGGTATTTGTGTACCTCCCTCAAATTTATGGAAATGTCGATAGCACTGATTTATTAACTAGAACCATTCCATTTTTTTCTGATTACCAAAATTACAGTGTGGGCCAGCCACAAAGTTTTGTTGTTGTGACCCTTATCCCCCTTCCCTGCAATGTTACTGCTACTTGTGCTAATCTAAATGTAAATTGTAGGCTCTGTGGGACAGGGTCTGTCCCTGGCATTTGAAACACCACCCTCCCTTCCTTTTGTGTGTGTTTTTTTATTTTTATTAAACATTTGTGCACGAACCTCAGAGCAGAATGCCTATCGCTTGCCTTATGTGCTCCTTGATGATTCCTAAATTCATGTCCTTAATTGAGACCACTCATGGTGTTCCTTTTCGACTATGAATCAGAGTATCTGCAACAAGCTAGCAGCACAGAACGTATTTTAAGATCTTTATGGTGCGTCCCACCAGAGCCTCCTCATTTCCCCTGTGAGCAGGAAAATTAATTGCCTGTGAGAGATGCCTGCTGATCAACGAGCTAGAATTGTTTGGGAAAAAGAAAAAAGAAATGGGTGGGTGGAAGGAGTTACAAAAAGCCAGAGAACACCCTGTAGTTGCTTCTCCCCCTCCCACGAAGAGAGGTCCTGCACCGGCACAGCTGTGGCGGTGGAGCCCAGCCTGGGAGAAGGCTTTTGGATGTGTAGGCCCCCAGCCATAGGAGGGGTTTATGGGTCAAACCCAATACCTGTATGTTACTCCATGTAAATAAATCATACGCCTGTAAAATACAGGCTATAGTTTGCTGCTGGGTCCTGGGGGATCAGGAAGGTAATTTAGCACAGCTGGATGCTTGTTCGTCTTCTGAATTGTTTTTACGGTTTAAAAGAACAGCTTCCTAAATTGCCATCTTATGAAAAAGCAGGGTGTGGGGCTGCACCAGAGCGCAAATGCACTGGCGTCACTTTAATTAAAAAATCTGCTCTCTCACTTACCTTCCAAAACATCCCCGTTCCCTCTAACGGAGGAATTTTTACCTAATCCAAGCGAGCAGCTGTTGTCTGCCAAATGGCCAGCCTGCGCTCCTGGTGGAGTTGGCTGGGGCAAGCGGTGCTCCCCCTCTCCCCTGCTGTGAACCGCTCTGTGTGAAACCCCTTCCCTCAACTTGAACTCCAGCAAGGAGTCCCTGCGGCACACGGAGACCGAGCTAGTCACTGCGGCAATAAATACTTGTTTACAAGGCGCCCAAAGACGATGCGAGCGCCCAACGTGATCTAAGCTGGGGACCCGTTGGAGATGTTGGGATGCTGAAAACTGCTGAGTTGGTGCTAACCCCTGTGCTTAATGGGCCAAGTAATTTTTTCACCACCACCCTCGTCAGTGAAAAAAAATAGGCTTTGGTGAGCCCATTGAAAGCTGTATAAATTATCTGAGGGGCTTTGGAGACTGCAAGTGTGGCATCAGTGCTAATTACAGAGATGCTTCATCCTCAGGCTTCATTGCTTTGGTGCCTGTGATCCCTGTAAGGGAGCGGCCCGCCGCAGACAAGGTGCTGCAGCCCGTGTGCTCAGAAACTGTGATAGATGGGCTGCAGGCACCTGTGCATTCAGCTCAGCTATCCAAGGAAAAGTGGGAAACCGGTTCTGGTGTTTGATCTACGTGGCTAGCAGTTGCAACCTGGCTACAAACCAGCAGTTGCTCTCAGCTGAAAGACTCGCAGATGCTGGCCAGCCTAAGAAAATGTTGTTGCGAGAGCAGTAGCGGTGCCAAAGATTTCGTTTCTCCTTGATTTCTGGTCTATAAAATGCTCAGGTATGTTCTGGCAGTGGGGAGCTGGGATAAAACAGTGTGGCCCAGGGTACATGGTGGACGTGGGCCCTTGTCAGATATATGCCCCCTATTAAAAATGCAAATTGATAAATAAACACTGAAACAATAGGGCTCTGCTAATCCTTTTACAAAGGGTAAATGGCTAATCTGACTCCCTAGCCAGGATGGCTGCTTCACCTTAACAATAGCTGCATTTATACCTTATGTTTTACTTGTAAACTGACATGTAGTGAATTGGAAAGGGTTTCGGCTCACCTGCTTGGTGGGGGAGGGCGGCTAATCCTTTCATGCCCTGCGCACTCGGTGAGCAATGCTGCCATTTGATCATGCTGAAGCAAAAAAGACCAGCGTGGCTCTGCCAAATTTTCAGCCACGTTAGACTCTGTTGTGCTTGTGCTTTAACAATGCTGTCAGTGTCTCTGGTAAGGGCAGAGAGAAAGGTCTATTCATGTCTTCATGTAGCGAGTACCTGAGGGCCTGACCTTCAGAGGCACTGGGCACCCCCAAGAAAGGGTCCTGAGCTCGCTGACTTTCAGTGACCCTGCTTTTCCTTGCTTTGCAAACGTATTGAGTCCTTGCTAATGAGTATTGGCAGCAGAGCACACGTGTGCCCATCTTCAATGGCCTGCTCCTGGGTGACGAGGCCATTGTGGAAAACCAGCAGGAATGGAGAAGGGTCCAAGCACCCTTGTCCACCACGTTGCCCTGATAGGGGACCAGGAGCTTGAGACAGAGGCTGTGTGGTGACTTAGAGAGGTGTATTGTTGCTAATGAGTTGATTGATAGGTGGTGCAGGTCTTTGCCTTGCCTAGCATTCATGCAGTCTTACTAGTTTAACAGAATTGCTTGTGGTGATATTGGGTAAGACCTGGATAGGAGTTTGTCCTCAGTGGCTACAGCTTCTCTTTCTTTCCTACATGCTTTTTTTTTGTTGTTGGTAGTGGTTGTTTGGGGGTTTTTTTCTCCTTTTCTTTTAATTAAGTCTTCAGCGTTAGTTCTGATCCAAGGATACGGAAATAAAAATTTTCTTGCTGTATTTGGTCAGTAAGATGTTTCCACACCCATGAGCCTGTTTGGGAATGAAGGGAACATGGACAATCTATAGCTGTAGGGCAATTTGATGCAGAACGAGGACCAAATAGACAAATCTCAGTAAGCAGCTGACCTGTGGGCTGCTCTCTTCAAAGTAACTGGCTTTATATTAGGATAGAAGAGGAAAATCAGGATGTTCTCTACTTTTTTCGTCCCCAGGGGGATTATATTTGTAATCTCCCAATGTCATGGGAGATTAACATCAACCTATATGCTTCCCAGGAGAAATTGCATCTGGCGAAGCAATTCATGTAGCTTGTATTTAAGGGATTCTTTGGAGAGGGAGGCAGGAGTAGTCATGGGCAAATGTGCTAGAAAGACACTGCAAAAGACTTGGAGGGTATTGGTTAGACATTGCTGGTCTGAGGTCTTCTAATAAGCATCAGCTCAAAGTTAAATCTGGCCAAGTAAAGGACGCTGTAGTTTTTGTATCTGTTAGCAGATTGAATTGCAGACTGTGAGCAGTAAGTTATTATAACTTAAAACCTACTAGTTCATAAAGACCTACAAGTTTGATTATTTTTTAAACACAGAATTTTACCTCAGTTATCTCAGGTTAAGAGTGCTGGTTCCTTTTGCTTTGGTTGACGAAGACAGAGCTGGCATGGGTAACACCAACAGAAGAGTTATAGATAGAAGCTGTTTCATTTCTATTTCTGTCTGGCAAAACTAAAAAACTCATACATGAACTTATTGGCCATGATTTTTATTAGAACTTTGAATCAAACTATTGAATTTGGGAATTCAGTATGTGGTTAATGAACAGCAAATGTAAGTACCTATATCTAAGACGGCAGTCTTACGAGATTTTAATACCTACCCCCTTGTCAATCCAGCCTCAAATACTAAAAAATATTCAGTACAGATTTTGAGGGAAAGAATTATTAAATACATGCAGGCAAGTGACCAAGTGGGGGTGGGGGGGGGGTGGGGGGGTGGGGGTGGGCAGGGGGAAGAGCAAAAACTACTCCTGACAGACTAGCAGGGTTGTTTCCTTTTGTAACCTAACCGTATTTATAGGTAGAAAATGCACATTCATCTTTCACAACTTCATTAAGCATTTATAGGATTTTAATTTCTATTCTCATACTGTTTGAGTTCTGCTAAAACTATTATTTAACATGGGTAAGGAACTGGCTAATAAGTCAATGGCAGTGACTTATGTGGGAAAAAGAAATAATAGATTTGAGGGAGTTTTCTTGGCAGAGTTTCATAAAAATAAATCCGGTGACCAAGATGCATTAATTTTTTCACCAAGCCTCAATGTAGGAGTATGATGACGACCCGGAATTGGAAAACGTTATCCATAAAAAGTGGGATTTGGATCTCCACAAGGAGAATGATATAATCACAGTAGCAGAAGTGACTTGAAATGTAATACTGCAGAAGATAAGATCTTGCAGTGTTTAAGGAGAAATAATAAATACTTTGGCAATGAACTGAAGCCGAAGGGTTCAGAGGAGGTGAAAGCGGGGTGCTGTAGTGAGTCACAGGAAGTTTGAGTTGGATGCGGCATTGGTGCAACCCTTTCCAGGGAAGAGAGGAGCACCGGAGTCGTACCACCGAGCCGGGTGCTGGTGAGAGAGACCTCGTGTGAAATGCTGCATATGGCTCTGGGCAGCTGCATTCGTAGGAAGAATTAAAGGAAAGAAACAGTCTGTGCTGCAAGTAAGTGCAGCATAGGGCTAGCAGAATATAACCAGGAGGGTGGAAAACCTGCTTTAGGAGAGGCTAAACAAGCATCGCTCACACTCAGTCACTACAGAAGGGGAAAGGTGCAGAGAAGAGTAACTGGAACTGAAGGAGAGTGAGTGTAAGAAAAAAATCAGTGAGGTGAGTATAAGGAGTATACATGAGTATAAATTAGCATAGAGCGCTATGAACTGCAGAGAGTTTAAGAGAAAATTCCCACCTTTTGAGCAGTGAGGCTCTGGTTGAGCCTTCTAAGATGAGCAACTTAGACAACCTGATGAACATGTGAAGTATTTAGTCCGTGCATTATCAGGTTGGCAAAGACAGCAGGCAGTCGAGCTGGCAGCGGGCAGGGCAATATTCATTCTAACATTGGCCTGTGTTTGAGGCGTCCTGAGGAAAGAAGGGCAGGAGCAGTCATGAGCCAAAGGCATTGTGCTGGAAGGGCGGAAAGATGTGGAGGCTTTAGGTCAGATAACACCTGTCTGCGGGCTTGGCTGCTCTGCCAGGAGACTGGTATCAGGCAGCTGAGAATAAATGTAGTCAAGTTTGCTAGATGGCAAGTACTTCCTTGGCAGCGGAGAAGAGATGCTTGTGGTAAGTGATGGAGGAAAGACAGCAGATTTTATTTCTATGTCCTTTCTTCATTTTGTGATCTTTTATAGGTTTCATGAAAAGCCTTCATATGTCTGGGCAAAGAAGGTATTCCTGCTTCAGTAGGGGACTTCAGTTCCCAGAAATGCTGCCTTAAATTTTGCAAAGCAAAGGCGAAATGCCTTGCCTTTCTTGTAGCCATCCTTCCTTGCAGTAGGCAGGGGCAGGAATGAACTCGTGAGTGGGTGAGAGCAGCAGCCCTCATGCAGTCTGTAGGGAGCTGTAAATCTCCATGTGGAGTAAGGTGACAACAAAGCACTTGTTGAGCCCATGCTTGAACCTCTGAGACCTGCAGTCTGCCCAGCTGATCCCCTTTTTGGACTGGGAGCACAACCACGTTGAAATTTTCTGTGAGACCCACAAGACTTTTGCTAAAAGAGCAACTGAACAAAGGTCAAACCCAGAAAAAGGAGAAAAAAAAACCAACAAGAAACTCTAAAACCTGTGGGAACAATCACGGAAGGAGAGGAAGGAAGAGTGTTTCCTGGAAAATAAAGAACCTCATTGAACTTTAAATTTAGGCCAGACACCCAGAGTCAGCCCTGTTATGTTACAAAAGCTTAATCCAGCAAAAATGGGGAAGAAAAATAAAAGTTAAAATGCTAGAGAAATGAATGATAATTTGCCTTTGTGTCATGCTCCTTGGCATACTGACCATGCTGTGTGCCACAGAGGGATGCTGTGTACAGTGATCCCTGTGACCAGGCTGCTTGGTTTCTAGATAGAGAAGAAAGGGGAAATGGGTGCAGAGAGGTGAAGTGCCTTGCTGTGGATCATCCAGGAGAGGAGGAATGCAACCCTGGACATGCAGCTGAAGCTGGCCTACAAAATGCAGTTGTTTGTCTGCACAGGAGAACCCCCACTCTGCAAGCCTAAGCACACCCAGTGCAAAAGTTAAAAGCAATCATGGGAGAATTTTTATTCCATATTAAATGTTGATTCACGTATGGCTGAAGCCACCGTGACCTGGAGGGGTGGTATTTGATCCAGCTCCAAAATTGACCTGTAACTCGTGCCAGTTTCCGTGCATGGCAGAAGTCTTCTGATGGAGACCAGTGGTGAAGGGTGTGACCTGGAGCCAGAGCCAGGTCCTCCTGGGGTGCCCCTGTGTGTGGTAGGTGAGTCACTCACTGCCTTTGGGAATAGCCCTCTGCACAGGCATGTTATCAGCACCTCCCTCGCTGAAGCAGACCCCAGGAGCATCACTGGTCAATCACTGCCCAGAGTTACGTGCACGTGTTCAGTTTCTTCTGCTTGAGAAAGGAGCAGCTGAAGGGCTTTAGCAAAGAATTGCTCCCAATCTGGTCCACACCAATGGTAAACAGCTTTTGCCTCTGATCACAAGTGGCATCAAAAAAGACTGTTACCTTTTTTACTGTTGTCTTTTGGTTTTGATCACTCAAAAAATAAGGAATATTTTTTAGGAAATAGATGGAATTTTAAATACATATCAGATGTTTAGGCCAGATGCTTATTGAGTCAATGAATCATTTGCAATTGAGAAATATTTGCTCTCTCCACATGTTACTGACATCAGGAGTGCTTTTGTTATGGAGCATATGGAGCAACAGGTCACTCTCTGAGCAATAGAGTGAACTGAGTCAGATTTTCATCAGCTTTCACTGGAGTGGATTCTCTGAGTTTTGGCTGTTCCATGAGTGAACCACGCTGGTCTCTCCTGGTCTCTCTCTCTCTCTCCCCCTCCCCCTTCCTCTCCCCCTTGTTCTTCCCTTTTATGCAGCTGTATATTTTTCTCAGGCTTCGTTGAACTTGGTAACTTTGAGATCAGTTTGTCAACTTTGGTTTGCCCAAGTTTCAGTTCCATAAGGTGCTAAGCCAAATACAAAATGGTGTAAATCTTGCAGCCAATTTGTGATCGTTAACATAAATGTGAGGAATTGTCTTGAAGTCTGTGAACACTGTTGGGAATTGGGACATCTGTGTCATCATCTCACCAGCAACAGTTCATGTGAGTAACCAATAATCACTATCTGATTTGTTTTCCCATACCTCTGGATCAAGGACATTATCTACAGAACCTCAGAGGTGCTGAAGTTATAGTCCATTCATATTTATAAAATATTTACAGGTAGACAGTTGTACTTCATGAGTTTATTATTATTGTCCTAGCCAGGGCTGTAGAGAAAAGCAACAGTTTTTGAAAGATACGAGTAGCAGTCTTTATCTCAAATTAATGTTAGATATTAAGAAGGTAAAAAGATCTTAAAATAAACTGTGTGTGGAGTTTAGTGAGATATCCACACAGATTCAAAATGTCTTCATTCCTGTGAGAAGCAAATGTACTTATGTGCTGCATCCTAGATGAAATACCATTATATTTTTTTTATTTCTGATCTACATGTTGATTTCCGTTGGTGGGCTTTGGGAGTCAGTAGGGCCACTACTCTTTTGTGCCACCTAACTGATTGAAACTAGCTGTAAAGTTTTGGCCAATATTTGTGTTCAGGTTACCAAGAACCCAACAGCCTTAAGGACTCTGGCAATGAGGAGAGTAACAAGTGTTGCGTTAATCTGGCTTGCTTATTGAGCTCGGTGGGTAGTTTCTTGATGCTATTTTCATGTAAGCGTTTCCCCAAACCTATCTGCCCAACAGGAAATCATGAAAGCGCTAGACATGTGCCAGCTGAAAATCCCTCACTGAAATGCTCTGGGGTTTGATATATTTCTACAGTAGATGCTTTTCTCTGAGCTCATGCATGAAGAAACCTCCCAGGCTGGAGCTGGACCAGAAAGGAGAAGCTAGACAATGTAGCAAAGTTGACATTTTGAAACTATTTCCACTTATTTAAGCAAATGTATTACCTGTTTGAATACCTGGAAGTACTCCAGGACTTCAACAGTTTGTAATTTTCTCTTGTCTAATTCCCCTGTTTTATTTTCCCAGGCCGAGTAGCTGCTGTCTTGAAATGTTCTCACTAGAAAGGCAGAGAAGTCCCCGGTTTTGCGCTGTCTTCGTCCCTACAATAGCAGGACTGGTATTGTGGTGTCGCTGCATTATGCCTCCATCCTAAAAGTCTGATAACGTTTAAGATTCAGGTCTACAGGATGGGAAGAAAGGCTCTGGGCTTTGGTGAGCAGTGGTAAGGGGGTCCTCATCTTGAGGAAAGGGTATAAAATCTAACTGTGGCAGATAGCTGTCAGCACGGGGAACAGGGGAATAAGGAGCTGCTCAAGGGGTCTCACTCTGGACTTTGAGAAAGGATAAAACCTAATGCTTCCTTAAGCAGTGGCCAGACACATTATTGCTTTGGTGGCAAGGGGAAATTGCCAAGGTGTGTGCTATTTAGAAGGGTTTAAAAGCAGCTTGATATATACACACAAGTGCTCTGCAGCATAAGCAGCTGTATTCATCTTAGTGTGTTAAGGGAAAAAAACAACACTGCAAGGGTTGACAGCTCCCCTTCCTTCAGGCTATAAACCAATTTCTTGTTGTACCTTTAATTCCCCTCCTCTCTCAATAACAAAATGATCCTGTTGGCCAGGTGCAATGTCAGAAAGTAGTCCCTGTCAAGCAAAGGCATTGGCCAATGCCCACAAGACTTTATTAAATAATGCAGTACCACAGCAAAATATGACAGAAGTCCAACATTACTGACCGCAAATAAATAAAACACTGGGTTTTGACCATAGGGAAAAAGTAGAGCTATGTTGCGCACAAATCTCTGGCCCTTGGCAGAGGCTGGGGGAAGGGAAATTTAGTTCCTTTCGTAATGTTAACCAGACCTGCTTCCTCGTCAGTGCTGAGCTTGCCATTTTGTCTTTTTGGAGTCTTTTTCCTGGAAGTGGGAAGTGGGAATCCAGCTGCAGGGGTCTAGTCTGCAACCAAGCATAGCAGGAAACATTTTTCTTCCAGCCTTCAGTATTTAGGGTTTCTTCTGTTTTCCCTTTTGCTCAGCGGCAGCCTATACTTCCCATACCTTTAGGGCAAAGCTTTAGCATCAGAATCCTGCACTCTGCTGTTTATCTCTCTGGATTAATAACGTGATTTTTTATATGCTTTCCTCCTCAAGTCACTTCATTAGAGGTGTCTCACATCTACCAGGTGGGAATGGCTTTGCCATTTTTTGTTTTCCTGGGGTTTTGGCTTCTTCATTTGTGAGGAAGGAATAAAGGGTGGGTGGGGACAAATGTTTCCGAAGAAGCCAGCTGAGATATGGGGGCAGGCCTTTTGCAACAGATTAATCAGATGCTTAGGGGACAGAGGTGCTTCAATGGACTCTGGTACAGTTAAGAATAGGTTCTTAATCAGCACCCAGTTTTGAACATTTGAACCAAGACCATAGGATAATGGCTGGATTATATGTCAGACCTAACTCCCACTGCCTTCCACCTCCATGTCAGACTGATTTCCAGTGGGTTTTGCACCACCATATGTTCTATAATTTTGTGTTCTTGAGTTTACATTTTGCAATGGCAGAGAAGTCTCATATGTGCCGTAGGGGCACTTTCCTATTGTGTTTTAGCTTAGCGTTCCTCATCTCAGCATGTTCCTTCATTTAGTTTCTGTCAATGAGGAGACGCTTTCCCACAGAGAAACATCTTCCCCTGCAGCTTGAGCCATGCCTGGGAGAAGGACATCTATCACTCAGTTTGAGCACAGCTCCATCCAGGTGATATTGGCAGACCAGTACAGCTATTTTCTTTACATGTCTGTTGATTATAGTTGGGTCCCACAATTTGGTGACATAAACCCAATCTCATTCATGCTTCTGATGTACTTGCCTGCCCTACTTTTCCTGTCCCTACCTTCACAGTCCTTGAAGAATGACATTCACCATGAGTCAGTATAAATGTAGCCTCGGTAGATCTATGTTCTTGAATGTCCCTCTGTATTTTTGCTCTTTATTTAGGATGAAATGTCCATAGCACTTAAAGGTTGAGCACTTTTGGAAAATAGAGTCCTCATCATATGCCTTTGCCAACATCAGAGGCCAAGGGAAGTTGCCTGATGAGGTGTGTAGGAGCGGTGAACTGCTTGCAAAATAGATGGAGACCTTACAGCATAACCAGAAAACAGTTCCTAGCCATATCAGTTTGCTTTTTTTGCTTAAAACTCCATTCCCTTTCCTTTCTAAGCCATTTGGTTATGGCACTTGATCTTCTCTTACAGTCACTGTAGAACTCATGAAGGTTTGTAGAGGCCACACTGGAGAAGTCGTGTTCTGTTTGAAAACCACTTTTATTTGCACTTTCTTTTAAATGGTATGTAGAAAATTATTCAGTCATATGTGAGGAGAAAAGCTATCATCCCTTGTAACCAAGCAGTTGAATGTTTTATATACCTGGGCAAACATGTTGTAGAAGCTGCAATTAAACATCTTTGTCTGTATAGTAACATCAAGTTTTCAACCTTCATGGCCGCTCATTGGCATTTGCAGAGCATTCCTGCATCATACGGCAACCTTTAGCCCAGCCCAGCACAGACCTTCAGCAAGTGCAAAATCTCTGCCAATCCTGTATGGGGCATATGGTTAATATTACACTATGGCTTAGCTCTTTTTTGTTTGGTTGGGTGGGTTTTTTGCTTTAAATGCATCCAAGTCCATCAGCTCCCATTCAGTATCAGCTTTAGGGCTGCCTGAAAGACTATGTTGATACTAAAAGACAAAGCATCTCATTGCAAGACAGTTGCACATAGGGTTCTCATTATTTCAGGCGCTGCACAAACGTTTTAAAAGGACAGTCCCTGCCCAACGACGTGCTCACCGGCTAAAGAAATGCAGCAGAAAAAGGGGCAGGAGGCAGCGGCACGAAGTAGTCTTGCAGTGACTTGGGTAAGATGACACAGCTGATGACTGATGGGGCCAGGAATAGGACCCAGAAGTCCTTGGACGTGTTGCCGCTCTCACCCACTACGTTCCCAGGGTGGATTGTTATTTTAAATGTTTGTGAAACATCTGCATGTATAAAAGAACAAATCATAAACCAATTGCAGTTTTACGCCTTTCTGTTCTGTCAGAAACATTGTTTTAGCACCAGGGAAGAAGGACAGAAAGATCTGTTAAACAACATCCCATGAGAAATATAAATCTGAGAAAATAATGTGGCTTCTTCATCCTGTCTGATTCCTGAAAGTCTCTCATCCCTTGTAGGATGGTATATGCTCGGTGTCCCAGTGAGTTCCAGAGGAGAAATGCTGTGCTGGGCAGGCGGTGGAGCCCAGCTGGGATCCTGGCAGGGCACAAGAGGGGGGGATGAAAGACAGTGGGTGTCCTAGCTGGCTTGCTAGCGTTTGGATACTGTCACTTCTTTTCCTGCAGCTTAAAGGAGACGAGGGCAGCTCTATGGGAAGTTAAGTCCCTCTCTCCCATTTCCTCAGCCTTGAAGGCAAGTGTTGCCATACCTGCACCTCCTTATTCAAGTTGTTGATCATGTGATGTTTCACCTTAGTGTCTGACAACTGTTTATTTTGCTCTTCTGTGCCCCTGGAATACAGCATGTGCGTGGTCCGATAGGCAGTGCTATAAAAGACCCAGACTAGGCACAATCTTTCATCCAGGCTTATAGCACAGGACAGACCCAGGAAGGCTAGGGACAAAGTGACCGCAACAGCAGGGGAGCACAAAGGGTGCTTGTGCCTTGGGAGGGAAAGAGCTCAGGTGGCCAAAGTGGTCGATGGCATCTGCTCTAGCGGTTTCCCCAGGGTGCCTCCTCATGCGGGGGCAGTGGCAGAGGCAGAGGCGTATGTCAGTCGAGGCAGTTCACAGCTTGCAGTACTGGGGCAGCCCCCCTTTCAGCAGCAGCTGGAGCTGACAGGGATATTGCTGAGACAGGAAGGCTTGTGTCCTCCTGCTGCCACCCCAGTGCAGGGACCCACCAACCTCTGGGACAGGGGAGGTGGCAGTGGCAGGTGATCACGCTTTGAATTGCCATCTGCCTGCTCCAACACTTTGGTAGCACCTTCTGCCTGCAGGTCTCTCGGTTCCCTGTGAGCACGAGTGACCTGGTCCCCACAGCATTCCCACTGACCTGGTATATTTTGTTCCTGCCTAACACAAGCGGGAGCTCTGGCCACCTCAGAAAGTCAAGCCACCGGCTTTCAAACTTATGCACCCAAACAGTGAATGACCCAAATTTAAGAGACTCTTTTGAAAATCTGATTTCTAACAACTTTCCGTGCAGCTACAGCAAACTTCTGGGAAAGTCATCCTCAGGGGCAGGCAGCCACATGTGCAAGGAAAAAGTTAGTGCCCTCCACGGGTAGTTTTAGCATTGAAAAATCGATGGTCTGTGAAGATAAATGTCCAGTAATGTTTCCTGCATCGTTCAGGAGTGTCAGCTCTTCAAGTGCAGATTGAAGCACTGTTGGGAGAGGAACTGTAAAAATCTGGCCAGCCTTTTTCCCCTCTTGCCCACTCCCCCTTTCCCCCTCCCACTGAACATTTAGGTAAGGATAAAAGCTGAGTCCAAGGTTGCCTTTTCTGGGACTTTTTTCTGTGAGAGTAAGGATAAAAGCTGAGTCCAAGGTTGCCTTTTCTGGGACTTCTTTCTGTGAGAACTTTGATAGGAAAGCCAACTAAATGATGGAAAAGTACATAATCTGAGAGATTGCTGAAGGGACTGAGGTATGGGGAAGTGAAGGAAGACAAACTGTTGGTGACTGGTGGTTTTTCCTTAATTTCTAAGTCATGGAGAACACAGAAGTCTGCCTGAATGTGACCATGCTCTAATTTAAAACATGAAGATGAGCGGTTAAAAACCGGGTGCCTAAATCTAAATGCCGTAAGTCTATAGTTAAGAATTTAAATAGAGAGGCTGCTGGAGTCTGTGGCAGGAGACCCCTTTGCTGCAGTGGCTTTGCTGGACTTCTGCTGGATTTTTACAAAATCCCTGAACATCTGGCAGCTCCCGCTGAAGTCTCAGTTAAAGTATTTTTCCACTTCCCTAAAGTGCTGAATTATGGACTTAAGAACCCAACTCTAGGCACCGTTTTTGTTTGTGTGAAAGATCTTGTTACAAGTATAATATAATAAATTGTACTAAAAAGATTTATGGCTTTTTTGCCTTTTTTTGCTAGTGAATAGATGGAAAAAATCAGATTTTCTTTTTTTTTTCTTTTATTTGATGTTTCTCAGTCAGTAGGGTTTGCACTGAGGATTGTGCTAGGAGCTCTCGCCTCCCAAGCTCTTTTCCAAACAAGGCTGTTTACCCTGAGCTGGTGGGCCCGCTTGAGCATGGGCTCTCCTGGCTCTGAGCACGCACCAAGGATGCACGGGGCCGTAGCTGGTGCTCTGTGCCAGCAGGAAGTGGTGACAAGCTGTCCCAGCCCTCAGAGATGAAGGACATGTTTGAAGTCTCCCTCCTCACGTCCTCTTCAGTTTTCAATCTTTCCCATCCGAACTGTGCCTGGAGTGCCTCAGCTCTGCCCGCAATGAATGCCATTTGAGGAAAAAAAAAAAAGACAAAATGCAGAAAAAAGCCTGCGGCCCCGGCAAATCTATGAAATCTTAAGGCAACTTTGCTGACAGTAAAACTTCTGCAGCTCTGGTCCCTCCAGCCAGAGCCATGTTTCATTATTCCTAATTAATAGCGAGTGGAGGGGTGGGTGAGTGGTGCAATAGGTATGGTACCAAAGTTCTGCTTCTCCCGACGCCTCCCCACCCAGTCCCTGCTGTCTCCTGCCTGACACTTTGTCCCACCTTTTGTCACCATCTGTACATGGTTAGCCGGAGAATGTTTATTATATAATTTCGTTAACTTTTGAGCTGCGAGCCTGCCTGTTTGATGTGCCCTCCTGTTAATGCAAAGCACACCATTACTAGTTAATGATCATGAACTGTCATCACAGTCACTTTGAAAAGGTGACAGTGATGAATGGAGCCAGCGGCTCCCAGGGAGGTTGATCACTGAATGGACAGTGAAGTTTATTTAAGCCCTGGCCTGATAATGGCTCTGCATATTTCAGATGGGTTGTTTCCACTCACTTCTGGGATAGCAGGCATTCCCAAAATGTCCACCCCTGCCCCCCATGTCCTGCTCTCTTACAGTAACAAAAAGTCTCCCCCCACTTCTGCATCTGATGCCCTAACTGCTTCCCCATCCCCATCCCCACTGCAGTTTTCCAGCCAAAAGGAGGGAAACCCCTGGGCAAAATTTCCTCCCAGCTTTGAAGAAAGGAAAAGCCCCTCTCGGAGCCATTTCCCGAGCACATGCCCACAGCTGCTCCGCAGGCTGGGGAAGGGGCTTATGCTCCGATTTAACTTACTGGGACTTTTCTGGCAGGACTGCAGCCGCTTGCCTAGCGTGAGGTCTTGGGGATGGAACTAAAAATAAAACCTGCATCTCACTGGGCGTTCCTAACAGGGGCTGGCAGCCAGCACCGGCAGGCCTCGGAGCTGGGAGACAGCCCCATGCTTTCGGGTTGGGAGGCTCAAGGTCCCAGGATAAACAAATCTGCTGGTGAGAGTGACCAGCGTTAGGTCAGGCTAAGGGTCACTTGAAGGTCAAGCCGCCCTGTAGCTTGGATATTTTGGTTGTGTATTTACCTTCCCAATAGGCAGGGTGAATTGGAAGGCTCACTGCTCCGGGTCGTGGAGCCAGGATCAATCTGCCGGCTGGTCCTGCGGGGGGACATCCCTGGGATATCCCCAGGGAAAGGCCCCCGGGAGAGCAGGGGTTTGGTGGCGTGGCTGGGGACAGGGAGGGAGAGGGCCTCTGAAGGGCAACTGCTTTCGCAGTAGGCAAAGCTCTGTGCGTCTGTGAGCAGGCAGAAGGTGCACAGGGTGGTTTATATTGGCGTAGCCTTTTGGTTTTCCTTTTAATGTATGCCGTGTGGGAAACACTGGTGGTAAAAAACAGACGTGGTTTTCTCAAGCTGTGTAAAATCTGAAGCTTCCTCACCTGACAGGAGCCCAGGTGGCCAGATTGTGCTGCTGGAGCCTCACATGTGCAGCAGTCAGGTCCAGCTTAAAGAACTGGAGACTCTTGAAAACCTGAAGAAACGGAGAAAAGTCCAAGACATTCCTCATTTGTCTCTTTCTGACTTTTGAATCTTTGGAAGGTCTGTGTGTCAAGATTTGCTGTGCAGCCAGGAAAGCTAGAAATGCCCTTCCTTTTTCCTAAGACGGAGAAGTGGAGATACGTGATGAAAAGATTCCGATAGAAGCTTTAGAGAAGACGTATCAGCATCCACTAAGAGTTGATAACTGGCAACAGTACAGAAGCTCAGGTGCACTGACCCTCACCCCAGTAATCCAGGGACAGCTCTTCTTGGGACTCTGGTCGGGGTGTGTTGGCCATGAACAAGACAGTGCTTTCTCTGGTTATCGTCATGATTTTAGCAGACAGTACAGCAAAGATACCTATGTGGTGGATGTCCCATGACACATACGGTGAATGTCCCATGAATGCCTCGATGTCCACCTTGTTCTCTCGGCTCACCCACTTGTCAAGGATGGTCCTCCTCTACCTCATGGGGCTCCCTGGAAAGGTTCAGAGGAAGGCTGGCAAGGTGAGATGAAGAAGAAAGGACTTACACATCCATCCAGAGAGAGCAAGTAGAACTCAGAGTTTTACTATGGGTGCCCAGATGAGAGGAGGGAGGGAACCGAAGGACACAAAAAACTGTGTTGGGGATATGAATGACTGTTGCAGCTTGGGTAGGGTCACAGCCTGGAGGGAGAGGGTTAGGGAATTTTTACAGACACACACACATAAATGCCGGAAACAGTTACACCAAAAGCATTTATTGCTACATATTTTTTGATCTGTTGTTCATGTTGGTCACAGGATGCCTGACGCTATTTGGGGGCTTTATCCTCCTCTGAAGGGTGAGAAGGAGCCTGTCATCCAGTGGTGGCTTCTGGATGATCTGCTAGTATAAAGTATTTGTACGGCATGACCAAAACCAGAAGGTGTTAGGTCTTAGTTACACAAGAAAATCATAACAGTTTAAGAAAGTAATGCTGTGTCTAAAGGTTAAACAATATCAAGCCTTACTGTCAAAGCAAAATAAGGACACTGCCACAAGGGAGGCACATTAAGCAGCCCATTTGTAAATTGGCATGGCTTTTTCTGGTAGACAAGTCTATAAACTACTCGCTTATATCTCAAATGGCAAGTTATCATGCACATTTAAGGGGTAACAATGGGCTTTTAGGAAAAATAAATCAATGGGTGGAATTAATGATCGCTTTCATTGTCAAAATAAATGTTTAAAGTGAGCCGCAGAGAGGGAGGCAAATTATTCTCATGAAGTTCTGAGGTTTGGGGGCGATTCCAGGGAGCTGCCCGTGGCAGGGGGCTGTCGCGCCCGGGCAGCGCGGGTGTTCACGGTATTTTGGAGCAGAGCCGTGTCCTTCAGAGGGAAAGCTCCCGGTCGGTGGTGTGCGGGGCGGCGGGAGGCCGTGCATCAGCAGTGGCACTGGGCTTCGCCTGCAGACACCTTCCTCCAGCCTCCGCAGCACAGGGACAGGGATGAAGGGAAGCCATCCTCATCCCCCTGTTGCCTCTTCAGCCCTATGCACCAAGGGGAGGTGACTGTCTTTAAAATTTGGGATGAGGCATTTTACCCCAGGGTCTGCAAACATTTAGACACAAAACTGCTGCTGTTAACTGCCAGCCCATTGTCTGCCAGTGACAGTTTTCTCTGAAAGTCACTTACCAGGGGGTGAATGTTGATTGAGCAAATGAGCACAAAGCTGCCGAAGCCGCTGGCTGCAAATTGTGCTGCTGTTAGTTTAAACAACTTGAATAGAAATGCCATTATCCGGGGAGAGCTGGGGGAGCCGGGAGGAATATTCAGAGAGCAAAACTTGCTGCCAGTGACTAGCACAGTGAGAGGGATGGAGCATTTGGCCTTGATGGAGATGTCGCCCTGGGTATGCTTATTGCACCCCTGCCCCTTCCCTTCCAATGTGATTTAATGCCAGGCTTCTCCCTCCCTCCCTCCCAGTCTTCATTGCTCAGCAGCATTGAACCTGTGCTCCCTCTTACCGGCACAGCCTAGCCAAACCACATACCACCAGTGGATCTGCTCCAGTCTCACCCGCACATCCTCAGCCCTGCACGCTCTGCCTGTTTATTTCCCACTCCTTTCTACAGGTTGGTTTATGCCTTCTGCAGTTGGTGTGCAGGCCAGCGTGGCTGGCTGGTCAGAGGAGCTCGCTGGGCTCTAGCAAAGCTGGGAAGAAGCTCCAGCTCAAATGTGGTTGGAGGGCATCCCCTCACTGGTGTGCAGAGAAACTGCCTTCAAGGTGGGGATCAGAGGGTCTCTGCTCCATGCAAAACACTCACTGACCGCCCACCGCCCCCCCACCTCCCTCCCCCCTCCCAGCTGATAGAAAGTCCATGGGGACAGGGAAAGAGAAACCCCTCCCTGTGCCATGGCTTGGCCACTGCCAGTCTCCAAGGTCTGACTCACAATGCCGCTAGTGTTAACAGACTTTGTACAAGAGCAGCTTCACCTTAGCTGTGCTTGCCACATCCTTTTCTCCAGGCCTTTTCCAGCCTCTGCCACCACAGTCGCAGCCATGAGTGAAGCAGTACCCTTGGCTCGGATTGACAAACTGGTTGACGAAGTGGGAGAAGAGGAATGAGAGCCCTGAGCATTCAAGGGGATGGAGGAACACTGAACCAAATGGAAGATGTGGATGTTGCCTGATTAAACAGCAGTGAAATGAACATTTAAGAGGGATGAAACACCTGATAAGTTAACATTTGTGTTAAATGGGTTCTGGTCTAAGTCCCCTGGCGGGGTAATTTGTGAGTGTGAAGCATTGTGGCTGCAGATAGAGGTGAGCAGGACACGTTATTCATATTATTTTCTCACTTGAATTTGCTCAGAAGTTGGGGATCTCCCTGCCTGGCAGCCCTGTGGGAGTAGCAGTGTCGGTGCCCGGTGTCCAAGTTCCAGGAAGAGCAGGATATTTGATTACGGGAGACAGACGCTGGTAGCTGATGGCATTAGTGCTGTTTTCCCAAGCTGTTGTGAATGCAGTAAAGCAAACACTCTATAAAAAGTGAAAGTCTTCAGCACTTCATACCTGAAGGGTACACCAGTTTGCCTTGCTGCAGGAGGAATGAGGCATCCCACAGCTTGTAGCTCCGTACCAACAGTAACAGGAGCTGCCGAGCTCCTCGTGGAAGCAAGATGTGATTCATACCTCATGCATAGTAAGCTCTAGCCACCAAGACCCTCAAGCTCTGGTTTGAATTAATCGCCTCCACCACACTCTCCACTCTGCCACATGCAGGACCACACCGAAGCCAACACATGGACAGATTTTTGGCAAGCGGCTGGAGTGCTGTGGCAAGGGACAGGGAGCCAGCACTGTCTCTGTCTTTCTCTCCGCAGGTGCCTTTGGGCAGCATCATTCTCCATGCAACGTGGGTGTGTTCACCAGGTAAGGTAGGGAGGAGAAGCTCTCCATGCTGGGAGAAGGGATGGCACCAGGGAGACCTTGCAAGCCCCCCGGGGTGCTTGCAGAGACTGCCATTTGTTTCAGCAGCACAGAGTAGCCATGGGGTGCAGCCTGCCGGGGCCTCATGCAAGTCCAGGTAAAATACTGCTGCTTGTTAAACACCCCTCTGCCAAGTATTGGCACCAGCCCTGAAAGCAGGGGGTTGCCAGTCTTCAAGGGTGGGTGCTGCCCCTCTGCTTGCTCCAAGACCTGGTGCTTCCCACAACATGGTCCTGATGCCCAGGTGATGGGAGGGACTCTGCCCCCCTGCCTTGCACCAAAGCATGTCGCCAGAACAACCTGATCCCTCTAGCACCAGCCTTCGCTCTCATGGCCAGTGCAATGCAACTGGCAAGAGGGGCCAGGGCAGCAGAGCCCACCTGAGTGGGAGTGACGGTCTGTGTGCTTTGGCTGGTGGGTCTGGACGTGGAAAGCATCAGTACAGGGCAGGTCAGGGGGCACCCAGTCATGGCTGTCACCCACACACAAAGGATCAAAAAACTAAAGAGCAAATTTTTCTGTGCTAGCAGGTAAAGCTTCCATGTCATCAGCAATACCTACACCAATAAATTAAATGAGTCTGGGATGTAGCTGGTTTATATCACTGAATTGCTAGCACTGTACCTGCATGGTCTTGGCACACACCAGTTACCACCCCACTGAGGTGAGAACGTTTCAGGTGTTGGCAGCAGCTGTGCCCACCGAGCATGTCAGTTGTGGCAAGTGTGTTTTGAAAGGCCCGAGAACTGGCCATACAGCTGTGAACTGCACTGGGCTAGTAGGCTTCGGGGCCAGGGGACAGCCCTGGAACATTTTATTTACTTACAGAGATGTGACCATCCTTTACTTCCCTGCTGCAGCATGGAAGGCACTCAGCACTCAGCAGAGCTTGGTCCCTGGGACGATCCTGCAGCAGGTAGGCAGCACGGCTTGGAAGAGAGCCCTGACTTCAGGGAAACTCTTTCAGGGCTTCACACCCTTCGGTGTTACACTGTGTTGGGTATTACCCCTTTGCTGCTTCGTCATCTTCCCAGAGCAGTCATTCCTCCTCAGCACTGTCTGCTGCAGCACCTCTGTGCCGTCCACGTCCCGGGAGCTGGTGCTCGAACCTTCCAGCACCGGTGCTCCCCTCTCCCTCATCCTCACACTTCATCCTTCTCCTGACGGACTGTCCACACCTACTCTTGTATCACCTCTTTATGAAAACACATCCCCTGCACTGCTTTTCTGCTCATGAGAGCCACACACAGAGTCACATCGTCACGCGCGTCGGCTGGCACGACCGCACTGACCGCTCAGGCAGGGGGGTGGGCAGGGATACATGCCAACACGGAGGTGTCACCCTGCCACCGTCCACACCGACACCGAGGCAGACAATGCAAAGTGAGTTTAATGCCGTTTTCGTGCCAAGGCCTTCATTTACACCTCAGCTAGTATAGGTGACACCACGTTTTAACAGCTAATTTAATCCTTTTACTTCTCATGCAAAGAAACGTCGCCAGCCAGGGCTGCCCCACACAGACCCATCCTCAGCCTCCTCCTGTGCTCCTGGAGGTAAAAAGTTCAGTGGGACTCTGTGTGTGAAGGGTTTTCAGCATCCCCAGCTCACCGGGGAAACGGGCAGTGTGCAGTGAAGCATCCTCAGGCGCAGGGATGAGAGCGTGCCTGCCCCGGGCTGGGCGGGTACAGGCTGTATGTAGCTCGGGTGCTGGACCGGTGGACAAAGGGAGCCGGTAAGGCTGCTGGGATTTGCGGTTATCAGCGGCTGGGGCAGGAAACATCCCACACCACAATAACCTCAACTCCACCTTATGTCAGCAAGCCCTACAAACAGAAGGACCCAGCCACGGGCTTTTGCACAGCCTGGTACTGTACACCGGAGCCCGCTCACATGGTGAACGGACGGAAAAACAACATGACTGGCCTTTTCTGATGGCAAGCAGATAAACCCTCGCTCCACTCAGACGGGTATTGTTTCCTTCCCACAGGCCTTCTTGCTGCCACCACAGAGCACACGATAAAGCTTTGGCTTTTTATAGGGCTTCTGTTTGAATTTGTGCTGATTTCAATGCAGTCATTCAAAATGAACATGCTTGGTGAATTGTTAATTCAAGTGCCCTGGAACACGGCAGTTAGGAAAAATGTAAAGATTATTATTAACCGGTTAATTCTGGGTACAAATTCCCACCGCCGCTTGCACTAGAATTTCTTCAGTTTTCCACAGCAGTTGACTTTGGAGCCAGGGCTGGCAAGGAATGGAGGGAATATGATCAGATGAAGAGAGCTGTATTTTTGGTTCTAAGGCCATAATTTTGGTCAAACTCTGCCAATATTGCTATTCTCCTGTCTGCTCCACAAGGTGGCTGGGCTCATTGCTCCAGCCTGGATTCCAGTAGAAATGAGAGCAGACATTCACATAGGCTCTGTCAGGTGCTACATCCCAACACAGTCACGTATGGCTAGAGACAGGCTAAGGCAGCTTTTAGACCTGAATCCTTGTGTTCCTTGTTCCCTAAAGCACCAACAATGAGTTCAGGTGTTCTGCTGAATTCTTGGTGTGTTAAGGCAGCACCCCAGGATCACCATCCTGGGATGCTTGCTAATATCCCCTCCCGGTGCTGTGGCATCCAGATGGCAGCCACACACCTGGGCACGCTCAGGCAGGAAGGGAAGGTGGGAAAACGCCCAACGCATTTGGGCAGGAGTTTGGATTTTTAGCTGGATGGTTTAACACAACAGCCTTTGGGGGAAAATGTAGCATAGGTACTCTAACTACTGACAGCCCATTTCCTTGGATTGCAGGAGTACGGGTGTTTGCCTTAATCTGTGCTTCCTACATTATTTTAAGGCTGAATGCTTTCTCAGGAAAAATAAATGGATAATAAGATCTTTGCAATACAGGCAAGTATTATTCCTCTCCCATGTACAGCTCATCCATAGCACTTTCCCTCAGTATGTCCTCCATGCCCTTGTCCCTCACACTCTGGAAAACACCAGCCTCCTTTAAATATTTCCTGAAGCCTGAGGTGACTTCTGTCACTACCATGGTCACATCTAGCTGTATGCATCTACAAGGAGGCGGGTTTCTAATCCTTCAGACCAGTTTGGATATCCATCTGTCGCATACTGCACAGGCTGTTGAGTCTTTTTTCCAATTCAAGTAGGTCTCTGCAGCTGGTCCATATTTTTGGGGTTGGTTTATCTGCAGCAGCTGTTTATGTTTCCTCTGTTTGTGAATTGATTTGTTTCCGCTCTGCTCCTCCTTGCCACGTCCACCACGCTCACTGTAATTCTGCCCACAATAAATTTTTGCCTCCCGTGAAGAGGTTAATTTTGTTTGACTGAAATATGCACTAGGAACATGGGAGTATCTCCCATGTCCTTGTAAGTCATGTGTTTCTCCTCTTGTCCAAAGCCAAACAATACAATACAATTGGAAAAGACACAACAGCCTGGGCTCCGATGCAGTCAGTACAAAGTCTCCGCTCCGTCAGCACAGGCGGCAGTGGTACTTATCAGTGTTCACAAAAGTTTGGTTTGCTGCTGCTGCTGCTGCTCTTGCTGCCACTGCTTGGTTGGGGGAAACAACCAAGTCAGCTTCACTGCACTGGGAATATGAAAAACTCAAGTGAGAAACAGTCCCCGGCTTGAGAAACTTGCAGTCCTGTTAGACAAGACAGAGGCAGGGAGAGGAGGCATGGGGAGATGGGGGCCAGAGCCAGGAGTAATTAAATCCAGGTTCCTGCTCACGAAAGACCCTCCAGGGCTCTTAAGTTGCCCACTGAACCAGACACTAACTCTAAATAGATCTAAATAGCCCCTTTTACTTGATCAGTTTATATTTAAAGCAATATTTTTACATTCCATCTTTTATTTTATTCTGTGCATTTCTGGCAATTTTGTTGGTTGGGTTTTTTTGTTGGTTTGGTCTGATTTCTTGCGGCAGCACTAACTCAATAAGCAGGTAAATTCAAATTGATCTGATGTCTCCCGGTTGTAAGGTCTTTCTGTGGACACACTGTGATCCACCTGAGGAATGGCTTTGCTCTGGTGTCGTCTGAAACTCTCAGGCTGGCATGTGCAGCTTGTGAAAGGTGCCAAGAGTCTTTTGCATAAGACACTAATAAAATTACACACTGTGACAATTGCTGTGGTTAGAGCAACATCTGCTTCCTCTGAAATATCACAAGCATGGAACATACCAGGCCAGAAGGGACAGACTAGGAAAAAAAAAAAAAAGGAAAATCTTCTATATTTAAAAAAAAGATACCCTTCAGCAGCTACAGCGTGTCAGTGGTATGTCCGGGCACCGAGGCTGGCCCAGCACGGGCGCATGCATGCCTCCATGCCGGGAGCAGCGTGCTGGCCGGCGCTCAGCCCCCCGGGAGCCACACATCATCCCTGCAGAGCCAGCTGCTGACTCGTGTCCTTGCCACTGTGCGGGGACCCCCTGTGCTGGTGTGGCAGGAAGACCCCGGCCAAGGAGCAGCATCCTGCGCCTTGGGTCCTCCGCTGCCGTACCAGCCTCATGAGCGCGTGGACCTGAAGTAGAGGGATTGTGATCAGCAACACAGAAACCTGGGATTGAGTTTGTTAGGGGTATATGGGCATATAAATGCCGATATAGATGCATGCAGACTCCAGTCTCGGGTTGGATTGGCTCCACACGGTAAAGCTGGGTCTATTTCTGTCTCTCTTGCAGTTTTGTTGCCCTCCACAGGAGGCACGCAGCGACTCCTCCCGCACTTCCAATCCTGCCCCATCCCCCAGGGAAGAAACGTTTGGAAAAGTTTTCAGCCTGATCCTCCTCCTCATTAAATATAGTACAAGCTTGCAAAGCGTCATCAGGATCACCGGTCAGGGAGCTGCACGTTTTGGTTCGTGGTTATCTGCAAGGTCGGAAAGAAGTACAGCCTGTGTTAGTGAAGGTTCTTCAGCTCTCATGGAGTTTAGACACAGAAGCACATGTTAAGAAGAAAAACAAAATGTGTTAGTCAGTCAGACTTAAACCCCTTCCTGAACTGCTCCCCTTCCCCAAAATTGTTCCTGCCATTTGCAGTATTGATAAAACAGCTACGTTCAATGGAGGTTAGCTTTGATGCAGGCAGGGAAGGTCAGTGAGCAACCTGCCACCATGCAGGGCTCCGAAAATACACTTCCATCTAAATGGAGATTTCCCTGGGGATCTTCAAACTAACAGCGTCCCACCTGACAGAGAATGAGGCCAGAGGATTTTCATGCTAAGAATGTTTTACGATCCTTTGTTCTTTTTTTCTTCATTTTCATTTTTATCTTTTCTTTCTCCCTTTCTCTCGCCACCCGCTCAGCATCACTCCTCCTTTGCTTTCAGTCCTCCCCCATGCTCTGTCCCCACTGCTGTGTGTGCTCTCCCAACCTTTTCCTTCGAGCCTCCTCCATTTCCACGCCAGACTGCCTTTGTTCTGACTGTCCAGGCTCCCTTTGGTCTCTCGGGCTCTCTCCTGCACTCCCTCACCCCAGTCCCCCTCTCCCTCACGCCAAGCCCCTGCCTGTCCATGGCACTGCTGGAGGCCAGCCCAGTGGGTGCTCCCTCTTCCACTGCCACGGCAGTGGCACCACATGTAGCAAGCATGGCAAGAACAAGTATTTTCTACAGCATGAGAAGGGGGAACAGGACGGCACCACACTGGTAACATCACTCATCACCCCTGGGGATGGGCAGCACCTCCCTCAGGCTCAGCCAGGCTTTAACTTGCCATGAGCAGCTCTCCAGCCCTCCTTACATCTCATTCCCTCTGTGTCCCTCTCGCTCTCTTCCCCTGCCTTAGTCCACGTCATTTCCATTGCAACCAGAATACGCTTGCCTTTTCTTTTCTTTAATGAACCCAGGCTGAAATGTGTCAGAATGGTATTTTTAGCGGAAAGCTTGGCAGCCTGGCAGCCCCTGGGCATTTTGCCACAGCGAGAAAAAAACGTGCATCGGCCCGATAAGAATTACAATGGGGTGCTCAGGGGTGGTGAGTGGGAAGCGCCCTGACTGCTGCCTACCTGCTCCGTGGGGAGAGAGAGGGTGGCCATGGGATGGTCCCCAACCCACACTTGCCCCCCATCCTGTGCCCTGCCGTGCAGGATGGCTTAATGCAACCACCCCTGGCCTCTTGTGCATGTTTACAGGTATAGCAGGAGGGCACCCTGGGGAAGCCATGGGATTTAAGTGGTAGAAAGCTGTCGCCTATCTGGAATAGGGGTATTTGCTGGGTGCAATGACACTGTAGGCGCTGTGAATGCAGCACCTTGTTCCAAAAAGTTGCCTTGATGAACGTAGCGGTCAAGTAAAGATGAGGAGGTCAAGCACAGTTCCCAGTATCATAGCCTGAGGGTCGCTCCTTTCCCTCTGCTTCATCCCTTCGGCAGTGCCAGGGCTGGGAGTGAGGTGGTGGCCCCCTCACAGACGTGGGGTGAGCTCTGGGAGATGGCACCATTTGCCCCAGTGTTGTGCCTGGCACAGCTTGCTTGGAGCTGTTGTCCACTGATGTGTCAGGCGAAATATTTGCAAGTGGGGATGGCCTGCCAGGGTGGCTTCCAGCTGCAGTCAATAAGCTGCTGTTGTGGGATTTTGATTTGAAAAATAAATATCACCACGTTAGGCTAATGTTTTTAATATCTAATTCCCCCCTCACATTCAAGGGTCTGCATCTTACTTAAAGAAATGGCAACAACATAATTAAATGTCCTGAGGAATATATGCAAAAATGCCTCTTTCTCCAAGCAGGGCATTTTGGGGAAGGAGGAGATCATATAAGCCAGTGCACCAAATTTGTTTATCTAGCTTCCTGATCACCCTAGCTACCTCTATAGTCAAGGAAGGGAGAGAAACTCCCTCAGGAAATATTTCCAGGAGTAACACAGATGCTCTAAATACTCTTCAAATAGGCCTATCTTTCCTATCAACACCTGAGGGGGAGTAGCTGGCTGGGCATATCAGGGACCAGCAGCTGTGATGACCTTTTCCAATCCACACTGCTCCAGACTTGCAAGGACTGGGCCAGGCAAGCATCATCTTCATCTCTGGACAAATGGCTCGTTGTGCTTCTGTGCAAAGTGGAATAATTTCAGAAGAAGCCATGCCTGAAGGCTGGTGGTGAGGATGTTTATTTGGTGCTGGGTATGTAAGGGTGGCTGGCTGCCTGCATGCATGTGATGGGGGATCCTATGCCTGGAGCACAGAAATGGACAGAGGGATCAGAAGAGGTCTCCAAAAGCATCTGCCCCAGAAGCGATCAACTATACACACGTTGTGCTGTGAAAGATGTTCTTACATCACTCTTAAGGACCCCCCTTACCATTAGAAAAGTTTTTTGCCCTGTCCATTATGAACAGGGGAGCAGATTTGTTCCCCTCTTCATCTATGAGCTGTTTTATGTAGCTGAGGATTGTTACTGCATCCCCATCAGTCATCTGTTTTTCCACCCAGTTCTTTCAGCTCTCATGCGCAGGTTGTGTTTCCCAGACCTGGGCTGTCCCTGAACTGTCTCCAAAGGGTCCACATCGTTCCTGAAACGCATTGCCCCAAACCAGCCACATTGTAACAGCAGCAGCATACCAGGACTGCACTGAACAAAAGTCATTTCTTTGTACCGGCAATGCTGCTTGTTATTCCTTCCAACGTGTTTTTTGCTTTATTACGTTTGGGTTTGGTGATTTAGAGTCTTTTCTACAGAATTGCTGCTTAACCAGCCATTTCCACTTGGTATTTGTTCAGCTGAGTATTCCTGCCTAATTGCAGATCATTACACTCTTTCCCACTGAGTTTTGTCACACCATTTCTCTAACTTGTCAGACCTATGTCTCTTTTTTTCCCCTTTTTTTTAAATTTTCAGTTCTGATCCTCTCTCCCAAATACCTATATCTGCCAGGTTTGAAGTTGCAGTCTATGTTCCCTCACGCTGTGAAAAATTATGCTAGGTAGAGCTGGGCACCAGCCCCGTGTCCTTCTCTGTGTCTCCCCTCTGACAATGAACAACCAACAGCTGCTCCTTGGACTGGGTTATCCAACCAGTTTTACATTGAAACTGTATATTTCTGTTTTGCTTGAAGATATATGAGGCAGCTCTGAAGGCATATGAGACAGTACCAACCCCGCCTCCAGACCATGCTGAGCAGAGAAGATGCTGCTGGCAAGGCAGCTGCTAGGATACCTTGGCACAGACACCCATAGAGCTTAAGGTGTTTTGCAGCTCAGCTTGGCCATGCTTTAAGAAGCCAGGTTTACTCCAGGTGTCTAAAGGGTGTATTGGCACCTGGGCAGAGAAGTGGAGCACCCAACCTTTGTACTTAGGTGCCTCCGGGACCATTAAGGCTTTGTTTAGGTACCCATGCCGGTTTGCTGGCTCCTGCTCTTGCACTGCAGCTCTCCCTGTTAGGCCAAAGGGCACAAACACACAAACTGAAATGATCCAGTGCTCACGTGTTTGGAGATGATGTTCTATACGAAAAGGGCTTTCAGTGTCCAGAAACTGAAATTTTTCTTTTGGAAAACTTCTCTGTCCAGGAAAATACTGAGAACTGTTATCCCAACTTACCGATGAGAACAAATATCCAGATACTGGAAAGGTCTGCAGCCTGCAAGATCCCAGCTCTCGAGCAGCTGCTGGATTTCAGTTACCATTAATGGCTTGTATTAAAAGCTTGCTCCACAAGCCAGGAGTTCGAGCTACTGTGAAACCTGCATCTTGCCTTCCCCTCACCCCTTCCCGATATTAAAACCTTGAAGAGCTGCAGCATACAGAGCAAAGGAGAAAGCAATAGGAGAGCAGCAAGGTCACACATCTGCTGCTTTCCACACTTTCTTATCTCTGACTCCACTGGCTTCAAGGTCTTTCTTTTCATTAAAACAGCTGAATAATTGCAAACTGTACACAAACTGACTAATCTGTGGCCTTCTGCCTTAGCCATAATATGGGGTGTCTGGCCAGGGGAGATGTTTCTTGGTGAGGCTGGGTGAAGGGGCTGAACAAATAAGTGACACTGTGCAAATGCAGCAGGATGATTTCCCTCTGCCACCATCCTTTGGGCTGACAAGCTGCAGGGCATCCACCTGGGGGAGAGTGGTGCCATCAGTGGTGCTGCTGAAAGCACTGGGATGTGACCCCGTCCCACCCACAGGAAAGGCAAGGCCAGCATCCAACCGACTTTGTGGACCACTGCTTTGGAATGACCCCACCTGTGCTGCTTCTGCTTGAGGTTTACTTCATTGGCACTGGATAAATAATAGGCCAGGGCTGGGAAGGGGAGCTATGAACGGGGAGAACTGTGGAAAAACAAAGGATAAGGCATGTTATGGGTGAGGATGCATTAAAAAAGCAAGCAGAAAAGGAGGAGAAAGTACCCTGAATCAACAGGTCTCTTGTACAGCTTAGATTTGTTCAAGCAATGCCAGCCTAGGCTGACCTCAGACCCCACTGTCTCTTGCATTTCTTCATGCCTCTGTCTTTCAGACAGTCGCTTCTCCAATCTGCCCATTGCACACACCCTTGCTGCTGCCTCTGTGGTTGCTGTACCTCAAACAGCTGCCGCTGGGATTTGAAAACCACACCTGTGGCCACCACCCTGCTACTCGTGGTGAAATTCATTAACGGCAAATCATTTGTCATAACAGAATGTAGGATGTAAAAGATCTGTTTCTGGTGGTCGTACACGGCTCCCTGCCTGGTCATTAGTGTTTAGCATCTGGGAATGCAATGATGTGGGAAAGCTAAGGGGTTAGCAAGTAGATGGGGGTGGTCTGTGCTGTGAAAAATTGTATGTGCGCTGAGGTAAGTGGATAAAGATGCTCATGAGGTTCCAAAGCTTTTCCTATAGGAATAGAAATGATTGTGAAAGACGAAAATCAGGAAAAATTGTGTAACAGGTGGCTACTGACAGCAGCAGCTAAACACAAGTGTTAGTAGTTTTAGTCCTTCCTATGTTATTTGTGAAAGGCTGCAAGATGCTGACCGTGCAGCTCTGTTGCCCTCCTGCCTAACGCTGGCCCCACAGCTTCTGCCTGCATTTTGTCCCTGCTGTGAGCCTGGCAGCTTGCCTTTGGTTGAAACACATCTACCAGCAAGGCTGCCACCCTTTGCTGGCACGCTGTTCATCCTCACTGGTAAAAAGAGTTCTTAGTACTCACGTAGCCTTCCACCCTCGCCCCTGCCCCCCACCACCCTTTTTTTAAATCTGGGTTCAATTCCAGCTATTTATATTGTGACACCATTTCCTTCTGAATTAATTTCTACCACCAGCAAGTCAAACCAGCCTTCTTTTAAAAAGCTGAACACTGAGAGATGGTGCCTTTGGTCTGTGTTTTCCTGCACATTCTCCACTGGTTTTGGTGGGTTTGGAAGTGTGGACACCAGACCAAGGGCCAGTAACCCACTAGCACTCCCTCCACTTCCCTGCTCTTACTTGGTGGGATCCCATTACACCCTTAGCAGCCTACCAGAAGAAGTAGGAACAGAGGTAGAGCTTTTTCATGCAACAAGAATGTACAATTCTCCAGGTGCATTATGGGTTTATTTTTTCCAGCTTTTTTTCTTTAAACATTGAGTCTTGACTGCTGCTGGAAGGAGATTGCCAAAGTTTCAAGCTGATCAGGTTTTCCTGCTATCTAGCAAATTTTCTCTTTGTGACAAGTTCTTAGATCAACATGCTGCTTATCTGATAAAATATTTACCAGAGACAACTCCGTGGCACATTGCCCCATCCCATGGTGCAGTTACTGTATCTTTACTCAATTGCTTGAAGACGATAGAAGATGACACTGCAAACAGTAAACAGCACTTTTTTAAAAAAAAGTAAAACCAAACAAAAAAAAAGATTGCCAATGTGCAGGTATTATCTGGGTATCATTCCATGTTTGAACAAACTCCCAGTCAATATGTACTAAAAAATGAGAAAAAGTTGACAAGACCTCTGGAATACCGGTGGAAGTGCTGTGGAGCATCCTGCTAGTCAGAGCTGGACCACTGTGGCAAAATTTGTGGCTTCTCCTAGACAGAGAAAGTTTATTCATGGATTACTAAGTCTTTTAAATTATCTTCCTCTGGGCCTTGCTGCTTGAATATTAGTACCTGTGGACTGACGCCCACTGGCAAAGGAAAAATAGAAGAATAAATAATATGCAAACTAGCAACAGTGACACTCAATATAACTGCAGGATATAAAAAAGCCTGGGTGGAACAATTATTCCTTTTGAAATTTCTAAACATATCATGCAAAAAAATTCCAGTTCTGATGGCACTGAATATATTGAAATAAATCATTAAGTCTTCTGCATTTCATGTGGAAGATGAAATTGAAATATCTTATTTCAGCATTTTTCTCTAAGTAGCTGTAGGTTCTATTCAACTGCTGCATTATCTTCAGCAAAGTGAATTTTCCTGGAATTATCCCAACAAAGTCCTCCAGATTATCCATTCTGTGTTTTAAAATAAGATAGCAATTCAATTTTATACTTTGGAGTGAAAATAGTGCAAAATTTTGTAATGGTAAAATAATCTGCAGAATAGAAACAATCATTTCTAACCACTACTAATGAGAAAGAACAATAATCCAAGTCTGTCAGAGCTGTTACACACATAACATACCTTTGATAAACCTATGGCTAATGCATATCTGCTGATATGGGTACAGACACATGCCTTTTACATATGTATAGCTTCAAACAGGCGGAGGCAAAGCCACCCTGACGTGCAGGACTCTTAGCCTCCCTCTCTTCTCTCCTCCTCACGTTCCTCTCCAAACTCAAAAGTCAGAAAAATACAGGCAGAGCAAGCGTGAGAGTGTCAGGGATGAGTAACCCTAGGAGTCCAAAGAGGTAGGTCTTTCCTGATGAACAAGGTGGGACTCCTGTGAAGATCTGAAAGGTGTCCCCCGTGCTCGGACAGACGATCCAGATCTTCCAGCATTTCCTCAGCGTCTGGCTTGGAGTGCTCGGCCTGAACAAATTGCCTTCCCACCCCCAAACACTTCTGCCCCACTAACAAATGATGATCAGCATTTATTCCAGTGTCCTCTGTAAGGGATTACAGCTGCCTGGGGCCTGAGGAAGCAGGACTGACTCCGCAGCCTTTCACTCCTCCTCTTGTTAGGATCATTCATGTTGCTGCAACACCTTGATGTCTGGGGACCTGTCGATCTCACTGTCAGACATACATACATGCAAAGGCAATGTCGCAGCCTCTGGGATGCTCATTATCGAAGTAGATACGATAGGGCAGAGGCAAGCGAGATCATGTGAAGTCCTCATGGCAGGTCAGATGTAGAAGTGAGCAACGGGACCAGCGTATCCACACTCCCACACGGGTGCCTGAGTTACTGGGCCCAGTTTTCCCATCCTTAGTGCCTTCATGACATCCATCTTCAATCTTCACCCGTGTGGTCTAGAACAACAGGCATTGCCCCTGGAAGACCTTGTCTTTTGGTTGCTTCCTTCTCTGACAGCAGTGTTCAGATCTTCACTTCTTGGCATCACCTGAGACATTTGTAACTAGAGTCTCTCCTTAAGCAGCATCAAACAGTGCTGTGCCTACCAATTTCATGTTCACCCCCTGCCCCAGTGTCCCCCTACCTCCTCTCTGCCCTCACAGTGGGTGCACTTCCAACTTGAGCCTTTCACCAGGTACTTCCTGCAAAGCAAAGCAGCAAGAAGGTTGTCCTGCGAAAGATAACGTTCATCATATCACCTGCTACTGACTACCTCACCTGTGAACTCTTGACAAGGATTTTCAGTCTGCAGCTTGCTTCTGGGGGAGCTCTTCCCCTTGTCAGAAGCTGTAGTGATGTGGAGCTGGCTGTCACCCAAGGCCTACCAGAACCTGCAGCCTGACCAGGACTAACTTCATGCAATGGTTCATTTGTAACGCTTCCCTGCCCAGCACTGGTATCTAAACTGGGCACTGTGGAGGAGGGTTGTTTCATCCTAAGAGAGCTCAAGACTGCATTGTGGAGTGGCTTTGATGGGTTTTAAGACATGTCAGAGAGATCACTGCAAACTGCAAAAAAAGATAAACTATGTCTTCCAGAAGTCAATGACTTCTTTCTTTTCTTCAGGGATTACTGAGGGCAGGGTCACCATCATGGTTAGTAGGGATTTCCATTGTCTGGTGACCCTGTGTCCTATATTTGTATCTGAAAGCACCCATAGGTCCCTGTGCCTGTCCTTCCTCCCTGCCTGTGCCAGTGCCTTCCAGATGGGGAAGCCCAGAGCACTCTGCCTAGGGCAGCAGCCAGTCCATCAATGCAGGGCACACACTTCAGCTGAACCGAGAATCCCGAAGACACTTTTAGACCAAGAACGTAACTTAGGGGTGTGGAAATGAGAGCTCAGGGTTAACGCAATGAGAAGAACTAGGCAGAGCGGACTCTTGAGATGGTATCTCAGGCTGTGAGAATATGGCTTTTCCTTGGCTTACATTGCCCACCCCTGCAACCAGAGTGTTGGAGACTGGAACTGCAGCTACGAGGTATGGTTTTCATTTTCACAGGGAAGATGGAAGAGGTGAGAAGAGAGACATCCTGATTGGAAACAGAGAGCACTGGGGGTCCTGGTGGAGCAGGCACAGCAGTGGGTGACTCCTGCAGGAAGGTCAGGAGGACATGAGGTGGGAAATCAAATCCCTCTGAAGTCACCCTTGCACTGAATGAGACCAGAGCAGAGCAAAATGGAGTGGGATGGAGGGAGAGGTGACGAGGGGTGCCCAAACAGGTTGTGTGGGACCTGACTGCCTGTGTGTGCTAGGATTAACCTCCTGACACCAGGCAGCTGGAGAGATGGTGAGGGACCCTGCAGACTAGGCAGGATCCTGCGGAGGCCTGTTAGCACAGCTGTGTGGAGACAGGTCTTGCAAAAGAGAAGCAGCTGTGGAAGTCAGAGAGGAAAGTCTGCATACAGACGAGGAGGGAAAGAAGGTTGGCTGTGGCTGAGTAACAGGTCAGGGAAACAATTTCAAACCAGGAGGACAAAGCCTGTGTGTAAAGTTACACATCTGTGAAGACATGCAAGAGAGAAATCTTGAGGTGATGTGCAGAGATGTATAGGTAAGAACATTGCTTTCTTAACAAAACCTGGGGACTGAAACCTCTCAGAGACTTCCCTACTCTTCTTCCACTGGAACAGACTCTGGTTTGTTATCAGAAGTCATCTGTCACTGAAGCCAGGCAATCTGGGTAGCTACTGCGTACAGTCGGAGTGGTTTGCTGCTGAAGATATAAGCCACTTTGAAAAGCATCTGCAGAAGTTAAGCAAAGGCCTAGAGAGCAAGAGCTGGTTGGGTGAAAGAGTATAAGTGTTCCTTTTGGAGGTATAGGCTGTGAGTCAGGCATCAGCTGCATAGCTTAGCGGTGGGTCAGAGGAAACCGCTTGTAAACTTCTGACTCAGCGTTTAAATAGTGCCGTGTTAAATGGGTCGTGAATTGACTCTGAGAGTCTGAATTTCAGCATGAGTACCTGTATGTGTTACCAAAAAAGGATTTTGAACCCTGTACCTCTCCTCCATGGAAAATTAGTTCACGTATTCCTTCCATACATAGCTTCAGGTGTCCATCTTTTGAACTGCCATCCAAGTATACGTACCCTTTACTGGAGCAGCAGCTCTGTGGTTTGTTTCAGCAGGCGTAGGATAAAATATGAGATGTGACTGCTGGTTACAACATCAGCTGTAAGGCCAAATTCTGTAAGATATTTCTGGAATGGAAAATGCAGAAAACCAGATCCTTGCAGAAGCTGTGGAAGGGAATGAGAAAACAGGGATGAAGAAGTGGTGTAAAATCCCTCCCTAAAAAGTAAGAGGTAAAGCAAGACAGAAAAATTATTTGTGGCCTAAAAATAAACCAGAAGAAAAACTTTGCAACTGAAGTGAGATTCATGCACTCTTCTCTCAAGCTGTGTTGTCCTGCCTCTGTGATCCCAATATGCTGCTTCACTCTGTAGGCTTGCTATTTTCTAATTCTTTCTTCTTGTGACTCCTTGCCTCTGCATAGCACCCTGTTCCGCAAATATTTAGGGGTGTGAGTTCAGTCATTTCCAGGGTGTTTCTTCAGAAAACTGCATTTCCAGATAGAGCCTGTGTCATGGCTCCTGTAAACAAATTATGGTTAAAGCTAATAATGGCTTTACAAAAATAAAACAATTTTTATTCCAGTTAAAAGCAAAGGTGTGGCTCTCTTGGTGTGGTTTCTTTTTTCCAAAGTCCTTGCAGCATTCTTTTGAGCCATAAATGTTGATCTTCTACGGAATAGCTGTGAACAAATGCAGAAGGACACATACTCTCCTGATCCCAGGGTTCATCTACGGTCTGTGTGGACATCATCAACTGGTACAGTATTTACATTCTTCCAAGGAGAACTGGACCCTAAACTGTAACTATAAATGGTTGTGATTTGTCTCTAGTTTAACTGGTGCAATTACTAACCATATGCTGCATTTTATACTGGTTTAAAGTGAGAAAGTAACTCTGGGCACATTCGGACCATGCATACTAACCCAGCCCAGGGCTAGGCATGTTTGGAAGGGGTTGTCACCTTGGACCCAAGGTGGATTAGACTCCCTCTGGAGCCAAGATGGTCCATGTCAGTCAGCTGTGGGATCTCTGCTCTGCAGTCTCCTGTGGTTCTGGGCCTGAGTTTGGAAGTCACTACTGGGCATGTAGCGTAAAATCATGCAAAATCACTTGTGCCAAAGAAGTTTAACCACGGGCTATGTGGAGGCCTTTCCATGCAGGAGACTTCTTCCAGAGTGATATATCCCTGATGAGCTCCTCAGCTTCTAGAACAGCAGATCCTTTGCCAAATTCATGTAACCTGCTTTAGAACTGACCCTGAGGTTTTCTGCGAACAGTGCCTTTTCTGCAAGAAGAATGGCTGCAGAGGAGCCTTAATTAAGTGGCTCTTTAATTATTTATTTATTCAGAGCACACATTCATTCACATTGTATTCGCTGAGCTTTGGTCAAATCCCCAGTCATTGTCTGTCTGCACACAAGTATTTACCTAAAGGTATGGGTTTAAACTGATTAACTCACACTGGAGCAAGCACCTATGTAGACACTGATATTGGCTTAATTCCTTACTCAGAAGTACTCTGAAGTTGGCTAAGGTCTTGTATGGATCCTCTTCTTTGAGAGTAAAGTGTTTGCACAGTGGCAGAACTCACCTTTACTGGGCTGTACAATGGCCGCGCTAAGCTGATGCAGCGCTGAGGTGCATGAAAGCAGCACCCCTGGAAGTGGGCTGGCTGCTGGGGATCTAGCCATGGAGGACCTCAACTGCATTCTTGGTAGTGGAGACTGGCTTTGTTCTTTCAAAGCTTCCAGCAAGACAATGCTGTTTTAGATCAAGGTGAGCAAATGCTGCTGGTCCCTTCCCTGGTTCGATGTGTTATTGCCCTGTCCTGGAGCAAACTCATTTGCTTTGCAAAGTGCTCACAGATGCCTGGAAGTGGGAAGGGGTAAAAACCCACCCCTTCTGACCCAGCTCCGTTGCTAACGAAGCACACGCACATATTTTCTGCCACTGGGGTTGCCTTCCCACTTGAGTGGATTCAGGCTGCCTCCCAAGTAGTTTAATCCTCCTCACCCACGAGAGAGACTGGAGCAGCAGCAGAAGCACCCAGTTTTATCAGCCACATTTCTTCCTTCGGCTTATCAACAAATGAACTCCCAGTTGGCTTTGTTTGACTTCTAGGGTTTATTGGATTTGTTGCTTCCCTTCTTCATTTTCATATTAAAGGCTAAGGTTGGGCTGTGATCCTGCTACTGTAGCCTGCAGCTCCTGAGCTGATACTACTGGTTGTAATTGCTCAGCTGCCTGATGTAATCACCAGGAGGTATATTGTATGTATGGCTACAGGCACTTCATATTTTCTCCCCAGCCAGAAAAAAAAAAAAAAAAAAGTAGAAGGAGAAAAAAAAAAAAGTCCATTGGCTCTAGGTCTGTCAATAGTGACTAATCAGGTGCTGTACAATTAATTATGAAGGGGTGTCATTTTAAAACAATTCTGAGGTGGGAAAGAACAGGCCTGGGCCCTTTACCTGCTGGCACTGTTTGTGTTGCTAAGCCAATCCAGGCTGCGTCCTCTATTTCATTTACCTTTTAAACTATTGCCCCCGCATAAGTAAACACTTTCTATAAAGTGTGTGTGCATGCATGTATGTAAGTGGGTGGAGGGTGATCTGGGAAACTCTCCACCCTAGAAAAGAAATTCATGATGGAGAGAAAAAAAAAAAGAGCAGCATAATTTGGCAGTAATTTCTGAAGAACAGTAGACGATAATAGCAGGTGGATGAAACAGGAATATCATTAAACAGTCTGGGGCTGAGTCCCAGTAACCAGAATTGCCATTAGATATGGAGGTGAGCGATGTCCCTGCAGTGCAAAAGCAACACAGCCTGGAGCGAGAAGCCCAGGCTCCCTGCCCTGGGTTCCCCAGCAGCCACCTGCCAATGCATCATGCCAAGGGGGCAAATCCCTGTCCTACCTAAGCTGGCTCTCCAAGGCTCTGCTCCTGGTGATGGCCGGCATCTCCCACCCACTCCTCAGGGATGAGGCTGCCAAGAGCAGGATGGACCTCCTCTTCTCTGTCCTGCTAGCAAAAATTAATTGTCCTTTGCAAACCGAAACTCATGCTTCCAGGCAGATGGCAAGGGAACTGCTACTGCCCAGGGCCATGCTGAGGACACTGCCTGGTGAAGTTAGTGTTGGGGGGCTGGAGGGGGAGAAATGTGTTCACAGAGATGACAAAACCTTTGGTTTTATTAGCTTAGTAGAAACAAAATGACAGTGTCAAATTACTAGTGTCAGTCCAGTTTGAGAACCGCCTTGCACCGAGACCGGGATCACACCTCCGGTGCCTATGTCTGGTACTTGGGGCAGCAGCAGAAATGGGCCGGGGAGGCAGAATGGATGATGCTGAGGGAAAGCCTCTGCTAGGACCAGCTCCTTGAAGATGCTGACTGCAAAAGATATCTTCTGGAATGGTTCAAAGGGCAAATGTCATGGGGTCTGGTAGGAAAAATTAGAAATTAGAAATACCCTGTCAAATTGTTTAGCAATCTAATACAGAAGCCCTTTGGTCAAAACTCCTGGCTGCAGTGCTTGCAGTTTTGCTCCACAGGTAAAAAGAAAAGATAAATTCCCATGTAAATGTGTATGCATATGTATTTAATGACATTGCTGTTCACTATAATAAATGTAGGATAAGATGGATTATTCTGGATAAACAATTTATTTACTAGAAAATGTATTTTAGAAGCAAAATGCCAAGACACAACATCTGGCTTGACCTTTTCAAAATCAAGCATGTTGACTTTTATTCCCAAAATCAGTTTTCTTCACTTTATTGGTTAACATTTTAAATTTTAAAAATCATTAGAGAGCACAAAACATTGGTCAAAATACACATATATTTTATTTAGATAGAAGACTTCTAAAATCTTATTAAAGTTATTTTCACAGCTTTGCATGTATCTCAGGATCATTGCTAGCAAATTCCTCCTTTCCCTAATCCTCAAAAAAACCACACTATGTTGGTTTTGTTAACAGTGAAATGTTCAGTACCCTTAACCTCAGTTTCCGTCAGCATTTTGATGACAGCAGCTACTGGATCCCTGCCACAGCATTTCCTTGCTGCAATGAAATGTGGTGGCTGGAGCTCTGTGTCAGAGGACTTTGAAATACGTGAGGGGGTTTATTTTGTTGGGGCTATACAAGGTAAGGGTTGCCATCCTGGCTTAGGTCAGTAGTCTGTTCAATCCAGCATCTTGATTTTGAAGCCTCAGGCGGTCTTGCACTGAGAGCATGGGAAACATTTCCAGGAGAAAGGGCTTTTACTTGAACCGTCCTGGACCCGGGCGGTCCCTGCAGGAGGGCACCCATGGCACCATGCAGTGGGTAACACGGGGTTATACAGCAAAGCAAAATTAACGGATGTAGAAGTGGAGGTTACAACATAAACATATGCTCAGATACTGGTGTAATGAACATAGTATAAATATTTAGATGTATTCCTACATCTAATTCTTAGCCTCATCATTCTTATGTCAAATGGTTTACAAAAGGCAAAAGTATATTTCAGTTGCAGGCATGGCTTCATATTTCTTCAAGTCAATTAAGGCGTCCAAATGTGCTTCACATCCGTCGGCCTCCACTTTGTAAGTGGTACAAACCTGTAGATAATTAAAGGCTTTTCGTACCAGTGACAGTAATGGCATTTTAGGCTGTGGATGGTTGTCCACAGCACATCTGTAGCTGAGTGTCCACCCTAGGAGAAAAGCAGCACCTGTGGCTGTTTGTTCATACATCTCCTATGAACAGACCATTGCTTGTGTCACATGTGCAGACATCACGTATGGGAATAATTAATTATGGGCTGGGATCTCTTTATATTAAGTGTAAGGGAGCACACTGTTCTCAGGGTGTTGCTGTTCAAGCACAGGTCATGCCGAGGCAGCATGTCTCTGACGCTCAGCCCTTGACCAGGTCCCCAGCCCTGCCTCACACAGCTGGGATGAGGACAATGAATTTCCCCAGGCTCAGTGCTGGCACGGCACAGAAACGTGCCATCCCTGGGTCCTGCGAGGGTCCTGGTGCCAGCACAGATGTGGAGTGGTGCCCCGTGGACAGGCCAGCGTCGTGCCGGTGGACGGTCAGGGACATGGTGATGTCCCCACCAGCCGTGCCATAGGGGCAAGGGGCTGGTGGGTCCCACCTTCTTGATATAGCCGCTGTGCCGCACGGCTGGCATCAGCCCAGGGCACCGTTTATTGTTTTGTTTCTTTCTCCGTCTGGTGCTTTTATGCAAAAACTGCCTAACTGACTCCTCAGGCAGGGAGGAGGAGCGGTGGCCTATCCCCAGCTGGCGTGTCCCCTTGCAAAGGGCACAGGGTGGGCAGGTGGCTGGGTGCCACCCTGCCACCTACAGCAGAGAGGAGCCACAAGGTATCTCCCTGGGGGCCCCAACTGGGCTGCCTGTGACGGTCCCAGAGCCCCACTGGCAACTGGGATCAGCCCTGTGCCAGGCTGGGAATCCCCCTTTGGCAGGGAAATACCTACCTGGCCGCTTCATAGTGTTTTTAAGGACAGCGAGGAGCCTTATCACATCTCCGCATCTGCCTCAGATGCTTCACATTCCAGCAATGCTCCGCCAATGTGCTGAACCCCACAGCATCTCAACAAAGTGGGCTCACTGCCTGCCACCTCAGAGGCTGGCAGCCTCCAGGCATGCGCCCAAGCCAAGGGGAACTGCCCTGTCCCTGAGGATGTCCTCACAGAGCTGACAGCAGGTGACACAGCCCTGCCCCTCACCCATGTCAGCGGGACCGAGCATGGCAGCCTTGTCCTGGGCGCAGGGAGGCTGGACTACACGCAGCCAAAGTTCAGGCAAACAGAGGGAAGAGGAGAAATGGTTTCCGAGCCGGCAGCACCGAAGGCCGCTTTGGCCACCTTTGGGCTTCACCTTGAACCATGGCCAGAGCGAGGGGCGCTGCCCACACAGGTGGCTCTGCAGCAGCAGAATGCAGCGGGGTATGCCTCTTGGGAAGCGCTCTGCTCCCAGAAGAGTAAATAATGAATAAATGCATCTCGCAGCATCTTCCAAAGTGCTGATACCTCTCGGTCCGGAGCCAGACTCTGGTGTTTCACTGCCTTGCTGTGCAGTGTCTGCACACCTTGTTCTCCACCTCTCTATCTCCCATATCTGTGCGGTTTCGGGGCTTCTTTCTCTTTAAGAGGAAACTCGGCGGAAGCCTAGCTATTCAATATTGTTTCGTATTATTTGGTTGTGAAACAATTTAATTTGTTTATGACTCTAAAGGTCAGATTTGACTGTTGCCCAAATTTCTAAAGAATAAAGAATGAATCAGGCTGAAGGGTACTTTGTGGCATGATCAGCTGGAGAAAGAGAAGGGGGCTACTGAGAATATTTAACTGGAACTGCAAGGCAAACTTACCTTCAGCTCAGGTTTAAAAGCCTAGTCAATCATTACACATTTTTTATTATTTACCTGGTACAAAATCCCCCCAGGAGAAAAAGCAGAAAAACTCACAGGCCACATTCTTTCAAATTTGTAGTAGCTTGCTCAGCTTTTTTTTTTTTTTTTTCCCCTATATCTCAGGACAGTTGGAGTGATATGGATTTCATTGGTGCCTGGATAGATGAGAAATAAGGTGGAAGCACGTTACGGTTACAGCTCCGAGCAGTGAACATTTGTAACAGTGAAGAGAGCAGGGACAGCCGGGAACTTTGAGAAGGAAGGTAATTCTCACACAGTCATCAGAAGACAAAGGTTGCATTTACACCTGGCCAGAAGGTTTAATCATCTACTATTTCCAAACATTGCAGGCTCACAATCTGTTGTGTCTGAGATCATAAAACATATCACAAACTGGAGACAAGAGACCTGGGACTTGATTGACCAGAGCTTATCTTTTCTTTTTCTTCCTTCTTATTTTTCACTCAATTTTCTGCCTCCCTCACACACATTTCTTTTTTTTTTTTCTTAAAAAATAAAAGATGCTTTGGAAAGGACTTGCTTTGATCAGATTATTCTTAACTGGTATAGCAGGAAACGTGATGCAAAACAATTCTGAAAACCAGGTATTAATGGGCAATTTTAATTCCTCTTTGCTTCACTCTGTCAAGAGCACTTGGGAGACAGATCACCTAGTCGCTAAAACCTCCCTCACAGGCTTGCGGGAAAAGGAGATTAATAGAATCATAGAATGGTTTAGGTTGGAAGGGACCTTAAAGATCATCTTCTCCCAAATTGTGGAAAAGGGACCAAAAATGGGATGTTAGCTACATTTTTGGGTAATATTACACACATTTTTGCAGTTTGGGTCTGTAGCTGGTTTCCTCTGTACCTGTGAGGTTGGCGAGGAGGTTTATTGAGCAAAATCAGGGACTTCCATGACAAAGAGAGGGTCAGGGAATGCTATTTCTGCTTCCTTCTCCCCACTGCCTCTGCAGGGTCATTGCCCTTCGCTGTCTGCCCATGGCCAGGCTGCAGAGAGGAGTGGGAACTTCATGTGGGTGGTGTTTCCGACTGATATTCCTGATGATCTACAGGAGAAAGGGTAGAAGGGCGATGCCCTGGCTCCGGTTTCAGTCTTGCTCAGAAGGGTTGTGCTTGCACCAGGGAGGGACCCTGGAAGAGATGACACCACTTTGCACCTCATTTGGGTGTTACAACTGAATTTATCAAAGCGCTGGGAGGAGGAACTGGCCTGTTGAGATGGAGGATTGCCCTTGCTGACTTCAAAGGGGGCTGGTTTAAACCCTTTGACTTCAGTGGGGTTTGAGCCCCTGGCTGAAGTTAAGCACGTGCTGTTGCTGGGTTGGGACCAACCTTTCTCTGTTTGGAAGGGGAAATAAATAGGTTCAATTTATTTGTGGAATATCGTCACCTACCTGATAATGCCTCTGTACGTTGTATGATTGCCAGATCCTTAACCTTCTCCACTCAAAAAAATGGAGTGGGAGCAATAAGAGGTTCTCCAGAAGCTCATTAATCAAAGCAGGCTGGAGGGCCATCTGCCCCTAGCACTGCCGGGTGCCCTCTGGGTGTCCCTTGCCTGGCTGGGGCTGCCTGCCACCTGATAACAAGAGTGGCATCTTTGATGTTGTTTAGGGCAGCAGTCATACACAATTGCATAATCAAGGTCACTGGAAAATTACACAAAACTTTGCCCACATCTATTGGGGAAAAAGTGAAGCACTTGCAAAAAAAACCACCCCAAACCCACATGAACTTCTGCTCATGCCACCAACATGCCGCTCTGTGTGCATAGCATGTACAGTGCTGAGCTGCCCTTACTGTATCCTAGAAGCATGGATGAAAAAATAATATCCACATGAAGGCAATTCAAAATTTTCTGTGGTATTCACATGAAGTCAGCTCTGTGGTTTTCACTCTCCTTCAGCTACAGTGTCAATTAGATAATGATGCTGTGCAAATACAAGAAGTAATAGTCATGCTCTGCATTGCTGAGTGCTGTCCTTCTGAGGATTTTAAGTCTCAAGGCAGCGAGTTTGGTTTCACATGCCCTTAGAGGCTATGTCTTTCCAAGGCTACTTTAGAGATACAGGAAACAGCCCAGTTGATAATTTATAAATGAAAATGAAAACAAGAAGAAATTTCAGAATTTATCTTCATTAAAAGAGATTTCTCGGAGAAATTTCTGTTATTCCCCCAACAATTTTCTATGCTAATAAATCTGTCATTGAAAAATAGAGGAACTGTGCTGGGGGGGGGGGGTGTCCCCTTTTTAGTTTATCACCTTTTCCTTCTCTCTTGAATTTCTTTTTTCCTTTTATTTTTCCAATTCTTTCTGTGGGAAAATGAAGGGCATGGAGATAGTATAAAGAGGAAGAACTTGTAGCATGAAAGAAGCCAGGGCTCTAAAGTGAAGCAAGAAAAAAAAATGAAAGTGTGAAATGTTTTCTTTTTCCCTAAAAAAAAGCTGAAAAAAGGCTCCTAACCCCTGATTGCCTTGCTGGCCAGGTGCTGGGTGGCAGGGAGGTGTGGGTCCAGCCCTGTTTGCCCAGCTGGACTGGCACGGACTGTGTTTCCTGGCTGCCCCCAAGCGTTACTGTTCCCTGTCCATTCAGTGGGGACGTCTCGGTGTCAGGACAGGGCCTTCTGCAACACCCACCTCTCTGTATTGCTTCATTGGAGAGGATGCTCCATACACACTGGTTTTACACCACTAAAATCTACATGCCACGGAGGTCTAGGTGGTGTTGTGCAAGACGTCGTGGTGCTGCTTTGAAAATCTTACTCCTTTAACTCGGAATTGACATTTCTGACTATGCCCTCCTGCAGCCAAGTCATTTCTGGGTAATTTGAGCGTGTCTCCTTCCAATTTCTGTCCTGTCAAAGCTCTTCGTCTTAAAGCCTCTCCCAGCTTCCTGAAGATGGTGTGATAACTGTCAGTATTTCTGGTCTTGAGAATATTATGGCAGAACTTTTTAGCTTCTCTTTCCATAGACCCAGGTAAATTAACAGTTTGAAATATCACCTGCTGTTCTGTTGCTTCATAGCTTCTAGAGTTCAGGTGTGCTAGAAACCAAGCCATGTTTCTCCTCGTGGTGGAAGGGCTCTTGTATTATTCTTCACATCATAAGTGGAATAATGGTTGGTGTCTGTCATCTTCACTTTAAAAGCTTAAAAGTTTAATGAACCCTTTTCCCCATTTTTATTTGAAAGGAAGTTTTTAGTAAAGGTCCACATTGCTTTCCTAGGCAATGTGTCACATCATCTAAAAGGCAAATTGTGCCCCTTAGTCAGAGCCATAAGCCAGATGGCTTAACTATGGTATAGGTGTTGAAGTGCAGGCACAATCCACCCTCTAGAGTTTGCATTGTGCTTTGGTTTTGCTTTTATATTGACACAATGGATATAAATCCTTTTATTCAGGCCACTGAAATTAAAAGGGTTGTACTGCTTATATAAGCTCTGAAGGGCACTTTGCTTTGTTTTAAGATAGTTTAAATTTCCATTGTCTAATTACATGCTGCAGTAAAAAAAAAAAAAAAAGATCCATCCTCGAGCTCATAAATGCCTGTGGGTACCCTTCCCGCGGCTGGCTTCCCACTTGACATCAGCTACCAGTGCCTCTGATGTCAAAAAAGAGTCACTTTCCAGTTTATTATAGGATAAAACTTCCATTATGACTGACAAAGCATGTAGGTCAATCTCTCCGAGAACTGCTGGTTCCTTGCTCAAGAATTTGATGGATATTAAACATCGTGGGTGGAAAGCAGATAGGAGCGAGCACACAGAGATCTTGTTCTCGCTTTATCACCAGTGTAAGAAAAACTGCTGCAGGCCCAAGCGGTGTGTTTAGCGCTTGTTTCATCCAAGGGTTGTTAAGCATGTTTAGCTCTTGAAGGTTTTCCTCGGCCCTCTGCAGTGTGGCAGAGGTGAGGGACTCATGGCAGGGTGCTCACCACGCTGGGCCAGTGTGCCGAGTCACCGCAGCCATCCCACGAGCAAGCAGTAACAACAAGCAGCAAAGCTGCTGGGTAAAAAAAGGCCACTTGAAAAATCAGATGCTCTGATCCTCACCATCTACAGGCCAGGCTGGGCAGCAAGTGCAGCCCCAGTGCCCAGACTCTCCGGGGAATGACCTTGCCCCCACGGGAAGGATGGCTTTGGCAGTAGGTAGCTGGGAGCTATGCAGAGGCAGCCCCACCACCATGTGACTGTTCCAGCCAGGAGGTACCTTTTTGGTGGGAATTTGCAGGAATCTGGCTAAACATGCTCCTGGCCCGTTGAAATAGCAGAGCAGCCACGGGGCTGCAGGCAGGGCAGGGGTCTGGAAAGGCAATAAATTCAGGAACTCTGCTTGCTTGGCGACTTTGTGCAGAGATGTAACAGTACCAGCTGGGATATACCCCTCTCACGCATACCTCGAGCATTTACTGTCACCCTCACAACGTTTCCTGGATCAGCAGAACTGCTCTTCAGCTATAATTTTTGTTGAAATATCTTGCTTTAAACCTAGAGAGCACCAATGAAGGCCTCAAATCTGTAAATCAGCTGCATTTTGGAAAACAAATCATTGCAGTGGAGTTTTGCCAAGCTAATTTTCTGTGCTCATTCATTATTTGGTTTTCACTTTCTGAGCTGATTTAAACAGACTGCTCTAACTGTACCAGTTACATCCCAGACATAAGCCTGATTTACACTTTGAAAATGTGAACTGCTCCATGGCTGTGTTTCCAGGAGAAAGAAGCGCTATGGAGAGGAATCGTTCGGCAACAACCATAGACCCTACAGACAAGAGCTTACAGGTTGCCTCTGCTTACCTGCTTGGGCTGGGGAGATGTTGTTACTGAAAGAAAAGCTGTAATCAATCTTTCCATGTGCTACAGAGAAGGTGGTGTCTTCCAGGGAGAAAACAAGACAGCTCCAAATGTTGTTTCCCAGGGGAAAATTAGAAGAGGATTAGAAGATACAGTGGAATAAACATCTATGAAGGTAAAGTTACACCTGGAAAAAGAGGTAACAGAGTCGATGTGGCATTAACATCTACAGTCTGGGAAATGGCAGAAATGTAGAGGTAGCGTCCGTGGCCTGGAGAAGAACAGGAAGAAACCAATGGAAAATCTGATAGTTATTTAAGTGTCAGTGTAAAACCCAACTCAACAAAACTGGGTCTTGATCCAGGATGTCTGCAAGAGGCAGTGTGAGATGATGTGATTTCACCAGCACTGAAACAGCATAAGCAGGGAAAGCAATGGGGTTTAGTTTTTGTCCTTTGGTTCGGGAGTTTTTTTCGTTCTGAGGTTTCCTGTGGTAAAGAGAGACAGATATGGTAAAAATATTACTTGATTCAAATACCTACCCTGCACCATTAATAAATGTTATTAACCTTAATTGTGTATTAATTGGAAGTCAACCTGTTAGAAAAACTTTCCCTCCCATTTTCAGGCTTCCTGACACTTTTTTCCCCGTGACTGGTTGAAATTAGATTTTTTAAATTACCATAGCAGGCCAGAGCATCACCTAAAGGAATTTTGTTCCAGTTACAAGCAAGGCAATATGAAAGCGGAATTGCTGTCATGCAGTGCAGTTTCCACCCTTTTTTTGCAATTCCTTTAAGTCTGTGTAATTAGACAAGCTTTGAGATGAACCCCACAGCCTCCTTCTTAGCTCATGTGAAAGCCTTTCAGGCTTGCTGAAAGTTATTACAATAATGCTATATAGGAATGTCAAAAAACACCTATCATTTCAAAGAAGACACAATTGTTTACATCTGTTATAAAGCTTTAAAAAAACAAAGAGCTTTTCTTCAAAGGGAAAATGGGTTTCCTTGTTGTTATTATTGCAGCATCCTTGCTTCCCCATCTTGGTGTACAAACAATATCACTGTAAAGGGAATAGGCATGTGCACAGAAGTATGAAATCTAGGACTGATATATGTATGTGGCTGAAAAAAGAAGCTGGGTATGTAAAATTCTCTGATTTCACATTTGTTCTGGTGTAGGATTAAGGAGATTTAAAATAGATTAACAGGTTCACATAAGAACAATTGTTGTAACTTTCATCAGAATGGTATAATTGATATCCTCTTTAAAACGGTTTGTGTTGCCAGAAGCAGAATGAAGAAGCCTTTGTATAAATTCACATCAAGTTACCTGTGCTAAGACGGCGTAGACCTTCACAAAGTGCTTGGAAGAGCAGCTGACGAAGTTGATGGGACCCCGTTTATTCCAAATTCTGTGAAATTTCAGGTACATTTCTCCAATGGTTGAATAGCAAGAGTGGATTCCCTCGACAAGCTCTTTTATGTGAATAGTAATTAGCAACGGTAAACACCCCACTTTGTAGTTTGAGTAATAATCACATTGGCCCAGATCTGATATTCCTACTGGTACTGAAATTCACTTTAATGAAGTCAGAAGCATGTGTCCCATCATACTTTTTCTACAGAGATGATCACAATCCCTCCTTGGTTATGTCCTTCCTTCAAGTGGATCCCTTGAGAGATTGTTATCTGCATTTCAATGCCTACTTTCCCCTTGCAGCTGTAAGCATTTGGAGCCACATCTTCTTAACATCTTCCTTGCTTTTACTGTTTCCAAGAAGTCATCCTGGTGAGATATCCAGGAACTGAATGTGGTGCCAGGGGCGTTGTGAGTTCCCCAATAAGATGACCGACTGCATTTTACAAGAGTAAGGTTGTGCAAGGATGGGCAGGACAGATGGCTGAACCTGCAGAACGAGTTTCAGCCATAAATGCTCTAAGCACCGTAAATGTTCAGTGGCTTTTCTTTTTTTTCTTTTTTTTTTTTTTTTTTTTTAAAGCTGAAATATATTTGGGAAGTACTTGTTCAAACTACAGACTCAGTCAAATATTAACAAGTGGAAACTGAGGGGGGGGAAAAAAGATACTTTGAAGGGCTCAAGCATGTGTGGGTTCTTGCTGTATTTGCCTAACTATAATCACTGGGGCCACACTTGCGACAGGCTAAAACGTTGCTCTGAATAGAAAGTATACCATAAGGGTTCTCAAATATGAAAGTGGGGCTGGAACAAAGAGCAGGCACCAGACAGACTTCCCCTGTTAACGATTACTGGCCTGTCACCCTGGTGCCAGCAGTCTCAGAAATCCCGTCGAGAGCAGGCGGCAGTATCTCGCCCAACGTGACCGGGCTGCTTTGAAACTCTGCCCACAGCCTCGCTGTATTCCTTGCTACCACCTCGTCACAGGGGAATGAACTTTATCTCTCTGCTTTTAAGTGTGTTTGCTTTAAAGATGATTTACCACACTTGACAATTACCGAATTTCCTAAATTCAGCCGGAGGTATTGTTGTTCTTATGTATCTTGCACCGTGCAAAGCAGTACCTCAGCCGCAGAGCTGTAAATCTCTCAGCATGCAGAAGGTCGCTCTTGACACACGCTGATGGTCTCCCAGTGCCACTTCCCTCTGCAGACCCACTGCTCAAGGTGTCAGCAGAGACATGAAAACCCAGTCTTGCATGAACATCAACCCACCATTGAGTTAGGACGTGTCTCACCGTCTTTGTCGGAAAGACGTGAGCTGCAGAGCTGGTGTGGCAGGGACAAACACACAGCTGGAAATGATCCAGAAAAAGTTTTCAAGCTTGTTTTTATTTCTCCTCCTTAACCTATATTTTAATCCTGTTAATCAATGGGGTAGCATCTCCAAAACAATAGATACACATCAGTAATGAATGTGATCCATTTGGTGCTAATGTGATTATCTTTAATTACATTGCTGCTGACTCAATTACTACAGGAATGCTCTTTCTCCACTTGAATGTGAGGCAATACAAAGAGTTATTGTTTCATTTATATTTTGTTGGGAAAACTACCAAAACCTTTATATTAGAACATTTGACAACCGTGTCAACAACATTGCCCTGGAACTGCTGCTTAATATTTTTTTTATTATTTGTTTTCCATATGTTCATTCTTTTAATCTGTTCTTATTAAAGTCCTCCATGTTTCCGTAATATTGTCATTGTGTTTCTTTTGAAGGAGGCAAGTGTGTGTACTGAAAGATTAGATTATCCTGTTTAAAAAAAAAAAAAAAAAAAGAGAAAAGGGAGAAATGTCTTCAAAATTAAGTACATCAAAAGTAAAAGTAGGTGACAAATGTTAATATTTGCAAAGTGCTTCTGCTTTGATCCTGCATTTCTATTTTTTTAAGAGCTTGACAAATGTGTCCTGTGGTTTGGCTTCAAACCTCTTTGCCTAGTGCTTTACTTGACCCACAGTCCATTTGATCTTCCACTTGTTTTTCCTTCTGTCCAGGAGGCCTCTGGACCTGATAAAAGACTAGTTCTTATCTTGCACTTGCTGCTGTTCAGAGGCATCATTTTTTATTTTTGGTTGGATTAGGTTATTGTGTCTGCTTGCTTAGGCAGTTTCTAAAGAGATATATTCATTTTGCTATTATTATTTGGGATGGGTCCCTTCCCATTTCCATGCCAGTAACGGCTATATCAGATCAGGATCTGGATCAGCCGATTGATTCTGGCACTAGATGTGAGGAAGAGGTGAAAGCTGGAACGGCTGGCTTGGATGGCAGGCTGCCTCTTCATTTCTACGTACAATTCCCAGGCATGTTGCATCCTGTACCTGAGCCTACTATTATTTAATGTTCTGACACTTTCAGAAGCTCTGGGAAGGACTCTTCCAGGTATAAGCATCCTATTGATCATCTTTGGTTTTCTCCCAAAGCTATTGAGCGCTGCTCCAGGTTCCCTCGCCTGCAACCCCGTAGTTATAACTGGAAACTGGCCACAGGTGGCTAAAACACACATGCTTCTACAGCCCCCAAACACCCACCTTAGTCTGCCCCCTCCGATCCCAACCGCCGTATTGTCCATCATGTGTCTGATCTCCTGCCTTCACTAGGCTGCTTGCATGATCCCAGTATTGCCCAGCTCAGTAAGAGCCATCCCACTGCCTGACAACCCGGGCAATGTGGAAGCTGCGTCTATGAATACTTACATTGGCCATAAAAGCCAACACGGCCTGTTCTATAGCATCAGCTCCCCCATTCTCCCTCAAGAGCCCCTGCTCCCAAGAAACTATAAACCACAACTGGGGGAAGTGGAGGTTTCAGCCAAGTAGGCCAGGAGGTGCAGCATCCTCCAGCCATCCCCACCAGGAACCACTCCTCCAGCTCCAGGCACGCGGTCACCTCTCCATGTCTTGTCCTTGGAAGCCTCTTGCTGTGTTAAAAGAAATCGACAATTAACCATAAACTGAAGTCAATGATGCCCACTTATGTGTCAGTCTGGGAAGCATCCCTCCGAATCAAATGTGCCCCCACAACAGGTTGCCCCAGGACTTTAGGTGATGACAGTGAGGTTAGCGTCATTTATGCTGCTATCAGGTTTCAGGAAAACACCTCTGCCAGAGCTCCCATGTGCTGTGGGTTTGTTTTCTGGTGATGTGTTTAGGATATCATTTACATTGCAGATATGTGGCTTCTCTGCATTGCACTCAACTTCTGTCCCTGGAAAAAGGTATTGACACAGTGAGATTAATTCCACTGCCGTTCCAAGAGGCAGGTATGTTTTGATTAAGTGTGAATGTGAGGAAAGAAGGGGAGCAATATTTACAGTGCCTTGCTTAGCAGGATGTTATAAAAGACCTCCGTGGCTGCATTTCTTGCCTTTAATGGGAGCGTGACACCTGCCAGCTCTGTTTCTCTCTCCTGCAGAATAGATGTGATCATGAACGAAGAAGAGAAGGTATGCAGCAAAGCAGACCAGGGTCCAGATTTTCATGGGTACAATTGCCTGCCAATTAAAAAAAACAGACCAAACAAAACCACATTAAAAATCCCAAGAATGAGGAAAACTGTGGTGATGGTACTCAGAGATTCAGAAAAAGCCTAGCTAGGTAAACACTTCATCACCAGAGTGGCCTCCTCTGTGTCTGTCTATCCCTCTCCATTCACCCATTTTTCATGCAGAGCTATTTCCTTTTGCTCTTACAAATATACAAATCCTTCTTCTGGCAGCTTTGCATCTAATACTTTACCCTTAATAAGGCATTTTGCCATTTGTGGGATGGCAGAATGCTTTTCTTCTGGTGAGAACTATTTTGTTTTCTTTAAAAAAAAATGGCACCAGGATTTCGCACCTTTCTTATTTCAGGGAATATCTGCAGCCAGATCAGCTATTACTTTCCAAAACTGTTTTCACAGGCATTTCCTGAAGACAGACTATCAGATAAAATGCTGACTTTAGCCTTTTCTTTATCCTCTGCGTAGGGTATTATTTTATTGCTCTTGTTTGTTTTTGCAGTTTCTTTTTCTGGGTTTTGCTGAAAACACTTTTGCCAGTGAATCAGGAGATTCAGTGCCAGCGGTATGTCAAAGAAGCTGTGCGTGTCTCTGCTGGGTAAGTCTCTGAGCTTGCCTTATGATTTATAGCCAAACTAAGTTAAACAATTAATCACAATTAAGGAATGAATTAGATGTGGGGAATAAAAAAAAAAGGCAGTCTTTGCAAGGATTCCTCTGCTTGGGGCATGCCTCTAATGGACAAAGGCTGTTGTAATGGGCTCTTATTCCACCTCTCAGTCTGCAGGAGTCCAAGTGGAGAGTGGAAAAAACTAATGCTTGGTGTTGTGCTGTGGTCCTCTCCACTGGCTTGCCAGCCTCAGGATGCCAGGAGTATTGTCTATCTACCTCAGAACAGGTCTAGTCAATCTTTAACTTAATTCAGATGCTTCTGAGGCTGGAAGTCTGCAGCTTTTCCACAACAGTTATCAGCAACTGACTGCAAGAAGATGTAATCAGTTACTCCTTAAGTACAGTGCTTCTTTGTGGGGGGAAAAAAACACAACAAAAGAGCCCAAACCATGCAAAATGGAGGATGTAGACTAATACATAATAATATTAACTGTTTTAATAAAAATAAAGATTTTTTCCTCACCTGCAGCCTTCTCTTATGCCCTGTCCCTGCACTGTTACCTGGATATATAGATTTCGTTGTATTTCCTGGAGTGACTTAAAGATCAGGCATAGTCTTTGTGCCTGAACACTGGTGTGCTCAGCAGCAATTGCTTAACTTGCACGAAGATGGACTATGTCATTGCTAAAAGGAAGGGTGTACATGAGTTGGAGAGTCGGGGATCCTGAAAGGCAGCCTCTCCAAGGAGCTCCTCTTTTCCTCAGGTGAACAACCTGCTGTTCTGTCTCTCTGAACTTCAAGCTAATGGGAAATGCATCTTGTAGAAGATGCGAAATTTTGAACCCCATCTCAGCAGCTGCAGCCCAGGGGACGGGATTCATACCGCTTAATTGAAAGTTAGATGTTCAATTTCAGCTAATTGTCCAGATTAAATCGTGGCCAGAGAGATTTAATGGCAAGAAGTGATTTAACCTATTTTAGTCTGGACCCTTATGCTAGGATGAAACAAGCCACTTTGCAGCGTTGCCTATTTCCCCATAAAAAAGACAGCTAACTTGCCTAGACGTGTAACTTTTGCATGGCCAAGAATCTATCCTCCAAATATTTCATATTCTTCACACATGACATGTCTTTAATAGATGATTTGTTCCTTAAACTTTTCTCACTCTCTGGATATTAGAGGAGGGAGAGGGCAGAAGCCTTATGCATGTACAGTGGGTATGACTGTACAAGTGTGTGCTCCTCCACAGCAGGCAGAAAAGGGGAGTGAGGAGGTTCCAGCATCTCTCCAAAGAGCTCTCCAGAGTGCTTGTGCTGTGCATGCCTGCATTACTGCTTCTACTCAACACTGGCATTTTGTTATCTCCTTTGGCTTTTTTGCTTGCTGCAACCAAACTGGCATCTCAAAAGTTCGATTCTGTGTTATCTGACCAGTGTCTCTTATAGTCAGGCCCAATCCTTGTCCTCGTTTCCTGGGTCTGGTTATAATATTGCTTGTATAGATAAGCTATGTAAGTGCATGCATGGGTTGACCCCCTCCATGGACAAGGACTAACTATTTGGTGTCTGAGATGCATTTCTGTGCCTCTGTGTGGTTTTCTGCTTCGGATCTCCTATTTCAGCCCAAACAGGACCCTGCTTGGTGGGAGGTTTCCCAGCACCATGCCTCAGACACAGCCTGACCAAAGAGGAGCAATGCCAGCTGTGGCCGCTGCAGAAAACCCCTGAGGCTGCGCTCATGTGCGCTGGCTCTTCTCGATGCCGTGCAATGTGGGGAAAGTCTGTCTTTTGCTTTTGCATTCAGGGAAGTGTGAGTGGCTTTTTGCCCTGGCTTGAGCAGAGCTGAGAAGCCTCCAGGGAGGATGGAATAGCAGGAAGAAAAGTACACGCAGCAGTTTGCAGAATAGAAACTTTTATAAGTTGGGGTGGTTTAGTGTTGTTATAACACTTGCCAAGGGTAGGAAATAATGCCTTGACCCTTCCCTAGTGCTTCTCAGACAGGTGCTGATACAGTGATGGATGTTACACACACAGGGATAAGGGGGAGACAGGAGGAGGGGCTCATTCTTTCCAGAGAAATAAGTCAGGTAAAAGGTGCAGATTTAGCAGGTCTAGAAATGCTAGGCAAGAGCAGGGAAGGATATACATGACAGAAAGCATGTTAAGAAGAGGCAAATGAATATAGCTTAAAAATAAGTAAGTAAGCAGAGTTAATCTAAAAGCCCAAACTTGAACCAAACTCACATTGGAACTTGAAGTTTGAATGTGCATAGATATCTTATATGAACTATTTTCCATTTTAAGGAAGGGGGGTCATTGCTGGGTCTGACCAGAATTGGCTTGCAAGGTGTAGCACCATGAAGTGTTTGGGCAAGATTTGTAGCCTGCCTTGGAACAGGAAATACTGGAAATCACATGAGAACTTGTGGTGGATTTTTAGTTCCATTTTGGAGACACAAGAGATTTGGTCTTGATCCAGCAAAACAAGTAGCTGTGTCTGACTTTAAGTGTGTGAGTGGCTCCTTTATTTTTGTGGGGCTAATGCAGAGGCTCAGCATTGCAGCAAGTATTACACAGGTAGAGAGAGACCCCACAAAATCCTTCCTTCATGTGGCATTCAGGCACTTGTGAAACATCCAGAATGAGGTGAATGCAACCATCTTGTGAAGTTTTTTATCACTGCAAGCTGCCTGGGTTTTCCCTTTTGCTCAAAAAGATGCCACTAATGTGAGTTATGCAAGTAAAACTAGTAATTTTAATTTAATATTGATCTCTCATGAATAGTTTGTTATTGCCTTCGAACAATTAATTTGTAACCAGCAGGGCTATCTGAACCTAGTGTATTATTTGAGGTACCTGCATATTAGCATTGGTCATCGACTGACCAAGGCAAATCATAAAAGTGATGAGGAAAGAGATTACCTTCTGCCTGTCCCTTCTGCTATTAAGTTTATCTTTCTGCTTGATGCCATAGATAGCAGGCTTGCTTTCAGCAGCTCTCGCCCACAGATGACTGGCGTAGGCAGTGCCCATCACCAGCACAGCCACCTTTTATGTTCTCGACCTTCCCAAAATCTGCCAGAATGGTGGCTTACAGGGCAGAAAAGCTGCTCTTGTGCCCACAGAGCAGGGCCATGGGGTGCTGGGCTCCTCGACGCCTCAGCCTTCCTCCTTGCTCCCTCATCTTCCCTTTGCTGCCTTCTGTTGCATTTGGAGCCAAGCAGCTTAAATGACCTTCATTTCCCCAAGCTGAGTTGTATAATTTTCCTCTTCTAGCTGACTTTGCCTCCTTAGAAATAGGCAACCGGTTCTGCTGAAGAGCAAGTGGTGGAGCCTGTAAGTGAGGGTCCTGGGCAATCTGGGGCTTTTATTCAAGGCTCCTGTAACTCCCTTGGGAAAATGGTCACCACAGCCTTTATTTTGGTGATTAATGTGGCCATAGCCAAATTTACCATAGCCAAATTACCAAAGCCAAACTAATTTACCATAGTTCTTTCTGCTCTGTGCCTGAGAGCTCTGGGAGTTTAGTATTCTGCCTTGTTTGGCTCTCCCATGGTCTTAAATGACAAAATAGCATCTCAAGGAAAAAATGAGGGTTTATTTTTTCCCCAGAATAAATAGTCTTCCATTAAATGTGTCTGAAAAATTCCAGGAGATCCTCTCTTTTTTAACCCATCACACTCTATCAACCCAGTGTTTTTTCTACTGAGAGCAACTGAGGTTTTCACATTCCCCATTTTCCCTCTTGTATTATTACCTTAAACAATGCCTTTTTGGAAAGCATACCCTTTCTGGAGGTGCTTTGTTAAAAAGCAAAACAAAAACACAAACCCAACAGCAAATAACAAACTTCCCCCAAATCCCCACAGAAACAAATAACTTTGAAATTGGAAAGCACTGGCACACGGTGCTTCTGAGCCCAGATGTTACAGCCCAGATAAACTACAGTTGCCCTCCAGTTGCTCTGTTGACTTATTTTTACTTTCCATTTGATGCTCTTCCATTGAGCCCCAAGGTTTCAGGCTCAAGTACCAACATCCACAGAGACCAGCTAGCTGGCAATGACAGACTGGAGTGTGTATAGAAATTATGTTTCCTCTGCTTCCTCCTTCCGTGTTTTGGTAATCTAAAAGGGCTCTCAAGGAAGGTGGCTACAATGAGAAAGGTGTATTAGAGACTATATACTCGTAAATGTGTAGGTAAAGGGAAGGTAAGAAAGACACCACTGAGCTGGAGCAGCTGGCGTGTACTAGGATGAGGGGTTTGGTTTTGGTTTGGGTTTTTTTGTTTTTCCCTCACAAAGACCAGGAGGTGCTGTTTCTCCTCCCTCAGCCCTCATGAGCTTTCTGGGAAGAAGAAAAGTAGGTGCCCCATCTATATAGTACCACATGCCCTTAACTAACCCTCAAACCTTTTTGCAGGGAGAGGACAGCTGAGCTCTTCCATTCCACGCATGACCCTGAAACTCCTTCTTTCCCTCCAGCTTGACTCCCATCTAATTATTTTGTGGTGGGCACCATCAAAATAACCATGCCATGAGAAGGCACCCTCTTTCACCACTCAGTGTTCATGAAGGACAGACAGATGGGGGTCAAAGGAAAAAAATGTGTAGTACTTTCTCATTTCTTTTTAAAATCATACATGACTCTTAATGTTACAGCTTCACCAAGTACTTGAAGACTGTGTTTATAGTCCTACCTTTGGAAGGACCTTAGGCCTAGTGGATTTATTATATCATTGTTTCTAGAGAAATTTCTGTATTTTAAAATATCCTCTGGGCCCATGACTATATAAAATGCTCAGACACTTTCATTGTATTCTGGTGACTATAAATATGTATTTTTTTTTTAACATCCTGCCACATCTGCGGTGTTGATATCACAGGGCCAATTTCTCCTGACAGATACTCCTGGGTAAAGTAGGATCATGCAGCACATACAATTTGTGTGGAGGCAATTGTATATAACTTTCTCTGCATTGTCCTACCAATGACCCCTTCTGTAATCAGGCAGAAATCATGCTCCTGAAGAGTGGGAGGTATTACTGCTTCCATGCTGGCCTGTTCCTGGGCCCCCACTGCACAGACATTGCCAACAGTAACAAATTGCTCTGAGTTATGTGCAGCAATTTAGTGATGTGGACTAGTTATTTATTAGAGAGAGAGCTGAGACACCAGCAAAGGGCAAAAGAGTGAATAAAAGAAAAATCCCAAATCAAATGAAATGAAGCTGTCTCGTCTAGCAGGCTTCTCACAAAACTGATCTCCCATTTCTCACTTCTGGATCACACCTTATTTGTCTAACAGGGGATCACATACACCATTTTGAAAGTAAACCCCTTACAAATAAAGCAATGTCCCCAGGGGCTGTAGATAAAGACTACAGAGTTGCACTAAACTGCATTTCCAAAGGTGGCAAATCCAAGTTTTATTGTTTCTTAAGTCAGTTTCCTAGGCGTAAACCTGGCTGCAATATTGATTGCCTTGCTCAGAGGCACCTTTCAATTTGAAGAAATGTCCTAAAGCCAAGGGACCTCCTCCCATGCACTTCAAAGGAGAAGGCAGCTCAGGAAGAGCGAGGGCCCCGTCTGGTAAAAGCCAGGTCAGCAGAGGCCACTGGAGCAAAGCTGATTGCCAAGAGCAGAAAGCCAGGCCCTGTGCTTGTTTCGACTTGAAATTCCAAATTTAACACCATGGATCTATATTGTGGACATGTCAAAAGTGGGAGAAGAGGTGTTTATGGTGACTCTTTAATGGTTGTATTGATGTGCAAAAGCAATGCCATTAGGTTACTGATCTGTGAAGAGAAATAAGTTTCACTCTCATTGATTCAATTCAGTTTGCCCAGAATGGGTTGCTTGCTTGCTTCCCTTCCACTGCTTAGCAGTCACCCGTATTGATACAGAGGCTTGAAGGGCTGGAGGTGTTCTGGACAGGAAACCACCAGCTCCTGAGGAGCAAAGAGCTTCACAGGCAGGAATGAGATGTAAGAGCAATGGTGAGCCAGACCTGTAAAGATGTGGATAGAAGAGTGGGTGGGAAGAGGTGTTGATGGGAATTGCAGGGCAAAAAGCAGGCTATGGTGAATAAACGCCTCTGTCTTCCCTGGGCCCCTGCCTGGGCACCAGAGCAACTGGATGTGCTTGTGTGATGCACCAGAGGTGTTTTCAGTCGGATCAGCAACAGTGGCACATATCCCTGGGAAGGGAGACCCCAGGAACTGGTGCTGAACTCTCTGCTTATGTTACTCTTCCAAAATCCTGCAGCACATTGTACAAGTGGCTTTCCCCAGGCTTTTTGCATGCAGCAAGAGCACCAAAATAGATGGCCGCTTTTTTAAATAGATATTGATCTGTGAATTCTGATAGGGAAAAAGAAATAAATCTGACCTTAATAGTGGCTACCAGCTGCTATTTGGATCTACCTAATCAGTGTGAGGATCATGTCTCCAGGATAAAGGTTTGCAATAAATAAAAAAGGAGAATGGCTTGATTCAGGTTGAGTCAGCTCCTCCCCAACAAAAACAATGTGCCAAGACCCTGGGCATCAGTGAGGCTTTCAGTTAACAGCTTTGGAGGATCTGAGGGCTGTATCTGCAGGGACTCACCGCTGAGGCTGCAAAGCTATACATTGCTCACAGGTTAGCCACCTGTATGTAAGGCAGCGGTTGTGCATGCCTTCCACAGGAACAATTGCTAGCAGACCACTGAAATTGTTAATTCTGTTTTAAAAAAAAAAGAAAGGATTTTAATAGAAATTTTCTTTTTTGCTGGTTAGTACAGGTAAGTGAACTCTTTCAATTTCCCTCTTTTTGCCTCTCCCTGATGTTTCAACATTTCCTCATCTCTGGAGGTGCACTGACCACTTAAAAGCAAAAATAGGTGGATCCTGGAAATGTTTCACTCACCAGAAAAGAAAAGTCCAGAGAAGAGGGAAGAAAACTTTTCCAGGTGTTTCACAAGTACAACTTCCAAAATCAGTTGAAGAGAAAATCCGGTGAGATCTGAAAACTGGAAATAACGCTGAAAGTCCAGCTCACCCCTGAAATGGCACTTCTCTTACTTGGCCACCATGAGCAGCAATGCATAGGATGCTTCTCCCCACTTCGTGAACACACAGTGAAAATTTATGGGAAGTTGCAGTGTTTCCAGTCCAACATAACGGACTTTAATGCTTTTTATTTTTATAGACATCAGTAACAATGTGTCTAGATCCACCCAAAACCCCAAAGCCAAATCAGCTTTGAGATGGAATGGAGGAATTTCATTTTTCCTCACTTTCACTGCTGGGACAGACAGCCTTCCTCCCTTATGAGGTAATCTAATTTTCACATTATGCTTTATGGGATATCCTTTATTTACCTAATGCTTTCCTGTCGAGTCTTTTCAGACTATGAATCTTGTATATTTTATATACACAAAGGTGACTTTTCCTTCCTTTAATGACCATGGCTTATCAGTGCAGGCAACCGATACTGGACTCATAAATATGTCACTCTTGGGTTTGCAGCAGCCCCTTCTGCCTCATAAGACTGTTCCTTGCTGTTTGCTCCTCCCTTTTGCTCACTACATCTCCGTGGCCCGCTTGTCCCCTCAACACTGCCAGACTCACCATTGGCTGGTATAAATAAATCACTGATTTAAGCTATAGGTGAAAATCATTGTGAAAGGAGTACGCAGAGGAATGTAGTACAAGGTCGGTGGAGCCAGCGCCTTCCGACTCCAATTAAATATTTCCTGTGAGTCTGTGCCAATTGTGCATCTTGTAAGAACATTTGAAAGCGGGAGATTGAACTCCAAGGGACCCTCTCGCCTCGAAACCTGTTTCCTGTTTAACAAGATTTAACAAGTACAACCAAACATGCACCATCAGCAACAAAAGTCATTGTAAACGGCTCCAATGTGCAAAGGTGCTGGGTTTCCTCTGAGCCCCAAATGCCTACCAACCCCGCCAGGCTGTCATGGGACGGCTGCGGTGGAGTGGCACAGTGCCCTGATGCCACAGGACTTGCATAGGCTCAGCCATTTTGCTGAGAGAGGTGGAAGGAAAGAGGGAAAAGGCAGTTTTTTCCAAAGGGGGTCAAAGCTTGTTGGGTGAAAGCTTCAAGGCTTGGTCTCACTCTCCCAGGAGTTTTCTACAGAGGATGTGACAGCATCTGCTCTGTGCTGCCTGCCTCTTCAACTTGAGACACAGCCTTGCTGCTTACGAGATGCCTCAAAGACCTCACCGTGGCTGAAGATATCACTGTGGTGCCTGGGGCAGGCTGTAGCCCAGGCTGAGCTCCCTGTCCAGGTAGCAAAGAGGCCCAAAGCAGACATCAGCCACTGCCAGCCTTTGGATGTGTAATCACATATGAGGAGACTGGTTGTGAGAGCCCCAGAGTTTAGGGAGTCCACAGGATGCTTGCTTCTAGCTGTAAATGCAGCAGTGACACTGAAAACATGCTCGCTGTGGCCAGGCACTGAGAGCACAGTGCTGCTTCCTAGAAGGTTATACAGCCATAGGAGACACCCATCCATCCACACAGATATAAATATATATATATATAAACACACACACTTATTTGTAAAAATATATATGCATTAAAAAAAACATGTCACAGCACTCTCCAAACTAGCCAGCTGCAACAAGGTCTTTTACCATCTCATACCAACATACTCTTCATGCCATCCCTCTGCTGCCTTCTCCTAGTCTCTCCTTATCCCAGGCATGTATTCCCTCTCTGCTTCTTCCTCCTCTCTCTTCCTTGGCTGCTCTCTCTTCATTGGCTCTCAGCCTCTTAACAGAACAGCCACAGCTGCACCTTATCTACATCAGCCAACCTGCCGCCCCTGAAGCCAACACACCGTTGTATATTATCAATGCTAATTAACCCAGCTTCATTCCTCTACAAAAATGTGTGTGCATAAACATCTATATACATCTAACTGGTACAAATTTCTGTGCACTATGCATGTAACTTACACTAGAAGCTCTAGTAGCGTATTTCCTGTACCTCTGTCCCTAGTTCAAAAGGCCTGGAACTTAGGATGAATCCTCCAGGTGCTTCTGAGGTAACAACAACTGGAGCAACAATCCCATCGATTTACTGCAAATCGTAGTGGCATTCGTACACCAGAAAATACACATTTGACCAAAGTTTCCAAGTGCATGGCCAGAGTCTTGCCTCCCTTCTGCAATCAGCGGCTCCTCCCACCTGTGCTGTCCCTACAGCAGCCAATGGTGAGGTCAGGGCCCTGAAACAAAGGGAGGACATGGGTAGACAAGAGCAGAACATGTAAAGTGGAGCTTAATGTGACAGAGACACCTCTGTCCTTAATACTGTTCATGCACTGCTGAAGACATTTCAGCCATGGATGTTAAAACAAGAATTATTTTCTTTAAGGAGGTCATGAACTTGATATGTAAGATACATTAAAACCAATTTTCTTATTGTCAGGGAGGAGGAGAAGCTTGGGAATTTGATATGGGCTCCTCAGCTACATGCTAAATGGGCTATCCTTTATTTGAAATCCATCATTATGGGATATAGTTCAGGTTCGGGGAGGATAGCACTTTTCTGAGAGAAGTCTTCTCAGCCTTTTCCTTGACTCCCTCAGCCATGCTCAGCTGGGATCTGAGTCCACCCTCTCCACCAGCTGTGATGTGTGCTGTCAAAACAGTGCCTCAAAGAAAGGTCTCTGCAAGTCCTTGTCAGTCACCCAAAGTGGAGATGTGCTGGCTTCCCTGCCTTGTGGCTGAGGAGCAGACCCTCCATCAGGGCCTCTGGGCTGGTTTTCCTTCCTCCACAAGCTGCCTGTGACTCTTCCTTGTCACAGGTTGGGGCGGTTTGTCTCTTCCCATGCACTATGTCCTGAGCTTAGCCTCTCCAGTGTCACCTGGGACCTGGCAGCTTTCCTGAACATGGATGCATGCACCAGCAGCAAGCAAGCTCAAACAAGAGCATTCAAACAGCTGGCCCGGTCTTTGCAGGAGCAGGTGCCCGAGGACCTATTCCTATCCCCCACACACCAACAGTCGTGACAAGATGGCAGCCGGCTGCTGAGCCGTGGCAGGTTATTTACATTGCCTTGCATCTGTCACCGGCCCGGCGCACACCCTGTGTCTGCGGGTGGTGAGAGATCAGAGAGGCGACTGCCCCGCATGGGATGCGGGAGGGATCTGTGGCCATGTGTGCTTAGCAGGTTTTACTGACCAAGGCTTTGCTGACCGCATCCATCTTGCACTGCAGCCTGGGCCACTGCCATGCAGATGTGGGGGAAGCATCGGAGGATGTTCCTGGACCTGCCTGCCAGGGACCACCAGGCTGTGTTACCCTGCCCCAGGCTTGCAGGCAAGAAGCCTGGTAGGCCATGTTTCTCCACAAACCCCCTCCTTCCTGAAAAACTGAGAAGGGAGCAAGGCTGGCTGTGCTGTGGCTGGTGCAAGCCAACAGTTCAGTCTGGGGTAGAGCTCGGGTCTGGCTGAGATGGGAAGTGCTCCCAGATCTGCTCAGCTAGGCGCAGCATCAGTTGTTGACACAAAAAGGGGGTGTGAGTCTGCTCTGGTGCCTATGTGCTGAAGCGTCTAGCTCCATCATCCTAAACTGACTTCAAAATCACATGTGAAACCAAGACATTGTACGGTACTCTGCTGACTTCAGCAAAGCCACCCATTCCTGCTGTCTCATCACCGCACAGGGGCCATGTTCTGGGATCTTGGGATCTGGTGCAGCAAGTGAGTTTTGGGGCACTTCTCCGGGGGATGAGCATGCAGGAGGAGAGTGAGACTCCTGCTTGTGAAACTGAGTTCAGACATGCAGCCTGGAGGAGACCTGTGCAAAGTGCAAAGCAGTGGCACGTGAGAAGACTGCACTTCATCCCCATGCATAAAAGGGCTTTGAATTACAGTAAATTTGTACCAATGGGCCTTACTAGAAATGCTTCACGCACTGTTAAAGCACACCACCACCTGTAAGCTGAGGCTGAGGTAGCTCCCTTGGTGTTACATGCTGCACACAGCCTCTGAAAGAAGCAGCTCCCAGCCTAAGGAACCCAAAGCCTCACTAGATAAGGAGGGAAAGCTGTTGTGTATTCCCCTTGTACAGATGGGAAACTGAGGCACGCTGCAACCCTGTTTTCTGAGAGTGTGACTTGGATTTATTCAAGGTCTCTGGAGCACAGCTGGGCATTAAAATCAGAAACTGTGTCTTATGTCTCTACTCAGGAGGAGGAGGGGATGAAGTGACTGGCAACATTTCCAGACAGGCGGTGGAGTGGATTAGTACAAAAGAGGATGCAGATCTGGGCTGTTCAGCTGCCAGCAGAAAGGAGGGGGAGTATGGTTAGGCAGCTGGTGGAGAAACAGGTGCAGAGAAGGTTTCCTGATAGCCGTACTGTCATCCTGCTTTGAACCCTTAGCTCCTCAGTAAATCTTCCCTCTTGGAACTCTCTCGTCAAAGTTTCATTTCCTCACGTTCCTAAAATAGTTCTCGATAAGCGACTTATCCTGCTGGTAAAGCCCTTTTGGTTACTTTCCTAGAAATCTATTTTCATGTTTTCTCACTGGGCTTCAGCTGCTTGCATTCCCATTTAAGAAAAAAATATTGGTGAAAAAAAAATATCCAGCCAAGGCTTAACACAACAAGAAGATGAAATATTTATGTTTAGCAGCACAGCAGGACCTTGTCTATCAACTGAATTTCCAAGCAATGCCATAAATTTATGGTGGTAGAACTTGCACCTAACCAGAGGCTCGAGGGAAGAAAATGTCAAAATAGGTTCTTTTGCATGTAAAGGATCTGCAGGAAACACAGACTTTTCACTTTCAGTGGCTTCTTGCAGGGCATTTTGTCTTCATGCTACAAGCAGTAAAGATGGAATAAAGCAGAGGTGGTCAAGCTGCAGTTTGTAAGGCACAAGGAGCCCTTGTGCCAGGCAGGTGCCCTTTCCGTGCTCAACTCAGAGGTATACTGGGGCTGCACTGGCATAGGGCTCTTGGGCAATCCCAGGTGGTGGGAGAAGCAAACTGGCAGAGTATACTGGGGCTCACTAGTATGTGAGTATCTAGTATCAGCTAGATGGCCTTGTAACCCTGTCCACATCCAGATCATGCCCACCTCATAGGACAGTAGTGGGGAATTGCTGCTATTCCCAAATAATTAACTACAGCCAGAACTCCACCCTCAGCCTTCTGATCCGATGGCATTGTGTTGTCCCACGGCTCTCGCCTGGAAAAGATTTTGACACAGCTATGAAAGCTTGCCTGGGGAAAAGTTGGGCATCCTGCTTTGTAGGGCAAGATCTTTCAGAGACTCATAATAATGCAGGAGCCCAGGACTGTTACAGGAATGGTGGTGCTGGAGGGAATAAAAAGTTTGTGGGTGGGGGGCACTTGGTTATTTGTGGTCTCTTTAGGTCAACCAGCTACCATTCCTTGGGGCAAGTGCAGAGGTCTCTGTATAAAAAGCTACAGTACAACAATGAGAGATTATCTTACTGGGATGGCACCAAAAAATGATGAAGAGTTGGTTCCAGAGTGATTTGGATGCTTTATGGTAGAAGAGTGGGTCATCTAAGGAGAGCTTCCAGGGAAAGAGGCTCTGATCTTAATTTGAGTGCAAAGCTCAGACAGCAGCTTTTGTAACTTCTAAGGACCAGGAAACCAGGTATCAGAACTGTTGGTTTCTCTCCTGAATGATTTTTAGTTGATTTTTAGTGTCTAACAACAGATGAAACAACTAGTGCCAATTCTAAGGCTGTCATTAGTGATACCTGTTTTCATGTGATGTGTCAGGGCTGTTTTGTGGGGTGAGAAAGACAGAATGAAAAATGAGCCAGCCCTACAGGCTGCCTGGAGCCCTTGGGACAATTTATCCAGCCTGTCCTCTGGCCCTGATAGCTTTTTCTCAAGGCAACCTCTTGGCACCCCAGATGAGCTATCCAGTGTTGCAACCTGCCCAGAGATGGCATTTCTTTCAGGGCTCCTGAGACACGGTGGCTGGGAAGAAGTTGCTACTTCCCGAAAGGATCAACCTTTCCAATGCTGGTTCCCTAACCATCCCAGATGGCAGCACCATTTTTCCCAGGTGACAGGCAAGGGACAGGCAAGGGACATGTGTGTGCACACATGCAGCAGCTCATGAGCACCTTGGTGTCTCTGGGAAGCATGGGAAAGACTGTGTCTAGCTGTGTGGGTCTGGCAGCTTGATGAGGAAAAGGAGGCAGCACCCAGCCCTCTGCTCCTACATCAGGAAGATCCAGGGCTCTTCTGAATGGAGACATGGAATGAAGTTCACAAGCTACAGCAATATTCCTTAATAGATAGGTCATCACGGTGTAGCTACCCCATTAGCAAACAGCATACTTCTGTTTTTCATTTACTTCTTCCCACTCAAGTCTGACACAAACAAAAAACACTGCCCCCAGCTTAGCCCAAAGGTGACCCCTGGGCAATACAGTCTCAGAAGCACCCAAACTGCACACACCCTAAACACAGACAAACATTTTTCTAGAGTCGAGAAGTCTTTTGTGTGGGTTTGCAGTGACTTACAGGCATTTGGGAGGGAATCAACCAGGAACCAAGACAGTAATTCCTCTAGTGTACATCAGATCTTAACAAAATAGCTCCATACTGTGCTTCAGCCTCTGCACTCAGACATCTGCCCTGCAAGCAGAAGCCTAGTTTCCCTGGGATCGGCGAGATCCACCATCCCACAGATCACCCTAGAAAATCACATTCTTTTGGTCTGACTACAGACTCTGGATCCAATCACTGTCTCATTCGGGTTAAGGGTATTTTCTCATTGCTTCTCACTGAGTGTCATGGCAGCACAAGAAGGCTTCATGCCAGAATGCACCTAGGAGTGATAATTAAATCATCTTAGAATTCCATTATTTCCATATTGAATATTTAAACATCAATGTTGTAAAATTTCCCGAATTACTAAAGCTGGGTTCCCTAGTGATGTGAGGGGCTCCTCACTGGTACCTGAATGCCATTAAGAATGTTTGTTCCCACTTGTCTTAACTCTAATAATTGCATCAAATTGATTTTAAAACAGTGAATCGGGAAAGTCTGCAGATATAGTTACTTTTTTGTGTATATTAAACATGCAAAATGAAGAAAATTTAGAGTTGTCAAAGCACAATTTCCAAACAGACTTGCATCATTAAAAAGCCATTTAGCTTCGTAGTTCAAGGTTAAGTTTGTTCCCAGAAGATGAGGTAATTTAGTAAAATAATAAAGCTCCCATTAAACAAACCCTGTAATAGAACTGAGCCTTAGCGGCTGCAAAGGAAGGAAACTGCAACTTCTGTCAAAGCACAGGGATGAGATTAGCGTTAATAAAGCATTCCTCACAAAGCAGAATGATAGTATGTGGGGGAAGGCACATCCAAATAGCTCTCATTTCCACAATGTTTCCTCTCAGATATGGGATTTTTAATTAGCCATCGGAAAGAAAACTGAAAGTGTACTTTCTCCTTCTCAGTTTCTCCCTGACTATTAATCTCTGTGCTGAAAACGGTGCCACCAGTCCATCTTATTGTTATTAGCTAGTGGAGACGTAAAAGGATTACATTCATATTCCTTATCGCAGCCCAGAGGTATTTCCTTTGTGTTGCGAGGAGTATTTTGATTAGTTTTGGCTGTGTTTGCAGGGAAGACACAGTTTATATTTTCCACAGCTAAAATAATTTCTAGAAATAAAGGTTCGTTCCAGCACTTGCCGGTATTTATTGGTGGGGTTTCACTGCTGAGCCACAGCCATTCCTTTTTTAACTCCTTTTGGTTTCATGACTAAGTTTGAGGCAAAACACTGATAGCGGGTTGTTCCTGGAGCTGGTCGCTGATTTTCAATGAATCATTTCTTTGAGAAATGCAACTTTTCCCCCCTGCGACTGCACTGTCCATTGGCAGATGTGGATAATCACTCATTTGCAGAGCCACAAGAGGTATTCTGTTGGGAGGGATCTCAGAGGATTACCCAGTCCTTTTTTTTCCTATGTCTTGCCTTCCTCTCAGGTGTTTAACCTCCTTCTAAGGGCACAGGTGATGGCAACTCTCTGGTGTACCTTTAACATTGTCTGTACCCTTGCTTCTCTAGTCTTCGCTGGTGGACGCTTAACATTGCTTGTACCTTCCATCTGCCAGCTGAGAAAAAAACCATTCCTTTTCTCTTTGCAGCAGACTAATTTATATAAATGAAGCCCGTTACCTGAAGACCCACTTACTTTTTCCTTCATTGGATAAGGCAGCCCCAAGATATTCAGCTTCATTCCAGACATTGCAGAGGTGGGAACTGAGCCTGCACAGCAGTTTTGAGGTGGAAGCCAATGCCAGATTGCTCTCACTTCTGCTTGTGTTCCATGGTCCCCTGGAGCCCAGGTGGTATGGGAGGACCATGCAGAGAGTTGTGCGGGGCAGGAGCCATCCTGTCCACCCCACTTCCCACCCACAGCCCAGAGTATGTGCACAGGCAGACAAGCAGTCACGACACTTTTGCTTTTCAGTAGGAAAAACTCCCCGGCAAATCTGGTCATGGCAATTCAGGATGACGCAACTCTGCAGTTCCCTGTGGCTTTTTACCACAAGGAGGGAAAAGAGTAATGTTCTCCTTCCCTTTTGCAGAAAGAGGATGTGGCAGCTGGGCTGACAGCCGACAGGTAAGAGCCATGGCAGCACGCAAAGCCCAAAAGAAGGTTTACAACAACCACTGCTGCTCGCTTGTTGCTGAAGTCTCACCAGACTCACCAGAGGGGGGAAAAAAATTATGGTACTTCACAGGTGTACAGGTTTTGCTTGAGGGAACTGCTGGGAACAGTAACTCACTTTTGGGTATAACAGAGGTAACACATGCACACTTTCCTGCTTGCAGTTGCTAATTTTGCATGACTAAATTAGCTTAGGAAACAAGTTTTTAAAAAGCAAATGCTGGCAAAGTTCCCGCTGGCTTAAGGAAAAGCAGGGCTGCATTCTGCTTTGGTTTATCTTTTGTTTCACTCACAAACCTGAAGTGAGCAGAAGGTTTAGGAGTGCTAACTGGGGTTTAGCAAAGTCCCTAAATAATTTATGATGACCTGTTTTGTTTTGCATGTGGAAAATGAAAAAAAAAAAAACCCAACAAACCAAACCAACAAAGGCAAATGGCCCCCTGATTCATGGATCGTTGTCACCTCAGACATTTCCTACTTTGGCAGCCTATGAATATGGCTGGAGATGAAGGATCAAGGTACACTTCACTGTGAATTTGTTTTCTGGAGCTGTTATTAAGCCCTCCAAGTGCTTTTACTCTCTACAGTTGCTATTACCCTAAACCATACAGGTCAGGGTTTCGCCTGCTGAAGTGACATGGGCTTATGTACAGCAGCCCCCAGGACAGCTTTGCTTTCCTAGCCACGCCATTGCAACATTTCACAAGCAGTGGCAGCCAGCCAGGACTATCAGAGATGCCATGTGCCACACCTCGGGGCTGTGGAGGCAACTGTTGGTACCCAGGGCTGACACAGGCACCTGGAAACTCAAACACTGGGTGCCCGAGCCACCCACAGCTTCTCTTTGTCACCCTATATCCCCAGTCTCCATAGGGTATGCAAGAGCAATGCTCCTGATGTAGAGGAACTTAGATACAGTGAGCTAACCATGTATTTATGGAAGGTCTGGAGCAGATTCCTTCCATTGTTACAGCCTATGCCTCAGAAGAGTCTTTGTCTACTGCAGAAATCTCCCTGTGCCCTACAATCCAGGGAGCAATAAAAAAGGTTTCTAAAAAACGTGGCATGCATAGAGAGCGGTGCTTGAAATTAAAACGAAGCCTTCAGAGAGAAAAGTGAGCTTCCCACTCTGGAAAAATTCCTGATCCCCAGTTTCCCCAAATGCCATGGCAAAACATTATTATCTTGACTCTTCTTATCTCTAGCATGTGTCATTGAAATGGCCTGAATGAAGTTGCTATTTGTAGCATGTAGCTCATGCAAAACTTTATCAATGAAGCCACTTAATTGCTCTTCTTTGGGGTATTACGCAATTGGCTCTTCTGTAGTAGTTCTCCTTGTCAACGCCAAGATCTCGTGACTCACTGTCAAGAGGGAGGCTTCTCCTTCCTGCCAGCTGTAACCAGCTCTCTACCGAGTCCCTGCCTGCTCCTTGCTCCTGCAGACCCAAGGACACCTCCTGTCTTTGTCGCTTCAGGTATGCATCAGGAGCCACCGTATTCAAATGAAGGTAGCAAGGTAAGGCCATTTCCTCCTTTAAGAAACTCTGCAGGATGGAGGTAATGGTAGATAAACTTCCTTATGCTGTTCATGAATATGGAATCGTTTATCATGTAACTGGGAAGTATCGCTTGGGTTTCATTTAGGGACTCTCTAGCCAATGCTGTGTTCCGAACAGATTCTAAAGTAGTGCCAGATAATGCTGTCACCCAGAGAAGTGAGCACATCATTCGTAAATGTAACCCTTACTGGAGGTTAACTCCAGGCTTGAGCCATTCTGCCATGAAACCTGACTGAGGAATCCCATTCACAAATGCGTGGTTCCCTCCCTCCCTCTCTTTTAGTTTAAAAGAGGTGCTTTAAGCTCTGCAAATGTAAAAAGTGTGTTCCTGAATGAGGGCTAGTATGAACAAGGTCCCTTAATGTCATGAAAATTAACTGTTAAACTGACTCCATGATGAGATCTCCTTCCAATAACACACTGCTAAAGCTCAGAAGCCCACTTCAATTCATGCTGAAGGCATTTAGATTTGAAGGTATTTAGCAGGCTGAGGATGGCAGAAAAAAACTGGAGGGGGACTGCCTTATACAGCCTTTTTGGGGAGGTTTCTGTAAGTGCCTGCTGCTGGCAGCTGTCAGGGATGGGATGTGAGGTGAGGGAAGTCTTTGAGGGCTCAGACCAGCATTTCTGTTCTCTACTTCAGATTTCGCGGGTGTCTACATGTTTCCATCCTCTACCATCTTTTTATGTTTACCTTCCTTCTTTTTAGCTTCAGGGGAGGCCCTCGCCTCCTCCCTAGGCACGGGGGCTACATAACACCTCTCACCCTTCATCAGAAGCACTGCGTGTTGTGCTATAAGCCATCTAGCAAAGGGTGTTTGCTTCACGTGGGCAGTCAAGCTGAAACAGCTTCTGGAGGGATTTGCTGCTTTGGTTTATACTGAATTTTATAACAGCTCATGATGTCTGCTCCATCATGGATGCTTCCTGATGGCCAGGCAGCTTCAGCATGCCCAAGGGAATGGTAGCTTTACCTGTGATGCTGCCAGAGCAGCCTTCATGTCTCACTCTGTCAAGGTCTGGCTGGCTTTGCCAGCTACCAGAGCTCAGTCTGCTGCACACCCATAAAGAAAAAAAGTCCAGGAGCTGTTTTTTTATGGGGTTGACCCAATCTGTCAGTCGATGAACCACCTTTACAAGATGCACATGATTGCACACCCACCTCAGTGGTGGTGGAACAGAGCCCAGCAAAGCTCTGCAGGGTGTAGATGAAATGTTCCTTGGCTCACAGTGAGACAAAAAGGTGATAACAGCAGCACCTGGGGAACATTCCCCTTCCCACCTACCACCACCACCTTCTCTCTCTCTCTCGAAAACACAAACAAACCAACCCAATTCGCATTTTCATAGTTGGGAGCAAGTGATTGCTAGATTAATGAGCACTGCTATTTATACCTAAATAATCACAGTCCTAAACAACTGCTTGGAGGCATCAGTATGGAAGGTAAGATTCTGGGCTATGATTTGAAGGGATTCAGGCAGAGCTTGTCATCAGAAGGAAGAAAACACATCCGAACTACATAAATGCTTCACCATATTTTGGACAAACTCAGGGAAGCTGGAAGAGAGATTTGTGAGCAGAGTATGCAGGCTTGGCTTGCTTACCAGAATATGCTGGCCTGAACACTCTTCAGAGCAATTACTTTTGCTATGCAGCTTCCTTTAACCATATTACGTGCCACAGCCCTGTCTGGGACCTCAGTGTGTACTGTACTACCCAGATCCATAGGGTGTCCAGCAACGTTCCTCCCCAGGCCAGTGTGTGAAGAGTCCTTGCAAGCCAGCTCTTCCCTAGCTGCCTTTGGCTGAGTTTCTGCAAAGTGAATCTCTTGGCTCAGTGCAGAGCTTGTGAGGCCACTTAAATCTCTCTGACCTCTTAATGAAGTTTTTAAAAGGTCTTCATAAATCTTCATCGCTAAGAATCGCTCAAAGCCCTGCAGGGCTTCTCTAGTGGCATTAACCACTAAAACAAGTAGACAGGCTCAGGTATATTTATTGCATTCATCTTCATTATTCCATAGGTTTTCCTTCTTTCTGGTCTTTTACATAAGCTACAGCCAGAAAAGGGAGCACAGGAGTGGGAGCTCTGAGCCAATACTGCCTGTCTGGTAGTTTGTAATCATCCACTGTGACTATGTCAGATCAGCCCTCTTCCTGGCAATGTTTTCTGTGCAGGCAGCAACCGTATGCTCATAATTTAGCCTTCTGTATTCAAATCATCCTATTGTTTCTTATTTGGAAAGAATCTGATTTTTGCCTTTCCTCTGAAAGCATGTCTCAAGTCCCAGCCTGAAAGTTCCAAACTGGATTAGTCACCTGCCCACCCTTCTATTTTTTTTGTCTTGGAATTTTGGCCAATTTTGGTAATGGCTTTTTATGAGTAGCATGAGTCTTCTCTGAAATAACTGCTAGCTTGATGGGTATGTGAGGTTTACTGGGAAAATACATTATTTAAAAAAAACCCCAAAACTGTTTACATACCATATATTGTGATCTCCAAAGTGAGTATATAGGTTCTGTATACTCATGTGAGTTGTTTGATACTTCACCTCAAAGGCATGAATGAGGTTCACAGACAAACAGAAAAATACTCCAGAGTACTGAAATCAGTGAGAGCCTGTCGTCCCTGTCTGATGGGAAGGAGTTTAGAAATGGCAGATAAACATGAAGTAGCTGAACATGGGAGGAAGTTTATATCTCACCATAGTTTGATGAAATGGTTTCAGGGCTAGTTCTGCAGACATTGAAGGACCTAAGGTTTCATAGAGCTCTTCAAGTGTTGCACATTCTCATGGTCCAACCTGCTCCAGTCAAGCTTGGTCTATCCCCTTCCATCACAAAATCACACCTTTGCAAGTCAGATGATTTTCAAGGGTGGCTTTTCATTAGGTATTTTGTTTATGCCATCAAGATACAGTAGAGTGCCACAGAAGTGCTCCTTCAGAGCCATTGTGACATCATTTTATTCAAAATTTATTTGTATTGCAAGAAGGCCTACTAACCTCAGGGAGGACTGGAACAGTGCATGTTGAGCAGAAGAGAAGCAATATGCTTGTACAGGCAAACAAGGTCTTCTCATTGAAAAGTCTGACACTGAAGTCTTAAATCTGTGAAAAGTACTGTTCACGAGTAACAAAATCTTCTAGGTCCCCTCCCAGTCTAGGTTAAGACTGGAAGGAATAATAATGGCTGATGAACATGGTGGAGGCTCAAAACCCAGATTGTGATGTGTAAGGTGAGTTACCTGAGGCATTAAAGGAGGGGTCCAAAAACCCAGCTGAATTGGTCTTTCTTCCATTGCCTTCAGTGGGTTCTGGGTGATGTCATGCTGTGATGTCGTCACACATGAACAAGTCAAATGATTGTTTTTAGTATAGGGAACTGTAGGATGGGTTATATGATGTACTGTGTTTTCTGCTCTAGAATGCATTAATTAATAATGTGCTAGGGACACACTTTTACTCTAATGTGGAGAAAATTAGATAGTATCTAACTTCCTGTGTGCTAAAGGCTATGCAAGTTTGCCCAAGTTCTTGCATACCTATATCCAAAAATTCAGATTGGGTTGTAGCTTTTGAGTCCTCAAGAGACAAAAATCACAGGCAGAGTACAGAAGAAATCAAAGGGCCACCATCGCCTGAGATCCACAAAGTGACAGGAAGTTGGAGAGATAAGAAAGGAGGTTTCAGCAAGTGAGTCATGGCCTGCGCTTTAAGAAAAGATGGAAGAACCCCTAATTCTGGCAAAATGACCTGACAGAAGTTCTTACTCAGTCCTGAATCACCTTTACAGCTTGATCCTTGCCATGTAAGCAAAACACATAAGGCTGTGATCAGAGACCCGCCCGGGAACACAGTTGAGGTGTGTGTAGGTATTTGTCACCCTATGGCCACACTGTTGTCCCTGGCCACATGCATGTTCCTAACCCTGTGTCCATTTAAGCCTTCCACTGGACTGAAAGTTAGCCACCTTAATAAATGCCTTTAAGGATATAGGCCTCCTGATTCAGCTGAAGCTTTGGCTACGCTGTGTTTCTCCATGATGTAACTCAGATCTTGAACTGCAAATCTCTAATGTAAATGAACCAGGCTGAGTAGGACAGCAATGCTGGCCCAGCACTTCTGTACCAGGGATTTGCAGCACAGACACTACATGGCTACAAAAACAGTCAGGAAAGGCAAAGTTTAATTTAATACAATGAACTATCACACCATAGTCCCATGATACGCTGCCTTTGGCAGCTGAGCTGCTGCAGCCAGCTCCTGCCACAGATGCTTGCTCCCACCCCTGGCCTGCAGTTTGTCACCTCCTCAGCTGTGCCAAAACAACCGCACGTAGAGCAGCGCTTAAATCAGAGCACTAAAGTGATGGAAGTTAAAAATAAACCATTCTCAGGAGGAGGACAGGGAGGGTTATTTTTAATTGTAATCATTTCAATGGTCTTTCTTCCAGTGTGGTCCCACAAGGAATTTCATTAACACAACAGGGAGAAGGCAGTGGATTGCCCTGGCACCAGGGTGACTCCTTCAGGCAGAAGAGTCCCTCCTGGCAGAGGGAGAGGATTTCTTAAGCCAGGATTGCACCAAGGCAAATATGCTGTAGAACTGCACCTTGCAATGTGTAGAATTGTGCCTTCCCTTCCTGGGTCAAAGTCAGACCCAGGTTTCCCAGACTCTCCACTTGTGATTCTGTCTTGTAGATACTCACACCTTTAATTTTAAAAAAGTATTGTATGCAAGCCACCATTATTATTATTAAAAACAAATAAAGAGACACAGAGGTTTCTTCCTGTTTTATAAACAAATACTCCTTACAATCATTCTGAGTATTAGTCTCCACGATTTGCTATAGTATGGCTAGATGTCACCCACTGAAATCTACTTAGATACAAAATGCATGGTAAACTGAGAATAAAAAACATCAGAAGAGATGGAAAAAAAAAATGTTATTTAATGAAGTTCGTTACATGATCAACAAAGAAAATAATTGTGCATTCCTTAAACAGCATCAGAAGTTTAAGGAAAAGCATCTGAAAAGAGTTCAAAAGGTTGCAGTGCAGCTATGATTTGGAAAACTGCAGAATAATTGAGCAACTTGCTTTTGTTTTTGTCTTGGTCATTTCTGTGCTTTGATAAGCTTTGCTGTGAGCGAGTGAGTGATATGTGCAGAGCCTTGGTCATGTCTTACAGTTCAGGCACCTCAGTGATTTGTTTCTGTTTGAGCATGAAACACATGCACTTGCATCCAAATGATTCTGCTATATTGCTCCAGAGAGGTGCTGTGCCAGTGAAGCATGTGAAATAAAAACAGCCTTCAAACTGCTGTCACATTTTGAAATAAGTAGCTAATTACAATTTTTGGGGTGTTATTAACATTATTAAATGTTTTCTGTAATATTGACTGAGTTCCAAAACACTTTTCAGCAAAATGGGGCAGTAGTTCCATTTCCAGCACACAGAAAAATGAAGTCCCACATCAATCCTACATCTCCTTTGGGACTCCTGATCCATGTGCAGGATCACACCAGTTTCTGGATGCTTGGGTGTACAGGCAGGGTTTAAATATAAATTACTAGACTCTGAGTATGTTTAGTATGTCCTTCAATTCTCTTCTAATAAATAGAGCCAAGGGCATAGTGAGTCAGTTTCGTAATTAGATGATATAATTGTCTCATGAACTCTGTACAAACTACCTCTTCTCTGTATTGTTTTTGCAGTGTATTGTTTTTCTTGAATAATATGGCACATATCCAGTTTATATTGCAGTCAATAAATTACCCTGGTTTATAGCTTGATGGTCCACAAATCTGACATCAACAAAAATAATTAAGTCATTACCCTTTTCAGTACTGTCAGTACTCATCACTTAGACCATTACATTTATTTTTAATTATTAACACATTTTCTTTAAAGAATTTTTTTGCTTTTTTTTTTTTTTTACGAAGGCATAACCACAGATGAACCACTTTGCTCAGCTTTTAACTAACTGGTGGTTCTAAGGTTGACACTAGAGTGTAATGATGTAAAGGAAATTGCGCTTTATTGCATTTTAATTAAATAGGTCAACTTGTGCAGGCCTTTCTCCAGCAAAACTCCCACTGGAGTTTGGTCCTTCATCGTTAGACTTTATTTACTTCTTAAGCTTTAGACAGCAGGTTTCTGCTTTCCTAATAGAGGACTGATAAAATAATTTAACCCATTAAATGGTGTATTTTTTGCATTCAGACTGACAGATGCCGGGAAGCTTCATAATGCTGAATACCATAAAGGATATGCGTTCTTGTCCCTTTTAGTAAAGTGTAATTCTAGGTGTGCTGGATCCTGCTTTTACACAAAGAGTTGGGTGGGTTCAAGGCAGCCTGTGAGCCAGCCCCAGCCTCTGAAACCCCGTGGGGTTGTTGGCCTCAGCTCTGTGCCTGCTGTGGGGGTATGGAACCAGGGCAGCACTTCTTCCTTGTGCTGAGGAAGAGCACGTTTGGGGGCCCAGCTGCCATCCCAGAGTGAGGGGGACAGGGCGCACACCCTATCTTCCAGGCAGCAAGGAGGTGGGTGGGTCCTTCTCCCCTTGCATTTCGCCTGGCCAGTGGTCCCCTCCTTGTTACTGCAGCTCTGGCCTGCTGCACTGACTTGCTGAATCCAAACTTGCATTTTTACTGTTTTCTTAAAAACAGTCACAGAGCCCTGAATGAGGCTGTCACCATCAGCCCCCGCTTCCCATCCACTTAGCATTTCTCTCCAGTTTACCCTCAATCACAACAAAATGGTCAACATATTCTGCTTTCACTGTAATGATGCTGGCTGTAACCAAAATGCCCAGACAACATGAAGGATTCAGTCAAAATACTCACATTTAACATTCAGCCAAGCTATTCCAGGGACAGTCCTGCTCATTTTGTCCAATCTCATTAAATTCAGGGGTCCTCCTTTTCCAGCTGAGGTTTAATTGTTTGCTTTCCTACTCTTTCTGTAGATTCATCTTAGTCAGCTTTATGCTCCGCTAGTCCAAATGCTGAGCTATGGTTGTCATATTTCTGTACAGAATATTTTTAACCTTCTAGTAGCTACAGTTCACAACCATTAAATTGTCCTCTCTATGCTTATTAGAGGAAACACTTGTGGAAGATGTGATTTGATGTGTCACCTTCTGGACCTCAGAGGCACACGTAGTTCCAAGCAGGCACAAGCAAAATACGGTTTTTTTCCATTTCTTACAAGCAGAAATGAAGTTAATTTGTTTGGGAAACTCCTGCTAAGGGAAATGTCATTCAACAATTCTGTTGAAGCTATCAAAAGCAAAACTGAACAGATTTGAAAACTTAGCACAGGTCATGGGCAAGCTTTGTGAGATTAGTAGTAACTATTTTTGTAGATGATAAGAACTAGAATAGAAGTATAGCTTAAATTCTGCTTTTAGGCTGAATTACACCCTCCCTCCAGTTCTATAGTGAAATATCTTGTTCTAGTTAGCCCCCTGTCTTTTTCAGTAACATTTAAAACTTTAAACTCAAAGCACAGACAGCAGTTTAAGCCAGTTCAGGGGCTGTTACCTTCTCTGTACCCTACTGACCTGGCAGAAAACAAGAAGTTTTACTGTGGTTTCTGGTGGCTGAGCAGGGACGAGCTGCTGCGATCTTGGCTTCTGGTCCAGGCGTGACAGACCTTTCCTACCACTCAAGGTGTGAGCCCATTACCAAACTGAAAGAGAGAGAGAAATGCAAAACCCATTGTCTGCCCTCTCAAGATTAACCTTGTTACTAATTTGTGTCCAAGTTGATCTTTTTCTTTAAAGGGTTAAGTAATTAGAAAACAGCGTGAAAATCTTTATTTTGGATAAAAGGAAATGTTTGGACTGATATGAGCTTTTTTGGAGGGAAAGAGTTTGGCTCTAGCATGGAAGCTAAACTTTGATTTATGTAATGTTACCTAAAACTGTTGGTGGTCTGTGGGGAGAGGTACTGCATAGGATGTCCCGTCAGGGGCATTTGGGGGAAAGCCAAAAATAGCTAAAGAAAAGCTTTCAAGCCAGCTGGGCACTACTGAGTTTCTATCTCCCAGCACTCCCAGGGCTCTAAGAGTCTGCCTCTGTTGGACTTAGCTGTGACACCATGAGATAGTACCGCTGTAGCTGCTCTTGTCATCCTTTCTGCTAGGGTCATTGGCCCCCAGAAGTAAGGGCAATGTATGTTTATAGGGCTGTGCTGGCCATGGAGCTGGGATCGGCCATCTCTAGTGTCCATGCGATGGCATGGCATCTGCATCCTAAAAAGTTGCTGTTAAACCTGACAAAGCCTGGTTACTGTTGTTAAGTTCATTACAGGAACTATGGTACTTGCTGAGTTAGCGCTGATTGGGTTTGTTTGGGACCAACAGCTTCCAAGCTGTGGCAGCAGAAGGCTCTGCATTAAGCTGTCCAAATATTCATCTAGGTTTTGGCACGGGATCTGCTTAAATTCATCTTGGTTAAGCTGCAACCATGACTTGAAGGGCCAAGTGGCAATTCTTGTTGCTAACCTCAGAACTGATCCATTAACAAGGTTAATTGCTTCAACAGGTATTTCCGTAGAGGTTTGTGAAACTGGCTTTTCATGCTTTGGTCATTATGAGCGAGGACAACTTCCAGCTGAATTAGTAGCATAAGACCATTTTAGGATCTGGATAAATGAGCAGAGACACAGAAGCAGGGCTATTTATAAGCACTGATTCACATGCACTCAAATCACTGTCAGGAAAACCAACCTACAGCAACATCACAATGAAAATGCACTCTGCAAAGTAAATAAGGTATGTAAATTTCTAGTAAAACTTTCCTTACGTTATTTCACGGATGAATATTACAGTTGTGTGTGGCTAAACTTACATTTGATTGTCATCAGTAAATGCTAAATGCATGATCCGGATACCATCCTGGTTACTGATGGATGTTAGCAGCAAATCCCTGAAGTTACCCTGTCATACTATTGCATGGTATTATGTTCAGTGTTTATTGAAAACACCTAGGTCCCTTTTTTTTTCTTCTTGGAAATAGTCACTGTACAGCCTGCCATCACATTGGTTTACTCTGAGGATTGGTTACTTCAGAAAAAGGCTGCTAACTCTATCCGTATTACAATAGCGGGGCGGGGGGGGGGGGGGGGGGCGGGGCGGGAAGAAACAAAACCAGACTAACATGGGGATTACTCCCCTCTGCTTTGCTACTACTGTGTTAGAACTTTAAATACTAGAACTGTTATGCCCGTCAAGGATGGTAAATTAAGAAACTGTATATCTAAAATGTATGTATGTAAAAAAAAGTAAGAAAGTATTACAGTGTGGAAAAAAATCCTTATGTATATCAGACTACACTGCTTCTTGCTTGTATTCATCTAATCGGAACTAAAATAAAGTCATTTGACTCCTTAAAATTCAGTCATCTGTGTCCTTTTAAGAAAAGTCAATAGTAGCAGTGGAACAATACATTATAGCCACCTAGTTATAAGCATCTTTCGGGACAATCGACTTTTTGATTGCTCTTTTTATTGTTCGAAAATACTGATGTCATTTAATAATTAATTATAAATTCAACGTGAACAGCAATAACGGCTGTACAAAACCAACCTTTTCCTAAAGTAATCGAAAAGTGCCAATTATTTGCACAGCCTCTTTGGTCCTGGAGGCTTAAGCGAAATGGATAAACACTGCCAGTGATTATATGAACGAAATGGAAATTGCTGTATTCACATGGCCAACGTATATATTTATACTTTTAACCGCAAATAGTGGGCTGTGTCCGCCAAGCCATTAACACCCAAGGGGTAGGGGGCGGGGGGAGAACCAAAACCAAAGAACAACGAAAAGTGTAAGAAAAGCAAGAAGGGAAGGAAGGCGTCGCCTCCTCCTCGGTGCATTAGCAGCATCTCTTATCTGTGGGCCGGTGGGATTGGGACCCGCCCGGCCGGGACCTGCCTGCGCGGCTCCCGCCGGGACCTCCATATATCAAATGAAGGTGGAGGAGACGGGGGGGCGGGCGGGCAAAGCAAAGGGGGGTACATGGTTTCGCTTGTCGGTGGGGCCCCACACGCCTCGTCGGAAACCTCCCCCTATGTCCTAGGTCTCTGCCCTACCTCCCGTAGTATGCTTGCACATACCTTCCGAGGCAGAAGCCATCCACCTACTTTGTACGGCGGCGAGGAGCAAGGCTATTAATAGGCTATCTAATTAGTCCGAGCTGTTAACTCTGAAGTCTCTAATTCTGTGATGTGGTTGTTTGGATTTGTTTTTCCAATCCACTAGGACTTGGGTTTACAGAACTGGTCAGACTTGCTTTGGAAGATATTATTTTAACGTTTTAAAACCAGCTTTCATTCAAAGCAGGAACAAAGTCCCCAGATGTTGCGCTTTCTCCCGAAAGCAGCAGCTGAAAACATTATTAGTCCGGATCAAGGGAAGCGTTTTACTCAGCTAAGAGTGCGAATTTCGGGGTTTGATGGGTTTGTTATTATTATTATTTATTTAATTTGGTCTCAGATGTTTCGGTAAAGCAGGTACATGGGAAGGCAAACGGTTTCTAAGGGAAAGGCGAGGGGCTGCCACGATGCCGAGAGGAACCGCATCAGGACCTCAGCAGGGACGCGCGGAACGGAGCTACTCCCGCAAAATGCCGCCGGCAGGACGGATTCATTTTGTCCCGCGGAAAACATTTCGCTGAAAGGTTTTGACCGGTTCTGGTGGTTCATTTTATTGCTCGGGCAGAGAAATAAGAAGGGAACGTTGCGCGGCGGAGTTTGTCCGGCAGGTTTCCATGCAGAAAACGAGTTTTCCTTCGGGGTACGGGGTAGTGGCGACAACCGGCCCAGGGAACACTTGGCGATGGGGATTTTGCCTGTGTGGGTGGGGGTTTTTTTAAGTGAAAAAAAAAAAAAAAAATGAAGTCTCTGCAACCTCTGCTGTGGGTTGGGGGCGGAGGCAAGGTAGATAGCTGCAGATTGGATTTGATATTGCTTAACATCCCTGATAAGGAAGGGGGAAGGTGAGGAGGAGCCCTGCTGCGAAGCGGTGGGGAGGCGAAGCGCGGCTCCGCCGTGCCCCGCGTTCCTCCGTTTCCCGCACTCGCCCACAACGAGCCCTCGCCGCCAGAAACCCCAGAGAGTCTCCCACGGGCTTTCCGTGTCCCACCCAGGAGAAGGGACCCCGAAAGCCTTCCCCGGCACCCCGGCGGGAGCGGGCAGGGACTCCGGGGGGGTCCTCCACTGCCCCGGCCCGGGACCCACCGCGGCAGGGAGGGCGCCGAGCTCCCCCCGCGGCCCCGGGCGGCGGCGGCTCCCGCCAGCCCCGCGGCCCTGTCCCCCGCGGCGAGGCGGCGGGACCGGGGGGAGCGGGGGAGGGGGGCTTTCCTTCTGGCCTCACCCTGCAATGAAAAATAATATATAATGTTTGTCACCGCAAGGAATACATGAAACGCAGCCCCACCACTTCGTGGCGTGGGCATTGAGATACTCGTTAATAAAAGCATCAAAATTAGGGCATTTTAGTCACCGCCCCTTAAAACCCCTTAAAAACAGAGAGAAGCAATAAAACCAAACGTTAGCTCCTCATTTTCAAATGTTTCAAATTCAAAAATTTCCTCTGTGTATGTGTTGGAAAGAGACAAAGTGCGTATGTGCCTGTTGGGCAGAAGCATCTAAACCGTAATCGTGTTTCTTAGGGTGCTGAGAGGGTCCCAGCTGCCTCCCGGTCACCCCGAGAGCCGGGGGGCATCGCCTCGGCCCTGCCCGCCCAGCCGGGGCTCAGCGTGCGGGTACCGCGGAGCGCCGGCTCCGGGGCTCAGGTTACACGGCAACAGGAGCCTCTCCTCCGCGCGTTTTGTTGATTTTAATCCTTTTTTTTTTTTTTTTTTTTTTTTTTTAAGGCTGAAATCATTAACCAGGCAGACTTCGGAAACTGGAGGGAGGGCAAATAAAAAGAAGCTGCAGATCATTATTAAAAAAAATATAACACCAAACCAACAAAAAACCACAAAACCCACACTCGTAGGCACCTATTGAATAAAAGTCCGTGCGGGCTCTCTACTGCCTGCTGCTCGTTTGAGCGTCAGGGGTTGAAAGACACCGTTGAAATCACCCGAAAGCACGACGGCAGCAGGTGACGGGGAGGCCGCTTACTGCAGGGGGGAATAACCGCCTGCCCCGCTCCCCGCCGCCGGGCACGGCTTCGACCGGCAGAGAGCCGAGCCACCGGTCGGGAGCGGGGAAGGTTCCCCGGAGCCGGGGCAGGGTGCCCTGCCCGGGGCGGGGGCAGCCGGGGGGGCCGGGACCCTGCCGTCTGCAGCCAGCAGACAGGCTGGGACACAAGCCCGACCTCTGAGCACACGGCAGCCCTTCGCTAGGAGTTTTGGGGAAAGAAAAGATAATCCCCCCTCATCTTTGTGAACCGGGGGCTTCCCCCCTGGCCACGGGACAAATCTGATCTGTCGTAAAGGTCACCTCCATCATGCCCTTCCCCGGCACATATAGGACCCTGCTGCTTTGGGGGCCGAGTTTCAATAGCCGCTACCCTAACTCCCGAGCCTGTCCCGCTCGGGCCGAGAGAGAAGTGATGAGCAGTGGCAAAGGCCCTTGTCCTGCGGCTGCTGCTGGGACCCCCCTTTCCCAGCTGGGGCGGGCTGCCTTGCCGTGCCTGCGGCGGGGACCCTGGCGGCGGGCAGCGGCGGGCAGCGGGTAAGCGGTCGGCAGCTCCCCGCTGGGCTGGGCGCTCCTGAGCGCTGCCGATGCCCTGATCGATAAGTCCGTTTCAATGTCACAGCCGCTGGGGAATGGAAACACTCCGTGTCGTGGGGTGGCCTTGATAAAAGTGTATTTTAAGTAGCGCGGATAAGCGAACTGGAGAAGGAAGGGGGGGAGCTGCCGGCGCGTCGCCTGTAATAACCGCTACGCTTATCAGCCTGGCCTAAACTCCCCGGCAGTTTCTAAAGTACATTAAGTTACATAAACATGGCTCGGAAAAGAATACACTCCATCCTGCGATAGTCACCAAAGTGACCCCTCGTACCGCCTCGCACCCGAGCCCGCCTCGCCCCCACGGCTGCAGCGCCCCGGGGGCACCGGGGCCCGGCCCGGCGGGCGATGCTCGCTGCTCCCGGGGCTGCCTGGGCCAGGGGACGGGGGGCGTGCGGCGGGACCGGGGCCTTCCCCGCCTCCCCAGTGCACCTCTGGTAAGGGATCAGTTTTGCAGAGACCCGGGAGTGGGGGAAGGAGCAACCACGCTGCGCCTGCACAGGGCTTTCCCCCAACTCTTTTCTGGGACGCTGAAGTGCCCATGAGGGAATTTGCCTTAACTGGATACAAAATCTATTTTTTCCCAGGCTGCTCCTTCCCTCTTCGGCCCCAGCTAGCAGGAGCGACGGTTATGGCGCTGGTACCACCGCCCCAGCGGTGCCTTTCCGCGCCGAGCATCCCCCCACCTGCCCGGCTTTCCTCTACAAAACCGCCCCTGAGCTCTCCCTGCAGATTCTCCCCCGGGTCCCTATCACAGCCCCGGGGCAGGAGACACCCGAGCAGCTCCCGGAGCCCAGGGGTGAAAGTTACGTCAGAAGGGATTTGGGAAGGGAGTGACGTCATGAAGAGTGAGGAACCGCAGGTTATATGATTTGAGCCGTTCGAGAGCAAACCTGAAACGAAAAGGAGTGTAGAGGAAAGGGGTGATTGGGAATGGTTTCCCACTCCGGTCCCAGTTTAAACCGGGTTTTCTTATCGAGTCTATCGGAGGAAATAAAACGAAACTTGTAATCCGGCTATAACGTAAACAGGCTAATCAGCGGTGAAAAAACCCGAGGCGCCTGAAGTGTAAAACACGGGTCACTTTGGAGCCAGGGGAAGAGGCGCCTGCCAGGCCAGCGCGGCGGTTCTTCCTCGCAACCACCGTCACCGCTCGGGCAGGCACCCCCGGCCCGGCCCGGAGCTCTGCCGCCCAACCCCGGGGGCACAGCGGCACCCATACCCTCCTCCCAGCCAGCAAAACCCACCGCTCGAACCCACCCACCCCCGGCATTTCCCTCATTATTTCCCACCCTTAGACGTGTTTGAAACAGCCTCGGGTTTAATTCGAGAAGGGGCATCCGAAAGACTTAAAAGAAATGCAGGGTTTAAAGCCGACAGCTCCCTCGGCGCTTTTCAGCACAGGAATTCGCAGTGGCAGCGCCCAGGCTGGGAAGAAGCGGCGTGGGCACCGACACATGTGCCTTCCCCTGCTCTTGTTGCTCTTCTGCAGGTAAAAACCACGGGAAAATGTTTTAGGTTGCAAGTTCTCGTCGGAAGGCACGCCGGGCGTCCACGGACAACGAATCGCTGCCCTCGCTTGCAAAAGCTTATTTTCTATTTAATATTATACCCACTAAAATACATCTAAAAGTAAAACAAAACAAAACAAAAACTTAAACGTGGCACGGTGACCAAAAGAACAGTATTATTTAAAGAGAACTGACAAGAAAGAAGTATCGCCTTTAATCATACAATTTAATAGGGAAACGGTTTCTCGGGAAAGTGGTTATTTTCCGATCAAACCGCTGCCGCGCTGTACCACAAAAATTAACGAGCACAATAAAACTTCGAGGTCGCAATCGGTCCACCCACGCCGGCACAGCAGATGGCTACAGCCAGAATTTTACCGTACTCCCAGCACTGCGAATTCTTCATCTCCCGTTCATCTTGCCTGGAAAGACCGAAAGAAAAGCCGTGCCTACCCCAGGAGCGACAGCACCGCGCATCAGCAGCTTTGGGCTCGGTTTCTGTCGGGAGGGCTCATGTCTGCCGGGTGCCGAGAGCCGGGCTCTGCTCTAGTCCAGCCCTTTGCCGCAGATGACTCTTTCTGTACAAACTGATGATGACAGATATCCAGCTGATAACCTCTGGTGAACGAAGTTATTTTAATTTCCAGTCACTTTCCTGCTAAGTACCATATCAGTTTGTACACAGCCGAGATAAGAGGGCCGGGGGGGGGGGGGGGGGGGGGAGGAGGGGGGAGAAGAATAAGAAAGAAACAAAGGAAAAATGCCTACTGCCTGCTGCTGGGGTGGACACATCCCACAGCTTGCTTTGGCTTCACCTGACAGTTGGGGCAGCTCAAGGAGGAGCCACATTTTTTTCCACTCGGATATCTCCGTTTTTAACGAGCGAAAATACGGAGATATGGGAGGGCTGGGGGAGACATTCACCTGGTTGCTTAGGGCGAGAGCCAGACGTGCATCCTCCCGGGCCTCAGGGGCCGTCCGCTGCGAGGCCGGGAGGCGCGAGGAAAAAATCCTTATAAAAGGTGAGTGTTCACCCTAAAGAAGATATTATCCGGGAGAGGGAAGAGTGTGTATTATCTCTGGGTTAAAAAAAAAAAAAAAAAAAAAAGAAAGAAAAGAAAAGAAAAGAAAAGAAAGGACTCGGGCATCTGTGAGGGCCAGTCCCCTCTGCTCTTCCCCGCTCCCCGAGCAGGGAGGGGGTCCCGAAGTGCCCCCCGCCCCCCCCCTCCCCTACCGGCTGGCCGCCGGGACTGGCACCCCTGCGGAGCTCCGTGTTTGTTTAGGGCTCGTCGAGCCCAATCAGGGCCGGCTCCCTGCAGTTTTCCGGCAGGGCTGCGAGAGGCGCCTCCTCTCTCCTTTTTATACATGAGCCGCCGGCAGCAGCCGCCGGACTCGCCGCCGCCGCTCTCCTCCGCCGCACTGGATTTACGCCCGCCGCGGCCCCGCGCCCCGGCCCCATGCCGGGCACCGGCAGCAGGTTTGGCCCCTCGCGCCGCCGTCCCCCCACCGCGATTTCCCTTCTCCTTCCCCGCTCTCCTGCTCCTGCCCCTCTGCCTCCGGCCGCTCCCGGAGGAAAGCGGCGCGGCGGCTGCGCCTGGCTGGGGGAGCCCGAGGGAGACTCTGGGCAAACATCCGACGCCGGTGCCTGGAACCCTTATCTGCCGGAGCCTTATCTCCCAGTTATCTCGCAGGAGGGAGACACGTATGTGGTGCCTATTCTCGAGGGGGCTCTGTGTGCGTGTGTCCTGTATTCATGTGCCTATATTTATCTGGAGAGCCCCGAGGCGGGCTGAGAGCGGAGAGCCTCGCCACCCGCTCCTCTTGCTGTCACTTCTCTGCGTCCCCTTTCGCTTTCTGCCCCTTCCCCCAGCGACCGGGCACCGGGGGCTCCTGTGGCTGTCCGGCCTCGCTCATGCTGGCGGCTCCGGAATGCGGCCGGTCTCGGGGTGGAGGTGGGGGGTGGCCCGAATGTTTGCGGGAGGGGTGCCATCCCCCAAAGGTGTGCTCGGGCTCGGGGCAGCCCCCCCGCCAGGGCTGCCGGCTGGCACCGGCCCCTGCCGCAGGCACAGCCCGCCGGGCCGGGCCCCTGCCCCGGCTCGTGTCCCGGCGCCGCCGCGCACACGTCGGGGCCCGGCCCGTGCGCATCTCCTGGCTCTCGGGTGCCTTTCCCTCCTCCTCCTCCTTTCCGTGACCTTGGGCTGGAAATAAGGAAACAAGCGAGGCGATGCGCGGAAAAGCTAACATCGCTCTCCGGAGAAGTAACCTTAAAGGGATCGCCTTACTAATTGTTTTCTCGATGGAACCGAGTCAAATGACTCATTCATTGAAATAACCATAGTAATAACAACAACGACAGCAGCCAGGGAAGGGGCTTTGGCACAGACCAGGAAAATATCCCTCTTCCCCGCTCTCTGTCCCCACGACCTCCCGCCCACCCTTGCCCCGGCGTGCTTCATCTTGGAATCCGCAGCCCGGGATGCGGAGGGAGAGGGCAGCAGCCCGAGCGGCGCAGGGAACAGGGCCGGAGCCCGCAGCCCCGTCCCCGCGGGATCGCGCTCCGCGGGGCGCTGCGCGGCCGACGGCTCCCGTCCCGTGTTGACCTGGGCTGCTTGATCCCATCCCGCCGGGGCGAGGGACAACAGCGCCGAGGCGACATGACTGATTAAGCGCTCAGAGGGTCCAGATAAGCCTTGATGAATCTCATTAAGGCAGGGAGACGGGCTGTCCTGTTTGCAAACTTTGTTATTATTATTTCTCTCTTCCCCCCACCCCCCGCCCCGCTCTTCTGTGTCCTCCTTCTCCGCCCTGCCCTGCGGACCCCCCCTCCACTCCTCCTCCTCCTCCTCCCCTCCTCCCCCTTCTCCATCCACACCCAGCGGCTAGAAGGGGACCTGGATGGCCGTGGCTGAAGGCGGCTGGTGCGCGGTGAAGCGGTGCGCTGCGGACGCCGGTGGTTCCTCCTGCCCGTTCCTGACCAGGCAGCCGCGCCCGTCTCCTCCTTCGCCCTCCTCCTCCTCCTCCTCTTCCTCCTCCTCCGGCGGATCCCAGGGCGAGCGCGGCTCCTCCAAGACTCCTCTGTCGGAGCCCGACGGCAGCCACCGGCCGGCCCCACCGCCGACAGCCGCCGCCGAGGGCAGGTCGCTGCTCGCCCCCTACGTGCACTTCGGGGCCCCGCATCCCTCCGGCCTGCCCAGCTGGGAGGACATCCTGCTCTTCGCGGATTTAGACCAAGCCAACAAACTGATCTGGTCCAGCCGCGGCCCCAAGCTGAGCGCCCTCGGCGCCGAGCAGCCCGAGGACATGTACCAGACCCTGGCCATATCGGCCGCCCAGGGCCCCACGCCTTACGACGGGTCTCCGGGCGGCTTCATGCACTCCACGCCTAGCTCGCCCGTCTACGTGCCCACGACCCGCGTGGGCTCCATGCTGCCCACGCTGCCGTACCTGCAGGGAAGCGGGGCGACCCAGCCCAGCCACCCAGGCGGCGGCCACGCCGTCTGGTCCCAGCCGGCCGCGGAGAGCCCCTCGTACAGCACCGGCGGCGGCTCCCACCCCTCGGGCCGCTTCCCCTATTCTCCCAGCCCGCCGGTGGCCAATGGGGCCTCCCGGGAGCCCGGCGCCTACAGCAACAGCCTGGGTGCCAGGGACCAGTACAGCCCGCTGGCCCGGCCGCTCAACGGCTCCTACCCGGGGCCCTACACGTCCTACGTGGGGCCGCAGCTCACCCCCGCCTGGCCCACGGCGCCCTTCGAGAACTCCATGCTGCACTGCCTCCAGGGCCGGGCGGCCCCCCATCCCAGTCCGGGCACCCAGCACAGGTAAGGCCAACCGCCGGGAGCGCGGGGGGCTGGCAGGGAGGGGAGGGCCGCCCGTGCCGGGGCTGCCCGCTGCCGGGGGCCCCGGGGGTGCCGGGGGGCGCGGGGTGGCGGCGGTGGGTCGGCCCCGGTGCGGGGTTTGCTGGCTGGGAGGCGCGGCGCCGGTGCCGGTGGCAGGACGGCGGTCCCGGGGCCGCGGCTCTTCCGCAGCGGCAGGGGCCTTCGTCGTGTGCGCTGGGCTGGGGGGGACACAGCCCCGAAAAACGGCGGTGGCTGGGGTACGGTGGTCGGGGCTGCAAACCCGCCGTTCTCAAAACGGATCGCCCGGTGTAAGCCTCACTTTTAATTTTCCCAGCTCCGTACGTTCCTGCTTTCCCTAAATCTGGCCATGAAATGTTGACAATTTCACTGCGAATTAACCTTATCTTGTCGCTTAGTGGAAAATCGCAGGAGCTAGCTTAGCCCATGTTGGATTATCTCGACTACAAACCACTTCGCTGCTTCGTAAAAAAAAAAAAAGCAGCAAAGCAAAACCTCGGATATCAACGAGAAACCCCGTTTATAAACTATTGTTAAAATACGGCACCTTCTGATGGAGTTTTACTTTCGCTTCCGAGGTGTCCCGTCTCTTTTTAAAATTAATTTATTTTTTAGTTTAGGAAATTCTCGGTGTCATTAAATTAATTGTGGAAGGGGAGGCTGAACTGCTGTGATTTAATCTGAGGTAGAAAGATTAACGATTATAGCAGCCTCTTCAGATTTAGAGTATGTGTATGTGTATATAAATACAGATGTATAGAGAGGTGTGTGTGTGTATATAAGTACATTTTTATATAAATGTATATTTATGTATGTAAATATGTATGTGTACGTATGCACACTCGCACACACACATTTGATCAGCATTTGCTTTAATCATAAACTACCCACCAGGTAGGTATATTTTATACACACTGGGATTTTTCTCCCGCAGTGCAGTGCTGACAAGATTACATTCGATGGCTTTTCATCTTTCTGTAGGGGTGTCCACAGTGCTCCTCCTGTCTCTCGATGGTACCCGGTGGATTTAGGCATTTTCAGCCTCCCATTTGGTGTTTACTAACATGACAGAGGGAAGAAGACTCAGTTGTAGTGGTGGTAGCAGAAAGGCAGAGCAAAGCCGAGAAGCCGCGTCTCAGGCCGACACGAAAGCAGAGTTTTTAACTGTATTTCCCAAAGTTACAGTGTAAAATTAGGTGATGGAGGAAAGGAATCCTGGGTTAGTGGTTTGTTTTTTTTTTTAGGGAGAGAGGTGGGGTTGGAGAATCTCACGGAAGGGAGAAGAGGGGCGGGGGAGAAGCGGCAGAGGAGGGAAGGAGCAAGGCGCCGGAGGAGGTTGGGGCAGGAGTGCCAGGCCAGCCCGGGAGGGGCACGGCAGCGGCCCCTTCTCCTGGGGGGCTTTCGCCCGCCCCTGCCCCTCCGGAGCCGCTGCCGCGGGGCCGAGAGCCCGGCCGGCCGGGACGAAGTAGGGGCCCCTTCCCCGCGTTTCCCTGGACAGTGCCGCCGGCCCCCGGTGCTGCGGGAGGGGGCAGGGGTCGGCCTCTCGGTGAGAGGCAGGGTGGGTGCAGGGGGGGCCCCATCGCGTTGTAGCAAAGCAGACGGGAGGTTTCTGGTCCCGCAAGACAAAATGCAGCAGCCAAGCTGAAAACACGCGTGTTCCCCTTTCAAATGATCATGTCAGCGGTCAGGAAAATCGTAGCCGCAGTGTATTTTTACGGCTAAGCATTAGACAGTGTGATGCGGCTTTCTTAACGTTACCCGTAGAGTTACTAAAACATTATCTAAAATTAAAACTTCATTTTGCTTTCCTTGGAGATAAATGTATTTCTCACACACTAAGGGGAAAAATATTTTAAAATCCCCGAGAAATATTGTCACGGCAGAATTTCTTTCTGCAGGCACGAAGGTAATGTTATAAAGTAAATAGCTGAGACAAATAACTGTTTAACTTTCAGCGTCCTTGAAGCCTTAAGCATTTTCCTGATTACAGCCTTCAATGGCGCTTTTAGTGCAAAGATTAATAAATCTTAGCGATGTGCTAAGAGCTATGAGCTGACCACGTAAATTGAACTGTGCTCTCTGGACTCTGCCGTGTTCCTGTTCGGCGCCTAATAATTTGCGAACGAAGGGAGGAGAGGCATGGCTTGCGGTGGGTGCGGGCCGAAAGGCCGTTTCTTCCTCAGCCCAGCGCCGCCGTGTCACCGCAGCCCTGTCCCCAAAGCTGCCTGCTGATGATAAGCTCTTTCACTTCACAGCGCAAAGTTAGTAAGTGAAACGCTAAAGAATAACCCAGTGATGAATTAAGGCAGGTAGCGGAGGGGATGGAGGAAGCAAAAAAAAAAAAAAAAAAAAAAAAAAAAAAATCAGTGACGAGGCTGTGAGCCTGAAACAGCCTTTCCCAGCCTCGACTCGAACGTTGCTGCAGAAATCCAAACACCTCCTTCTATTATTCCTGCACAATGTGGCACGCTATATGTAAGATCCGTATTTATTTTTTCCCCCCGAAATATGGAGAGGTGAGTCAGAACAAGAATATAAGGATTCGCATGAGTGAAGGTGTTTGCTTTTATAGGTGGGTTCTCTGTTTTTTGCCGTGCATTTAGACCTCCCCCCACCCCCCCCCCCCCGTGTTCAGTAGCTGTGGGAGCAGGAGGCAGAACACCGCATGTTTTTCCATTTCCTCTGTTTCCTACCAGCTAGCTCGAATCTGACCAAACAGCCGAGGTGAAGTGGTGGCTGTCTTGGCACACCAGAGTTCCAAACGCTGTCTCTGAGTCTGAAGTTTTACTAGTTGCGAGGCATTTAAAAGGGGAGTTGGGGTAAAAACTGCTTGCCCAGCCTCGACCCCGGGGAATATGGGCAAAGCTATCGCTCCTTATATCGCTGCGGCCCGGCTCCCAGGGTGGGCTTCGGAAGCGGGCTATTCTGGAGGGCAGCTACCTCCCCCTGCCCCCCTCCGAAGACCAGCGCAGCCGCCTCTCCGCCTCTGGGTACGGCGGCGGGGGTCTCACCCCTCCAGCGGACCCCGGGCCGCTCCAGCCACGTTCCGAAAGGCCAAATCCCGATGTGAGTGCGGTGCTGCCGGGAGTCGCCGCTCCGCCTGGCCGGTGCCCCCCAGCCTGTCCCGGGCAGCACCGGCTCCGCTCCGGTTTGTAAAGCAAAGGTTGCTCCGGAGCCGGCAGCGAGGCTGGTACAGTTAAAGAATTTTAAAAAGAAAGGAAAAAACCCAAAAACCAAAAAAACAACCAAACAAAAAAAAGATTTTGTAAAAAGTCACCGCATGGCCGCGATCGTGGCCGGGAATTGCTTTCCCGGGGGCTGAACAGCGCCGGTTGCCGGCTCGCCCGGGGCCGGTCTCCCGGCGCGGCGGGGTCGGGGCAGAGCTCCGCGGGGCTCCGCGCCCACCGGCGGCCGTGCCCACCGCCTCTCCCCTCTGCTCCTGCCCCCAGAGCTGCTGGAGGACCTGTCCGAGAGCCGGGAGTGCGTCAACTGCGGCTCCATCCAAACCCCGCTCTGGAGGAGGGACGGCACCGGCAACTACTTGTGCAACGCCTGCGGGCTCTACACCAAAATGAACGGCCTCAGCCGGCCCCTCATCAAACCCCAGAAGAGAGTGGTAAGTGGGGATGGAGGGGAGGAGGGGGGCGAGAGGAGCTGCGCCCCGAGGGACCCCCACTCAGCCCTAGCCAGCGGGAAAACGTGGACAGGGATGGGGGAGCGCAAGCAAAGCAAATCAGCCCGGTGATGCCCCCAGCTGCAAAACAGAACTGGGGCTCCTGACTGGCTTTGAGGGGTGACGGGGCTGGCAGCCCTCTGGGTGCTGCTCCGGGCCCTCCTCCGGGCCCTACGCTGGCAAAATTGCCCTCGGCCCCTGGTGAGCAGCACACCGGGCACAGGCCAGCTTGGCTTTTTGAGTTGATGAATCTTGGTGGTGAGGGGGCATCGGCGGCTTGAACGGAATTTTTGCGGCTGATGTTGGACGTTTCCAACAAAAAAAAAAAAATCAAGGTTGGAAAGTGTTTGTTCAGAGGGCTAGGAATTTCTCCAGACCTGCTTTGTTTGCTGAGAGCTCGATCCTTGGGAATGTAAGCAAGTTTTGTATATAATTCAAAGAAAACCAATTGTTTAAACAATGATAATAGCCTTTGTTTTGTTTTACTCCTAAGAAATGAGCAGCAATTTTTCTAAAAATATACTCCTAAAACTAGGGGGGGAAATAAATAATACAAACCAGAACCCCTGTTTATAACTCAGGCTGGCACTGAATAGGCAGGGAGAAAATTTAACAAGTGGGAACTGCACATTATGTTTAGCAAATCTGGGTGGAGGTCAGCAGAGAGAAAGAATACACTCTTCAGTAATGGCTGTTACCGCGTGAGCCACAATAAATCATGCCGGTATAATCCAAGCTGATGTTTGGACCCTTGTGTATGGAGACAGTGTATCAAACCCATCAGCCTTTCAAGCCCCTTTCAGTCACGCCAGCTGCTTCCCTCCGTGCCTGTTTTCCTAGCGTTAAAACACATCCCGTTTTTTATTTCACAACTGTTCTAATTTAATGCCCTTACGGGAGCGGGGGAAAACGAAAACCAAATGCATGATGATCAGAGAATGCAGTAAGGGCTCGAGAACCAACCCCACCTCTGCTTAAAGACCTTTCTTGTAAGCCAAAGAGTTAATTTAACTTTGAGACAGAGGTTAGTTACTGCTGGGTGCCCGTTTTTTTCTAGCTGGTTGTCCACTAAATTTCATGGCACAAGGTGTTACCTCATTACTGGGGACAAACGCAGCGGACAGGCCAGATCTGCCGCTTGTCTGGTGTAGGAGCTCGACTGGCCACGGCACCCTGGCCCAATGCAGATTTTGATTAGCTGATACCTGGCTCTGGCATTTCTGTCCTTTTTTTTTTTTTTTTTTTTTTTTTTTTGCTTTGATGGAGGGGTAGGGGTGAGGAGACTAAAACAGAGTCAAACCGCAGCCCGATTTCAGCCTGACACCTCGGCAAAATAACTCTGAAATAGCACTGTGTAACAATCCCTTCTGAGTATCCTAGCCACAACTATAAATCAACCAGGACTGTGTGTTCATACAGTTGGAAATATATAGGTGAGAAGGGAAAATGTTTTCAAAATGCTAAACATGTTTAGATTGCCCCGAAGTTTCTGATAAAATTCCTGCAGCAGAAAAGTCGTTTTGGCTTCAAAACATGCCAGCTTCCCCACTGTTTGTTTAGATACGGCAATGACCAAAAGCTATTGAAATAAAATAAATGAAGATTTATACCAGACTGCATACAAAAGAAAGGAAGATTAACAGAGTGAAATGTCTGACAGCATTTCACTTGCAAAGACAGAAAACAAAGCGTATGTGTTAGGACCAGCTTTTTTCTACCCTATGCATGTAAAACTCATATTGAATCGAGGGGCACAATTTGGACACTCTGTGTGTATGTATTTAATGATCAGGTAAAAAATTCTGTTTTCATGAGACCTGGCTTTTTAAGATTATATAGTATATGCATGTATTTCAGCCTGTATTACACTTGGCTGTTTTTTGGGGTTGTTTTGTTTGGGTTTTTTTCCTGAGCAATTAAAAATGGATTACTGATTCAAAGTTACAAAATTCGTATTTGATCTAGAATTCTTTCTGAGCTGTAGTGTAAGATGACAGCTTACTGCTAAAGAAACTTAAACTGATAAAATTCAAGAAAACTTGGTTATTACTCTAGAATATTCTTCATTCTTAAAACTTTTATTGGTTTTCCAAGTGGCAGGCAGCTCTGCAGTATCAAAGGTGACTGAGTTATGTCTAACAACCCAGCAGTAAATGATTCAGGAGGAAGGGCATTGTACCCTTAAGTTAGTAATTTTGGTTATGGGTGCTTTATAGTCAGAATAAGATTAATGCAATCCTTTAAAACTGACTTCTCCATGTAAACTTGTTCAGCTGCCAGAGACAGAGCTAGGCACAGATTTTTTTGTATTTTTTTTGACAATGTGATACTTTGAAAAAGACTAGATTTATGATGTAGCTGGAATTCTTTGCTTGTGATGAACGTAAAAGAGATCACTCATTACAGGGACTTTTATAACCCATTCACCTTCATTTCACATGTTTATGAGGACTGCCTTCACTGATGATATACAGCCTGCAGCCATAAAGCTCCGGGTTATACGGTTATTTCTGATACAAGGTTGCTTCATCTTGGCTCCAAACTCCACGGAAGAGTGTCATAAATGGCTTGTTTGCAGTGGGGACCTTGTTGTCACCCACAAGCTTTTCTGCTGGCTGAGGGGAAACTCTGCTCTGTAAAACACTCTCCCGAGGCATGTTGTTTTTCGCACAAGGGTAAAAGGGGCGATGATGAAAAGATCTTTTTACAAAGACGCTGCCGTTTGTATGTGTTACCCCTGGGACTCCCACAAAAGTTTTCCTTAGCTGTGGTGCTACTGAAGGCAGGTGATTAAAGCAGCTGGTTTTGCCAATGAGTTGGAAGTATTGGTGGCAGGTTCAGAGCTGCCTCCTTGCTCACCACACAGGAGAGAGTGTGCTGAACTGGCTGGAGAGGTGGCACAGCAGTGATGTGCCTTCTCTTCAGCTGGACGGAGCTGTAGTGGAGATGTTTCCTAGCTGTCCTGCTGGAGGAATAGCCAGAGCCTGGAGGTCTGAACAGAGGTCTCTGTGTCAGCAGCTCCCAAACGTGAGTTCTGCCTCAGCCATGCCTGCCCAGAATTGTAGACTCACAGTACCTCTTCATGTCAGCTTTCCAGTCTCTGAAATGAGGATAATCTTGATTTAACTCTGCGACATTGCTGACAGATGCTATAAAAAAAGCTCCTACCATCCCCGCTGCGTGTTAAAGTACTTCTTATAAACTGTAAAGACATAAATCATTCGCTCCTGCCTACCTTTTACATCTGTGTTTGCCTATGCTTGCCTTCAGCCTTCGTCCCGGCGGCTGGGCTTGTCCTGTGCCAACTGCCACACCACGACCACCACCCTGTGGCGCAGGAACGCGGAGGGTGAGCCCGTCTGCAATGCCTGTGGCCTCTACATGAAGCTCCATGGGGTAAGCGGGCGCTTCGCCGAGGGAGATTCCCCGTTAGCTCTGATGCTTCTTGGGGGAAGGGGTGGTCCTCCTGCTGGTGGGTGCCCGGTGATTTCAGGGGGTGTCATTGGGCTTCCTCAGGTCGGGGCAATGTTTCTGTGGATGCTAATGGTCTTGGCTCACAGTTTGAACCGTGGAGTTAACAAATGGTGAACAAAATGGATAAAATGACTGAAAAATGTGTGACATTAGAAAACGGTTATGCCATTTTAGCAAGTTATGCTTTTGACAAGCTATGTGTTTGCTGTTGTAGCTCTCCTGACAGACTGTACAAAGAAACCACCTCTGGATGAGTGGCAGAGGTCTTTTTTCAACCAGGATTCAAACCAGCTCTTCAGTGGGGAAAATAATCCCTAGAACTTTAATAAGACAGGTTTTTTACAGACAGACATAGCCATGCCAGCAAAACTTTAAATGTAATTTAAGCCATAGCTATGCCAGCAAAACTTTAAATGTAATTTCAGACACTAGTAGGCAATAATAAAGGTAGAAAGTAGTTCTATCCTGAATGTGATGGAATAGGTTTTGGGTGAGACTTGGAGCCTGTTATGCCTCTGTGAATTAAGTTACAGTCAAGCACAAGTGTTTGAAGAGTGAGGGCATTAGGAGTGATTGGGACTTGGTCTGGCCCTCAAGAAAAATGTAAATGGTATCACAGGTTTAAAAGTTATAATGATAGTAAGCATATGCCTGAATTGTCTTTCCCCAAACTTGTGCTATCATTAAGTTAACATATATTTTAAGCCGAAGTTTTCTGTATAATTATCATGATGACACAGAACACAAAAGTGATTTTTGAGCACATTTTTCCTATAAATATAAATTTGGATACTAAAAAGCTGTATCACAGGCAGAGCTGCTTATAAGAACAAATACTACATCTATTATGGCCTAAAGCTTCTGTCCTAAGACACTTAACTGACGATGATACGGTTTGCGTAGCTGGTTCACAGGTAGAGAAGTATTTTTTTCCCTCATATGCGTTCTTGCTTTCCATAATCAGCCCCTGGAGGTAATTCCTGACTGACTGGAATAAGGAATCAGAGATCATATAGAACCTGTCCAATTTAATTTCATATGACCTATGGCCAAATGATGCTGGTTTTCCCTAAAAGTGTGCTGTTTTTCTGTGGACTGACTGAGGTGTTGGAAAAACTTCAATTCACATCAAGAAAAACATTTCCCTGCTTTCTTTATTCAGCTAAAACTCTCCATAAAACAACCCATTGCTTTGCCCAGATGAAATGCAAAGTTTTTTTGGAATCAGTACTGTGACACGGAAAATTGACTCACTGTCCAGGCATTTTCAATATGACTATTTGATCTTATAGCATTGATATTAGACTACTTGTACAACTCTGTGATTGGTGTGGAAATGTAATTTTTTTAGGTTCCCCGACCTCTTGCTATGAAAAAAGAAGGAATTCAGACCAGGAAGCGAAAACCTAAGAACATAAATAAGTCAAAGGCATGCTCTGGTAAATATAAAAAGATAAGACAGTTGAGCTGCAAGAGTTTTTTTCCCTGGATGGAAAATATTTGTTTTTAATACCAATTCCTCATCTTTCAGGTAACAGTACTACTGCGGTTCCTATGACTCCAACATCCACATCTTCTACTAACTCAGATGACTGTAGCAAAACCGCTTCTCCCAGCACACAGACTGCAGCCTCCGGGGTAAGCCGTAAGCCTGTATCTGTATCTGTAAGAAGGCCGATCACTGTGCAATGTTATCACAGCTTTTATCTTATCTAGCACAACAATAATCTAAACAAACTTTCCGGTTTTGTTAGCTGATACTGGAACAAGATTTTTGGAGGATATTACATATAGCTGTAAACAGAACAGCAAGCTGAAGTGCTTTACAAACCTCTTAATTAAGATCTATATAATTTTTATGATTACGTTAACTACAGCTTAACCTCAGATGTTTTGTTTTGAAACGTTCAGGTTTTTTCCATTTCAGAGGTTTTCTTTTGGAGCAGAGACAATAAATCATGCCCAATTGAACCTTTCAAGAAACAATTGTGCTTGTACCCCTTTTTTTCTGAAGTGACCTGATAAGAAGTTATAATTCAATTCACTGCTGCTGTCATATTTTCCAAAAGCTGCTTTATATGCTTTATATCTCTATCTCTATCTCTACATCTGTATCTATATCTATATATCTATGCATTTTTACACATTATCCCAAATGACTGGTAAACCCCAGCAAAATGTTATCCTGCTGTATGAAGGGAAACGTGAAGGCTTTTTTTTAAACTAAAATGTGCACTTAAACCCCAACCCAGACCCAGCTGAACTCAGGCTGAGGTGCCCTGCTGATGGCAGCATGTAGGGGATCAACCCTCTCAGAGGGCTCCGCAGGGACAGATCTCAGCATCTGGCAGCACCAAGCTCCAAAGGAGCGCCAGAGGAGCACTGATCATCCCCTGCTTCAGTTCTGATCCTTATTTTGCATTATGTATTCAAACTACCTCAAACTTCCTTTCTTCACTCAGTTAACATGTATGAAAACAAATACTACCGCTAAAGTTGTGAAGCTTAATGTAGATTAATTTCTAACCCCTTGGCTATACATACCCATATCCACACTCACTCCTTGGGCCTTCTGTATCCTTTAATCTGCCACATCATTTCTTTGAAAAGCTTTCCTAAAGTGGCTTTCTCTACTCCTTTATTAATAAAAAGAAGACATTGTTTATAATAACTATTTTTCAATATGTCTCAGCATTCCCACATCCAAATTCCTTTCAATAGTTTAATTCCTGACGTACAAAGTTTCATTGTACGAGGGGAGGAAAAAAAACATTTTTAGCAAATGGGATTGTTCGTGGACTGACAGGGCCACCCAGTTTCAGAGGCACTGGGTTTTGGGTTCGGATGCTGCCAGACAGGGATATTGCTAAAAGGGCTTGTCTTCGCCATGAGAAAACCCTGCCAGTCCAATAAAATATCACATCAAAAAAAGAGAAACTAACCCAAAAATGAAGTGTTACTGGGTTTCAGGCTCCCCCAGTGAACCACTATGCACTGTCTTAGGTTGTCCCCTAATAAAATGCAGCCAAATTTTCCTTACATTTTCCTTACATTGCCTTAAGCGGGACTACCGATCCTGAGGAATGTTGTGAGATTTATATAATGGACAGAATTTGAAGCACAATCCCAGCTGGGGCCGAGGCTGCAGTGGAGGCTGTCGGCAGCACAGCCATGTGCTTGGGGAAGGAGAGACCGTATGAACGAGATCCCATGTCCTCTGTGCTGTTGCCTTCTTGTCTGGCTAAAGCCTGCCTTGCTTTCTGTGGCCCTTCTCCCTAGGAGAGCTTGTCAAACCTGTTATTAATAATCTTTATGTTATAATTTGAATAGTACCATTCATAATTTAATTTTGCCAGGTGGAGTTGTGTGGATACCAGAGGGGAGCAGGGTGGGGGCATGGTCTGTGAGCCAGAAGGCTAGTTGAGAGCGATTAGCAACTAAGAGCAACTCCCAGGGGCCCTGAGGCTGCTCTTAATTACATGGTGGCATCCCCCAGTGCCAGGACTTCAGTTGTCTCTGATTTTTCCATAGCAGATCAGGCTCGGAAAGGACCCTTGCACAAGGGCCAGGGAAATCTGTCCCCTTGTATCCAGCAGGCAGCACAGTAACATCTGCAGAGCGTTTTCCCCACCATGATTTGATCGGATGTGCCCTGCAATATGCAAAGCACTTGCATATTTCCTCTTGTGAAAAATTTCAGGGAAAGGAAGTGATGGAGAGGGGCTGTGAAACATGCTGAAGTGGGGAGGCCGCAGCAGCCACCAGACATAGAGGCATCACCCTAACTCCCTTCCAACCCTACATGAAGGGCCAGTGATCTCCCACCCCTGCACCCCAGCCCCATATGTATGTAAATGAGGATGGGGTTTGCAGGGGAGCGGCTGTCAGGACACGTAGTGGGTAGAGCCATATCCTTCCCTTGGGCTCCTGGCTTTGTCCAAGCACCAGCAATTCAATGGGATGAGGAGCAGGGAGCCTAGAGGTTGAAAGTAGAAAGCGGTGGCTCCCCTTGCCCCAGACATCTGGGAGCCTGACTACTAGTTGCAAAGGGAGTGAAATAATTTCTTATGGGCCTAAATCCTGTGGGAGGGGCTGAGCACTCACAAGGCCCATTGAAGGTGTGGGCAATGAAGGGATGCCAGCATTTTAAAGTGGGGCAGCCTGTAATCTGATCACATGCTGAAGCAAAGATACTCTTCTAAACTTATGTTTTCCTCGATTGTTTTTTCCTTTTTCCATTTGAGTTGAGCCATTGATAGCCCATACATAGAACTGTATTTATTCTTAGAACAGGCAGTGGTACAAGGTGAATAAACTTCTCCAGGCCATGTCAGGAGGGAAAAAACCCTCAGATGGATGAACGCAGGCTCTAATCTTTGGTTGCTCTAGGGAGAACAACATCAACTATTGCCAGCAGTCCTGGTGACGTGGCTGAAACGTGGGCACCTGCTGGAAGGGTGAACCTGGCTCATTCCCTGTGGATTGCACAGCTGGCATGGCAACTTGTTTTTGTTTTGCTCTGTTTTTACTTCTCCAGTCTTTATTCTGTGAAGCGGGGAAAAATGCCAAATTGACATTAGGCAGAGAAATCTGATGACGTTTTAGAAACTGTTGTGTGAAATTCACAGCAATGTTGTTGCTAAATGAAACAGAGAAAACGAATTCCTCTACTGGTACAAAAGCAATTTATTATGCATTTTATGGGAGGCTGCCAAAAGACTTCCCAGTTATGTAGAAATCTAATGGAAATGAAATTCAGCAGAATTCATTTGTGTCAGTAATACTCACTTTTTGCCCTACCTTTCTTTATCTCTTTTAAAGTAAAGAGGGGAGAGCAGAAAAAGAGAAGGGCAGCAATTACTCTTGGAAATGTCTTTGAGACTATCTGTTTCGAGACAGAAATCTTATATGATGCCAATTTTGAAACAGATTAGCAAGAACCCTAAATGTTGATTTTACATTCTAGCTGAGGTTTAAACATTTAAAAGATATGATTAATGAATTGCTGTGGGTGCAAAATTGATTTCAAACATCTAAAAATTTAGAAGTGTTTGGATCAGAGATATTTTGTTGTCCCATTGTAAAGGGGCTATTTGCCAAATTCACATCTGGATCTGGGATTTAGGCCTATTTCTGTTTTCCTAAGCACTGTAAGTACTGGGAGTCCTGTGTTACTAATGTGGAAAAGGTCCAGCTCCATGATATATGAAGTTGCCTTATGTCCCCATAAAAAGAAGATTTGGAGGTTTCAGGCAGCCTGCATCTGCATTTATACCTGCTCTCCCTTTGATGCTGCTGAAACTGTACAGAGAAAAGCTATGCAGAATAAGCTGCTAAAAGAAGGGCACGATCTGTAGCGCACACCCATCCATTTCCAAGCAGGGGCTCCAAGTAGTGTGATTACCAGAAGGACTTTATTTCCTTATTAGGTTAAAAGGCAGTATGAAAACTGCTGTAAAATCTGCTTTTTATGGCAGGACATGGAGGCTCCTTGTGCCTGGGCTGATGTCAGTAAAGGCTCAGCAGCACCAGGGGAGCTCCTCTTTCAGAAGAGTCTACTGTGCCCTTTGCTTCCCGTCTGGAGCTTCCCCAGAAAGACTGGAATCACACACCCTAGAGTAACTTAGGACAGTGGCCTTGCAGGTAAAATTAGCGCTTACTTCCCTTGGAGGTTTACCTGGAGAAGCAGTTCAGGACTGGCTCTTCAGTGCTGTAGGGTGGCGAGTGAGAGAGCTGACTGAAATGGCCTCAGCAGGTGGTGAGCTAGCAGGAAAATGCAGTTCTAACCATCCCCAAAATGCCTCACAACCTGGGCTGAATAATCTGAACAGCTTCTCCTGCATTTGCTTTCCTTTGTTTTCAAAAGAGGGTTCATGAGATGGTTAGAGGTCCTTTGCACCTTTTTAGGCAGCGGATTGGTAGGATATTCACGTAGGTTGTGGGGGAATCGGCCTCCATACAGTGTCTTCCAGAGTCTGGACAAACCAGACACTTGACCTCTTTAAAAAAATCTCCTAAACACCTGGTTGCTGGAATATTGAATGGCCAAGGGTCCTTCAGACTATCTGATGATAAGATTTCAGTGGGTATAGAATAATTTTGTAGCCATCAGGACAGAGTTCTGATGAGAAAGGCTCACCAGCATGGTTGGTAGGACTTTCACCTGGAAAACGGGAACACGGTGCTTCAGTCCTGGTATGAATAAATATTTATCTAAACCAGGTGGAATAAGATCAACAGGAGGCATGAGGAACATGGCAACCTAAAATACCAAATAGTCTGGTAGTCAGAGCATTATGCTGGGAGACCTGATACTCCATTTTAAATCTTCTCTTGGTCTCCTATCTCTTCTGCATTAGATCTCGCTCCTGGACAAAATAAGATGCTGCTTTCTTTTCCCCGCTCAGTTTCATACATTCAGTCATTCATTTTCTTTGCTCTGTGTACATGTATTCAAAAGAGGGCATTTCATTTTGTATCAGAGTGAAGCAATCCAGCTTTTTTGTTTCAATGGGGAAAACCAAGGAAAAAGAGTGTCTTTCGTTCTACCTAAAACTTCTATATCCATATGGACACTTATATTTTGTTTGGTTTTGTTTTATTGCCAAAGCAATAAAGCTAGTTATTCATACAGCCCTCGACAGCGGTGGGGTCATCAGCTTTCCCAAGCCACACTGGAAATTGCCTCCCTTAGGAAATTAGTGAAGTATTAATCACAGGTTTATGTTGCTGTAACACAAATGAGAGATTCAAAGACATGTAAACTTACATGTCAGCAATATAAAGAAAAAGATCAATTGGACTAGCAAGAAATGACAACTTTGTGTACTAAGAGGGTCACTAAATCAGAAAAAAAACGCTGTGGTTTCGCAGTGCTGAGATTTGCTCTGCAGAAAGCAGGGAGTGACAGTATTGGGAGAAAGTGCTCTTAATGGGGATGGCAATTATTGCAGGGGGGCTCAGACTGGAAAATTAAGGACTCCACCACAGTTTGCCACAACACGTTACATGCAAAAGAAGTTTTTGCAAGTGTGTTTCAGCTGCCTATGGTTATTATTTAAGCATAGCGAAACTAAACTAGACTAACTGAGGAGGAAGAGAGTGTCAGCTGAGACTCGGGTTACTACAGACTTAGTGTAATGTCCAAAATTCATGGAGCATTTGGAACCTGTGAAGTGGGTAGAGCAAAGGTCTATCTGATAGAGCAAAGGTCTAGATCGAGGCTCTTTGCCACCCACACCTGTTAGCACAACACCTTACCCAGAGCTTTGGCCTCTTGGCTGTGGAGATGTGGGGGAAGGCTGGGGGTTGGTGGTCCGAGAGAAGTTCCCTCCCCTCTCCCAGCAATCTGTGGTGGGAAGATGGTGCAGGAACTAGTGGGTAGAAGAAAGCAGGAGTCCTTCAGCCAGAAATGCTGGTGGTGTTTCCCAAGTGCTGGCTAGGACAGGTTGAGCAGGCTGGTTTTGATCTGCACGGGGGTGAATTTGGCTCCAGAGTGCTGACAGCATGTTTGGGTATGACATAGGTGCCTAAGTCCCCCTGTGGCTCTGGCTGAGGTCTCCCTGTGAGCATAGTGGACAGGTCCTCTACAAAAAGGCCATCTCAGAATCCCGCAACCTACCTGGGGGGTGCCCCATGACCAGCTCCTGCTGGTTTAGGTAAAAAGAGGAACCTTTGCAGATACAAACACAACTTTCTGTTTGTTTGGGAGGCAAGCTCTTGCCAACGGGCTTCATTCTTTTTTTTCCTCAGGAAGCTGACCTTCAGTTGATGATCTATCCTATTATCAGATTTCAGCAATAACAATAAATCCATTACCTTTTTATTGATAGAGCCAGCAGTTGTCAATTAGAGGAGCTTGTTGACTTCAGCAGCATTGCTCAGCTTATTTATTCCAGCTGAACAATGTTTTCTAATAACTAACTGTAACCTCTGTTGTCTTTCATCCCTTAAGCTGGGGAAGTAAGCACACGCAGGCAGGCTTGGGAGCAAAGCCGTGATTCAGCTGTGTCCTTTTCATGAGCTAAAGTTTGTTTTCCGTGCCTCACTTTGGGAGCTGCCCGAGCTGCCTGGATTTGTCCTGACATTACCGGGGTGGGGTTTCCAGCCCCAGCAGTCCTGCCCAGGTCCTGGCTCAATGGAGGCAGGATCCGGCCTTGGTTGGGCAGGGATGGGCAGTCTTCAAACAGGACGTGCCTCTGTGTCCTCCCTTCTGGGGTGCCTGAGGGAGGGGTAGCTGATAACCCCACATGGAAACGGCAGGTCCCTGCACCCCACCTTTGTAGGGCTGAATCAGGAAAAGGGTGAATTACACTTTCCAAGCCCTGAAAAAACAGGTAGTGATAAGATATTTGCCTACCGGAACAACAGCGGCAAATATGGGCAAACGGGAACCTTTCAAAGCAGCTCCCAGTGTTTTTAGCTCAGGCTGAGCAAACACTGCTCAACTCTAATTTAAATCCTTCTTCACCCATGGGGACACTTGGACTGTTAAAAAAGATGTCTTTTGTGCTAACAGCAGTTTATTTGATGTATTAGAAATAATAATAAAAAGCCTTTTTGAAAAACTGGGCTGATGCAAGACCAAAACCAGACCCAAAGGTTAGTGTGAGACCCACCTCATCAAATTATCTGTTCGTAGTCACAGGGAAAAAGAGTATGGGGATTTGCTGTCACTGATTGGCAATTGTGTATTTAAGGGAGTGATAAAACAGCTTTTTTAGGATTAGAGCTATTTTGGTGCTTTTCTGGGGGCAAGCAGTTGTTCCTTCCGTCTCTGCATTTCTGGGTAATGACTGGCAGAGTGGGATCCCGCTGGATGACTGGGTGGAACAATAGCAGTGATCAACCATTTTAACAGAAGTGAAAGAAAATATAGGAGTTTGGGTTATTTCAGACAAAAGTGACTGCTGGCAATGAGTATCTTTTTCAGAAGGTGAGGTTTGCCCTGGGTTAAGCATGGCAACAAGAACCTTGCACAGCACTGTTTGGAAATTACATTTGAATAAATGACGTCTTGCTTTTCCTATGTCAGGACTGCTAGCTTGGCACGGCTCCAGGAGAGCCAAGAGCTCTACTCTTGTAAAATGATTAAATATGTATACTTTTCACTTAAACGGCAGGCAGGAAGCTTCTGCAATCACAGTTTAGGATAGTCTTTTTTTTTTTCTTCTTTCTTTTTAAGAAATCTCATCCGAAGACTATCCATTAACAAGTAAATTAAGGTTTTAGAGCTGACATATCCAAGAGTTAATTTTGCATGAAGTCAGCTCTTAAACATTTCCTTTATCAAGTGAAAATGTTGCCCCTTCTCTGTCTGGCACTGTGAATTTTTCCTCTTTAGCAGATCTGCTCAGCCTCATGGAAAAAATGATCGTTCCTTTGTCTTTGTAACTCTCCATTTCACTGTTAAAAGAAATGGACTGGTTGCAGCGCAGTTCAGAAGTTCATCTTCGTGCCTACCGGGGCTCCCCTGCGCATTGTCTTGTGCATGTAGGTGGTGGAACAAAAAGACTCTTGATTCAAAGGCATGGTGTTTCTCCACTTGAGATGAAAAGAACACCTCCTTTAGTGGCCAGTCTTACAGGGATAAGGTAGTTGTGGCTAGCGTTTTGAAGGGTGAGGAATGATTTTAGGCATTTCATGGTCAAGGTACCAAAGAAGGCTGATATCCAGGAGGTGCTCCACACCTGCTGCTGGAGAACGGGGAGGTTATCAGGCTTCTTCCACTGGGGAAGCGAGGCTGTCAGTGCCACCACTTCCAGATTACCTTTTTGGTGTTGGCATTTGTGACCCCTTCAGTAGGGGGCAGTGGGACACATGCACATTACCTTCTTCATCGTGGTCCCTTTTCCAGGTTTTTCTGCACATCATGTGCTTTCTTTTCCACCTTGCTGTGAAGATAGCCATGTACTGGTATGCAAACACAGGTATCACTCCCATCAGCGGGGCTGAATGAGTGGGCTGACCCTGAGGGAATTTTTTCAGTTTCAGGATTTTGAGGCACAGGGGCAAGCAGAGGGGAAGCCCTGGTTTTCCACAGAAATCCTGGGATAGTGGCTGTGTCCTGAGCCCACCGTACTACTACTCACACCCCAGTGCGTGCGAAGCTCACCTGCTCAAGGAAATTTCTCTTTGCTCTTTCCCCCACTCCAGGGAAGCTCGTCGGTGATGTCTGGCCCGGGAGAGAGCACCAGTCCTGAAAGCAGCAACCTTAAGTATTCAGGTCAAGATGGGCTGTACACAGGAGTCAGCCTGACCTCCACAGCTGAAGTGACGGCATCTGTGAGACAGGATCCCTGGTGTGCCCTGGCTCTGGCGTGACCTGGTGTGAGAGAAGCTGGATCCCAGCGCTGTGCAGCAGCCCCCAGACGCCCGTGCATGGTTTCTTCTGCAGAGCAGTCATGGTGGCAGTGAAAGTACTGGCAAAGACCATTCCTCTGAAATTGTTTTTGTGCCTTGGCAGCAGAGGTGTTTTTCAGCCTCCAAAAGAGGCTCTGCTGAAGCATCCAGTTCCTCATCTATGCAAGAAAAATACACGGAAAGAACATGCCCACCAGGGGATAGCTAATGCAGCCTTATACGCTCTCTCTCTCTCTCTGAAAAAAAAAAAAAAAAAAAAAAAAAAAAAAAAAAAAAAAAGAAGAAAAGAAAAAAGAAAAAAAAAGAAGAGATAAATCCAGACTTATTCATAAATTTCAGAAATACATCCTTGACTTACCCAGCAGTGCTGCCTGTCTGATTGTATAGTTGTTTTCACTCTTTCATCGCCTTCTCCCTCAAGAATTTGGCAGGAGTTGTCAGTGTCGGGGAGGGAGCAGCAAAGGCTTTAATTACCAGAGATAGTAAGATGCTTTTTAAAGAGTGTCAGACGTGTGTACTGCTCGAGTCAGCGCAGATGTTTTGCACCGAACATTTGATGTCTTTGCCCTGTCGGTTCTCTCCTCCTGCACCCTCCATCTTCAGCGTGCCTTGCTCTTCAGAGCCCAGCTACGCCCCTGGAAGAAATCACAATGTTTGGTACAAGTCTCACAAGGTCCAGCTGTTTAAGGAGATTTTGGTTTTTTTTTTTTGTTGTTGTTGTTTTTTTTTTTTTGTTTAAAATATTTACTCACTTTGCAAGACTGAGATATAACTTTTAAAGTACACTGTGACTGGTGTTTATGAAAGTTCGTATTTTCTGGCTGAACTGTATAGAGTCAGTCAAAATTTGTAAACAGGGTAGCAATCCGATATTTTTCTTCCATATATACAATAATTTTTTTTAAGAAGTGCAATTTGCGTTGCAGCAATCAGTGTTAAATCATTTGCATAAGATTTAACAACAGTTTTTATACGAATGAATGAATGTAAACATTTTAACTTAATGGTACGTAAATAATTTAAAAGAAAAACTTAACTAGGCATCCTTAGGCTTTTTAGCGCAACAAAAACCCATCCACTTTCTGTATTTCCAGTTGTTAAAGCAAGAGTTTCAAAGAACAAGCCTTCTCTCAGGAAAATTGCCCTAGCCATTTGCTCGGAAGTGTAAAAAAATGCAAGTGCATCCCCAGGTGGTTTTTTTTTTGCCATTGAATAAGTATGTGCTGGAAAGAGACAAATCACAATGAAACTTTACTACCTAACTGATACATATGTAAATACTCCAGAAGATATTTAGGCATCTTGAAAAAGTAGGGTGCAATCTGTATAGTGTGACTGACGCATAGTTAGGTTGGTTTCCATTGGTTTTTAAGTGGGATGTCATTTGGAAAGTTGTTTCACCAGAGCTTTACAAATAAAAGGGTATCATTTTGGGATTTCCCCCCGGCCCCGTACACTGTGCCTTCTCCTTTGTCTCCAACGCAATTGTTAAGCTACATTAAAATCTTTGGAAATTTACTTGATAGGGGAACGTGTCTGATGGCTGCAAGGAAGTGCCTGCTCTGTCTAGCTAAGTCTGCAGTGCCTGTGGCTTTTCTACAGCTCCCCTCACTACACCTTCGGATGATACATAAAACTAGGGCTTCCGTCTACCAACATAAGCCCCTCATGGGCACACGGGAGGTTTTTCTGGTGAAGGTCTGGGGAACTGATCCCACGCCTTGTGAGGACTGTCATGGTTTTGCTTGACCTTCACACCATAGCTAAGGGGACTCACCCAGGTCCCCTGTGTGTGCAGGTATCCACCTGTCACCCACTGCAGTTGTAACTGCTGAAGGCTAACTGGGTGGCAGAGCCTGATGGCATTCTCTGGTGGCTAAAGATGAAGGGCAGCAAAAACTGAAGGCACTGCTACTGAAAAGACAAGATGGTGAATTTTAGCTACTGAGGGGAGTGGAAAACCTTGCCCTGGCTTTGAGGACTGGTCTTCTGCATTGCTCAGCTGATTGCAGCAAGACATACTGCCAGGTGTGATTTCGAGCTACGCTGGCAGTACTGTCAGACTGGGAAGCTGAGATGCCCAATCTCCGTACTGGAGTGTCTGTGGTGCATCTCTTTGCCTCTCTAAGCCAGACCTTCATTTGGTGTGAACTGGGACAGCTCCTTGGCCTCCAGTGAAGCTGTGCTGATTTGCACCAGCTGAGACCCTGCTCCTTGGTTTTCCAACCCTGGCAGTCAAGGCCAGCTCCTTACCCTGGGGGTGTTGTGAGGATGGTGGGATGAATACTGCAGCACAGCCCTCGGAGGGGAATGGCTTCTAGCAAAAAGAGGTGAAGCTAAGCCTCACCTGGGGTTTAGGCTGCTCTGGCCAGCCAGGAGTGGGGACCCCCTTCCTGGTGGGGCCATCATGCCAGGCTTGGTGCTGGGCCATCTCATGTCCCTACTCCCTGGGGGTTGATGCAGTTGGGTTCCCCAGCCCTGCTAGCCTTGGGGCCGTGTGGGCTTGGATCTCGTGATTTATAAAAATAAATCCCTATCTAAGTGCAAAGTGAGCCATGCAGAGAAACAATGGGTTTAAAAAGCAAAAGTTGTGGAGAAGATTGCGAGTATATTTCCTTTTGGAGCATTTGTTGGCTTAAGTGCCCTTTTCTGTGATTTTCCAGGGTTGACACTTAAATAGAATAAAAAGCTGTTGCTAACTGGTGTTGAAGAAAGTTCAGCCTTAGCTGAGGTTGGCATCTTTTTTTTCCGTTTTTTCTTGCCAGGGTGAAATTTGGTGTGCCACTCTAAAAATCCTAGTGCAAACTCACTGCTGGCTGTATCAGAGCTGTTCTGCTTGGAGTTACCATTAAACAGGACATTTAGACCAGCATGTCCCAGTTTTGGGCTGCTGACCCAGCAGGAAAAGTCAGCTGGTTGCTGATGCTCTAGCCAGCAGCCTGTGCAAGGCCATGTAGCTTTGAAACCTTGTGGCACAATTTAAGAGGGCTCCCAGGAGGCCCTGATCCCTTCTCAGAACCACCTTAACCCAGAGTCCGGCTTAGGGTGGTTCCTGCAGGTAATAAATTTTGCAGGGGGCATAAGACGATGTCCTATGTGAAAAGACTCCTCTTGAAGCTGAGTCTGAAAATGTTCTTTTAGACGATATCGGGGGGGAAAAAATGAAAAAAACCAAACAAGTATTTCATCGGGAAGGTGTTTCCCATTATTTCTTGTCAGCAAAACCATCAAGAATGAAATACTTTTCCTCCTTGTACCAGAAGCAGGTCAAAATCAGGTTTTCATCTCTGCAAGAGGCCAGAAACTGTAAGAACAGTGCCTTCCTACTCACCAAAGCCACTCTCCAAGTGTACTGATAGCTGGAGCTGCTACTGCTCAAGAAAAAAAGGTTTTGGGTTTTTTTTTTTAGTTTTGCCTTTTAGTGCTGCTGAGCTGGCACGGCTCTGAGCGTGTGAGCTGGACTTTGCTCTGGCTCATACATCATCAATAGCACTGATACTGATGGACAGCCTGGCCAGACGCTTTCCTCACTTATCCCTGTTTCTCTTCAGTGACAGCCCCTGGGATGGGCTGAGAAAGAGCAAAGAAAGAGTTCAACCATGGGTCTTGGTTAGCAGGGGGGCTGAACAAGACAGACTGACCCCAGATTGTCTCTCTAGTACCAGAATAAAGCTTCAGAGTTGACATTTGTGGAAACCCCTCTGCCCCATATCATTACTTGTCACCTTAGCACCTTTTCTCTGGAAACAGCTGAAATTAAATAGGCAGTGACTCAAGGCACCTGCTTCAGGCTCCTTCCCCAAGCAGTACACGAAGGCTCACACTTGTCTGGGTAGCCCCTCAAGAGCAGATTGCTCCTGTCCTGTGTGTTACCTGGGCTCCGGTCTTCCCTAGGTCTCAGGTTTTCTTTTAGTGTTCCCATCTCCCTCACCCATAATCACCTTGTTCCTGTTCAAAGTACTTGAAATAAGTTGAGATCCCTACTGTGGTTCCGAGTGGTATTTTTCAGCACGGCATCGAGGGTGTATACTGGCGTGGCATGAGTGCTGTGGAGGTACGGAGGGGTGCAACAGCTGCTGGGCTTGGGTTGATGACCTGGGTGAAGTGGTGAGAACTAACATTGGACAGGTTGTCCAAAGACAGTAAGAGGTGCCTGGCTGTTTCCAGAACCACAGATGGGCTTGGTTACATGTGGATGATCAGAGGGCAAGGGCCTGGGTGTGAAGTGAGGAGCCAAGGTAGCTGATTTGTTTAGTTTTTTTTGCTGCAAAGCTAGATAGAGCCACGTGCTCAGCCCTGTAATGTTTGCCATCTAGAACTTGGGTAATTTGCTGTCTGTTCCTGCATAAAAATAGTATAATTTCTGCTCCTTTCCAAGAGAAGAAGTGATTTAGGAGTGACACCCTGTCCCTGCTATCACAAGCCTTAGCTGAGCACAGGCTGCAGAAACCCAGAATGGACTTCAACTCTTCCTGTGGGCTCAGAGCTCCAGCGCTTCCTTATCCAGCTGTCCTGAACTTCATTCCTCACAGATCCTCCAGTTCCTAAATCTGTATACACTGGACATTCCAGGGTTGTGTCAAACACACTGAATTCAGTATTAAAATATAGGGCAAGGGTTATTGCAGTGGACCAGCGAGAAGGAAACTGAGGGCTTGAGGAGCAGTTTCAAGTGTCTTCTGCTCCACATGTTGCAAAAGGCTTGATTGGGGTCTTCATTATGTATTGGTAATGTGTTTTGGAAACACAATCTTTCCTTAAAGTTATACGATGAAAGTTGGTGCAATATATAGGAGAGGGGTATAGGATTTACGTGCTTTGGTGGACACGCAGTGAAACAAGTTGTCAGAACAATGTAGTAACCAAAAGTGCTAGTGTACTCCTTGAACAAATAATCAGGAAAATACTGAGTAGAAAGGAGTTAGGAGGTAATTTCACTTTGGGATGCTGCATCCAGACCTGGAATCCACATTTGAAAAGGAAGTTGAAAAATTGGCAAGGGTAGGGAAAACCACAGAAATGGTTTAAAGACAGGGAGAAGCATCTGGCCTTGACAAATTTAAAGACCACAGTCTGCTTAGGGTATCCAAAGGAAGACTAGAAGGTGACTGATGTAGTGAGTCCCTTAACATGGAGAAAACTGTAGCTGCCAACAAGCCTTTGACTTTGCAGATAAAGACATAACAAGATCAAACGGCCAGAAGGTGAAGCTGGATTACTGCAAAAGATAAGTTAACTTCAGCTGAAACAATGAATATAGTCAGCAATGGGAGTGAGAGCAAGGGGTGAAGATGAGTGCTCAGTCTGTTGATGCCTTTGCAGCAAAGCTGGCTGGAAGATCAGCTTTAGCCAACTGAAAGTGACTGGGTTCAGGACTGAGTAAATTACATCTGCTGCATCGTGATTTATAGGCTGGGTTAGTTCCCATTTGGTCTGAAACGGTATTGTTTTTTGGGATGAGACCCAATGCTGAGATCCTGAATTTTTGTCTTTATTAAACACCCCATGGCATTCTTCCTGAGAGCTGTGGTAAACACTGTAGTGCTTTGACCCAGTTTCAGTATAAGTAATTATTTTTTGCCTACCTAAAATGTCCTACTTCCTCTCCAAATCTGTTCTTCATCTTTATTGTTTCCTGTTAAGTACATCCTGAGTTCCACAGAAGAAAGCATTGTGTTTGGAAGTTAAACATAGAAGATGTGAAAATCTGTCACCTCTTATGGCATGGCACGCAGGCAGGGGCTGCTAGCAGCTTGCTGCCTTTGGAGAAGCAGGAAGGAGACCTTCTCTGTAGGCCATGGACTGCAGGGCTTCTGTCTGTGACCTTTTGAAGCTGTGAAGACCACAGCCTAAAGAATGAACAGAGGTGTGTGGAGCGTCTTACAGATGTGGTGATTTTAAAAACAGAGAGCACAACGATAGGTTTCTGTAGTGCACCAAACCCCAGCTGTGATCCAAATCCTACTTTTCTTCTCATGGGAATAAACAACATTAAAAAGAAGAAAATAAATGCTGCTTTTTGTGCCTTGCTTACAGAGGACTCAGTCTTGTGGCACGAGAGGAAGAGGATGTGCCTTGTCTATTTGGCTGGTCATTTATCTGACTCCTTAGCAGTACAGGGGAGCCCCAAACCAGCCTGGCAGGTCCTGGTGAGCGTCCACACTCGAAGGGGTTTTGTGTAAGCTTGGTAGACCTGTGTCTCCTTCCTCCTGCACCAGAGGCAGGAGTGGCTTTGCTGAGAGGAGAGGGGGTCGATTTGGCCAGGGGTCTGGGGAGGGGAGAGGGAAGAAGGTCTGGTGGAGGGGAGATCTTCTGTGCATCAACTTCAGCAACAGGGCCATAGCAGCATCTCAAGGAGCTGCTTGTGGGCAGCCTCTGCTCACTGTGACTCAATGTGCCTGAGGATCAAGAAGCTGAAACTGCCTTTCATCAAGCCTGCAAGAACCTCTGGCAGGCTGGTGACCCCCATTTTCTGTGTGTGTCTGTGTGTGCATGCACGTGCCTTCATTTTCTTAAAATTTGATCTTTTACTCCTCTGTCCTTCTTCTGCCATAACCCACACTTGACAATAGTTGTTCTGTTCTGCCTGAATCCAAGTTTAAAAAAAGAAGTGCTGGGATGACAGGCCATCTCCAGATCAGTGACAGCAGCGAGGAGCAGCACCTGCGAGGTCTGGCTAGACCCCCCTGCCTGGCACGGTGCACACCAGGGCAGGGGCACCTCTCGGGGTTTCCATGGCTTGGACAAGAAACGAGCCATACCCTCTGTTATTCACAGAATCAATGAAGTACACAACAAGGTTAATTTAATTTTATTTTAAACTATTGGGAATATTTCAGCCTAGAACAGGCTCCCCAAAACAGCAGTACTCCCTTTCTTATAATAAGGTGATGTCCTGTAGTTTCCAGCAACTTTGATTTGCCTTTTTTTTTTAATTATTTTTTTTTATTTTTTTATTTTTCCTCAGATCAAGGTGAAAGCCTGGAGACTAACGTTACTATTTTACCAAATGGGGAAAAAATGTTGCTTAAAAATTTGACTGACAAAGTATTTAGTCTTCATTGTAATCACCAAAAGGTTCCATCAATGTTTTTAAAAGAACTGTGGCTACACTCAGAATAGGCATGGAGAAATTACACTCTGTATACTTTAGCAACACTCAGAAAATGAAAAAAGGCAACTTTTCCCAAAGTATTGTTGGGATTAACTGTGTGCTAGGCAGAAGGAGGCCAGTGGCGTCTTTAAAGCTAGAGCTCCCACTTTATTACCCAGTGTTAGGCTTTGCTCAGAGTAGTGATAAAATTCCTGGGACTAAATGAAAGCTTTGTATAAGCAGGAAATTCAGGAAAAACAGCTTGCCTTTCTAAGTCTCCATGATCAGTTTCCAGCAAAAGTAAGAAAATTCAAGCACAGAGCCCAGCCAACTTGGGCTTTGTAAACAAGACACCGGTATCTTAGCATTTCTCTGTGGATCGGTTTATCAGGGAAGACGTGAATAGGTACTGACAGCCATGTGCTATACTCCTTCTCCAATGTAAACCAGTCCTGATCCCACTGCCTTTAATGGTGCATGCAGTTTTCCCTTGTGCATGTAGCTAGGGGTGTGAGCTGGACCACTTGTTTCAGGCTTGCACGACAGGGTCAAATCTGTCACACTGCAAACCCCTTTCTTATCTAAAGCAAAGGATTAGCACTTCTGAAATGAACCCCATATCAAAAACTCAGGCAAAAGCTGAAAGAAACTCATATTTACATCTGTTATGTACCAAAGCACTATAATATTGATGTACACTCTGCTCTCCCTATTTTAGGCAACCTAAAGGTGGTCAGGATATATCACTCATGATTCAATGTTCTCCGTCAATGGGGAAACCTATGGGAGTGAAATGTTACCTCTGAGGTTTCAACCATACACGGTTCTAAGAAATCTTAATCTTGCCTCTCTATCCCTGCAGATTTACACTGAGATTTTCCACATCTCTCCCAGGTCTGCTCTTGCTCCCCTTGCAGTCAGGACTGAAACTCCTTACAGCTCAGTGGCAGAGGTGAACTCCGATTTATAACGACCTTTTAAAGAGATGAGCCCAGCACTAAATTATGGCCAGCTAAAGCAGGAAAGGACATGGGAAGCAGCAAGCTGTCTGGTTCAATGTAAAAGCTGTGTTAGCTGCAAAGGTGAGGAGTGTGTGTTTGACACCTTTGTAATTAATAAGACTACCTAAAGTAGCCACCTAGATGAAGCCCCAGCCATTGGGAGGAGCCTCATAAAAGGCAGGAACTCAGGTTGTTGTTCAGGGGCTTGCCAGGTGCTAGAGGTATCAGGCAATCTTGGCTATCAAAAGCCCAGGCTACCATCTATACCTGGGGGAGGGCAAGTCGACCCCTTGCCATTGAGGCATCAGGCATCACACTCCCACCTCTGCCACCTAAGTGGTGGTGCAGGAGAGCAGTGCCCACCTGGGATGCTGCTGAGAGAGCTTGCACTCGGGGTCCAGAAATTCTGTCCTGAGCAAAAATGGCCTGTTTAAAGGAGAATGAATACTCCCCGTGGTTAAAAAAAAAAGGAATATGTGCTACCTACCCAGCATGGGTGGGAGACAAGCAAGGTAGTAACAGTCAGATGGAGCTCTGCTAATAAAAGACATTGCACCAGAAGGCAGTGAGAATATACCTTTTTAGGGAGAAGATTTAAGGTTAAAGACAGCTGCAGCACAAGAGAAAAAGTAGGATGAACTAGAAGCTGTAGTGTGATCAGAAGATCAAGTCTTTTCAGCAAAGGTTTTTGAAGAGCTTCCATTTCTTGTTCTCATTTCATGAGCTGAAGGTATCTGGTTTTCAAAAAACCCCTAATTTTCATCACAACCATGATCCTTCAATAGGAATATAAACACCTTGCAGAACATCTTTGGTTGAGAAAATGCTCTAGAATTTTTAGTTATAGCTTGTGTTGTACATTTTTTGATGGCAAACTTCTCAGTGGGGCTAAGGGAGATTTATAATTTGCCACACTGTTCGTTGCAATAATTTTGCAGTAATTTTGGCATGGGCTGCACTTGCCCTGCTTGCATCAGAGAATACTTACAGGCACCCGCAGACACTGTGGCTGTTGGCCTGAAGATAGCTGTCCCCACGGGACAGTCCTCCAGAAGTGCAGAACCTGGCCCACAAAGTCTGAACGAGTTTAGAGATGTATAGAGGAAAAAGAGCCCAGATTAAATGGATCTTCCAGGTACAGTAAATCTAGGCAAAGTGGGGACTTCACAAGGGAAGCAGGTGAGGTAAAAGCGTTGGGGAGTGACAGCAGCGGCTATCTGAGCTCTCTTGATCACCTAATCTCATTAGCCACGCTGTCTTCTGCCTCATCAGCAGATGAATGGGGGAAAGAGAAAGCTGCTGATGCTGTATTCCTGGGATGTGACCCTCAGCTGCAGGACAGCACCTGATCAGTGAGCCCCAAGGCTGTCTCAGCCAGCAGGCTTGGCCAGTGCACGTGGAGAGGGCTTCCCCGGCACTGCAGAGGAGGGGGGGTCACTTTCCAGCCACAGATATGATTAGATTTACTCCTCTGTTCTGTGTGCACTATTGTGCTTCTGTGAATTAAACGTGCAGCCAGGGAACAGGGCAGCATCCTTCTATTAATAAATACAAAGCAGATAACTGAAAGAATGAATGTGAGAGTTTCATTGTTTCAGAAGTTGAGCAGCGGACCTGAGGCATGCAGTATGTTTTTAATTAGCATTATTCTTTAAAGTGAGCAATAGTGAAAAGGCTCCTTGCGTTCTCTGATAGCATATTCATTAGCTAATGAACAGCGCTATTATTTTCTTTGAAGTATGCCCTGCTCTGCAGTACTAAAGTGCACAAGCTGGTTTACTGGTAAGGGTAATTAAAGGACATGTCATAAACACCACTGACGTCATGGAATATTGTTCTTAAACCGTCTTTCCAGTTAATTCTTCCACATGGAAAAACAGACGTTTTGCAGCTGACCCTCACCTGGTATCGAGCGTTCTTCATCTACCAGCATCACTGCAGTTTTGTGAATGCACGGCAGCAGAGGATGTAGTCTTGCATTTATGGCTTCCCATGACCATGAATTATATGCGTTTGAAAGCCTTTCAAACACCAGCCTTTGCAAAAGCCTCACTGCTGTGCAGAAGCTTTTCCACAGAACGGGCTTGTGCATGAGTTTCAAAAGAGAGCCTACACCTGTAACCTATGTTATCCAGAGGCAAAGCCCTGCTGGGGGTGGTGAACTCTTTAGAAAATAAGTTTCCCACCACACTTCCTGCACACTTACACCTTCCCTGAAGGTGGAATACAGTCCCTGGCTGAGCAACATAGATGGTACGTACCTTTCAGGTCTTAAATGGAGATCTACTGAATGTATAAGGGGAAGGCCAGGTAGGTTGGAAGAAGTGTAGCTAAATTATGCATTTCAAGCATACTATCTCTATGTAGATCTACATATGGCCTGCAAAATTTGGAGGATCTTCAGCACTGAACTATGAAAATTGGGAATGCTTTGCATCCAGCAGAGCTGCAGGTTTGTAAATGTTGTAGTGACATGTGGATGCATGAGGAAGCAAGGGACCATCAGCCCAGGTGGTTCCTTCTTGCTTGCTTTCCCTCCTTCCTTCTTCCTCTTTTCCCCTTTTTGTCTCTGTCTCTTTTTCTCTCTCTCTCCCTCTGTTTTATCCTGTGCATTTTGTTTTGTTTCTTCCCAGCTAGAGGGTTGTCTCCCATATATTTCTGGACAATTGGGGGACTGGAAAAATCTTTAAATCCACAGCACCAAATAAAACCACTTCCTGATTTTTTTTCCACCCCATTTATTACATTCCTCAATACAAGGAAGTGGTAGCCTCTCTTTGCTGAAGTTCAGGTAGTAGTATCATTCCAGTAACAGCAATAAGTAGGTCATAAAAATAGAATGAGTAAACATCTTCCACTCACACAAATGAAAAAAGATGCATACCAATAGGAAATAAAATGCAAACCACTTCATTCTAGAATATGACAAAATATTTTTAACCATGTATTTTAAAATTATATATTCCTATTTCACTCAAATATGACTGTTTCCAATGCAGATGACTGGCTTAATTTGTAATTTAAAGTAGTGGCCAAAATTCTGTTCTGATTATGAATTAGACCCACTTAAATCAGTATTTACTCTCTGTTCAAATGAAAATTATCAAACACAATGAGATATGTGCTGAGTTGTGCAGCCAGGGTACTCACACGCTTTTGCGTGATTACTACCCAAGCCGGAAAACACTCTGTCCTCCCTCCACCACTGAGATATATATAAGGTGGTGCCTATTTTATGGATCAACAGGGATGAGAAAGCCTCTGTAGTTTTCCTGAAATCTCACAGGAGTCATTCATAGAGAAGACATTTACTGGATATCTTTCAGGTGCCAGGCAATGTCCCAGCTGGTGGACTCCATCAGGATCTCACAAGCGCCAGGACATGGGCAATGGTGTGTAACAGCTTATATTGGTGACTTCTTGGCATGGTTTTGGTTGGGACCCCCTAGCACTTTCCCAGCTGCTGCCCATGGTTAGGGAACAGTGTTTGGCCAGGGGTGCTCCTGGTTTGGGTTGATGCCCCCCTGCTTTGGAGGGTGAAAGAGCTTAGGGGGACACAGGCTGTGTTTTGCGGTACTCCTCCTTTGACTGTTCCCTGGCCCATTTTGTTTCCCAGCATAGATACAGCCCCTGGGTGTGTGTCTGTGGTGCGTGTCTGTCTGCTTGTATGGAAGTGACCTATGTCAAGTCTGGTTGGTGAAGAAAGAAGAGGAAACGTGATATGAAACGTGGTGCGAGTGAGTCTTATGTGACCCTGAGCCAAGTCCTGCCTTAAGACTTGAGGATATTTTTTCATGAAGGCACGTGATTCCCTGCCTATGCAGTGTCAGCACAAAGCAGAGATAGGCCCCAACACGTGACTCTTTAGTGACTAGTTTGAATGGAAATGTGTGATTTCTGAACAGATTTATTGTGCAAGCAAAAATGTATTTGCTAAAGGTTACAGCAACGTATTTGCTCTGAACGCGGAGCTTGGGAAATAAGGACTGCCCCGTGTGACTTTTCATAACACGGTGAAATAAGGTTTGCAGTGTCAGATACCTGTTTGAACTCTGTTGTCCTCACCCCATGGTCTGCAGCAGAGGGACTGGGCAACGGAAGCAGACCGGGGCTGGGGATGCAGAGACCGCTCTGTGCCTCAGACTCCAGCTGCTATAGCCTTTGTGGATGTGGGCATAGACCTACTTACTGCTCAGATGGCCCTGAGGTCTGTGCCAGGTGTGGACAAACAACCTATATGCGCATTGCTCCCTGACCCTGCCAGAACAGTTCTCTGTACCGTGTGTAAGGGGACATAGAGGAGCTCCTTGGCCCACCAGAGTCCCTGGGGTCCTTCTCCAGGCTGTCCTTAAGCTCCTTTCTGCCACCTCCCTCTCAGGATAGCAGGGACTGAGGAGCTTCTGCTGATGAGAATCAGGACTCAGCCTTAGACATTTAATTAGTTATTATCACTTCAGATAGCCAAAATTATTACCTTTTATGCCGGAGGTATCGTATGTTGTATATTTGCATGGCTGGAAGGTTTTTTTTTGGAGTTAGGACTGGGATTCTGCTACTGGGACCATTATCCCTGAAACGCAGCAGCAGAGGAGCTGGGTCCCCTCCCTTCAGAGCTGTTTTGCAAGGTAGATTCAGGAGCACTTCCACTGACGGTAGCTCATAGGCCACAGAGTCTAGTGGGCAACCAACCATCTTGGTCTGAGAGCAGGTGTCCTGGGAGCATGAGCCACGTGGGTGGGTGGACAGAGGTGTCTCAGGCTTTTCGGTGAAGGAAAGCGAATGTGGAGTGCTCTTTGGGGAATTTTCACAAGTCAATATCCACCCTGTCTCTTTTCCCTGGTTTTCCTTTTTAAAGCACTCAAGTGACTGATCTGCAACCTGTAGACCTCAGTTTGGTTTGGAACTGCAGTTCAGATGCACTTGTAGACAAAAATTAAAAACCCCGTTATAGGCATGCTTAGGGTTGGCTAATACAAATAATCCTTTTGCCGGTGTGTTGAATCCAGTGACAGGTCCCATCACTCAATTTCCCTGGCAGAAACACAAGACTTTCTTTTGCTGATACTCCGCTGCACTGTTTGGAAAGAGAAACTCAGCCAACTGCTAAGTTACCTTGGAATTGTCCTTGTACAAGGGAGAATGGGGCTTGATTTGGTCTGGCAGTCTGCTAGCATTTGCTGCCATGGCATTTTTTTGCCAGCCTTCATGACACCAGCAAATGGAGAAATGCTGCAGCACATGTATTTACGGGGGTTTGTTTAGCGTAAAGGGTGTCTGTAGGAGTAGTTTCCTGAAAGGAACAACCAGAGCAGCTGACTTTTCACTGATCCTGCTGATAGTTCCTGCTTGAAATAAGGTTGCCCTGGTCTGGTGCAACATCACTCACCTCCAGCAAGGGAGTTTCAAACTGTTAGGAGACACTTAAGAGCTTTATAAGGAGTAACACATCCACAGGGATCCCTCTGCACCAAACGCGGGATCTGAGCACCGGCAGGCTCTGAAGGAGCTCAGGTCCAGACTGAACGTTGCAGTGGGTTTATGAAAGAAGTCGCTCAGCTCTGTACATCTTCAGACATCAGATTTTAAATCTAGTTCTGCATCCCAAGCCAAGTTAAAGGCAAACAAAGGGGAAATATCCTGAAATAGAAATCAAAATGTTCTCCAAAGTGCTTGTTCTACAAGGCTAGCAGGAGCAGCATCTCTATAGCTGTTAACTTAAAAACATGAAAATCAAAAAGCATTGTTGAAAACTGATTTAAGGGTCTGGGCAGGTTCAGGTGCAAGGCAGGAGATTGAATGTTTTGCCTCTTTGCCCTCCTCGTGCTTTATGCCTTGGAAACCTACCTATGTCTCTGCCTGTTAATGAACATCTGCTTTTGATTGTCACAAACCCATATATTTCAGTAAAATAAACATACCTGATCTCCACTTGGGAAACAGCCTATTGTTTCTGCTGTGCCAGGTTCAAGCATTGCTTTTAAATCAGAGATGGATACTTTTTTCCTCACTTGCCTACTAGTTACCTTTAAGTGCTGAATGACCCCAGCAGGAATAATGCTTCTGTGTTTGGGACTGGCTGCAGGACATGGACTGAAATGTTGCCTTTTCTTTGGTGTCTGATGTGTCCTATGCTGAAGAACTGTCTCCTGGGTATACCAGCTGTTGATGTTAGAGAATAAATACATCTTTCCTATCTCCCCCTAATTCTCTGATAGTCTAGCTGGTCACTGAACTAAATGCAGATGACAACAGTAGGGCTAAAAAGCATGGCCTTACCAAGTCCTGGTCATCTCACCTGGTAACTTAACTCCTGTCTTTACCGGAGCCAAGCAGTTGTTACCGTTGTGGCTGTCTACCTGTCTGTGAGACTTCATGCCTGACAAGAGCCCCAGAAACCTGCACAATAACCAAACGAAAAAAAAAAAAAAAAAAAAGAAGTATGTGCACAGTTACTATGAAAGCTGTACAGGGCAGGAGCTCCTGGGTTCCCAGAGCAGATAGACCTTCACATGTCATGACATGATGTTTGCTGCTTGGTGAGCTATTGATCTTATCACACAGTATGAAAATAACTGTTTCTACACATGGGAGAAGTCAACATATCTTGATTTCGTGTTGACTATTGGACTATATGGTGATGACCATTTCTAGCATTATTATGGTCTTGCCTTATGACACTGCTGACAGCAGCTGAGATTCCTCACCTTCACCTTTTCAGTCCTGGTTTCAGCTATAACTAGCTGTGAAATAATGGGGGTGGGAGTGGCTTTCTGCTCAAGAGGGTACAAAGTTCAAGATTTAATCCTTCTTTTTTGATACATTTATATATTTATTATGTTCTACCTAGATGGTAAGAAAGCATTTGGCAGTCTAATTGTGGGGAAAACTTCCATGTTAATGTACTGATTTAGACAAAGGATCCTTCTAGCCCAATACTCTGTTTCTAAAAAGGGTTACAAAAAACTGAATGCACACTTGGGAAGTGTGAAAACAGGGCAAGTATGTATAATGTTTTCCTTTAATTCCTTTGCACACTTTGACCATTTTCAGCACAGAATGTTTTGGACTTCCCTAGACATTGCAATTTATTTATGTAGTAGATTGCAATGGATCTTTTGTCCAGGGCTTGTCCTGTTCCTCCCCAGGCCCATGTAAACCATGTGCATCCACAGGGTCCTTTGACAAGAAACTGCACAGATCTAGCACCTGCTGCAAGAACCGCCAGCTTTGGCTTGTCATGAACCCAGCTCCTATTAGCTTCATTTGATGATCCCTAGGTCATCTCTGGAAAATACTGTGTGCAGCTGATCCCTGTGAAGACAATTCTGATAAATGACTGTCTCTAATGCCTCAAAACCCCAACAGCATGCTGTCCACATCATGTTGTCACTGCTTATTGGTATTTGAGAAGAGTATGGTTGCCTATATGCAGTGTTGTGTCATCCTCCAGAGGGGTACACACGAAGGCCATGTTCAGCTTGGGAGAGTTAGTCAACAGAAAATGGAGAGAAGTGGTTTTGTCCAGAAGGATGCCTGTGCTGCAGAACTGGCCTGTTTATGCACAGCAGGACTCTCTGGGATATCCAAAAGCATCAGGCCAAGAGTGCAGGAACAATCAGACTGTCCTACACACTGAACCTGCCCAAAGGCACTGGACTCACTGCTGAGTAGAGCAGTTGGCCAAGGGCATGCCATAGCTAGTGTGGGAAAAGTTCCAACTCTGCCTGGACAAAGTACCAGCCAAAAAATAGGATCTCTCCAGGATCCCCAGCTATCTCCTGATACCCCTGTTTGGGTAGAAGTGTATGTTGTGAAATTCTCTGCACCCCCTCTGTTGCATTGCAAGCTTGTAGCTCTCCTTCTTGTCTTACTGCTCACCAGTTTGTTCATGCAGGCAATTTCTGCTTTGCTAAAATTAATGCCATAGCTGTTCTGGACAAAGATCTCTGATTTTCGGAGTATTGGAGAGTTCTTCACCACTTCCCAAATCTAGACCAAATTAAGGACAAGTCTGTGCTCAGATGAGTGTTGTTCCATTCCTGTGCTCTGGTTTCCATGTAAAGATGGTCCAGGCTCTTTTCGAAAGGGTGGAGATGCCTTAGGCTCTGACCAACTGAGTTACCTGTGGGACAAGGGCAAATAAAAATATAGGAAGCCCATAGATATGTATTAACTGTTTGACCGCTGGTATCAGTATGGATCAGCCAGGGACTTGCTGGAGACATGGCCGCTGGTTAACCCTTCCTCTCCAAGGGGAATGCCACTAGCACATGGCTGATGTTGAGGAAGGCTGGAAGGGCTGTGGGTATTTGGTGCATGTAACTGCAGACTGGGGTTGAATTTGTTTGGGGTCATGATGACATATAGAGACACATATGGTCTGGGGTAGGGTCAAAACTTCTTGGACACAACATAGTGAGTGGCAAAAAAAATAATGAATAGACAGTATTCTTATTCAGGTTTCATTTGTGATCAGGATGAAAATGTGCATGATTCCTTTCCTTTTCCCCTTCTCAAGCACCTGCCACTTCCCATCACTTATGATTTGTGCAGCTACAAAAGAGACTGTGGAGTGGGCAGTGGGGAAATACTCTGCTTTTACTTATCACAGCGACTGAGAATAATTCACAGAATTATTCAATGAACTAATATTACTTCATGGTTCTCATTTGAGCAGCATAAGGTAAAGGCTAGAACAGCAGTGCTTACCTTCCCCTACCCCCAAAGGCAAATGAACCATTAACGCTGCAGTAAAGCAGCAGAGCAAAGGTGTGTTTACTGCATAAGGTTGGTCTCATAAAACTGAACTTTGCCCAAGACTGAACAAAATTGTAACAAAGACACTGCGGCAGTTAAAGACATGTTTTTTATAAGGACAAGTTATTTATGACCTTCATCTGATGTTTTATAAAGTTTTAATTTTGTCACACAACATCCGTTCCTTTCATGCTTTGGCAGGAGAGATGTGAGGGCATTAGGACAGATACAATAACCACGTTTTTATGCTTACTTGTTACCAAGCTACCTCCTCCCTTTTAAAGTGTTTTATGGTCAAGTTGCTCTATTTGCATAATTACTGCCCCATCACCATTCAATCAATTTTATGTGTTTCTCCCCCAAACCAATCTAAAATATGATATGTATATAAAAACATCACCCATGATCATACAGACTTCACATTTTGTTATTGCTTCAGGTCAAAGAGATATGACAAAATTACCCTCTGTTATTTCCCCCTCCCTGTCGGCTTCTTTCATCCACAGTTTGGAATCACGCAGTAGCATTGTTTATCAGCAATTGTCTTTTCTGCTGAGTGGGAGACAAAAGAAAATAAGTAATGGAGCAAGTCAAAACACAGCAAGTAACCATCACAGGCAACTATGAGAGCTGATCATTTTTACAAGCACATGGAATCACAAGCAACTGTGCAAATTGATAGGTTTGTCCCACAGACATCTGTGGTAAAGGCAAAAATATTCCTGCTTTCTGGGTAAATTCCAGACTTAGAAATACGTGGTTTCAATGAAATCTGGACTCCAATGACAGGAGAAACTTGGTGGCTCTATTTCACATCTTGGTGAAGTATTAAAAACCCCCTAAGCAAAACCCCTTAAGCTCAAGTTAGATGACTTGACTGACACAAGTGTCATTAGAAGCCAAGATGAACAAATTCTTCTCTAGGTTTTACGTATCAGTAAAGAAGTGTGACACAAGTCATCACTGTTACAAGTTATGCTGACCGGATCTTGCCACCAGTCTATGTGACAGGGAGAAAAATCAGAGATACTACAGTCATTGATAATAAGAGGTATTTCTTGATTTCTTGATGGCAGGAGTTAGCTCCCAGTTATGAATTATCATAGAATTAACAACCTAATGATATTATTTACAATTTTTTTTTTGCTGATCCTTGCTAACCTTTCATCCAAGGCATGCCACAATGGACTTGACTTTTCATCCCTTCTTAATGCAGACTTACTGAGTGTAAAAATCACTTCTGAACATTTGTAGGAGAAATGAAAAACTAGCTTGTTTCCTGCATAAAATAAAATACATCAGTAAGTATACTTATAAAATTTCTCACCTCCAAAAGATCCCAAACAGAGCCAAAAAAGATGTAATATCTCATTTCTGCTGATGAAATAATTTATTTTGTTCTCCTCAGTGTCCAAAGTGTCATGGTATTTTTTGTGTGTTTAGATTCAAACTTTTATGGATCAGACCACAGCACGTTGAAGTGAATGTCAAAATTCCAGCTGATTTTCACCAAACAGGAGTTTACATCTACTTTAATAAAAGGTTTCTTCATTCTTGTTGTTCTTGTCTGGGTGATGTAGTCCTCTGTTTCCTTGTGCTCTTCTTTAGCTCATTGTTGATCCAAACTCCATTATTTGCATGCTGTTAGGAAATAATCCAGTGTGTTTTAAATAGGAAAACTCAAGAAGGAAATGGAAGGTGAGCTGACTGCTATTTGAGGTTTGAGAGTAGGCTATTCATTACCCATGAAATTGTTATAGGTAAATAGCGATTTCTTTCAAACAACTTTCATGGCAACTGTTGACAGTTGCCTTCAGAAAAGCCAAGCCTCACCATTTTACAAATAAAGTGTTCAGTCTTATCCTGAAATGGACAGTATTATCAACAAGCTTCTTTCTTCAGCTCAATAAAAAAGGCTTAATAAAACAGTCTTTGTAAAAAACATACAGTGACAAAAGCAGCATACAAGCTAAGACAAGGTAGATCATTTGACCAACTCTTATTTGGCTGGAGACTTGGGATAGATGAGGAGTGTTGCTGTAGCATGTGCTTGTTTTCCCTCCCATAAGAGATGAAGGTGTGGAGCGACTGCAGATTCTCAAACATCTACCAGGAGATGCTCTGAGGCCTGAGGTGACAGGAGCATGTCTATTAATGAAAACCAGATAAAGCTCCATTTGAGCCGCTTCTTTCTTTCCATTGGTTTATTGATTTTTCAGTTGTGCAGTTTGTGCTGTGTTCTGGATGAATATACCCGTCATATTCATGTGAATATGAAGCTGAAAAGGGAAGCAATAGGACGATGTGCCCTGTGGTGGCACCAGCACCTTCCTGACTCTTCAGGTGACCCACCTGCTATCTTACAGAAGCAAGGCAGCAGCTTCGTTCCCTTGCCAGGCTGAGACGAAGCTGAAATGGCAATCCTGTGATTGAAAGCTGGAAGGATGCTGGGCTGTGAGGTTCTACCAGGGAAATGTTGACTAAGCATTGGCACAGGTTGCCTAGAGAGGTTGTGGTGTCTCCCACCTTGGAGATGTCAAAAGCTGTCTGGGCATGGTCCTGGGCAGCTTGCTCTAGGGGTGGCCCTGCTAGAGCAGAGGGGTTGGACCAGGTGACCTCCAGAGGTACTGTCGTGGTTTAACCCCAACCGGCAACTGAGCACCACACAGCTGCTTGCTCACTTCCTCCCCAGCAGGATGGGGTAAAAGAGAATAGGAAGGATAAAAGAGAAAACTTGTGGGTTGAGATAAGAACAGTTTAATTATTTAAATAAAACAATAAATAAAATAATAGTAATAATAATAATAATAATAATAATAATAATAATAATAATAATAATAATAATAAAATTGTAATTAAAAGGGAAGTAATAAAAAGAGAGAGATAGAGAAATAAACCCCGAGAAAGACAAGTGATGTAAATGAAAAACAATTGCTCACCACCAATCAGCTGATGCTCATCCAGTCCCTGGCCAACTTTCCCCCTAGTTTATATGCTGAGCATGATGTCATACGGTATGGAATATTCCTTTGGTCAGTTGAGATCAGCTGTCCTGGATGTCAACTCCTTGCAGCCCCCGGCCTACTTGCTGGTGGGGTGCTGTGCTGAGCAGACTCTGTGTAAGCTGCTCAGTGATAACAAAAACAAGCCCGAATTATCAACACTGTTTCCAGCACAAGTCTAAACCATAGCCCCATACCAGGTACTGTGAAGAAAACTAAATCTACTGCAGCCAAAACCTGCACAGATCCTTTCCAACCTCTGCCACTCTGTGGTTGTGCAAGTACTTAACCCAAAAGACCACTGCCTCCCCAGCTGAGCCATGCGTGTTCTCCCTCTTCTCCAGGCACTGTTTCCTACCACCTACCAATTTTGCTGGTGGCTTTACAGGCCTTCTGGGATCATGACAGTGTGCTCACTTGGTTGTCCCTGAAAGGCCAGGGTATCATACGCAAATCTATGCACATATAAAGACGTTCAAACAACAAATGTGTAATGCAAAGACTAATCTGTCTTGCAGCTATTTTCCAAGTGTAACACAAGTGACTCTGCTCTGTGGAGCCAGATTCTCTTAGGCTCCTGGGTGCTTTCTTGGACTACTCTTTCTGGAGGGCTAAGCTCATTGCATGAACAGGCTGTAACTCTGCACTTCCCAGGTTGTGGGCAGGGTCTCCTCAGGAGAGAATCCTTGGTTCAGGAAATCACATCCCCCTTCATGTGAGAAAGCCTGAGTTTGTTGACTTTCCCAACACGTTGCTCAGGCTATCTATTTACTCAGGCTTTTTCTGAACGGGTGGGTTTGGTGTGGAGGATCTTTGACATTTCCTTGTGCTTTCATTTCTTTGAGAGATACCCCTTTAAATGCTTACCGGTTTTCAGGCTTGACTACTCGTCCCTTATGACTGCTAATGAAACATGGTAGTTGCACAAAGCTGCAAAAATAATTAAAAAAAAAAAAAAGATAAATTACTCTCCTCCCCACACAAGTCTCTGTACCAGTTCTTTAGTAGTTGAGGGAGGAAACCAGACTTCCTCCTTCCCAGTGATGCCAGACGTTGCTGGCCTGGTCCCTGGCAGTGCCGGTGCAGGAAGCATCCCTCATCCTCAGACACTCACATCCTTATAGTCTGAGGGCAAGCTGGCAGATGAGTGCAGCAGGGCCAGCCTTACCAACAGGAATCTGTCTCCTGTGGAGCACTTTGGAGATCAAAAAGGTTGTGCTGCTATTAGCTGTGCTCCCCACCATCTGCAGCAAGCCAACGTGGGCCAAGGCAGGCAATCCTCCTGCCTAGGGAGAGGGGGGAGGAAGGATGGAGGGAGCAGGGAGAGGGAGATTTTTGGACTGAGCTGATAGCAGAATAAAATATTTTTCAAGCTGTAAATCTATTAGATAAACTAATCTCAGGCGTTACGAGATTCCAGATGAAATGCTGGAATATGCCAAGGTTCTCATTTTTATTTCCAAATGCTGAGTTAATTTGGATCCAAACTGAGCCAAATTTCGCCTTAGTGTAAGCAGGTGCAACTCCACTGGCTTGAACAAAGTTACACCCACTTACAACAGGGCTGGATTTGTCCTGAAGTGATTTAAATAGGGCAGAGCAGATCACAGATGTTTCCAGTGTTTCATCTTTGAACCATGAGCCACATGAATAACAACAACAGAAGTATTCTGTCTCTCTCACACCAAACCATGGCCTGGCGGAAAGCTCTGTTTAAGCACAAGACCTGATTATCTTTCCTTTATTTTGTTAATTTACTGCTGCTTTTACCCACTTTCTTTTCTTCCTCATCCTTGCTTTTAATCCTTTAGTTAATCTGGTATATTTTTTGTGAAAAGCACGCTACAAGAGTTATCTCTATTACACCTCTATGTCTTTCAGATTTCAGTGCAATTAGATATTGGAATAATACTTAGGTTGTAATTTTCGCTGCAATTTTTGTGGACACTGTGTTTTTCCTGTTCTCTGTATTATTTAAAATATAAGGCAAACTGTAATATTGGGAATATATATGCTTCCCACCAAAACCAGTAACTGTTACTATCCTGCACATTTGATAGTGAGGCTGAACATAGAAGCAAAGTTATGTAAAAAAGATAATAAATGATACATTGACTTGGCAACACTACTTGTTTTTAAGATAGGTAATAGGTATATAACCATAGATAGAGTGAAAAACAGTGTAGATACAACTATTGTCTTGAGGTGTTGGGTTTTTTGGGGGGAGCATCTTTTGGATAATTAATTTTGAAACTTATCTCTCTGTCTCCTACTTTGGGTTTTCCCATCACACCACCAAAGGAAGCAACCACCCTGCTGCCTCCAGGACACTGCTGAAGCCTGGGTTGGGCTTGCCATGTGGTTTTCCCTGGCCTGAATGGTGTGGCACCACGGCTCAGGTTGGAGGCAGGATGGTAGGATGGCAGGCACTGCCAGGAGGAGCAGTAGGGTCTCAGCTCCTGAGCAGTTCTCACAGACCCAGCAGGGGCGCTGGGGGAGAGCTCAGGCTCCATCTGGAGATCGGTATCACCTGGCTTTTATTCTCCAACCCGGATTTTCACAGCTCACAACCTCTAACTCTTCCTCCGTGCCCGGCTCGGTGTGTGCAGGACGGTCGTGTGTTATCCGCTTCCTTCCTTCATCGCTGCCTGCCACGGCACAGCCGAGGGAGCCCCGCAGCCTGCAAGGAAGGAAGCCACTAACCCACTGCCCTCTGCCTTCGTGGGAAACACTCTCTGAGCCTTAAATTGCACTTTTGCTGCCTGGGGGGTAGTGGGGAAAAAAAAGAAGTGTGTGCATTAAGTTGCCTATTCATGCCTGGTAACCACTGTGCTCTTCTGACCAGAAGGCCAGCTATTATTTGCATGAGTCAACATTTTTCCCATTTCAGCAAGTCTGTGAGCAGCCCCAGATGTGTTCAGCATTGCAGCCAGAGTGTCACCAGGTCCCTGCCTGCCAGTCATGGTGCACCCTGGGACAAACACCCATGCAGTCCAACGCCAGGGCAATTACGCTGCGCAGGTCTTCATTTCGTCTAACACTGATGAAGCTGTAACTGGGCCTAAGCAAAGGCTCTGCTCTTACCCATGGGAAATGGAAAGGTGCACTTGTCCCATGGGATGGAGGGGTGTACAGGCTGAGACCCTTTCTCTGCTCTGCAGTGTCTCGAGGCTCAGCTGACCCAGGCACCGCAAAGCAGCGAGGCTGGCCGCTCCGCTCCTTTCCACTCCTCCAGTCAGCACAGCTGTCTAATGGCCTGACTGGGTGAACTTTGGACATTTTCAGGGCTTTCAAAGGACACTCACTGTTAAGAAGTGAATCCTTAACATCTGGGAAAATCTAGACCTTCATAGAGATGCGTATGAGACCATCTTCTGGGTCTTCCCAGATGACAAGACACTCTTTTCACACTGTTACTCCAGTAATTTACTCCCGTTGAATTTCAAGCGATATAGGCAGGCTTGCTCCTGTGTCCCTGAATTGACAACAGGCTTTTCAGCAACAACAGCAGTTTTGGCTGCAGAAAGTACTTTAGGTCCAGGCCTGGAGGATGTTAAGCCTCATCTTGCACTTCCCCTTCAGCCATCCCTTTTGTTACTCGAGTTAATATTCTTGGCTAGAGCAGCTCATGCTGAAGGAAGAGGAACAAAACGTTTAGTCTTTTGAGTGATCAGCCTTACAGTTGTTGTTTTTCTCTCACTGCAAAAATTTTACCTCGTCTACATTCAGCATAGGACCTTGCAGGATTCATATCCCAGGCACAAATGAATCTATGTGCTTTTGGACTTCAGTAATACATAACTGTGCACGTGTCATATCAAATCAGTGGCTAAAATGAAGCAAGGTGGGAAAAAAATCCCCTGATAGTTGTACAATTTCTGGCTTTTCTTCCTATAAGTTCAATACACTTAAAATAATAAAAACTTAGAAGAGGCTGGGCAGATATTCAGAATATGATATTGATCTGCTAGCAGACTCCCCTGGGATAAGATTCCTTTAGAGGCATTCAGATTTTTTGCCAAGCTCTACTTGGAGTCTTCAGCCAGTGTCTGTGTTTGAGGGGAAATGTAAATGATGGGAAGTCCTTCCCAATTGGGATGCTAAAATGGATTTGACAGGGGATGGACCCGACTTCATTGTAGAAGCTTCACCATCTTCTTGACACTCTTTCAAATAATTCATAGTCTTGAACATTAAAGCAGCTTGATGATAATGATGATGATGATAACTTCAGATGAGCTAGTTCATCTGAAAGCAGTTACATCCATGTTGCCTGGGCAGGATGCTGATCTGGAGCAACATATGATATCTGCAACCCTGCTGTACAGCATCCCTGGTCAAGCAACAACTAGCCTTACCGCTTCATTTATTTTTCAGCCTAATAAAGCTCAGCACTTCCCAACTTTCATTGATTTAGAATAATTTAAATTATTCTAATAGATAATATAATTTATTCTCATGCTGTATCTTGCCATTTCCATTAATTCTTCTAGAACACTTAATGGAATAAGCTATTGATCTGTCAAATCTTGATTCCTACCTACAGCTCCATACTTCAGCAGCCCTGCTTTTGGCAGAAGCCTGGGCCAGGCAGCCTCCAGGGTTCCCTTCCAGCCTGGATGACTCTGACACAGTCTAATATGTGACTCTTTTACAACGTACATAGGCATCAAGCACCATGCAGGGCTTTTCTGACAACTGTGTGGGATTAGCTTTTGTCACATAGCACGTCTTTTGCACAGCTATTGGTATTTTTCAAGTCCATTGTATTAGCCATCCCCTTCCAAATGCAATCCCATCACCTGGCTTGGCCTCTGTGAAGAAATACTTTCATTAACATCTTCTAAATGGTTCGTACTTTTACTTCAGTAGTCACTGTCTTTGTAACTTTCAGGTAAAATCCTGTCAGCCCTGAAGTTAATATGCATTTGTTCTTGCTTCATTTCTCATGTCAGTATTACTCTTTGGGAGACACACAGGCTTTGGGGTCTTTGCAGTTCTTATTCAGTAGGTAGTGTCCAGTCACTGGGAAGGGGCTCCTGGCATAGGCAGGCAGGGTAAGGAGACACAGGGTCTCTCCAGAATACCCAAAAGTCAGTTTTAAAACCTGTCCTAACACACGCACACACACTGCCTTCTCCTTCATTCAGAGCATGCTTTACAGGCAGAGCAATGCTGTCCATCTCCCATGAACATGTGTGAAGCCTATGGCTGGATTTGCTTCCCCTTAAATTTGGCCAAAAAGAGCAACTTCCACTTTGCAAGTGTTCTGCAGGTGATGGGCACAGGCAGAGCGAGGAACACCTCCCAAGCAAAAGTGCTTGCTGCTGCCTCTAGAGCATGTGTGAACAGAGCGATGAATTCCCATTTCCTCTGAAAACAAGGCAAACTCTGCTTTTAAAAATAACGAGGTCTATTATATATGTGCACAGATATTCGATTTACTGATAAATAAAGATATATGTAAATCAGTAATACACAGGCACCAATTCTGATACTCAAATAAGGCTGTTACAAGTGAAAGGAGAATTTAATCTCATGTTTTCATAGATCTAATCTGTCCCGTTCCTCTGGTTTCTTTGAAATACACAATTACATGTGACTTAGTACAATTGGAAGACATTTATTACCATCATTAGTGGCTTGGGTTGAAATCAGCTGTGAAATTGTGTGCACATTAACTTGCGAAGAACTGAGCAAGCCAGAAACCCTGGGAATTTATTTTCTAAGTGGCTGCAGAGCTCTTTTACTGGAGACAGAGCCACCAACACACACCGCTGATGTGGGCCCAGGGGCAAGGGAAGACACAGAGGAATGGTCAGCCCCCTCACCCAAGCCCTCACTCATGGTTCTGCCCTGGGCTGAACCATCTTCCACCTCCCACCAGGCACAAGGAGACTGAAGGTGCTGGGGAGACATGAATCTTTATTACTTAAGACCAGTCAATTAATTCTGCAAGTGAGAAGGTAAATACAAAAAGACAGGCTAAATCGCTATTTTCACTTTAAGTACAGGTTTATCAAAGAAAACTATGAGGAATGGGAGAACATGAAAAAATCCCACATTCTCATGCATTTCAAGACGGCTAATGAGGCTGAACCTTCTGGGAGATCTTGAAAAGAGCATTATTCCACACTCTCGCTCAGGTCAGGTACCATATTTATTCTTATTAATTGTTAAAATTCCCTAATGTAGTCCTATTGCTGGCTGTGCTTCCTTCCTTCACAATTTATCCATTATGCTGCAGCACTTGGTTCTTCCAGCAAAGCTCCGGCAAGTGCTTGCCACAGGGAATTTTACCGTCATGATGCCACAGACAGCATCACTTGAGAGTACTAAAGGTGTGCCTGGATACACCCCGGCATAGACAGCTGCAGGGGTAGACAGATGAATTATTATTATTTTTTTTTAATAATCACTGCAGCAGGCCAAGCAAGTCACTTAGCAATGAGTAATTATCAAGAGTTGCTTTGAATATTGCCTATGGGGTGAAAAGCTAGTCACATACCTGAGCATTTTGCCGCAAAATCTGTTTTCTAGAACCTTTTCCTGCTTGTCTATACTGATGCCTGCAGCATCTGACAGTTCATTCCATGCCCATGCCATATCCACTTCTATCTGTTCTATGTCTCAAATATCCATCTGCTGAAAGAAAAAAAGCCCTTTCACTTTCTCACAAAGGCGTTGGGAGGGCAAATAGATTAAAGATTAGGAGACAGTGTGGATACTGCAGTTACTGGACCATACAAATCCCTCGGGAATAGGAGCAAGACATTTTTATAAGTTCATGGATTTGTAAAAAAATTGCTTGTCTTCTTCAAAAAAAGCTCGATAAGGAGGAGGCAGAATTTTCTAAGGTCTCACATTTATGTTTCACCTAATTGTTGGTAGTTTGGCAATGTTATTAAACAATGTTGTAGAAAGTTAATTATTTTTAGTCAAGCATTGTAACAGGGCAATAACATTTTCAACAAGAGATCTGTTTGAAAGGTCAGTGACCTCATATAAATTGATAAGCCTTTATAAATATCTTTCAATGCAGGTGGAACAATATTTGTACGTTTATGACAGAGCTATAGAGTTTAGCTTGCTCAAGACCATTAAAGATCTCATGTTTATAGCTGAACCATAAATGTCATCAATGCAAACTGTAAAACTATGCCCACTCGGGCTTGATTTTTTTCAGAAACAGCGTTGCTGGTTTTGAAAATTGAAGGTCACCATGAAAGCAGGAAGCTTTTCATGTACAGAAAAACCTGACAATTGTCTTAGTAAAGTTTGATTTTCTTTTGATTTAACTGAAACATAATTCCTGCATCATCTAGCTTTACACTTTCCAACGCAGAAACAACACTGTAACAAGCATCTTCTTTAGATTTTGGACTCCTGGAAGTAAGCTATTACATGATTACTTGAACTAGGAACACAGGAAATTTCTAACTTCAGTTTTCTCATGTACCAATATAATCTCCTGGACAGGTTTTGCTTTTCTAAGATGCCTGCTACTTATTGTGCCACTAACAGAAAGGTGAGGGGAAAGATATTAAATGCTCTTTTGCAAGGACATCCCAGGTTCATACTGTGTTTGGATTCACATGTGCTAGGTGATCAACATGTCAGGTCTTTATGAATGGAGGAGATCATATACTGAACTATCTCACTGATATTCTGCCTGAAATTTCAAAGCTAAACAATGTCTGTCTTTTACATATGATTCATCTCCTAGGAATTCATGCCTTCATAGCACCTTCTCTAAAACAGGAAATAAATATGTGTTGCTAAGCTACTTTCATGCTTTGAAAAATCCCACTGCCGTTTCCATTGTCCAGTTTGTGTTCTGAGGGCTGTGCTCCATCACAGGGACATTTTTCTCCCATAATGAATACCTGCTCTTTCTACCTTTGCCTTAATTTCTGGTGAAGGCAAAGAGTCACATAGATTCCCTGCATGTTTTGCATCTTACACCTGTGCCAAATGTGCTCTGGCCTCACATTGTGCCACCTGGCTGGGAAGTGCCCAAGAAGATGCAGATGATGTTCTCCAGGCATAGATGGAAATCCTCCAGGCAGCGAGGCACCAAGCCAGCACTGGTGACCTTATACTCCTTGCTGGAGAACTCCCTCAAGAACATGACAATGTCTGGGATGGAACACTTGATGCTCCAGCCAGCGCCAGTGCTTTTGCCTAGCAGCTGAAGTAATCTGCATCTCAAGGATCCACTCCCTCCATCTTTCCATCTTCAACTTGGCTGCATATAAACTTTATACAGTATACAGTTTATACGGTACTACTTCCCAGCTGTACCTCTTAAGAGTAGCTGTGTTTAGGTTAACCAGGTTAGGAGTCATAAATAGGAATAGCTAATGTGATTGTACAAGCTTCCCCCCCCAGATCCTGGTCAATATTGTAACTCTGACCTGTAATGCACTCTCCCAGCAATTCCAGTACTGGGTGTCTCTTAAGCAAACACGGCTAATCACTTCAACAGGTTGCTGACTTTTATGAATTGAATTGCATAGCAAATAGCTGTGCAGTGTGTACAACACTGCCAGACAAGAAAACAACATCATTGTGTAGGGAAGAATGTGCCCCATCTCAAGAGAAGAGCAAAAAAGTGTTATGCTACTTCTTTTAATAGAAAGATGTTACTTGGGGAGGGGGTTGTTTTTTTTTGTTGGGGTTCATTTGGCATGTATCTGAGAAGCTGGTGCTGAAATGATAGGTCAGACACCCAGGGAGCTGGATTCTGGGTCTCCATTTCCCAAAGTGGGCACTTGATGCTGAGTAATGTGTGACAGTGCAGTTGAGCAAAGGCAGATAAAAGCCAAATCCTACAAGACACTTGGCTACCTCGGCAGCAGCAGCCAGACGAAACCCTACACTGAACAAATCAGATGTACGCCAAGACAGCGGCTTTCTCCCAGCACCTAGCTGGGTTTCAGACTCCCCCTTTGCAGCCCCTCCCGGCAGCTCCCTTCCCTTCTACCCTTGCCTTGAAGGCTCAGGGATGCCCAAAGAAAGGCTGGAGGCTGCTGGGGGGAGCATGGCTCATGCCAGCCCCTCCATAATCAAGAAAGGCTTTAACAGCTAGGCTAATCCCCCGTCCAAGGAAACTTCGTATTTTATCAGTTCTGCCTTTGGCAACCTTCTTCCATTTCTAATTTCCAACTCTTGCCCCGGTTCATTTCCATGATTTCAGTCTTGTTGAACCTGAAAGATATTTGACCACATCTTTCTTGCAATATGTAGACTGGATTTACATTATAGTGATTCAGTTTTCTGTAGGTTTTGGCATAATTAGCCAGTCAGGCAAGCTAAACGATAGATTGCTTTCTACCATATGCTCAAAGAGCATCCAGCGCAGTTGGAATACTCTGGAAATAATTTCCTTGCAATTTTCAGCAATCTAATACAAATTCTTGGTAAATGATACATTAGTCACATATTACACAACATGTCTTTCTCTGATAACTTACAGTTCATTTTAACTGTACTAAAAATAGTGGTTATAGCCCTCATTAATTATAAAGATGTGGATACTAAATTGCTACAAAAAGCTTTCATGCCAGGAACTGCAGCTCCCTTGTTTGTGTTTGATGTCTGTATTATGAGACAAATAATGTTTCCTCTTCCAAAACCACAGGGTCTGGCCCAGAAGATCTGGCAAAACTCTTGAAAAAAACATTGGACAGATTGTGGGGACACACAGGCTTCAGAAGGGTCTCTGATACCTAGAGTTCATGAAGTTCCTCTCTCTATCCAGCTGCCCTGAGCGCTGAGGCACAAAGTTAGTGCAGGGAAAGATTGGGAGATCTGGGAGATCACCCCGTGACTTTGAAAAGGAGTCACCTACTATCCACAGCAGATCTTCCCTTTTCATAGTTTAAAAGATGGAGGGAAGGATAGGAAAGTTGCTGCAGGCTCAAAATGAGACTGAGAACCATCTGGTCTCTGTCTCCTACACTTGGAAATGGAGAGTCGGTTGCCCAAAGGCTTCTTACAGGCATATGGCACCCCATCTTCAAATCTCCCCTGGAGCAGCAGCGATGTGGCCTCACAGCACAGAACTGATGATGACCAAAAAGGCTACATCGAGCCCCAGGGCTCACCCCTGGTTGTGCATCACTGGCTTCAGCGAGGTCACGCAGCCGGACACTTGGCATTGCTTGTGGCACTTGCAAGATCTTGATTAACGCTGGAGAGAGCGCGACTCTGCAGGGAATCCCGTTGATTTCAGGAGGCTATTTTCAGCATGTGGGACCAAAGGTCATTAAAACTGGCAGCACTGTACTGAGGTTAAACAGCAATGTCCCTTCAGAAGAATTTTGTTTGGAAATCTATTTGCATCCTGTGGGAACACAGGCAAATGAGAGAGATGATATAAGTCTACAGAAAATGATTGGTGTGAAAATAGTGAATAGGGAACAACTAGCACATTTCTAGAATGAAAGTTACATTTCCACAGCAGCCTAAACTGACCTAAGACAGGCTTTGGCCATCCTGTCTTCCCCCACTAGGCTGGAAATCAAATTAAGAGTACCCTGCGGGTCTAGCTCCATGAAGCAGCTTAGCATGGAGCGGGATGAGCACCTCCTGAGCCTGTGTGCAGCTGAGGCTGGGACCAGGCAGAAGGGCAGGATGCCTTGGCGTTGGTGGGACCTGCCCACCCTACCACGGCAGGCACCAACACCCCTGGACAGCCGGCAGTGCAAACCCCTTGTCTAACACACCTGGTGTAAAGGCCACCATCAAACAAACAAAAGATACTTTTTTCCTGCAGTAATGCAGAACAAAATGGTGGCACTTCTTCCCCCTAGCATGTAATGGAGGCATGAAGTTTACAGGTCTGGGGAGGGGTTAGAGAAATTCAGGGAGAACGAATCTAGCAGCCAACTTCTGAAAACTGAGAAGTTGTGCTGGGAAAGTGTGGTTTCATAAGAGATCTGCTGTTCCCCATGTACCATCTCTTCACCCCTTTGGTGACGGACCAGGGAACTGCTGTCGGGACAGCTCAGACACTGCTGTGCTCACCGGCACCTTCTCCTTGTTCACTCTCATGACTCAGTCTAGTAAAGCATGCACAGAAATTTACTGTACCAGAAGAATGACTCCCTTTCTTGCACTTTTCTCCTTAATTCAGCTTCATCCTATGTGTAATGACATAGGGGTCTTTGGGTATGTGTAAGGTTTCACTGCAGTAGTCATACAGTACAAAAAAAAGACTCTTAAACTGATGCCATTACAATTTCCTTGCCAAAATACAATGGTATAAGCTGGTATAATAAGGCACTCCATGATTTATTGTGATTGAGGGCCAGATTCAGAAAACTGTCACTGCATTCTTCTTTGTCTCAGATTTGATGGATTTTCCTGGGTATTTTGGGGGTTTGCTTTTGTTTGGTTTTGTCACCTAAGTACAGTGGTGACAATTGCTACAAAATGCAGAATTTATGTCCTTTGAGAGGGCCAGTAAAATCAAAACTCTTCCCAGGAAACCTTTTTGTCTTCAAAACCCAGAGGCTCCAACAATGTTACTGTGGTATATTAAAATAGGTTAAGCATTTGCAAAACAGGACCTCAGACATTCACTTCATTAGAAACAGTCAGAAGGCACAGCTCTATCTCAACATGCAGTGCAAAAAAGACAATAATGCTCCAAAGCCCACAGCACGTAAACTGGTTAGTTAATGTGAGGTGGCCACGGGACATTCAAAACAGCCTTGTTAGTTTTGAATGGTCCCATCCCTAAACTCTTTTAAATGCCAGGAGTCAGCTAAAAGTTGGGCATTGTGAAGTTTTCCTGCAGCGAGCGTGAAGCTGAGCTCCTCCTGCTCGTGCCCACGTGCGGGTAACATTCCCAGACTCACTCCAGCAGCAGCGTCTGTGGGTAGAGTAGCATTGAGGAGAATTCCTCAAAAACTCTTGCTCAAGGGCCACTTTGGCTCCTCAGTCTCATGCTGCTCCTGCACTCCTGCGATGGCAGCGACTGAGAAGCATTGCAAAGCTGTTGCTGCATGTAGGCAAGGGATCTGCTGGAAGCGGTCAGGTCTGGAGGTCACCTTGTGGATAGGCAGGGAACAGTAGCCCAGAAGGATGGCCAGGTCATGTCCTCCTGTGCGAGCTGCAGCATCATGCTCTGTTAGATGGGTGCTACCAGCTCTAAAAGCAGGGAGGATCAGGGTTTTTGTAGAACACCTCCCGGAGGAAACTAAGTGCCTCTGAGGACTAGCAGGCAGGTGTTTCCTTTCTCTTTTCTGCAGCCTGGTACCAGCACATCAGAAGCTATTTTTCTTATGTATTCTTCCAAGCTTGACCAGATTAGTCTTTTCATCCAACATGCTGAAAATCACTTGTGCAACAGTTCTTGGGCTCAGCCTTTTATTCATCCCTAAACTATTAACCCAGACCTTACTGGATCTGTACCCCAACCTGTCTGAGAGCCCTGTCTGGGCTGGTAGCAAGTACACAAGGAAGAGGCCTAGAAATTGCAAATGATGTTGCCAGAACTCCTCCATGATTAGAACTATTTTCATACTTTCTGTGCTTTCTGGCACTGGACCTGTCACAGGACTGAGTGCCCCTCTCCTGGTTCAGCCTTGGACACAAGTTACCTACGATTTCTAAACACAGGCATCAAATAAGCTATAATCTGGGGAAGGAATATAAGGGTTCCCTCTTCCCCCAAGGAAAGATGTTTGTAGAGCTCCTGCTGTGGCCGTACCCACTCCTTTGTGTAGGAATGAGCCCTTTTTCTCCCCAGATGAGCGGAACAGGGAGGGTACCCAAGAGGCGAGCCACCAGAAGGATGCAAGAGCGGTCCCTGAAGAGCTGTGGCCTGGCAATTGGGCAGAAGGTCTCTCGTGGCATTGTTTGTGTTGTATGGCTGCTGGATTTCCCTTCACCGTAGGGCTTGTGGAGGCTTTTAATTTAGCACAACTGGCAAGGAGCAGCTGTGGCAGTGGCCATACCAGTTAGCAGTCCCTGAAATAAAAAGCTCCATACAACCTATTTTTGTTGACCGCCTTAGCTGACAGAAATCACAGATTGCGAATTATTTATGCTCTTGTCATAAGATGACCACTGCCTCTTCCCAGGCGACAAGTTATAAAAGACTCATTCAGCAATTTGTTGGCATCTAGTATAGCAAAATCAGTCAGTTCTAAGCTGGTGATGCTAAACTGTCATGGAAATGAGATAAAACTGTATTACGGGCAGGACATTGCCAAGTCATGTTATTACACTTAAGTGACAGCTCCAAAATGAACATAGAGGGGCCTCAAGCTTTTAAACCTGAAACTGTGAAATGGAAAACACGTATTCAGCTGTCTAATCCTAGAGAGCCGTAACTGAAAATCTGCAGGCACCCAGCTTCAACAGGTCGCTGTGGGGGTAGCAGCACTGTATTACTGACCTTAAGTCAGATATCTAAACTCCCTGGATGGAGGGGAGGTGGTGAATTAGGGTTTGAATCCACCTTGTGCCAGTACTTTCTGCTCACAGATGACTTCCAGCTCAGCATGGAGGTATTTTTGGACCATCCTCTGGAAATGCCTAGCCTTCTTCCCTCATGATGGGTTCAGTCTTAACCCGGAATGCTTCATTCTGGGTTCTGCCACTACTGCCCATTACAGGTACTTAATTTGTGGGTACCTAGCCCCTTGCTGGGTGTATCCTAAGGTTTCTTAACTGCACTGAGTGAACATTATCCCACAAATACATGGTTTTAAATAACTTTTTTTGGCCAGTTTTGTATCTCTCCTTTACTGACTTTTTGCAAATGATCCCCTGGCAGGCAAAACGACACATTGTAAGCATATATTGCAGATTATTCACACCACAATTCACACGCTATTCCAATGGGCCCTAGGGGGAAAAAAAAAATCTACTAGAGCAGGACACTGGGAAACTGTCCTTTATTCACTGTTAACTTCAGCGAGGGTGAGGCAGTCCAAAAGGCTGGAGAAAAGTCTTGTGACGTGCAAAACATTCCCTGCTGCTCGTTGGAAAAAATCTGCACTTATTAGAAGGAGTAAGGGATTCCTGACTGATAGAAGAACATGACTCTGCTCTCTGCTGAACTCTCAGCATTGCAACTGGTCTGCGTTTGAGAGTGAAAAAGAACTGTTTCGGAAGTGGTCTGAGACATACATTTCTTACTGCCACCTTATGCTGCAGCAGGAACTGTAGATTGCCTTTCTCCCTCACTTCGTTCTCTCCAATCCCGATTTCCCTGAGAAACTGAGGGACGTATAATGCCTCTTTCCATTTACCCCATCTATCAGACTATTATCAGTTAAAGCCATTTAAAGCTATTAAAGTTTCTGCTTTTACCATAACAAACAGCTTACTTTGTGAGCTCATTCATGAAAACGAAATTATTTTTAGAGGCTAATAATGACAGATAAAGTGTGTGTTATTTTCACTGAACGAAAAATGTCTAATTCTAGGCTTACTGGTGGTGCTTACGTCTGAGCTGCGCCTGGGCCACAGCCTCTGGATGCTGGTGAGGTTCCTCTGATGCCATGCCAGTTTTTCCCCAAGGGAAATTTGTTCTTCTTTTTAGGTACGAGCATCTGCCTATTGTGCTATTTATAACATATTTATTTCACAGAATCTAATTTACAGCTATAATGGCATTCAGAAACACAATGAATGAAATTAATGTATTTTCAAAAATACTTGAAAAGCTTTGGGAATGATAAAGATATGAATAAAGAGATCCTTGAATATGCTGCTGAAATTAAGTCGCATAAAAAATCACATCCAAATTCACTGGTTTCGGTGGCATTATTTCTGACTTTGATATTGATACTGGTATAAGCAAGAGCAGAATTAGGTCCTTGGTGTTTTCCAAAGTCTGGAAGGACATCACGCATAAAACTTAATGCTTTTCAGACTTTGTAGTTGCATACACTCATCTGAATTCTTCTTTTATAATGGCCAAGCCATTAAAAGGAGACCTTTTCTACCCCTCTAGCATGTAGCAGCATTAATAAATCAAATGATTTCTTGCGGGCCAAAGTAAGTTGGCCTGAAAAAAACTTTGTATAATATGCAGGTTATGTAGTTGTGATCTTCTTTACCCTAATAATATGCTTCTTTATACAGCATATGTAATAGCTGTTTAAAGAAAGCATAAAATCAATATTCTTTCAGAAGACAACTTTTTGGTTGAAAAGATGTAGCAATAGCCATGCATGTAATATAGTTTAACAATCTTAAATATTCCAGACAGGAAAAGTTTTTTGTCAAAGTCTCTGACAGTTTAAACTTTAAAGCTTCAGCAAAACTTTTAAACTTTTAAACTTTGAACCTGTTTGAACTTCATTTGATTTATGAATTATTAAACGTACCACTGAAATTCACCGTCTTTATTTTCATCTAGTAAAGATTTTTTGTTTAAAAGCTACAGATGAAGAGTGGGAACTAAGAAAATGCAGCCTGAGGAGATTATAGCCTTGTTTTATCAGAACAGCATTCCTCTCAGCTGTATAAAAAAAAACAAACCCACCAGTAAAATATTTAGAAGTGGGAGAGATAAAGGGCTGAAATTGGTATATACAAAGGGTGGGGAAAATGAATGCTAAACTGGAAAGCCGGATTAAGCAAGATTTTGAAAATTAGATACTTCTAAATTAATTATTTAACTCTTCCTTCACATCATCCCCTTTTTTTCTGTGTCAGGATTAGGAGAAGGGCAGCACCAGGTTAACAGTGTCTTTAACATGAAGTCGAGGGCAGTGGGAAGGAGGAAGGCATTACTTTAGCAAGTAGCTCTGGAGGAAACAAATCTCTGGAAAGGGAAATGCCCTGAATGGCTCCCAGCGTCCCATGCCAGAGTCCTGGCTGTAATTTATGTCGCTGTTGATGGGGAACCTACTTAAATCACGGCACTGAAACCATATAGGCATAAAATGGAGAAGGTCGGTGCCGCCGCTGTAGCAGTATTCACATGCTGCTTATCACAGCTCTCAGGTCTTGTCCCAGTGTGGTCTGGGCACCGCACAAGGATCTTTCCAAAAGCCTTTTGGAAAGTCTGCCCTGGAAAAGGCACCCAGGGAGCATGGCGGTAGTCTGTGCACAGGCGGCGGGTATTTATAGCCTGTGTCTGAATGAGTCTGTACAGATGCAGTTTATCTGGGAGTGTTAGATGCTGTCTGCATATTGATGATCCTTCGCTAGCGGGATAAAAGGAGAAATAAATAGAAGACAAACCTGCCCGTTTGCTATTTAATGAACTGCAAAAGTCTGCTTTGTGGGCTGCTTTGGGGTATCCTTAGCAGGGCTAGCTGAGTTCCCCAGAAAGACACTCACATCCCTGCCAGGAGCAGAGCTGAGCTGTATAACTGCACGGGCAGAGGGCAGGACAGCAGCACGGCTGCACGGCTCTCCTGCTCTCTTCTGCTGGGGTATGGTACCGTTGCGAAGGCAGTGTACAGCAGCCACTGGGAAACACGGGTTGTTCCAGCTCTCCTGTATGTCTTCCAGCAACTGTTGTCACAGGGCAATCACATTAATAAGGCCAAAGATAAAAGGCATAAAGCACATAGGGGAAAGTGAATGAAACTGGAGCTGCATGAACGCTGACATACCAAAACTTGGCAAACATGTAATGTCAACAACGTAAGTTACAACTGAGCTTCTGAACTCACAGCAAAAGGAATAGAAGGCAAAGGTAAAAATGGGGAAAAATTGGTGAAGAGGGAGGGCAGAAACAAGGTACTCCTCAACCCATGTGCATGCAGCCATTACAATAATCCATGCAGCATCCAGCATCAGGTTACACACTGAAAATAAGGTCTTAAATGGGAGAGAAACTAGATAGGTGAGTATTTTTCTCTAATAAGGAGCTTTTTGTCTGTCTGTTTCCTTATACCTTGTTCAGGATGATGTTGTCTTACATAGAAAAGGTGTAGTGATCCTACTTGCTTCCAGGTGGTGCAGAACATCAAGGCTATTCACCGGTGAGGTGAACAACACTGGGACAACGTACATGAGTAGACGCCCCATAGTGTGCCTAGGATGGGAGAATCATGAGCCTTGAGAACTGATTTGAATCAGAGCACTTCAATTTATCTGATGTCAAGTGGGTTTTACTGAGGGGCTGCCTTCAAAATAGGGCTACTTGAAATTTTTTTGCTCTGGAGTGTATTTGCTTAGAAATGCAAAAACCTGGAAGGCTTATGGATAAGGGGAACTGTAGAGAGGTGCAGAGCCCAGCTATGGGACACTAAATCACAGACAGAGGTCTGGACACCAGTAACTGCATTAGTTCTGTAAGAGCAATCACAAGAATTGGGCATTTGGCACACATTTGCTTACATTTCCTGAGCAGAAAAATAATAGCACCATTCCTTTGCAGTGCCAGATGAGTTTGCTCTTTTGTTCTGAGCCATGCTCTAGAGGCTTTTCCATAGCAAATGCATGCAGGGGCACTGGCTCAGGTAAATTAGAGAAAGCAACGGACAGCCTACTGCGTGAAGCCACTATGGCTGCATCCCCTACACAGTGGAAACTCAGCACCCCGTGACTCTGTGGTATTTCAGAACTGACCGACCCTATGCAGTCACCACCCTTCTGCAACACTGTTTCAAACACATAACACATGCTTGAATTCTGAGGACATTTTCTTGATTTCAGAGAAAATTAAATTGTTCAGCCTTACCGTGAAAATTAGGTGAATGGGGCAAGACTTCTTTCCCCCGATAGTTATTTTCACAGCCACTTGCATGTGGCCACGCAAGAGGACTGACATGATACACCATGGCAAGGGTCTCTGCAGCCATTTGTTCCATCACATTTCACTTGTGCTGTCTCTAGGGATGCACTGAGACAATAGTAACTCAAGATGGAGATTGGCTTTAAAATCTGCGTTTTCCTACAGAAGCCGAGAGATAAAAAGATTAAATAATGCCTGGCCCCAAAGCTCAGGAGACTGGCAACCATCTCAGCCCTCAGCACGGAAAAGCAGCTATCTCCCACCCACCCAGTCAACGCCCCTACAATGCATCCTGCGAGCAGGCTCAGGTACAAGGGGCTTTCTGGATGAAGTCATCACAGGTTTCTGTAGAAACACATCCCCTCCTATCCCTGCCAGCTCTGGGATCAATCTCTCGACCAGCAGTGCCATTTGAAATGTGGGCCTGTGAACAGCGATGGAGGCTTCAAAACCGAGCTGCTTGGAGCAGCAGCGCTACCTTAGCTATCTAAGGGTTCAGCAGCTCTGCAGCCGTGGAACTACTACATGCAGTTTTACCCATTGCACTATTTAAAAAATAAACTAATTGTCACTTTGGCTTCCCTGCAGCCTTTCTGTTTTGTGCACAGTTCGAAATTTCCATTGGTGCCCTGATCCAGCCAGGGGCTTTGAATCAGCTCCGTAGGAAATAGGTCAGTCCACAGAGCAACCTGGGCTGTAAAAGCAAGCCTGTACTTCAGGAAACAACCAGACTGTGTGTGTGTGTGTGTGTGTGAAGTTAAAAAAAAAAAGTAAAAAAAAAAAAGTCTTTGCTCTAGGCTTTTCTGTGAAGTCTGTGGCAAAACTCAAGGAAACCGTGTACATCACAAGCATTTTAAGAGAAATATTTAACAGTGGAATTTGTGACTCATGGAAATGCATTTTAATAGTTCTTCCCCAGCACAAAGGCAGAGGAAAACACGCAGCCGGGCAGGTAGAGTGGCTGCCGCTGGACTGGGCTACTCCAGCTTCTAACACACTTGAGCAGTGGCAGAAATATGGATAGCAGGGATTAGACAACACTGCAACGACTTGGGACTAGCAAGGCTGAAAGACTCTGACAACGTGAAGTTTTGACTCATAAAGGACTTTTTTTTAAGCTCTGAGACCTTTCACCTTCTGTTTCCTTTGCCGCTTGTAACCTTCTACGGTCTTCGAGGGACCCCTTCCAGTGCTCCCCCCGGGCTGTGCCTGCAGCAGAGGTGGTCTAGCGTGCCCGTGGGGTGCGTGGAGCGATGGAGGGATGGGGAAGCGAAGGGGCCAGCGGCACCCAGGGCTCCTCGTCCTCAGGGTGCGCCGGTCACATCCCCCACACAAATATGCCTGAATTTGTCCTTCAAAAGGGTGCGGGGGGGACACGCCAGGAGGGGCTGCGGGGGCCGGGCGGTCTCCCCTCCCTCAAGTTTTGGCCGGGCAGCCTCCCCCACCCCCCGCCCCCCTCTATCCCGCGAAGCATTTGAAATATTTCCACCCTGAAGTGGACCAGTTTCTCCCGCCACTTGTAGTGCTTGGCAAACAGCGGCGGCCTCGGCGGCCCGGCACATCCCGGCCCGGCCCGGGCGGGAGCGGGGAAGGTGGGTGCCGGCCCCCCCGGCCCCGGCGCCCCCCCGAGCACGGCGTGGGCGTGCGCCTCCCCCAAGTGTGTGTTTTGGATGAGGCAGCGCATCAGCTGCCTGGTATCAGCGCGGCGGCTCCGGCGGGGCGGGATGGAGCCTGAGCAGAGCCAGGCTCGGGAGGGTCAAGTACAGGTTGCTGCGCAGGAAAGAGCCGGGGGAGGGGAGCCTGGGTCACTCCTCTCTCCGCTGTCTCTCCCTTTCTCTTTTTCCTTTTTTTTTTTCCCTCCTCCCCTCCGTTTTTTCCCCCACTCCCCCCCCCCCCCCCCCCCCCCCCCCCCGGAGAAGGGGATGTTGGGACTATTCCATCAGTGTGGTATGTCTGTGTAAACATCATTAGCTCCTATGAGCTGACACGCTGGAGATTTTCATTTCTTCTTACAAATCGCTCCCTTCCACAATAAAAATACCACGCATATTAGGCTGGATATGTTCGGAGGGAAGATGGAGATGTTTATTCTCACTGCCTTTGATCTCTCACAAAGCAAAAAACGGTTTCGGCAGAAGAATCCCACCGGAGACGGGAGAGGGTGAGGGTCTCCCCGAGGGCGGGGGGGCATGCCTGTGGGCTGGGCGTGAGGGCAGGCCCGGTGGCCTCGCCACGGGCAGGATGCGCTGAGCGGCAGCACGGCACCAGGGCACCATCCTTACCATGGGGGCACCATTCCACACCCCCAGGGCACCAGCCAGCACTCCCGGGGCACCATCCCACACCCTGGGGGCACCATCCCGCACCTCCAGGGCACCATCCCGCACCTCCGGGGCACCATCCTGCACCATGGGGGCACCATCCTGCACCCTGGAGCACCATCCCGCACGCCCGGGGCACCAGCCAGCACCCCCGGGGCACCATCTCACACCCTGGGGGCACCACCCCACACCCCTGGGGCGCCATCCTGCACCATGGGGGCACCATCCTGCACCCTGGGGCCACCATCCCGCACCCCCAGGGCATCATCTCGCACCCCCGCCAGGCCAGCTGAGAGGCCCTGTCCTTCAGCCGGGCTCTCCAGAGGAGCCCAGATGGTCCAAGTGAGGCAATGCTGTCTGTGAAAAATCTGATCTCCAGAGTACATGTGGGAAAAAATTGCCATAACTTTCTTTTTCCCCCCTAAATTCTCTGGTCTCTGGGGTATCTGGCTGCCAGTGGGGTTACTCCACACAGGGAGCTGTGCACGTGCTCAGCTTGGCCGGGCTCCGCAGAGCAAAGCTGAGCCCTGCAGCGCCCAGCAGAGCCGAGCCAAGCATGCTATCTCCCTTGATCCACTCCTTATCTCCGGGAGCAGTTGTGGCAAGCAGGGAGCTCCGGCAGAGAAACTTCCCTCATCCACTTCCCCCTTCTGTCTGTTTGCCCTGGCAGCCAGACAGCACTTTAGTAACCAGCAGATGTCCACACCCTTCTTCTTCCAAAGCCCTCTTCATTTTGCTTGCCTTGATGCCTTGGTAGGCATTACTTGCTTCCCACTCCTTAGTCATTTTTCGGCAAAGGGGGAAGCCCAGTGGGGTATTCTGCACGTAGCAAAGATAAAACCAGTGAGGTCCCTGCAACTGATATTAACATTACAGGTTTGGAGGTAGTCCTTTTTTCACACAAAATATAAAAATGGGATAACGTCAAGGGGAAGGCAGTCCGAGAGAGGCAGGCCTTGGAGAACAACACTCTCAGCTGAACTGGGCTCTTGTGCTTTCTCTGGCTTGTGCTTTGCCCAGCTCACCAGGAGAAGGCAGCAACCTCCGTACAGCGTGCAGGAGTCCTTACAAACCTTTGCGGTGAGACTTCAGCCAATTTTGATAAGCCCTACATCCCAAAGGCAGTTTTGGTCCAGGGACCCACCCAGATCCCAGGCTCTTTGTCTCTTTCTAGTGGGCTCTGTGCACCAAGTCATACAAACAGCTGGGCCCCATGTAATTAAGGCCATCCACAGAGGCCAAGCATGAGGATGCTGGTCCAGACCCTTTTGTCCCCAGCTGTCCCCCCGTGTGTGAGCAGGCGGCAGGGCCGCTGTGCTGAGAGGTGCCGGTTCAGTTGCTAACACAGAGCTGGCAAACACCAAACGTCAGCCTCTTCCCTGCCACAAAGATGATCCCTTTCCAATAGCATGCATGGTGTGTGCAGTTCAAATCCATTAGTCAGACTGCATTGGGTAATCTTTCCTTTTTGTCCTTCGAAGTTTTCTTTTTGTACCTCAAACGTCCCCTCCATAAATCTCCAGGACGAGGGTGTGGGCAGAACCTCCCTCGCTCTGTGTCCAGTTTCCCCAGTTCATCGGCTCAGTAGCCTGGTAAGGTTGTGTCAGAGCATTCAGTTCCTTCCTCCCACTTGCTCTTATGGTGATTAATCACCGAGGGCTCAATCGGGGAGCTTTGTTCATCTATGATGCTGTCTTTTCCCAGGCAAACTGAAGTTATTTGTATCAAGAACAAGCTGTGAGAGGTTTTTAACAGGTCTCCACACATATATAGTTGTGTGAAGGGAAAATCCATGGCTGGGAGATGGCAGGCTACTACTGTGAAGGAGTACTACTGCTTTAGAGTCTACCTATGTATCCAGAGTTGCTTCATGGCCTTCAAGCCCCCAGTTTTAAAGAATCGGCTGAGTAACTCAGGATAGCATCGTGCTTAATAGGTGTCAAAAGTCAGAGGTCAAGCAGAGTTACAATTTTTCCAGTGTCTGAGATTCTAGCCCTCGCTCTTTGAAAACATTTTTATGCCATGTGATTGTAGTCGAGGGACCGATAGGCCTGGAGCCCAAATCATGACCAAATACTGAAGGAGTTAGGAATTCACATTTCTCAGCTAGAGATGAAAAACTGGAGCCTTTCTGTCCACATAGGAAAAAATGCTGAAAATAATTAATTGATTAGGCAGAAAAAATGAAGTAATGAATCCAAAGGTCTTTGTTGAATTCGTGTTATTCCTTTTATCCAAATAAGAAAAATGGAGATCTCAAAATGCAGTTCACTAACCGCAGAGGGGGAAATGCCAGTTTCCAAGTTTGGGGGATTTCTCCTTAAGCAGCCAAACTTGTGATTCCTTTGGTGTAATTTTTTTCCTAAAGGATAAATGTAGTAATTCCAGCATCACTAATACATTAATGTAGGTAATGCTGAAATTACTAGATTGTATGATTTCAAAACATCTAATTTATAAGACAAGATGGTTTCCTTTCCTGCTAGGGCAAGCAGAGTGACTTTACTAACCTGGCTGTTGCATGTCCCACCGTCAGTGTCAGATTGTTCAGCCCACTGAGTGATCCCACAGGCTGAATGCTCCTGCAGCAATGATAAGGTGTCAGTTTTTCAGTGCCAGACATCCATGAATGACATCGTACAGGAACAATGTGCCCTCATTTTTATCACCGGAACTGCCTGAGTACCTAAAAATTATCTTGAGTAAATAAAAAGGGGGGCTACCTGTATTCACTTTTTCTTGTGGCTTCTGCATTTATTTGATGTTAATAGCTTAACAAATAGTTAATTAGTAGAAGTCTATACTGAAACTAATTTTTTTAAGGTAGCATTGATGGAAAGACAATTTTTATTTCATGCATGCTGACAATCACATAAAAATAAGCAATAATATTTAGTTTTTCCTAACCTGGGCTCAGTGAAATAAGCTGTAAATGTCTAGCCAGAACTAACGAGATCTGATCTCAGCTCTGCAGTAGAATCACATATAAACAACTGTTTGATAACATTTGTACAGACCAAAGTTTCTTAAAACCATACAGAAAATAATTTTGAATAAAGGCTCTTAAAAAGCTCATAACTTGTTTGCTGACAGCTCACAAACAGAATAAGCCAGGCCCTCTAGATAAATTATTTGCAATGAATTCTTTGCTCAGATCTAGTTCTCCTCCTCCTCCTCAAGCAGTATTTTTGAAGTGAACAGTCACGGATTACTGGGATTTCCAGCTCCAGAGATCTGCGAGAAAAAGAATTCACAAAAATGAGTGCTTTCCCCCCACCCCTTCATTTTGTACATTAATGTGAATTCCAATATAAAATAAACATGCCTGTTCTAAATTGTGATAGAACAGGGCTCATCAGGCAGAGAGCATCTGTCGCTTCTGTCCCTAAATTAGGACTTGAATGGGTCACCACTGTGAACTCTTGAGGCTGTGGAAGGTCTTGTGGGCAGACTTATTGTGCTAGCCACAAAGCAAATTATACAGGACCAAGAAGGCTTTTCCCAAGGCTAGCTACCAGCAGATAGCTTAAGGAACACAAAAATTACAGAACATTCAAAAATTAAAGTGGAACATTTTAAATGTGATTTTTAAAAATTATACAGATATATGTCAAATATTAAATATAATCAATTTTTCTATGGATATATGAAAAATTTAGAGGGTTGCCTTCCAGTGACAAATTCCTTCACACCCAATGTCAGCTGCAGAAGGGCTGTAGTACCATTTTCCCTTTGTATTCTTTGAAAGCCTTTGGTAATTTCAAAATCACTAGTTATCTTGAGGTTTGCTGTGCGTACATTTTATTTTAATGTTTCCTGATTACAACTATATAAACGGCTCAGTTTCAGGATGTTTCTTCCTGGCACTAAGTTATTCAATATAACTGCTGGTTTTGAACTGCTTTTCACATGGTTGTGTGTGTTTCATAGTGACCCAACAAAAAACCCAATTTTACCCATGTAAACAGTCCAGTGACTTCACTAAATTTGGTAACATGAACTGCAGAGCATCCCACCACCGCCAGCTGTGCCTACACTGTGATCCCCTCTCCCTCTTCTTCCTTTGCCATGCTTCAAGTGGGGGCTGTCCATGTGCAGCCCCAATCCTACGAGCAAATGTGCTGTAGCCTGGAAAGCCAAATCATATGCTGTTTAACAGCTTGCTTGGCATGGCAAGATCAGTGAGATCATTCATTTATGGACAGAAAACCTCTGCCTTTCCCATGGCCCTAGATGCTCTAACTTCATGTTCTCTGAGAATGCTGAAGCCTTTGTGTCCCCTCACATCTGCACCACCTGGCATCCAGATGTGGGGTGCTTCCAGCTGTGTATCCTGTGGCTGTGGAGCTGGCAGAGGGAGCCCAGGGCAGTGCTGAGCTCTCTTTAAGTGATGCTGTAGCAGCACCGCAGACCTGTAGGTGCCATGTGAGAGACAGATGCTGCTAAGAACAAAAGGACTGAAGGCCTGACTCAGCCACTGCTGAGGTGCAGCCAGAAGTGGTGAGGAAATGTTTGCTTTGAAGACTCTGAGATGCAATTCCTTCCTAACAGGGAAGGGGACAAAACAATTCAAACTATGTGCAGAATTCAAGGCCAGAAGAAACCATGTAGCAAGGCATTGCTAGGCTATATGGTATATAACATCATCAGCTGCAATCAGCACCTGTGATAAAGGCCTTTTATATTGCTGAAATAGCATCATTGCATTGTGTTTACTCAGCAGGTGCCACCTGCAAACCTTAGGAACACCTCATTTGTAAGTTAAAAACCCACAAATAATAGGAAGAGGAAAATTGCACTTTTCCATATCTGCCCACCATCATCTCAGAGCAGCACCTGAGGTAAAGTATATTCTGCTTTAAGCAAGAGGAAAGAGTGCAGCATCCAAAATACCAGTGTGGGCTTTGCAGACTGGATGAGAGACTTTCTGTGTGTTTACATGCAGATGCACAGGCAGTCTGAGCGCTTAGCTGTACGTGGGAAAGCTCTCTGTTGCAAGTGGGTACCTTGAAATGACAGCCACATAGTCTATGCTCAGAGTCCTCTACAGAGAGCGTATCCCACTAATGGGGGTGTTTTCCTCCAAGACAGACCTCCTTACTTGCTCCAACTTTCAGAAGATGCCGAGAAGCTTGCTCAGGTATTAACTTCAGTTTGACTTCTTGGTGAATTGCCAAATTTACCACTTTGGTGCAATCGCTAAATACAATTTTCTTCCTACCATTTATGCTTTATCTTGCCCCTAAATGACTCTCTGCTTTGGTGTCAGATTTGTCAGGCTCAGAATGGAAACATAAGGTGGTGTCATCATCGTTGGTGGTGGTAGAAAAATTCTTGTGCACTTTGGAGATGACAAACAGGTTGCTTTTATTTTCATTAGCATCAGCTGGCAGGGCAATCATTATGTGGGACTGGTTACAGCATTGTCTGAAGTCAGTTCTCTGGGCCTGCATCTGGGTCTTCTACTTTGAAATGTCTGGCAAGACCTAATCGGTGGTGCAACTGTTGTTAGACACCCCGGATTTCTCTATTATACGATGATAATCGGTACTTTTCAGGGCAGGCAGCCCTTCAAGCACCTAAAAAAACAGCTGCTGGCTGATTCCCTCTGCTTGTGGGCGACGCACGTGCCTGCGACAGCCCCAGGCAGCCCTGAACCCGGCGCCGCTCCAATCTGAAAGACAGCCCTGCTTGGGAAGGTGTGACTTTTGATTTAGTCGTCCTGCCAGAGACAGTAAGTTACTCACTGAAACCGCTCCTATCCAAATTTCTCTCCAAGGTGTTATCTGGGATGCTGGCTGCAAATGCCAGCTCATGGAGCACTGTTCAGTGGTCACCCTTCCTCTCCCAAACTCATCATTTTTTCCCTGTAAAATTATTTTGCTCACACCTAAAGCTGTTTTAACATTTTAACCAGCTAAAGCGTTTACACTCCTTCATGGGAAGCAGGTAAATGTCATATGCCAGCCACACTCAGAGGTGATGTCTCCTCCTACTGAACCTTCCTGAGATGGCAGGTAGTCTGGGCAGCAGAACAATCCTGCAGCCCTGGGAGGCAGGAAAATGCCCCAGAATTGGCTCTGGGGCCATTTCCTACCAACCTGAGAGCTCCTCTTGTTGCTTCACTATATAGCTCTTAAGTAACATACTCCCTCGCGCATACAGCAAGCTGCCAAAAAGTGATGTCTGATGGAAGTGTGGCACACCGCTGTGACAGAATTGACAGGTGGGAATCTAGACTTAAACTGAGTTTTCACTCATTTTCAGTGATTTTTAATGCTTTTAATGACTGTTTGCTTGATTTGAACTCTTTGTACCCTGGGTTTTCATTTAGAGAAAGACGAGGATCACTTTTTCACGGGGGACAGGATAGGTGTTGTTACAAACTGCACTAGAGGATGCTGCATCACAGCTACTTGCTCTCCCTCCTGCATCAGCTTCTCCCTGTTCTCTCAGAGACGGCAATGTAATGCTTGTTAAAATACTGTTTCCTGGATGGTTCCAAATGTTTCTTCCTAGGGGAAGAAATACTAATATAAATGGAAAACATATCTTTAAATAAAACCCCAACACTTCCAGGCAAACAAACATTAAAACCTGCCACATTCAGTTACACAGACAATGGAAAAGGAAACAAAACAAAAGCATATACTTAATTTTAAGGAAAAATGTAGCCCTGTAGAAGGGCTGTAAGCTGTAAAACAACAAGGTATCTCACAATGTAGCAGTGAAGCCCAGGTCTACGTGGATTCTTCACAAGGGGTATGAAATGCCTCTGAAGTTAGGAATTTTTTTGTTCACAGCCCAGCAATAGTCCTCATCATTAAGTTTTTCTAAATTCTCCCAAACAATTTTATTTTGTGTACAATACAACCTTGAGAGCAGTACTGGAAGATATCTGAATGTCCAGTTCTCAAAACAAGATTTCAACATGCGTCATGTCCCTCCTTGGATTATTTTGGCCAAGGGTGACAGGATCAACCAGAATTCCAGGTTACAGTTCATTAGTCCACGACAGCTAGATTATCTCTGTCTGCAAGCGGGGCAATTCTGACCATATGCATTAGGATCATTAAAACATTTCCTAGGGTACTAGATGCAATTTTTTGTGCCTTTCAGCAAGAATAGAAGCAATTAGACCTGAGCTATAGGTGTAATCAGCCAGCTAAGCACCTAACAATTTATAAATGATGAATTCTGTCCCAAATACAAAATTTTGGATGTGTAAGAGAAGATCCTTTCAACTCAGGATCCTTAGAAATGCACCTTCAAGCTGGGCTTTTTCATACAATTTGGCTTGGTTTTGTGCTAGGCTGGGGAATCAGAAAAAAAAGTGCTTTAACATCTTCCTGAGTTAGTGAAACAAATTATCAAGAGCATGGATTAGTCACTGGAATGCTTTACTCTGGGAAATGGTGAATGCTCCAAAGCTTGACATCATCAGATCAAGGCTGAACATCTTTCAGGAGGGTTGTGTGTTGGACAAGAGAAGTTATTGAGATCAGCTTGTGATTATTTGTACGTCATAAGTAGGAATGGCTGACAAGGAACCTGAAAATGTGATGAAAATCTGCGAAAGCAGATTAGTGGGGTTCCTTATGTCATCTCACGGCGTAACAGAAACATTTTGGGATCAGAAATGAATGGAGTGTTGCCTGAAGAGTGGCTGAGTCAGTACAGCTATCAGCTCCCTCTCTCAGTGCTGCATCAGCTCTGTAGTGCTGACAGCAGTAAAAAACTTGTTTATTGATTGTCAAAGAAGTATGACTTGAATATGCAGTCTTCAAACAGTTAGAAGAGGAAAAAGATGATTTTACATCCTCATCATTCTGGCTATCACTGTGTGTAGCTGCACTGAGCTGATCCAATTACCTCTTCTGTTGTTGTTGTTAAAGTTGGGTTTTTTTTAAGGAAAATTACTCCCATCTTAGAAGAATTAAATACCATCCTGGAAAAGAAAATGTTGACTCAGATAAGGAAAAGGACTGCTGGAAACATCACAGAAAGTAAATTCTGCCTTTTATTTAACTCTTTCCTCCACATTCCCAGGGCAAATGTGAGATGAGAATCAAAAATATGCACAAATTACAGAAACTGGAAAAAGTGAAAGCAAACATGATGCGTGTCATTGAAAAATACCCTAAAATGTTGGAAGAAACAAACATTTTACTTTCCATTCTCCCCAGGCACTATTCTGCAAAAACAACACAAAAACATTTCAGCCTGTTCTAGCAATGACTTTGTAGGACTGACCCCCATGCAGAAAGCCAAAGCAACGTCTGTGGTTCAGATAAGACACAAGAAGTACTATTTTGAAGGCAGCCTTTTTGCACAGGATGAATCCCACTGTTTACGTAGATGCAGGCAGCCCTATCTAAGATGAGACAGACATTATAGTGCCGTCATAGCAGCAATGCTATGGCTGAAGATGCTCTTTCCTATTTCTGGGTTCTTATCACAGGTTTCGTTTGGGGCCCATTGTGCTAGGTATGGTGCAAACGCTTGCAAGTTTTTAATGGCCCTTCACTTATAAAGTGGGGAAGTTTTAAATATGTGGACAGTATGGAAGGATGGCACTTTTGTGTCATTTCCTGTAAGAGCAGGGCACTCAGTAATCAATGACAGAACAAAAAGCCGCAGAGTTAGACAATAGGCAACACATGGATTTTGTTTTAGCTCATGTAACTCGAAAACTCTAAAAAAAAATAATTCAGAAATTTCTGATTTCTCCTGGACTTAGTGGCTCATGCTGACAAATGTGCCTGGTGCACAGTAAGTGATGTGTTTTAGAGTCACACTTCTTGTTACCAGCATATCAGCTATCAAAGGCGGACTCATTTCTTCATTTCCCATGTGCAGCCAGATCACCTGAGCGAGATAGAGCTGAGGGATCTGTCCCACTGAAAGAAGTGGCCCAGGCTTTCGTGGCCAGAAACACAGGAACTGCATGGGCTGCCTGACTTCGGGCAGAGGAACTCACCATGTGCACCAGAAGCATACAAAGCAATACACAACTATCACAGCAGGCCAAATTTCCAGGGGTGCATGGCACCTCTGTCCACTCCAGGGGAGATTTATCTGTTGATTCTTAGAAGGTCTCAGTCTAGTCCTTTTTCACTGCTTTATAGCACATTGTGAAAGCCCACAGGACTACCCCATACTTCTCACTGTGTGTTTTCTCCATGGTCTTTGCAAATTCTGCCATCACTTGTGTCCAGAAGAGCATTACCCATTAGGTGGGTGGCTGAAGACAGGGGCAGGATTTGTCTCCTCTTCAGCTTATTACCTCAGGTCTGAGCTGGACTTGCACAGACCACGTTCATTCATGGGGTTTTTGAGACTTCGTACATCTGAATGGAGCCAGAAAACTCAAAATTTGGGGTCCAATTGTCATTTCATGGACGGAAATTACATTTTAGGTCTCAAGTGGAAGCTAATACTCTAATGAAGCTCTCAGAACCAAGGTAAAGCCCATGTGTGTATACTGTTATGGCAACATTCTTTACACAACATTTATGACTGCAGCTGTATTTTAAAGCAAGATGGGAAATGATTGACTGCCTCAGGTTCTCATCCCCATCCTTGGAAATGTGTGTGCAGATCCCAACCAGCTTAATGGACTTATGGAGTCAAGAGCTACACACCAGAGCCAGTTCTCAGAGGGTTGTACAGAGCAAGGCCAGGGTGCTGCTTGCTGTTAGCACTCTCCTAAATTCATTTTTCTCTTTTCATTTTTTTAGTCTTTCTCCTCCCACACCTTTGCCCTCTTTGCTTTCTGAACTCTCACAGATATTTAAACATTGGCTTTGGTACTGAAACTGGGCCCTGATCTTATGTGAAAAAACAAGGGAAACCTTCTGAAGGAATAACCTAAGTATAACACCAGATAAATTAGAAGTGCTCTCTGCTGTCATTCAGCAAAGCCATGTGCAGACAGAGAACTTTCACAGCTATTAAAAAAAATGTGCTATTCAGTGCAAACTTGCCATCTGGCTCCTAGTGCTGGATTCCACTACAGTGTGCTTCTTGAGATTACACTCATCTGCCAGCCTCCCCCTCGCCTCCCAAGGCACTTAGGAAGACTCTTCTGGGAATAGAAAGTGAATTATTTTATCCCAATCACCATGCAGCTAACTATACATGGTAATTAAACAAAGAGACATTCTCCTTCTGCCATTGGAGGCAAAGGTTTTCTTGCTAGTCATAAATAATGAGTGCTTCTCAGGAAGATGAAAAGATATTTACTGAATAAACTGGTATACTGTTATCACGCTGATGGCCAGGCAAAGATAATCAAGTATTAAAATAGAAAACAAGAGAAAAATATTCAAAGCTGGGGCTTCTTATGCCATCTTTCATGGATGCAGTTATTCCAGATGATCACAAGCATCTCTGAGCACAGAAGAGAGTGGGAAATGTTTATCTCCGATTTAAACAGCCACGAAGACGGTGAAGTCCACCAGGAATGAATGTGGTTTCTGGGACACCTCACCTCCTATGGGCAAGGGAGTAGCTTTATAATCCCAGTGGCCTCAGTAAATAGTGTCTTCTGTATAAATGTTTGCAGGATGAGGCCCTCCTAGCTGGCAAGGTGGGGAGCTTTTCTGTGCAGTTCCCATTGTGTGTCTGGGAAATATTAACATTCAGGCACAGGAAAGTGCTCTTGCTTGTACCAAGCACCGCTGACTTCAGCTGTGGGAGACCTGCAAAATGCAAACCTCCCCAAGGGCACCCACTCATTTGGCAGCTGTCCTCTCCTGTCTGCAGTCCCAGATGACTCACGCTCTCCTCACGCTCTCCCTGCTGCTGGCCCAGATACTCCCTCCAGGCTCCAGCCAGTTTGCTGAGCTAGAAATTCCCAACAACACACCACAGTTCATGCAGTTCTGACCCCAAATCTGAAATTCCCAGATGGTTCAAGCTCTTTTTTTTTTTTTTTTCTGATCTAAAAGTTTAGCTCCCTGATGATTCAAATGCACCCAGTCTTTTTTTAGCATGCATTTGAAAAGCCTTGATAATTTTCATTCACCTGCAACTCCAGTCTTAATGTCAGGGTTGCCAGCTCTAAATAACAAAAAAGGTCATGAGGCGTGCATGCTCACGACTCTGTCCCGCTCTGTAGTCATGACGCTTACTTGAAGAATATAATGAGTGTTTCATTTAGTCTTCTGGTTTTGGAGCCTTAGAATGAACTCAAGTTATGCTTCCAGGACCTTAAAAAAACCTAAACAAACCTCAAACCAAAGAGATCATAGATTCTGAAAAATTCTCAGGACTCCTGGAGCTTAGCATTCGGCTAACCATTCAGTTAACAGGAAATTTGAAATTCCTCCTTGGTTCAGCTGCTTCCTCTTCAAACTTAAAATGACATCACGGTTCAGGATCCCATCTTGAATCTGAAATGTGATGACTGCCCCTTGCTTGGCTGCGGGGCTTCCGAAGTTTTCTGGATCTACAATTTCTGATGCATACCTCCTAATGGAGTTATTCCCCACTGAGTCCTAAACTCTTGCTTGGGTTCCCAGTTGGCTCTGCTTACTCCCGAGACTGAATTTATCTTATCTCACATATGGAGGTCTCTACTGGCTCCTGATCATTGGTTCCTTTTCCTCAAGAGCTGACACTCCTCCATGGTTTTCGACTCTACTTCTCAGTCTGCCAAGTAATATATAGCATGTTATTCATAATTCCATAAATGTGTTTTGATAGACCATTATTCAGTATCTTTGGTCATGCTGATGTCACAGACCTGGTAGTCTGTCAGGCAAACAGTCTTCCATTTGCCAAGACTTTAATGTCTAATGATTAAAAACACATTAGGAGAACTAAATATCCTTGTATCATTTTGAAACTTGTCCCTATCTGGAGGATACAGAGTTTTATGGATTCACACCAGCTATAATTTTGGTCCCTGACAAAATAAACTGCCAGAACATGTCCATCATGTTAGTTTGGTGTATTTCTAAGCTCATTCTCAACATCATATTCAAACCACCCTTATCATTCTAAATCTTCAAGATGATGCTAAGAAACCACCAGCTTCCAAATTCTGCAAAAGAGAGAGCCCACATCTGCTTGATGTATTAGGGCTGGACTTAACCCTTTCCCAAGCAGCCTAGCTCCACCAGGCTTTACAGCCTAGTCCAACAGCCCATGGCCTGACCTCAGCTGCTGCTAAGCCCAGCAAAATGCAGTGACATGGAGTGGACCCCAGCTACAGACAGCAGCAAGAATGAAAAGCAAGCAGGTATCACAAGCTCTGGCTCCCGCTGAAGTCTACCCTCACCACTTGTACAGCTGACACCTTTCGGTGTCCCTTAGCTAGCTGTCAGCATTGCTGTTTTGGTGATACCCCTGCCTACATGACTATGTTGGGGTAGAGCAGAAACTAAGAGCAGAGACTAGACTGCTGATAGGCCAAACTTGGCTCTAGTCTAGTGCCCTATGATTCACTCCCACACCATTGTTGCCTATTAATAATATGCTTTTTCCAAGACACAGAAAATGAATTACTCATAGATAAGACACTGAAAATAAAAACTTGTCAACACTGTATATTTAGAAAGTGACTGTGGGACAAATCCAGGTCAGTCCTCCATTCAGTGTAGAGAATCTAACACCTGAAAGGATTTGCTCTCTGCAGGGGACAGCACCTGGAAGTACTCACCACCTTTTCCTCTTGCCATACATTGGCTAGCTGGACCCGTGGCTGCAACTTCATACGTAATTCCACAGCATGGACAACAAAGCAGACAGGTGAGCTACCAACATTTTTTACATTTTCAACATTTTCATTGTGCCCATGAACACTGAGTTCTCTGCAGTAAGATTGGAGTTTCAGAAGTTTACTGAAACCTTCTTGGTCTTCTGCTCACCTCTCTTCCTTCCTCCAATGCTCTTACACTCCTCGTCTCCTCCTCCAAGAGGACAGAAAGGGAAGCTGGACTTCTGCATCTTCAGCACCAGATGTCCACTGAACTGATGATTTTACCCAGTGTGTACAAGCGTTGCCTTTCAAATGCAGCATCTAAGGGACTGTTTCAGTGTCTCATGAGACAATTTTACTTCGAAGTTTTCAAGGCCAAAAAAGATGGGTTAAAAATGAATGGAGGTGAGAAAACAAAATATGCATATGTCCCAGAAATCAGCTGCTGGGACTTATCCTTGCCGAGATCAGAAATGACCAGTTGCTATCTTCCACCAGTCTCACAGCATCATCTCTGGTTCTCCAGTCTGCGAAAGATCCTTCTTTACATTCAGAAGCTCAGCAGCATGATGCTTCTAGTCCCACAGACTTTTTGGGCATCATATTATGGGCCTGCAATGTGGTTTCAGATATTAACAACTTACGTAAGCAGTTTTCCACTAGGTAGTCAACGCATCCAAGCAGGCTTTGCTTAACAGAACCTAAATGAGCTTAAGATGCTCTTTCAAATCTTTCCTCACCTTTCAGTACTGATGGGTACTGAAGCCATGAGTAATGTTCAGTCAGTTTGTACATGATATCTCCACCATTTCCTCCTAAAGACCTCACAGTGAGTGGGTGCCTCCTGACGTGGAATCCAACTCGCCAGCTTTTCCAGGGTGATGCACTAATGCTTTGATCCTGGATGTTAAAATGTGTATTTTGAAGGATCTGGTGGCCTGGCCAGGTACTGTGACGGGAAGAAATGCTGCCTGCAGAGTTACTGACAAAGATGTTTTTTCAGATGACTCCAGAATTTGTATCAGAATCCTTGCCAGGCATCACAACTCTATTTATTTTCATTTCAAGGTAGAAAATGATACAAAATCACCTATCCCCTACTAACTTGAATTATGCCAAGCTGCATCCAGGATTAAACTGAATTTCTGAGAAATCTCAGATCTGCATAAAGTCTATGCATCAAGACAAAGGGTATGTGAGCAGTTGTAGTGACCATACTGGTAGATTTTCTGGGCTAACTGTTCATTGAGATTGTGGTGGTGATGTGAAAATATCAACTGTCCCTCTAGACTGCAGCTGGGGACATATTTCAAGTCATTATAGTAAAGTATTAATGCTATTGAACAAGTAATTTGTAGGACTTCAGTGAAAAATCGTTTCTATGTGTTTTGTCTCTCCTTGGCCAGAAAGATGAACTGAAAATAAGGAAGGCAAAAAAAGGCAAGGAACGTAATCAGGGAATAGAGAACACTTCTTCTGAGGGAAGACTGAGAGAGCTTACTTAGCCCAGCAGAAGGAAGTCTGAAGTATAAATGTATAAATGCATGAGGTAAACATCGTGAAAGGAGAAAATCTTAAAATAAGGGGTAATGACACTCCTGATGGCATATCCTGCAGTAGGACCAGATCTTGAGTATCTCGGACAAGGCCAAGATGATAGGGTCAACTTCAGAGTCATTGTTAGGCCCAGATGTGCTGACTGCCTGAGTCTCAGCTGAACCTCCAGATATGAAGTGAGCCCTGCTTCTCCTCACTTCCCAGCCTGCCCATCCCTCTCAGCACAGAAAGCCTATCAGCAGTAACCAGTAGCTCTCTGTTCCTCGTTTCTGGCTCTTCAGCATCCCATGCCTTCCCTTCAGCATGAGTGCTCATGACTGATCATGACCTCACTAAACCTTAATATCCTGAATAAATATACAGCTACCAAATTAACAAATGCAGCCTGCTGTCTTGTTCTAGATGTGGCACTGAGGACAACTGATCACTCTGTTCAACACCAGGTATGAATCTTCCTGGCACATCCCATTTTGTTAAAAAGACAATGTTAAAAGGTATTTTGCAAGCATCTCTTCAGGAGCTATCAAGGTAGATGGTGGTCTGCTCAGCAAACAGTGTTACATCAGCGCCATTGCATAGTTTCCCTTTGTATATGATGAGAGATTGATTGTGTTTTGACATTATGGATTGTGATTGTGACAGCACCTAAAAATGACAGCTTGGTTTATCTCCCAACAATTTACAAACATTAATTTCATGATCATGCAAGAATGATGCTCTGTGTTTACCAGAAAATGTGAAAAATCCTTCTAAGAACAACATGCTATGAGTAATAGATTTCTTAGGAAACAACTAGAGTGTAATAAGAGGAGTGTTCCTGACATAAATGCAACCCCTGGCAGCTGTGTCCATAGAAAGCAATGGAGCAAGGCTGGGAATCTGTTTATTTACAAGTGAAGTGTCTTTCCAGTAACAGTGGGAACATTGCAACTTAAAAATAAAAAATGCACACAGAAACACCTTACTGGAATGTACTTTTAACTTGAACTAGACTGGGCATTCATTCCTGCTGCCTCTTTGATATGGCAATAAGCAAGTGAAAGAATGTTCACAGTTTATGAATTCATCTCTGGGAGAAGCAACCCTGAATCCCTTATGAAAAAGATCTGGTTTGCAGTGGGAAGTCCTTTTTGTCCCAACTACTATTAAGTTTTCTTTGCCTGGATTTTCTGCCCTTCTTATGCACCCAAAGGTCTAAGAGACACAGAGAATAGAGGGACTTTCACTTACCCATGGCCAGTTATATGCATGTGCAATATGAGCTCCAGATGCCGAGCTTGGGTGCTTTGGAAGGAAAGGAGATGCAAAGCTACTGCTTGTGAACTGACAGGGAATGGACAGCCCGGACAATCACAAAAAACAAGTCATACTAGGCACACAGACTTGTCATAAGTGGATATGAGTTGCTTCTGAGACAGAACTATTATTGGAATCCTTACTTGGGAAGTTAAGGCCTACAGCTGCAATGGTTTTGAGACACCTACTTGCTTCTTCAGTACCTATGGGCGATACCTTGGTGCCTCGACAGACTCTCTGTGGCACCCAAGCTGCTGTCAAACCCCGCAGATGTCCAGATACTTCAGATGTCTTGACATCCCTTATGTCCCTTGTCTTGCTCCATTTCAGGTGACAGAAAGGCACCTTCATGCAAAAGCCATCCTACAAAACCTCTAGGAAATTGCTGGTGATTTCTGTATTCTCAGCCAGTGCATCCATTCACACTAGCCATCCTCCCCCCTCCAGTTTTGCTTCACAGGATGGAAAACGGGGATGCCCTGTGTGGGCAGCTGACCTGGCTTAGTCTGCAGAAGAATTTCTGCCTCTGGGATTCAAGATGGGGGAGGTGTCATCTCTGACCAAGTAAACTACATCACATACTCAAGTCCTGTTTCTTGCTTCATTTCACTCTTTATTTAGGTCCATGGTCAGGTCTGTTCTGAAAACTCTTTACTGCGTGCATATGTGCCCCCTTTTATTACACATTACATATTTTATTTTTTTACATATTTTATTACATATTTATTATTCATTACATTAGTATTATGACTCAAGGGTAAACAGGAGAGACATTGTAATGCCCATGAATCTGAACCAATTCCCTTTGTTTTCATGTCATCCAATGCACATACTTTACTTTTCACATCATATGTGACACTTAAAATTGATGTCGATCAACTTTTCATATCCAGTGGCAGGGGAGGGCTGAGATCCTCCATGGTTACCCACCCAGACCTCCATCCCATGAACAGTGCAATAGCCTGGCCACGTGCTGTAGACCCAGCACATTGTGGAAACATTGACTTTACCCTGCGCACATGGCAGAGCACAGACATCTTCTTGCCTGCAGCCTAAGTTGCTGCCTGGATCTGAGGAGTACCCAAGGAAAGGAAGGTGGCAGGAACAAGCTGCTCCTGTCTCTCCCAAAACCTGCTGGGGGCTAAGTGGGGAGCAGGTGTGTGTGAACAGTTCATGCTCACAAAGGAAGCCTTCGTTACCATGCCCAGGTATGACTGATATTCACCTGGAGGGGTGTCTGGTAGGATGATGTTGTGGTCCCTTCACAGCAATGACCCAAGTAGCCCACCTGAGCACTCGGGCAGCATGCACAAGAACCAGGTTTAACACTGCCTTTGCCCTCCGCTGTCCGTGCTGCTTTGGATTACCCAGAGAATCTGACTTAGGCAGACCTTGGGCTTCTGTACAAGAGATAGAAAATAGGGTAATTTCAACTCTTACAACACAGAACCGATTATAACCTGAGTCTCCTGGTAAAGGCAGGGACACACTTTGTTGAACGCCTTACTTTTCCTTGGGATCCCCTCCCTCCATCCCAGGATACCTTGTTACTTTCTTTGAAACAGTTTGTATAGAGCGAGGGGATTTCAGGTTTCTGCTCAGTGGACTCAACGACTTCCAACTGCTCGCCGGGGTTTTGATGAGAGGTCGGTGGTTACGGGGTACCAACTGCTCCTTCTGAGCCAGAGCCCAGCGCCTTACTCCCACGGGGGAGCACTGGGGCTGTCACACTGCCCAGGGGAGGGGGCGGCAGGGGAGGGCTGCTACAAACCTGCAGTTTCATCCAAGGTAGAGCAGAAAAAAAGAATCTCTAGTGTCCCCTCTTCACGGTCGCGGTGCCGCCAATAAATTATTAATCTCGACGATTAATTAATGTTTCAAAGAGTGCACTAACGCAGTAAAGATGGGCTAGTTGTTGCAGTACCGCTTCCTCCTTGCACAGCCGCTGCTCTCCCCGCCGTGCCAGCCCTGCTCCGCCGAGCGCCTGGTGAAACCCTCCGGTGCGCGCAGGCAGGCAGGGAGGTCAGGCTTGTTTTGGCAGTTTCAGCTGTATTTATCCCAGATAGCAGCTGAATTTTACCAGTTGGTTTAGCCTTTGGTCTGCAAGAGACAAACTGTTATTTCACTGCTCTTTAAAAACAGCACTGAAGCCGCCGTTCGGAAGAAGGCGTGCGGCGGTGCGGAGGAGCAGCAGCCGGGGCCGGAGCCGTGCCCGCCGGGGCCGGCCGCAGCCAGGGCTGAGCCCCGCGGCGAGCGCCCTCGTGTGCCCACCGCGCCCGCCGCACCTCGCCCGGGGCTCCGCGCCACGGGTGGGCGCCCCCCGCGCCCCCCGCGCCCCCCGCGCCCCCGCCTCTGTCGAGTGTCCCCCGGAAAGGCGAGCCCGAGTCAGGAGCCACTTGGGAGGGCTCCTGAGAGCGGGGCAGCAGCGGCTCGCCCGCCCCTGTCTCCGCTGCCTTGTGTCCGGGCAAAGAAAATAGAAGTCAGTCACAGGTAAAGGCAAAATAAAGCCGTAATAAAGCCAGCCCCGCTCTTCAGGGGCAAGGAATAAACCAGGGAGTGTCACTCTGCTTATGAACCCGTCTGCTGGCACTGTGAAGGCTATCTACACGGTACGGTGGGCTTAATAGATTAATTTATAATTAGGTTATTATTAAGTTAGAGTAAAACTCGGTTTCATTTCACATCTCAGCCCTGGCCTTCTCAGCGCTGGTGCCTCCGTTTGCAGAATAAGAACACTGCTCATGTTTATGTTCTTAGGCTCACTTGAATTTGTTCACCTTGGGCAAGGTTTCTTCCGTCTGACCATAGACCTGCCAGCACACCCGTCTGGCAGGAAAAGGTATGAATTTTTGTTCTTATTAGCAGCTTTCATGCTAAAATCACAGCGAGTCAAATGCAAACCCCAGATATGAAATATAAATAACAAACAATGCCCAGATTGGAAACTTTCTAGAGATTACATTAGACCCTGGAACAGGGCCCCTGCTTCTGTCAAAGAAGTGTTATCTTGAGATTGTCAATGCATGCTTCAGGGTAAGAGTGACTTTGTCCCCAGAGACCCAAGGGAACATAACAAGTGACATCAGTCATATTTTGGAGACTGCAGAGCCTAGTGTCACTAAATGTCAACTAAATCTCTGTACATGGCTCTCTTCAAAGAGTCATTCCTCAAGTGCTGAAAGGTGAGAGGGGCTAACTAAGCCAATTAAAGAAACATTTACTAAGTAGGGGAAGGACACGGTGATCTACAGACCAGGTATACACCAGTCTATTTTGTTTTTCTTTAGCTTCCATCAAGCCCAAAGTGGGTGGGAAAAAATGTCCCTCTACAGAGGTAGGACACTAGTTGACAAAAGGCAGGAGGCTTACGCCAAAGCAATGGCCGTTTCTTTTTCCCCTAGAGCTGATGTTCTGTCTGTTCCACCTCAGCATTCCTCACAAAGCCAGAGACAACACGCCAGTCTGCCCAAACACAAAAATAAAACACCAGACAGGCTTCTTTGGGAAAAGTGGAGTTACATGTGAAAGAGGAATCGCAACTGGAAATTACAGGAATGCTAGCAGTCATGCCATCGGGGCAGATCCTGATCCCACTCACTTTATTGTAAATAAAGAAAGGACCCAGGGACACGCCAGCTATGGCAGCTCCTTATTAGGCCCTTTATTCAGAAGTCTGAGCTTTTTAGAAACAATTAAGTGGAGAGACATTTTATGGTATTGAAAACAAATCTTTGTATTTTCATGGTGAAACCAGTGTTTTTCCTTTTGCAGAAACTGACTCATGTAAAAAGTATCCACAAAGGCATCATGCAAATGTACTTAGGGATACAAATAGACTGGGCTTTGTCAATCCGTGCCCTGTCATTTACAGGCAGGACGAAATGCTGCTTCGGTGTAAGTCGATGGCGTAGTTTTGAGTACCACAGAGGGATGGAGGCAGAGATGCTCTTGCAGGTCTAGCCGAAGCAGTCAAAGAAACAAGCATTAACTGCTGCCCCTGCACTGGGGGATGCCGTCTCCACAACACCAGTTGCTCAAATGGAGGTTGTGTCTGGGCAAAGCCACCAGCTGGGCTCAATTCACCCCCCGCCACAGCTCAAAGTGGCTTCGCTGACTTCGCACTGAAGCCTATTTGCTCACCAAGTCCATTCACTTGGCTCAGCTGAGCACATGGTAATCTCCCACCCAAAGGCACTCGCAGAGAGGAGATAGGCAGTAGCATCTAAAATTAGGAAAGCCTCTTTCTGAAAAAGATCATGAGTCTGAGCTTTAAGGGAAGAATTTGCACACGACAACCTTATCTGGGATCTGAGTTCCAGGCTGTGCGTATCTTGGGTGTTGGTTTAGTTCATTACGGAGATAAGTCTAAGCTGTGAAGTTTGAATCTGGACCAAATTTCTCCATGGTTTGAAAGTGTCTGGCTCCATCGTTTTGGAGTGGGCTGGTCACTGCTACTAGGTCTTTTAACCTGAACAGCAGATACAGATGTAATAAGAAGAGAAATGAACATTAGGAAGTCACTGTAACTGCATCAGGCTGAACCCCCAACACTTTCCAGAGTCTCTTATTTATAAAGGAAGAAGAAATAGTAAAGCATAAACAATAACTGAAACAAATCCAACATTTCAACCAGCACAGTGCACTGACTATGTAGCCACTACAAATACATTCTGCTAGTGCAGGAAGTTTGGGACAAGGACAAGAGCAAAGGCAATTAGCTGTACTTGTTGCAGTTCTGAGGTATTTGACAAAATATTCTTTGATATTTGGAAGTATATAAACTGTTTACTATAATGAATCTGACAGCAAAAGCACGTTCTATGTACATATATATATATCTGTGGCAACACCACTCCACATTGTTGAGGTATAAACTATGGATTATACAACTTCAGGTGACCCAAGATAGGAAAATGGTAAGAGACAACAGAAGGACTGAGAGAGAAAGCAGAAAATATGGAGAGAGGTGGAAGCCAGCGACAGCCCTGTTTAGTCAGCACATGCTGTGAAAATAAAAGATAGATCTGACGCTTGCAGTCGTCTTTTCAAAGGGCCTTTCATTCTTGGGCCTAGGGAAAGTGAGCCCTTTGGGTGAGCAATGTGGATATTCTTCGGGGACATTCATAGAAAATTTGGCTTCTTGTGATAAACGCCTGAGAAGTTTGGCCTCAAGCCTACAGATGTTAAGTAAGAGAAAAAAAATTTATAAATATAAAGCATGTTCCTGAGCCTACTGAATTCCATGCAAGACCTCATCAACGTATCATCTGGCTTTTGTTCAGGCTTAGAGTCATTATTACAATTACTGACAAGAAGCTACTACCACAAAGCAAGGTTTTGCAGGTGAACAAGCGCAGCTCATCTTTTTGATGCATCTCGGCCTTGATTCTTCTTCCAGAGATAACTTTTTTATACAGCCATCTTGTTTCTCTTGGTTGACAAAAAAATCAGCTACTGTATATACTCCATACTACACTCTTCATCATGTTCATTTTACACATACATTGACATCATCCAGACTAGGTAGGCAAGTGTTTGGCTTCATTTTAAGAAATGTTAAAGTGTTAAAAAGCAGCTGAAACTGAAAGTATGCAGACTGGTTATTTTTTGACAGTTCAACAGTGGGTAAAAACATGAATTGCAGTGAAATAGCAAAATGAAAACCTTAGAGTGTGGAGAGGAATAAGAAGGCAAACCCAACCAACCTCCAGTACGACATGTTTCTCAGGACCATCATATTTGAGCATCTCATGGGCTTTAAACTTTTTATCCTCTCAACATGCCTAGGAGGTAGGTGAATGAAAGGCATGCATTTTTCAGGCTCTGCCCAGGACGTTTGTGGTTAGGATGTGGTTGAACCCTGGTCTCCAAAGCCCCCTAGCAAGATTCTCATCCCAGACCGGACTGCTCTTTGGGAAGGGGCAGCATGTGGGCTCTGCAGTGTACGTCCTGGAAGAAGTGAAGGCTGCATCTCACTGCTGCTTTTTACTTTAGGTTAAAGCCAAGGTGGAGGGAGCTGGCAGGAAAGCAAGCATTACGGAAGAAGAACTATTGGAAAGCTTAGAGAAAACCTAGCATGAGTATATAATATTTTTCTGTTTTCCCCGCCTGCATTTGAGGCAGGGCTAAGTGTTTCGGTCCTCTGTGCGCAGAGCTCTCTCCACGCTGCATTTTCCTCCGCAGTGATTTACAGACTGCTCTCCTCTACTTCATTCTCCTTCCCAGAGAGATTGCCAGTCCTGTCAGCATTATCCTCTCTGACACTTTGCTCTGGAAATATTTCAGGATCAGACATGCTTTCCCTGCTTTCACTGACTGTATTTCTGGAAGGGCCATCTACCAGACAACGTTTTGCACCCGAGCCTGATGCCAGTGCCAGAATAGGGATGAGTTAGCAGCCACTTAGTCTGCAGAGTCTAGTACCAGCCTTGCTCTACAAACAGTAGCAAACCTGAAAATCCAGGGAAACAGGAAGCCTCTTGAAGTGCGAACCTTTCCCTTATTCAGACCTTCTGGCTGCAGTTGCTGATGGAAAGGAATTTGCAGCGGGAATTGCAGATCAACCTAAATCTCCAACTAAATATAGCATTGCAGTGGTGGGGGGAAGGAGGGGAAATACAGCAGGGAGGGGGAGAACCAGGACTACTCTTTTGATACACAAAACCTATGTTGAGAGTAGTTAGGCATAATTAATTAGTGATGAGTTTTCAATAGCAGGGTTTATGTTTTTAAATTCTATGTAGAGCAAAGTTGAAGCAAGGGAGATTCTGTGTTCAAAAGACCTATTACAAAGCTGCACATGTTGCGAAAAGAGAACGTGTAAGTACTAAATATTACTCACTGAACAAAAATAAAGTGAATGAGTCATGATATTAAAAAATTCTATAAACAAAAGTTTCGAAATGCCTGGGAAGACTTAACTAATTCAATTGCTAGTCATTATGTTTCAGTCAATGTGGTCTTCCTCTAGCAGGCTTGAAAAACTAAAGGGATGCCAATGGGACCTTAGTGAAAATTGCAGAGGAAAAGCATGTAATACAAGAGCTAAGTGTGCACAATAATGTAATCTCTTCCCCACAAAGCACGAAACATCTGAATGATGTGTTTTCAGCTCTCTCATCCTCTACTGACAAACTTGCTTTGCAAGCAGACATAACCAAAATCATGGATTTCCTGCAGATATGGGGCAGGAACAGGGTCCAGGGAAGACTGAAGGAGTTGGGACTTTCATCTTAGCTTGTGTCAAAAGAATCAAGAACAGAAACACAGTTTTCATTTCAGGAAAATAACAGAGTAACACCTGAAATTGCTTTGCAAAGGTGTGATTTATCATTGATGTCCATCTGGACAAGGCTCACCTCTGTCTTATCTTCCAGTGTCAGTGCAGGATTTGGCAAGTGCTCAGATGGTAGTGAAGGTCCTGACTGAGCCTGAACCTCAGATGGCACTGTTTCAGGATTGAAAGACCTCCAGATTCTCAAAGGTGTTCACTGTCTCTTTTCGGGTATCTTCATACAACTTCTCCCCTCTGGTGTGACCTCACTGACCTTCCAAAATCCCTGTGTCCTCTTGGGTTGCAGTAGATTCATTCTGGAAGAGGTTTTAGTAGAGCTGCTGGGAAGAGCTCTAAAGTCCAGAGTTTCTGAAACACAGACCATGTCTTGACATATATATGACTGCTAAAAGGTACTTTCATCTGTTCCATTTCCATGTCCATTTAGGAGAAGGAAAGCTCCCTCAGGTGCCACATGGAGTCTAGGGGACTTGGAAGGTGAATGTTAAAGGTTTGAGCTAGTAGGCGTGGGCCAAACTCAGAACCAGCCCACCTTGTGCATTGCTTCAGCATTCCAGCTTGCCTTCTGCACATCACGCAAACATAAACCCTAACACCAGTGAGATACGTGGTCGGAATTACACTGGAATTGAGACCCATAAAATTTCCAGTGCCAGAAACTACAGGTCTGAAGTTCTACCATATGCAAGTTATTTTGCTGGTGATGTGATGCTCAGTATCTGCTACTGCACACTGGTTAATGTGAAGCTCAGCTTGACACAGTGGCATGAAATATAGCAAAGGTGACAAAGTTATCTCTGTTCTTCTTTATTGCCTGAATTCAGTTCCAGTGTTTGTAAGACAAAGAACAGTATTCCAATCACAGAAAAAAAAGATTTAATTCACTAGTGCATATGAATAATACTTGAAAAGACAAATAGTGTTTGCTTTAGTTAATATATTGCTCATTAGTGAACCACAATACAGACATTTTTTAAAAGACTGCAATCACCATGACAACCTGATAACATTTAGTCACATCATTTCCGAATATGATTATCCTCCTGAAAAACTTTTCTTTTTTATGAAAACAGAGGGCAGATTTCAAGTCTGTGGTCTGTTTTCAAGATAACCTGTTAGTTCCCTCTTTGAAAAGCATTGTAATACAGTGGGAAAATGGAAGAAGTGAAAGAAAGATATGAGCAGAAGAGGGGGATGTGTATTAAAATTGTAATCCCAAGTTCAAGGAAAATCTTGCTGTCCTACACTGTAAAACCCATACACATTTGCACGTATCATTTAGACTGTAGGTTTTACTTCTAATAGGATCTTCATCATCGTGCTGCAATCCCATGGTGGGCGTAGGGGTTCAGCGGCAGTTAGGTAGATGCCTGAATTCAAGATCAAAGGAGATCAAGACCTTTGGGGACACTCATCCTTGCAGGCCTTCAGGAGCACAGCAGAGCAACCAGCTGCTTAGTGTGAACCCACAGGATGCTTCTGGGCCAGTCCATGGACAGGACTCCTTGTTGACAGATCCCTGAAACTCTGAAAGGCTTGAAATGCCTCTGGGTGCTGGGCAACGGATTGAGTCAGGAGGGTGCAAAAAGTATTGTTGTACTAGAAAGAGTAGGCGGGATGCCTGCTTTTTCTACCATGGGCCATAGCTGGTCCAGGAGATGGTCACAGTGGTACACAAGGCACGGTGGCTGCGGTTCAGCCCCAGTGTGCGATGCTGACCCAACAGAGGCAGGTCAGCCCCCGGTAATTCCCTCCTGGGATGAAGAGAGGTCATGTTTCTCTGCTTTCCTGAGAACATTACCTACTTCATTTTCTGAAGCAAACTGCTTTAAGAGTACAGTAGCCTACGTCTGCTTGCAGCTAACATAGCTAAGTGACATGGCTTGATAAATAGGTTGAATTTATCGGTAACCTCTGCTGTCTTACACTGATTTACTATCATCATCTCAGGCACTGCCAAATTATTATTTTATTGGGAAGGAAAATAGAGGTACCACAAAGTGACACTTATTCCTAAGAAGAATTTGGCAGGCAGCCGTGATAAGAAGGACTCAGTGGCCTGAGTCTGATCCTCCCAGTGGGACTGCTGCAGTGTGAGGATTCCCTTACTAGGATACAGCGGGAGCAGAGCCTGCAGCCCCCCTTGGCTGGCGTCCGTGGCATCTCATTAGGTTAACGCATTTTAAATGAAATGTTTGCAAACTCCAAATGTGTGCAAACTTGCAATCGCCCCCATGATTAGTTGTGATTTCCTGACAGAAATTGTTGCAATTAGATGGTTAAGCACCCGTGCTTCTGGACCAGGCAAAATGACTGCTGGCAAAATCACTAGTCAGGAATCTGCAGAAAGCCAAGAAGATAGTGTGCAAAGGCTGTCGAAATAAATTTGGTCTAGAATCTGAATTAATTGAATTAATATTCAGGGGGGAAATAATGGATTTTTATTGTCCAAATTGATATAGATAAAGGAACCAAACCCATGACTTGAATTCAGAATGCTTTGGATTTAGGGAATTGGCTTGATTTGTGAAGACATGGGGACAGTTGTCTTGAATATATCTGACACTGAGGTTTTGCACCATTATTTCTGACTTCTCCTGGGCGACAAAGGGCAAAAATCACCCCTATACCTTGTTTTCTGGGGAAGCTGGGATGTGATTTCCCCGTTGACGGTGGTTGGTACTGGTGCAGAGCTGCACAGCCGCTCCAAACTGCTACCTCGCTTCATGCCCGCCCTGGCTTCTAGTTTTACACAACAATGTGTGGGACGGGGAGAGTTCATAAGGACTGTTAATAATGGAGGGGATACATAAGATCTTCCCCATTTTTATCCTGACTGCAAAACAACCCGATCAGGAGCTTGAACATGGGAAGGGAAACAGGCAAACAGTCTTAAGCAAGACAGTGCTGCCAGGGGTGATGCTGAGAGGGCCTTCAGGGAGCCCAGCCTGAAAAGCACAGACATCCAGCAGGCTTGGTGGGTGCTCTGCAGCGCTGCAGGTGTCTCCTGGGTGCTGGCTGTTGTCCCCAGATGGATCGTTGCTGGCATACCAAAGCACGCCATGCCTCCAAGCCATTTAGCAGACCGCCAGGGCAGCAGCTTTCTGTGGCAGGAAGAAAACACCTGCAAATAATCCTCTTGCTGTCTCTGCTTTGTGGAGAGAGCATGGCTCTGCTCGGATGGCTGTTGCCCAAACACAGGAGCACTTGTGGTGCGAGACTGGGCCATGGGGAGCATTTGCAGAGCCCTTGCCTTGGCATTAGCTGAGGAGATACCACAAAAGGCTGCAGACATCCAGGTGTTAGGGACTTTGGTTTGCCCGCAGTTGTTCTCAGTGGGATCACACTGCAACATGAGCACAATTTAACCGAAACACATTTGGTGTTTGTCACAGAAGGTGGCAGAGGGCAAGCAGCAAACAATGTGATGTTTCTACATTGGCTTCCCTCACAGGCTCTTGCAGGCTGCTGAAGCGAGAATTTCTTCCTTGGCACTGTACTGGGATGGTATTTGGGAGTGTGTGATCTAAGGCAATGCGGCTCCACACCAGACACCAGCCTCCCACCTCTCAAAGAGATGCTGAGCTCCACTTGGCCCTCCGCATGGTGGGAGTGGGGAAAAAGGGCTAAGGTTTCTTATCTCTTATTTCTTAATTGTATTGCAATATTGTGGCTGATTAAGTACTTGAAAATGACTCTTCATGCATTTTTGGTTTTGCGAGCTCCTTAGGGACAGGTTCTTGTAGCCTGTGTTGCTTTATTTCAGAATGAGTAAAGGAGTCTATGTTAAACTGCCCTTCAGGAATTACAATTATGAAAACCCCATAAAATTATTCAAAATGCCCCTCCATACGCTGTTAATGACACCACGCTAACCTTCTTCTGTTTTTAAATGATAAAAATCTTTGCTCCTGAGCTAACGATGAAGACCCAGCCCAGAACTACACATTTCATAGGAGTTATAAACTCCTCAAGACAAGTGGCTCTAATGGAAACAAAAACAACTCTGTAATGGTAGCAGGTGCAAAATGAAGCAGTACATTAAAAATAGCCTGGCTGCAATTCTCCAGTGGCATGAGTTCTATGTGCATATCACTCCAAAATAATCCATTTATCCTTTCTCCCCATGGTTACAAGGAGCCAGCTCCGTGCTCTGTATGCTGGGGCTCTGCAGGCATGGCTGTGAGAATTGAAGCAAAACCGCAGCCCGCCAGCCAGGCGCTGCCCTCTGCCTTCCTCTCAACATCAAAACCTTTTCCCTGGCTTCTCCTTGCTGCAGGTGGGGGAAGGACTTCAAGAAGGCAATGTGTCTCTTCAGCCTCTGATAAGTGCTAACTTTTTTTCAAAAAGTATAAGGTTAAGTTAATTTGCGTTTCGCTAAGGATGAATTTGGCTCTGGGACTGTTTCTGTTACAGGGTTTAGTGGTCATGAGCCACCCTGGGGTTTGGAGAGCTGAGCAGCTTCCTATGAAAAAAGCATATTTCCCCTTTAAATTGCTAGCATTTTGTGAGCAGAACCCAGCTTTCACAGGCTCCACCCAGCCTTTCTGCAACGTCTGTCTGCCATTTCTTCTCTAGACCCAAACCCTTACTTTGTCCTAGGCTTGCTTGCTTTCTTTTTTTTAGGACTACTTTTTGGTGTCATCTGGTGACCTCACAGGATGATTTTTTTCAGACTCAAAGGCGATGTCAGACTGAAATGCTGCCACAGTGCTAAAATCATGGAGCATCACTCTTTGAGCCCCTGGATCCACCCCATGGGCCATCACCTAGCCTCATCCAAGTGAGGCTTTCATGTGCCCTGTCCTTTGCTGAAGGATCCTCTGGGTCTTGGTTGGCTGCAAGGGTATTCATTTTGCTAAGGAGTGGACATATCTGAATAAAAAATTTTCAGGCAAAATGAAACCTTGCAAATAATTCATTCTCATGCTACTGTTTAGGCAACAGGAAGAGCTGAAAGACACCATTTTAATGTTGTTTATAAAAGCAGCCTTTGGAAGTTGAGTTGTTGATTATTTGTTCCTTTTTGCTTGGGTCAGTTCTCATCCCAGTCTGTTGGTCTCAGCAGACAAGGGTGTTAGACCAAAGAGAAGATCTGGAGTAGAGCAGCTGAAGCAAAGTCTTGCTCATTTCAGTGGGGACAGGGTTTGTTCATAGACTTCAGCATTTTAACAAGCCAGCTTGTGTCTGCTGATCAGTACAAGGTCTGTCAAAGCCGTGGATTCAGAGGATGTCGATGAAGTTCATCTGCTGATGGCTGAACTTTATTTTATCTGGATAAAAGTTTCACAGGGCATTTCCCAGCAGCTTCTGAGTTGCAGTCAGTGAGCCCAGATATATGAGGTCCTTATTGCAGTTGGTTTATATCGCCCATCATAAATCAACTCTTTTAGCGTAAATCAGCTTGTCACAGCTCAGTGTTGTCATGTATGCAGACCTGGGTGACTTGCTGTCATGAAGACTCTCCCATGAAACTGCAGATGCCCTGGGTGCTTGGGGGAACCTGCTTCTGCCCCTGTCCCAGGGGTGCACACAACAGAGCTCAGCTCTGGCAGCCCCCACTGAGCTGCGGCATCTCTCTTCCAGCAACTGGCTCGTGTCCAGGCCAGCATGAGCAAGTCACTTGTGGAGCTGCATGAGAGGACACTTTCACATGCTGTGGTTTACCCACAAGCAGCAAACAGCTCTTTTGCCTAAAATAATACTGCCTTTCAAAGCATGGGCTTCCCAAGCTGTTTGGAAGAGCAGGTTTCACTCCATGAACAATAGATATTCATCATGGTTTTAAGCTAGAAGATGACTCAGTGAGGGGAGTATTTTTTTTTTTTTAATATGACATGTTAATTCACAAGCTTCTAGGAAGCTAACATGCCAAGCCCCACAGGAAGGCTACTTTGACTCTCCAGTAACTGACTCTCTTCTGTGTGGGGCTGTTCTCCTCTGATGGTCAGACTTTGGCTGGTGAGCTCAGTGTTTATGATACCCTGCTGTGGTGAGGAGAAAAAGCTTTATCTGCCCCTCCGCTCAGGTCAGCCAGCTTTACCTGCAACACATGCACTTCAAATGCTCAGGGACTCCACAGAGTCTAAATCAAGAATTTATTCCATAGCACCAGTTTTAGCCTATCAGCACGTGCAGCCTTCTGGAGGCACCAGCAAAGCAACCAGAGATACTGGCCAGCATTTGGTTAGCCAGGCTTTATTGGCAGATGGTTAACATAATGTAGCCCTTCCCCATGGCTGAAGATTTCTGTAAGTTTGGAGGCCTTGCTCATATTCCAAATCCATGGTCTGTTTATATTTTCTTTGTCCTGAACAAAAATTGGCCCCATTGTGTGGGAGCAACACTGGAAAAGAAAAACAAGAAACATCCACTGAGAGAAAATGGATATTGTGGGAGCTGAGGAAATGCACATACTTTGCTGATTCCATTTTCTGATGATGTCAGAGTCAAAGAATATCTCTAAAAAAAACCCCCTCCACAACTTGGAATCAAAAGCTCTGTTCATCACAGGCTCTTGTTAAAAGAAGAAATGTAAACACTCTCCCTTGCCACCCCCCAACCTCCAAGAAATTAAATCTGGCTCCATTTGGATGGACCCTCAGATGGAATTGAGGGTACCCTCCAGGGAGGGAGGTGTTAATGTACTGGGGGAGGGATGGGGAGGGAGGACAGGAAAATTTGATTGTGCTATGTGAAATGCAGGGATTCAAGCTGCTGCTTTTCATGGAGGCTGAAGAAGGGCAGCCTGACACTTTACAGATTGGGTGTAATACACAGGAAATTTGTCCTTTCTGCCAGAGCAGTCTAGGGATAGGGCTACCCTCCCCCCCAACCCCGCCAGCCACTTTGCTTGGCTGGTAAAAGCTCAGGAGAAAAGGGTTAAATAAATGTTTGTGATATGATAAGGTGCTTGTTTATTCAAGGGATGACAGATTATTGGCTCCCAAGGCAGGGTTGAAAAATAGTACAAAGGAGCTGGCGTTCCCTTCACTGATGTGATTTCCTCCTAAGGTTTTGCTCTTTGGTAGGAACAATATGCGCTGGGAATTAAGAGCGATGACTTTATTTCAGACTGGAACAGGGAAACGTAAGAGCTGCTTTCTGGAGTCACTGACTCTGTTTTTGTTTTTGTGGGTTGTGCTTTTTGTTGTTGGTTGGGTTTTTGTTTTTTTGGTTTTTTTTGTTGGTTTTTTTTTAGGTTTTTTTTCCTTTCTGCTGAATTTCTCCCAAACTCTTTGGAAATGGGGTTATCTCTTGTGCAGGAGGAACACCCAGCATGGCAGGCTGACTAGAACACTTCAGATTAGGGGTTTGACCCTTATACTTTGTACATAATTTTCTATTTTATCACCACGTCTCTAAAGCTAGCTCCTGCTTCACTGCCCTTGGATAAGAGCTCAGGTCCTTGCTGAGTGCTGCACAGAAGTCAATAAAAGCTGGGCATTACAGTAGAGCTGACGGCTGCCAGAGGACTACATGCACATCTTGCAGACTGAATTTTCCTCTTGCAAAAATGCTGGTGAAATCCAGAGGAGCTCTCTAATTCGAGTGCAGTGAACAGACTGAGCCACAGAGTGCACCTGGCCAGGCGCCTCTGTGACTGTACCCCAGGGAGCGATGCTATTGCAGGAGCATGGGGCCAGGGCTTGATACGTCCCATGCAGTTAACCCTGAGGATCTGAGCTTTGAGCTGATCCTGGAGATGGCTTGTAGGTAAAGATAGGAAAGGTGCCACTTCACACCAGTTTCAGATGCCCTAAAATTGGCTTTCATTGCCCCTCTGGTGCGGGCTGGGCAAGCTTCCCCCTCCACTGCAAAATGTGTTATGCCAGGGGGCTGGGGAGGACCTTGAAGAGTAGAGTACCACACAGAGTCGGGGTACCCTTCTCTAACCAGGGAGCTGCCTGGGGCCAGTGGTGATGGCAGCAAAGCCCAGATCCACTGTGAGAGTGTCTGCGCACCACAGGGATGAGGGGATCTGGGTGACATCAAGTGTTTCCCATCACTTATGTCACCCTGAAAAGTTTGACGGCCGAATGCCTGCAGCACTGGGATGACACTCCATCAGTGCCATAGTCCAGCAGAGCTCTTCATGTTGAAACTTCACATTATTAGAACAAATACACATTGTCTGGTCACAACACAGCAAAAGGTGAGGGGAGAATTCCTCACCAGCATGAGACATGCGTGACAGCTTAGTGGCAGGGACAGCGGTGGAGATGTGGCTCAGCTGACATCAGCGCCCAGGCTGTCACCCGGAGGCGCAGCTGTGATGTGAAGCCGCACCAAGCTGGTCAATTCAGTGTGCTTCATATACCACGAAAGAGCAGAAGAGCATGCTAGCGGCTGCTCATTGGGAAAACCAGTTCCCATGATCCTGGAGTAAATGACAGTTAAGCCACACATTTGTTCTCAATGCTTGGATCTGGCACTGGATTCCTTTTTGAATGAAAACTATGCCAAACATCTTTTATAATTTTTTTTCCTCAAGCAAATATGCAAGCAATCCAGCAGTGGAGTGCCAGAAACATTTGCTTTCCTTCCTAAGAAGCGGGGTAAAGAAAAAAAAACCACAACCCACACATGCACACAACAAATTTTATTTAAAGGCTTAAAAGAGGCCAGATTACTTTAAACACTGGTAGGAAGGGGCTATTGAACTCTGCTCCTCTGTGTGTATGTGTGCATGTGCAAGGGAAGGGAGAGTAAATATGTAAGTGTTGGGGATATAGAAAGGCTTTCATATTGTTCAGTCCTTTCAGGTACTGCACTGCCTTGCAAATAAATACACATACATAAAAGAAGAAGACAAAAAAAGGGTAAAAAAAAAAAAAAAAGGGTCTAAATCAAACTTTAAGACCAGAACTAGGCTCTTGGAAGGAAAACTCTGACTCATTTCATGGGTAAACCCAGGAGTAAGCTATGGGAGCTAGCAGATCCACATGTGTCTTCAGTGTTGCAATAGTGTGGGCCCAAGCAGCAAAGAAACTGCTCCTAAAATCCTTGGAGCTGTATGCATTCATGGCAAACAAAGATCAAGCAGAAGCAGGGTGCAGGCTGTGCTAGAAGGTGGATTAGTGTTCAAAGGCTGAGGCAAAGGAGCGAGGAGATAAGGTGAACGGCGTCATACCAAAGACAGCTATTAAATGTAGTGGTAATCTGCTGAGCCACAGCCAAACAGAGCCTTTTTGCATTGTTGGATGTGAATAACTCAGGGACAGATGGGGGATGGGGGGGGTGGGTGTGGGGTGGGGGATGGATGGGTGCAGGTCTGTCTGAAAGCTTGTTCCTTAGCGTTTCTAGGTACATGAAGTTCCCTTCTCCTGTAACCTGGCTGGTCCTGTTAGACCTGCTTTGGTACCTGAGCCCACCACCTTGCATGGGACTCAGCTGAACATTTACTTTGGAAAGTATTTGCTGCTCCATGATCACTCAGGTATGGAGTGGGGGTCCCTACCCAGCCCAAAACCCCAAGGAAAAGGGGTCTGTAAACCTTGTTCACCCTACAGCTCCTCACCGCAGCCTCTGCTAATGTAACTTTCCTGTTCCAAACAGCATTTCATCATGAATGCTTGAATAATTTGTACTGGCTTAAATCTCCTTTGACCATCCTATTAAGATATTTCTTTTTAATTAATATTCAGTTATTAATATCGTAAGAGAAACCCCTTGTAAGATTTCTGCTACAATATTGAATTAGCCTCTATTTGGATCTTCTTTCTCTGTGCATCCTTGCTAGGTTTTATGATCCCGTTACATCTGCCTGAATGGTATTTTAACATACTTTCAGCCTCTCACTGTTTCTATGCCTTCCTCTGTGCTGCTGCAACATTTACTAGGACAAGGAAGCCAGATCATCCTAAAACCACGTCCTGTGCTTACTCCCACATCAATGCAAAGGCATCAGTATCATTTTAGCTATACAGGAGTTGTGCAGCTATTAACAAAACCCCTTTGAGATGCCCCTTGCCCCACAGTGCCCAATGCCCATGATGTTTTCATGAGCAGTTTACTCTCTGGTATGCTGTGGGTCAAGTGCTTAGGAAGGAACAGTGCCTATGTATCCAGGAGAATTGTTTGGTGGTTTGCAGCAGGTATTTCTATGGTCTTTTTGAGAGTTTCCCTCATGCTCTGAACTTGAGTGGAGAAAACACTTCCCCAGCTGGGGTGCAGTCCTGTCCCACTTGGTGGAATGAAGTCAGTTCACATCAGGGGCTGAACTGGTTTGAACAAACACTGTGAATCAGCCAGCTCTGCAACGTGTCAGTAGTGTCTGCCGACAGAAATATTCTTACACATGTCCTTCAGGACTTCAGCTGCCATTTATGTTTATCCACAAAAAAAGAAAGGAGTAGGAAGTTTATTACATGCGCATACCCGTGCCCCTACCTATACGAACAAATTATCCCAACCCAAAAAGCAACAGCTCAGGATGCAAACAATTTCTCCTGTACAGGGAAAAAAATATTGCATCAATGGGATTGCATATTTTTAGTTCCAGCGTTTGTTTTCAGGATGCTCTTTCAATTTGTGGGTCAGGTTAAGTCAAATATTTCCATGCAGTATTTCACAGAGAACAGACACCCCTCTGGCTGCTGAGTTATTTCTCTTGTCGGACACAAAGTTGGTCTTTGACCAAGCTTGGGTAACAGGTTAACAGAAAGTCAGGGGAAGGTCTTGTAGGATGCAATATTTCTTCTCTAAGAGACTATCTGGAACCAGGGGAGAAGGAGGTGATGTCCTGAGGCTGCTCTGCTGCACGGGCCTCACCATCCGTCAGGGAGCCGCTGCCCGAGGCTGAGCATCAGCCTCCTCACCAGGGCTGTTGCTGTCCAGCATTTGGGTGGATTCTGAAACCAAAGGCTTGCACAGGTCACAGAAAGTGATGGGCTGTAAACCCCAACACCCAGACGTGTCCAGGGCTGTCCTGCTGTTATGTGATGTGGGACCGGGCATTAAGGGAGCTCTTGACCCGGTCAGTCACCACATCTCCATCTCTCACCCCCACAGGGCAAATTTTCCAGCCCCAAGCACAGTTTCACCATTATCCTGCACCAGAAGTGCCCCACTGAGCGTGACACATGCCCTGTCTGCCCCTGCCTGCCGTGGCAGGCACACGGCCAGCACTTCATTTGCTGATCACTGTGATGGCTGAAAGGCCTTCCTCCTTCCTCTTACCCCCCACCCCTAGGGATCACATGCTGAAAGCAATGATAATTTGGTTGCTGATGCTGTTCGGCAGTGATAGGGATCACAGCCAGTGAGACTTTGATTAGGCCTTTTTGAAGACAAGGCGAAGGCTGCTGGTTACCACATCCCCCTGTCACCCCTAGTCGTACGGCTTCCTGGCACTGCCTCTGGGGCGATGCACAACCTCCGCTTCCCTGGCACGGCTCCCACCCCTCAGAGGTGTCTTTTTGCCCGGCACAGGGGTAATTCCTTCAGCTGCGGGGAAGCAGTGATCACCACATGCGGCCTGCCTCTAGTGCGGGGGCACTAGTCTGGCGGGATGCCTCCAGGCCCCCTTGCCTGCCAGATACGCACAAAGCTGCAGGAGAGCTAATGATGCCATAGCAGCCCCAACTTCTGGAATTTCCTGGCTTTTCTTAATCTTAACATCTCATTAGCGTTTATTCGCAGATGTATATCCTTGTTCTTTTCTCACACAGGCTGCTGTAAATCACCGCTGCCTCTGCTGCAGTCAATGCGGTTGCCTCAGAAAGGAAAGGCCAATTCCCAGAGGCAGGGGACCGCTGCCAGCCCCTGCCAGTGTCTTCGTCACTATGGCCTGAGGCTCCCAAGCTAATTGTGCCATCTCCAGAAGCCAAAGCCAAACCCAGCTCCTCATCCAAATCTCCGCCTCATCATCTTCACCAAACTGAACTCTCAGACCTTCAGGGACATGCCCATTGCTAGCCCCTACTTGGAAGAAGGGCCATCACATCACCTTTTTCAGGAGCAATAGATCTAGCCAACCTTTTGATAAATGGAAGAGGCTTTTGGCAAACATCCTTTGAGCTAGCAAATGCTTTATCTGAATGCAGAAATTGATCGTTAATATCATATGCACTAGAAAGGTGCATAACTTTATTTTTAGCTGAGTAGGAAATACTGAGGTTATTAGCATTGCTATTCAGAGGTTGAAGATCAAGTGGCAAACTGGTTGAAGTGTAAACAGGGCTGGAGTGAGATGAAATAGGGAGCATCTGTCTTCTCCTTATTTGTTCATGGTGATCACTTATAGTCAATATTTTTGCTATGGTGATAAAGCTGCATTTTAGAGATTTGTGGTTGGTGAATTGGACTCCAGTTATTGTTAGAATACAATGTTGTTCATGCATAGAATACAGTGTTAATTATTGCACCAAAAGTAGATGGTTCAAATGATGGGAAAATCTCTTCCACTGGAAAAAAATACTGTTTTTATAGGATTTCATCTCATCTTCAGCAGGAGGCACAAGTACTCAACAATGGAGCAGAGAGGCAGAGGCCTCGGAGACCTGATCGATCACTGCCTTGAACCACAGGTGATTCCTGTTGCCCATCTCTACATTCAACTTCCCAAAACATCCAAAAGAGCAAAGCACGAGCCTGTTACCCAAGTTGCCTCTTCCCCCCTCTGCTGCTGCTCAGGCTTCCCAGGATTTTGCCAGCCTGTCCCCTCAAACCCCTCTTGGAGGTTGGCCCAGGTACTGGGTGTGTGCGTGGCTCGCCATCACCTCACCATCCTTCCCTGTGACAGGGCCAAAGCTGTCAGCAGCACACAAAGACGCATCGGCCATCCCCATCTCTGGCATTTCCACAGGGGTGCAGACCCTCACATTGCAGCTCAGGCCTTGCTGCTGAAAACTGAAGCTCCAGAGGAGACATTTGTCCTCTACAGAGCTTTGCCCTCCCACCTCTACTCGCCTCTCCTCCAAGGCTTCCTCAAGGCACTGTAGTCTCACCCCGAGGCAGAAGACCCTCCTCCAACACCACTTCACCTTTGTGGAGGGTGACTGAAGCGCACCTGCAGGGAGGAGTAACCGTAGTGAAGTGGCTGCTTGCCACTGCTGTCACTGCACCCCTGAGAGCAGGACGGACAGGGTGTTTCACTGAAGGGCACCATGGAGGCGTGGGACCCTGGCTCTGAACCTGCACCCACCAAGAAATACCATGCTCTGGAAAGAAAGGTCAGCCCAGGACAGACCGTCACCCAAGCAATCCCCCGGCAGTCCTTTCCACCCCCAAGAGCTGGTGTGAGCTGCGTGGCCATCCCTGGCCATTGTGCCCAGCCTGGCTGGACACAGAAAGATGTTTGCCTCTTATGCTCCTTGGAGAACATTCCTCAGATAAAACTAGGTTCATAACTCAATGAAATATACTAAATTACAGGAAAGCTGTAAAAAAAGAAACCTATAAACCGCATGCAGATACAAGATACGCTGAAAGACACAACCATAATTCAATATACACCTCATAAGGAATCTTGCTGTACTTAATGTGTACAAAATATGAAGCAAATAATTACATATCAGTGTATATTTCTACAGGCTGTTTTGATTTGGTTTTTTTTTTCTCTTAGCCTGAGATGAAAGCTAGCATTACAGATTTATTCTAGTGGAAATGCTGATGTTTGTGTGAAGTGAACTCTTTCTTTGTTTATATAACCCTGGGTTTTCAGCTACTTTATCAAATAACTACCTCTTCATATTTGCTGGCTGGCAGAAAACCTTAGCTTTGTTCCACAGCTCTAGTTACAGTCGGGATGATACAACAGGCACGTGGTTAAGGGGATATTAAAGCAGCTAAAATATCCTGGGAGGGTTCCTGTCTCTAAAGGTGGCAAATTTTGTGGTGTTGGTCTGTGGGATAAATCTCCCACAAAGTAAGAAGGGAGAAGGTGGTTGTTAGACTCTTATTTGTACAACGCTTGCTCTCTTTCAGAGAGCAAGACAGTGCTCTTAATAATACAGTTTAATTTTGGGTCAGCCCTGAAGTGGTCAAGCAGTTGGACTAGATAATGGTCGTAGGTCCCTTCCAACTGAATTATTCTGTTCTATTCACCTTCTTATCCCTGTGCTGTGGTGTAGCATGACATGACCTCCCAAAGCAGGAGAAGAGGTTTTGCTTTCATACCTTTGCAGCAGTTAAGGACGGCGCTGCTTTTCATTGCCACCACCTCACTTAGGCACTAGAAAGGAGAACCTGTGAGGACAAGTAAAACACCTGTTTTCCTGTAGGTGATGTGAAATTCTGCCCATCCTCCCGAGCTTACTCCCTGTGCAGGTTGCCCTGCCGTACTGCTCACAACCCTACTGGATGCAGCCCAGTGTGGACCCACATTTAATGATGGGGTGAGTGCAACGGGCCAAACTAACAGAAGAGATGTTCTGAGTGCAGTGGGCATTTCTGGCTCACACTGCCCACCTGGCTAACACACATGTCCGTTCCATTCAGGTTACGAGGGAAAGTCTTACAGAATTGGAGCCTAACTTTTCTATGCAGCAAGTACAACTCCTGCAGCCTATTTTAAACAATGGATTAGTAAGCATTATCAGGGCAATCTTACAGCATTTTAATCAACATTTATGCAAAACCACCTTTCATGTGTATATATATCTAATTGCCACTTTTCTTACTGCCCCACTTCTTTCTGTCTCTGGTTAGCATAATTTTCCCATCTTCTTCTTTTGCCCCTCTAAAAAAAGAGGTTGCTTTTTTAATAGGTTGCTTACTAAAGAAAATATGAAATATTCTTTCCACACCTTGGCAAAAGTTGTCCAAAATGAAACAGTGGCAGGGTCATGTACATCCAGATACATCATAGCTGTAAGGGTAGCAGGAGAGAAGCCTGTCTGTAAGTGGGGGGTATGATTCATTTGGATAACAATAGAATCCACTGCCCTTTTCTACCAAATGTTTTTAGTTTGTCTCAAATAAGTCATTGTCTAACTTGTATTAATCTTTCCATCGCTTCTTGAATTATTGTTGGATATTTGAAGAAAATATTTTTGGGGTTTTATAAGGAAAAAAGATATCTGATCACGATCACTTCCAAATAACACTTAACTCCTTGACACAGGGTCAGCAGGAGGGTTCGTGAGTGTGTATGTGTGTGTGTGTGTGTGCGCGCGTGTGCGTGTGTGTGTTTTCTTTCTAATCTGTGAGCTGTTCCCTGAGAGACACATTGAGAACTGGGGCTTGTCTGCTGACATGTTTTACACAGCTGATCCATTAGGATCCTGCTCTTCCTAGCCTCCTTGGCACCGCTTTGATCAGCGACATGTTTAAAAAAAAAAAAAAAGAAAAAAGAAAGAGTAAAAGGCACTTCTCTGATCAGGAATCCCTCCCCTCCACTAAATCATCCCGGGCACTTTAAAGCCATAGGAACCACTGAGGGACCCCTCAGCTCTGCGAGGCTTCACGACAGCTCTACGCTAAAACATCCAGACGTGAGACAGCAACATCTTTTGCCCAGTGGCCTCTTCTGCCCGGCTCTGTGATTAACCTCTTCCCTGCCTGGCAGGGAGCCCCCGCCAGCCCTTGCTGCCACATCTGCCTTCCTGACAGGATGCACCCATAGGGGCTCGGTGCCTATCACACATCCTGGGCACAAAGGGCAAAAGGCAGCACAGCTTCACCTCCCTGCCTGCTTGCAAAAACTTGCCTTGCCTGGAAAATGCAGCTGTTGCAGGATGCTGACTCTCCCTTTCTATTGCGAAGCAGGGGGGTGTCACTTATTTTTGCTGAGCATCTTTCCAAAGATTGGTCAGAAAAGCATGTGGTACGGAGAGGGAAAAAGGAGGGAGGGGATGTTATGAACAGGGGTATGGGTACAGATGCATGCACTTAGCCTGCCACTGGCACCCAGACCAGATCTGTATGAAAATGTGATTGCAGAGATGAGTTTGCAGTACATCTCAGCCAGCCTAACAGCTGACATGAGGCATCAGGGGCACAGAGATTTTGCATAGTCTGTGAACGGTACAAAGAGGCTGAGTGGTGCTCTGTCCATGTGGGAGCATTCCTTGATGATGCACAGAGCAGACATAGCCAGGCTGTGGCCATGTCCATAACATAACCCCTTACAACATATAAACATGCAGCCAGACAAAGCCTCACCGAAGGGTTGAATGAGCCCCTGTGGGTTAATCCCTGTGGCCAATGCTAGGACTTCCCAGGTCCTGCTGAGCATAGCTGCTTGCTCCAGGACAGCTTCTACTTGCACTGGGAGGAACCAGATACAGCAGTGGTTGGAAACTGCTGACAAATGTCACCACTTTACCTTGTGACAAACCCTATACATGATAGACACCATTTCTTTAGCTGTTTGACACCACTCTGGAGTATTAAAAACCCAACACCTTTTTTGGTGCTTGCTGAAGGCACACATATAGAAATGGAGGTAGGAACACAGCATAGGAGCAAGCCCAAGAGGAAAGGGGAGACAGTTGTACAGGGGCCCAGAGGTTTCTGGCAATGAGCGAGTTGGTGACAGCAGCCAGGTGTGCTGCCACTGCTGTGACAATCCAGATCAGCTTCCCCATCCCTCCTTTTTTAATGTCCCTGAGCCTGGTGGGGTCTTCACCTCGCTCACTTGCTGGGCAACTAGCCAGTAATAAACCCAAAGAGCCTGTCTCCTGGCAGGAAGGGAAGAACAACTAACAAAATGGTCACCACTGCCTTCCAAGCCAGAAAGGAGTCTTCACTGTGCTTGTTTCTTGCCGCATTGACACCTCACTGGGATGGGGAGCCAATGAACCCAGGATAATATGGTCGTTTGAGTAAGTACTCTGTGGTGCTCATTAGCAGCAGGTATGGTGCCCTGGTGGTACTAGCACATGGTGGTACTGATTGCTCCCCCATGTTCAGGTCTTCAAAGTCAGTGCAGTTTGCAGTAGATGGAGTACATACCAGACATTGCAGAGATCCGGATGAGTTGTCCACTGCTTAAGGAAATCCCCTAAACCACAGCTCTAGCTGCTTCCCTTCTCCTCACCCATCTCAACCCCCTACACATTAATTCCTTGCCTTTTTTGAGCATTTTGCACTGACTTCAGTGATGAGAGGGACTTTTTGTCCTGAAAGTCCAGTGTGCCCTTTTTATTTGGTTTACAGAACAAATAGGGATAATGTGATGGAAGATCTGCTTTTGACAGGCCTTCTTGAGACTGCTATTTTAACAGAACAGAAGTTGAGGAATCACTGAAATGCGCTTTCTTTTTTCTGTCGCCCCGGTGCTGGCTCACACATTGCTCTGTGATTTCTACATCCACCAACTCTGCAAAACATCCAGCTCCAGCAACTTGTCTTTAAGGCAGATTTGACAGCTTACACAATTTTACCTTTGGCATGAGGCATTTGCCAGAGTTTGAAGGTGCTGTCATCTACCTTGTTTCAGGGAGGTTTTTCCATGTCAAATAGCGGTAGTAAGATATGCCCAATTGTTTGCATTTCACTTCAGAGTCCCTGCAGCCTGCAGGGGACCCCTAATCTAGGTCCCTGCCACCCCACTGTTTATCCTACAGGCCCTCTCTGACGTGGCACCTGTGTGCTTTGTTTGGCAGGCCAGTCTTAGTGGAGAATTTTTAAAAAAAGCACAAACACTCAGAGTCTCGGTTCACTTACACTTCAGTTCAGACCATGGCTGGAGGAGGATCTCTTCAGCTCTAGGTTTTCCTCACAGTATAAATCCCTGTGACTGGATCCCATAAAACAGTCTCATAAGCTCCCTAAGAATTTGTTGGGGTGCCAGGTCCGGCGTGCCTAGCCCTTGCAAAACGGGGTAGCTGAAAGCAGCAGAGTGAAAAAAAGCCAAACAAACACCTTAGTAAAAGCAAGGATTAAGGAAAAAAAAAAAGCCACATTAAAACAACATCCATTTTTTTCAGGCCATTTGCAGATAAATGACCTCCGTTCTTCTAATTAAAGAAAATGTGCAATTAGCTTAATCAGATCTGTGGGAAGAAAAGCAGTCGCCGAGTCTCAAAAGGCAGGTTCTGAGAAACTGCAGCCAACTTTTCCTGGGGCCGACTGGAGACACTACATCAGAAACAGCATGAGCCCTGCCAAAGCCTTCTTCCTGTGAAAAATGATGTTTCAATTTAGGCTCCTGTATATTGTTTTCGTTAATCTCCCTCTCACTTGCTTACTCACTTGATCTCTCTTGCTCTTTGACACTGTAGAGGCATGAAGGAGTATTGTCTTGTATTGATACGGGCATTGCATCCTAATTTCTCAATTAAATGAAGTTGAGTTTATCGTCTTAGTTCCCCATCAGCCTCCTTGTTCTTTGTACCTTGTGACCTGAAGATGGGCTATTTCATGATACTGCACAAAGGTCATAAGCATTAGGAGACTAGAAAACAGGACTTTCGTTCAGGAAAGGAAAACAGGACTTGTGCAATGGGAAAACGACTTGAAATCCTTAGCACTTGTGGGGGTGAAGGTTCTGAGAGGCTGTTGGAAATCCTGAGGAGGAAGCTGAGCTCAGAGATCTGTCCGTCCTCTCTACAGACAAAGTGGGAAACTGCAAATTGCAGGACCGGTTCACTTAACCCTTTACTGGGTGTGTTTGCCAGTGATCTCCTCTTGCTTATTCCGTAGGCATTCGAAGAATAGAAACCAGGGAAGGAAGGAAGGAAGGAAGGAACACACTCCACATAAGAAAAAAATAGCTGTTTTAAAATATTACCTATTCAAATAATTTTAAAGTCCAATCTTCTTCCTAAAAGCAGGGAAAATCTCTTTTAGTCAGGCAGAGTAAAGAGACAGCCCTACGACGATCTTGCAAACCCACAAATTGGGCTGCAACTGGGCAAATGGGGATACAACCAATTATCAGAACAAATAACCCTTATTCTGTCCATTCCTTACTATGCGTTTCCTAAGGGCATTTTCAAGTATGTCACGAGCCATCTCTGCAGCCAAGCAGGGATTTAGCTTTTCTCTGGATGTTGCTCCCAAAAAGTGAGAGAGGGATGCCAAGTCTCCCCTTGTTTACCCATGGAGGGTAGTGTTGGGCTCAGGGTTTGCTGGCTCTGCTGCAAGAGATGAAGACCATGTCACAGGCAAGTAACTATGGCTCCTGTTTGATGCTCTTCTACCAGTTTTTCCTGGTACAGGAAAAATACAGGACAGTTTTTCCTCAGTGTCTGGCCAGTAACCACCACTACTCAGCAAGTGCCTGCTCCTGTTCGTGGCCACCTGCAGTTCAGCCTGTTACCAATGTGTTTTGTAAGACCTGGGCTGACATTTCATATGGGAGCTTTCCGTGTCACCACAGGTGACAACATCCTGTTTTATCCATGTCAGACATCCCTCTTCTGTCCCATGGGAATGACTTTGACTCTTCAGTGAATAACTGGGCTTTGTGGAGAGCACAGCTCCACCTTTACACCTGTACTTGCAAGTGCAGGTGTGAACTGGAGATGTTGCACTAGTTCATCTGGCTGGTGACGTATCTCCATGACCTCCATGTGCTGGCAAAACTCTGGTTGCTCACACTGAGGCAGTAAATACCTCCAAAAGCAGACATTTTTTTCCTGATTCTGGGGGCATAATTTTTCTAAACGCTTCTGCCCCCAAGGTTTTCAATCTTTCTTATTGACATTTTCTAGAAAACACTTTGATTTTGAAATGTCTGTGGGATCTTTTTTCTTTCCTTGTTTCATATTTTTTCAAAAAACAAGTAAAAGCTCATTTTTTCAGCTTTGGACTGCATTTTTTTATTTGTTTACAATTTTTCACCTGAAGTTATATATGCAGTTCTAAACAGTAGAGGTTTCCCTGCTGTTGCCTGTGCTTTCTTGTTGCCTCCTATTTTTTTTCCATTGCTGGATAAGGGGAAAAGTCAGGGTTAAAAATAAAGATGGGGCCCTAAAATATCTCCAAACCAACAATAGGAAACGGATGTGTTTATTTTTTGGTTGGTTTCCAAAAATCCAAAGGAGGTAATACTTTATGTTAAAAATATTTATTAGCTCGGGTAATGAACACATTCAGATAAAGAGCCCGTTACCCAAAGTGTGAGGCAACAAATAAGCTAAACCTTGTCTATTTTACGTGATGTAATGAATGTTTCAGTGCATAACCAAAACCTCTTGACCAGGAGGGAATAATCTACAAGTTGGTGTCACACAGCTCTGTGTGCACCCATGCAATTGGGATGGGAAAAGCATTGCCATCCCACGGGATGGATTCAGCTCTGCTGTCACCTCTGGTCTCATGTGGGGGAAGCATGGGGTACAAACCAGGGGCTGCAGGCAACCCTTGCCCCTGATCTCTAGCAGACACCAGCCTGCAGGGAGGGTTGAGAGAGCAGGGTTTCTGCATGCATCGGCGGGTCCCAGCAGACCCCCAGGGATTTGCCTGGTGTGGAAGGGGCTAACAGGCTCCCCGCCAGCAGCTCTGAAATGGCGAGAGCTGGAGGCTGGCCTGAGTCTCTGAAAACCCCCATCAGTAACATTTCTGACAAGATAAATTGTTTTTTAAATGTGGAGATGACCTTGGTAATCAGAAATAAATCAGCAGGATAATTAAAATTGATGGGTAAGTCAAATCTAGAAAATTTATATACTAGAGCCCTATAGAATAGCTTGGAAATCCCCATAAGTCGGGTCCTGGCTGAAATTTTGGTCCCTTTGCTGTAGTAATTTAAACGTTTCTATTTACTTTGGCACTCCTCTATTCAGTGACTTGGCCTGATCAAAATGCTTTGATATGTCCAGCAAGAATAAAAATATAAAAGTTGAAGGGTAGTATCTTGGTTTAGGACAACTGTGAACATGAAATTTAATCATGGGCTTTGCAAGAGGGACTCTCTAGAACAGACTGGGGGGGAAAGCAATTAATACTGCATTTTAAAAAAAGAGCAGTCCTTCCTTTTCACTTTGCTTTTCAATGTCCTGTAATTTGGGCCAAACCAAACAGTGCTTACGCCACTACTGATGTTACAAGTTCATGTACCGCTGCTGATGTTACGTACATTAACACAGCAGTCACTGGAAAGGAAAAGCAAGTGTGATTTGTTCAGAACACGGACAAAAGAAGAGTACAGAATTAAGCCAATCCTCCCATTACTTTATTTTATTCCCTGCTGTTAATTGCTTTCTTGATACACCCTTACTTTTGTCCTTTTGACATGTAGACTACCATTACACTCCACAGCTACCAGAGTCGAAATTTCTCCCAAGACCCATTATCCCTTACACAATCTTAAATCTGCAGGCGCTGCTTTGACAGTCTTCTAAAACCTATTTACTGGCTTCAGTATAGTTACTCCTGCTTCATATCAGTGCAAGGAAAGCAGAGTCAGGCCAACTCTCTGATCTACTTGAGCCTGACATGTGGCTTACACTGCTTTTATATCAATCAAGAATTTGGCCTTGAGATCTCCATACTCTTAGTTTGACCCAGTGTTGTAAAAAAAAAATACTTCCAAATCTGTGCCTCTCTTTCCCCCTTTCCTTCATCCTTTCCAGACCCTACTGCATACATTTCATGTCTGCAGACTCACCCAAAAGTCCTGGACCTCTTACAGGCCATTTATTGCTTTCTGTTATACTTCATACTTGAGTTTACGCATATCTGCCTTCTTAAAAATGTCTTGGAGAGAATCATCAATTTTTGTAGGGCTGGTAAAGATTTTTTCACTGCAACTGCTCTGAAGTAAAGTTGGGTTTTAGCAAGAAAAGATGCTCTTCATAAAGCATGTCAGGGAGTAGTTTCTGTTTTCCATTGACAAACACAAATGACTGAGAACTGTGTATTGAGATTTTGGTCCCTATAGTAGTCACTTCGTTGCCCAACGTTCCTGCTTTCTACCAGGGTCCGTTCAATGCTTGAGTGATATCTTCAACCCAGAGACCTTCTTTCAAAAGCACTGTCTGTCACTGCCTGTTCCCAGGATCTGAGCAAGGAGTTTGACATGGCATGACATGACAACTCCTTCAGAAGTTATCTGATGGAGTTTCCATCTCAGTTTTTCTTGTTTGGGAAAATATATTTAAGGATTTAATACTCAACATGGGATAGGGTGGTTATTTTCTGACGAGTCTACTTGCAAATTTTTAAAGCCCTTAAATAGATAAAGGTTACAGTGCTTAACTTGGGCAGCGAGCTAACAAACAATACCACCAGTACTAACCAGCTGACAGGGAAGACAAACAGCCAGGCAAAGAGGTGAAGGACTGAGAGGAAGATATCAAAAGAATTACAAATTATATTTTTGGTATGTATATTGAAGATCATTGAAGATCAAATCCAGAGTCACGTAGGTGTTAGATATGATGCAGTAAAGCAAAGTAACTAAGTTCGTTGACATGTGTTAATGAATGATTAATGGTTAACAAAGAAGCTGGGAAACAGCTCAGGAAGAGTCTAGGAGACTTATGGAGGCACACCAGTGAAAAAAATATGTCTTTACTTCCATACGATAAATTGCTTTGATTCCCTGGTTTCCTAACATGAAAGACCCCATGAAACCAGTTGTGCTGGTGAGGAAGAACACAGCCAGGCCATATGAGTATGCTGCATCCAGGTTTGAGCCACCTAAGTATCCTCCTCTGAGCATGGGGAAAGACCCTTTGGATGGCACTCTGGGGAGAACACATCAGGCACCACCTCAGCAGAAGATCTAGCTTACGGATCAGGGAGCAGGGAAAAGGCCACGCCACATCTGCTGCTGCTGAAGGAGATACAGGCTTTTGGGGAGTGCAATGGGAGAGCCAGATGTACGAGACTTCAGTCGCCCACTGTGGAGGACCTGCTTTTTATTAGCAAAGTCATCATCTTGCAGAGACCAGATATGGGTTCAGCCACTGGACGTGCAAGGATTTGGAATTAGCTTAGTCTGCTGTCTCCAGAGGAAACTGCTGCCTCCGAGCAACTAATGAAAGGACTCTCTGCTTAGGATTTACCCATTTGTGGTCTAACCTTTAAAAATCATTAATTAAGTGTAACATTTTACCATCTTCTTACTGGTTTCTTTCTCTCTTACTACCCTTCACCATAATGTGAACTACATTCTGATGTCATGTGATTTTTTTCTGCACTGAAAAACTATGAAGGATTTTTTAGGTTGCTGTTTTTATCTTCCAGACACTTATCACTGTTTTAGGGGGGAAAAATGTAACAAGACTTCAAGCAACCCCCTTCCCCACAGCAATACCTACAGGTATAAATGCAGCTTATTTGGAAATAGAGCGTACAGCAATACGCACATACTAAGCAGTTCAAATTCTGGTCATGCTCAGACAGCAGTTACTGCCATAATTTTCTGGCTTTGCATTAACTCATTGAGCGGGAGCTTTGGCTTGGTTGCAGCATTTTTTCTTGTCTGGAAGATGACCTGGTTAATAGAGGACAAACGCTGGAGCTTCTCTGTTCTCTCTTCTTCCCTCTTGCATATGTACATACACATATTAACATGCTTATACATGTTTTCTGTATAGATAGAACACACACATATATAGTGAACACTCATATATACATATACATATACATATACATATACATATACATATACATATACATATACATATACATATACATATACATATATTATATGTGTGTGTATATATATGTATATAGGCACAGAAATGAAACCCTTTTCTAGTTCCAATGCAAGTGAAGACTTGAAGGGGCAGTCTGCTTCTCTGCAGTAGTCTTATGTGTTTTCATTTCCAGTAATGCAGCAGATGCCCTTAGATCATATGGAGGGGAAATAGCTACATCAGCTGCTTCTGGACAGACAAAATAGACTTTTGTGGCTATAATGTAATGTTTTTCTTGGAATGTATGTTGTGCCATAGGAACAGGTGGCATTACAGGCTCTTGAAAGAACATACTTGGAGCTCAGGTGAAGTGTTATCTATCAAAAACCTAAAAATGACCATCAGCAACAGCAAGGAAATTCAGCACATGCAAATGAAAACAATCAGAAACCTGGCTTTCACCCAAGCAACAGCTCATTTCTACTTCTTTTAGGAGTTACGCACAGACAGTGACCGTCGGCTCACACACGGTAAAACAACTCCAGCCTAAGCAGCTTTCCTAACTGTGGCAGCTCTTCAGGGTTCAGCTGCAGGTATGTTGGGTTGGGAGGATATTGGGCCAGCTCTGATGCAAGACGCTGCACTCGTAGCAAATCTCCTGTCCCTGCATGGGAAATGCAGAGGACCCAGAGAGCAGAGTGAGGTACCAGCCATACCTGCTCCCCCAGTGCTGACCAGGCTATTGGGGCCAGCTCATGACAGCAATGCTGCGTATGTGGCTGGTGCTTCCCTGGGACACTCCAGCAGCCTCTTTGCTGTCACGTTACACTAGTTAAATGAAAAAGGCAAATGATTTAAACACTGCTCCAGGTGTGCCATGCAGAAGTGCCTCATACTGGAACTTTGGACTTGAAAATAAATTAACCTGGGGGCATGATTTTCCAAGACTTGAGTTACAAAGTTCAGGAATAGTCTAAAACTGTTCATGCCATCACTGAAAATCACAGAAGTCAGAGACTGCTCATCACCTCATGTAGTAGTTTACACTGCTGCAAACAGGGGAAACCAGATGTAAAACACTTGACAATGTTGTAAAATGCACAGGCTGTGAGGGAACAGAGAGGTGGCATCTGTTGGTGCCGCTGAAGGTGGAGCTGGTCTCAGATTTGTAAGAGCAGCTGGAGGATGCAGAGAGATGATTTTAAAGCCAAAAAAATCTGATGGGCTGGGACTGTCACCGTTTTCTAAGGGTGGCAAGAAGGCTTCCCACTTCTTCCACACTGCCATTCTGGGAGTCTGTTTTCGGTGGGATACAGACCATTATCCTAAAAGGAAAAGAGAAACTCTGTCCAGAGGACTGGAGCGTCCCCACATGAGAAGGCGAGGAAAGCTTGGAACAGTAAAATGTTGTTGCTAATGACAGTTCTGAGAATTTAAAAAAAATGAAGTGGAAAAAAAAAACCTTCCATGAAACATTGATTAGATGCCAGTTCACATAGCTCTCCTTGGCTACTATGTATTATTTCTTTAAAGACTAATAGATCCTATTCTTGACAAGCGCAAAGCCAGGAGGTGGGATCTTGTCCAGTATTTTCATTTTTTAGCCCACAAGAGGCAATGATTGTATCAGAATATTATTTGTCTGTCCAAATCACATTCACTGTGTGAACCGCTGCAGAGGACTTCCATTCTCAGGAAAAACAGTTCTGCCAGATAGAATGCAGGAGAAACACTCCTTCTCATCCTGGTTAAGCCAGCCCAGTTAGGACAGAATCTCCAGAGCCAACTTTCAAATTTCTATTTACCATTTTTACCTGAAAACCTCTGAACACAGAGCACATTAGATCTGGGATACATGAAATAGTTGAGTGCTCAAACAGCCGAGTCACATGTATGAAGTGGTGAAAATGGTACCATGAACCTCAGGAGAAGGCTGAGGGAGCAGAAATGTGGCTAAGCACATCTGATTTCCCCCCACCTCATGGGAAACATGGCTTTCACTGCATGGTTTCTTTGAGCAACCAAAAGTCAACTCACATGCAAGGAGCTTTGAAACTGAATTAGGAGGTGTTTTAAGAAACATGTGGGAGACCTGTCGGACAGATTGGGTTCAAAGCTTCCATCTCAGTCATCCTATAAAGCCTCAGGGACTTCCAGCCCAGCAAAAGTAGCCCACAGAGATCTTCATGTTCTCAACTTGTCTTCTGGATGACATTAAAGCAGAGGCAGTCCCAAAAGACAGACACTATCCTTAGCCTTGTGCTTATCTGTCTGGGCACATTTTCTCCAGCACTTAGTGTTACCGTATCCTGACTCATAAGACTGGCTTTGCTTTTTTATGAAGCTACCAAAGGGTCCTGGTGCTAGCATGCATGTGAGTGTCCTGATAAGGGTATGACAGCGTGTGGGAGGCCAGAGGCGGGTAATGCCACTGGTATGTTGAGTGGGGAATTAGTTGTGTGTGTGGAATGACCTCTTCTTCCAAAACCTCTCCAAGGCAGAGGCCAAGGGAGAAAAAGCAGCAGTGACAGTTCAGGGTTTAGTCCACCCTACCAAAACTTTCCATCCTCATGAATGGAGCCATTCACTGGATTCTGCTTCCCATTTTGCTTCTGTATCTTTTTCATCTTAAAATAGAGAACTTCCTCTCAGGGGAATAACTTCTGCTGTAGAGCAGCCCCAGTGATGTCAGTGGAGTTACACCAAGGTTGAGGCTGATCCCCATCTCTCATTGCCAGCAGGTTTTCTGGAGTCGGACCTTGAGTAGCACAACTCTGAGAGGCTTTTGCACTGTTTTGGTCTCAGGCCGTTTCCTCTGAGAGCACTGCAGAAAGGATTAAAAAATAAAGGGAAGAACCCATGAAAATGTGGCAGTTGTTTCAGCACAGAAGAGTTTAAAATGGAACCACATTTTATGGAATATTTCACACACATCCTCCCCCTCCCTCAGATTTCAATGTTCCCTTTTCTTCTCTTCTCCCTGTTTTTGACATATTGCCACTGAGTGAAATGAAATGAGAAATAGCCAGGGGCTTGCTCTGACATTTTCTTCCCCACCCCATCCATCTGTCCACCCAGACTCTTCTCAGTTTTAATTTTTAATTTTTTTATTAGTATGGAATGGCAAAAGGGAACTGTAGGCTGTGTGTACTCATTTAATGTAACCCACCCATTCTGCTGTTCCTTGTCACCTTTCTTATCATTCCTTCAGCATTTATTTGGACTATCTAAAGCTGAAAAAAACCCCACCCTCGCCTGCAGATTCACTTCAGATTGACAGGGAGGAAAAAAATCTGGCCCAAACAACTGAGATCAAGAGCTTTATGACCTAGTCCTGCCTAATTTTGAGGTATTTTATATAGCAGAATTGGAAAGAACCAAGAGACACTTACAGCACATGTTCTGAAATACCAAGAATAACAAAGCAAAGGTTTAATGAGTTCCAATGTGTATGTCTGCTGTGAGTAATGATGCTTAATCCTGCTACAAAATAATTCCTTTATATGTTCTTCTGTTTTTTAAAAAATGCATCATAGCTGCACTGGGGTCATAAAAATTACGAATATGTTTTCCCATGGCATGAAGCCATAGCATACTGTAAGGCATTGTGCTGGGCCATTATACACAGCCTGTAATCAGAAACAAATGTATTAAGTGAGATGATGTGATGTTACATGAGAGAAGTGAAAATAGAGCAGGGAAGTGTGATAGACAGTGACTTGGACCACAGCATTAGCTCTGAACAGTCCCTTTCTCTTCAGAGATCAGAATCTATGCCAGAAGAAGTTGTGTTTCTAGATTCTGGTCTAGAAAAGAGAGTCTTCTTGGAAAAGGGAGGAAACAAAACTTGTCTGAGAACCAGGGTAGGCAAAAAATTACTGAATTTCCTATTCAGAAAGAGAAATACTGCTGTGCTGGTGAGGGTGGTTCTTTGTGGTGTGCATTAGCACAGGCTTGGTAGTGGTCTCAGAAATGCAAAGGAGCCCATCCCTCTGCTCCTCCAACTTACAAGCTTGTTGCAGGGGTCCAAATGTTGGCTGTGACATGGTGAGAGCTGAGACTTTGCACCACTACTGCTATTATCAGATTAAAAATGAAACTTGACTCAGATTAGGAGAACCAGAGCAACTCATTTGTCTATTTGACAGTGTTTATTTCCTAAAAAAATAATAATAAATAAATAAATAAATAAATAATTTTTTAAAAAATGCTGTTTGTGACAGCTGCTTTCATTTCCAGGAGTATACTATGACTTTTCAACATCAAAGCTGGATTTTAATTTATTGACCTAACTTTGCAGCACACAGAGCAAAAGGTCAAGTAAAATGAGACTCCTTTGGAAAAATTATAATCACTATTAAGAAGCATATGGGCCATTTGAATGCTCTGACACTTTATTTCCAAGCTCCTTAGAAAGGCCTTTAGAAACTCTTAAAGCTCAGCCACTTGCCCTGTTTGAGAGACGCACAGACTGGGCCGTAACTGCAATGTGCAGGTGAGAGCAGCCTTCACCCCAGCAGCAAAGTATGTTATGCTCCCATTTCCCAGGTGTCACAACCATGGGCTGCAAAACGAGAGCGGTGCCCAGAACGACCTACCTTCTATCCACTGACATTTCCCTGTGACGGCTGTCCATAAGCCGAGACCTCCAACGCACAAGGTTTTTCATCCAACTCAGGCAAAAGCTGTATCAGCCATAGATCCCCTGCAAGACACCATAATTAAAAAGCAGAGAGTGAGACCATCAAAACTTAACCATGAGGGCAGTAGTTCACAAATTATCTGGAAAGCAGATTGCTTGGACAATACTGCTTTCTGCTTTCTTTTTTCCTTAAAACTGCCTGGGTTTATCAGCTGAGTAGAGCACAATGAAGAGTACCAGAGGACCTGGATAAATAAATCCTATCTAATTATTGACAATTATCTTAAAGATTGTCCCAGCAGTAGTTCAGATCCACTTAAATCTGCAAGACAAGCACTTGCTGCTTCTACACCTTCTGTAGGAAGCATCTTGGATTAAAAATCAGTATCTTTGCAATGAAAAAAAAGTTGCTTAATATTTGATATTTTTGGACTGTGCAATACAAATGTGCATTTATGAATCACATCAATAAGCCAAGTGTCTTTATTGTAAATCCTTATGCAGCAGCATTTGCTTCTTTTCTACCCCTGTTTCTCCCTTATGAAACAGTATGGCTACTTTAAACCATAAATAAACACAATTAGGGATTTACCGTAAAGAAAATCTGAATGATGCCCTTTGCTGGTTCCAGTTAACTTCCCCTGCACACGGACAAATCCCCTTAGTGGATGAATCCCCATGCATCTAAAGCTGTTGAGATCCCCAAACACAGGAGGTAAACCATATGAGTTGCATTTGTTTGCTTTAATGAAATGATTGATTTATTGGTCACAAATTCCTCAAAAGCGTTTGTTTTTATCCTCTGGGTTCTTATCAGAGAGGTCCCAACATCAGTCAAAATCACGGCTGTCGTTCACTACGGCGCAGTGCAACTCAAAGGCTTTCCCAGCGCTCCCGGTTAGCGGGGAGCCTTCCCCTACCCGCCCCCAACCCCCCGCATGTTCCCTGCCAGGGCACAGATATCCCCTCATCCTACAGTTGCTTGCTTCCTACAATACAGAATAGAGAAACTTCAAATTCCTAGGTTTGAGGACAAGAGCCTTCCTAATGGAGCTCGAGTGCATTTGCAACACAATAGGTCATTTCTGGCTCGCCTGCTTTCTTTTCAGCTCATGGGACAAAAAGGGACACGCTTACACCATTTGCTTACACTGGTAGGTAAAGAAAACCCTAAATGTCGCATGAGTCACTTGCACTCAATTAATTTCTGCTTGTGTTATTTATTCACGTTTAAGATATGACTTTTTTCTATATGTGACCTTCAGCAACAGAGCTGATAACAAGAACATTACTTTGGAAAAATGAAAGGTTAAACATTAACCAGAAAAATAGTTCTAAGACAAACATTTTGGATGTTGTTTTTTTTCTTTCGTGTTTGGAAGTAACTTGTCACTTCCCCTCTTACCACCCTCCCTCCCACATATTACTGTTGTGCTGCTGTTCCCAATACTTGCTAGATGCAGTAAGCACTTGTGCCACCACATGATGGACTCCTCTCTGCCTACTATGAATCTGTCGGGTCTTTGAGCTGGGTGCAAGCTCTTGCCTGATTAGCCTCTTGTCAACAGTTTCTGGGCTTTCTCACCTCCTAAGAAGCGCACCTGAGAGAAAAGCCCCCATCACTATGCTCTGAGACTGGGGCTTAGCTCTGTGCTCCCTCTTTTTCCCTTGTTGCATGTGGGGAGTGAAGAAAGAAAAAGAAATATATATGAACTGGGGAAGAGAATAAAGGATTGTTTGAGCTTCAAAAACACTGTATGAGTTTGAAGCACTGTTTTTAGCAGATGTCTTTTTCCTCCATGACCCACAAGCTTCACTCAGGTATAACCGCTGTCCCCCCAGTTTGAAATTTATTCTACAGTGTGAGACAATTGGGACAGGGGGGAGGGTGTTGTGCTGCTTTGGTGGTTAAAAAGTCTTTATATAAATTAAGAAAGGACTGAAAACTGAAAAACACTCTCTGCCTTCAAAGCTGAGGGCGTATTTTACCTGTGCATTGATTTAACTTTTGTATGTGGAGACATGCTTGTTGAGTTCCATCTCTGCTCTGAAATTACTTCAGCTTTTCTGCTTTAAGACACTCTCTGATCTCAGTTACAACAACATGAATTGTAAATTGGAAAAAAAAAATCAATCTGTAAATCACTGCTGTTACTTCTGCTTCCATCCATTTTTTGAAGCCCAGAACATGGGACATGCATAGATTTTATTCAGTAAAACAGCTTAATTGCCTGTTGTTTGGTTAATTTGGGTAGCAAAAATAAACCACCAAAAGTAAAGATAAATGAAACAGCTAAGATAAAACCAAAGCCAAACAAACAACAACAACAAACTAAGTGGCTGGAAAAAGGTAACTCCTGCTCTGGGAGTCATTCTGGGTGCTCGAGGCTCCATCTCAGACCACAGCAGGATGGGGGTCCTGGGCTGCAGGGCTGCTGGACCACAGGACAGTGGAGGCAGCCACTAGCCCCCTTTCCTGCTGCCTCCCCTCTGCCCTTCCTGTGCAGCTGATGCTGTCCTCTGTCTTGGGGTTGTTCAACCTGTCCTTCACAACACAAACATTGCTCTACTGGCAGTATTTTGATCTACCCAGATTAAAAAAAAAAACAAACAAACTATAACTATAAACTATAACAAACCTGCAGACAGTCCCAGTGCCTTTACTGATCTTTAATACTATGGACTGATAAAACCCTGCTACTCATCCTTGTATCTCTCTGTTCAGTCTCTCAAGACTTGTAGACAAAGTGGTATCTTGTACCAAAGAATGACACCAGGTTAGACTATGCTGTATAAATAGGGATTTCCTTTCATCAGTTATTATTTTGCCATATTTCAATGTTTTATTAAATATCCTCCTGTCCTTTGCCATGGAACAAGGTAAACAGAAACCTCCTGGTCTTCTTCCTTGGGACCAATTATTATTTCATACCATTTCCTCATGTTTCTCCTTATTTATGTCTCCCACGAGATAATCTGTGCTGGGATAACACTGCCTCACTGGTGTTGCTGATGCAGCCAGTGCCAGAGAGTACCAGAAGCCTCCCAGCATAATTTCTTTGCAGAAAATTTGTAGCCAGGGTCACAGACCCACAAGGCAGGCTTAGCTTAAGGCAACTGGGGCCTAAGCTTACCACAGTGTGCCTTCTCCCAGCCCTCCAAGTCTGGCCCATGCCCTCTCCCCTTGCTCAGCTCCCCACCAAGCCCTGCTTCCCCAGACAATCCCTTCCTGTCGCCTCACTGGGATGGACTTCTTAATTTTTTCCTTAGCCAGCTCCCCTGGACAGACTCTTGGTTTCTCACTGACTTGTGCTGTTGAGGTTTCTTGGCCTAGGTCCCAGGGTTCCTGCTTTAATCCATCCCTTCAAAGAGATTTGGATGTCTGGATAAGCTTCCAAGCCTCTGGATGCTTATTCAAAGCACAAGGCTGGGGGCAAGGGGGAGCATCCCTGAAGGAAGCCAGAGACCATCTACGTACAGTCAAACATCCTTTTATTTTCTGAATCAGAGATACTTCCCCAAATCCCTCAACACCTGTGTGTCAAAATCTGCATTTACTTTAGTAAAAAGGCAAACCCCAGCCTGCACATCCTGAAGCAACATGACTGGATATTTAGATGTACAGATGGACCAGCATCCTGGCAGGGTGTCTGTTGCAGAACTAAAAACTGGGATTCTTTCTTTCAGGAGAGCTTGGGTATGTTTACATATCACTGGGTATTTTAGGGGTGACTCACTACAGAAGTCCCATTTGAAAACAAGAAGGTTCATAGTTTTGAAATGAAACACATCGGAGAGGTGTGAACACAGTAACAGATCACAAAAAAATGTGAGGCTGGATTCTCCAGCCCACAGGAGTCCTGCTGGGGGGCAGCCTGGGCTAGGGATCCTCTGCTGCAGCCAGCCGCTGGCTCTGGGAGCATGGGAAGGGTGAAGCCGCTGTGGGAGCTGGGCTCCGAAGGAAAACTCTTCTGTACCATCTATCCTCTTCCTCGCTTCTGACATTATGGATGGACTGAGAAAGCGCTGTTTGGAGCTATTTCAGCACGTGTTTTGGGTGGTTCTGGTCCTGGTTTGAAATCGTTGGCACCTGCCATGTAACTAGGCGTTTTCACAACATTTTGGCTGTACCCGAATTAGAAGCAGATTTCAGACCCTCTGGCATCAAACCCAGCATTTGCTCGAACCACAATTACTCCAGTCCTTCCCATTAGCCCCTCAGCATTCAAGATATGTTCATTCATAGTTTAGTTTCCTGCTCCAAATATGTTCGCTTTGGGAAAACTGATCTTTATTTTCCATTCAAATGAAGCCCAGTTGTGTCCTGTCCACCGAAAGAACATTCTGGCTTAAAGCAGCTTTAAGAAAACCACTATCTGATGTCAGTAAATCTCTGTCTATGCTATAACTGCTTTAAGTCAGGAAGCAGTGGGTGTGCTCAAAACAACACATAAAGATAAATATTTTCAGTGCCAGGAACGTGAATATATTTTGGAAGAAAACACGGGGGGCATTCTGTGCAGGAAGAGATGAAAACATGTCAGCCTGCGGAGCTTGCCAGTGCCACAGCACACACACGCCAGCTGTCTGGGGAAGCCACATCTTCAGATGGAGAGAAGGAGGCACTGGAGAGTCCTGGCCACAGCACACACGCAGAGTGCGTGGGTGGCTGCTCTTATTACTCGTTTCTTTGTCTTGCAGCAGAGTGGTATGTATTCCTCTGTCTTCTAGGAGGTGAAGGAGCACATCAGAAGACAGATCCCAGACCCATCTCTTTTGCAGGGATGGATGTTGAACAGTTCCTGGGGGCAGCAGAGGATTTGGCTATCTTGCCACGTTGCAATCCTGGACTCCCATGGGGACCTACCCTTGTCCTTTCCAGAGCAGAACAAGTGTTGTCCACAAACCCTTAGACGCTGGTCACACTTTGACCCTACAGCAACATGAAAGCCCTCAAGGAAAAGGCCATCTATCAATCCTGTGGGCTGACTGTGTGTCCCTAGAAAAGCCATTATAACATGAGATACTGGAATAATTCCAGCAAGGCCAAGGATATTCCTAGCCCTTGCCCAGCATGTGCAAGTTAAAAGGGAAGAGAGGTCATTATGCTCTGGTAAATGTATACCGGTTATCAATCTAATTTTTAATCTTGTTGCTAGTTTTTGTCTTACTTATAATGCAGAACAACAACAACAACAACAAAATTTGGAAGTATATATCACTCTGTTACTGGTACTGGAACACTCTTCTCGCCCAAGAGATACCATCTTTTGGACATTGCACTTGTAGGAAAGAGGATCAATCCTTTGATCAGTTCCCTACTAAAAGGCAGAACTTTTTTTAAGCCATGAAGACACACAAGGCAGTAAACTATCATTTTACAGGGTATTTTATCTCATAATGGTAGGCACATCACATGTATCTTTTACTAATGATGCTACTTACACAGCTTCTTTCATCTTAGAGTATCCCAAAGCTACTCATATAGTAAAGTGCTAGCAATGTGAATTGCACTACATATTTTGTCTACCATTCCTCAGACAACTTTTATTCTCTAACTGTCTTGATAATTCTTTTGGGAGGGAAGCAGGAGGCACATGGAGGACCACAGCTCTCTCGTCACTCCTTGCCAGAAGGGAAAAGGCAATGGCAGAGGGCGGCAACAAAGCATATTGCCTTAGTTTGGAGTCTGTCCCCCATGCTGTGTCATTGGGAGATTGTGTGGTGTTAGCAGGGCTGGGGTGGCAGAGTAGGAGAGACAGCACCTTCTCTTGTTCTGAGGAAACAGATGTCCCAGCAGTTTTCCTGCATTTCTCCTTAGGACACAGCCTTACAGACAGGAAAGCCATGATTGCGTACAGTCTCTGCCTTTCGAAAAGTGGATGGGGACGGTGGTACTTATGTGAAGCCACTGGGAATCCTGGCCACAGTAAATCTATTTTAAAAAAACCCTAATTATCAGAATAACCATGTTTTTGTGTGACCTTTGTACATACTTGTTGTCTCTAACGTAGTGTTTAAAGGCTTTGGGCAGAAGACCTCTGTGCTTGCCCTCTCCTCCATATCCAGACATGCCTGTGAAGCCAACTGCGTAAAACCATCATGGATTAGACGTCTGGTCCCAGAGCATCACACTGTACCCAGTATCTCCAGGGGAAAACTGATAAGCAAAAAGGCCCCTCTGGGCTCAGCACCTGCCCTCTGGCCTCTGTGAAGTCACCCATTCCTTGCTGAGCTGCAATTGCCTTTCCAAAGCCAGAGACAATACCCCATGTGCTTAGGGACACTTACGAAACCTAAACGGTCCAGCATAATTCTAGTGGGCACAGACACAGTAGTGGTCTGCTGCCAGGTATACTTATATACTCACATATATATTTTTGTTATATACTCTACCAGGCAGAGTATATAACAAATGAAAGAGAGCAGAGCTTTGAAACTAAGGTCAAGCAGTATGTTAAGACACAGAAGTTAGCCTGACTAAGTCTGGTTTTTCCCTAAGAGGGAGAGCAGAGTGCTGTCCCCCAGAGCCTTCTAACACTGAAGCTTACAATAATAATGAAATCGCCATGGGCCCAAATGTGCCTCCCACACACATCTTGGGTAGGAGCTTACCACACAAGGAGCCCTGCTGAAATTAATGGACTGTGTGTGGATTACAAGATGATATTTGGAATAACTGAGGGTGACCTCAGACATTTTCCCATTGTTGTTCCCACTGCCCATTCAGTGTACCTGGCTTTGAGTTTAACTGCACCTCTCCATGAGGAAATGAATGAAACCCAGGGAGAGAGAAAGAGAGGGAAAACCATTTATATGGGGAAGCATGGTGTAATGGCTGAAGTATAATCCTGGAAGACTTGGTTTCCAGCCTTGGCTCTCCCACTGATTGCTTCTGTTATTTGGATGCAGTTGTCCCATCTCAGCTCTATCCATCTGCCAAAAGGAACCTGTGAGTCAGGCATCCCGGGTGACTTCATGTCACAACACGCACAGCCCGGGTGATGCAGAGCTGGAGAGGAGCCCCTGGGATCCCACCACCCGAGCACTGGTCTGTGCGGGTACGGCTGCTGGAGGGGGTGATGTGGCTGTAGCTGCAAAGGAGGCAACGGCGGTGGCCTTTTCCTGTTTGCTTTATTCCCAGGGGTTATTTCTGGGCTGGAGGGAGGCTGCAGTGTGATGTCAGTGTGTAAACAGGGAGGTGAGTGTCGTCAGGGCTCAGGGGGTGGAGATGAAGGCACGTCTGGCTCCTCGGAGCCCGGAGCAGGAAAAAAAATCAGCACAGATAAAGAAGCATAAGGGAAATGGCAGTGGAGCCATGGAGGAGGCGGCGGGGGGAGAGGGAGAAAAAGGCTGCCGTCCCCATGCAAATTGTTTGGGAAAACAGCGCACCGCCCACTGTTAATTCCCCTGATTAAAAGCGCATTAGATTGTAGGTGTTGGGGACAGGCAGCTGTTTTCAAGGAAGCTCTGGCTCCATCAGGTCCTTCCTCACTGGGCAAGCAGCGGGTCTATCTGGAGGTAAATGTCAGCGAGGCGCGGAGCCTGCCGACGCTTGTCCTCCCTCTGACAGGCCCTGGCCAATGTCCTGCTGCTGAGGGTCGTGGTAATTTACGTCCCTTCTGTGTACATTAACTTATCTGCAGCAGAGCTGGCGGGGCTCTTTCAGCCAAGCTGTCTCCTCTGCAGGCTGGGAGACTTTTCCTGCCTGTGGGACCCGGAGCGGGGACCGGCTGCGCGCCCCTGCCAAGTTCCTGCGCCGGACCAACAACAACAAGCAGCGCCATGGAGCCGGCGGCCGCTCGCCCAGCCCTGCCAGCATCGCCCGTGCCCCCCGTGGACCCCATGTCCCCTGTGGCCCCGTGCGCCCTGGGGAAAGGGGAGCCAGGCAGCTGCTGGAAACCAGGGGTTTGGTTGTAAACCCTTCACTCCGACTCTCCTCACCGATATTATTCTGCTGTTGCTGCAACAGCTCAAATGGTTATTTATTATTCTCAGCTCCCCCAGGGCTCTTTCCCCATCCCTCCTCCCCTGCCTGATGTGGAAGGAAGCAACCTTCTCATGCAGGAGGCAGATACTTCCCACTGGGCTGCACGTTTTGGTGAGCTGGCTGGGGTTACTAACCTTCAGCGTCAGCTTGGAGGGATGTTGATGTACAGGTACAGTGCTATCAACAGCAAGTTCACTCTTAGCCTGAGAAGGTGAGCATCCATCGGTCGTGACAGGCAGGTGTGGAGGCACCATCTGAGTCTTCCTCTGAGCATAACTTTTTCCCATAAAGCAAGGTATTCCACTCACATCCACACGATGAATCTCTCTATCATCCCAACATACAGAAATGAACACATTTTATCATCCATCAGCTCTAAAGAAATTTCCCTGATTGAGAAATTTTGGGGGCCATTGCATTCAGACTCATTTTTTGTGTGATTGTTGCCTTGTGAATCACCGAGTCCTTATTGGAAACCAGGAAAGATGAAGGAAATTCTGCCCACTATACTCCTTTACAAATTCGCTACTATGCTTTACTTGTCTTCAACTAGGTTAGGCAATTACCATTGAAATTACCCATTACCATTCAAAGCCCACAACAATACTGAAAGCAGAAAGCCGCAGTGGCAGACCACATGGTTCAGCCACCTGAACCCACACCAGTTGACCCAGAAAGAGCTGATCTGCCAACCTAATAGCTATTAGGAAAGAGGGGGAAAAAGAATTGAAATCTGTTGCAATATCAGAAAATGTGCCCCCTCACTGTCTTTCAAGGTTTCCTGAATGACCCCCACCAGATGGCTTGCTTTGGTAGCTGCAAAGAGCCACTGTTGCATCAGAAAGCTACCTACAAGCTCTCAAACTGCCACAGGAATGCTGACAACCACAAATTACCTTTCTTCTTCACAAGGATTGAAAACTGTGTCTTCTTAGTAGCTATTGGCTTGATCTGCTGGCCCTGTATGCTTTACATGTACTTCTCAGCCCAGTAATGCTGGAGAAGCTAGTAGGTATGATAGTGACTGTGAGGAAAATTATGGGTGATTTTGTTACAGTCCCAAAGCTCTTAGTGAGAATTAAGCTACTCAAAATAAATAAAAAAAGGATCATGGCTGTGGTTACAAGCTGTATATCCCTGCTTTTGTTCTCCCCAGAAGCTGCACGTCACCCTTTACCAACTTGAAGCTGTGACAAGATGAACAATCCCAAATCAAGGGACAGGACTCACAGTAGTAACTGTGAAATACAAGACCTGTATTTCCTGCTGAGCAGTCAAATGTCATGGAGCAAAGACTGGGGAGAGAGGCCAGCACACACCCTCTCCGAGCATGACGCAGGGCTTGCAAGTTAATGCTGAACTCTGTGTTTCCACCGTTGCCACGCGAATGGGCCTTTAATTCAAGACTCCGTGCCTTCCATTGGGCTTGACAGAAGATGCAGATAGGAGCAGAGTACCTGGGAAATTTGTGTCCGTTGACAAGAGAGGAGAGCAGATGTCTCGGCTGCTGCAATACCCCAGTTCTGCAGCAGCAGCGGCATCTGCAACATCTGCAGTTCTACAAACACCTCAAGTGCTCCTCTCCACGGAGAGCTTGCACAGACTGTTTCTATAGCCATCACAAACAGAATGAGCAATTCAGCACTGTCACGTTGCATGGTTACCTTGCAGACAGAAGGGTGACCGTGCCTCTTTGCGTGTGGGAAAGGAAAACATCTTGCTGGTCTGTTCTTGCAAGTTTAGTTTTTGATGGTCTGTGCTGCCTGCCAATGAAGCATATGGGCTGTGTAGCAAAGGATATTGCAGTGTCTCTGGTTGTTAACAGGAAATTTAGAAAACATATTGACACATCTTTCCCTGGTGTTCAGGGCCAGTCTGAGCTCTCATCCTTACAGCCACACCTGGGCCCCAACAGTGGCTTCTAGTTAACAGGATGGCAGCAAATTTCATGTGTAAGAAGAACATGAAGATTTCATTTCAGAGCTAATGTGTATACTGTCTGTAGGTGAAGGCAGTCTTTGTGCACTGAGGAATTTCAGTGTCATATTTTCAAGCCCTTTTGCATGCTCTGTCTGGAAATACCAATTTCATTTCAAAGGAAACTCCACCTTTGCTGGGAGACACCATCAAAGTAGCCGGTGGCTTAGCCATTGTCTAAGATCCACTGACTTTTTAGGCATCCTGCTGCCCAGGAGGACCTGTAACCCAGTTAAGTGCCTACAGCATCTATACTAGGCCTGCAGAGAGTTAAGCACCTCAGTTGTGAAGCTATCACAACTAGTTTGGAAAAGTGCCTAGGAAAGGACTTTGACTTAAAGCTCTACATGTTAAAGACCTAGAGACTTTATGCCATGGCTGGAGGCAAGATCCTATGTTCACCTGAAAGATGAGAGCCATTTCCTGAAGACAGTCCTTTGTTAGAAAATGTGCTGGCAGTGAAAACAGCAGGAGAACCACTTTTGGAGTCTTCACACTGGATATGTAGGCATTTTTATGTTGAATGTTTCTTGTATCAAGCACTAGACCCTGGTTTTGCTCCTTCAGGACAGCTCTATAACTGCTGGGCAGGCACCCCCGTTCTCTCCTCACCTCTGTACTGTGAAAGTAGCTCAGTTTTCCTCCTGATTTAGGTCCCTCACAGGTTACACAAATAAAAAATTATCAAAAAGTTCACCAATAATTTATTTCATTAAATTACAAATGGAAGTTTCTCACGTTTCCATTTTTCCAACTACTGCCTTGTCTCTCCTAGCAATATTTTTCTTCCACCTCCCATGATGATTTGGTCTGTCTTGCTGGAGTGAACAAGTAACTCAGTCATTTTTCTGGGCTGACAGGGAAGAACTCCTCTGGGTATTCCTGGAAAAGCTGCATTACCCCTCAGCTTTCGCTTTGGCAATAAATACTGTAAGTATAGATGAATAAATTAGGATGGAATCCACCTATCTCTGATCTCCCTAGGTATAAGCATAAAGAAATTTGAATTGGAAAACACAAACCTTGCATAGTCCTGCATCCCTAACAAAGTTCTTCCTTTAAGTGCTGTATTTTTATTTGCAGTGTATGGTAGCACATGTCCTAGGCACTCATCTCTCAGATAGGTACGTGCACAGGAGTGCAAGCACTTGCCAAGGATACGTCTCATCATTTTTCTGTGTAACTTCATGAAATTCCTGGGGGGTAAAAAAAATAAATATCTGGATCATAGCAGGAAGGCTTCTATTCTGCAGAACTGCTTCATGTTTAGTGAAGATGCTATGACTTGATTTGATATTTGTGAAGTTCACTGTGCTGCAGACTGTGCTGTTTGCCACATTTTGACTGAAAACTCACAAATCTCTTACAAATTCAGGCTCTGCTTGTAGGCTTTCATTTTTAAATACAACTCAGTCAACACTTCCCTGGCTTTTCTGCATGTTCTTCTAAAGGTGAAAAGAGAAGAGACTGGGATTTTCTGTGGAAAAGCTGACAACTTTTTTCCATGTGAAGGACTCTCATTGTCAGTGTTTTCTGCTGAGGACAACACAAACACTTGAGTCATGAAGGACATCCCTTCCTTCAAGCACTTCCAAGTCATCATTTGCCTGTGTACATTACTATGTTTAAATCCAGTTTTATGAGTTTTACAGATGGGCAGGAACAGGGAGTGGAGGGTGATGGACACCCAGAGACAGAATAGAAATAGAAGGAAATGATCAACTTGGAGCCCAAGCAGACACGGACACATGTTTCTCTCTGGAAACCACTAGAATGCATCAAAGAACAGATTTAATCACATACAACTGAGTTTGAACAAGTGTCACTTGGATGCTCTTTTCCTGAAACTCCAGAAAAGATTTCAAAGTGGCTCTTTTGTTTCTCACTGAACACCATGCAGTCCTTCTGCCTGTCTTTCTTAAGGCAAAAATCACTGCCAAGTCATAGGCACAGGACATAACTTTACAACCACTTGATGCAAATAATTATTGTCAAGAAGGAGCAGTAGAAAAGAGCTAACAACCTTGCCTGTTTTACGTAGCTGTTTCCATGTATTTAAGTTTTACAATGAGCTTTAGAAGAGTATCAGTTAGGGACAGTGGCATAATTAAAATACAGAAATGCATATATCTAGGTATCTGTATGTTCGAGCTAGAGCAAATATAAATGTTATTGAAAACAAAAATAGTGCCAATGCTGTATGTTCTTCCAGTTAAATCAAAACTCCAGTTAGACTCTGTTTTCAGTTCTTACAGCTGTGCCTCCCAGAATCATGTGATCATACGACAATCTCAACTTTTCCTTCTTCATGTTTACAATGGGAATCTTGAAAATCTGTGCCTGTGGGCCACTACATCAGGATGCAGGGGAACAGGCCCATTCTAACGTTACTTTAAAATCTCCTGGTGTTTAAAAGAATGTCACAATCTGAGGTTAGAAATATCATGGTACCTAGCACCATTTGCTGATAAATCATCAATGTCCATGAAAGTTCATCTCCTTATGTTTACAGGCCGCTGCAAGAGAATATACTGAGCAACCCACACATTCTCTTCCCATCCTGTCTGTGATGCTCGGAGTCATGAATATCCCTTGATCAAGTCACACACAGGATGAGATACTACAAGACTGATTCTCACCCTTGGATTCCTTGTTTTCATTTTACTATAAAAGACCCTTATCCTCGTTAAGCAAGAGCAGGAGATCTTCCATCGGCACACATGCAGCAGAGATCCCTTTGGTTCTGACGGGCTTGTCAGCTTTCCCCACCTGTCAATCTTACCCAGATCCATTTGCATGGACCTGTTGATTTTGTGCACAGTACAGCTGAAATTTTAAACTTTCCAAAAATCATACAAAGAAAAGAACATTTCTGTCTGAAGTACTTTTATGGCAAGTTTCACAAACCCTTCCAATCACATTCGTAGTTGAAACACTGGCAGCTGGGTCTTTGTTGTTTTCTTTTCTCTCTCTCTTCTAGTGACATTGCCAAGCTGTGTTCTAATCTGGTGGGCATCGGAGAAATGAAACAAAAAATAATTGAAAGGCTTCTGGTAAATTTGAATTTCTCTGAGGCAAGGACTTGTGCTGTGAAGCAGTCAGAAATCCAAGAGCTCTCTCCCAGTGCGTGCACTTTGCCATCAAGGGGGCTATGTCATTTCTTTGAAGCAGGCTCTATTTTGATGGGCAAAACACCAGAGGATGACGTAAACCTCTAAGGATGATTACTTGGGTCCTGTGTCCGGCTTATTCTCAAAAAAATGCCTTGAAAATCTTTTAGAGCTGCTGCTCTTTTGTCTGTCAGCAATGAAAACAAGGGAGATGTTACTGGTCACAGAGCAACTGAATCAAAGGATAGGCACTGTGCTAGGAAAAAATTCCCTATGATGTTTTCTTGTCCTCAGTACAACTAGTCCACTTTTTTTCTCAGGAGGTCTTCAGATAGAAGTGCCAGCTTGGTGTACACTATGCAGGATCTAGACAATGTAGTGTGCAGTTTGTCTTGGCCTGACACTGCAAGGTTAGTGCACTCCTCAAGTTGTCTGTGGTCCTAGGGATGTGACCCACATGGAGCTGGCTGGCCAGGCTTCTGGCTGGGCTTTGTAGCTGTTAATGCACATTCAGGACGGGTAGTAGTGTTATATGCTTTCCCCCAGCACCTCAGGCAGCTGGATCTGTGCAGGTACAGAAGCCAGTAAGGGTCTTCACTAGCCCTCTGCACAAGGTCTGTTGCAGGGGTCCGAGGATTTTGACAGTCATGTAATGAAGCTCTTGGTGTTCTTGCCCTTCTGATGACAAAAAGAGGGAAAAAAAGAAATTGAAATGTGTCTGAGAATCATGATGTGTCATAAACCTCTAATCTTAATCTCTGTCTTTTCACGCAATAAGTCCTTGATTCTTCATAATACCCTCCTACACCCACCCACCATTCCCGTTCCTAGAACAAAACACCCAAATTCCCAGCAGTCTTGTGGCAAAGTACCAAGATCAAACTAATAATCTGAGGATTTTTCCACTTTCCCCAAATTATTCACAATGTGACAATTGCTGTATATAACAAAAAAAGTCATACTCATGTTAAAACGCTTGGGTTATGGTTTATTTATCCTATTTGATTCTGTACACACTCCAAAATTACATTTGTCATGGGAATATCTGAGCTTCTTGCAGTGATGCATTAAGAAATGTCTCCCTGTTCCAGCAGCAGAAAGTATGCAGGGGAAGGTAATCTGGAATTAGGCACAAACACAGATACAATACAGAAAGTCTCATTGGTACCAACCATGAGGAGCAGTAAGCTCAGCTCCTGGGAGAGGTAATTTAATTGCCTGCTACTGGTCAAGGTTACTGGACTGAAAAGTCCCTGCTTTCTGTGCAGACAGTTTCCATTCATTATCTAGGGTCCTCTTAGAGTAGAAGACCTTTGACCACGGCTTTATTCCAGAGCTTTAAGGCAAGCTTTTAGATTCTCTACCCAGACCAGAAGAACATGGAGATCATTAACAAGACCATAAACTTTGTTCAGATCCTGATGGGAGGCCATTCAAAGGAGTAGAGGACAAATATGACAAATCTGGAATAGTCTCAGCTGTTGAGGAAACACGGGACCACTTCCTGCACATGCAGATTCTCTGAAGGCTTTCTACATATTGCATTGCTGTAGCCTGGCCAGGAAATGGCACAGGCATGAACAGCTGGAGCCAGACCACTGACTGTCAGAGTGGAAGAAAATATTTTGACCAGCTCCAGGTAAAGTGTACATTATTCCTCCTAACCTCTTCAATAACCTCTAAATCCAAGAATAAAAAAGAAAGTGAAAACCACGGCACATTGCTGAGGACAACTCCAAGGAGCATCACATGCAGTAGAGAGAAAATCAGAAATGTTAAGGCATAGCATAACTTCCAAGGGATGTAAAATAATGAGATGTTCTTCTGCATGTATGTTGATGCAAAACTGACAATCAGTCGGGAGATAGCAGCTGCAGAGGAACATGGCTTTGTCAAACAAACACTAGTTCTGTTCAGCCCAACTTGATTTTCCTCTCTAGCAGGACATGGGTCTTTGAGTTGATGTCACATGTGTGTGCTAGCAAGGCTTTTGACACTGTCTTGTATGACAGTTTCCTAAGGAAACTACGAGAAAGTATGAGCTGGTCAAAACTATTGTAAGGCAGGGGCCAAAGCCACCGGGAAAACTCTGCTCAGAAAGTAGCTGGAAATAGGTCATTGCCGACTGGAAAGTTTCTTTGACTGCAGTTCCACAGGGGTCCATCTTGGGTAACATTTTTATTAAAGACTTGGAAAATGTCAGAAGGGATTTCTCACTTCTTGGAAGAGGCTGGAAACATTTTGGAAGGCTAGATTAGAATTCAAAAGATCTTTATACAGTGAATAGTATTAAGAAAAATATTATCAGTAAGGACTAAAGTACTACGGCTAGAAAGACATTCTCAGCTGTCAAAAAGAAAGTGGGGGGAAGAACTGAATAAGCAACTGTTCTACCAAAAATGAACTAGAGAATGTGGGGGACCACACATTGAGGGTGAGTCAATTTTATGAAACTAATGCAAAAAAAATTCCTCTAAATTACAGGGAAGGGAACACTTTATTTTAGACTCAAAGAAATCATTCCACTCTGCTCAGCACCTAGAAGGCACCTGCCAAAGAATAGTGTCCGTATTGAACAGACAGACATTCATAGAAGACTTGGACTGACTGAGGAAAGTCAAGAATAACCAGAGGTTTAGACAACATGACTTAGAGAGAAAGAATGGGGGAAAAAAGCATGGTTTAGTCCAGAGAGAAGATGTGATAATACTTTTCAAATATATAAAATGCAGCTGCAAAGAGAAGAGTAAAAAGGAAAGTTCCTTTTTTTCATTGCAGATAGAACAAGAAAATGTGAGCTGAAATTGCAGCTTTTTTTTCGAACATAAAATTAAAATTTTCTAATAGGAAAGACAGTTAAATGCTGGCACAGATTACTCAAACTACTGTATTGATGGTCAAGAGTAATTTGGGTGTTCCTCTCTCACAGGAAAATTGCAAAGTTGAGACTTTTCATTTTGGTGGTCCCTATGGTTTTGCAGAGAGCAAGGAATGCAAGAGCACCCTTAATCCATGGGAGAGACTGACCAGTGCTGGTGCATGCCTCTCACCAAGGTGAGCACATCTGATGCCAACTCTTCAAAAATCCTTTCTTCTGTCGGTATCTCCTGGGTCATCACTGGCTTTACCTTTCAGCAAGTAGCCTTAATCTATATATTGTTGTCATCCAGATAAAGTAATCTTAGTCACATTAGCCAAGCAGTAGCACCATACAGCAAGAAGGCTGATCAGAACTATCTGCCAACAATGCACATCATCAGACTAGCAGGAAGATATTGAATAGCAAAGGAGACAGAATTGATCAAGATGGACTTGATAAATGTAAGGTCCAAAGCAGAAACATAGCTTTCTGCCTCTAGTAGTCACTGGCATTTCTCCAAGGGGGACATTACCTTGGCCATCTGTTAACACTCCCAAGTGAAATAGGAGTATCTTCAGGTCAAGAGTGTAAAATGTTGGAGAAAGATGCAGGAGGATGAAAATGGATGGCTGTTTTCTATCTATTGGCAAGGAGAGATCATCCATTAATGCCACTAAAGTGGCTTCAGTTCAGTGTCCTGGTCTCAATCCAAATTGTACCATCTCTCGTGCTAATTCATATCACTACTGCGTAGCAAGGTACAGGCCATATTTCATCTTCCCATCAGTTCCTGGTCTGAGCAAAAGGACATCTATTCTGATCTACAGTATGCCTACAACCAATATATACTCTATACTTCTTCATCCCCATTGGATGGCAAGTTTTTTATACTGCAGATGTGTTAACACAGCTTAATTCAGGAGCAGCTTTTCTCACAGTTCTAGAATGAAATTGAAATACCCTGTTGGTAAACACAAATAAAATGATTCAATAATTGAAGGCCAAGACTGAAATCTTTGTAAGCACTCCTAAGCAATTCCTTAAAAAAGAGATCCATTATGCCCTAACCTGCACTTTGTCACCAGTGTTGTTCCACTGTCAAGGTAAAGAACTGAGGAATGTCTGCAGACTTGTTATGACATTAATCATATTAAACAAGGCATGTGAACAACATCTACAATTAAACTATAGCAATCAAAGGCATAGGAAGCATTTACATTTTGGAAGACCATAGAGGGGTATGTTTTACTTAGAAATCACAAAGGTTTTATCAGTCTGTAAGACAGGAACTATATACACTTCCTTCCTAAAAAGTAGCCCTGTCTCAGGCAGAATTTGTCTGCATCTCCAATGAAGAGCCAAAGAGTTCACAAGGCACTAAAAACTTGACTGTGGTACACAGCGGTACACCCTCTCCAGACCCTAATGAAGTGTGAACAGTCCAAACATATCTCCTAGTATGCACTTCTCTATGGCTACCAGAAAAATGGCCACCAAAGAGCCATGCTAAATATTTTTTAGACTCCCTGTACAGAACTATAATGCCTCCCAAACCGCTGTTTCACCACTGGGAATACTGATGGGCTGACATGAATCACTGATTGTAAATACATCTGCACTGAGGAAGTAAGGTTTTTTTTCCCCCAAAGGGTTTTGTATTTCTACGTGAGAAGTCTGAACGGTGAAGTCAAGATTCCTATCCAAATCTGAGGTTGCTTAGGAACTCCAGAGAGCTCAAGTTTGTACTTAGGGCAAATCAGAAAATGATACTATGCCACCCCACCTAGACTCTGATGACAACCAAATGCTCCCAGATTTTTAAAGTATTTGGCCCTTGGCTCTAACATAAGAACATCTTGAATATAAACCTTCAGTGACTACACACAGCAAAATCATTGTCAAAATACTGCACCTCTGGCTTCCAGTCATAAAGGTGATCACCCAGTATGACTGAAAAGTGCTTCGCATATTTTACTTCGCAGCATGTTTTCCAGGGATAACACTGTGAGAACTCATTGTTCATGTGCTGCTTTGGGCAACAGGTGAGACCTTACAAACAGGGCATGAAGAGTGAATCACATACATATGCTTGCACTTAGGCAAGCATCTGTGCAAGCCACTACTGAAACAGGAAGATTCATTAACTTTGCTGCTGGCATTTGTCTGACCTGTGAAGATGCTGCCCTGTTGCACCAGGTTTTGGCAAATTCAGAAGCCAGGTGTGTTAAAGGTTTATCGGCAGTGGCCTCCTGTCACCAAAGCTTTGTTTTTTTCTTTACTATTCTAAATAATTTTGAACGCACAGTGCAGTTACTAGTAATATTTCAAAGATGATAGTATCTTCCTTGGCTTTCCAATGCTTAAAAAGCATATAAAGCTGTAGATACTGATCTGGTGATTACAGCTGCCTTTGAGCCACAGGTCAGACGGACCTGCTCAGTGGAGTCACTGCTCTCTAGCTTCCCAGCTTCAAGGACACTACTAACAATCCTTCTTCTCGGAGGTTAAGATGGCCTACTGCCACTGTAAACACAAAATCTCACTTACATGGTTGAAAGATTAAATATCTGATTAAAATTTCTGGCTGCTAATTTGTTGAACTTGGCCATAGGGGTGAATTTGAACTACATGATATTCAATTCTACGTGCTCAGGAGTAGGGGGAGGAGAGGAGAAGGGAAATGTTGTATTTCGTGAAACAGCAAGGAAGTCACATTTCAGCTGAAAATCAAGACGGAAGATATGATATTCAGCCATGTTCAAAACAAGAGGTGAACTAAGTTTGGGCAGGTTGTCCTTGGAGCAGCCTCCATGAAGTGGGGCTCCATGCAACCAACCAGAGTGTCAAGTCACTGCAGCCACCTAATGTGCCCTTTTGAGATGCAGTGCCTGCTGCCAGCTACGTGGCTGTAAAACTTTGCCAGAGGCAGAGTTTAGGGATAGTCTGCAGCTGAGACTGAATTCAGCGAGGGATGTCAGGGGGTTAGATGAGGAACTTAACCTACCGCCTGTGCCCTGTTTCATCACACTTAGGAAATATCACTGGGGTTTCTGGTGGCAGATATATCAGTCTCCCTACCCCATTTCTCCAGGATTTGTCCTTCGTAAGGAGACCTGGGCAGCCCATTCCCTCGGGCAGAGTCCTTGAAGGATTTGAGGTGTGCCCAGCCAGCATCGCATGCTCAGAAACTTCAGACAAGTTCTACAGGTTATAATAAACTGCAGAGGATGGGCTTGGTCTTTTCATTACAAGGTCAAGGCAACTCTGAACAATATTTTTTTTCAGAGACAGCAAGCAACTCCTTCCTAACTGCAAATCTGCCCCTTGCCAAATTTCATAATTTGCTTGCTGCAAGCTATGTTAAAGCTCTGCAAAAGAAAAATGATCGGAATTTTTTTATAATGGGAAATGTTAGGCAACTTTAATATAGGAACTTTTGATGCTCCTATATTAACTCTTTATTGTTGTGGCTTAATTTGACATGAAGGTTTCAGCCTTGAGCCTATTACTATTTACTTGGAGCTGTTCTTACAGGACAGGAGCCTCAGCCAAGCATATTTCCCCACAGTTGTTATAATTCACATCGTAAGTATCAGAAAAAAAAATCACAATCTACTTATAGCAAGCACTGCAAGGCCCCCATCACTTCTGCGGCCAAAATTCACTGAAGTAGACATGCTTAAAAAACTACAGATTATATAAAAGCCATGGTTTTGTCCTGGTCTGTTTTACCCACACACCTGTGAAGACATGGTAGGGGATATGACTCCCCAAGCATGACTTATCAGCATTATTTTTAGCGTATTTTCAACAGTCATGTTCTTTTCAGACTCTCTTTTTGCTGCAGCCTTTGTAGAGAATTAACACTGCAACATTTACTCACACCAGCCACATTGTCTCTTTTTCTGTGCAGCCATGACAGAGCTACGTTTTCCCCAAATGTGTGCAAATCCCCAGCATATGTTTTATCTCTTCACATTCAGTACAGTGAGGATAGATCCTGAACAATCATAGCTCAGGCTGGGCAATGACCGATTTGTCTTAATTGGTCAGTGAAAGCTCATGGCATTGCTTCTGTTCCCAGCATCAGGTTTCATTCAACAAAGTCAATGAGACACATTCATGTACTTAAAGTTAGTAAGTATGTTTTTGAATTGGGGTCTGGTTGTTCTTCAGAGCAAATATTGATGTTTCTCCCCAAATCAGCTTTCCATAGCACATTTGTGCCAATAAATATTACTGCTCAAATGGGAAACAAATACACAAAGGTGCAAATACAGCCAAAGCAAATTAATTCAAGCAGAAACCCCTGGGCAACATTTTACTCTGCCACCAAATGGCTGCAGGCAGTGGCTGGGAGGGAGTCTGCTGTGCAAGTTAAATGGCATGAAAATTTCTAAGAGCTGAGAAGCCAGGAACCCTGGGGAGCCCTGGGGAGCCCTTTGCAGTCACTATGCCACCAGCAAAGCATGAGACCTGGTTTCTCAGGGGTTCAAAGCACTCAGAAAACTCATTTAAAAAGGATGTTATTAGGGACACTTGCAGAGGCAACCAGCACACCCTTGATGTTTGCCACCCACAGTTAAAACTGTCCTGCAAATGGGACAGTGTTGCTTATGGGTGCAGGTAGGTAGGTAAAGGCCACCTAGACATCCTTGTCTATTAGCTGGGCCACCAACAGAAAACCAGGGGCAAATCCCAACAGACAAGGCAGGGGGCTGAGCTTCTACTGCTACTGCTGCATAAATTTATTGTCAAAGTATGGTCCATAAACCACTTGCAGCCTGTAAATGCTTTTGTGGCAGTAACCCAACAGGTCGTTTCCATTGTGAACATCCTACTAAACTAAAAGGCACAGTTTTGCCATGGAAGCCCCAGCCGAGCATCCTACTGCTTAGGTGAATATTCATCAGCAAATCTTGGAGGCTTCCATTCAGGAAAGGTTTGGATATTTTTGTTTTCTTTTTCATTGGCCCACATTCTTTTGTAATAGTGGCATGTCCTGTTATATTTATCCCAGCAGTTGCCATACCCTAGCATGGCTGGACAAGCCTGGTCTTCTTTCTCTCCCAGAGATGAAAAAGACATTGGACTTTGCTGCCCGGAGCTCTCTAAGCAGGGAGGAGGAAACCTGCAGTGCAGAGGGAAAGCAGAGAGGCAGACTCAGCACCACACTTCTGAGCAAAATATGCAACTTGATAGCCCAGAAATGTCATTGGCTGGAAGGCAGCCGTTTACCTTTAAGAGTATTTAAAGTATGTTAACTACAGACCAAAAGAATACATTGTAAACACAACATAATAACTCTCTAATAGAGGAGAGAGGTTTTTTATTTACCTACCAGAGACATTTGATTATCAAGCAAAATTGCCCTGTGAAAAGAAAAGCACTCCATCACCTCACAGCCTCGAGTGCCAGCATACCACATGTAACTTTAATGTGGTCAGTATCTGTTTAGAGGTCACTTAAAAGGTAACTATTTCAAAAAATGCATTCATACAAACGTAAGTTTTAATGCCTTTTGTGTGAAATGCAAAAGTTGAGTCTTGAATGCCTATGCTCCTGAAAGATCATGTAGTATTTTTAGCAAGATTAAAGGGGTTAATCCTGGTCAAATTCCACTTTGAATACTTACACTCTGCCTACTTTAATTCTCCTGAAATTTCAGCTGTACATTGTGTTCTCCTTGGCTTTTGCCCTAATGTGTCAGCTTTACCTAGATATGAGTGCATTTCAGTAGCTCATTCACTCACGGGGCTCTCCACCCCAGCCCTCTCCACCCCATACAGCGGCTCCGTACTGCTCCTTTTCCCTCTTCTGACACAACTATTGGGGCCTTGTGGACCATTTCACAAGGACCTGTGAAAAGTCCCTGAACAAAACGGGCTTAGCCAGGCCTGATGCACACCAAGGGATGACATTTTGCCTTTATTTTATTCATCGTTAAGATACCCAGGAAACAAATGTGCTATATAAGTAGGAAGGAGCATTGCTATTAATATCAAGAAGTAATAGTTATATCTAATGCCTTCCTTTTCACTTAACATTTTTGGTGATAAAAGGATTCTAATTAAAAATATAAACAGGTCTTTCACTTTTTGTTTTATACTTATCTTCCACATGTGCTTGTAATAATCTGCCTTCTTGCCAACACCATCTTGTAAATGAGATCCATATCTCAAGGGTTTATGCTGGTTAAATAAACTGAATTCAATAAAACCCATCTTCAGATATTCCACATGTGAGAGTTATTACTACACTAACATGCTACTGTTGCTTCTGTTACCTAGTGTTACAGATGCATTAACTTCTCCCCTTTGCTTGAGTTATGCTCCACTGTATATCTAAGATAAGAAAATGGAGTGCCTGGAGTCTGTTCAGCGTTATCGTATAACAAACAGTGACTTTTTTATTGAAGGATCTCCACGAGCGATACATTTTTTATTGAAACTAATTCAGACGGAAAAGAATATTTAAAGATAAATGTTGAACTAAACTCAAAGTAAGTCGTGATGTTATTTGCCCCCTTTCTCTTCCCTTCCCTCCTCTTTGCCCCCAGCTGGTAAGCCTTGTGATAGTGTCACACAGGGCGGCACAACATTTCTCTGCAGTCAGAGCTCAAAGGTTATGGTGGAGTCTTATAGCTGCACCCAGTAAAGTTGGCATCAGCCTTTCCTGCCCCCTGAAATTCATTCATTTATCAGCCTCCTTGCTTTGAGCACCTCTGCAGTGCTTGCAAGCTGGGTTGTGCTCAACACAAACCTCAGAGGGAACCAAACAATTGTATTGGAGCTCCATGGCATTTCTTTTCTTTTTTTCCTGGATGACTTCTTCTAGCTGTCTGGCTTGAACTTCCTTGCTTGTTACTGCAAAACAGCCTGATCCACTGTGAGGAACTGAGCCCTCGATGTGTTTTCCTGACAGCACTTCTTTCTCAGAAGCACCCTCAGACCATCCACTTATCCAAGTAAAGCTAGACACCCATTTAAAAGTCCCTGCATTTCTTCTAGAATCCTTCCATTGTTGTTTGGAAAAGAGTGTAGTGGACATCTGGGTCTTATTCCAAAGTTAAGGTACAGAGCCCTCTTAGAGTGGAATCCCAAGAGAGGAGCACAAGGAAAAGATCAGTTGCAACCACTCTTCCTAGGTTCCCATGGCCAAGCCCCGCTTCATCTCCATTTCTCTTTTTATTGAGTCTCTCTCCTGTCACCTTCCCAGCAAGCAATCTGCTGCATTGCATCACAACCATCAGATGGAAATCTTCAGTTCATTTTGCAGGGACATGGACAGACTAAAGGCCCGACCCTGAGATACACAGTTGTTTTGATTGGCAGCAAAAGCTTAATGTCCAAAACGACTCCAAATGATGAATTAGGAATACAGAACCAAGGCTCTCTCGAGATGGCCACAAGGCAACTCTTGGCCTGAAAAAAAAAAATAATTAGAACGGCATTGCAAATAGCAAGGCTTCTTTTGCAACATTTATAGCAAGCGGAGGCCTCTCAGGGAAGATTTCCAGGAGCAGAGCCAAATTCAGAAATAAAAGCCAACGAAAAGAAGATTTACACCTCCCTCGAGAAGATAGCCAATAAGATTTCAAGGTGGATTTTGAGACTTTGGCTGCTGAACTACATTGCTCAGATTTTTCTCTTTGATTTTAATGAGGTGAACTAATGCTTTTGTTTACTTACTTGAATAATAATAATAACAGAAACAAATACCAAAGAAGCATCTTTTCTGAGCATCAAGGCCTCATTTCAGGGTTTCATCTCCAGCTAACCTCTCCTATTGGTTTGTATTTGCAAAAGCACATCCTGGTGATGGGGTCAGGGACACTCTGTGCTAGGCACTGTTTAAACCACATCGCATAAAGTCTTTGCCCCAGAGAGTTCACAATGTCTGGTTTGGGTAAGGGAACAGAAATGAAAAAATAAAAAAGAAAGGAGATAAACTAGAAGTAGCACAACATTAAAGTCCCATGTGCCAGTATAAATCACACCTGAGAGCCAGATGGGGATACTGTGTAGAAATATACACTCTCCTGCTTTAGTTCCCTTAGAGGGGTTTTTTGGTCCTATGAGCTACTTCTTGTCTTTTTCTGCAGGAGTATTATGTCCTCTTTGTCCTTCTTGCACCCTCAGCCACTTTTTCTTTGCTTGTTGGCTTGGGGTGCCTCAACTAGACTCTATTTCATTCACTGGTCACATGAGGAAGTGGAAGACTCAATGAATGAGTGAATAAGTCTGTTAATCAGGCAATTACCCTTTTTCCTCATAGGATTCATCCTTATCTTTAAGCAAATACTAAATCCAATGTCAGGAAGAAAAGGTTTCACACATCTGAAATTAAAAAAAACAAGACATGGCAATGTGTTTTTGCTTGAGACTTTATCTATTAAAGAGGAAATTACCTTAGGCTTCTGGTTTTTGCATTTGTAACTCTGAAAAATAAATATGAAACGATCAGAAAATGTTAACTAGCAGTTGTGTGAACAGCAAAGGCATCCTATGTATAGGCCGTGTGTTTTTGGAAAAAGTTCAGTGGCGCTTTGTGAGTGATACTGCTTTGAAGCATTGTATCAAGCCATATCTTTCTGGCAAAGCTCAGATTTTTTTAAGTAGAAAGCTGGGAATTCTCATCCAGGCTCAACAGCCTGTTGTTAGAGGGGGAGCTAAGACCTGGGAGGCACCCCCATACCGTGCCACTTCTGTCATCTGAGATGCTCTGCTGTGCTTCAGGGTAACAGGGTTTCTGACCAATGGCTGGAGCTAAGAAAGAAAAATATCTGAAGGCAGTGCACTAAAACCAACCTCTTTTGTTTGAAGCTAGTACTTGCTGAATTGGTTGGATGCTAGGTCTCAAGCTGGGAGGGGCAAGGATCAGTCTGTCTCTGTTCCCCCTTGCCCTGACAACCAGGACTGCGTAGACTCCTGCTCCAGCCCTCCCTTGGTGATTTCCTTTCCAGGCTGAAAAGCCTTGCTCACACACTTACTGCATATGTGGAAGTGTCTTCCACCCTTTAAGTCACCTACACTGCCCTTCTTGGGACCCGCTCCTCTTCTGCTCCCAGAGATGGAGGGACGATGCACACCTGCACACCACTCCAGGTGCAAGGAAGCCATGGCTCTGTATGGTGGTGGCACCACGACAGACACTGTTTCATTCTGTATGTTTTTCTTATTACTATCTAACATTTGATTTTCTTTTTTGATTGCTACTGAGCACAGGGCTGACTTTGTCACACAACTATTATAGCCCAAGATCTAGTTCACAAGTGATAACAACCTGGTCCTTAACGTTTTACATTTAATTTTCAGATAATTTGCTCCCATGCGCATCACCTTATGTTTATTTACACAGAATTTCATCTGTCACTTTACCATTTGGTCACTCAGTCTTGCAAAACCCTCTGCAACTCTTCACAGCCAACCATCATCTTACTATCCTGAATAATCTAATAACATCCCCAATATTATCTCACCATTAAGCCCCTTTCCAGATCCCATATAAATATTTTGGTCAAGGATTTTAGCACAGACATTCTGGAACTCCACTGATGATAATCCACCCTGCAAGTAAACCATGTTTTCTACTCTGTGCTTCCCATCTTCTAAGCAACTGTTTATGCATACAGGACCTTCCATCCCATGTTTTTTTCAGTTTCTCTAAGAGTGGATTTTGTGGTCTTGCAAAAAGACTTTTAAGAATTCAGTAGATTGAAACAATGGAATACCATTATATATTGACTGACTCCTTCAGAGAAGCAGGTTTTAATAAATAAGATTTTAATAGAATTCTAACACTAAACCTTCCCTTACAAATATCATGTTGACTTTTCCACAGTACAGCGTATTTATCCACATTTATTATGTTCTGTAGAGGAATGAAGGTGGGTTAATTGACATTGATAATGTACAGCTGTGGGCTGGCTTCAGGGCCGGCGAGTTGGCTGATGTGGATAATGCGCAGCTGTGTCTGGTTCCTGCTAAGTAGTTAAATAGCTCTAAGGGGTATGAAAGAGGAGCACTGGATGAAGAGAGACCTGGAAGAAACAGAGGAAGGAGAGAGGGCACCCTAGATGGAGGAGACATTAGAAGGATGCAGCAGGGGCAAGAAGCAGGGTTGACTGACCTGAAGAGTATGGAGAAACAGCACGAACAGTAGATGAACCGTTGAAACCTTGTGGGGGGGGATTGGTGGCTGTGCCAGGGCAAGGTGTGGGAGCTACTTATTGAAGTTAACCTGTTATGGGGTGGTAAAAGCCTTGTTGCAGCTTGATAGTTCTGAGTGCTGCAACAGTGTTCCTCATCATTGTTTCTACTGCTTTGCTGAAATATAGATATCAGGATCACTGGCCTGTAGCTCCCCCAAAATTCACTTGAAAAAAGGATTATTTTTTTTTGGTTAGCACAATAAAAATTTGGTGTTAGTTTGTCAACTACCAGTATTCAGTTGCTGTGCTAGTTTTCAGTGTGAGCTTAAACATCACAGTTTGGTTATTTCCTCCTTGGATTCCTCTACAGCCATTGGGTAAATACCATCTGGTCCTGATGACTTGGCATTATTCATTGTGCATATGGAGCCCATAACCTCTTTCACCAGCACTTCACTTAGAGACAGGTCCTCTGATGAGCCCCTCATAAATTAAGATCCCATTGTGGGAACCTCTCCAGTCTTTTCCACACCTTCTTTTTCGATGAAGCCTTACATTCCTGATATTAAACAATAATATATTACACTTACACAACACTTCTAGTGACAAAGGGTTCTTAATTTTGTTTAAAAATTTGCACAACAATAAATTCCATTGTGAATGAAAAGCAAAAAGGTGGGTGAAAATAATTTCCAAAGCCATTTACCTACCAAAAGGCTGCTGCTACAATGAATCTAGATAGGAAAAAAATTGGCATGTATATTGATTTTTATCTTGTATATATGTCATGGACCAAATACCATCCATACTGTGTGCAGAATGTGGGATCAGTCAGCATAGTACACAAGGTTTTCAAAGCTGACAAAAATCACTGTGATTTAAAGGCTAGTTTAAGTTTTACTTACATACTTTTATTTGCTCAAGTTACACCCCTCCATGGATCAGAACTGTGACAACATCTAAGCTGATACTGGTCCATTAAAATGTCAAGAAAACCCCTCCCTCGAAGGAGGAGAGGGGAAAAAAAAAAAAAAGAAAAAAAAAGGTTGTCAGCTTTCCCAAATAAGTGTAGAAATGATCTGGTTTGGAGCAGTAGAGGCAGTAAGTGTCACACAGCTCATAGTCACTTACTCAGAGGTTTCTGAATTGCTCATGATAAGACAGCATGCAAAGAGCGTGAATCATGAAAAGATCTAACACAGTTTCTAAGAACAATGCTCTTGAAATGTTCTTCACTGTTTAGACACACAAAATCACAGAAAACACCAAGACGGCTGTTAAGGAAGCCACAAATTTGGACCAAAATGCTACCCGTGCTCACTTAGGGAGGTGAATTGGTTGTGAACAGTTTATTTTTTTGAGGAATACTTTGTACTGAGTGATTCATGCCTATCGGTGTACATACTGTAAGACTTGTGCGCAAAGAAATGGTGAAAATTAGATGATGTGTTTTCCCAAGATTTGCTCAGAGCTAAAATCACAGAACTTGGTGGGACAAAAGCTTCTCTGTGTTACCAACACCAAATGCTGCCATTGTATCACTTTTTTCAAATGATATAAAAATTAAAGCCTTGATAAAAAGAACAGATTTTACTCTGTGGCAAATGACTCCTCCAGCACTGTAATATCTAAATGTTTCAAATAGCTGTTGCTTGCTAAACAGATGAGAGGGGAATAATCTGTTTCTGCTGGTCTGCTTCCAATGAGGCACTGAGACTGCATTAAAATATTTCATAGAAGCAAAAAACGTGCTATAGTCACACAGGTCCTTGGCTCCGTATCACTGTTTGCACTGATAATGCTTATGATAACACTGCAAGGTACCTCTCTGACTGTAAAGTAATGAAAAATGAAAACAATTATCGACTTCCAGAGAACTGGTGAGCTTACGTACTGCATAATACAGTAATGTATCGGCAGATAAGTTAGCATTTGGTCTGAAAAATTGTGAAACACAATGTTTCAACACTTTTCCCCTACTGCTAAGGGAGCTTCAGAGTCACAGCAGACAGTTTATTTTGAACATATGGAAAAGATGAGGAATGTCCTCCTAGAGATAACCATCTCTATAACCTGCAGTTGAAAGGATCTTCAGACTTTTTCCAGCTATTAGACATTACTGTTGTATATTAGGTGACCATTTCCCACATGTACTTTTTTATGTTTGGGGGGAATGAAGAGATGTTTAAGTGACTGAATACTTCTACGTCTCCTGCTAAACAGGTCTAACGTTTTCATGACAGGCTTAAAACTGGAACAATCTGATTGTGGATGTGCTAAATTTTATGGCATAAAACTGAAGGGTAAGTTACAACAATAAATGGCAAATTACTTGTTAATGAATATAACTTTTATCTGGTATCATAGCAAAGGAGGAAAAATGAGAAATAATTTCGTTCACAGTAGTGCTTCAGCTCTAAAATGCCTGACTTTACACTCCACCTTCATGAAATTGCTCTCTCTTGATTTAGACGTGATTCTTGGAAGCAGTGCTGATTTTTCAGGAAACTGCAGGCATTGCTAAAGGGGTAACACTTGACAAGAGGCTGGATACATATTATTTTTATGATATTTCGTATTGAGACATCCACAAGTATGTGTGTACATACTCTAAGAGTTGTGCATAAAGAAATGGTGCAATGTTCTGTTCTCACTGTTTCTCTGAGTTTCTTAAAACTTACACAATTTATTATGTCCATTCCCATTCAAATTCAGCAGTGGCAAGAAATCTTTCTATCTTTTAACAGACTAGGAGAGACTGCAGAAGCATGTTGAATACGTGCTTTTAGCCTGAACTTAAGGTTAAAACCAATCACATAGTTATACGTATCAATAATTTTCTTAATTAGTTTAGTTTTAAGTAATAACTAAACTATGTGGAAATGTTTAAAAATACGTTACAGCATTTTACACGACACATTGCAGCTTTATGATAATCATGTTGAATCATTGGTATGGTGAACTATCCTGGTACTATTTGCCTCAGCTATAAATATGGGTAGAGCTACCTGGAGTTCGATGGGAACTCTAAAATCCAGCCTGAAAAGGTGGATAAATCAGATTTTCCACCTGGAGGTCAGTGACAACTGTAAGCTGACAACTAGCAATACCCAAAAGAGGTGTCATAAAACTTGGCTGGTGACATTTGTGTGACCTGGTGCCAGAAATACACCCAGCACCAAGGTGCTCTACAAGGTCTCCCCAGGGGCCATGCCCAAGTAGCACAATGGTACTGATGTCTTTCCAGTCAAAAGTCCTGGTTCGACAGACCGGGTATGAGGAGCAGAGCACAGGGCAACAAAGCACCCAGTGAAGGCAAGCAAGCTATGCCTCCATGTGCTCCATAGTGCCCAGTCTAAGTGTCTGTAAGATCCGGCCCTTGGCAGCACATTGCCCCATACCATGGTATTTCAGTTTCTTTTTGTTCACAAAGAGCTGCAGACCCCTACAGTGCTCTATAAATAATATGTAATTTAACTTGCCAAGGACAAATCAAGTGTTTTAATTTCGCACTCTAACTTAAGATAAGAAAATAAACATGAGCTGCTGGGGAGTTCAGTAAACTTGCTCGTGAACTGGAGGGGTGGAGCGGAGGAGGAGCAAGAGCATGTGAAAAAACTTCAATTCAGTGGGAACTGGATAGAAAAGCATATACAAATTTACACTGCATATGAAAAATTCTAGGAAACCATACTGAAAATATCTGGCTATCACTGTACAAACCAGGAATACATCCTGACACACGAAATTGTATTTGCTGTTCCTAATCCAAAAAGCTTATAGACTCCAATTATCAAAATACAGTAATACTGATTCAAACAAAAGAAGAAAACTTCCCTGCCTTTCATTCCATCTTCAGGTTTCCCTAGTAATTGTTTATACTAAGCCTGGTGCTGAGGAGAAATCTGGTTGACGATGCACTGGCAATGGTAGGTTTTTAGGAGGAAATGCAGATTTATATGCTCTGACAGAGACGGTGATGCAAGAGCTCTGGCCGGGTTGCAACATATTAGAAAGACATTTATTGCATTGGCAACATTTTCTCTCTTTTTCTGGCAATTCACAAGCACTTTAGAACTCTTCAAGAGAAACAACTTCTTCTTTTCAGTCTTGATTCTTCTCAATATTTCAAAGACACAGGGAGTCATCTGGGGAGCTCTTCAGCAACCATACCTTTAACACCCATTTCTCTGTCCCATAGAGCCACCGACTGCATCTCAAACAAGTGGGCAAGCCTGAGTTAAGGAATACTAAGGATACCTAAAATCATGGACTCACAACATGATTTGGGTTCGAAGGGACCTTCAGACATCATGTAGTTCAACCCTGTTGCCATGGGCCTGGACATCTTCAACTAGATCAGGTTGCTCAAAGCCTCATCCATCCTGACTTTGAACACATTCAATGATTGGGCATCCACAATTTCTCTGGGTGACCTCTTCCACTGCCTCACCACCCCCACTGTAAAGTATTTCATCCTTATATCCAATATAAACCTACCATCTTTCAGTTCAAAACCATTGTCCCTTGTCCTGTCACTACAAGCCCTAATAAAAAGTCTGTCCCCATCTCCCTTACAAGCCCCCTTTAGGCACTGGAAGGCCACAATAAGGTCTCCCCGGAGCCTTCCCTTCTCCAGGCTGAGCAGCCTCAGCTGTCCCAGCTTTCCCTCACAGGAGAGGTGTTCCAGCCCCCTGACCATGTTTGTGTCCCTCCTCCGGACCCGCCCCAGCAGGTCCCTGTCCCTTCCAGTGCCGAGGCCCCAGAGCTGGAACAGCGCTGCGGTGGGGTCTCACCAGAGCGGGGCAGAGGGGCCGAACCGCCTCCCTCGACCCGCTGGCCACGCTTCTTCTGGTGCAGCCCAGGGTACGTTTGGCTGTCTGGGCTGCCAGCGCACGCCGCCGGCTCATGTCCAGTTTTTCATCTACCAGTAACCCTAAGTCCTTCTCTGCAGGGCTGCTCTCAAATAAATTTTTTAATCAATCAGTATTTTAATCAATCAATACTTGCTGCTACCTAAATCTGTTTCCCAGAACTGAATTCTTGTGTGAGATACCCAGCTGTGGCACCATTGCTAGCATAAGTGTCATTCCAGTTTTGCTTAACTAATAACCTCAAGTCAAAGCAGAGGTGAGTCCCTCATTTTTTGTTCATACAGATCACAAGTAACTCCATGTAATTCAGTGGATGCTGGGGACCAGGACGTCAGCAGAGCAGAAGGACAGGAGGATCAGCCCCATTGGCTTCCACCATGTCACTTCTGACATCCATTGCTGGGCTTTCAGAGGTAGACCTGCTGTCCCGACATCTAGTACTGGCAACATTTCACTGAACAGCAAGTCTGTTCCATTGTGCGCAGGGCAAAAACGGTGGATGGTTTGGATTGGATCACTTCAGGACTTTTGTGCTCATCAAACTGAGCAGGCATGCGGACTCTCCCCTTTTCTTATGCATTTCAGGAACATGATGGCATGATCAAAAGACTTAGACTTCCAGAAGTGACAGCAGGAAGTGACAATCTGTTAACTAATAAATAGTAGGGGCAGTTAGAAGCATGATGATGTAAATTATCTGAAAGTGCCTTTTCATGACACTGCAGTGTTGTCTGGTCCTGTCTGTGAATCTCTGCAGTAGGAAGCAGGAACTATCTCCAAAAGCATCTTCTAAACATTCCTGTTGTATAGAGTCCAGAAGAAAACCAGGGCATGAACTTTTAAGCTTTGCTTTCTTGGAGTAACCATTCTGAAAAAAGCAAGTTTTATTCATTGGGGCTGTACTTGATCACAGTATTGTGTCAAGTTTCATTAGCTCTGATTCCAGAGGATGATGCATAAAACAGTGAGTTTTTACAACTGGACAGGATTGGCTTGTAATTTTGGAAACAGTTGCTCTAAAATATTTTCTGCAACCACACAAAAAAGGGCAAAAGTGGAAAGGAGTTCACCGCCTGTCTTGCTTTTCAGATTTTCTATGTATTTGTTAGCAGTCTCCAGATAAATGAACACATCTAAATGATGCAGAAGTGCCTCATTACAAAAAGAAGTAATCACAGCGCTACCTGTCTTGGCCATTAGGTACAAATCATACCTAATAACTGGTGAAAGCGGTTTTCTCCCGCTCGATGAAGTGACAGAGCAGAAGTTGTTCCCCAGTTTTTTTATAGATGAGCACACACCCATTCTCCCTAACACTAATCCTAGCTTTCACATTGTATTAATCTGGTATGAGCCCTCACCTAAGGGTCTCACAGAAGCCAACGGATTTAAGTTAGCTTCAAAACATCCATAAGAGGTAGCTGTGGACTATATAGCACAGAAGCACCCTCCTCCTGAATGAACTTTATCCCCCCTGTTTAAAATATTTGGTGACACCACAGAGCAACTAAAGACAAGAAGGTATGGTTAACATCACCAAGCGAAGCTGTGGAAGATAAGCATGGGTGGATGTGTCTGCTGCTTGGCAAGTTCCTCAGGACCAAACTGTTTTGCCTGAAAAAACACAGTCAGGACCTCTGATTTAAGGCTTATGTGAAAGGCAGCACCAGAGCACCACAGTCCTTCCTAATGATGTGCCCGACCAGTTATTTGTTTAGCACTGACTCAGAAAAAAGTAAAAACCACCTCCTGAGTAATCAACCCCACATCCTGAACGATGTAAGTGTATAAATGCTCTGAGATTTCCCAGGAGCCTTTTTTTCTCAGTTTTAAAAGGTAAGGAGAAGGTGTCCCTGCATGAGGAATGGTGTGTATGAGCCCAGTGGCAGATGACCTGCAGGCAAGGGGGTGGATGAAGATCAGCAGAAGCACAACAGAACACACAGGATGGGACTTGGACCCATCCTGCAGCAGCATCTGTAGGGTATGACAGGCTCTGCCATGCACCCAGCCTGGGCAGCAAACCCCGTTGCCTCAGTGGGAGCCCAGCAGTGGGTCAGGAGAGGCAGGTGGAGCAAATGAAAACTCCTAGCCTACGGATGGGACTGCAGATCCTTGGAGAGGAACATAAAGTTTCTTTACACTTCAGTGAGTCTTAAGATATTAGAGCTGAAGGCACCTGGCATGCTCTGAAGTTGGGGTATTTATCCATGGAAGAGGTGAGGCATAGCATGACCCTGGGGGAAAGGAGTTCTGAGAAGAGACCATTTGCTATAGTGATAGCATGGATGTTGGCATCTTCTCAAGTGGATTGCCTTCCTTGTCCTTCCTCCCTGCTTCTTGCCTCTCCAGTCATCTCATTGCTATTCAGGATATCTGGTGGCCAGAAAACACCAAACACCTTTACATCGACCTTGCACAATAAATGGATTTGGGTTTTCTTGAGGGTAAAAGGGCAGGTATCGCTGTCACATTCACGTCAAACCACTCCTCCCACTAAGGAAAATCATAGTAAATGGAAGTTTCATAGAATGACCATGTCTTTATTTTTATCATTCAGAATACAGCTGCTTTTTTTTAAGTTTATATGGAAAATTTGTAATCTAATGGAAAAAAGTTAAACAATTAAAGAAACATGCTTTGAACACTTTCTAGCTTGTACCAGCAGTAAGAATTAAAGACCTTACATAAACAAAAACAAGCTCGGTTTTGTAGGAAAAAGGAGAAAACTTGAAATTATCTCTCTAAAAACTTGAGCTTACATTTGGCAAAGACCACTTGGTATATGGCCTATAAATTGGTTTTGTAAGATCTTTTATCTCCCAAGAGTCTCTACAGTTTCTGTAGTCAGAATCAAGGGCTATTTTAAGAAATAACTAAGTAGGAGGCAACTGTAAAACTGATGTAGTTCCTTGTTCAGTACGCAAACACAGTTTATTAACTTTTCAAAATATAAGATGATTTGATTTTCCCGTGGACCTCTTAGATGGTACCACAATGATTATTATATTCTTTAATTGTATTTGTTTATAGAGGACTACTTCCTAAGACCAAAACCTCCTCCATCACTACTGCTGCTGTACTAATTCTCTGTGTGCTTTACAGATGAGAGGATGGACAGGTTACGGGAGAAACACTAAGGCAGCATGAAGGAGACAAGAGGGTCCCCCAGAAGAGTTGCAGTTTTGGCATTGTCTCTACATTTTGTCATTATTTCTCCCACTGCAGAGTGACACCTTCACTCACTGGCCATGAGAGACATTACTCAGGAGGGTTAGAGATGGCAAGTACAGTTGCAAGGACAGAGCAGTTCCCTCTCCTGGGGCTGCTCTGACACTCTGACAGCTCTCCCTCCTGTTTCAGTCTTACTGCCAGCAGCATTTCCATGAGAAAACGCTGGTTCGGCTGACTGCATCGATTCCACTGAAAACGCCGAAGGAACCCACGGCCGCTGGCCAATCCCTCCCCCCCCCCCCTCCCCTGCACACAGCCTGCGGGCCTCTGTGCGGCCCCAGCACCAGGATTCAAAAAGTCCTGCACCACATAGAAATAGAAAATTTTCAACAGGGCAAAAGAATGTTTCTCTTGCTTTTATATTTCTAAGCATTGCATTTGGGGTGTTTAATTATTTAGAAGAGCAAGACCTGAACTGGACGACAAGTATCAGGTTGCTCAGCTACTTGGCAAACAACATAAATTTCAACATTGTCACAGCAATAAGACCAGTGATAACTCTCTAAATCACCAGTCGACTATTATATGAAAACCACTGTATCACAGATACACAACAAGACGTAATAAGCTGTGTATTACAAAAAGTCATGGTGGTTATTCTAAAAGAAATTAATCTATTCAGGTTTACTGTGTTGAGAATGTTTCATCCATCCTCTGGTGTGTAGAAGATTCCTCTGTGAATCTGTTTTCAAATCAGACTTACCAAACTGAAAATGGAATTCCTTCCCCACTTAGACTCTGTGGATTTTTCTTAATCCCTTTGGCTGTTACGTTGTGGTCTGAAACAGCATCTCTGAACTGCCTCACTGAGACTAACTGAATTTATTATATAATCTCATCTCCCGTTCCAAAAAATTCAAGATCAATCTCAAAGAGCAGTCCTCTGAACTTGGCAGACACTCGTGTGGGAAAGTCTTTAAACAAAAACAAATTTGTTTATGTACTGGGAGAAGGGAGCTCCGAAAGAAGATAACATACGTCGTGAGCCAACACTGCCCTCAGCAGCAGAGCAGGGGTGGCTCTCACAGCACCGGCGCTGCTGTGGGGCTGCAGCCCCTCCATCAGCTGCCCCCGCCAGAGCTGCCCCCCAGCTCCTGCTGGGCACCAGGGACCACAGGGTGGTTCTTGCATCAGGGAAGATGCAGTCTGAGCAGAAAATGGGCAACCAAGGATGCCTGGACAGTGGAACGGTTTCACACAAATTCACTTTGAGTCTATGGACCTCAGGGACTTTTATTTGGAACTTTTTTTCCCAAAATTAATTTAACTACATAGCACCATTGGCTTCCTGTGAGACAATCACAAACCTTGGGAATTTTTTTACTTGCAATCTAATCCCAGTTCTGACAGGCTACATGTCAAGTTTTCTGGATGGAAAAAAAGCCTACACCTACTCAGGGTGCCAGCGCAAGACCAATCCCCCAGTCAGTTCCCACAGAAGTGGTGTGTAAGGACTTTCGGAGTGTGCCTGTATGATCCGCTACACTGAGTTAGTTAGTCCCAGGGATTTGTACTATAGGTATTTTCCCAAACGTGTGCATTGTTACCTTTTTTGGAGAGGAGATTGAAGAAGTATGCCCTTGCTCTAAAAGCGGAGTCAGCAAGCTTTGTTTCACAGACCGAGCTGAAGCTGTGTGGGAAGCCAACAATGGACCTGAAGGACAGGGACGATGCTTTTGTAAATTGGTGGCATGGCTGAGAAAAGATGACCGCGTCCAGTGCTAGTGAGTGAACCTTTCATATTGAAACCATCACCCCTGGGTACCCACTGCTCAGCTGTGGCACAGAACAGCAACAGATGAACCGTGCACATACCTAGTCAGTGAGGCAAAGAGCAGGGCTGCACAAAGTAGTTTTGCTTACTTGGATTAGGGGAGCAGTATAAGTAGGCAGTGAGGGGTTTGCCAGCCCCATAAGGGCTACATTTGCTCCTTGCATGCAGGTGCCAAAACGTACAGCAGTTTCAAGGCTATGTAACTCAGCTATACACATGCCAGAGCAGTCACTGCTGTGATTGCATGGTAGAGATACCCTCTGTCCCACAGGTTATGTTTCCTAGCTGACCAGCAACAGTAGAGACATAATTTCTGAATGATGCGATGATGAGAGCTTAGCATAAGTAAGAATTCTAAGAATCTAAATCAAAATGGTCAAAACAGTCTAAAGTTTAATCTCAGGGGACCACAGCTTCTTCCAAATCTTCCAAAAAGCCATATCCTCTGTGGTTAGATTTGGCTTCAACCTCGATTGGTCTTCAGCCATGAGAGAAGCTGATCTCAAAGTGCTGTGCTTCAAGATGTAAAGCACAGGTTTGCCTGGTGAAAGACCTGCATGTGGCTGGCCCTTCAAGACTCTGTCACTTGATGAGCCCATGTACAATTTTGTGAGAATACAGGGAACTTTAACGTGAGCAAAATACAGGTGCCCCCCAAATCTAGCTATTCATTAGCACAGAGGTCCCAGAGCTTTGGAAGGAACCCATTCCAACTGCAAAGGCACTTCCCTAAATACGCATCCATCAGAGACAGAAGTGGAGCTGATGAGCAATGGAAGATGGGAAAGAAGAGGAAGCCCCACTACCATCTCCTTGCTTGGAAGAAAGCAGTGTCCAAGAAGCTCCATCTTACCATAACTAATTCAGGTGCTCTGAACATGACACAGAGAAATGACACAGCCAGGATGCCTTGACAAAATATCCAGTTGTCCAAGCCTCTCACCATTATTAGTTACACAGATACTCTCCAGATACCCCTGCAAGAACACTCCAGAGCCATAATCTCACAAGAAGCCAACACATGCATGTGCTAGGATTCATTGGACAGCACCAGCTGAAGATGGTACCTCTGCAAAGAAGGAGATAGCTTAATTAATGAATGAATAAAGCTGATGTGTGAGACTGCCACAGAAGAAAGGCTCAGTGACACCTTGTATAGTCAGTTGACCAACTTACAGAACTTGCATCTTCACATGGCAAATCAGGGAGAGGATGGAAATCATAGTGCACCTTGAAGTCATTGCTCAGGCGATGTGTTTTGTGCGGAGCTGTGCTGGGGGATGTGGCAGGATGGAGCCTTCACCTCAGCATGCTGCCTCCTGACACAAAGCATGTTTGGTTTGTGCTCCAGGCAGAATAAAGTGAAGCCTCGTTTCCTGCTGAATAGTAGTGCTTACCTTCCTTCAGGTGCTAAACCCTCTGACCTGTGGGGTTTGGTGCAGTCGCACCCTCAGCACACTTCACAGCTATGGGACCAGCATGGCTGGGGCCATGTGCAGTGCCAAGTATGGGAAGGGGCAAAAAAGTTCTTTTCCTGCAGAGTGAGGGGAAACCCAGTAGAGGGTTTACGAGAGTGTGAGTCACTGTGTGCCTCCTGCATGACTCGGGACAGGGCAGCCTCTTGTTCCGGGGCTGGGCAAAGTCACAGCTTCGCCTGTTATTATTGTTAGTCACAACCCCAGCTATACAAAGTCCAGTAGAAACCACACTTGCAAATGCCTCAACCTGAAATGTAAAATAAACAGTGGGAAAATAGCTGCTACTTACTTTCTCTAAATATACCCTGAGGCCAGATCTGCTTCGACTGAAGTCAAGTCCAGTTTTGCAATCAGCAGCAGCGGAAGTAAGATCCAGTCCTTTATTTGGAGAGATGTTAATAATCAAATTACAGTTTTAATTTGTCACCAAGACAGGGGTGTGATAAGACATTTTGGTTGCTGCTATAAGTAGCTCTGAGGATTGTCAGGGGTTGTTGTAGGTGCTAAAGACTTTGTGACATCCTGGCATGGTGAGGAAGGGACTCTGCGACTCTGGCATATGTCCTCACTAAGGGGAGGTGAAGAAATCCCTCTGGTCCCCCTCCGAACGCTGAGGAGGGACATAGCTGGGCCTGAGAAGCTGCAGGAGGAGTGGGCATAGAAAAACAGGAAGACTGGAAGCCATGGATCAGCTCCATATCAGTGATGTTATCAATATTTTCAATGACTCATCCATGGCTTTTTCGCCTCTGAGGTTTTTATGACATATTCACTTCCTTCATTACCATACAAAGATGGGGAATTTAAGCAGAAAAGGTGAAAAAGTGCTAAGTTAGGGAGTTAGATAAACATAAATATTTTTAGCTTTAGCAAACTCTGGGTCAAAACCTCCTGCACTCATGGACTTCCCCAATGTCATGGATTTCATGGTGGTATATGCTGGAGTGTGCTGGCAGAATGGGTGGTGCTTGCACTAGATGGCCATTTCCAGACAACTATGCATGTGTGACAAGCACATTTCAAATGCACCATGTCCTCCACTGTGTATCTGGCACAGTTCCAATTGCTGTGGTGTCACAGTTAAAGCAACGCAAGCATTTTGAGTTGTTACTGCACCTCACCTGAGGAGCAGGGCCATTCTACTGCACAGGGGAAGAGAAAAGAGGGAGAAAGTGACTGCAACATCTCCAAGTTTCAGCTGAATAGGTGCTTGGGACAAACTCTGGGAGGCATCCAGAGCTGGAAACGCAGTCACTCCCAAGAACACAGTTTAGACACAGTCTGTGTATCTTTTAGCACATTGCATATATTGAAAGTGAAGACTGGTCAGCTTTGTGATTGACTCCAGATAGAGTCAACTGAAGTTTAGCCAGACTTGTAGCTCTAATTCAGCCCTGACTTTGCCAGATACAACCTGCTGTTTGCACAATCTCTTAGGTATTTCTGCACTCTGCTCCAAAAGGGTGTATTAGCTAATGTGCAACCCAAGGTATGTTTGCAACAATGCAACCACAAGGATAAATTTTGCCGGAGCTGAGGCCCACTTAAGTGTTGCCACACAGGGTTCACTAAAGCTTTGGACTCAATCCTGGAACACTGTGCTTCAGCACGAGTACAGATGGACCCCCCTGCATTGTGCCAGCAAAGTGTCAGGGCCTCTGCAGCTCAGTTAATCCACAACCTGGATAAACTGCTCGTGGATAATTGAGAATTTATTGTACACCCATCTAGCACCTCTCTTTTACGGGAGGATAAACACTTCCCCATAAAAGTACTTGTAAACATGAATTCTACCATTATGAAGAGTCACATTTTATATACATTTCCTTGGGTGGTTTGGTTGGGGTTTTTTTTTGATTGTAACATGAATCATGCCTTTTACTGCATTCTGCAGTACAAACTTCAAACACTGTTGGAGTAGAAACATTTAACCAGAAGAGCTGAGTTCGCAGTACACGGCTGGTCACACCCAGACAAGTAAGGGGTGAGATACAAATCACAGCTCTTCAAAATGTAATCAGGGGAAAGCAACACCAGTTGATTGAAGGCTTAATTTTCTGCCCTTGAGCACTGTCCTCCCGATCTCATGTGCCATTTAGCTGTCAGATATTCTTGTTGGGACCTGGACAGCTGTATATGATGATTTACAGTTCTGTGACTGTCCACTGAGAAACAAACTGAGAAATATCAACTGTATATAAAAATATAAAATTAACAGCCTCAGAGGTAAAGGCTTTCCTTAATCCATACAATAATTTTGAACGAAAGTCAGTGTTGGAATGTTCCAGTACATCAGCTCTGGAAAATAAAGCTCACAAACAACAGTTTGAAACCCTCAGTGCTCATCCATAGAGCTGATGGAGTCTGTGCCTTCAGCCCCCGGGTTTCTGTGGTCCAGCTCTTTCAGTGACCTTGACTCTTTAGCTTGCATCTATGGCAGCTGGGACTTTTCATCACTGTCCATGCAAAGACCAAAGAGGACCACTCAACCTACTTTCCAAGTATGGCTGTGTGACCAGACCTCTCACAAGGCAAGGCACTAGGTTGCAGTGACACCCTCTTGCCCTCTTTCTTGCAGCTGTGGGGCTCCAGTAATCACTGTAAGGATGAGGAATTTCTGACTGTGATAATGATGTTGCATGTGTGACTTCTTTTGTGGGCATTTTATGATATCCTTTGTAGTCAGTACAATCTGATTGAGGATTATTTGCCCGTAGCTCAAGCACACACCCCTTATGGCTGAAAAAAAGACACTATGGATCCCAGCTAATAGGCTGAATTGGGAACAAAGCATCAGCTACCGGAACATGTCATTAAAACAAGGTTAAAGATAAAGTAATATTTCAATGAACTTGTGAAGGCATCCATGGTTTGTATCCCGTGATGCAACTGTGTAAGGGGGGTAAAAATGGAAAGGAGGGGAGCAAGAGATGATCTTACCGCAGTCAACAACGTTTAAGTGGTTATCCTGTCTTGGCAAATATTTCTGCTTCTTTTTTTTTTTTTTTTTTTTTCCCTGTAAAGGTATGCTTATCTAGCCATTGCTTCTTGCATTGAGGACAAGGTAAAGGGAGAAGACGCAAACTCTTCCCTAAGTACAAATTGTGATAGAAAGCTCAGAAACAGACTGGCAGTAGTGACAGCCGACGGCATGCCACCACCTGTTTGCAGCAAGACGGTGGTTTTAATTCCTTCTGTTTACTCTCACCACTGTTCCCATCCCCACAGAAAAAAAGAAAATAAATGCCTTTGCTATTTACAGTCTGCATTGAGGGCAGTCATCAAGGTTGATTGTGGCTTTATGGTTGCCAGCCAGCCTCCCTGCTCCAGCAGGTGCCAGGCACCCTGAATTACTCCCATCACACCCTGCTCGGTGGGGCAGTGAGTAAGCTGATGAATTCTGCTTATTTCATCTGGGAGGTAACTGCCTCCCCCTCTCTGCAAGGAACATCCCACGTATAATAAAGGTTTATAGTCAACCAGAGCAAGACTTCAAACTCATTCCTTCCAGATTCATTCATGATGAGGGTGGGGATGCTAGACTGCTTAGCAATGTTTAACTCAACAAATACTAAAATCTCCAGAGCAATGGCCCTTTATCACCCCTGCTTTCTTGAGATACAGAAGCAAAGACGTAGCAAGCATGTCCTGTCACCTTATGGTTACCAGAACTGAAACTGGATGCTAGGTATTTAGTAAAACCCGTGCTAGGAAATCAATGCTATATATTTTAAAAAATTACCCCAGCCACCTAACAAATTCGAAAGACTAAGGGACAGGCCTGTCATAAAAAAGTCCAAGTACTGCTCTGTGACATATAAAGAGAACTGTAACCTAAAAGACGTAGGAAGTGTTTGCTGGGAGTAGTATGTTGAGCTTTGGATGTTACACTTCAAGAAAAATGTGGAACAACTCCAGAGAGTGCAGGAACAAGAATGGTCAGAGATCCTGAAAACATGGATCAGCAAAGGAAAGCTGCATGGACTGAGGGGGAAAAAAGAACATCAAGGAAGAGAGAAAAACAGGCAACAATCTTCACACACACACATTTAAAAAAAACCTGCAAAGAGGAAGGGAATATTACATTATTATACACAAGTAATGGGCTTAAGCTGTCACCAAGAAGATGCAAACCGGAAATAAGGTAGGACAATGACAATGCGGACAGATGGCTGGGAGAGTCTGTAAGGTCTCAGTCATTAGAGATCTCTCAAGTTAGACAACATCTGTCAGCAAACTTCACAACTCTGCAAAAGAGAAGCAGTGTACCATCAACCAAGCTTTCAGGTGACAACTTTAGTTTTCAATCAAAATAAAGTAGCACACAATAGAGCTGCTGCAAGACCCTGAAGTGGGGTCATGGCACAGACAGCAGAAAAGTAATGATTTGTAGCAGATTCTCTCAAATGCTTCCACCTTAACAGGCAAAGCAAGGCAGCCTTTCCCTAAAAAGTTGATTTTTAATTAGTTGGGTGTACACCATATAGTACTTCAACCACTAGAATAGCCTCACATGTCCCACCCCACAAGGTGAGGAGTCATCCAGGGATAACTTAAGGAGATTGTTGTTTTAATACATCAAACTCAAGTGTATAATCTTGCAGATCTGAACCATTAAGCTGCACTAGAGCCATTATTGGCTATTACTGGCTATGGATGAAAAGAAGTATTTTATTTTTTCAAACCAAACAGCAGGTAAGACTATCATTGCATCTGAGAAAGATCAAGGACTCTCCATTGAAAAGGACCTTTTCCCATGTCCTCCAAAGAGGACTTGCATCCCTTAATGTCAGCGCAAATAGTCAAACAAGCTCTTGCACTGTCCTAGTTCACACAGCTGGCATCTGCAGTACGATTAATTTCTTCAAGCGTGACGCTGGAGATCACAAGCAGCTGCAGAACATGTTAGAGAAGTGAAACACCTGTGTTAACATCAGAAGGTCTGAATGGAAAAGGACCATACAGAACTGAAGCAAAACTTCCCATAAACATTTTCAGAATTTCCTACTTCTGACCACTCACAGAAATACTGGAGAGCAAGTGGCACAGCTCCCTCTGGCATGTACTCTCCAGGATTTTGTAAGCTGGAAAGTCCCACTAGGCGAACCGGGATACAAACAAGCACATAAAAGGAAATTGGGGGTGGGGGTGTGCGTTGTACTGCTTTATATGTTTCAACCGGTATACTGATTCACAGCTTCCAAAAATAAATTTTCAGAGGAATTGTTGAAAATTTTGGTTTTGCAGCCCAGAAATAACTGGTGTCAGTGTTTTCCCTTTCCTGAAATTGACCTTTCTTTTCTTGTAAAACAGTTCTGTGTATTTGATACAAAAAAATCATGAATCAATAGCGTCATGGTTTGGGGTAGTACACTGCAAGGCCCCAGCACATTTTACATCCCAATACTTATTAATGGCACACATTGGGCATAACTAAAAAACACTGATAGAATTTTACAAATAATTCTGAAGTTCTGAAATTTGGGTTTCTTACATCAAATACAAGGAGAGCCTTGAAGATGTGCCAAGAGATAGCCACCTATTCCAAAACTGCCAAGACTCAAGGGAACTGGACTGGGATGTGAGAGAGAACCATATTCCAAAAACCTTACCTGCACCAGGTTTCTTGTGGTCTTGAACCTATTTCTGTCAACTGCTAGGAAAGGGCCCTAAGGAATATGTGAGCTGTACCCTTGACAAAAAAGGTCTTGAAATCGACACATATCTGCAATATACTTCAGGCTATCTGAATCAAGACTTCTTTTTTTTTTCAGTGTGCCAGGGTGTCATTAGAAAATGAACTTGCTTCCAGTGGGAATGTATTGGCTACAAAAAGACAAGCAAACCAAAATGCCTGGTGAATTCATGAAATAGGAAAATATCACTCAACATCTATTGGAAAACTGTCAAAACAACTCCCTTAACATAAGCTGGACTTGCATCAAGCTCTCCAGTGTGTTCATGAAAGGCCACATAGGAAGGGGTCAGGCAGGAATGAAAAATTTGCTGACAGATTTGGGGAGCTTTGTACCAGGAGCTACTGCTCCTGGATGGTATCAGAATGTGGTATCAGGTCTCTTAAATGACAAGCATGCTCAGCGCCATTCAGGGCTTGCAAGACGAAAGACTGTCTCAGGTACTCTCTCATTTACATACTTTGAATTGCTTTTAACTTTACAGTGCATTTTAAAATTGCATTTTACAACTAATGGAAAGAAAATAAAGGTAATTTATTTGGAAACTGGCAGCTGTGCAAGAAGGAGAAAGCGTTGCCCATCCCACCTTGTGTTGCTTCGTACCTGGCTCTGGGAAGATCCTGGCTCATTCCAAAGGGAAGAGTCAGCGAGCACAGTGTTACCCAGCAGAGCTGCCCAGGCTGAGCCTGGGAGAGCAGTGCTGCCCAGCATGGACCTCTAAAGGGAGAAATGCTGCTGCGTTGTTTTTTGTTGGGTTGGTTTTTTTTTTTTCCAAGGCAGTCCAGAGTTTGTTAATTTTCATTTGCAGAGCATCGGGAAACCATTTCTGCCAAACTAATCAGCAGCTATCACCCTATGTTGAGGGATACCTCTAGACTCCTTTGGACTTGGCACCCTCCAGACTGGTTTGTCAGATCCCATAAATTTCAAAGAAATTTTTAAAAAAGGGAAAATAAAATAATGCCCTGCTGAACTTTTCTGTTTTGCTGTTCTTGTAACATGCATGAAACAGATCTGACAGGAGAGTTTCCTTCAGCTCATATCTCAGCAGTAAGTAGGGGTATGAGATTTTTTTTCTTTTATTTTTTTCAACAACCTTTACTAAAAATAACTCCTTTAAGACTGTGGAAGGAGATTTCCAGCCGTGTAAGTTCAGATGTGCCTGCGTTCATTCAGAAGGTTGTTCTGGATTTAATATGCACAGCCCTGTCAATACCGTGTTAAGCCCTCTGGCACCAGAGGGTCCAGGCAGTCTCTCTGTATTGTATCCCAACCCCAAGCATCAAGAGGGATGTAATCCATCACATCAGCTCTTGAACCAAAACTGTTGCAATTATATGCTTTCAAAATGGGTCCATTAACCTATCAAAAAGCATTTGAGAAGGGGTGTAATGTTGTCAGTTATTGTTCACGGGGGAGGAGTGAAGATAATTCTTATCTTGCAAATAGATTCATGCAAAACCAATTGCAGTTTGTGTTGCCCTAATTGATTTAACTCGTTTTCTATTCTATTAAAATTCCAGGGTAGGGTGTTCATACACACACAAAGGGTAATGCCATTTCCCAAGAGTGGATTAGAGGGAAAGCCTGCGTCTGGCCCACCACAGGAGCACAGAATCAACTCAGCCATAAAGAACAGAGCACGTTCCCAAGGAAGGCAAGAAATACCAAAGGAGATGGAAAAAGTGGCAAAGGTAGCGCTGTTCATTATAAACAGCAATGGATATGGTAGTATTAGTATTCACACCTCACTTAGGTGCTTCCGTACATCAACAGCTAGTTATAGGTATGTTGAGCTAAGCTGCACCCATGGCACATTTTGTTTCCGCCAGTTGGAAAGAGGCTGGAGAGGCCAATAGCCTCCAATAACCTAGTCATCCTCTTTGCAAACAGGATGACTCCCTGGCACTGAGAACAGTTCTCCATTGGGAAATAATTGCTTCAAGTACGAATAGTGGTTTGCTAAGCTTCACTGAAACAAAGGGCTCCAAATCAGGTAAGTCTGGTTACAAAAAGTTCAGAAACTTGCCTGTGCTGTTTATGAAGTGGGAGGTATGCCCTGTGAGCCCCCACTTTGGTGGAGATCTGGAAGAAGAGATAACTGTGATGGTGACACTCCTTACGGTCCCTGAGTATTCAAGAGAGGGAGTGTCCATATAATTTAAATCCCCAGCATGATGAGATAGGGAACCTTAGGAGTAAAGCCCTCTTTAATCAGGGACAACAGTCCTCCTGAATTAGCCACCCAAATGCAGTACCTGCAGTTAAGCAGTGTGCATACTGGTCATCTGCACCTTCCCAGGGTCAGGGCTCTCTGAAGTTTTCCCAGTGCTGGCTCTGGGGTGCTCAAAGCACTGACGGACCTGGGTCACTGTTCCCCAAGAGGCACAGGAGAAGAGCTGTCCTTGCACAATGCTGAGGGATGGCGCAGCCATTTCCGTGTTCCCTACAAAGCAGAGAAACCCTGGGAGAGCTCTGCTCCTTGCCAACACCACCCTCAGCTGTACCCAGACCCTGCTCAGCTCTGTGTCCCACAAAGAAAACCTGAGCTCCACTGGGTCATTTTGGACAACCCAGAGGAGCATCTTGGAAATTGAGATGAACACATTGAAGTCTCTGGCTTTCTCTCCATTGGCACACCATAGTGCACAACCTCTTCCCAGGTGACACCCCAACCTCTGCCATGACCAGCTACCAGAAGAGAGTATAGGACACAGCCTACACTCTCAAAAATAATATTATCTCCCTTCTGTGGCTCCCCCCAAACCAAATCTCCTGGTGACTCATTCTTTTTCATTGCTGAAAATATTCATCACTGTATTCATTCTGTTCTGATGACTTACATGCTTCAGAAAGGATGCTGCTCCAAAAATAATAGGACAGATTCTTCCTCTAATATTTGCAGTCTTGCAAGCCGCAGTTTAAACAGTGGAGCAGTAAAAATGTGTTCATCTTGTACTTTCCCCCAAAGCAGCTTGTACTGATCACTGCTGTAGACCTCCTGGGCTGCTGGAGGGCAGATCAGAGCTACTGGGGCAAGATTTCTTTCCATCCCTCTATCACCATGTCCTTCCCTGCCCATGTTGCAGCCATGAAGGACTGCATCTTACTTTTTCTTTTTCTTTTAATTATAGCAAAAGAAAAAAAAATACTGCTTTCTCTAAGATATTTTCATTTGCTGTGGAAAAGGGCTAGAAATACACACATTTGGAAAACGAAAGCTGGGAATCTCTTTAAATTCATAGTTCCCTTAGAAGAGTGGGACTGGTGGCTGCAGACTGCATGGAGCCTAAAGGCCAGCTCTGTACAAAAGGGCAGAGGCAGTTCCTGTATGTGCTCCATAACAGCATGACACATCGCAGGGCTTTTGGACAAAGGGATGTATTTTTTATGTGAAATTGTTCCTTAGCTGTATATTTCTTTGTCCTCTGCCCATGGGAATAATGATATCAGGCCAAGAATGAAAGACTCCTTTAAATTCCTCCATGCAAATAGGTTTGCTATTAGTGTTTCTTCCTGACTAGAGAAGCTGACAGGTTGAGGCAATACTAAAACCTTCACTGTAATGAAGAAGGGCACCTGAAGTCCAAATGTTTTTCAACACGCACAAATACATACTGTATTGAGAGCCACCCTTTCCAAAATGAGGGGGGGGGGTACGTTTACAGATAAAATATACTTTAGTAATTCCTCCCTGTCCTATAAACCAAATTGATAAGATTCAAACTAACATTTCATCTTAACACCACTAATACATGTGTGCGAGCATTCAGTTTATACTTTCAATGCAGTCTGTCAGATTAGATCTGTATACCTGCTACCGAATAACAAGGGTACTATTGATTTTTCATCATTTTCAAGTATTTGTTTTCTTCAGTTGAGCACATTCTATTTATTTTGGCACAGGTAGCAGTGAAACCAAGGCAAGAGACTTAACCTCTTTTCAGAAAGATTTAAGCCTTGACAGGCATCAGAGCTTTGTCAAACTGCTTGTTCCCATGGTGGTCTGCAACAGAGTATTGTCTGCTTATTACTTTATTCATTGTTCATTCGTTTAATTTTCTATTTAAATCTGCAGTGCAGAGTACACACAGAGGTGGTGTGCAGGATATGCAGCTACAGTTTTCTTCCAGAAAGGCTTGCGAAGCACCTGAAACTTGAGTGTCTTATGACCCTGGGGCTCAGCTCTGAGGCTTGGTCAGGTACCCACCAGGCACCCTCCATCTGGAGTTTTTGTCCTGCTTTATACTGCAAAGGCACCTATAGTAAACTGCAGAAGCAATTTTTAATATTATTTATACTCAGTAGGAGTTTAACTATGCCTGTTGCCAGGTGGATTTAAAACAAAAAGATCCCAAACTTGTTTGTTGTTTTCTAATAAAACCCACTATTTGACGATTACATGTTCTTCCAGTAGCAAGCACCAGCAGGCGATGCGGTTGCTTTCCAGCCGGACAGGAGCAGGCAGGCTCTGCCTGTGCCAGGCCATTTGGGGCTAGCAGTGCCCCCGGGCAGCGGGGACCACCCGAAGGCTACAGCAGCCTGGTGCCCTGTGTCCTCCTGCACCTAACAATTTAACAGCAATATTGCCCATGGGTATGCCTTTAGACACTGCTGGTGACTCCATGTATATTGTATATTGTGTGTTCAGATTTAACTGTAAACTAAGAACACCACACACACACACATATACATACACATATATATATATATTTGAAACGTCCGAACTACGCTGCCTGTGTTCTCCCTGCTCGGTGCGTACACGCACCTACAGTGGCACCTAGTGGGGAGTGCACGGGAGATGGGCACATGAAGCGGCCGCGCTGCACTGACACACGCTCACCCCACGAAATCCCTAGGACGCTTTTTTCCCCCTAGTTCTTCGAAAGCCCTTCCGGACTAGTGCGTTTTTTTAGCAGGCTTCGTGCTCGCTGCTGCTCCCGCAGTCTTTCCACTCTGTCGGGCAGGAGCTCCTGCTGATGCTCACATTGCTTTTGCCAGAAAGTCGCGGCCACACCAAGCCCTCTGCTCCCTGCTTGTGCACCCATCCTCTGGGACCGCAACCTTCTCCTCCATACAAGCTGGGATCCCTACCTGTCATCCCCTCCTCTTGTGTTTTCCTGCTGGATCTCCCTGAAGGAACCCATCTGCGTTTCCTCCTCCGGGTCCTCCTACCTTGACCTGGGCCTGACAGGTCTCTCAGGAAGGCAGGCGACCACTGGTGTTGCTTCCTGCCCTGTAGCTCTTGCTCCCGCTTTGGCCTCGGAGGAAAGGGCTGCCTCTTACCCAGCAAAGGACTTCCTCCACCAATTCCCATCGCCCTCAGGAATCTCATGTCCCACAATTGTCCCATTTTAGCTGAAACAGCAAAAGGCTCAACCTACCACTTCTCCCAAGGTCCACCCCATGTCATTACAGCATCTGAAAGGAAACACTGAAAAGACATGACGTTCTTGCCAAAAAGCATTTATCTTCTTACCATCTATACAAAAAGGACAACTCTCCTGAAAACCCTCCAAGGCTAGTCTCAAATACTGCAATCCAGATTAGACCTCCTGGTCATCCCAGCAATTCCGATGTAATTTCACTGACTATAGTTAGATAAATTGCTGCTCCAGTTTGTTTCTTGTGCTGTAGTCCCCCTGGTTTATATCACAGCAGTTAAGGCAAGTATTTTCAAGCCTTTAAGGCATCAAGGCGGTATTTTCAAGCTCAGCATTTCCAGCAAGGAACTGAACGATGGGCAGCTGAAGTGAATAGCCAGTCCTACAGGAGAGCTGGTCACGGACAGTTGTGCTTCCCGTGCAAGGCATTACACACTGCAGGTTTGCTTCTAAATTTGACAAGGGGCAACAGAAACACCTGCCAGGTCCCTAGGGTTATTTCTTGTCCCACCAAGGCTTTCCTAAACTTCTCTCACTCAAACTATGAGTCTAGTGAGAGGGTGTGGTCTTTCCTTTGGTTTACCCATTCATTTTCCATTATGGATGAAGTCTTTGCTTCCATCTTGAAGGAAACTTATTGTTGGTGACGTTGTTACCCTTCGTGCCGTATAGCCTGTAACCGTGATTTACAACCTGCTTCTAGCTGCACCATGATTCAGCTGACTTTTCTATAGAGCAGTTGATGTGAACGCTAAACCTATTCAAGACTAGCAGCATTTCTGCAATTCATTCAACTTAAGGAAACACTGGAAATTTATCAGGATGTTTTTACAGCCCCGGAAATTGCTATGGGACTCTGTCACTAACAAAAGAACAGAAATGGCTTGCAATTTTATTGCATTTTTTCATATGCTTTAGGTAATATAGGCCTTTGTGATTTATTCATTTTTTAAGTCAAACTCTGTCCTGGGATGAGAATCTGTGAGGCTTCCTGATCTTGTAATTTTATCACAAGCTTCGCCAATGTTTGGTGTTTTGCTTAAAGCTCCAGCTCTTGGAGTCACTTGGTTTGGCTACCTGAGAACCTCTGTTTTATGAAGAAACCAAAAACTAACTCTGCCCCTTGTAACTGTAAAAAGCAACCACAAAACATTAGCTATATAGCTGCTCACATGCCAGACAGCAAAGAAAAGCTAGATCTTGTGTTTAAATTTCAGGATGTTTTTACACCACTGATTTTGGTTTATGATTTCTGAATCTCTGAGTGCTGTTAGGGATGGTTATCTGGAAGAAAGGTGAGGGGGACAAGAAGCCATTTACAGCTTTTTGTCCCTCTGTTTGCAATAGCCTCAGGTCAGCTAAACACACCAGCTGAAATCAGGCTGTGGTAAGCAAGTCTGACCTAATTTTTTCCCTTCAGGCTCAGTCCTCACCAGCCTACAGAGGTAGGAGTCAGCAAGAGCCAGTTAACCACAATGTGTAACATGGGGCTCCTCTCCCTAGATGTTTGCCAGAGTAACCACACCCAACTGACAAGTCTTGTGATTAAGGTAGAAATTTTTATCATAGTTTGGAAAAGAGGAGCCTGAATGATTTATGCAGATGGCCATGCCCAAACCACAGATAGTACCGTGGTCCCAGGGCAGTACCTGGAACTCCACCAGTGGGCTTTTGCCCTTATCTCTGTTTCTGCCCTGACAGCACTGTGCTGGCTGTCAATCACATCAGCACCAAAGACCCTCTGGCTCTTCGCACCAGATATAGGGACAGACACAGGGAGCTGTGAGCAGCGGCCAGGCTGCAGGAGACAAGACATAGCGATATGCTCATGCTTTGCTCTCACTGAAGTCCCAGGTCTGCTCCACCAAATGTCCCATTGAGGAGGATATCCTTGTATTTAGCCAGCAAAGGAGGAAGGGGATCCCATTGCTGCCTTTCCCTTCCCCAGCCTCACCAGGAGCTGACTCACACCAGGGTATTCCTGCTAAGGTCACACAGGGAGTAGGTAGGCTGTGCTTCCCCTGCACATGCATGGTGAGTGCAGTGTCCCACCTCACCATGAATTTGCCCTCTGCACAGTGAGGTTCATTCAAGCACTGCAACCCACTAGTGAGGACAAGGCAAAGCAGCCTTAGCAGCCGTGGCAGGGAATTACATCATTTGCAATGCTGACCCAACCAAGCGCTCAGGAGAAAGGTGCAAACCACATGGCAGTTCTGGAAAGGGCACCCTTTCTGGTGGCAGCTCTCTTTAAAAATACTGTGCTGGTTTGGGCTGGGGTAGGGTTAATTTTCTTCATAGTAGCTAGTATAGTGTTGTGTTTTGCATTTAGGATGAGAATAATATTGATAACACACTGATGGTTTAGTTGTTACAGTCCTTTTTGGCGCCTGACGTGGGGCACAAAGGTTTGATTAGAATGTGCTAGACCAAATTTCTAACTCTTATTGCTGTTTACCTGTTAATTGGCAGGCTCCTGTGCTTGCCATGGGGCCTGCTTGCCTCACTGTACATTAGAGTCTAGCACTTGTTCATGGCTACTTTTTGCTTTCAGTGCTTGCCCTACTGCTGCACTGCTTATCATCTTACTTTTGTGTCTGGGAACATTTTGATAACAAATTTGATAACAAAAATGGCAGGTGGCCAGGGCATCGCTGCTGTTTCTGTGCTGCTGTACTGGACAGGCTGGAACTCCAGTGTGAACCTGAGTGGAAGGGACTGTGACCTGTGGGTGAGTCCATGTGGGACCAGGACACCCCAGAGCATCAGTGGCTGTGCACGAGGTCATGTGGGAGCATGTCAAAGCATGTGGCCATGAAAGAGCAGGTACACCCCCAGAGGGACTGCAGCTATGGGTAAAGCCATGCTGGAGCTGATATATCTCTGAAGAGACTGTGGCTTATAGATAAGGCTCTACTTTGAAAAGGTACACCCCTGAGGGCCTGCAGGCTGTGGATAGGTCCAAGCCAGAGCAGGGGCAAGGGGAGGAGTTCGTTGCAATTTTAAAACCTAAGGTCTGGTCCAAAGGGACCAAGGGCGGATATTGTAATGGAAATACCTTTAAGTTGTTGTAACCCTGGATTTGAGTCGCATGTTATGGGAGTTACTAGAGCAGAAACCACCTGAAGCAATGGAGGACAAGCCTTACAAGAGGCTTACAGCACAAGTGCAGCAGTGACTTGAGCTAAGCTGGCTTCGGTGCCCAATAACTCCATGCAACACACCACCTCTCCTGTCCTGACTGACCACCTGTCCTGGTTTCATCTGGACAGAGTTACTTTTCTGCTTAGTAGCTGGTGCAGTGCTGTGTTTTGGATTTGGTGTGAGGACAATGCTGATAGGACACTGATGGGTTTAGTTGTTGCCAGGTAATGTTTGTATTAAGTCCAGGACTTTTCAGTTTCTCAGGCCCTGCCAGTGAGACGGCTGGAGAAGCACGGGACACTGGGAGGGGACACAGCCAGGACAGCTGACCCAAACTAGCTAAAGAGGTATTCCATACCACATGACATAATGCTCACTATATAAACTGGGGGAAGAAGAAGGAAGGGGGAGGACATTCAAAGTGATGGCATTTGTCTTCCCAAGTAACTGTTACGTGTGCTGGAGCTCCGTCTTCCTGGAGATGGCTGAACACCTGCCTGCCGATGGGAAGTGGTGAACAAATTCCTTGATTTGCTTTGGTTGCCTGCACAGCTTTTGCTTTACCTCCTAAACTGTCTTTATCTCAACTCACTCATTTCCTCAGTTTTACTCTTTCAGTTCTCTCCCTCATCCCACTGTGAGGGAAGTGAGCGAGCGGCTGTGTGGGGCTGAGCTGCTGGCTGGGATTAAACCACAACAAACACTCATAGCAGTGATAGGAGGGTCAGTAGTGCTTTTGTTAAAGCAAAAATATTCTTTTAGAGCAGTGCATAGTAGGAAACAGCCTTGGCCCAAAGCACTTGCTGCAATTTAATGAAAGATGTTACAAACTGGTGTTGCATGTAAAAAGAGGGAGCAGCAGAGATAACAGGATCACAGTTTAGATAGTTATGTCTTGAGTTTCATGGCTGTGAATTCTTCAGGCTGGGATTTTCAAACAGCCTTATGTAGTTGTCTTACAAAAGGATGGACTTAAAAGAAAAGGTATTACCCTGTTTTTCCTGTCGCATTTGTACAATATCCATAACCTTCTGAACCCTTTACTCACATCCATCAGTACTCACTCCAACAGTGAGTCATGTTATGTCCTGCAAAAAGAAGGCTGCTTGTTTTTAAAACGTGTGGTTTAGTTTCAAAATAGCATAAAATCTTAGTTGCTGATAGAGAGGCCACAGTCAAACAAAAGGACCGATGGACTGGAGCTCAAAGAAATAAACGGCTTTTAGAGATACCAGACATAATTTTTCACACAGCATTCATTTCTGAAGACTTCATTATGTACCAATCTAAGTTTATACGTACCAAATGTTCTTGAGTCAGCAACACTAGCGGGACTGCCTTGTTCCAGTAGAACTTTTGTCCACCCTTATGATGGATTTTCTTAAATAAAAAGTCATCAATAACCATGACAGAATTCCCTCAGTGGACAGACATCCCAGCACACCATGAAGTTGTCTCTCCCAAGAAGCATTTCCACAGGCTTGAGGGAAATCATGAACTGCTTAGGAGGAATGAGGTTCGCAATGGTCTCCCAGCCAGCTGCATCACTGCTTGTGAGCAAGTCCTGGAGGGCAGCTAACGATGCAAGAGCCTAGCAAGGGATGTCAGCAGCAGAACACCTTGCCCAGTTGTGAATAGATGGGAGAGAGAGAAAGAAGGAATCAGAAGATAAAGGTGAAGAGTGGGGAAGTTAAAACTCCTCATGCTTATTGCTTATGGTATAACAATACTTGTGTCCAGAGCTCACAGAGGCAGTCACGAGTAAGCTGAAGGAAATTTCAATAAAAAGACCAACATGCAGCCCTGAAAAGCCTTTGCTGGGGAGCTGTACCAGTTAAGGGCAGTTAACATCTCTTACCAATACTGCCTGCTGTGTTGCATTAGTGATTGCACTACACCATCAGCGGTGGCACACACCAAAGGTTGGCCAAGGACCTGGTAAGGGGGTACAAGGTAACAACTGATCTAGAGTGGAGCAGCCACAACTTTTAAGACTGACCAGCCTGCCTCTCTGATTTTGAAAGTAGAAAGGGTTCGATTATATATATATATATACACACATATGTATACATATATATGCATAAATAGTCCAGAACTGTTTTGTGGCTGGGAAGAGGATTGTGCTCACACCAATGAGCACTTGGCCAAGAGGAGTCCAGCAGAGACAAGTCTCAAAAGAAGAGAGGAGTTGTTACAGACTATAATTACAGTGGAAATGGGCAGCCCTGAACCACGAAACACGAACTCATCACACAGAACAGCCTTTTCAGGTGGAGAACGATGTTTATGGCAGTCTTCCTCCAGCTGCCTCCATGCTTTACCCCTCAGGGCTCCTCACTGTTCCCTTTGGGTAAGTGTCCTGCCTACCTCTCTCCAGAGCTGATCCCTCCTCTCACATAAGTAGCATCAGCTCTCTGATAAGATAATCAAACGAAATGGCTTGTACTGGGAGGCAGCTTAGTCACCATTTTTTACAGAAAGCCACTGTTAGGGACATAACTAGCATCCAAACAAGCAGCCTGCTTTTCAAGAACTACTAAGCACCATGTATATGTCCTGTACATACCCAGTACATAAACATATATATATGTATACAGCCTGTGTATATCCTGGTTAATTTCAGGGGAGCTGTAGGTTGCTCCTCACTTTTGCAAATCAGGTCCTTGGGTACTAAGAATATATTTGAGAAATTAACTTCAGGCTTTTTTTTTTTTTTTTTTTTTGTTTTAATCTTGGCCATAAATTCTATCACTCAGGAGTCAAAACTCCATCTGCTCTAAATTTGCACTTGATTTCATGCACAAATAGCGTTCACACATGTAAGTCCTGTCATTTGTGTGCTCCCAGAGGCAATGCATAAATTACCTATGCACAAAACAAGAGATCGGTCAGCTTTACCTTATACACCACAGAGTAAGTGCACATCAAAAGGCATATTGTGTTCCTGGAATGAGAATGAGTCCTGGCATGGGTCACCCCCTCCATGCAGAAATGCTGCTTTTCTTGGGCACAAAGAAAATCCCTAACAATTTTTTTAAAAAATCTGCCAGAATTAATCTAGCCAGTGGAAGGTTCAGAAGGAGTCAGGGTTTGGGTCAGCACTAACACAGTAGATTTCACAAAGCTGTGTGAAGACTGGTTTTGATCTTAGAACAGACAACAATAGGTCTTCATTAGACATTATGCCCATTTTATAACACAGCTGTGAGAAGCAGTATTAAATACGTTAAAATACTTCTATATGATCAGTATAAATGGAAGTAAGACACATTTAACACCAGTTAGATGAAGACTATTGAACTCGGTAGAAATCACAGGGTTAACTCAGATCAGCCAACATGAAGTTAAATACCGAGTGCTCTTGCAAAAGTGCTAACTGCAAAAGTGTGTTCAGCAGCACGGTATTTCACATGACTCCTTTGGTCCCTCTTCTAGGTGAATTTTTGGTGCAAGATAAGTGCTTCAAAGAAATGGATAACTCTCTTAGACTGTTTTATACTCCAGTCATAATCTGTACAAAAAGCAGGATCATAATGAGAAGCGAGGGAGGAAAGACATTGACTCTGAGTGGATCTTTCCCAGATAAATAAATTAAAAACATAGTAACACACAATGACTACCACAGCTTGTAAATTAAGGGAGTAACTGGTGCATAGTGAGGCACTGATGTATAGCCTGGAGGAGGAACAACTTCATCTGAACTACAAACAATTCATTTAAAAAAAATACTTTGAAGAAAAAAATTGTCTCCAGACCAGCTTGTGAATAGAGCATACTGAAAGGCAAGCCTGATATTCCATTAGCAGCACAAAAATGGAACTGCCCCCCAAGTCTGGCATAAAAATTATTTTTTCTTAAAAATACAGCTGCTTTGACATCTCAAGTTAACTGCTATGGTGCTGCTTGGGCAGGCATGATGCAGGACGGTACACTGCTCTGCACCAGAAAATAGTGCCCTGCACTGGCACCTGAAAATTGTGGTGAAGGGACAAGGGGTGGATTGTGTGTAAATTGTCCGCTTCTGTTCAGTGTTGTGATGCTGTTATTTTGATTTTGGTGTGTGGAATTGGTTGATGTGAGCAAAGTTTGCATCGTTTGTGTGATGAATGTGGATTTTAAGGATAAAGCTCAGGCCAGCGCCCGCTCTGCAGGCAGAGGGCATCAGCTGGTCATCAGATAGCATCTCCGTGGGGTCTGTCTCCAAACTGAGACATCTCAGCTTTGTCAGAGCCACTTGGCTGTCTCTGAGCAGTGATACCCTGTGAGGTGCATGTGTGCCCAGAGGTCCTGTCATCTGGCTTTGGAAAAGGGGAAGGAATTTTCTTTGTCTTAATTTTCTCTGTCTTTCTGTTCCCGAGGACGAAGCTGAAGCCATCACCATTAAGCCAGCTGAGCAGGAACCCTCTAGTGACCCCATGGAAATGTGAGTCCTGGCTTCAGTGAGCGGTAGCCCCCACTCAGCAAGTGTGCAGACAACAGAGCTACAGCTCCACCAGAATAAAGGGGGGCGGAATGAGTCCAACACCTCTTCCTCCAAACTGGCCACAGCATTTTGGGTTAAAGCAACAGTGAGATTCTCAGAGTGGTCACAGGAGGCTAGGCACAGCCCTGAAGGCCTCCAAGAAGATCTCAGTTTCTAGATGTCTTTTTCTGGAAGTAATTTTTTATCCCCCTACTTCACAGATGCTACTTTCTTCCAAAATCCTGGGGCTTTTTTTCTCTTCTTTTTTTCTTTTCTTTTTTTTTTTTTTCACAAGGATAACAAGCAGCCCCATCTGTGGTTTCCTGTTACATTTAATATTTGTTACTTCTAAAAGATAAGGCTAAATGTTCCTTCAAGTCTTACTCAAGATCTGGACAAAGTTTCAACTGCTTTCAAAAAGTAGGTTTTGGCCTAAACATACTTCAGACCCGTGACTAACCTTAAGTCTCTTGTTTCCTTTTGCATAGGCAAGTTTTTGTGGGAGCTACTTTAACATCCAAGTGGCTACAAGCATGAAAGCCCATTGAGACAGAGCTTACAGGTGCAAGCTCTAGGAGTGCGTGTCCCAGCAGGTTTGTTAGATGGCCAGGAGATGCACACACATATATACAAGTGCAGGATGCAGCTAGGTAGTAGAACAACAACTTAAATCTCAGGCTTACACTCAGAAATAAAAACCAGAGTATAACAGGCAGAACTTGGCCAGATGCCTTCTGGAGTTCAATTAAGAAAGACTTTTGACAAAGAATGCTTCAGTATAGACATGTCTTAAGACTTTTTTTCCTCTATATTTTCAGTTGAAATACTGAGAGCAAATAATCTTTTTAATCACTTCCCTAACTTTATAATACACTGTTAACTTACACTGTCTCTGTGCTGGGAGCTCCACGTACAAAACTGATTGACTCCTCAATCATTAAGAAAACATGCAGTACCAGCATTAGTTTGTAACTTTTCAAATCTCGGCAGAGCTTGCATTCAACCTCTCAGCTTTTACTCAACTTTCTTGTCTTGTTTTTAAGTTTGTTTCTTTTAAACACAACTAAAGGAATCTACTCTGCCTCCTTCCCTCCTCAAAACCAGACTTTTGCATCAATCAGTCTCACTGGCACCTTCACCACTAGACTTCATACATTTCTCTGCTGTGACTGCAGACAAGTTCTTTAAAACAAAAACTTTTTAAAATATAAATTTAACAGCATCTGAAGGTTAAATACTGTGCAAAGCGAGAGAAGATAGTGACAGGAGAGCATTCAATCACTGTATAGTTTCTCATCGCAATGAAAGCATCCTTTGAGAGTCTGCCTAGGTGTTGTCTAGCTTGTATGATACAGTGCAGTACCCATCAGCACTTCTGTTTGGAAGCTTGCTTCTTAGAAATCACCAGCAGGCTCATTACTCATAAATCAGAAGAAGGCTTTCAACCAGGCCTGGGAATGTGGAAATGCTGCATGAAGAGGGAGTTCAGTCTGCTCTGCAGCTTTCAGACCAAGGGGCGGCGGGGGGGTGGCTTGGCTTCCTATCCTTGTGCATTCAATCAAGTGAATTGCACAACCATGTTGCTTTGCTCTATTTAATGTAATGTTTCCTGAAATGTCACTCGTGAGTAGTACAAGTTAGGATTGTTGGGGGTGTGTGAGGGGGGTCCACAGTCTCATAGTGTAAAACAAGCTATCTAAGGGAAAAGAGAAGACAGGAAGCTGTTCCTTCCATTGGATACATTGAAAAGTGCCTATGTATTCAAAATGTACTTTTTGTCCGTATAACACCAGGTGTGAGGTAGCTCCTTGAGTCTAGATGGGTCCCCACTGATTTTTAGGAGCCTTTTTCATGTAAAATATCTTCTTGCTGCAGCCAATTTTGCAAATCTTGACCTTAGAATTTGCAGGTAGGTGTTATTCTCTATTAATATTTAAGTAAGTCTCACCTAAACTGAAACACACCCAAGATAAGAAAACTTGGAGAGAGAAGTCTTGTCCTCAGAGGCTCTGGAGGTGCCTTATCCTATCCTATATCCCTTGGAAGGACATAGATTGAACAAAACAGATTGCTCAGGGTCTGTCTTTCTATATGATTTCCAAATCAGGAATTTCTGCAGATGGAAAAGACAACTTTAGTAAACCCCCTCACAGAATCAGGACTTTAGACTCTAAAGTTGCCTTTCCAAAAAGAAAAGTCAAGGCAAATGTTTATTGGTCCATTTTGGAAATGTATGTGTAGAGGCAAAAGATGGTCTCAAAGTCAATCAGCCCCCAAATCAATTCAATGTATTTCAGCTATCCAAGAGGTTCCAAAAACCTGCTGAGGCCAATGGGAGTTTTCCAGTGACACCAGTGCACTTTAGAGCAGAGCATTCACCTTTGGACCCAAAGGTAAGAAGCTTTCTTGTCCTTCTCTTACCTGCTGAGAAACACAGGGTCAAGTTTAGTGCTAGTGTAAAGAGATGTATGTAGCTGAGGAGCATCAGTAATTTAAAACATCTTATAACTGACTCCCACCTGGGAGGATTATGATATGAAATGCACTAGTGATGTCTCCAACCTCTTTTACTATGGAAATGCTGAATAAGCAAAAAGCAGTACATTGGGTAATAGCATATTCCAGAGGAAAAAAAAAAGCACTATTATTCATTCAAATCCATTAACTGTGTTAAGAAAGAAGGTGATTCATTCCAACTCTTCTCTACTTCACTACAAAGCAGCTGGTTTTTAATCATCAGGGATGGCTGTGCCATTGAAATAGAGACTGCTAGCTGGATAACCATAAAAACCTGCCAATTAATTAATGAACTACATATAGCCAAAAATAATAGTGCTTAAAAGCAGCTTGTCCTAGCTCTGTTGACAACGGACATCTGTCTGCTCTGGTAACTATGAAGAACTAGAACCTCAAGGACAAAGCATGTAATATATTGACTGATATCTGTGCATTTTGGAAGATTCACTGGCTGTTCCTTATATTCTTCACATGTTGAGATTCTCTGCCTCTCCATCTGTACTTCTATAATACCCTCACCCAGATTTTGATTCAGCAAGTTGCATTATTAGGGCCACCTCCAGCTACAGTTACTGTCAGCAAAGAGCAGTTGGGGCAAACCCGCTTCTAATTCAGAATAGCACAAAAACCACTATAGTAAAATCATGGAAATTACTACTAGTCAGTCAAAATGGAAAGTAATTGGGCCCCACAATATTTTTCTAGGTGTTCAAGTCATCTCCCAGAGATCCAAAATCCTTTCCTAGCAAAGTGTGCATCAACAGCTTATTTCATGTTATCTTTAACAGAGAAAGCATAAAAGAGGGACCTTCTGGCCAGCTCGGCTCTTTCTAATTATCACCCAGCCACAGAGTTGCTCAGTAGACACTGTGAATGTGCATAGTTCTTCCCACCACTTGCCATCATCATAGCATCACCACCATAGCTTACAAAAACTGTAAGCACAAACAAGACAACCTGTGTATTGTACACTCGATTGATAATGCAAAGTAGTATTCTCAGAGGATGAAAAAGGTGAAGCTGGGTATCTAACTGCTCAAACAGCTGCATCTTAAGTCTATGTGGCCAGTAATCTATCATGTTTCAAAGCCACCTACTGTTCTGCTAGGAAAAGCAGAGGTATTAGTAATTATTTTTCTGCAAATTCTACGTAGCTGGGACTATCTACATCTTCCTTCTTTGTTTGTTTATTTAAAACTAAATGCTTTGACTCTGACTAAGTTGCTGAGAATTAATAATGATACTACAGACAACAGTCAAATGTTATTTCAGTTGAAAGTATTTTTAGAAGTCTAAAAAGAGGCTCTGCTGGTTTTGGCTGGGATGGAGTTAACTTTCTTCATAGTACCTTGCATGGGGCTATGTTTTGGATTTGTGCTGAGGACAGTGTTGATAATACAGAGATATTTTTGTCATCGCTGAGCAGATTACACAGCATCAAGGCCTTCTCACCCCACCCCACCCCACCAGCGAGCAAGTTGGGGTGCACAAGGAGCTGGGAGGGGACACAGCCGGGACAGCCAACCCCAACTGGCCAAAGGGATATTCCATACCATATGATGTCATGCTCAGCATATAGAGCTGGGGGAAGAAGAAGGAAGAGAGGGGATGTTTGGAGTGATGGCATTTGTCTTCCCAAGTAAACATTATGCATGATGGAGCCCTGCTTTCCTGGAGATGGCTGACCACCCGCCTGCTGATGGGAAGTTGTGAATGAATTCCTTGTTTTGCTTTACTTTACTTTACTTTTACATGTGCACACAGCTTTTGCTTTACCTATTGAACTGTCTTTATCTCAGTTCTCACTTTCAGTCTTCCAATTCGCTCACCCATTCCACTGTGAGGGGAGTGAGTGAGGGCTGTGGGGGGCTTAGTTGCCAGCTGGGATTAAACCATGACAGAGGTGAAGATTTGTTTTGTTCCTTTGTTTGGGTACCTGCTCTGTGTATCAGTCTTTCTTGGTAGGTCTTTATTTACTGTCTCATGTCACTTCATTGCTACTGAAACTTCCTCTGAATCCATACGCAGGGGAGAATAAACATCGGTCCCTACAGCAAATTTCATTCACATGTACGAGAGATATTTAAAAAATGAACTCAAAGTTTTTTGCCTCTGTTACATTGCCAAGAGTTCTCAGAGACATTACCTGGATTAAAAAGACATCTGTACTGGATTTTTAAATATTTTAGTGGCAAAAGGTTAAACAATTTGGATTCCAGATGAAGGGAATGATTGCTGTCTGGGTTCACTGGTTTGTCTGAACAAGAACTGTCTTCAATGTGTTAATGAGAGACAACGCCAGGGTAAGACAGAGTAAACCTTGCATAGTCAGTGCCTTCCTGACCAAGGTACATTTTATAGCAAAATAAAGTGTACGCTGCCTTCAGCTTACTTTAAAAGCATAGTCCTGGTCAAGCCTGGGCTGGAGATTTCTTGAATCATAGTGTGTTGTTTGGACTTAAGTGATGGTTTGCTTCGATTTCAACTATTTGATTAATAGTGTCTTTATACCCCTTCCTCTTGTATATCAGGTGAAAAGACCTGCCGAGCAATATGGGAAAATGGTTTCATCAGGGACTGAGTAATACTACAGAAGCTAAAATTGTGTCTATTAGAGACAGAGTGTGAGTGGGAGAAAATGCTGTCTTCTATTTCCTGTCAAGCTCATGGTGGGACTGGAAGAGACCAAATTTCTCCAGGGAGTTTATTTAAACTGTGATACAAAAGTTCTTTGGAAAAGACGAAGGGACCTCTGACAGCAGTCAGCTGCTTTATTGACTGCTGCAGCAGGTTTGCTCTTGGTTTGAACCCCCAGACCAAAGGGTAGCTTGAATGAAGAAGCTGAGCTTGAGATGATGCTAGAACTTGGGGGGAGGATTTGGGGTGAAGGATGCTGGAGTTGACATGAAGTTCTGTGCTGCCCTGTGGTTAAGCTTGCAGTGTCAGAAAGCATTTTGCAGTGGACACAGTGGAACTGAATCTGTTGGTCTGGAGAGCGGTTGGCAGGTATGTTCTCCACGTCTTCACAAAGGTCTTGAGAAATGGCAAAAATGCAGTTTTACCACTAGCAGGTGCAAGAGAAATGCAAAGCCAGAAGGAAGCTTAGCTGCAAGTTTGTGGATCGTCCTTCCATTGTAAGTGATGATTCTTATTGGATCTTATTGGATCTCCAGCACCATGAGGACTCAAGGTTACATCTTTACTAGCCAGTAAAGTAGGCCCAGAGCTGTCGTCTGACTTCAACTTTCAGTCAAAACGTCTTTGCTCCTCACACTCACACCCCATTTCAGGGAAGTGTGGCCTTTCCCACATGTCCTCTGATGGGGACGGTCTTGGCCCACAGCCCTGAATGAGGCCTATGTGTTGTCTGCACAACTATCATGACCAAAACTACACAGGAGCTATGGTACTGGCTCAACACTACAGGCAGAGATGTGCCAGTGCTGCACTTCTGCCAGGACTCGGTTCCGTTTACTCACATAGATGTAACCTAACAGACATCGTGCAGGGTGACTGATGTACGAGGTACATGAGGAAAGCGGCCCAAAATAAGCAGTTTAGCCTCATTTCCAAGAGAAGTTCACGTCCTCTGTAGGCAGCCTGTATCCCTTGCACGTAGATCTTGAATATGTTGACCAGCAAGGTTAGAGCTGATGAACACCTTCAGTTCCCAGAAGCTTCACGGCAAGAAGAGCAAGGATGGGCAATGCAAACAGCCAAATTAGGGTTCTCACTGAGATGAGACCATGATCTCAGCCTCGTTAGAAGCCAGAGGATCCGCCCAGAAAAAACATCTTGCACTTGTTCTACTGTTTCAGCAGAAACCCAGGTCTTCAACCAACCACTGCAATCATCCCATGATGAAACTGAGGAGAAACTGTGCTTACTTAATGCCAGTTTTTATGCAATTACGTATTTTTCTTGATGGCACTTCTACTCAAGCTTCAGTTGACTGCAAGACAGCCCCAAACCTCTCTGCTGTTGTGGAGACCCCTGAGGTGGTAAGAATCTGAAGGACTGTGATACAGAAGAGCTTGAGGTGTGTGTTTCCAACTACAGGTTTTCCAGCGAATTATCAAGGTAAAAAAAATGTAATACAGCCTCACAGATGGGCAGGTTTAAGTTAACAGGTAGGGGACATGCAAAAGTGTTCCAAAATGGTATTTCCAGCTGAGGATCATTTTCCATTGTGAAATGGGTTTTTTCTGGAAACAGCTTGGAGTGAAGAAACCAACCACAGGAAGGACTATATTGTAGCCGTTTGTTTCCTTCAGACTTGAGAAGCTTGTGACTCTGCATGAAAGGCAGCAACAAACTGGATGTTTCCTGCATTTGGTTTTAGATGGCATTGTACTAGCTATTGCAGCTGGTCATTGAAGTTTATGCTAGTATTAGGTATGCAATCTAAAGTTACCATCAAAAATATCCAGGTACCGATTGCAACTTTTTCTCACAGTATTTAGGAATGTCCTGTCCTCACAGTCGGATCACCCCAGTTATTTTACCCATGGTCCTTCTAAGCACTTTGGAGTTAACTGTGAGATGAGAAAAATTCATACATCAGGGATGCTGTAACAAGTAGCAGACAATTGTATTTCGTGTGACATGGATGAGAGAGAAATCCTTTCAGAGTACAGTTATGAATGGGTCAGGAAAGAAAACCTTGAAGGTCATGATGCTGCGGTGTTATGTTTTGGGGGCATCAATTCAAGAGGTGGGAAAGGAGTGAAAGGAGAAGGATAATGAGCAAGTCCAATAGGTTACGCAGGTTTGTCTGACACAGGAAGTCAAGCTGAGGATAAGGCAGACACTCCAGCTGAAGAAGTTTTAACATACCCAAATTCAGTGGGTTTTGAAAGCACCAAGGGAAAGGAGGTTTCTAAGGAAAATACTTGAACTGTGTTTACAGGGCGGGATTTGCGTAAGTCTGAAGAAGTTCATATAAAGCTGAATCACATCGTCTGTGCTCAGCAGACGCTGTCAGTTGGTGGAAAACTGTGCTAGTGAGGGCTAGCAGGAATCTGGGAAACAGCTCTGTGCCCTTGAGATGGCACTTGGGGATCTCAGAGCAATGGAAAGTTTATTTTTGTTCACCAGGCCAGACTATTTTCAGTTTGTATACTATACACATCCATTATTGGTGTGCAAGGCAGCACAACCTGTATTGTTAGCAGATTTCTGTTCTTCCAGTGGGATGGACAAAGAGCTGACGAAAGAGGTTTTTACAAGTACAGGCATTTATTAGCATTTTGACAACTATTTCACAGAGTTGCAGCAACTAGCAAAATCAGCTGATGAAGCGCTAATGAAAACAAGAGTTGAATAATCTGAAGCTATTTCTTCCCATATGATGCCAGGGGATTGTGGGATGTTTTGTGGCATCGTTTTTGAAAGAAAGCCACATACTTAATTATCTAGGAGAACACTGGGCATCTGCTAAGCAAGGACATATGGAAAACTCAATATAATAAGCTGAGAGTGGGTAACCTAGTCGCATAGTTGAAGTCTCATAAGTAAAGCAGAGCAACTTGTGTTTAGCAGTACTGGAAACTGAGGTTATTCCTTGATGAGTAGTAGTATAGTGATATTTCTGGATTCAACCGGGATGAGTAAAACCCTTCACTAATTCCTCTCTTGTGTTCTCCATCCTTTCTGTGGCATTTTTGTAATCTTTCAGTGATCCCTTACATACAGGCTCATTTGGATCATTATTACACCAGGTCTTTTTAATCAGGAGAGAGGAGGGTGAGATAAGAGGATCAAGAAGTAAGTTGTCCTTCTGAACACAGACCACAAATCATGAGCCTCCATCTTCACCAAGAGACAGGAGGAAAGGCCAAGGAAAAGCAGCTAAAGGTCACAGAATGGTCCATTTTTCTGTGTAGTTTCACATACAGAGGTATGTGAAAACAGCTGAGGAAAGAATGGGTAAGTTATGTTTTAACTTTGGATTGAGCTCAGAATTTTGAACAAAAAAATCTACCTACCCTATTTATAGCTAGTCCTGTCACAATATTGTATGCTATTGCAAATTTTTTTAGCTGGCAATCGTTTTTAATAAATCAATGTGCAAGGCATCATTGTAATAAAGAAGTTATAATGAGACACAAAACAAGATTTTCTCTTGAGCTCCCTGTCCTTTTTTCATTGAGTCTCTTTTTCTCCTGTCCTATTAGAAAACGACTAAGTTTATATGCCCATATGCTGAGAGAATGAAATATCAGCATGCCAATGGAAAGCTTTTGTTCTTATGGACAATGTTACAGTGCTGGTGGCCTCTGCAGAAGATAGGGCTGTATTTTTTGACATACAATTACTGAGCCGCCACCAAAGCATAAAACAATGAAGAATTATCATATATTATGTATGGCAAAGCAGATTTTAGCTAGACATGGACTTAATCACCTGAAAAGTTAGCTTAGAAGCAGTTTTGCATTCACTCATGTGCCAGTAAGATTTGAGAGAAAGTAAAATGTTAATAAAAAGTGTTTTAATTGTAAAAGCAATGCATTTGGAATAAAAAGGACTTGCAAACTTATACACATGCAAATCTGGGTACTCCCCTTTGTGACTGCAAATTTCCATTAATATTAAAAGATTTAATAAACATAATCATATGCAGAAAGAAATCACTTTGCCCTGCAATGCAAATATTTAAAGAATGTAAGGCTGTGAACAGGCTCATTAGGGAGTTTAACTCTCTTAATTTGATCTACTTTGTGAAGTCTTAGAAATCTTACTACAAAAATGTGCTCAGAAAAATGCTTATATATAAATCCAAATTTCATTTCAGATATTCTCACAGGTTTGTGTTGCATTTCATTCTAATAATATTAACTCATTTTTTCTCTTTTTTCTGAATACTATGAAAAATGAGTGTTAAATTTGAACATGCTGCTAGCAAACAAAGGGCATGGACTGTCAGCTAAAATTAATGGTCAAAAAGCCACACTTTCTTTTTTGGTTTTTTTTGCATCACTTCCACTAACCTAACTTACATAAATAACCAACATTGATTGCATGCAGAGTTTCACTATCAAATACGGACCATTCATTGTTTGCAAACTACCTATAAGCAAGCAGTTTCATGAAGAAGTTCAACAAATCATTCCGAGTGATGTAAAAAAATTACTCCACCTTTTCACCAAAGTTTCATAATAGGGAGATGTCAACCTTAACAAATGAGTTTTCTCAATTGATGTGCACAAATACATGGGGGAGATTTCAGAGTATTAAAACTGAGTAGTATGCTTCTCGTATCAGGTTTCTTATTGCCTTTTTCTGCTTTGATTATCCAGATGACACAGCTCTCAACTGCAAAATATATAATGGCTGATGGAGCCCAGCAGGACACGGTCTTGTTGTACAAGATGTAAAAGACACCAAGCTTCTCACAGCAGGATCTGGACTTCAGTTCCCAGTCACTTCAGGAAGAAGGAACTGACTCCACTTCATGATAGAAATATCAGTATGTTTATGCTATTTCATTTCTTACAGACAAGCAATTCAACAAAATTCTGTCTGTATATAGAATTGGATCCATTTAACTAGAAATTCACTGTATGCATCAAAGAAGTGTAAGTATCTGTAAAGTGCATTAAATTTCAAGGTAATGATTACATGCACTAAACCCAGATCTTCACAAGCACAGCTCCGCTGATGACAATAGTTGCTTCAATTTTACAGTCACGCAGGATCAGAGCCAGACCTGGGCTGGTTTAGTTTTGCAGTGCCACACAGTCCTTAAGTGGGTAACCATGAACAAGAGGTGAGTTAGACAGCTAAGGGGGCCAGGTCACCTCCTTGGGGAGGTGGAGACAAGGAACGCTTTCAACTGCAGTGGTGAAAGGGTTAATGTTTCCCTGCCCGTGTACTATCAATGATTTTATTAACTTGTTTTCATTCCTTTTTTTTTGTTTTCATTTCCTTTTAATGCTGTTGTTCATTTTCAGTTTCCATTTTTAATATTTTTAATTCAGTTTTAATATCCTCCACAGGAATTTAAAAACAATCTACTCTTTAAAACTTAATTGTAGTGTTTGTTATTCCATAAAAATATATTTTACATTTTCAGATCCAATTTTGTGAAGTAATTGGATAATAAATGAATAATGAGAATAACGAGACCCTTATTAACTTTTTAGTCATTAAACCGACTTAACATTTTAGAAAGAACAATAACTTTTCCAATAACATTCCAGAATAGTGATTATAATTGTAATGCAGCAAAACAAATGTATAAAATCATGCTGTCTTTCTTGGATGGTAGGATGGAAATTTGTAATTATTTACATTTTCCACGACCAGCATAAACCATCAGTGTTTCTCTCCAAGAAGGAACTGTGCCCCCTCCCACTGTAAGGAACACAAACAATCATCTAAGAATTAGTAAGGATGATCACCCAGCAGTGCTGCCAGTCAGTCCTCTGGCAATGAACCTCCTCCTCCTGAGCAAGCAGATGAGGCATCGGTCAGTACTCTGAGTGCCTGCTTGGGGTTCAGCTGGGAACTCAGCTGGTAAATCCAAATCCCACACCTGTTTCCATGTCTGGAAGAAGGCTCCATGAAAGCTCAGGAGACACCACCAGCTCAGCTGTCAGCAGTGCTTCAGCAGCATCCCCGCACCAAGCACAAAGGGCATCTTTTCCCCGGTTTCCCTGAGTTTCCCTGGTGTCAGCCCAGGGCAAGAGGAGATGCTGGAAGTGCTGTAGGGAACCTGCCTCCTCTATCACTCTCCTAATGAAGATCTCCGTGCAGGTGCCTGGCCTGAGCTGGGCTGAGAGCTGTGGCATGGCGGGGCTTTCAGTGCCCAGGGGAGCCTGGCCAGCTGATACTGAGGGACACCTGCTCTTCTTCCCAAGCGTAGATGTGAGCAGAGCCGTCCTGCACCCTTGGGACCTCCCACACCAATTAATGCAGCTTATGATGATGGGGCCGGTCCTGGCTGGGGCTGGGACAGCCTCCTCTGGTACAGAACAGTGCAGCCCTACCAGGAGTGTCTGACACCACTTCCATCTACCTATAGAACTGTCCGCAGGTGGGACCTGGGAACGTACTGCTGTGTGGTTAAGCCTAGCCCTTAATATTGTTCAAAGTACCACTTGGGCACCTCACACCGCTTTACAACTTACTCAGGCCCATCTATCCATCATCCCCATCATCTAATGCTCTCTCCTTATGTTCAAAGAATCCAGGTGAAATCTGGGCGGTGAGAGACTTGAGCGGTGCTGTGAAGCCCCCAGATTATTTGTAACGCCTTACAATAACATACAAGCAGGTGCTTTGACAAAGTGTTGACTAAACTTTTCCTGTTGCTTGATCAGCTAGAAATCTATCAGTACAGAACATCTTCTGGCTGAGCAAGAGATATTTTCCAGCCTCCTCAAGCAGCCCAAGAGGACTGGGCTTCAGCCTGGTTTCTCATCCCAGTTCTCATCCCCCACGCTGCCAATGCAGTTCAAGGAGGAGGTTTTAAATGTGTGCTAAGCCTTAATCACACCAGTGATGCCTTTGAAGTCACAGAGGACTTAATTTTAAACACTGCTCTCCCACAGTTCTAAAATAGCCACTGACACCATAAGCAGCAAATGGCCACAGGGTTTCTCGAGCAGCACGGCATGCCCTGATCGTGTCTCAGGCAAGACAACTTTGGAGGAAAAGTACGATTTCAATGGGAGAAAGAGCACAGGCCTGGCTGCATGGGGCACTCCGTTTTTTATAGCCCAGTAAATGCAATTTATCTTTTTTTTTCTTGAAAGAAGCAGTTGCCCATGGGCTTTCCTTTTCAAGCTTAGGTGTAGTAGGTCGAAAACCAAGAGACAAAAAGGGACAGGTGACAACAATCTTGGCCCAGGACTATTGTGTTTGGCCCAGCTCTGCTGCCCCAGCCACAACACTTGGAGGAAGTGCCACACAAACAGAGGAAGCAGGATTCCGGCTGAGAAGGATTTAGTAACCGCATTACTACGCTCTAAGCACTGATGCCTGCAAAAGATAAAACCTGGGAAAAGACCTCAGGTTCCTACTCTTTATTGTTGCTGCCTGGGATTTAACTTGTATGTCTGAACTATGTACATATTTCACTGATTTAGGTGGGGCGCCATGAACATATTTATACGGGCTGAGACAGTGACAGGACTGCTGATGTTTACAGTAACAGGTTAGAGAGACTTTGCCAAAGCATTCTTAGTTTTTAAAATGATTGGTCTGACCCAGCTCCCTTCCCCTTTTCCATTGTTATTTTGTCTGCTGGATTTACGGAAGAAGGAAATGGTAAATTACAAGAAAAAAATAGCATTTATCTTTCCAGGACGTGTTGCTTTGAACTTGGATGATATTAACATATCAATCAGATTCAGTGATATGTTAAACAAGGTTGTCCCTGTTTTATGGTTCACCAAAGCTGGCAGTTGAGCCATGGCTTTGTCTGCAAGGTGGGCAGGGAGCTTAACTCCACCAGTCTAACTCCTTCACGTGGACATAGCACTGACACTGAGCACAGCGCACTGTTTATTTAATCTGAGTTACACTGACGCAAAATAGTATCCAATTTCATTTGGACTGAAATAAAGTCCAGTTTATAATTTAGTTTGGACTGAAAATTTACCCAGATGAAACTATTTGAATGCAGTGACTATGGCTGAAAATCTTTGAAGGAGGAAAGTGCAGAACAGGGAATATAATGACAGACTACAAACACTCTGTTTAGAGTGGTCTTGTAAGAGGAAATATTTTTGGATGACATTTCCAGTTCCCAATCAAAGCTTGGCCAATTAGATGGAAAATGAATTTAGGAAGGAAACATGAATTAGATTTTGATACAGATGCTAATTCCAAAACTTCACAAGGCTTCAAAGATTTGCCTGCTCCACTCTGCCGTTTCCTGATTATGGAATATTCATTATTTCACAATAACTCTTCAGGCTGGTGGCAGCTTAATTTAACTACATTGCTTCCTTTGGGGATGACTAGAAACTTGTTATTTAAGTGTTAAATGGCAGTACTGAACTGGATAGTGATTGGAACTGGACTGAATTTGATTTACTATACAAAGAAGCATGCCTTGCACCAACCTACTTCAAAAAAATGGAAGAGAGAGACAGTAAATCAAGTAATTACCACAGATAATAGTTCAGAAAGAAGTCCTACCCTTTTCTTTCTTGTCTTTTTTAGGAAATAAGACAGACATCAAAATGAAGAAATATATACAATAATTTTAAATCTCACTTGCTTCTGCGTTCAAATGACTTTTCCTCCCGTATGTAAGCCAACAGTGAAAACAGATCTTGCTAAATAAAAAACATGATAACCAAATAAATAATTTAATAAACAGTAACAATGCTTCAAAAGTAAATTAATCCTCAGGGATTTAAACAAATATAGACAATTTAACTGAAAGTGTGCATTTTTTCTCAAGGAATTGTAAGCTGAGAGCTATAGTGAAATCTTGATGTAATCATAACCATAGCATCTACTATAAATAAGCTGCACACACATTATTGTTGTTTGGAAAATAAATCCATCCTTGGAGAAGTACTTTTAGTTACTATTTTTACACATAGTGAAACTCTACAGTTAATCAGCAGACAGGTTTCACAAATACATTTTCAATACTCAAGCTTCCTATCCACATTTTCCACAACTTTTACATTGATGGGGTATTATAAACTAATAGAAAGGGAGCTACAGTTAAAAACTAAAGATGCCTTAAGGTCAAAGCTCAGGATCACAGCGTAGTAATAATTCTTCAGAAGTGGAGAGAGAGAAAACCCCCAAACATTCTGATTTAAGAAAACAAGTAGCTACAGAAAATGAAGTCCAGTTTCCTGTGGCTTTGTGTGTTGTGGTTGAATTATCCTGTGTCTAACAAGATGCAAACTCTGACTGAAACTTTTCCTATGGTTGAGGCATCTATCAGCTCCTTTTCTCTCCCATGTAGATTTTCTGATATCCAGTAATAATGTTTTGCTCATAATGAAGTGTTTCCCTCAGCAGAAAATTGTCAGGCCCCTCAACTCTGCTCGGCTACTGATTTTCACTAAACACAGAAGAAATTAATGTCGTTTCCTTCGTCAAATAGACTGAAATTAGTCAACAAATTCAAAAGTTATAGAGGACTGAAAGACAGGCGCACAGACTTCATGATGATAAGATTCATTTCTGTATGAAGGATGGTTAAAATTGCAAGTATCTTGGGTGCACTTGCTTTTGTCTCAGACCAAGTTTTCGCTCTCTAAACACCGTTTCCCCTCATACACCAATTTGTATAGGATGTGTATAGAAAAGGTGTGTGTTCTTTTTATAAGTACGAAAAACTGTAGTAATAGTGGGGGAAAGGAATCCAGCACAGGCAGGAATCCTCACACAGAGGAGAGTACAAGATCTGTGAAACTGCTACTTAGTGCAGGTAATTCTGATAACAAGGTTAAGCAGATAGTTTTTATAAGATTTTCTGGTTTGCTTTACTGGCAGCAGGAAACCAATCCTCTGAGGAGAGGAGAGTAATGGGTTGATGGTTTATGCACAATATGAAAAGCTTTTGTTTTGCCTGTATGAACAGAGTCCTGTCTCTGAGCCAACCATCATTGTACCAAGTTTCTAGCCTCCTATTCACTGAATATCCTGGGATAACCTACATCAGCAAAAATAAGGGCTCAAATAAATAAATCTTAATTCCACACTCTTCAGGGGCTCTCTTGCACTTCATGTGAACTCTTTAAGTAGAGAACAAGCTTTCTAGGGCAATGACAAAAAGGATAGTGGAGGACAGACCTTCTGCTTCAGCCTTTCCTTATGTCTATATTCAAATAGACAGTTATCACTTTGGCATTTTTGTCTTTCAAAAAAACATCTCCTTGCTCAGCTTTTGCCAGAAATGTAGGTACATCCACTCTCAAGAAAAGCATGTAAAAAGACAAACAGCTATATTTGCTTCTAAAAGTGCTTTAAGAAAACATCTCTGTATCAGGAATAAAGGCTGTACAGCCAAACCTTGCCAGCAGCTCCTCTGCTATTGCAGGGCATTAGTGGCACTGCCTCCCCCCTTGCTCTCCTCTCTGCCAGATCACCCCGAGTGTGAACGAGAACTTACTGTTGCATGTGGATGAGGCCTCAGAGACCTTCCATGACAAGACAAAGCAACACCAGGGTCTTATTTGGCTACTGAAACAATAATTCAGTGTATGCTTTAAAAATTAAAATCATCTGATGAATTTAAAGATGGATTTCTTCTGGTGACACAAACTTTTACAATGGGGAAGGATTAGCAAACCTGTAAGAATATCTCTTTGCCACAAGAGTTTCCACAATTAACTGAGTCTAACAGATTTTGTCTATGTTACCCAGAAAAAGTACTAGAGGTCATGCATATTGCAACTATGGTTTACCTCAGCCAGTAAAACCAATTATCCTTCACAACCCTCTCTCCATTTTTTCCTAGGGAAACCATTTCTTCTTGGACTTTTGGCTCATGGCATCTGGCTGGGAGCTAGGAATTTATTTGAAAGTCTTTTAAGATGAATCCTTAAGTCAGAATTAGCTTACACAGGGATGTAGAACTACCCCAGAAGAAACAAAAAGCTCTGTCAACAACTCTTTTCCATCCAGCTTTCTTTGAGAAAAAGGAATCAAATGAGCTAAGGAGAGTCTGCCATGACAAATTGGAATCCCAGGGTCCCAAAGCTGGACTCTCTTCATGAGTACAAGAAATATTTGTATTTAGGCATGCAAACCCTCCCTCCAAGGAATCTCAGGTGGCACTTGGGCCTCCATTCAGGAAACTTTAAAGAACATCTGTTAAGGCATTTGATCTTTTCTGAGATAACCACATCTTCTGGTATCTCAAACAGGGAAGACTGAATGGGACCTTTTAAATATCACCTACTTAAGCCTACTTGGCCCCACTGGCCCAGAAATGTCATGATTAAAAATTAAACCTTTCACATAGTTGCTGTCAAGGTTTTGAAACCAGTTGTTGGAAATGAGCACCTGAAGGGCTCTGCTTTTCATGTGCTGTCTGCAAAGAACCAGCCAGTACCAGTGCCAACCTCCATAGGCTTTGATGGTTCTCATCTGACTGGAAGCCCCTACCTCTTCTCCCTTGCTTGATCCACCTGGACTACCCAAGCCATGAGAGGAATCAGTCAGCACAAATTTTCCATGTAATTTACCTGAGATCTTAATTACCAGCCAAATCAAACAGCAGAGGGTTCAGGCAACACACAATCCACTTGGGAATTCACCACCTGCCTGGTTCAAAAAGCATAACCAAAACCACATTGTTTTATAGGTTTCAAAAACAGAAGGAAGATGCAAAACAGTAAGCATTTGATTGCTTTTGCTTCTAGCATACATTCTCTTGTAGCTGGATTTTAACAGAACTACTATGGCAAACTGCAACCTTTCAGTGGCTTAGATTGTAGCTTTGGGTCTATCCTCTGCCTTTTCCCAGAGACGAGACTGACAGAAATTTGATTTGTTCTGAGAATCCAGCCTATCCTATACAGTTAAGGACACTGTGGGAAAAAATCATGTAAATGTCATGGACACAGAAGGAAGAGACAAATTAATGTAACACAGACAACTTATTTCTGATACTACTTTGTAGTGCTTGGCTTGCAAGCTAAATAATGCAGTATTTACATGCAATTCCATTAAAGAAAAAAATGAGGGAGAGAGTACTGGAAAACTTCATGGGTAGTCATCAGGTCCCAAAAACTTAGATCCACAGCACAACCTATGATTTGGTGACACAGCAGAGGACTATTGTCTATGCCCAGCCACCGGAGGGAGATGAGACAGATCTTTACTGAGTACATTTCAAAGCTATTTGTTAGACAGCAAATGAAAGATGAAAGTTGGGAAAGCAGAGTTCAATCACAAATCACAGAAGAAAAATGTATTTTCTTTTTTGAAAACTCTGCTGTTCTTGTTCTCCCTGGCTTCTCTCTCCATCCCCACATCTGTTCCCACTTATTCTGCTCCCATTTTCTCACTGGGAAGCATCAGACAATCTTTACTGCAGGCACAAGTGTCTGTTCCAAGTGTCTTCGAGGGAATACATTCTTAGTCATGCTTGTACTCTACTGGGCGTCCTTGCTTTACATGCAAGTTCGGGTCCACATGTGTCCCAGGCCTCGACTCAGCAAAATACTTAAGCGGAGACCTCACTGTATAGAATTGCTTAAACTCCCAAATCTCTAGCGTGCATTTAATTTTGAGAATTCATTCCATTGAAGCTAGCAGAAATGCAGTTTGCCACTGTCTTCTACTAAGCTGGGGCCTGAGACCTACATATGGCACTAACAGCCAAAAAATGCATATTAATTGTATAGCAAATAGACATTTTTGTTTTAAAGAAATACGTGGTGGCATGAAAGGCTGTTATTTTCCCTATGCTTTTTCAAGGTGAGCTAATTAGGAATTTTCTTCCTCATTTTGTTATACACTCAAAACTCAGAACAAGACATTACTCAGGCTGGCTTGTGAGACTCCTGCCCAGTCTCTGAGTGTCCCTTGAACCAGGGAGAAAAAGTGAGCCCCTGGGGCACCCATGTTGGAGAGAAAAACTTCTTTCTTACTCCCTCACTGACCTTCCCCCAGGGAAGGCTGCTTACTCTCAGCCCTCTAAGTGGTTCAGGTATCCCTTACAGACAAAGCACACCACAACCACTCTGATGGAGGAGGGGGAAACGCCCCAAAACACAACAATGCCCATATTTACCTATTGCTTGTGGATAAATGATTATGATCCATGGCAGAAACAGAGAACTGGCATGGATGGGGAAACATCATTGTAAGACCAACAGGTTGCTGCACAAAACAATGACTTAATAGGCAATGCCTGTAAGCATTTGTTGTATTAATTAATTACAATTAACCTGCTTCAACTACTAGGAAGATTTTCATTCTGTTACAAATGGCAAGTGTTCAGCATGCAATGAAACAGCTAAATGTAGAAATCATCACTCAGAAAAATCATTGTTCTGCAAGAGAACAACATTGTTCTTAGCTCTTCTTTTTTAGGAGAAAAGGAGCTGACATAACAGGACAGGACAGTTCCCACTCAGAAAACATACATGCTCAGGCAAGCTGGAAGGCTGTGTAAAGCAGGCAGCTGTGGAGAGATGAGTAAGTCCCATCCATTCAGAGATAAAACAACTTTTTTTTTTTTTTTTTTTTTTTTTTACATAGGATAGTCTAATGTGGAAACTGCCAATCCTTCTCCTCTCACTACTTCTTTGATGTTCATTTGCTTTAAAATTTTTCCTCTGTGATGAACAACAGAGATTGCCAGTAAGTATTTGCAAGCTCAGCAGCAAAGCAGAAGGAACTGAGGATTTGTTGCTCAAAATGAATCCTTGAAAATGACTGTCTACAGTCATTTCCTCCTGCTTGCTTCACTGTTACGGGATAAAGGAAACCAAACCAAGTACGATGGCAATAGTTATAACAATAACTAATGTCTGCAAAATTTCTGTTGGAGGTTTGTAAGTGAACAAAGAAGCACTCTGAAAGGGATACTGAAGAAGACATTTATTTTTCTCACAGACCACATCTTTTTACTTATACGTTTTACTTGCAAGTGAAGATTTTCTACGGTAAATTTAAACGCTGACAAAATTCCCACAAGAACAGCCAAAAATGCACCTAAACTAGTACCCTGTCCATGAGGGTGGGATTCTTTGGGAGGAGTGCAAGAACAGAAACAGACTAATACAAGACAGTAATATTTCCTCCAGGCGCACTCCCCATCTCAAACCATTGCGTATATTGCACACGATGAACATAGACAACATAACCTGCTCCTTCAGAAGTCAGCCATCCTGGGGGCCCTCCTAGAATGACGTGTTACTTGGTCAAAGCAGGAGGGCTGGTGGTGGCACTAGATGGCACTGGAAGCCCTGCAGTGTAGGCATTTTAACGGTTATTTCATGCTTTACGCGCCATCTGGTGGTGTTACTTTTTCGTGAAAAGACTGGTTATGTGACCCTGTCACTAGCAACCACCACTTTTCACGGTTTTCATTAATTATACATAACCAGATATCAAAATACAATGCCACCAAGTTTTTCTAAACTGAATAGAATTTCCCCTCCTTTCGCATCGTACTTTTGGAAAGGAGTTCAACATGCAATGTACTTACCAATTCTGATTTTTGGCCAAAAACATTCGGTCAGGGAAAGTTTGGCTTACAGGCATGTATGGGCTGCCAAATGCAGTCTGCTGCGGGAAGCAACAGCGTTTCAATGTCCTTTCCTCCACAGCTCTTTGGCGTCTCCTTCTTTGCGCTTCCTCCTGAAAACTGAATCAAATAGGAAGGACAAATCAGAGAGAAAGCCATGGGAGGCAAGAACATGAAGAAGATCAAACGAACAAAATCACACATCCAACATCCATATAGTCTTCCAGCTCGCACACTCCTACCAACCCCCCACCAAAAAAAAAAAAAAACAAAAAAGAGAGAAACAGCAAAGGACTGGTCATGCTTTGCAATATTCCCCAAAGCCAGGAAAGCATCTGATCATCCTTCAAGATGCTGCACAAGAATGTTGACTCCCTAGCAAGGGTTTTCTTCTATGCAATTTTGTTGCAAACCTCCTCATTCCTGACTCCATTCTTAGCTTGTTTGGCCTGAAATGCTTTAGTAACAAACAACATTTTATATCCATAGAATATTCCTCCTAGACAGAAGAGTGTATTATTTGTGTATGTAAAATTCTAGGTTCTGCTTTGCCATTTCCTGGACAGCATCTATTGCAGGGTGTGTGTAACAGATACACATTAAGCTTCCCAAAAGCAGGCATCTCACATTTTGAAAGACTTTTGCACTACTGTAAAGGTTGGGGAGGTGCTTTATTTCAGTCTTGCTCCTGTTGAGGCTGACAGAGAAAGTTCCCTTTCACTTCTTTAGGAGCATGCAGTAGGTTTTGTCTTTTGCTTCTCTCTTGTAACCTGATGCTGCAACAGGACATTGCCAAAGCAGTGTGACAAGGAGGAGCAGCTCTGGCACTGGGAGCTGGTGGGTGACTGGTGCTGGGCCAGTAGCTGACTAAACCACTCCAGATCCTGGCTAGAGACAGGGCAGGGGATTCCACTGGTCCACCTTGAAAGGCAGAAGGGCTAACTTGTTCTTCCTGGGATTACCGACAGTGACACACCAAAGCCAAAATTCAGACTACCCTTGTATAGCTAGCCAACGATCCTTTTACACTGTTATCATCCTACATCACATCACCTGGGGGCAAGGATGCAGCCGGTGGCAGGTATAGGCCAGCACATAGGGTGGGCAGTTCTGCAAACTGCCAGACCAAGCAGGCTAGCCAGGGGAATTCAGAAAGGAGTGTGAAATGGTTGACCTACCTAAAAATGAATCCTCTCATACACATAATGAAGACAGCATTTGCATTAGAAATCCATACAGCTGCTTGGAAAGGAGAACGTTGCCCTCAGGGACAAATCCACTCCCTAACACCCAGCCTTAGCGTCTCCCTCATGCCTGGCCAAGGTCCTCCCCCTCATGAGGAAGAATCCTCCCCCCGAGGCGCCTAAGCAACAGTGGAGCAATCCCGAGAAGGCTGCTTTATTAAATTAAATGTCCTCGTGGGAGGATGCAATTCAGGGTTTTTTTTTTTCTTTTTTTCCTCCCCCTTTTCTTTTTCCAGCTGAAGTTCCCTTCTCAGAGAATACGAAGGACTGCTGCTTTTGTGTGGCAGAATTCAAACTGAACATTGTCTCTTTGTTCTTTTTTTAAAGTCAAGCATGCATAAAAAGTAACAGATTTCCAAAATCAGGTTGTCTTTTCCTTCAGATCTGATTACTCACTCCAAGTTCATCATTAGGATAGTGTAATGTGGATCCGTGTTTTAAGCAGGACTCCCCAGTGAAAACAATGAGGAGTGTCCTGCCTAAATTAATACCACAACATGTCCCATAGAAAATAAATAAAAGATAAATCAAGCCAAGTTAGTTTCATTTAGGCCAAATGTGGGAGTTTTGCCTTGAAGTAAAAACATAGGAATTTGGTCTTGTTCTGTTCTAAAAGAAATTAATTTAAGAAATATATCCTAAATAATCCAGATAGCCAAATGTTTTGCATGTAAGTAACCAGGACTACATCCCTGAAATACAGATGAGGATTCTTTGCAGCTTTAATACTAGGTTTTCTATATGAAATAACAGAAATTCTCAAATCCAATACTTTTTATAGTCAGCATTTTTTTACTTTAGCCAGTGTAAGCCCCTTAACAACACACTCATTTTGACTGTATTATTCTTTGTATGCTGACAATAGGACCACAAATATAAAACTTCTTTGTAGAAACCCCTTAGAAGGTCTCTATTTTTGTAAGGTAAGTGTTTTACTTGGTGAATCTGCCAATTACTTAAATATTGTTCTGTTTACAGGTCAGCTGCATGGTATAGTACCTTTATGGTCTGAAAAATGACTCTAAAAATAGCAACATAGGGCTTGGTGTTTATGATCACTTAGTGACTTAATAACAAATACTGTTTATTTAAGTTTTCTTTAAAAGCTGTTTTTCTAACCTCACGTAGTACAAATTCAGTATAGGATATAAAGGCCAAGCTATATTATCCCAGTATTTCACTGGTGACACCATAAATAAACAAAAAGCAGGTCACATCGTGATGCCCCTCTGTGGTTTCAGTAACGGGACTTTGCACTCTAGTCTGCATGGGTATGGACACCAGCATGGTTACTTCTAGACTGTATTTCAAACCTGGGTCCCACCACACGCTTAAGCTCAATTTCATTTCATGACAGATAGTTTGAATATTAACACTCAAAATGCAGGAGCTTCAGACAAGAAGAGATTTGGAAGCACAGTATTTCTTAGCCCAGACTCAAGCATGTGACAATCCATAGACTATGTTAGCTCATGGCAAATTATCTGTTCTTATGACCAAGCAGCAAAATTACATGGTCAATACAATACAGACAAGTCAGCCTAGGAGCCTTCTAAAAAGGCTGGTGTCTGCAGAAAGACACTACAGGGTATGTAGGCCACTGACCTATACTTTAGGGCTAGAACTGCAGACTCACAGATGAGAAAGTACATTTAGTTTCAGGTAGCTTTCTGGCTTGTGCTCCACCAAGTAAGGAAGATGCAGCCTATCTGACCCAGAATTTCCTGATTCTTCTCAGAGTAAATGCAATCTCTGCCTCTGTCTTAGGCTACATATAGCAAAAATGTAGATCAGTCAGAAAACTGACATGTAAATGCTCCTGACTGAAGCACAGGGAGCAGATTCATTGAGTAAATTCCATTTTTACTCAATGGCTAATTCCACCTCTGCAAGACTGTCCCCATTTTAAGATCATACTTTTCATAAGACAGAAAAGATAGTCAGGATGTCAGAAGGGCTTTCCAGCCTGCCTTTGTTCACTGTATCTTTGCAGCTCTTGGTAGATGCTGAGCAAAACAGCAACGCTTGTTCTGAGAAGGGAAAGTGTGTCAACAAGAGGCAGTGTGAACTTCTCTTCCTACAAATCAGTACTCACTATCTGTGTCGTACCATCTTGCACTTATATTGTTCAGATGGTTTACTGTTACCAAGGGATTTGAGTTGTTTTCATCTAATTAGCTTCAAGACTTTCTGTATACAGCAGCGTCATATAGAGTAACTTTATGATCCACCCGGCTGGGAGAGGTGTACAAGTAAAATTGGCACTGCACTATAGATTGGAAAACTGAAGGGAGGTCACACCTCACCTACTCATACTGTACAGAGCTCTTGTTTGTGTAGGTAAGGTCACTGATGTAGACTAGCCTTTAAACGACTTGCTAAGAAGAAAAATAATATCAGAAAAGGAAACAGAGTTACAAAGTTCTTGACTTTCCAGCTTTGCTGAGACCCATAACTTCTTTCTCATGCACTCCTCCAAAGATAAAAGGCACCTTAACTTTCTTTCACATGCAGAAATTCTCATCAGTATGAAACTCCAGTGACTTGCCTCACTGGCCTTTTAGGGAGTAAACACCTCTTCTTAAAAGAAGAAAAAGGTCAGATTTGTTAAAGACTTCACCGCTCTTCACGGCTTTACTCATGACTACCAGGCTGTTGCAATGTAATGACTCCAGGAGATAGGTCTACAGTCCTAGTGTTAAGGAATGCAATTTGAGCCTTTGCCGGTACAGACATGTCACTGATGCTACTAAAACAAAACTTGAGCTAAAATCTGTTTCAAGTCTTTACTTGCTTGCAATGGAAAGTTTGCTGGCAGCTGTTGTCATCATTAGCCTTGTGGCAATGTTTTTTTTCTGAAGTGTCTTGTGTCTTATTGAAGCTTAACGCTTGTTAAGTTGGGAGGGGACTTTGGGTGATCTGCCAACAGCAGACAATAAAGTGTTCTTTTCTCCTGTTGTAACAGAGTCATAAGTTTTGGTTTATGAATAATGGCAGCTACACACAGTAAATTAAAACACACACAAAAAAGAGGAAAACATGAGGGCTTTTCTCTAAGTAGTCCATTTAGCCCATTACAGGCTCCCCTAGGGTTTTAAATGCAATTGTAAAAACACCTTAATTTTTCACCATTAACTATTTTATTTTCCTTGTAGGCTGAGTGGGAATTTTTATAGCAACATCCCTCTCCAGGGACCATAGTGTTAGGAGCTTTGAGCTAGATTCCTACCACCCCACTTTGCCATGGCTCCCCAGACCAGCAGGGAAAGCTGTGATCTGGAGAACACCTCCTCCTCCCTGCCCAGCTCTCTGGGATGCAGCTGAAATTCATCACCTGCTTGTACACTGTCCTCTGATTTTACATACTCATTATGGATTACTGGGATGGATGGTGGTCTAGCTATTAAATATAGGTCAGATACATCATATCTCATAAACCAACAGAGTTGTATCTCAAAGTGTGCCAGGAAGCCCAGTAAAGAACCACTAAAGCAAATCATGCAGCCCAAAGCAGACTCAAGTACATTGGCCCCATGCAGTGAAGCCTACACACATGGCTTAGAGAGCTCTGTCAGGACCATGGGACCACTGCAGGACATCTGGTAATTCGTTGGCATAAAACATCAGAACCACTTAAGTCCACTAGCTTTGATACAGAGACCCTCTAATGCGTTCCGCAAGCAGATTGGGAGGTCCTATATAATCCTACAGAGTCACACAGTAGCCTCAGACTGTTAGATTTAAGTTTAGGTTCATTACCACACAGCAGGTCCAGTGAAGGCTAATCAGATTAAGATAATTAAAAAGCAACCAGGCATCTTCAGCAGAAAGAAAAAGACTAGAAGTCCAAGCAAGGAGTAGCATGTTTTGCCCTTTGATTGTGGTTTTTCTTGTTTGCTCAAATTGCCAGAGCCCTTGCAGTTACATGGAGAAAACATGGTCAGGGACTGGCATTGTTTTAGCAGTATGAGGAAATTAGACTGTAAAAGAAATCTGTAAGATTTGTGTGATTTAACACAGAGCTCTGTGGGTAGGTTCTGGGATGGAGATTTAGGTTAAATGGGGGATTCAGTTCCTTACAGTGACTCCAGCTCCTCAGGGTGACCTTGCGCCTGCCACTTCATCTCTCTCTGTCTTTTCTCTTCCTCCATATAACAGCCGTGATGATGGTACACCAGTGCCTTACCCTTTTCTGCCTCATGTCCTGGAATGGGAACTCCTCAGGCACTGAGCTGCTGGCATCTGCATGCGTGTGTGCAGCCCAGCACTGCGGGCTCCTAGTGCAGCTTGTCATGGCTCTTAACAGCAGCAGGAAGGCACACAGCACTTCTGTGTCACTGTGCAAGCAAACGCACAGCAAGGTTCACTGCCCCTGCCATGCTGCAGGTAGAAAGACAGCAGGCAATATCCACTTTCTGCACACTTAACAGTGTAAAGGGGATAATTGCCATACATAACTTAAACCTTATGTGTAATTCAACAAAGTGGAATTAATTATCTTGGCACTCGGCCTTGATTCTACTGCTAGCATGTATTATGAAACATACAAACATCATGGAAGTGTTGTTCTATTTGTCATGCTGTGTAACAGATCAGGGAAAGCACTACAGAACAGGAAGCCAACATCTTTCCTCACGCATGCTCTGCCTTAAGCAATCATCTCCTCCAGTAGGGATCTCAGGCAACAGCACTCCTGCTATTAGCAGTCTTCTGGTTACAGGGGGACAAGAAGCAGAGAAATAAAACTCCACCTGTTGTGCATCTGCCTTTCCTAAGCGGCCAGCGCAAGCAACTCGCTCAGTTTAACCCTGGAACCTCAGACCCAGCCAGAAGCCAGCTCAGCCTCCCTGAGGTCACTCACCTGGTAGTCTTTTGCCAGGTTCCCTGCGCTTGCACCTTTTCCTAGCTTTCTTTTGTGGTGCTTGTACATCTTTTGATCTTCCTGCATGATAAAACCAGATAATCTAATTAAAAAAAAATAAGAAAAGAAACAGAAAAGACAATTTAGCATTTGTAACAACAATCTCATTGAAATTGCTCTGGAAGGCTTGTAGCCTGAGCTTGCAGAGGCAGACTCCTCAGGCTACCAACAGAGTCCTTCCTCCTGTTCTGACCCAAACATTTACATAAAAATGGGCAGGTTTATCTCTTTTTTTCTCCTAGCATCAGGATTTTTTGAAAAACATTTCACACGTCAGTTTGTATTTAGGTATTGAGATGGTTAGCCTCCCTGATAGAAGTGCAGAGGTCCCATCTGAGCTGAGTGATCCCTCAAAATAAAGCTAAGGTAATGGCTGCTCAAAATTAGGCAACTGCCATGTTGTCAGGGGCAAAACATTATAAAAAGACCAGCCTATACGGCTGTCCCAAGATAGATATTATGTCCGTTTGCTTTTGAAGTGTCTCTAAAGCTCAGGTTGCTTCCCTCTGGTGCTACAGCTCTGTAAGCAGCAGTAGCATATGTATTTCAAACATCAGTCACTGCTGCAAGACAATGAACAAAGGCCCATGCAAAAGGGAGGAAAGAATTCAGAGCCAAATTCTCTCAGGTCACATGCCAGGTGAGATGACACCAGTTCAGGGCTGTTCACTTGTCTAAACGAGACCCTACTGCCATCTGCCCACATATTTCTATCTTTCCGGTGCTGTCACAGCAAGTCCTTCATTCTTTTGACAAAAAGCCACCTGAACTATTGTATGTGTATTGATTTGGTTGATTTGCTGCCTGTGTAATTCAAAGCATCATTAATCTGATACAGAAAGCACTGCTTGAAAGGGTTTGACTAACTACACTATCAAGTGTCACCCTGGGCTTTAGAGTACAAAAAGTACAGATAGCACAGACAAAAGGGCCATATTCAACCTGGTTTAACTCTTCCAACCTTCCTAACAATTGCTATCAGGTGATCATTCTGGAGTTGAATCAGAGGAAAATCTGGACCATGACAGCAACAGGAAAACACTGCTTGGATAAAGGTTTTCCTGATTTCTTAAGCATGCTGCTTGATTGATACTGCTGAAAATGCTGATGATTGGAAATATTTGTGTTAATGTTTTTTAGATATTGGAATTGTCTGGTTTCTCTGAAGACTGCAATATGCTTAGCAAAGGTACTAATCACTCTCTCCACACAAACAAGATTAATTTATCTTCAGGAAATGAATATGCAGGTTGCCTCTGACCGGTACTGGTGAACTGTTTCATAAGCAGTTGGTGGTAACAGTATAAACACCCCTGACAGTCAGTATATTTAGAGTAAGTAGCAGCAGGCATTTACTTCCACGAGAAGAAAACTTTCAAACTCAAATCCAAATTCTCTGTATTCTTGTCCAACTTCCCCCTTCCTGCACCCTGATTCGCACTTCAGTTCCTGTGTCAGCTGTCATCCCTGCTGTTCCTGTGCCTTCTTTCCTATTCACACCCTAAATGTCACCACTGGTGTCAGCTGCTGCCTTCTCCAACCCTGGCCTCAACAACACTTGTCAACAACTACAGCACATGGTGCTGGGTGCTGCTGTACAGGCAGCTCATCAGTCAAGTGATCTGGAGTGTGCTCTGTGCTCCCCCATGGGGCATTCCGTGCTGTCTATGCTCCCTCTGCTCCTACAACATATGCATATGCAGCCAGAAGTGGACTACTTCATTAGGCCAGCTGAAAAAGAGAGGATGCCAAACCTCTAAGCAGCAGTGCAATAGGCCTGCCATAAGCCTGAAGCAAAAGCTTGTCCAGCTTTACTGCCCTTGATCACTCCTGATATCCTTCACTTCCAGGAGCTCAGTCTAACCTTCCTGTCATGCTTGTGGCAGACAGAAACTCCCACGGTTTTACTGAAGTTAAATATTTGAATTCTCAGTAATTCTGGTGTCCCTTAAAAGAACCTTTGCAAGGCAATTCAATGCAGTAACTTTTGTCCCACAAATAAACTTTTTATGTTAAGAAGGGTATTTTGATCTGAACGACATAGACTAAATCCTGCCTAGTTTTTAAGCCAACAAGTTGGTGGGGAGTCAGTGCACACTTGAGCTTTCACTTTCTTTCACAGCCCACGAATGGGCCAAACATGGTCTAGAAACTTCCAAACAGGAGAGAGGGGGGAAACAAAGTGACTTTTTTTAGTTTTTAAACCAATTCCAGTACCTGTTGAAATCAACCTTGTTGTCCCATGAAATTCACTGACGCCAGAATTTTTTGTTGTTGTTGTTTTTATTCTATTCCTTTGGCTTAAAATCGTGAAAAATGCAAAAAAGAAAAAAAATATTCTGAAGAACATCCACCTGATATTGCTGGTAAACATGGTAGAACACCTATGACAAAATCCCACAACTTCTCTCTGTCACTGAATTACTCTTTCTCACTGATGTTAAGAAAACAACCTGGAGATTAGCCATTGATAAATGGTTTATATTTCCTCAGAATTAAGTTTCCCATTTTACGCTGCAATTCAGACAATTGAGCCCATGTCAGTTTGTCAGTAATGCGTGACAATAGTTTGCTGTAACAAATAGGCCATGTTCCAGTATGCAAATTCCACTTGCATTAATCCTTGTAGTGGTTTGTGTTGAAAATATAAGAGGCAGACATGATTGGAAAAACAACAAAGACATCATCTGAGCAGTAAGTCTGTAACTGTCCAGAATTCTTAGAAACAGCACTGCTGACACTGGGATGTCCCAGGGCTTCTCAACATGTAGGGAAGACTGGATCTTGGCACCCTAAAAAAGAGGATAAAGTAACTCACATGTGCTGATAAAATTCAAGAGCTGAGGGTTTAACCCCTGCTGCTGCAGTGAAGAAAGTGGAAGTAGCAGATTGCTCCTGCAAGGAGATATAACCCCTTCCTCCCCACCGCTCTCACTCCAAAATAGCCACCATCCATTTACTTTGTTGGCCTTTTACTGAGGAGCAGCTAGGTATCTGGCTGCACAGGGAAAGCAGCAATTGTCTGCATGGACAACGAGCACTTTCTGTCCCTTCCAGCAGACACATTTAGGAAGCAGGATCCTTGCCAGCCCAGTTTATAGAACAAGGGAACTTATTTCGTCCCTTGGTTCTGTGTGCCCCCGCAGAATAGAGACAACTCTTTCAAGAATCCTAAAACACCAAACCTAACAAAAAAGAGGAACAAATCAATGAAAGGAGAAAGCAAAACAGGACAAATTTTTCCCTCACCTACACTAAGATCATCGTTTCAGGCTGAAAAATATTTTATGCTCTTCATTGGTGAAGTATTTTGTACCTTAATATATAACAAGGAAGTGTGTTTAAATGGTAGCAGAGCCTAGATCAATACCTCACATGTGGTTTAACACTTTATGCTTTTGTTTCGGTGCCTTTTAAAGCATAACTCAAATCTGAGTCTCTGATATTTGCTCTGAGAACTAATCATATTCCTGTATTTGCTTGAACATGAGCCAGGAGCGAACTACAGACATGAGTGTCAGAAAAAAATATATGACTGGAGGTACATATACACTGTTTGTTCACTATTCCGTATGCACTTTAAATTGCCTGGGGTGGGGGAAGGTGTCATCCAAGATTTTCATTTAGCTCACACGTTTCCATTTACTGATTCAAAAGGGGTTTGTTAGACTGTATTCTTTGCTGTCTGTTAGGTTCCTATTTGCTGCCATTTTATACAGCATACTGTTTGGTCCTGACTGTGTATGAGTCAGCTCAGTTATAAGAAGGTAGGTGGAGAGTCTGTGTTTGGGCTAGGTAAGGAGAATGATAGTTACCCGGTTAGTTTTGGCTAGAAATACATTGTCAGGGTTTGTGTTTTTTCCTTATAAATGTGGTTTTGTTAATTCTAGATGGTGCATCAGAATTATTTTTGTCAGTGTTGCGCCAAAGAAAGAATGGCTTCACCGGTGTGTCTGATTTTACTTTTCCGGATGCATACATAAGAAAACCACATTGCTGATTTGCAAATATGAACACTCAAGGCCTCCACATTGTACAAGTAAATCCATTTTTATTACTCTAGATAAAATTCCAATTATTTTACTTTCAAAAAGACACCTATTAAAATGTGATTTATTTCCTAAAGAAGAAAATACTGGAAGAACTTGCACAAGGGATGGTAGGAAAGTCCCTTTTAGATACTTGAATTATATGGCACCCAATTCATTTACACACTTTATCTAAACAATCACCAGTTTTAGAGGAGATGCTCCAGGTCAAGCTTGCTGATATTTCTGCCCACTTTGTGCTAACCATGTAATACAAATGAATCTCACACATGGGATATCAGCAAGTTTCAATAGATTAACTTAGGTCTCAGCTATACAAGGTAACCACTGCCAAGTGGATTATGGAATGACATCACAGCTCACTAGTTAGTCTACTTTGAAAGTAGGATACACTTAGACTTACAAGTGTTAGTTCAGAAGGGACTAGGGCAAAGTAGCTAGAGCACTGCAAATTCATGCCTTAGCTTACTTCTCCCTAATCTTCCTCTGTCGGCCATACTGATGAAAGGTGAGATGTTAAACTGATTGCATTAAGCAAATCCAAAAAGTTGTCTGATCACTTAAGTTCACATTCAAATTAGAGTCCCTGGCTTAGTTTAGGTGATTAGGAATGCAAATTAATGTAAGTGGCTGTAGATTAATTTGGTCTAGCTTAACTGATTCATTTTAGAAGTCCTTCAACACTGAAATCCTGTAGTATCTGTTTTCTCAGACAGCATGACTCAGAATACTGATGAGCTATCAGCTGGATTCTGGTCTTGTCTTGGGTGGAGGCTCAGATAAAGGTGCCCTGAGCTGGCAGTCCAGGCACAACTGCTCTCTGTCAGGACCTTAAGGAAGTACCAGAAAAAATACGCCTTAAGGCAAATTCCCACTTCCCTTGGAATTTTCAGAAGCCCATAAGTACTTATGGAAACAACAATACCTACATTGTGTCTGTATTGTACTTCTTTTTTTGATCACTAGAGCATTGAAAATACTGTGGTGTTATGCACAGAACAATAACCACAATGCAAAAAGAAACTTGACCGGCATCATGTAAGGAAGAATCACTTCAAAGTTTAAATCTTTCCTGTGCAGGTGAAGAGTTTATGTTTTAGCTATACAGCTTTCCTGAGGGAGCAAAATAAATCTAACACAAAAGACATTGTTACATGACAACTACCTTTTCTGTGTTTGTTTTTTTAAATTGATTCCACCTCTACAGTGATAAACAAGGTGGGAATGAGGAAAATGTATTGTGCCGTTTTGAGAATTACCCCAGTAATGCTCTTACATTTTAGCTGTTCCTCACGGAAGTCAGGCCTCAACAGCATTCATACCATATTAAATAAGGTTTTGGTTGCTGTGCATTTGCTAGTTTTTCAGAATTTTGATCGCTTTCATATATTGAAAAGGTTTAAGCATATGCCCTCTCAGACATGCTACCACTGATGGCTTTGTTTTAAAACGAAACATAGGTTTTGTTTAAAAAAAATCCTGTAGACCCATCACTTTTATTTGCCAGTACTTCAGCTACCCTAATAGATGGATTGTGGGCTGTGCTATTTCTTTAGTAATTTTGGCTTAGAAGTTCCTTTTGTTGAAGTATGGAAGTTTTAAACCAGATTATTTCACTGATGCCTTCCACCAAAAATACCCACAAACACTTTCATTGGCAGAATTGGCTGACAATGGCAAACTTGGGTTCTGGGTAAATCAAGAAGGGGAGTGACAGCCTCTTTGCCATCTGTGAGAGTCAGGGCTCCAGCTGTGTGTCTCAGAGGAAGGTGGTCAGGAGCTCTGCAGAGACCTGTGCTGGAGTAAGGCACCACACCTTCTCTCATCTCCCACTACTCTTCCCCTCCCTGCCAGAAGCTACCTTCTACTGGGATTGCTCTGAAAGTAGCTAACCTATATTTTAAACAGCACAAAGAAGAAATACTGGATGAGGCATAAACCCAAGCCCCTCTGTTCATCCCATTTCAATAATGCTGCTGTACTAGCATGAACATTTTCCTTTTAAATCCTGAGAGTGCTGACAACAGGTTAAGAAATGAAGGTTTCTTACTTACACCTCTGTTGTAGTTGCTGAATATAAACAACTGACCATAGATGACAGAAGCTGAAGAACTGAGAGAGGGAGAGGAGATCAGATGAAACAAGTAGGCCCAATTCACCTCCCTGATAGGCTAATTTTAACAGAAATCAATTTAGTTCATTGTGGTTATGTCAAGACAAGTAACTGCTTGGACACTTAGGTGGAGACAGTGGATACCTGTTAGAGGTCACAAAATTGAATTTAATATAAGAAACAATGACAAATAAGACCAAAAACAAGGCTCTCAAATGTCAGAGGTCCTTTTATCTTCATACAAAGAGCAAATAAAAGGAATATGAGAAAAGAACCAATTTTTTTAAACTTATGGGTATCCATAAGAAACAGAACATTGTTAAGGAATTGGACATAAAAGCTATATAAACACCAGTTTCCCTGAGTTTTCTAAAGGCTACTTGACTGTCCTGAGAGTGACTGCTTTTGAAACAACAGCAGTTAACTTCAGATTCAGCACTTTTTCTCACAGCACATTGCAATTTCAGTATGTGGTAGCTTGCGAATTAGATTAAAAAGCCATTTTGGAGATAGACTGATGAAGCAAGACTGGTCTTATTCTATATATTCTAGATAAACATTGCAGCCTTTGATAAATTACTGTCATTTAGCCTTAGAAGCACTGTCAAAAGGACTAAATATGATGATTTCATTTAAAATGTTCTTATGATTCCTCTTTTCTGCCACGCAACACAGTACTTCAACACGTTTAAGACAAAAGGACACGTCTGACACATAGTGTTACCTGGCAGGCAAGAGGCATGATGGAAAAGCCGTACAAGTCTCCCACTTAATGTGTTTGTCCGAGCACACGGCATTGTTAAGCAGTATGCTTTCCTGCTCATTGCAATGGGATGCTGCTAGACATCTCCCATAGAATCAAATTCACCAGAGGTAGATGGTCACTCGATGACAGCCAGCCAGTGATCTGCTGGATGATGTGCTAAACTGATACAATCATGCTTATAGTTCAAGTCACAGGCTGAAGGTCAAAGCTGGAGGCTTGATAAGTCTGTGTCTTGATTTTCTGCTTTTATCATGCAGGTTAAAGCACGGTCCTGTATTCTGTGTACTGACTAGCACCACAGGGTGCTCAAATTTATCTTTCCTTCTTGCTTCAAAAAGCAAGTAGCTCTCAGCAGCTCAAGCTAGAAACATATACTGGAACAGCCATTTTTTCAAAAGATTCCTTGATTATTTTATCACACAAGAAAGGTAGCATAAGAAGATTAAAAATCTGGCTTCAGTAAAGTCATTAGCAAAGCTCCTTCTAACTTCAAAAGTTCAGAATTTTAACTGAAAGATATTAATTACAGAAGTCTGATGTTCTTTTGAAAAGTTAAAACCTACATTTACTTCCATCTAGTATTTTCCCAATACTCTCCTGCTCTTGCTGTTTCAAAGTACAAGAAACATGACAGACCAACAAAACTGTACGTATTGGAAGAGAAAATGCTGCAAGGAAATCCTGCTGTATGAAGTAACAGAATGTGGTTGGATTTCTCTTAATCTGAACTCTGGAGATGCTTAATAGCAAAGTGGCATTTTAAGTTTCTAACTGAAAATATCTTCTCAGTAACATCAGGTTTCAAACCAAAAATATAATTTCTCACTAAAACTTGAAGAACTGGAAAGCAACAAAAACATACTCTTTTTTTTAAAATAGGCCTTGTGAATAATTTTGGAAAACTAGTCTTTCTTCAGTAAAAGCTTGATTTAAACTATTATTACATTTAGCAATATGAAATACAAAGAAAAACCTAATAAGTTAAGAACATTTAAGCAAGCCTCCTGCAATAGAAAACTGTAGCTCCTTAATAAAACTGTCTGGTGTATTTGTAAAACAGCAGAAAAATGAGTGGTAGATAATTAATTTGGATTTTCCAAGGTCTTTGACAAAGGACTACAGAAGAGACTGTAAGTACAAGTTTAATCACCATGAGGTGGTAAAGTAATTCTCAAGTTTAAAAAAACTGAAGGCATAGAAGACAAAATAGAGAAATAAAATATCTAATTTCAGCATGGGAAAAAGTAATGTGAGGTCCCTGATATCCTATGCTTCCACATCTCCACATAGGAAGCCTGTTGCTTAATACAGTATCATCTGAAAAAGAAGACAAATAGCAGAAAAATATTTGTTAGTCAGATCCCCAAACAATTACAGCAATGCCACTTCTGCTTTATAACTGTCTTTATAGCAAATAGTCACTCTTCTGTAAAGATTAATTTCTACCAAAAAAAAGGCAAAGTAGTCCTAAATGTCTGTAAGAGGATAAGCTGCAATGTTTCATAATAATAATTCAAACCTGGTCAAATACAGGCAATAGACAAGAAGAAAATCCAATGACAAGGGATGTTGATACTTTAGTCAATGGCAGTCTTTTCTGAAATAAGTAATAATCACTCTACACAAAAGTGCCACAAAGGACTATCTGTAGGAAGGACTTTTTAAAATTATGCAAAAATGGAGGTTCCAGTCATTTATGCAATCTCATTCCACAGTAATCATTCAGGTGTAATGGTCTGAGGTGCTTCAGCCACTTTCTATTTTGTTTGGGGGTTTTTTTGTTTCCTTTCTTTACCACTCCTTTCAGAGAGCAGAAAGGAATGTTGGGATTTCCTAGGAATTAATTCTTCTCCTACACTTCCTCACAACATTCCTGTAGCATTACAGCCCATAGTGAGACCTCTCTACACGCAAAAGCTCACAAAACCGATTTCCCTTCTTAAATTACTGAACTGGACCAAATGTTAAAGACAGTCTCGAGAATTGTGGAGAAAGAGGTAGACTGACATCAAGAAGAATAACATGTCAAGGCTTTTTGCTCTCAGAGAAAAATAGCCAAGCTTTTGTATCAGGCTTACTCTTGTAGTAAGAATAGTGATAGTTCTCTTGTAATTTTATTTTTTTTTATATCCTGCCAATGCCCAGCCCTGCTGTCTTAGCTGAGATAAATGAGAAATTGTCGTCATTAGCAAATTAGTTATAACAAATTCTAAACCTGTTCTTGCTCAGAAAAGCATCAAAAAATACTTTAGGTTGCATCCTTTGGCTCACTTGGAGGCGTTTTTCTCTAGCTAGCCTCTAGGTCAGAAATTAACTGCTGCTGCCTCTCTTCCCTATCCAAGGTAGGACTTGGCCTATTTTTCAACATGCCCTTTACGAACCAACAGTCACCCTGTCCTTACAGTGCTACACAACCAGTCAAGAGAAGAGAGATATTACCTAACTCTGATAGGGGTGTGGGGGCATGTGTGTTATCTGAATTTGTTTGTGAAAGTACTGAGCAGCTTTTGATAGCTACGGGGAGGTATGTTGTAAACTCTCTGTAATGAATACTTGTAGACATGAATGTTTGTGCATACCTTCACTATAAGAACAAGTTGAAGCCTGCACCATTTAGATTGTCTTACTTTTCAGAATTGCACCTCTCTCAGCCTCTTCTCCTGAAGAAGATTTTATGTGATGATTGTATAAATTGGAAGAGTTCACAGATAAGCACTATGTGACTCTTCTTGACTAAGGCTGGAGATGACAAACAACTTATACTTTATTTTCAATTGGAAAACCATTTAGGAATAGGTTTGATTTGAAAAAGCATGCATCTGTAAGATCAATTTACTGCAAATTATATTTGAAATAAGAGACGATTCAGTACTTCAGATAATTATACTGCCTTCTTTAGGAGGAAAAGCAATCTCTCACGGTGAACTCCAAGCAACTACAGTATTTGTCTCTGTGGTATATGTATTTTTAGAACTGTAATGGGTTACAAGGCTGAGATCAACAGTCAAGTGATGTTTATCCAAGAATGTATTGATACATACAATGACTTCTTGTCCTATACCTTTGCTTTTTTACATACAAAAAAATTAAATTTCTGTAACATGTGGAAGTGACTATAAAAGCCTAATTTAAGGTCTCACCCCTGCCAGCAACCCTATGTAAGAAACCCCAACTGATGAGAAGCCCCTATTAATCTATAAGGTGTGTACATGGTGGTTTTGGTTTGGGGGAGCAAAAGACTGGAGAGGAGAAAATGTGTTCAAACTCTTCTTTAAGCTATCAAGTAAAAGGAAGAGGTACTTTTCAGACTCTAGTGTACAGTTAAATGCCAAGCCCAATGTCTTTTAAAGGCCCACCACCAGATTCACTGTAAGGTTCCAGGTTTAACAATGAGCTTAGGATAGAGGATATAAAATTTCAGACAATATCTTTTACGAGACCAGCTGACATAGCTGCAAGGAGTAGACCAGCTCTGAAGCACACCAGCCCTCCTTAAGTTTATTAAGCAAGTAGAACCTTTTCCACATTGTATAGTCTAACAGCTGTTTTGGGTGGTAAATTACCTGTGTTAATCAGTTACGTGGTTTATCCAGTTATGTGACACTCATAAAAAAAACTGCAGGCAGACATAGTACATTCACGTTGGACAAGGATCTACAGTTCAAGATGTAGTGCTTATGGAAAGGGCTTTGGAGCCTTTAAAAACTTCAATTTTATGTGGCACTAAGACTGTGGCATATCCAGAACCCAATGTCTCCATCACATCACCAAATTATTCAGTATAGCCTACTGAATCATCAAAACCACTTCCTGCAGCAGATTTTTTGTAAATCTCTTATCCAAGTACTGACCAAGCCCAGCCCTGCTTAGCTGTATGAAATCATAGCCTAAGGTGGTGTGACTGCAAGCAGAAACAGCATACATCTGTCATTTTAGCTCAGTTAGTAATCCAGTTGCCTTCTTCAGATATAAGCCTTCCTTTCAAGGCTGTCATAAGATGTAGTGCTATAGGAAAGGTTGTGTTCCTGTACTGAAATAATCTGAGTATATTCAAGTATCAGCATTTCTTTTACGTATTCTGGTCAATGATGAAAAAACTGCCCATGTGGCACAATGCTGGTTGAATTTGATGGTAACTTCTTGTGCTGACCACTTGTTGTCTAGTAACTATTATGGGTAAGTAAGAAAAGATCTAAAATCTGATAAATGATACCACTGTGAGGTCATTTTACGAACAAACGCTTTCTACAGTTACTCAGAGACTTTGACAACATTGAATAGAGCCAATTTTTTCAAGCCTGAGTGTTTAGATTTAGGTGCCTAAATAAAATACAAGGAAACCTGCCTAAGCATAAATTTAGCAGATTGATTGTATATACCCATGATAACATTTTGAAGTGTTAAACTTCTACAGCTCCTACTGATTTCAGTCAACATCTCTGACAGCCACAACAGGAGATCTGAAAATTATGGTCTATATTTGTATTTGAGAAAAAAAAGTAGTAAGTTTACACAGATGCAGGCTTCTGTTGGGGCATATCCTGATCTCTGCCTACAGCCTGGATAACTACGCTATATGAAGGACTGATGTGCAAGTATTCTCGCCCCCCAGCCATGTACAAGAAGGAGCGCTGCTGCTGCTGCTGCAGCCCATGTGCTATCGTAACAGGGCAGCTGCTGCATCTTTCAGAGAAGCAGGATGTTGCCTCACAAGTAGTTCCTCACAGTTATGGAAGCATGTCCCATACAATCCATGTTCTCTGACCTGTTTCATCTTGAAATATCCTGTGAAATAATTCAGGGTGAGCTTGCGCTGACCTAGGGCTCCACCAAAGTCATGAGGTGGATATTCCATGTGCTAGCTCCCAGAGTACCGTCTCCCACATGTAACAAAGCTATGCTGAATCCTATATATACAGTAGGTATACCTAAAGACTTAGAGCAGAACTGGAAATAAATCTGAATTAGAGCATAATTTGGGGTTTTTTTTAGCTGGTCACACTAAAGATTTGGTGTTATTTGACTATAAGAAACCCGTATAGTTAGTGTTACAAAAAAAAAGGTACTTTCTTTCCTGTTTCTCTTTGTACTTACGTTGGGCAAGACCTCTAGCCCAGTGCATCTGCATATAAAATGAAAGAAAATTTATAACAATAAGATCTTGCTACACTTAACAACGATGTATCATTCCCCCACCCCTCAGTAAATTATTTTGCTGGAGGCTACATCATTCTCTCTGAGTCGTATGTTGGGAGTTGACAGAGGCGTGAATAATTCACCGCGTATGAAGCCTCCCTGAGCCTGAGCTGAGCTGCAGCATGTTGGGCCGGCCTTTGATGCAGACTGGTTGGGCAGGTTCCTGGGCGCCCTGGGAACCGGTCTGACAGGCTTGTTATGCCAACAAATTCTGGTATGATTCCATGCTCTCCAGAATGCAGAAACCTGCCCAGCCAGTTAAATGAAAGGCATATTAGGTTATCCATTGCACATTGTATATATCTTAGGTGCAGCAGATCTCCTCTCGGCATTCTCTAGTGTGGTCCACAGTGGCTTCCTCATCTTACTTACACTTGAGGTTTATAGCTGGAGGGGAAGTCAATAGTAAATATTTATCACCCCGATCAAGAACAGAACTTTTCACAATTCAAACAGAAGGGTGAGTTTTGAAAGTCTTTCTTTAAAATTAATTTAAGATAACCTTAAGCAAAAATTTCTCTTATGCTTGAAGTGGTATAATGGCTATCTCCTTAACGTGTTTGAGTACTGCCCGTCTCTATAGCGTTTGTTGAGAGGATTTTTGTGAGTGCAGCTTTTTGACCCTTCTGTGTGCAGCTCAACATCATCTGCTCTGTTTGCAAGAGTATTTACTGGAGAGATGATGGTTCAATGAACTAAGCATGGGAGTGAGACAGAAACTTCACTGCCAATGACTTAGTATTTTGAGCAAGTCATTTAAGTGTTGCCTGTTGGTCTTGGTTTTTATAGTGTTTTTATAATCCATGTCTCCTAACAGCACTGTTGTGACAAGGCATAGTGCCATTACAGTAAAATGTGTGGTTAGTAATTCTTGCCAGTCTAACGTTTTGAATTGTTCAGTTTTATGGAGGGAGTTAATTAAACTTAGATTTACATATTTAGAATTGGCTTCATGGTAAGATAGGAAAAGTCATTCTTACTGCTTTCTTTCTAAATACTTACCAGAAATTTGCCTGTTTAGAATGAGTAACTGTGGTGGCAATGATCACAAAAAGCAGTCCTAATCATAAAGAGTAGGCAGAGCCAAAAGTTGTACCTGTATCTGCAACTGAATCCTTTCACAAGTTCTGTGTCAAATAAGAAAAATTAAAGAGTGTGAAAACAAAAGCTGTGGAATCTAGTAACTGATTAACTACTGGAGCACAGAAGTACTTGCTGAGCTGAATAGAAAGGAATGAAGACAGGTTTTGTCATGCCTGTTAGGACAAAATAACTCTTTAACTTAAGTAAATGTGAATCTTCTTGCCATAACTACATTTTTGAAAACATAGCTACTTCCATTTCCATGGAAATCTTATTTTTGTCTATCTTTCAGTGAAATAATAACCATTCTCTTTCATGATGTAAAAAAAAATAAATCAGAATCCCCAGTGGACCTAAACCACTAGACACAAAAATATCTATACAGGATTATGTAAGACTTCATGGTAGTCACACAACAGGAAGCTTCAATTATGGAGGTGTTTACTGCCAGCTGTTTTCAGGTTGATGCAAAAATGAACATTATTATTCTTTTGCAGAGTGCCAATAAAAAGGCCTCCTGAGCAGCTTAAAAATTCAATGAATAGCAGATTGAAATGACCTTGTCACTAGCAGCATTGTATCTGATGTAAAAATTTTTCTTCAAAGTGTGGGAAAATGGAAAAGAACATACGGAAAAATTTGTATGCTCAGAAGCTAAAAACATTCATTATAAAAAACATTTATTTTTTATCATTTCTGTTGATATTGTTATCAAGTATGGAAGGAAAACTTGCTAAGGAATAAACCATTTTCAAAAGCAAAAATTACAGCTTTTTGAACTGTATAGTTTACAAAGGGACTCTCTGTAGAACCTGTAAAATGCTACATGAGAGCTTTGATTTCTAAAGCTACACAATTTTAACACAGCACATTTTTTAAATTCAAACTAAATAAATCAGTTTTTTCAAAATACCTCTTGCCATCCTCTCTCTCTCTCTCCAGTTTCTGTGTTCTGTTTTATTTGGGGTCTCCTCAGCTGCTTTTTTCAGGGGGCAGGAAGGGCAGGGGCCATTGTTTGGGGATTTTTTTTCTGAAAACATAAGTAAAATATTATTTCCCATATGTTGTTTCTCTTTTGCTTGTTTTCCTGTCCTGAATTTTGTCATTCATTACAGTAAAAGGTAGGTGGCATGATTTTGTATGCAGATCTGTAAACTTTTACTTCAGCCTTCCAAGCCTGAAACAGCCTCCCAAGGCTCAGATAAATATGCATATCTACTCAGACTGTTCACATTAACCTGAGAAACATTTCCGTCTGCAGCCAACACAAGTAGATGCTGCTGCTTAGAGTCTGAGGACCAGGAAGACTGCACTGGGGTGCTGCAACAGCATCCCTCAGGTTGCTCCCCCCCCTCCCCCCCCCCCAATCAAGGCTCTCTAAAAGACCTGAGAGTTTCAGTGGAATATATCCTGACTGTTTTTGACTACAGATGAGAAGCAATGAAAGCACTCCAAAGAAGAGGGTTTCTTAAAGGGAACAATGTTACTGGCATCAGGGAATTTGATCTTGGCTCGATTTCAAAAGTGGCTATGCAAGCAGCTTGAGAAGAATCACATTCAACTAGTGGGGGTGATGGAGTGGCTCCTCCTTATTTTTCCAAAGAAAGCAACTACCTGTGCCAGACAGCAGTGGTGTGCTCTGTGTGTCCTCCCAGCTGTAAGAAATCATACCATTGAGAGGACTGCCTGTTCCTACACTCCCAGCTCAAATCCTGTTTAGGTAGCAGCTGAATTGTGCCACATGCTTTTATTTGCTACATCTGATGTTGGGCTCCTTTCATGTCCTCGTTGGCAACTGCAACATAATGTTCATTAAATGAACATGACTAGAGAGTTAAGCAAGATATTCTTAAAGATATCCCTAAACGCAGATCTGCAAGTCAAGGAGGTTGTGAGCACACTGGCCATGAATGTATATGTGCTATCTACTAAATATCATATGAATAAATTAGAACTTCACTATTATATATAGATATATATGTATGTATCTATTTATATATACAGGAAGAATGACACATTTACCATGGTGTTTAAAGCAATTCAAATATTTAAATTGGAGTTCCCCAGTGTCATTCAAAGCTGGTTTTAATCTTTACATCCAAATTTACGGTAATAGAAGTAAAAAATGTAAGCTTTCTACTAATCTCTTTTAACTTTATTCTGTATGCATATGCAGCGAGCTAGGTCAGCTTCTCCTACCTGAATGGTTAGAAACACTGATGCAGCCTCCGTACTACCTCCCAAAAAGTGTGTGTGTGTGAACTAAAGGCTAATTTTTATTTTATCTGTGCTGCAACATTGTAGTACTCTTACAATGGAAACTCAGTCATCAGCTGATTTGCTGGTAAATAATCCAATCATTAACAAGGAAGGCATTATCCCTAAAGTATAATAGAAAATCATCAGCTTCACATACTATTAGTAAGATTAAACATTTCAGACCAACCAGGTCTAAAGTGGGCTAGGATTAAACTAGATTCCCTTTTTGCAGAGTTGCTCATGGAAAAGTATTCTGTCACCTAGTTTTATGTGCTGTATTAAGGGTTATTTTGAAATCTGGACATGAGCCATGACACCATAGAAAGTTTCATATCTGTTCAAGTGCAACAATGGTGAAGCATTTTTCCCACAGTTTTATTGTCTAGGTGTGTGTGTTTACTCCTATGAGATGAATGAGATGTAGTTCCAGTTGGACAAGTCAGTTTAAGACATCCAATACAATTGAATGTGGAGTATCAGACTCTTCAGTAGTTTTCTAATATGTTTAATGAGCCAGGGATCTATCCAGTAATTGGTGGCCAAGTATGTGATTATGGGATACATAAAATCAAATAAATTTCTAAGGGAGACAAAGTTCAACTGCCGGTCTTAATCCGTTATCACTTACTGTTGAGTAGGTAAGATTAACACTATAGAAGTCAATGGATTTATACTGCTGTAAAGTTCAACGAGAGAATATGAGAATAAACTGCTCACACAGTTTATGGGGAAATAAAATGGATTATATAACTATTTTCCAGAGTGCTTCCTATAAATAGAAAGAAAGGTACAGTTTATGGTAAAATACCCGAATAATTGGCAAGAGGGCTGTTTTATTGCTACTTATCAGATTGTGTATATATATAAGACATCTCTTCCTCTTAACTCTGAGAAAATTACTACTTTCCTACACCACAAACTTTAAGATTATAGAAGTTTCAAAAGTAGAATAAAAAGCTGCCCACGGGCATTATTTAAGAAGACTAGTAGAGCGTTTATCATAACCTATTGTGACCATTTCTTCCATAACATTTTAGTTCTACCATATGTGTACTGATATGATAATGGATCAAACTTACAATGAAAGTAATCTGCTGCTGAGCTACTGAACACTGATTTATTTTATTTCAGGTGAAAAATAAGTGGCTAAACAATGGTGCGGAATGACCAGAAATGTTAACCACAAGCTTTTTCAAAATACTTAAAAACTCAAGGCACATATTTGATGGGAAACCAAGAGTATTTTCAACAAATTTGAACAACAGATGTAAAGCCTACTTAATCACAGGTCACTTTGGACTGTCTGATGGTATTTCAAAATATTTCAGAAATTTTGAAATAGTATTTCAGATCCCACTTTATTTACGTTGTAAATATGCCACGTTTACGATACTTTCTGGAGACTGGAGCAATCTAACAAGAGTAAAGTGGAACAGCTACTAACAATTACCAAATACCTGAACACCTAAATTTTTCATACTGCTATTAATAATCTAGAAAGCATGTGTTTGTAGCACAGGCCCTTGCAAACTGATCACCATTGTATCTTCTAATCACGCCACTACGCTGTCTCTGCAAGTGTTCCTATACATGCCAAAACGGTCCCATGGAATTGTGTTAAGGCAGAATAGGAATAGTGAAAAGCTGTGTTTTGCTTCTATTTCATTACTGAAAAGAACTACAAACTAACTGTCAAGGGGTCTATCTCACGGCAGGCAGCATGGTTGGTCCCAATGAATGAAAGAACATTGACCTGCAATTTTGGGCAAAAAAAATATGTTGGTAGAAGTCTCTAAAGTGACACAAAAGTTCAGCTGCCTTATGCCATACTAGTTATACGAGCCTACCGGTTTTCATACTCATATAAAACATTAAAATATGTCCTAGGGTGTTCTGCTGTATGCTAATTAACGACAAACACATGGAATCTGTTAAGATCATGGGGGCGGGGGGCGTTACAAATAAGTCTTATGTATGTAAAGCCCAGCAGTCAGCAGAAGGCAAATCCTGTGCAAAGGGTAGATCTGGCAGCACAGCCTGAATATTAGCAAGGCCACTTCTGCCCCAGCAGCGTATCCTGAAGATCTTTACATCTAAGCCAGCAAATATTTCTTTCAGGTAGGTTCCCCCTGCATGGGAAGCCTTTGTTTTAATCCAGGCTCTCTCACACACCCCTTGCTTTTCCATAGTGTTTTACGCCTGCTGCCACGCTTAACTGTGGCACCTGGCAAGGTCTGGCTCATCCCCTTGCCTTTCTCCTGGATGCTCTCTGTGGAAATCCCGAACGCCAGGCCAGTCACAGGATGAGGAAGAAGGCTGGGACAACGCCTGTCGGACGCGGTGGGTGTCTGAAATGGCGGAGCCCGCGGCACCTGAACGCGTGTCAGAGGCGCCAGCCGCCACCGCGGCCGGGCGGGAAGGCAGCCCCCGGGGCAGCAGACCCTTGCGGCCCCGCTCTCGCGAGAGCAGTGCCGAAGCCTCGCGAGAACTGGCCGGACTCCACCTCCCTCCACAGGAAAGGCGCTCGGCCCCGACGTTCCCTTTTCCCGCCGTTTCGCGCGGAGCTGCCGGCAGCCAACCAGGTAACGGCGCGCGCTCCCCTCGCCGCCGCCGCCTGGTAACGGCCGCGAGCGTGCCGCTCCCGCTCCGGGGACGGGTCTGCGCCGGCAGCGGGGCTTCCCCGCGGCCCACAGTTCCCGTGGGGCACGCTGCAGACACCGGCCCTCCGCCCGCCGGGAGCCCCCGGGCAGGGGGCGCGGCCCGCGCCTGCCCGGTCTCTACGTTTCGGAGGCTCCGGCCGGCCTGGCTGCCGCTCGGGGGAAGGGACGTGTGGGACATGCCCACCCCTTTTGCCGTCCGGGCTGGACGTGACACGCCTGGCGGGCGGCCGGGGTGGCGGGAGCGCGGGGGCTTGCTCCCGCCTGGCGAGCTCTCGGGCGCTGGTCATGGTAGGAGTTCTCAGAGCATCCCGGCGTGCCATACGAGTGAGTTTTCTGTATAGTGTTTGTGCAAAGAGGGAAAAAAAAAAAAAAAGACAAAAAGCACCTCTGGGCGGTACAGGAGAGTTGAGTTTGGATGAGCAGCTGATGCTCAGGCTTTTTGGTGGGGGTCAGGGGTTCAGGAATGTTTGTGCGCTCCAGAATCACAGAGAGGCCATGTGTGTCTGTCAGCGGAGTACAAATACAGATAAACAGCTTCAGTGCTTTATCGGTGCTAACTGCCGGCGCTGGTGGTGTGCGTAGGAAGGCTGTCATTTAGGAAGCTGTGCAAAGGCTTACGATGCCGAAGGGAGTTAGCGGTTGAAGGAAGAGGGATATAGAAATATATGTTTAGGTTGTTTCGTGAAAGGGTTGGTCGGGAGGGTAGGAGTAAAGCCCTGCCTGAGAAAGGCGCCGGTCGGGAGAGGGCTGGCATTCTGCTTCCTTCGCCCCCTCGGGCAGCTTCCAGTTCCCTCTCTGTCTGAAAGTGCCCATACATCCAGCTCAGGTGATGTTTTTTTCGTAAGGACTGGAGAATCCTTTCTTAGAACTGGAGACCGAGCTAATAAGCTGACATCACTGAATGCCTTTTACACCTGTGCAAATGCCCAGACCTGTCAAAGGCTCTGGTTGAGCACCTGTTTGGGGCACTCTGTTTGAAGGCAGGTTGAACACCTGTAGAAAGTAATGTGTCATTTCGGGATCTTGAAGTGGGTGAAGCTTGGAAAAATGTGTTGCTCCTTTTTTCCCCTGTTTGTATTCATTTGACATCCTAATCATTTGTGGAAACTCTGAGCAAGTTTGTGATTTTTTTTTTTTTTTTTTTTTTTCTAAAGCTCATCTTTGTGGAAAGAAAAAAGAACCAGAAAAAAACCAATAGGGACTGCCTTCACTAATTCTAGATTCAGATGCCCTTTTCTTTAGAATTATTCACCTGACATAATCAGATCTGAGATAGTGATAGTAAGTTTGTTGATTTCGCTCCACTAGCACTTGACAGAGAAAAAGATAGTTTCTAAAATACTGTTGTTGAAGGCAGAAAAGTAGAGTTTAAAAGATGTTCTTAATGTCACTAGGCAATCAGTTCCACAAAGAAGCATTGTATGATAGCTTGATGTGACTGTACACAAAGTAGAGCATTTCAGCTGCAAAGATGCGAGCAGGTTACTGTTCGGCTTCTGCTGCAGAATTGTAGGCTTGGCTAATTTGAAAAGGTAATTTTATTTTGTATTAAGGACTTCATTTAATATAACAACATTTGCTAACTTGAAACCAGGTATTGAAATGACACTGAATTTTCTATGGACAGAGTGTTAAAGCAAATGTGGGACTACCTATACTGAGTGTTCTGTCAGGTCCATTACTGTGGCATTTAAGTATCCTTATACTAGAGAAAAAAATACAGTTCAAGTGATCCCGTGTTGTTAGGAATAACGCTTTGTCCATTTACTCCATTATTTTTATTCTAAAGACAGCCAAACAGAAAGAAAAGTGACTTGCTTAAGACAGTGCACAGAGATAGGAGAAAGGAGACCAGAATCAAGGCCTCCAGGCCCTACACTAGGTCATGACCACTGAACCGAACATTTTATCGTGGTGAATCTAGGGGGCCAGTTAAATCAGCAGTTGCATTCAAATAGTTTTAAGTTACTTGAAGGCTGTCAAGATAGGGAGTGCAGCTTCTTAACTAATTGTAGACCTTGTATCATCTGAACTACAACTGTAATTTGTGTCTGAAATTTGAGAGTCAATTGCTCCTTTTATTTGTCTGTACAGACATTGTGGTTTGCTTGCTCAGACCGCTGCTTTAGGAATTGTACAAAACACCTTAGTGGGTTGTTTTTTTTTTAGTTGCTGTAATTTATATTACAGAGCAATAGAGATAGCTATGTCAGCCTGGTAATGACACAGCCCCTATTCAAAAATGTTTGTTTAAAATTGGCTACATAAAAATAGGGAAAACTTCAAATGACCAGTTTCACACAGAGGGAACTGAAGGACAGAGAGATTACATGAATATTTCAATGTTGGACACCAGTGCTGATAGAATTGAATCTTACCTTGGCTCAGACCCAGATCAGAGTACCATGATTCCTGTGTAGTTTACCTGAGGGCATCATCTGTGTTAAAAAATCCTTCAATACAAATAAGAATTATGCTGTGATAGTTCTGAGTTGTGTAGGGCAGTCTGGCTTGTAAGATAGAGCTATCTTACTTTGATAGTTCTCAAATACTAATGTTTTGAACATTTATAAATTTGACATTTCTCTCCTATTTCCTTTTCATCGGTGAGTAGGAATCATTTCAATGTAGAATCATGAAGACTTCAGGGGGATGTGAACTTTGCAGAAGGGTGTCGTTTGAATCCATGTTTATGTAAAGGATGTATATACACAAATAAATCTCTGATAAAACTTTTGACAAACACTTTTGGTAACAGCCAGATTTTGGAAGCATGGGTTGCTTCTGGAAAGCAGGATTTCTGTTTAACTGTAGCTTTACATAGGAAAAGAATAGAGACCTAAGCCTCTTAATCTAATTCTTAGTTGATAGCTGTTTAAGCTGGGGAGGGGGGAAGGAATTCTGTTAGTTTATAATTACTTGTAGCAAAATACTTAGCATCTTACACACTTTCAGGGTGACTGTCAGTATATAAGTACAACTCAAGTTGTACAAAGGATAGGCAGTAAGCTTTGTATTTCATCCATGGCTGCAAGTTATACTCTGATAAATGCAAGCATAAGTGTTGTCGATCTGTCATTACAGGCATACACCTGTCTTCAGAAACAGCTTCATAACTATGTAATTTAAAACTTAAAGTGTGAGAGTCTGCCAGTTCTGCAAATAAGTCAAGCTGGGAGCAGAAAAAAGCAAGATGAATGCATCTGGAGGAAGCTGTGGGAGCCCTAGTTCTGCAGAACCTACAGGAGATTTCTTCAAGGACTTGTGGTCCAAACTGAAAGAATGTCATGATAAAGAAGTACAAGGTAAATTGTTAAAGTTCGGGTTCACAGAAGGCTGGCTGCTACCACAGGAAAACTTTGAACCAAAGTACTGCTCAGTCTGCATGGAACTGAATAGATTTTTAATGTCTTATGCAGAAAGTTGGATGGATAATTGCAAATGATCCTTACAGACTGACTACCTAAGCCCAGTCAACAGGATTAGATTTAATCTATCAACAAGTATAAAGGATTTGCTAGGTCGGTGAAAAAAAAAAAGTAACACAATGTTACTTGGGATCTGTGTTTGCTTAGGAAGTATTTAAATGTTACTTTATCATTAATGGATTATGATTCAAAGTTTCCAGTTCAAGTTATTCAATGGAATTTTTTCTTTTCTCTTTGGTTTTAGTCACTTCAGATACAAGCCATTTTAATGTATTGTTTATTTTCCCTAACTTGTGCAAAATACCACTACAAGTTAGTATTAGAGAAGCATTTCTTCAGTTTTTAGCCTTCTAAATTTTCTCAACAAAATTTATGATAGTTGCTTATTCTTACATTATATTTTGTGACCTGTGATATCGATTTTGCTATGCATTGACTGTTAGTGTCTGTTCATTCTTCAGTAGTGCAGGAAATTAATAACACTCAAAGTAAAGATGAATTATTGCACTGTGTATTTATATTCTTATAATATTGTTTTACAAGTAATATTCATAAAATGCTTTGTTACAAGTACTTAATAAGAAGGTAACATTTTGTTCTACTAATCTTAAGTCACACAATCCATTCTTTTAGATGGAAGTAGAACAGTATTTGAATCTTCCAACAAGCATATCCTTATGTATGAAGCAGTATTTATTAGGCTGGAATAAAAGCAGGTGAGATTTTGTGAATTAAGAGCTTTAGTCATGCTAGTGGATCTTTGTAGCCAGACTATTTCCATGGCCTTGGTCGTTTCCACTAGCCTCTAAACAGTTCCAGGTCTGTTCATTTAGGTCCATTTATATCATCACTTCTTAATTGCAAAAAACCTGTGGGGGATTGTTTTATAATGTATAGATGTTTCATACCTGCCACTAAAAGTCTTGACTCAACAATTTGCAACACTGGGCCTTGACACTTTGTGTTAGTAATTAAAAAACAAAAACAAAAAACCAAAAACAAAACCAAACAAAAAACAAACAAACAAAAAAACCTATCAATTTGGCAACTGAAAGATGTACCAGATAGTAGCATTTTGTTATGTTAAAAAAGTACGCGTAACCATATGAAATATAACTTTATATTGTGTTTCACAACAGAAAAAAATCTTACTATTTTTTTTATTACTTTTTCTGGGTTTTTTTCTTTTTATTTGTCTTTTTTTAAAATTATTAATGTTTTTTTGGGGTGGGTGTGATGTCAACTGCAGATAAATGTGGAAGTACTGACAGAATGGGATCTGGCAATCTGTGGCATGTCTGAACAACAAAAACTGAACAAACAAAAAGCTCTAATGTAAAGGGTAATGTTAAGTGACCCCTTCTCTAGTTTCTTGGGATGTGCAGCACGTGATTTTAGAGTTTTGGTTTTCTTTATGCGAATGAAGATACTCTTTAGAATGCATGCTGGGTGTGGCCAGATAATTTTGCCACTAGGCAGTCTTTTTCATGCCTAGCCCTTTGTCAGTATGTCCCACACCGTGTTAGGTAAAATTAGGTCTTCCATGATAACATCAAAGACATGCCTGAAGGATAGTTAATTTTTTCAAAAGGTGGGGATCCTCTTATAGAAAATGGTACTGGAAGATATTTTAGAAACATCAAACACAGGCTTGCCTGGACTTTGCTTGTTTCTGAAGTCTATAAATAAGAATTAAAATTGACTCATGAGTTTCCAATCTAAATGTCAGCAAAAAATTATTTTAAAGGTGGTGGAAGGTGGATTAAGGGAATGTTAGTAGCTGGAGAAAAAGCTTTTTACATGTACAGTGCAGAATGTACTGAACACTGTAATGGTGGAATTTTTATTATTATAAATCCATGAAAAGTAGGATTTATGACACATGGGCTTGAAATGGTCAGGCATATTATACAATTTATGATATGTATATATAGAGAGAATTTAGACTAGAGAACACTTCAAACAGTTTGAAATTGATTTTATTGAATTTTTATAGTACTATATTGTAAAGGGTGTATTTTTCCACTGTTGGCTAAACAAACACAGCTGCTTATTCTTTTAAACTGATCATTTGCAAAAAATTCAGAATTTTGGCACTCTTCAGGCAAAATAGTTATCGCTTTCCCTTAAATTCATTATGTGACAACGGTTAGGACTCCTACAACCCAGTCTCCATTGGGCATGGTCAGCATCAGTTGACTCTTCATGGAATTCAGATGTGCTCAGCAACTAGAATAATGGTCATTAAAATGATATTTACTTATGTTTCCTACCTGCAGAATGTGTGGGATACTTGCGTAGTGCTCACAAATTAGAAAGGAATTTAATAATGCTGTTTAGAAAGTGACTAATTTCTGCAGGTGTTAATAGTTGCATCTAGTTCAAAATAATTATATGGATACTTGCTGCATGTAGGTCTTACTGGCGTGGTTCTTGAGGATGAATTCAAGCCTAAAGCTCTGTACTAAGAAGAAACATATTTCAACATGGCAATGTGAGGAGAGTTTTGTGTACAAGAAATAGCCAGTTTATTTTAAATTATTCCTTACCTCTGAAAAACTAAAGATACCAGTAGATAGGGAAAAAGCCTGTAGTCACAGATGCAGAAACAATTATGAGGGAATCGGTTGTCGTTGATAGATTGCTGTAGGAAAGGAAATGGCTGGAAGCTCCTCAAAAGTAAATAATTATCTACAGCAGGGCTGGAAGGGATGTTAGGAGGTCATCTAGCCCATCTCTATACCCTTAAGGTAGGTTTATGTCTGTGTCATTGTCGACAGAAGCTTGTCCAACCCATTCCAGGAAAACTTCAGCAATAAAGATACTGCAGGCTTTCCAGGCACTGTCAATTTTAAGAAAGTGCATTTAATGCATTTGAAATTTCATCAGAATGGAAACATCATAGCCATTAATTGAAATATTACAGGTAATAAGTTGCAAGCTTCATAAGATAGTGTTATCTGTTTCATTAATCTGCCTAATGATAGTTTAAAGAAAGTTTACATCACTTTAATGGGGACAGTGTCATTTACTAAAGCACTTATGAGCTCTAGTTAAGAGATTTATATAGTCTGCAGCTTGCCTACTCCACAGAAATATTGTGTGCAAGATAAAATTGAATTGGGAATGTACATAGTGTAGTACCACCTAAGTTTATGTGCTCACTACAATGTTAAATAAGGAAATCTGAAAAAGCAAAGCTCTTTAAATGAGTATGCTTAAACCTCCCAGTGCTCTGGAAAAGCAAAAGGGAGAGATTGCATGTGATGTAGTAATTCAATGCTCTTGAATAAATGTAACAAACTGGTTTCCTGCCTTCTCATTGCAGTCATTTGAATTAAGAAAAAATGCAGCCTTTAAGTAACTAGTTTGGTTCCTCCTGATTTCAGGTGAGAGGGGAGATAGTGTTACCTGTAGCACAGTACTGGGCCTTTTGAGCGCTGCCTCTTCAATTTGTGGCTCAGGTTGCCAACGTTACAATCCTAAATACTTGCTGAACAGACTGCCTGTTCATACAGGAGATGCATTGTTGTGCCGCTTCATTCCTTCCAATGGGCGTGGAGCAGCATTAAAAGCACGGTTTATAGGGGTTCTAATTGCAGATGCCTAATTGACTTGATGAATAGCAACTACTTAAAAAAATAAACCCTCTTTCTATGCTGATCTGCATGATAGAACACAACATCTCAGAGGTGTTGAACACTTAGCGATAAAAGAAATCTTGCTGAATTTCCTAATAACTTTTTTTTTTAGTGTCTGTGCATTTGTATCTCATTGTCTCACTGGCATCTTGTAGCAGTCTGTAGCATTCACTGAGGCTCTAGCTGGCTTGACTGTTACATTGTGAGTAGCCTGAAGAGTAAACCTTCTCAAGCAAGTTGTGTTCCCCTTTGAGCTGTTCCCAGTTGATTGTAGTAGGGGAGAGAAAAAAGAAGTCTGTTAACTGCCTTAACCTACATTTTCTATAGTAAGATGTAGTATAGGGTATGTGTTTTGGTTTAAATTCGAAATTGTCAGAAGCTTTCTTCAAAGTGTTCTGGTTTTGCAAGTTTATACTGTTAACCTAAATGACAAATGCTGTTGCAAGAAGGCTTACAAGACACCTTATGTTCTACCTGAAACCCGAAGTTGCTCCCAACTTTATATAGTTTGAAGAAAATATGACCTTAGGAAATTGTTACGTTACATGTTAAATGTTATACCATTGGAGTCTGACTATTTCTGACCACTTACTTAGAATAGGAATGGCTGGCTTATGTGCAGGTAGTATCACATAAATTTCCATAGCACTGCATCCCAGTTGTTAAGCAGTGCCATATGTAAAGCACCTTTATCTTCTTGTCCCTGCACACCCCCCCACCCCCCCAAAACTTTGCAAGCAGATTGGCTGGACTGTCATCTGGCCCCTTCTGCAGAAACCAACAGTTGTGTGTTCTGTGCAGAAGTAAAAAGGTTTGCAAACACATTTAGTATCGTGTGGGCCTTAGTGGGAGAAGGACTGCGGGGGAAATACTATTCCTCAGTTCAACCGTAAGATGTTCTAAAGAAGCTTTGGCTGAGAGGGCCTGGTAGCATACCTCCAATAGAGTATGTTGTCCTTTTGTGCTTTAAATCCTTGAGTCATGTATTTTTGATGTTTCCTTTATTGCATACACATTGTAATTTTTCAGTTCAGTGGTTGGATGCTACATTTCAAGTGTAGTATTACGCATTAATGTGTACACAGAACATATTTTATGCTACTTATGTAGGCATAGTCAATGGAAATATATTAACAGTGCTTGGTATTTGTGTGTGGTTTCTTACAAAGGTGTTTTTATACCCGTTTAAGTGGAAATCTGCTTGTTTGTTTAAGAAGTCTCTATTTCCTAGAGATATAATAGCTATATTTGTTTCCAAGATCCTGTAGAATATACTCAAGAGGTCCAGAATGAACCATTTTCTCTCCAAATTATTGATATTTTTTCTCTTTTGCAGATGTCATTGGCAAAAGGAGAGTTAGTTTATTGTTTCACACTTTTTATTAAAATCAGAATTCTGTAACATGTATTTTTTGCTTTCCGCTTTTCAGGCTTACAGCTGAAAATATCAAAGTTGAAAAAGGAAAGATGCTTGTAAGTACTCATCCTAATGATCTGATTTTTTTTAAAGGAGAATCTGACTTATCATTAATGAGTTGTAATTCTTGTAAGAGCAATTGAGGTTTCATGGGTTCTTCCTTCAGACATGTACAAAACTCTTCTCACTTTAATTCAGCTGAAGTCATCTAAAGATATACATAACTCTTTATAGGGTGTGTAAATTGAACACTAGGTTGGCCTTTCTTGAACAAGTAACTTGTAAGGTTTTCTTATCTACAGTATTTCTAGGATGCCTATCAAGATGTTGACGTTTCAAATACAAAAGATAATTACGGAGACATTTTAAAATTGAGGTTGTACCTGTAAAAGAGAAGTGACAGGACAACAACCCAACTTTTTTGAGAATTTTTTTTTGCTATATATTTGCCTTCAGTATCAGGAGGTGTGCCTTAACTCAGCTTTCAGTCATTAAGTAAAGATTCTGCTAATTTTCACTGAATTCTCATATTTTAAGATATGTGTATCGTCTTTTGCAGTTATTATTTGCTACTTATTTTTAGTTATGTTCATTAGAAGCAACCGGAGGGGTGGGAGAAATCTGAATTACAAGATTCACATGTCCAGTAGAATCACAATATATATTTGCAGCTTTAAAACAGCTCTTGTTTTCCTTCTGCTGACTAAACCCATATTTAATTAAATGATAAGTTATGCTAATGTGATTCTTATTTACATTTTTACTTTAGGTTTCATTAATATTAATGGTAATATTGTATATGACTTGTATTATGACTTGTGTTTTATAAAGTACTGTGTAGGAGGAAAAAAATAGATTACTTGATCTTTTTCTACTTTGGAAAACAATTTAATTATATTAGATATATTAAAGAAGTCAAACTCTTCTTAAAATTAGCAAAAATACTGCATATTTGCATTCCCAGCATTGCTGTCTAAAGTCAAAGTTACACAAGGTTAGTTTTAAAGTGCAGCCACAGCACTATCAAGCAGTTTGTGCTTTTTCAGAATTAGCATTTCTGTCATCATCTAGTCAGTTTTTTTCTCATTATTTCCTATTAGTTTTTTTAGTTGTCTCTTTTTTTTTTTTTTTTTTTAGTTACACTTTTCAAATTGTGTAAGCAGGAAACAACCCTCCCTTAGTCTACAAAAGTTAGGTCATCATGAGCTTTTTTGTACAATAGTAACTCAAGCAACTCTCAAACATTTTTGACAGTTATTCTCTAAACTCCCTGATGTGCTTATATTTCTGGTTGGGAGGGGAAAAAAGGTGTTCTTTCCGTAGAAGTGAATTCCCTCTAGTGGAATCAATCTTTCCTTCTCCTGTAACATGAAGTATGTAAATGCATTTTATAATGATACTGGCTTTTCTGCTATAATTTGATTGTACTACAGTACATACTTAACTTGCTGTCTACTTCTATAATAACTGTTCTGTAATTATAACAGTGACTCACTTCCAGCAAAATTGTTCTTGTTTCTTCTCTCTAGGCTTTTGGAAGAAACTGCCTTCAGTTTTATAATTCCTGTTTTGCTCTCTTCCCTAGATATCTTTCTGGATTTTATTTATCCTTTGTAGTGCTCAGACTCCCCTGGGCTTTTGTTTTTCTTATTTCAGTTAAGTATTGCCCAGATTGCTGGCATTTGATAATCCACAGTAGCACTTTGAGCCTGTACAGTATTGTGTGTACTCATATTTCAGCATCATACATGCACATCTCATCGGTGGAGGCTATAGATAATTGCTTACCATTTTGACTTCTGTCTGCATGGTGTCACCCTGATGCTTGCAGAGCAGGTGCATTTTTGCAGGGTTTTCTTTGCATTTTCTGAGGACTCTAGGCTGCAGAGAAGCCGCTAGAAGATAGCAGTGGCAGCTGAAGGAACAGTTCAGGATAGGATCACAAAATGAAAGATTAACTAATGACATCCACAACAGCATCCAGCTTATTCTGGTACCATCAGGATTCCCTGTATTTACCAAGCAATTCACCAAACCTATAGTAGCGTTTACAATCCAGAGTACCTATATGGCTAACATCCTGTTCCCTTGAATATGTACCTGTTCCTCAAGATCAAGATTTGTCGGCTTTTATATGGCTTCTTGTTCAAACTCCAATACTAGTAGAACACAGTGTGCTATTTGCAGCTGCTGTTTAACTGCGCGTAAGAGTTGAGAAATTATTACAAAAAAAAAAAGTGGCAACAGAGTTCAGTTGCTTATTTGGTCTGTTGGTGAATCTTTAGTCAATTGGAAATAAGAATTCATATGAAGTTTATAAAGATTTTGAGTTCCAAGTTGTATCATGAAATGCTATCAGATCATCCATTAGAATGCAAATAGCGTATGTGGTTTTTATGTTTTAAAGATAAGGTTTCTGAATACTAAGATTAATATTCCAGTATCACAGTATTTATGTTAGTAGATGAAATTATATTAGGTTATTAGATGGCTTTCAGTTAGCAAATATTTGGTGCTATGTTTTATACTTAGAGGCTCCACTTTCCTGGAAAAAATCAGTTTATCATCTTGCTATTTCTTATGTGTAATTCACAAATTAAGTAGTTACTTCACTTTTTAATCTACAAGGATGAAATCTTGCTGTTACTGTTAACTTAAGCTGGTGTATCATGAGTTGCTTCCACATTGTGAAATCTTAAATTGATCGGTTAATTTTCTAGATGATTAATATTATCAGTGATGTGACTGAACACATATCGAATGGTTTAATTATTGTTTGGAATCTTTCTACAATTACTACATTGTAGATACAGTACTCTTACATAGGAGGTCTTGTTCTCCTTGGTGCATCTGAATACCTGAGGTTTAGTATTTCAGACTTGGTAATCAGCTGACAATGAGCACCTTATTTTGTATCCCACTTCAGCATTGGAGCTAATGACTTGTAAATGCTAGGTCAGAGACGGTTCATTATGTAGAGTGCCTTCATAGCCAAAACCATCTGTCATGTTTATCAGGTGTATTGGAATTCTGGAAAAAAAAAACCCTCAAAACCAATAAACTATCAAACAAAACAGCCTCCCCCAAAAAAACTAGTTCCTTCTGCAGTTTTACCATCTTAATATGACATTTTACAGAGTTTAGATGAGAGGAATGGAGTATTAGTGTATTTAAATTTTATTGAGTTTTTTTTTTTTTTTTACAAATACTTAATGTCTTAGAATGATTAAAAGGTAGCTTGACAAAATACTTTAAAACTTCATATTTTAGACCTTCGGTAAGTTACATGAATGAAAGTTACATGAAAGAGAATGAAGTGATTTTTTTAAAAACTTTTTATGGCATAAACATCATAAAAATACAGACTGCTTTTGTCAGATTTCAAATTTTGCCATGGCCTGGCTGTACTTGGTTAATGAGCTGAGGTAACAGGATTGGAATACTTTGTCATCTCTAAGTGAAAGTACAAGTCTTACATGTAATAGCATGAGGGACCATTTAACTGTCTTGTATGTTGTGTATGCAGCTGAAAAGTGTGATATGAGTTAGGAAAGGAGCAGCTAGCTTCTAACTCAGACATTTCTAAAAATGTTCATCAGAAACGCTTGCTTCATTTATCTTCAACTTCATATTTGTGCTGCTGCTAATTGCATTTCCCAAGAAAATGACAGAAAGAATTCTCTATTGAAAGACTAATAACTGCAATTTAAAGCTAGAACTAATTGTTTTCTCTATGTGATTTTAGGGATGCAGAGAGGCTTGAAGAGTTTTATACCAAGAACCAACAGCTCAGAGAACAGCAAAAAGCTCTTCATGACACTATCAAGGTTTTAGAAGACAGGTGTAGTATCTTGTAGCTTTTGGGTTTGTTGTGTTTTGCTCTTACAGAGTAGCTCTGGATACTTCACAAGTTGTGATTTTTTTTTTTTTTTTTCCGAGTAAACCAGTCCTTTTCTAATACAATCTAAATAGTGTGTTTTAAAGAAAAGCGTAGAATTTAGATTCTTCTGACTGAATTAAATTTTTGTTATTTTTGAAGTGCTTAGCTTACTTGGTTCAGTTAAGATAAACAGAAGTTAAATACATGAGATTGGGGGGCAGACAGCCATTTTAAAACACATTCTTTCACATCCAGTTTTGTGGAGGTAATTTTGATATCAATTGATATGTAGTACAAGTACAAAACCCAAGGGTAAATTATATAATATACTTTGAAACTCGTGAAATAACTTACTAGAAATCTTCCATATTTGAGGGGGTCTTCTACCAGTTGTCTCTTTAACCTGCAGGCTTTGTCTTTTGCCTTCTTTTGGACTTAGACATTCTGATCACCTTTCCCTTATTTCTTGCTGTTTAATCTGATATATCAAACTAAAACCAATAGACATGAAATTACAGTGCACTACTTAAAATGATACCTGTTTTGTAAAGTGTACGTTAAATTTGCTACTAATAGTCTCTCAGAAGCTTTCTTGAGAACAGAGATCATTACATAGTACATTATTCTCCCACATTCTTGTGTAATCTCAAATTTTAGAGCTGTGATCCTCAAATTTTGCTTTCAACTCTTGTTTCTCTGTGAAAGGCATTAGGGATAACCTTGTAACTGCACATAATAAACTTCCACAACGCACAGGCAGAAAGACATTTACAGAGCGAATGGACTTCCCTAATCCCTTAGCAGATGAAGTACTCAGACTGTAGAAAACAAAAGGATCATTTAACGTGGTTTAATACATGGGGTTGATAATTCTGTGTTTATTATACAGTTAGTTAGATAAACTAGAATGAAGAGACATTTCAGTATTTTACTTTTTCTATAATTCCACAATATTAAAATACCCATAAACCAAGATGGTTTTTACTTCCAATATTCAACTGTGGAATTGGGAAGTTAGATGTTTTGTTTGGTTGGAGGGTTTGTGGTGCTGGTGGTGGTTTGGTTTTTGTTGGTGTCTTTTTTTTTTTTTTAATTCTTCATGTGCTAACAACAGCAATGCAGAACTCTTTATTAATTGGTCGCTTATTTAGCAGGCAAAAGAGAGTCTGGTTTTTACTTTGGTAATACTGTTAGCTTTTTGTTGTGTACCAGAAATAAATACACTTGTCACCTGTAAAACGGATACACATTACAATGCACAAATGAATGTGTCAAGTAAGATGGAGTAATTGTAACAAGTCCTTTTCTGATAGATGTGCTTTAAACAGCTGATCTAAACAATTGGAGGCAGTGGAGGTAATGCCTCACATGGACTTTTGGAGCCACTTCTAGTTACTGATGTCTAGATAAAGGATTTCACACTTGCTTGATTTGTTAGAGTGAATTTGCTGTTTGTACTTTTTATTTGATTACTTTGCTTAATGACAGTGATATATCAGTCTTAAATGAAGTCATAATATATTTACTAAAATGATTTGCTTGTTTGCATTTGCTTGTATGAACTGAATTTATAATGAATGGTAATTTACATTTGACAGGATTATTAGTAGGACACCTCACAAAGGCTTTCACTGGCAAGGTGTAGAATGCTCCGCTTTATTTAATAAACAATTAAGTAATGCATGTTGCTTTAGAAGTATCCAATACCTACAGTCATATATGCAAATGTTAGTATATGTAGTATTAGATAGTTCAGAAGTCTCAAAATACTACTATGTCAACATAGAAAACAAGAGTACTTAATGGTCTGTGTGGTTGTCAAGAAATTTTCTGTTTTTCATTGTTCAAAAGGCCAGTTAAGTGTGGGTATCTGCTTCACATATGGCAATATTTTCTTAAGAGGGACATTTTTTTTCTCGCTTTTATTGTAGATTAAGAGCGGGATTATGTGATCGTTGTGCTGTAACCGAAGAACATATGAGAAAGAAACAGCAAGAGTTTGAAAATATCCGGCAGCAGAATCTTAAACTTATCACTGAGCTTAGTGAGTTTTTACCCACAAGTCTGAAGAGAAAACATACTATTTTGTAAACTAGCTCTTCATGAATTCCTGTAACTTGATATAATTTTTGTATGGTGTGTTTAGTAAGCCCAAGAAGTTCAGTCAAGGGGATATTTAACTCTACATTCTGAAAATGTGTAACATACCAATTACTAGTCATTTGACCCACCTTCTTAGATTGTAGTGCTGATACTAAAAGTGAACTGATTTGTAAAATCTTGCAGTGTAAACTAGCTACTTTAGATAAAGTGTGGCTGCTTCTGTTTATTCCTACAGCTAAGACATAGAAGGACTGCCAGCTTTCCTAAGGAAACCCTGACTTCAGAAGTAACTGGTGATCACAAAGGAGCAGGTTCAAACAGAAGCTTCCTGGGTTTAGTTTGTGTCCTGTAGCTCGTCTTGGGAGTTTAACGGCAGTAAACCCAAAACCTTCACATAACCCTCTGAAGGCGTAAAGGAATCGCTTTATACCAGGCAGTTTATAGCCAGCTCATTTTGAAATCAGGAAGTAGTATATATGGGGCAGGAAAAAATAAACTGTTTGTTCTAGGCAACATGAGGGCCTGACACAACAAATCTCTTCACAGAGTTTGGGAAGATTGGTTGTATAAAGTGCTAAATAATACAGGACAGGATTTAAAAATGTTGGTGGTGTCTTTACCATTAACTAAGTATTATACCATTTAGTTGTCTTGCTGCATCAAGAACAAGCAGACGTTCAGTGAGATTTTAATATGAGAAATGAAAGACACAAAAAGTAGCTTTTCAGTGCTTAATACATCAATTGTTCAAGGACTTTTAATATTGGATATTTATATAAAAATGTTCTGAATCCTTGAGTTTAATGATTAACAACAAACAGGGTACACCCAATCTTCAAATAAAGCTCTGAGCCTTAAAAATCAAGGTGAGGCGTATTGGGTACAAATCTTCTTGAACAATGTCTGACACAACAGTAGCCTTCCATGGGTTTGGGTTGAGGTCAATATGACTATTTATGTATGTGTTTCCTGCAACTGGCAAAAAAGGTCAGTTAAGAATAATCCAGAGGTAAAATATACAACAAAAAATTAAGAACAAGAAAATAAACCTTAATCTGAACAGAAAAGTTGGGAGCTGTTGCTACATTGATGGTTGAATTTGATGATCTTAAAGGTCTTTTCCAACCTAAAAAAGTCTATGATTGTGTTAGTTTGAGGCAGTGTGGAAAAAAGGCTGAAGGTGTTGCAATAAGCTTGTGTGAAGTACAGACAAAATTAATTCGAAAGTAAGTAAAATAAAAAATTTCTGACTAGTATCTCAAATTCCAAAATATTTAACCAATTTTTAAGAAATTGGGTTTTTGCTCTTCTTCCCAATTAGCTGGTTGCTTCAGTGGCTAAAACCAAATTCTAATTACTTTATACTTCATAGGCTGTCTTCAATCTAAGGAAGCAATTTTGTCCATGGAGCTGTATGAGCAATTCATTCATCTTTACAACATGGTCTCACTTGTCATGTACATGGAGAAAAGTAATTAATGATTATGTAGAGCTGATATTATGATCCAGTAATTGTGACTCCTTTACCTTTTCTAACATATCATTTTACAACCTTTTTAATTACTAGCTTGAAAAATCATTTTGGTAAGCCATAGAGAGGGTGTATGGTATTATGTTTTAAAATTAGTTCTGTTTCCTTAAAGGACCTGACAAAATTAGATATGTTATGATGTTAACATGTGTGCATTGATTTCTTTTTTACCCCCGCCCCCCATCCCCCCCCCCCCCCCAAATTGCAGTGAATGAAAAAAACAACTTACAGGATGAAAATAAAAAGATAACTGAACAGTTCCAGCAATTGCAGAAGGAGTTGGAGTAAGTTTTGAAGATTTTTGCATATTCCCCCCTTCCTCCCCATTCGTCAGCAGTAATGTCTGGGAATATAAATACCAGATTTTAAATCTTTAAAACTTGGGTTTCTTCTTTTTTAATAGATTGTGGAAAAAATAGTCTACTGCCACTATAACAATATAAAAATAGCGGGTTTGTATTGTGCAAAATTTTTGCTTTCTTTTAACTTTGTGCATCTTTTTTTTTTTAAAAAAACTGAAAGAGGAAGACGAATTTGTCATAGAAATTCTGTTTGACTTCATGATTGTTCAAGATTATTTGGGCCACAGTGCACAGCAAAGCCTTATGTCTCATTATTTTATTCCTCTGTTGACTCTTCACCAACTCCTTCCACCTGGCTTAAGACTTTAGAAAAGTAGTTTCTCAGCTATTCAAGAAGTTCCAGGATCTTGCAATACATTTTTTTTTTAATAAAATTATGATAATTTTCCTGACTTTAATAAGAAAAAAAACATAGTAAATTTTGAAAGGAAATCATAAAAATAATGAGCTACAAATTGACTGTCATACTGTAATCTGATATGATAGCAAGAATGTACCATATAATGTCGTGGTTAATATGTGAATGTGGTGCACTGTGCAAGACAGGTAGTATTCCTTGTTAGGCTATGGTCTGCAATCTGAAACTTACCTCAGTCTTGCCGATCCGTGAATAAGTTGTGTGCTTGCATAGGGGGAATGGGACAGGATGTGTGGACTTGATATGCGAGGCTTTTTTTGCATGTAATTTTTTCTTGTCTTTGTCAGAAAGTAACTTCAGTAAAGGAGTAACACAACTTAAAGAGTTCAGTTCAAAATGACTGTGATCCTATTCCTTTGTATTTCTTGGTTTGTCTCCCATCGTTTGCACCTTCATTATCCTTTCTTCTGTATGCATTTCATCTTCTTGGAGTAATACGTTTCATGACCCTAGGAGTACTCCTTTTTAATACAAAGTAGTAACAAATTTCTGTATGCTTCCTCATGTATAATTGCTTCTCAATAATGGTTCCCCTATGCGGCCTGACAACAGTAGGAGGTGACATTAAAAAAATTGACACCAGACATCCATCCAAATTTACTAATTTGGTCCCCAGTCTTGCAGTTTAGCTTCCAGTGAAAATCTCTGGCTGCTATGTAGGAAAGTTGAGAGTGACCAATATAACACAAAGTTACACACTTTGAATGTTAGGTGGCCACTTAAATGGGTGCAGATTTGAGTGAATAAGCAGTAATTAACAGGGATGGTCCTGCTGTTTGTAATATAGCCACTGCATTTTGTTGTTTCAGTTGGACTATAGTCATGTTACTTTAGAATGAACAACTTACACATCATGATGTTATATTGATCTGTGTAAGGTAATGTTTCTGGTGCATCACATGAAATTAGATTTTTGCAATCTTCTGTATTTTGTTACCAAGGTTTAATATTTTAGAAAAAAAATTTATCTAAGGATCCTCTATAAAGGTGAAATCAATGAGGTTGTAGAAGAGTTGATTTATCTGATCCTTTATCAGATTAGAATTTCATTATCTATGGATGGAAATGGAAAGGAAATTTCTGTGAAAGCCTTTTCTGGGGTGTCAGATAAATGTTTCCAGGATTCAGAAATTACTGCATATATGTGATGTATAGTATGTATGGCAGTTTCTTAATTCTTGGTTTGCATGTGGAATGTATTTATAGTAAGCTGATTTGTCATAAGGCTACATGTGCCAGTAAATTTACAGAGAACTCTGTAACAGCTAACTGAAACTTGCAAAGTAACTGGATGAATGTATTGTTTTGCTGGGTTTTTTTGATTTGTGTCTTAAGATATTGTTAGTAAATGATATGGTTTTCCGGTTATGGTGCTTTCTTTGTAAATGTGCTAGAAAAAAGGAATCACAAAATGCCACATTCATCAAGGCTTCATCAGTGCACCAGTGTTTGTCGTGTTCAAAGCTAGCCATGGTAAAAAGCCTAACTGCAAAAATGCTGTTAGTCTTGAGCCAGGCAGCTTTCTACGGTTTTGCATTAAGTTATATTATATAAGATCTTGTAGTTCATTTCAATGCAAGCAGAAATATATTCATATTTCCTCTTCTTCCCTTAGAGCAAATCCATAAATCCTTCTCTTTTATAGTTAGGCAATGATCTTTTGGCCTGTGTTTTCTCTTGAGAGTCGTAAGGAAAAGTGCTACTGCAGAAAGATGACCAAGCAGGCTGAGTTAATTTCCTTGTGTTTTTCTTTTACTGCCTGTTCATTTCTCACTACCACCACCATATGACAGGTAGCAATGCAATTACTAAGTTAAAAGAACTGGATTTAATGCTTTTTGGAGAGAAAAGACGTAGTTACTTGTTATGCTAATTTTTATATACTGACTCTGTCAGCTTTAACGGCATGTTGCAGTGCGAAAGTGAACTTCATAATCAATTTTGTGTTTTACATAGTTTACATTGCTTTTTACACTCCTCTCTGAAGACCTTTGTGAGGTGAACAAGAGGTAACACTGGTGCTGTGGAGGAGGACTGGCTTGAATATAGTGCTGTTTGTTACTATCTAAAATTGTCCAAAAGCTTTTGTTTTCTATTCAAGGCAGTTAGTATTCTTGGGTTATGCAGGGACTTCCATACAGGGAGAGAGACATGCTAGTCTGTCCATTTCAGCATTCTTTCGTTCAAGTGGCACATGTTTCAGAGAACAAGCTAGAAACTCTGTAGTCCCTAGCTTCCTCCAGGGAAGAAGCCTTACATAGTGCAGTAGTTAAATGCTGCCTTCAAATGTGGAGAGCTAGGCTTGTATGCTGTTCTCAGGCTTCGTGGAGCAATTGTGAATTTATTATTAAGATGTGTCTAAAAAACTGGTTACTGGTATTACTTTTTACACACTGTGATGTTATTGAGATGGCTGTATTTTCGAAATTGTTGCTTTCTTGAGCCATATGATTGTCTTGCTTGCTGAAACAAAAGCTCTTCATCTTGTTGACATGGTGTTTTATTTGACCACCTAATTTGGTTTCCAGGGAGCGAAAGCAACAAGCAATGGAATTGGAAGAAGGAGTCATTCTGGATTCTCCAGTTCTGACTTCTTCATTTTCTGTGGTTAATCGTATGAGAAGAAAAAAAGAAAATAGGCATGTCCGATACACAGAACATACACACCCAGATTTGGAACTTGTGGAAAGCAACAGTGGTAAGAGTATTGTGGTTTTTAAAGTTAATTTCAAATATACATTTTTAAAGGCTAAAGAAAAAGATGATGTAGAAGTTTGATGGCAAAGGGTGACACTAAAAGCAAAAGAAGTCTTATGGTTTTTTTGGTTTGGCTTTTTTCCATTTATGCTATAATGCCTGAGTCAGGAGAAAAAATGTCTTCAGCAGTAGCGGTTATATCAGTTATATGCTCAACACTTATCTCAGCCTGCTACTTTTCTTCATCCATATACACGTGCAAATATAAGTTTTCCACCTGTATCTCGTCTGTAACTGCGAACAAAAAGTTAGGGTCTGAGTTCTGTGCGTAGCTATGTCACCACCTAGTGGAGAATTAAGTAAATGTTTTTTCACATTCAGCAATTATTCTGCAATTAATGTTACTAAAACTTGATAGATATCTAATTCTAGCAGCTACGTGATCTTACTTTTTCTAGTTATGATACACTGTATTTGTTTGGTGTCTAAGTCCTGAAGTATTGTGTGCATTCAATTTCCAAACTTTGTTCTGTAATGTCATAGAAATAGCCCTAATGTATTTTAACTGTGAGAAATATTTTGTGAAATAAGGGACTTTATGCTTGTATTTTAATAATACACAGGAAGTAGAATAAACGATCCAGGTGTTCTTGATATTTTAATTTATCTTGTGGAATTAAAAAAAGTATTCTAAATAATTAGATATATTAATATATTATAAGTCTTGACTAAAAGCCTCTTTTCAAGAATAAAAATAGCACAGCTGTGGGGTGAAGAGGGTGGGCTGGTGATTCATGCTCTTAATTTGGCATGTGTAATTTTAGTGCTGTGGACAGTTTCTCCTTTTCAAACATACCTGCTTTTCTCTATTTTCTGACTAAAAAATAGAACTACTAAATTAAACCAAAGTTGTAATACTTAAGAAATGATGTAAATACCGGTCACAGTCAATGGCTATGAAAAGCTGTTGGTGTCCAGATAAAGGATTACATAGCAGAAAGTTGGTCATGCTTCAGATTTTTTTTACCTTTTCATTATCTTAGCTGATGCAGAAAATTATTCCTATGGATGGTTTACTCTTTAATAGTTTTGTTGCCATATTAACAGGTCAAATATAGACTGAATACATACTTTTAATGTGGTCAGTATAGAAACTGATGTAGTCATGTGTCAGTATTGTTTTATGGCTGACTGGCTGGGCTCATACTTGTAAGAGAAAGGATTAATGTGAAGTACTTGTGAATAATTTGTCACAGTGATACCTCAGAATAAAAATAAGCAGATGTGCTTAGGTTACTGGATGTATTGACATATCAAAACTCATGTTCAGGTGTTTTTAAGATCAGGATCATGGTCTGTCTACACAAAATTATCACAACAGGATACCTAATTTCACCATATGAAAAATGTTTCCTAGAGTTTGGAAAAATTCCACTGTATTCCACACAAGTGAACAGTCGCCATGGAGAAGAGATACTAGTGGCAGATACCTGTGATCAGCAACTGTCCCCTGTACCAAGTGAGTGTATTAATAGATTTAGTTCTAATTCTATTCAAAATAAGACAAAAAATATTATAAAACTGAGGTTTCATCTCTTTAAACAAAGGAGCCAGAAAAAGGATTTTGTGTCTAATCACAGAATTGCTGCCAAAATGCCTATCTTGTAATCTCTGTCTGTATGCCACTAGATATATGATCTAGTGGCATAGCATCAGGGCATAGAGTCAAGAAATAGAAGCTCAGTGCAGCTTTTACTGCAGATATCATATAGTTTAGGCAGCTTACCCAATTGTCTTACACCTGATTTTCCAACTGTATAGGAGATAAAATATTCTAAGAACTGCACTTACTGTCTGACATGAATATGTAATGTTTAGAAACAGTTCTGTTAATTACTCCCTTTTTTTGCAATTGTGAATGTGTACAACTCCTAAGTCCTTCTTCATAAACAGTTCTTAGACAAGAACTTCTTGTGTCCTTGCTATTTTTTCTGTGAAGTGTTTAACTATAAATGACTGCGAGAATCAGCATTTTGGAATCTTTTGTGCGGTCAGGGTTGTGGTGGTTGTAGTTCTTGTACTTTCCCATCATATTACCTTGCCCCAGTTCATTAAACTGAGTAGTGCTGAAGTCCTGAAAGAAGGGAAACTCATCTGTTTGTTTTCCTAACGAAAACACAGGAAGAATAATTGTGTCACCTAAGAAATACACAACGCAGGTATTTTACTATAAATATACTTTATCATGGTTGTACATGCTTTTCTCAGACTATTCATGTTCTGCACTGGGAGTTTGAAAAGCAAATTTTACAATGACTTGTCTTTGTATTGTGATTTTGGGGAGTGTATTCAAATTGGAAACATTTTTCTGTGATAACAGCAGTTTGCTCTTTTATCAAAAATTCTTCTTTTGCCCCCCTTCTCCACTTACCACATAATTTTTATCTGATCCAGGTCCAACTGTTTCCATAAGTACCAATTTTAATTCATGATCTTTAGTTCTGTGTTTGTACCATCTGTATTAGTGAAGTAAGATACTATAATGTGTATGTAACTTACTGTGAGCTTCTTTCTACTTGTAAAGATAAACTGAGGATGGGAGGCTATCCTGTCCCAAAGCCATCTTTTAACTTGGCTGCAGTTGTTGCAGAAACAATTGGACTGGCTGTTCAAGAGGAATCTGTAAGTACTATTCCCAGAGTTCTTACATAACCACCTTTTTGTGCCAGTTGTTTTCAAAACCAGGATTTTTCTCTTTTACATTAAAATTCTGCAAAAGTGTTCCGAGTGCCAGTAAGCTCACTTCGGTTTGCTTTTGCTTACTCATTATAAAATTGCTCTATCAAGAAGAGATATAACTGTGCTGACCTGTCTGGGGGTTCGGGAGGAGGGTAGGGGTGTGGTTCCTGCTGTGTATAAAACTTCCAAGTTTAACTAAGACAGTGGACTAAATCCTTGAGTCTGCCAAACTCCCTTTGTGGAGTAATTAAGTCTAAGACACCATAAAAGATAATTTGGTGATGAGACTGGTGACTCGGGTGAGATTATTTCACATTTTTGATGGGCAGCTACAGTGAAAAGGTTAGCGTGCAGACTGGGCTTTTTTGTGTGCGCACATTTGAATGGTGAAATTCTTTAATATCCATAAGATTTCTTTAAAGTTGCTAGTCTAAATTTCATCTCTTTTATTATTTTTCAGTTTTGAATGGTTCGGTTTGAATTGGATCTTCAGAGTATTTATGTGCAAACCTAGCATATTTCTAATTTTTAATTTTAAGAGCTTCTCACGCTTCATTTCTTTGTTTTCCTTCACCACTTGCAAGGAGTCCCAGAGTGTATTAAGTCCTCCCTGCACTAATACTGTTATGAGCCAGGCCCCAGAGAGCATGCAGTCTGAAGACTCAAGAAAACATCCAGCTTCTGAATCAAGAAATGATGACAACAATTTAGGGTGTGTTTTCACTTGGTTATAATAATATTGTTTTAAGCAGGCTTATATGAAGTTTTAGTTTTAGTAGAATTTCAAACCTTCCAGCAGTTTGCTTTAGAAGTACAGATATGGAAATAAATATTTTCATATTATTCAGGCTTCTTTCATGTAAATAACATTAGAAGCAAAGGAACTGAATGGAAAAACTGTGGACTTCATTTTCAGACTTCTGATTTGGGCTTTCTATGTACACAGTCCAGTCCCTCCCTCACTGACTTCTTGTTATTGCAAGGTATCTTCTGAGGCCCATAAACCTGGAGGTCAGGGGCCTGGAGCTGGGGTAGGAAAATGATCATAAAACTTCTTTGCTGACTAGGTGTCATACCAATTGACTGTCGCCCTTCCCACTCTCCTCAGGATGTTGTGGTCTAAACTGAAAATTTTTTTTAGCTCCTATTTGTCATCTTAAATGTATGTTTTATTGATGACAGGTAAAAAACAGGCTACCTGAAAGAAGCTTGCACACGTTTCCTTCACTTGCAGAAGCTTTGAGAATCTGTTGCTATTTGAGATCTATGTCTATAAGATCTATACAAGAACCTAGATAGACTACTATTGCAACCATTCTCACTTTCTTTCCATTTCACTGCATTGAAAGGTAGGGAGGTCCTTTGGTAGAAGAGATTCCTAGGTAGGCTTAATTCTATCACAGAGTCACAGAATGGTCAGGGTTGGAAGGGACCTCTGGAGATCACCTAGTCCAACTCCCTGCTAAAAGCAGGTTCTCCTAGAGCAGGTTACACAGAATCACCTCCAGGTGGGTTTTGAAAGTCTCCAGCGAAGGAGACTCCACAATGTCCCTGTCCTCAGTTCTCAGTTGCATATGGAACAGAATTTCACACTAAAATGAAGGACAAAGTCTGCATTTTGTTTGCCTTTTATGGCTCTAAGTGCAACAGTACTTATTCCTAGACGAAAAATTTATTTTCTTTTTTCCTTCTGTTTTCAGTTAATACTAGCAGCTCTTGACAGCTTTAAAGCAGATCACTGATAGAAAACTTAAGTATTTGTACATCCCTTTCTCTCCTCCCAGCCCCCTGTGTCCACTAGAAAAATACCTCATCTCTCATTATATTCAGTCTTCCAGATCCATCTCAGAACACTCCACCACATGTTGACTGGGATTCTCGGGTAGCCTCTCCTGTTTTTGGAGCTTCTAGCAGTATGAAGAACACCACAAGTACAAGTCATGCCCCTTGTATTTTAGATTCAGGATTGAAGCCTAATCTCAAAACCAATCTCTTCAACAATCCTTCCAGTTCCAGATCTCATAAAAGTAGATCAAAATCTGAAGATGTTGCTTTTGTTGCACCACTGAATCTTGGAAAGGAAGTCAACTCAGTTATCAGCCAGGCCTCTATCAATAGGCAAGTGGTTGTGAAAAAGAATGCTAATGAGGCTGTAACGTGTGTTGGAAACACTTGCACAGCTAAAAATGAGGCGATCAAGAGTGATTTCCTTCTTGTACACCAAAAGCAGCTAGAAGGCAGGTGTGCTAAGAGAAAGAAAACTGAAGATGAGCAAGCAATTAGCTGTGAAAAAACATCCTTCAACAAAGAGAACTCTATACCCTTTCGATCAGATGTTCAGAATATTAATGGGGAGCATACTGTTGATAAGCCCTTGGACCTGTCTGATCGCTTCTCTGGAGTTCGTTGTCAAGAGAAAAAACAAGGAAGTGAGGAGACCTGTAAAAGTAGACTGAAACAGGTGACTCTGCATGATGTTTTTTCACAGCTAGGGAAGCCCATACCTGAAGGTTCATCATCCATTCAAAATGCCAACAATGAGAGCTGTTTGTTTGGCAGAGATTTACAAGACAAATCCTATATACAAGAGGCGAAGCTGGGTAAAACATTCCCAGATAAGAAAAAACAGATTCAAATGAAAGAAGAAGTTTCTCCCTTCAAAATTATACCACTTCCAAGTTCTGCAGAGATAGAACAGCTTTTTGATGATGTGAAGGTATGCTTTTCTGACTTTCTTCTCCTTTGAAATATTATATATAAGTTTTGGGAGATAGTAAAATTGCAATATGTTGTTAGGTTGCCAGTGGCCATGTACAAAATAGAAAGAAAACAAGGACAGGACATGAAGAGTCTGAACCAGCATCTGTACTTCAACCAAACCCTTGTAGACTATCAAAAAATAAAGCACTGCAAAATGAGCAAGGTAACTTGATGAAATGTTCCTTTTATTGCTGCCCTGCCCACATCCAGCTTGTGCTATGGTTCAACAAAATTTTTCATATCTTCTTTTCTCCTACTTCAACGACTTCCTCTGTTCTGCTTCTAATTCAGCCCTATTCTATTCAGAATTTCTCAAGATCACCCCCTACGTTTTCAATCTGTATCTTCCTGGCATGCTTTTGCCACTATATAATATATTATTGGCATTCAACTGTAAGCTCAACAGGCTAGGAATCTTGTTCTTTCTTGTTTATTTAGCATGGTTTACTGCAATGCGTGAATAACAAATACTGAAATAAAATCTCCGAGGTTTGAGTTTAAACTGTCAATATCAAATGCTTGAAAACTGTACTTAAGTATAAGGGTAAGCCATTTCATTAATATTTTTCATTATTGCTGATGATCTGTTAAAGAAATTTGTACCTTTTAATGATGATGAACAAATGCTGCCAAATACTTTTCCTAGGAAGAGTTTAATCATCTTTCCTGTTAAGTGATCCCAGTCTGAAAATTTAAGTGGTGTTGTAGAGTCACTGCTTCTGTACTCCTTAGCTGAGCTGTTAAACTGCATACTTTATTTAGAAATACTTACATTATGAATTTTAAAAAAATCTGTCATTAGTTGGTGTGGCCAGGTAGCTTGGCATCTAAACCTCTACTTCAGTAATAAATCAAGAGCGATCTCTGGAACAATAGCCAGATATTTTTGTGCTTGTTTGTACTTTAAGACCTGACTTCCACATTCTTACCAATCTAATTCTATAGTGAACCAGCTAGGGAAGCCACCCTGCTGGACCTGTTGTTTGTGAACAGAGAAGGACTTGTGGGTGGTGTGATGGTTGGAGGCTGCCTTGAGCATGGTGATCACAAAATGATAGGTTTTGATTCTTGGAGAAGGAGGGGAGTTAGCAGAACTGCTACCTTGGGCTTCTGGAAGGCAGACTTTGGCCTGTTTACGAGAGTGTGGGAGGCAGTCCTGAAGGGCAAAGGAGTCCGGGAAGGCTGGATATTCTTCAAGAAGGAAATACTGAAGGTGTAGGAGAAGGTGGTCCCCAAATGCCAAAAGGCAAGCCAGCAGGGAAGACTACTGGCCTGGCTGAACAGAGAGCTTTGGCTGGAACTCAGGGAAAAAAGAGAGTTTATGACTTTTGGATCAAGTCATCAAGGGGCAGGCAACTCAAGAGGACTACAAGGATGTCAGGTGGTTATGCAGGGCGGAAACTAGAAGGGCCAAAGCCTAAGCGGAACTTAATCTGGCTACTACCATAAAAGACAACAAAAAGTGGTTTTATAAATACATCAGCAACAAAAGGAGGGCTCAGGAGAATCTCCATTCTTTATTGGATGTGGGGGTGGGGTGTGTGTGGGGAAACAGTGATGAAGGAGGAGGAAAAGGCTGAGGTACTTAATGTCTTCTTTAATGGTAAGACCAGTTGTTCCTGTGGTATGCAGCTACCCAGCCCCTTGAGCTGGAAGACAGGGATGGGGAGCAGAATGAAGCTCCCATAATCCAAGGGGAAATGGTCAGTGACCTGCCATGCCACTTAGACATGCACAGGTCTATGGGGATGGGTGGTATCCACCTGAGGGTACTGAGGGAGCTGGCAGAAGTGCTCACCAAGCCACTATTAATCATTTATCAGCAGTCCTGGCTAAACAGGGAGAACCCAGTTGACTGGAAGTTAGCAAATGTGATGCCCATCTGCAGGAAGGGCTGGAAGAAGAATCTGGGAAACTACAGGCCTGTCAGTCAGACCTCAGCGCCGGGGAAAGTTATGGAGCAGATACTCTTGAGTGCCGTCACATGGCATGTACAGGATACTGGAGGGATCAGGCCCAGCCAGCGTGGGGTTATGAAAGGCAGGTCCTGCTTGATGAACCTGAACTCCTTCTATGACAAGATGACCCACCTAGTGGATGAGGGAAAGGCTGTGGATGTGTCTCCCTGGACCTTAGTAAAGCCCTTGACACCGTCTCCCACAGCATCCTCCTGGGGAAACTGGGTGCCCATGGCTTGGGCAGGTGTACTCTGTGCTGGGTTAAAAGCTGGCTGGCTGGCCGAGCCCAGCTGGTGGTGAATGGAGTCACATCCAGCCGGGGACTGGTCACAAGTGGTGTTCCCCAGGGCTCAGTGCTGGGGCCAGTGCTGTTTAGTATCTTTATCGATGATCCGGACAAGGGGATCGAGTGCCCCCTCAGTAAGTTTGCAGGTGACACCAAGTTGTGGGGGAGCGTTGACCTGCTGGAGGGCGGGCAGGCTCTGCAGAGGGATCTGGACAGGCTGGATCAATGGGCCGAGGCCAGTTGTATGAGGTTCAACAAGGAGCAGGGCCGGGTCCTGCCCTTGGGTCACAACAACCCCGTGCAATTCTACAGGCCTGGGGAAGATTGGCTGGAAAGCTGCCTGGCAGAAAAGGACCTGGGGGTGTTGGTTGATGGCTGGCTGAGTATGAGCCAGCAGCATGCCCAGGTGGCCAAGAAAGCCAATAGAATCTTGGCTTATATCTGAAACAGTGTGGCCAGCAGGGTTCCCTAGTGATTCTCTCCTTGTCCTTTGCACTGGTGAGACCACACCTCAAATACTGGGATCTATTTTGGGCCACTCGCTTCAAGATGGATGTAGAGGCGCTGGAGGCATGTCCAGGGGAGGGCAACAAAGCTGGTGAAGGATCTTAGAGCATGAGTCTTAGGAGGAACAGCTGAGGGAACTGGGGTTGCTTAGCCTGGAGAAGAGGAGGTGCAGGAGGGACCTTACTGCTCTCTACAACTCCCTGAAAGTAGGTTGTAGGCAGGTGGGTGTTGGTCTCTTCTCCCAAGTTAGAAGCAACAGAACAAGAGGAAATGGCCTCAAGTTGTGCCAGGGGAGATTTAGGTTGGATATTAAGAAAACTTTTTCACTGAAGTGGTGGCGAAGCATTGGAACAGGCTGCCCTGGGAAGTGGTTGAGTCACCATCTCTAGAGGTATTTAAAAGATGTGTAGATGTGGTACTTAGGGTCGTGGTGTAGTGATGGACTTGGCAGTGCTAGGTTAATGGTTGGACTCGATGGTCTTAAAGGTCTTCTCCAGCCTGAATGATTCTATGAGTGTCTTCTATACAGTATTAATACTACCTGATTTACACAATACAGAGATTTTTATTTGTGAGAGTATTTTATATATTGCATCTCTCATACAAATACAAAGGAGTGGTGTGCTCCGTAAGTACGAGAAAAAACTTACATCTATTTCTAACTCTTCAGAAAAAATATGATTTATACCAAATGAGCATGGTTTGCGAAAAATCAATCCCTGAACCCAAAGATGACTTGATAAAAGGAAAGCTGACTTATAATTTACACACTATATGATGCTGTTGGCAGCATTTTTCTGATTATCTGTCTTTTTTTTTCTCCTCATGTTCTCTGCATCCAGACCTGAAAGATAAACCTTTAGAAAACCTCCAGTGGAGCACAGAACCAGGAGCTGACCTTTCACAGTACAAAATGGATATTACTCTGATTGATACAAAGGTAAACTTGTATAACAAGTCTGCATGTTCTATGATACTGAAAAAAGCCTACAAAAGTAGTACCATGAACTTTATTCTGGGCAGACAAAACGCACTTTCTAACAAAAATCTACATTCAGCTCATTTGATATTTGTTTGCATTCATGAAATGCTTGTTTATGCATAGTACGTTACAGTTAACCCTAAAACATCTCCAAAGTCTAGTTGTTTGATAAGCTCAGTCAGGTGGCTACTCAATATGAAACTGATGTGTTTGGAGGTTGTTTTGTGTTTCTTTTAAGCAAAAAATAGTGTTCTAAGTATGTTACGAAAATGTGCAGAAAATAACTATTATCTTTCTTTGATTTGGGTGCAGGTTGGTTATTAGGATCTGTGAGAATTTTCCTGAAGTCTGTTCATTTTGTCTCACTTAAAGGCTATCTTAAAATCTTATTAATTTGACTGAGTTTTAATTTTTGTATGTTTCATTGTTACTTTTTATCTTTGTAGAATTTAACACGAAAGATTTGAAGGCATTTCTTGCCCGTCAAGTAGTGTAATCCACCAGATAAATGCTTCACATTTGAATTTCAAAACTTGTTACCCTTTTACCTAGACTTTGTCTTTATCATGCAGACATTACTGCAAAAAAAAAAAAAATCACAGAAAGTGTCCAAAAAGATGCCAGTAGCTGTTGTGAAAGTTTTTCAGCTACTCAGCAGTGGCACTGACTACACCAGTTAATTCTGAGTGCAATTGTTGTGTTTGCTTTTTTTATTTAGGGTGGTTCTCAGTCAAGAGTTGGAGAGGAAGTTGTTGATATGGATTATACATATGTTAGTGAAAGTGTGCTATTAAAAAAGAAGAATCAAGAGCAAAACCAGGAAAGCAGTCCTAGTAAGGCTTTTATTCTTTTCCTTTTGGTTTGCTTTTTCCTCCTAAAAAAAAAAAAAAAAAAAAAAAAAGTAAAGGGCATTTCTTTCCCTGTATGAATACATAGTAGAAATTGGTTTGCAGTAAAAAAGCACTGATCTATTTTTGTAGATTACAAAGATCAGTCTGTTTCCTAGTAGAATCAGTGGTTGTTGTTGCGGTTTTTTTACCTTTAGATTAAGAAAACAATAGGATTTGTGCTGAGGTGGAGCCAGTAGCTATGCTTTTACAGTGGTTGGAGTTAAATATTTAACCATATAATAGTTCTGATCTCACCTACAACAATCACTCTTACAACAAACAGCTTTGAAAGTTTGCTGTGTAATCATATAAGACTTTCTATGGGAAGACTTAATTTCATTTCTAATGACATATAAATAGTACTAGTATATTTAATATAAATCCAGATATGTTTATATCACATTTAATGTATGGTATGCGGTGAATCATGGCTGCAGGGCAGTGACTTTTAATGGTGTGTTTTGTTTTTCTAAGCTGTTGTAACTTGATCACATTTCTGTAGTTTATCTCTTACCCACAGAAAGTACTTCCTTCTGCTTGGATAACTCCCTAATTACAAGAACAAAAATTTAATGTATCCATTATTAAGGTTAAAGGTACATCAGAGTGATTCAGCAATTAATCAAATTTTAGAAATGGGATCCAGGTATCTTTATGAAAAATAAATTAGCATTAGCCACATTTGAAAGATTGACAGAGAAGTTGCAGAAAAAATAAATGCACAGCTGATGTTGAGTTAATCTGTACTGGAGCAGGAAGTAAACCTTAGTTCTTTTGTTATACTTTCAATCAGAATGTGCTTTCTTGACTTAAATGTTTGAGAGACCGATTTGGATGTTCATTATGCTTTTTGTAATAGGAGGAGGAAAAACAATTAATGATACCTTAACAGACTTGTTTGATCGGACAAGCCATGAAGAATATGAATCCTGCCTACTAGAAGATGGTCCTTCTGCTTGTGATGAAAAAGAAACTCTTCATGATGAAGAGCAGGATAAGGGAGTAACAGCAGCAAACAAGAAACTAAAGAGTAGGATTTTTTTTTTGCCTTTATTAGCCTGGTTAAACTACAAAAGTTGATTTTTAAATCAGCTCTGTTCTCTAGGAACAAATATGCCAAATAAACCATCAGTTCATTTTTCATAAATTCATGGGAAAACTTTCATTGCAAGGACATAACATAAACAAATATGAAAATTATTTTGATAGCTTATATTGATATTAGATGGGATATGTAACGGAAGTTAGCATAGGAGCTGTACAGCAGAGTGATGCTCACAGGAAACACCAGTATTTGGTTGCAGATTACTTGTGTCCTTTCTTCTCCTTATCCGAGGTTCTGTCAAAGATTTTTGCAGTATTTTGAGCAAACTTTCCTTTGCTATTTTGCTTATCTTTTTCACTTGTCTTGCTGCTGTTTTCTTTGTACGCCAGAAATGCTTTTTGATCACTGGTTCAATCAGTTCTGTAGTATTTTTAGTATCTGTTTGAATCTGTTGTCTCAAGCTGAATGTACATGGCATTTTTGTGTTTCTTAATAGCTGGCTGATAATTTCACAGATGTTTCTCCAGGGAGTCTGTTAACCTTATATAACACGTAATTTTTTGTTTTGCATGTATATTTACAGAACATGAGGATAAACAAGATAAGGCCAAGCAGAAAGCTTTTGTGGAGCCTTATTTCAAAAGTGATGAAAGGTAATTTAGCTTGTTCTGTATAGGCATTTTTAAGGTTCTTTATATCCTCCCTATAGGGAACTTGTTCTTCTGTAAAATAAACATGTTTCTGCATAACATACGAGTGGCTGAAAATGCACAGGTAAAAGTTCTACTGAATTAGATAAAATTATCAGACTAAAGCTGGGGCAGGAGGGAAAAAAAAAACCACATTGAGAATCACACTAGCTGAAGGGAAGAGATTGCCTCTTCTGATTTTTTTATAATTTATTGAATGCAGGATTTTATAATCCATGCTGTTTCTTACGAGCATGTAATCATGCATGAGTTTACAAGTAATCCATAGGCTTTTTGCTCATACAAATAAAAACCTTTCCTTCTCTAGTATTTTTGCCCCTTTTTCTAGGCAATAAATGAGTAATGTGTAACAACTGTACCTCTTAGTGCTTCCTCTGTCGTCTTTCAGTATAATCATCTCTGGTAGTCTGAATACCAAGCCCTTCAGTTAAATAGTTGTTAGCTTTTTTTTACTTCAGCATGTTTTATTTGTAGAGAAAAACATGTTTATTGTTTTGTGAGCAGATAAGTTGAAGAGAATCTGTTCTGTTCTTAAATGCCAACATACGTTCCTCTTGCAGAAATCAGTGCAAGCACAACAGTGTCTCAGACAAAATAAATATTCTACAGAAGATTTATATTTGGGTAATTTTAGTCTAGTAATTACTTCCACACTATGAAAAGCCATAATAATGAAACACACATATCGGGTTATGTAAAAGATCATACTACAGTTAAAAAATCATGGAACATGGAACAGGTTTAGTTACAAAACTAGTCCCATTCAGCTGTAAATGCAGTATGATTTGGGTTTGCAGGTATTTTCTGATATTTTTTTTTCTTGACACTGTCCGTCATTTTGTTCTACATGTCTGGAAATCTCCAGTTTTTAGAAGAAATAAATTTACTATTATGTGAAAATATTTTTGTTTTTCAGAAAGAATACTGTGTTAGATTTTCCTCATATTGAGGTTATTCGAAAAAAAGAAGAAAGAAGAAAATTGGCTGGCCATACTTGTAAGGAATGTGAAATAGTAAGTAGTGCTTTAAAATTTGGTCAGTCTTTCATTCTCCTAACTCTGCTAGCATCTAAATGCTAAGGTCCTTTGAAATTATGAATATGGTTGCATCATCATCAGTACCTACAGCAGCAGAAAAATAAGTGGTTACAAAAGTTGTTTTACTGATTTTGGGGGTTGTTAGTTTGTTTTTACTCTAGTAACTGCATATAACTTAGTCTTAAATTCTTTTGTGTATCTGTATGATAAAACCTTCTCACATCACAGTTCCAGTAAGATTTCTGCTAATAAAAAATACATTAGCTAGTCAAAGAATGACTACAAATTTCTAAGCTTTAGCTCAAAAGCTGTACTGACATTTACAGGTACTGGAATAAGTACATTTTTTAGGTCCTATTGTACCTCCATATATCTATATCTTGATTTGGGTTTTTTTCCGCCCTGTGTTTTCTGGGGTGTCTGTGTTTTCAGATAATTACACTTGCATAGGTGCCAATGTGTATATATGTGCAAATACATGCAAAAATGTTTACAATAGCACATTAAAAAGTATGAAATTTTAGGTTTCATGTTACATCTTCTTTCCTCCCTTTCAAATTGTTAAAATGCTTTCAGATACTTGGTATAGAGATAAAATATTGAAGTAATTACATGGGTAATAAGGACATACTTCATTTGGTCATTAATTGACTTCCAGGCTGAAGTTAATTAGGTGATGATCTAATACATTATGACTTGCCAGAAGAGTGGATTAATGACTGAATAATGATGGATTCTCTGGAATCTTTTCACTTAATTTCCACACCTATATAGAACCAACGTTTTTCATAGATTCTCGTGCCATTCACTTTATAGTCAAGTCACATTTATTTAGCTGAAGAAATTTATTGGAGTATATTTTTAACAAAACACATTCCTGAAAAATAGTTTTGGTAAAACTCATTAATAAAAAGAGTTTGAAGGAAAAAAAGATGTTGGAAAAAAACCACAAAACAAAACTAAAAATACCCAAACCTTTAGTCTCTTTCTTGGCCAGAGAACTGTGTGTTAAGTGTTTTAATTTCTTGTTTCTGTAAGCTACAGATCTTCTCCTCTTGGCAAATCCAGTTATTGTTACTTTCTGGCAAGTCAGAGTGGTAACTATGGTGTTTGGAACATTTACAGGCCTAATTTTACAATATTAGGTTTCTATGTTAAACTTCAGAAAACTTTTGGTTTGTTTTTTTGTTGGGTTTCTTTTTTTAAGTCTCTGCCATTCAAGATTAATGTCTTGGCGTGTGTGGAATGTTTGGCTGTGTCAATGCACCATCATAAAATTAGCTTTGAATTAAATGCCTATGGAAGAAGGGAGTATTAGACAAAGTGTAAATGTTGCTTTAAAAAAGTCTTGGCTTACTTATTAGTCATACGGCTTTGAAAAGTCTTCAAATTCTGAGGAAATATTTAGGGAGTGGGTAGAAATCAGTAGATTGTTTCTGGCCATGTGCTGCAAGCAGTATGAGTGGGGAGAGTGACCTGTCATTCTGAGACGATGTTATCTTCTGCTGATACCAGTCCTTTAAGTCCTTATCTTAAAACTTTGTCGAGGCATCTCAGTCACTTCTCAGTGTAGAACGTTTGATAAAGAGGCCTTGTTTTGGTTTGTTACGAGTTTGCAATTCGATCAGAAAAATTGTATGCAGAGTTATTGTAGCTTGTAAAAGTACCATTTGTTAGTGTGGTGATTAACTCTAGCTACACTTCAGATAAGCAGGAGAGTCAGATGATTTTATATACATTTAGATTACAGAAATTACTTTGTAAGTAACTTTGTGCTAAACCGAGAGGAACGTTTTAAGGGTTTGTTCTCTTTTTGAGACTGTACATTGTAGAGTTCTGTAAATAATTCTTTTACAGTGAAGACACTGCAGGATGAGACTTTGCTTATCTTTTCACATGGAAAAGCCTAACCTGAATTTTTTGTGTGGATTGAAAATGCTGTGGGTGAGATCAATCTAGAAAACAGCTGAGAGACTTTTTGCTGTTTAGCAGACATATGTAGCTTTCTCATTATGTGTCAATTCTAATAGATTTCTAAACAGGAAAAAAAAATTACTGGTTTCTTTTGAATACATGCTTAGCTTGATTACTGATTAGTCTTTTTATTTTCTGTTCCTACAAAACTACTGTATTTTTCATTGTTTGATCCTCAAATATTCCCCATCAATCATAAACATTTTAATTAAAAAAAAAAAATGCAGCACACAGCAAACTTCTAGCAGGCTGATTTCTAAAATTCCAGGCTATTTACAGTACAAACATAAGGTGCACTGTTAATTATGCTTTAAAAAGACTCAGCTATTATTCTATCTGGTTTACATAGATAATGTAGAATTCTTACAATTTTGTTGACTTAACACCATGTCGTTTCCTAACTTTGATCAGTGAAAATTGATGTGTGCTAGATGATAATTACCTGTTATTCTTCTTTCATTAGTCTCTAAATCTTTAACTGAGTGACACAGACATTTTTCCAGCCAGGTGTCTGAAGTCCATCTGCATAAGTGACCCTACTCTGACTCAACCGCCAAGCTACTAATAGCCACTTAAGTTCTGGTCTTGGCATAGACTTTTTCCTGTTTAAGACAGTAGCAAATGTTTTCAAACAAAGTGTCTCCAAATTCAATGACTGAAGGGGGTTCTGCTATCACGAGCGTGGGAGTATCCTTATAGACAACACATTTTGAAGAACCTTTCACTAGGGACTCATAACCGTTCCTCAATATTATCTATGGATCTGGCAGTTTATTCTATCCTGCATACCAGGACTTCGCAGTAGACAGACCAGTAATACGAAGTTTTGGGTACAGCCTGCTAACATCCTGAATCTTGACCAGGAGGCCCACGTGTTACTAGATCATTCCTGTACTAATAAGGGCTTAAAGAGCAGAATTATGTTCTGGTGTCACACTTTGTAGAATGGCAAGAAATATGAAATTATATTGGAGGAGAAGAAAGTGTACCTCAGTTTCATGCAGAGCTGCAGTTTCCACAGGCTATAGAATCACAAAATGAAATGAGTCTGCTCTTCCTATTTTGTGCAGTATTGTCACTGACTTTTTGAAAGCTGTAATTATTCTTTTTCTATACACTAATGAATAATTAATATCTCACAATTTTTTTGGAGGAGGATTTTTATGCCTATTTTAGACTTTCCCTGCCATCTAGTAGGAAAAAAGGAATTCACTAGTGTACTTTACGATTCCAAGTAGGTAGGTTTTCTGAAACACTACCGGTAGATGGGGACAGGAAGTAATCACTATTGACAGGTATATTCTGTTCCTTTTCTCATTACCTCAGTCTAGATCACTTTCCAGCTGATTGAATGAGGTTTTAAACTTGAGTTTGCCTTTTTGAAATATAACACTATCATTTCAGTAGAATTGTTTTACCACTTTTACGAGGGTCAGGTTTTTTGTGCAATCCAGACTGACTTGGCTTGCCACTTGAGGCAAACAGTGCATGTGCTTTCAAAAAATTTTGGCAGTCTATGGTACTGAAGTACAGATTGGTACTTAGAATCACAAACTAAACCAGTAGAAAACTGCATTAAAAATCCCTGTCTTTCTACAGCGCTACTCATGGCAACACCCAGCAAGAAAGTTTGGAGAATATATATACTATTCTTGTTGCAGCTCCCAGTAGAGCTGACAGGGATGAAAGAGTAGCTAGCTGATTTACTATATACTTTAGAGAATGCCCAGCTGGCAGATAGTTTCTAGAGTCCCAGTGTCAAGTCAGCTAATTAAACTAGCTCTTTATTTACTCCTAATTTGAGGGTGATTAAATAGGAAGTATTTTGACTTACGTTTGCTGTTATTACTGTAAAATACACTGGAGATAATTCTGTGGCATGATTTTGCAGTGCATTTATCTACTTTCCTACTTTATTTGTAAATGCAAGCTGAAACTTAGTTTTTAGAAAATTCCCATCTATCTCAACACCTGCACTACTTAGCTTTGTAAAATCAGTCACTAAAACTGTTGACATAAGTAATTGTACACATGCCTAAACCTTGTACCTATGGTATGTTAAAAGGTATAAAGCTAGCAAATTTGCCACCATAGATTATACTTATCTGTAAATTCAGTAAGCTTTTAGGATAATGGCCAGGTGTTTGTCATTTGGATAACAAATTTCTGCTCTTGGCTGTCCTCACCATTATTTTTAGATAACTGCGTTAATAAACAGTGATTGACGATGTCATTGTGCAAAGCAGTTGCTCTGTATGTATGAATTTGTTAACTTGGATCTTTTTTCCTAACATTCAGTATTATGCAGACATTCCAGAAGAAGAGAGAGAAAAGAAACTAGCTTCCTGTTCAAGACACAGATTTCGCTACATTCCTCCAAATACACCTGAAAATTTCTGGGAGGTTGGATTTCCTTCCACCCAAACTTGTGTGGAAAGAGGTTTGTGCAAAAAAGGCTTATGAAGGACTTTTTAAAGCTGACTTCCCCCCACCCCAAAATGGTTCCCTGAAGTTATCTCTAGTTCATAAAGCAGCCTTTCTCAACCTGTCTTGTTGAGGTCTGTTTACTTATTGACAGCCATTATTCTGAATAAATATGGTCTTTTTTTAGCAGCTGCTGTACTACTAGAAGGGAATATAAGGAAACTTTCTTAGAGCCTAGATAGAGAGGGCAGAAATAATTGGGATTTTCATAGAACTTAATTAAAACCCTACATGTCTTTGAACCAAAGCAAGAATTGAGTCAACAATTTGAGTCAAAGGCTGAGGGATTGTACTTACTGAGGCAGCACTGTTGATGTCTTTGTATCTTTAGAGCTCCATAGTACCACATGATAATGGAAATGTTGAATGTAGGGTGTGATTAAATAGTTTTTAATACATATACCCTGCTTGTTAGTGACACGCAAAAGCTGTTGGGCTTTTTTTTCCACTCTGCTTCACAGAAGATTGTTCTTTCTTTCCTAAATAAGTCTAGTAAATTCTAGAGCTTGGTATAAAAATGAGTTTTTACTAATGGTGTTAAAACGTGGTGAGTTTGTAGTGTACTGTATGTAGATTTCTTCAGAAGTGATGAAACTCTGAGGTAAGAAGCCCTGTGTGAACTCTGAGTTATATCTTTATTTGTTCATGCTCTTAGCTGTGAAGCATTAATCTTCACTTATTTTTATCTGTTCTAATAACAGTTTCAGGTCAGGCATAGGAAATGTCAGAGATGTGTGTGTCGTCTTGTGTGATAGTGTTGCAGTATCATCCTTAATCTTTCAGAATGGGGAGCCTTGATTTTTAGGGACTTAGCAATTTTCTTAGTGCAAATCATAGGGCTTAAGATATATTGAGTCGTGTTCATTTAAATTTTAAACTGTATTTCCAGGAAATATGTGTATTCCAAACACTGTTCAGAACTTTAAGCCTCACCTGCATTGTGGGGGCAAATGTCAAATTTGCTCTTGAAGCCCTAGTCAAGTTCTCCCTTCTTAAATATCCACGGCAAAGGGTTAGGCTAGTCACAGAATCTGCAGGCCATTAAGCTTCCTTGGGCTTGGTTAGGCTTCAGGAAAATGGTTCTTTGTTTTCCCATTAATATGTCTCTGGTATCACATAAGGAAAAGTAAATCCCTCAGTCCAGCTAGCCAGCACCTCAGGAGCACTGCTGAATTGCCACTTCCTTTGTGAAGTCTTTTTCCTCTCTTGTGTATCCAGTTAAACAGGGCATTTGGCTGAGGCTAATACATTCTTACTTTAAGTAATGAGAGTTCTCACCACTCTAGAACCACCTTTGGTTCTCCCTCATTATCTTTCAAGATGAACAAATCATAGTCCTTCCTCTTCCAACCTGGTTGCCTTTTACATGTTTCAGCCAATGAGAAAGCTGGTTTAAGCTAGGTACGTCCACTTACAACTTCAGAGGATTGAGATATCCTGTTAGGGAGATTGTTACTACACGTTTAGAATCTACTTGCAACCTTGTTAAAAATAGCATCTTGGCTATCTCCTTGTTTTGCTAGAGTGAGAGCTGTTCAGTTGTTAATGGTCCTCAACAGCATGTCAGAGGCAGGCTTGATCAGCTCTTTTTTGGTAAAAATCCATATTTACAAAAATGCAGCAGGAACACCAGAACGAGTTCCCATGATGAACAATTACAGCTGTCACTCTGAAGTAGCAGGGTACAGAGGATGTGTTTTCTACTTCTTACGGGTATCTTGAACCAACTGTGGTTTGCTGGGTTTCTTAAAAAAACCTGAGTTGCGTAGACAGCATTTTCCAACTATGAAGTAGGAATCTGCTAATCTCACTTCAGCGGATGTTAGTGCTGATGAGCAGTAATGGTTTGACAAAAGCCAGGTGCTGTAACTGATTTGCATAAAATGCTTACTATCAGTGTTAGCTAAATTGAGCATGTTATGGAAATTTTCTATATACTTTTCTTAACAGAGTGCTTTCAAGGTGTGTTTGATCTATAGGTTCATGTTTGGCTTTTTCCAGATTGACAAGTCTTTAATAAACAAGAATGCCCTCCAGGCAGAGGGGTATACTGTGTAACCCACAAAGCACATGTGCCTGAAGTTTTCTCTGTATGACTAGGAAATACATTTTTAAAAGTAATGTTTATTAGTCAACTGAATTTGCAGTACCTACATACCTTGTTACTCTTATGTAAAATCTTCTGTAGAAAAGGCGATGAAAAATGCAATTTTGGTTTGAATAGCTGAACAATTGATAGTTTCCATTCTCTTCGATATTATCTGTCTCTGTTGCATTACTATGCAGTCATCTACTAGAAAGCAGCTGAGTGTTTTTATTCATGATAATGTACCCTGGGTTCTCTAATTTTTTGTCAAGTGAGAACCAGTTGCCATAAAAGGAAAGAAAATTCACAAGTTATTTTTTGAGGGTAAACAAAAAATAAAACTTTAAGTTATGCATGTTTTTATATTGTGTTTCTTAACTCAGATTTTTTTCTTATTCTTTTAAGGCTATATTAAAGAGGATCTGTCTTCCTGCCAACGTCCAAAAAGACGGCAGCCTTATGCCGTAATGTTTTCTCCGAAAGGCAAAGAGCAGAAGACATAGGATAGGGAAGTAAGGCACGCCAACTTGAAGAGTATCTTTCCTGTCCTCGGATATTTATAGTTAATATAAACTTGAAATAAAGAACTGTGTTTTTCCACAATGATAGATAAATAGTTTCATTAAATATGTAAATTTTATAAAATTAATTTGAAAAGCTGATGTACCAGGAAAGAAAACTATTTAATGTATGTTTGTTTCATATTGTGTTAATACATTTTGTATTAATTTTCACACTTGTCAGACAATGAGTTTCACCTTTTTTTTGTGTCTTTGAAGTCAACAGCTAAAATTCCAGCAAATCCTGTATAAACTTTTTGTCAGTGGGTTGAAGTCACTGAAATCGGTTGTTCTTGCAAGGTCTAAATGCCTGTCAATGGGAACACAAATACAGATTTTGTAGGGTGCTTTTATGTTGCACTGGATTTTTTTTATATAGCCTTCCTCTTTTGGCAGTAATGATTATACCTACTTGTAATAAAGCTGTATTAAATATGAAACATATCTACTGTTAATAGTTTGGAGGTATGCAAACCATGTAGTTTAAGTGTCTTAAATTTTGGTGTTAAATGTATAGCACCATGTTTTCCTCAGTGTTTAAATTAGAACATCCGGTATTTTTTTTCTTAATTTGGATCTTAAGCATTGTTGTTTCTAAATTTGGATGGCAGCTATGCACAGAGTTGTCCTAGATGATGGCTGTTGCTGTCCACTAGATTATGAAGGATTCTCCATAGATATTTGAAACTAATATTTTGTAGCAGGGGGATATAGTATCATACTTGCGTTTGGGGAGTAAGAGCATACAGTATCATAGAGACAAGGTAATGCTTTTACATAGGTAAGCAGGCCAAAGATCACTATAAGATGCTTAGGAATAACGTAGCATTCTAGAATAGAATAAAATGTTCAAGCAGCTACAGTCAAGACTTAGGCTCAACCAGTGAGAATTCTCTTTAAAAAGAGATCATAAAGCAAGCAACTATTTAAATGCCTTAACCCAAAATAGAAGAACAGAAATTCATTAGAAGAATAGCCTTTCTATTCTTGTATTTTATATATTTGTGTGTGTATTTAAAAACTTGGTGCATAGGACCATGTAATTCTAGGTGTAGTTGTATAGGAGTGGCAGTTGGCTCTGCAGGTGGAGAGGTTCTGGCATATGCCTAAAAAGAAAACTAAACAAAAAATTAATTTAACATTAAGGAACACAAAATTCTCTTAGGTTGAAATTACAGGCCTTGTGGAAAAATAGAAGATGGTGTATCACTAGGCACTGTCCACATCCTACCTGCATAGTTGATTGATTTGTTTCACAGGGATCCTAAGGCATAGCAAAGGCATGAAGCCAAATAACAGTGAAAACTTCAGTGTTTCCCATATATGCTAACGCATGCTGACAATAACTGTTTACACACTGTATAAGTTCATTTCTTGGAGCAGGTAGTCAAAGAATCCCTCCGAAGGTAAGTCTAGTTTCCTGAAGATAACTTCAAAGAAAATTGACAAGTGCTGCCAAGAAGGTGGAATTCTTGCACGTATCATGAAAATTGTTTTAAGAAAACTGTTACATGCTCTGAATAAATATTTATCTATTTAAAAAAAAGTTGTTGACAAAGTAAGGTAGGAGGGTGCTTTTAACTAGGGAGAACCTTTACAAAGTAGAAGTTATGTCCACAAAAAGAAAAGTACAGGCACATTGAAGCAAATTTTCATGTGATAATCTACAAAGTAGGCTATATGAAAAAGTTTCTTGAATTAGTTCTTAAAAACAGGATTTATAATTATCAGAAGGAGCAAATGTCACAGTAAGTTAGTAGAATCCAGTGGTAATAGGAGCATTCAAAGGTAAGATGATGAGAAAAGTTGGGATTTTTGCAGTGATGTTCACTATGGGAGTGCCTGGAGAACCTTCCCTTGCAGGGCGTGTGGGCAGAGCTGTTGCAAACTGAAGGGGCAGGAAAGGGCAATGAAATGAGTGTCAGGAAGCTGCCGGGGCTGGAGCCTACTCCCATGGATTTGAAGAAGAAATTGCTGACCCCTTCACTGTGACATGGGACTCGTCACTTAAAGCAGCTTTGGTCAAGGAGCACAAAGTGACTAATCTGCCATCAGACTTCAAAAAAAAAAAAAAAAATAAAAAAAAAATTCAAGATCAGTGGAGCTGCAGCCTGATGAGTTTTACATAGTATTGGAAAAGTGGGCTAATCAACAAGAGTATAACCAACAAGATTTTCAGACCTATGGATAAATAGAGTGTGAAAAGACTTTTAAAGGAGAGTCATTCTGATGGTCTTTTAAGCTTTTTGAAAGTGAAAGCATCATCATCTGACAGCCTGTAGTAGAACCAGCCTGTCAGGATATAAAAGGAGAGGTTCTTTCCTAGATGACACCTGTTTGAACCACGACAGTGGGAGGAAATTGCAGTGGAGCTCTGCTAGGACCTGTTTCATTCAGCCTATTCCAAGTGTTGAGAAAGGGTGGAGGGCAAAGCTGAAAGTTGGTTAAATTATTCACTGTGCAAGTAGAACGGCAATGTAGAAAAGAAGGGGGGAATTTGCAAAACAGGAGGTAAGATTCGACGCCTTCACACAAGGAGTGTAGTGTGATAGATGCCAATAAAGTCATGAAGTGTGGAAGCAGTAAATAGGAAGGGTTGCTCACTAAGGGGCAGGAGGTTTAATTACAAGCAGAAAGGAGCGGTTAGATTCTGTGAGGATATTGCTGCTCCGCTAGAGGACAGTAGGGACCTGCTTTTGTGCTTAAAACAATAGAAGTACCAAGTTAGCCATTTTTTTTCAGTTGCCTGTGAATATTTTGATCTCTTGCCTAGCTGTTCTAGTGCCAGAAAATATATTTCACTATTGAGCTCAGACTTCATCTTGATAACCAAGAGATCAATTTTAAAAATCTAGAAACACAAATAGAGACAGAGTATGGTTTCCTTTCCAGAAAGTAAGAGAAGTTCCTATAGAAATACCGGAAGTCTGAGCAACTTTTGTGTACCAAAAAAGGTAACTGAATTTTATGTTTTAGAAGTTCAGTTAAAGATTTTTATTTGCTGTAATTTCTAATGGCAATTTCTAATTATTGCTTACCTATATTTTTAGCAAACTCTTGAAAGAATATACTTTTTTGTTCAGAGGAAATGGAAGGAGAAAGGGAGCCAGTCAAACTCAGCAAGGAAATTCTGCTGAAAAAATAAATTAGAATGTTATGTTCATAATTAGCTTTGGCCGTCTTTGTCCTCTTTATGGCATGGCAGCACGTGACCACAGTCAGTGGCGCTGTCAGAGGAGTGGACTGTCAGCTTTGAGCTGTTTTTTTCCACATCTGTAAGCAGTGAAGAAGAAGGGGAATTCTGGATAAAAACTGTAAACTGAAGTCAGTTCATGTCTTTGGAGGAGATTGGGACAATTGACTAAAACCAATGTTTGAGCCAAGTATTCATGTATGTTTTTACATGAAACCAATGCTCACCAGGTGAGGGGCCGGGGGGAATTTCTTCAAGTGTATTCAGGTATGAGCATCCAAATGGGAATCTCTGAATAGCAGTGCCTGTTGGGTCATACCTCCACCATCTGGCACTCCTGCCAGGGCAGCCACAGCTGTCTTCTAGTCTTGTACTTGTCTCTGACAGTGTCTGAGGATTCAGCTGTGTCTACAGGCTGCCTCTTCTCATTCTGTGAAATAAGGGAAGACTTAGCATAATCGGTGCTAGGATTTGTGCATCTTTTTTAACAGATAACACAGATATATAGATAATGCATTAGCCATGACTGAGAGAACCTGAAGGCTTGAAGTTTGCGTAGTAACAGCTCCCAAAGAGACAGTAATATCTAAAACTTATCCATTTGACATCATCAAAACCAACTAACCAACTGTTAGGATGGGTGTGGTTTCTGAAAGTCAGATTTTCTTAACTCGGATCCAAGATAATGCTCAAGGGTTCCAGCAAAGCTTTTTCTGGACTACCGGAGTACAGAGCATTGCCCCTGTTACTCCTAGTGATTCTTAGCGTATATCCAAGTTTGCGATGCTCAGACACAGGCATAGGCCCAATGATCATACAGCCTTCAAGTTGGTGGCTTAGTGTAATTCCCAAGGTTTTAAAGATGGCAAGTTGATGGCTTTAGCACATCCAGACTGCTATCTGTCCGGTCTGCAAACAGACCTCGGCCTGAGAAACAAGCCTTTGATCATAAAACTTGTCTTGAGCTGCTTGGAGCACAGAAGTCAGACAAATTGTTAAGATGTCCACAGGCCATCTGTGTTTTCAGCCCTGCCTGCAAGGCCAATTTGGTCATTGGTTGCTTTAATTAATTGTGCTTTTGAACTTTGCCTTTCTCACACAGAAAGAATGAATGGCTTGTCCCTAATGAAGCAGGAGGAAAACAATGTCTGTCCGCTGATTAATGGAAACTACTGTCAAAAAAAAAAATAATTCAAGAGAACAAAATTATAGGTGGGGGAAGAGCAGAGGAAGAGGCAGAGGGAGGGGTTGATACATCATGGGGTGCCTGTGGACACTTACTTTTAGAAATAATCAACATTAAAATCAGCCTAGCCTTGCCAGCTCTGATCTTCAAAGAAAGGGCTTTGCTGCATTCAGATAAAACAGTTGTGGGGAATTTAGAACAACAAGCTGATGATACCTTTTGTGTGTGTTAGTGCAGAAAGACTGCTTGGTCTGAACAGATTCAGCCTTTGCTTTGTTCCTGCACAGAGTGAGCGTAAAGTTTCCAGGAGTGTCTCAGTGTACAGGTATGAACAGGTAGCTAGGGAGGGAGGGAGCGAGCGAGACAGTGCAGAAATAAGCTCAAATTGTGACTTAACAGAAGATGGATCAAGCTTGCTTCATGCCCACGTCGAACGGTTTCATTAGATAAAAACTGAAATGTAAAGCGTTTTCCTCAGAATTCCTCTTGCTTCTTTTAGTCTGTGCTTTGTGTGCAGTCTTGGAGGACAATTGCTGTTCCTGTGTGTGAGCACGTGGAAAAATTTTGTGCTGTAGTTTGCCTTCCGTGAATTACTGTAGAGGTTACAAAGTAATGGATCAGCACAGGCTGGGTTGCTGTGTCTTAGAACAAGGGTGTGCTATAAAAATACACCATGCATTTTGACCATCAAATTTGAAATTATGAGTGCTGTACATACAGATAAATCTCTTCTCCCCTCGATGGTCATACTAATATGACATTTTTCCTGGGTTACAATTGTCTTCTGTCTCCTGCTTTTTAATCTTCTCCTTTTTAGAATACTTTTAGGATATACGTGTGGCTAGATATTAGGCATCCTGGGCACAGTGCTTGAGGTGCAAGCATCATCACAGCAGAGCCGTGTGGACACCCAGGTGGTTACTGCATCACCTTCATTGTGAAGAGCGGCACTGGGAGTCTCCAGTCAAGGACAGTGACATCTGTCTCCCACACTTGGCAGTGGTGGGAGGTGCCCTGTCCAGCAGGAACTTCAAGAAGAACATTTGAAGACCGCTTGTCCTTGGGTGGTTTTCGCCTGCATTCCAGCTGCAGCCACGAACAAAGCTAATCAGAGCCTCATGCATAGCCAAGGCTCCTTTTTGGCATCTTGTTAGGAAAATCAGTTGGAGCTCAAGGTCAACGTGGGAGAACAGTTTTTCATTGCAGACAGGAAAGCTGATTTAATCTAAAAGCATGTGTATTTCTTGGGAAGGCACCCCCCAAACTAGAATATGTTTCCGGATCAGAACAGTAGCATTTGGTACATGCCTTTTACACCGGTAAGTGGCTGTGCTTGGAACTAACCAACGCACAAGCAAAGTTGTAAATACAATCTGGTGACAGACATGGGAGATTCAGACAAGAAAAGTGAGGAAAATATCCCCAGAAATAATGGTAGGAAGAGTCCCATGTCTACCTCTATTCCAGCCATTTCTTCTCTGAAGATACCACTACCATGTGTTGATGACACATATTAATACATATTAACTACTGTACCAGAATAAATATAATATTAACCACAATTTGGAAATACAGAAGATCTCCCTTTTTTTTTCTTCTTATTTCCGAGTAATCGAGGTAGTGCTCCTTGATGTTCTTATCTAGGACTTTAAACTTCAGAGTAGAGATCAATTAGGTCTTTCATTTTTTTAATGTTTAATATGCACAACTTTAATAACTGTTTTGAATTAATTCATTTTCACTTACTTAAGACCTTACATCATGTTGTTTATACTCAGCCAACAGCTTCATGTGAAGGCTTTAAAAAAACTCGCAGTAGTAGAAAAGGCAAGACCTTTATATGCCTGTGCTCCAAAGACTGTAGGAATAGACAGGATGCTACGTTGTGGATCAGACACATGGGAAACAAGAAGCAGGGGAGACAGTATTCAGATACAGTCATCAGCTCAAATCCACGTGCTGATGAAAGCCACCCAGTTCCCTCACAGGCAAAATTACCAAGTGGATGAGTCTTTTCAGAACAGTTTTGAATAAAGTGAGAATAAAATAAGGCTCGATAAGAAAGAAATAACGATTTGGGGCCTCTGGGAATCTGTTACATGTGCTTTATTCGTGCCCTTGGGTAAATCAGTTGTGGGAAAAGATAAAGAGATTAAATACAGCCTTTGAAATTACATTCCCAACGACTCACCCTTCTCATTTCAAGAGAGCTTGGGAATTTAAGCTGCAATTGAAAAGAAGCATAAAATAAAATAAAATAAAATGCTAACATTATCTTGGATAATGTGTATCAGATAGAGTTTATATTCTTCTGATGTTGAAAAGATATCCTAGAAGAGGCAATTATTTTAATTCAAATATTCTTTTGCTTAAGCCAGTTTGCAAAAATACAGGTACTCTATCACACAAGTGTAAGGATGAATATAATCAGAACGAAGACAAACAGCTGCAAATCAGAAAAGCTGATTTCCTGTTTTTATTCCACGGAAACATCCAGTATCTCAAATTGTAGTAACATTCCACTTTGAAATAAAAAGCCAAAATTTTCCACAAAATTACATCTACGAGAATTGGTTTTGAAACATTAGACTCCTTAAAGTATTTCACTCTGTCCTAATGCAATTCAGTTTATATTGTTTACTGTCAAATTAATAGAAGCAGACAACAAACTCAAACTCATCATGACAACCCTCCCTGAAATCACTGTGCTCTTTATATGCATCTCTTAAGTGTTTTGCTTGCTGAGTATCAACTTAATACTTTTCAGTTTGCTAGCCTGCCAAATATGCTCCATTAATTGCTAATAAATTAGCAAATCGTTCAGACAAACCAATGGGACTTTGGAAGTTTAGTCCTAACCATTTGACACTTAAGCAAGGAAAAAAGGAAATACAAAAAGTTAAAAAGAATAATTTTTTAGCCATACTTCCCTCCTTGTCTCTTGGTCTATAATAGATAAGCACATGAAATTATCGGAAATATGACTCTCTCCTTCTCAAGCCTGTGTTGAAAGAGTTAATTGTTTAAGGGGAGGGGAGTGTCAAAAAGCCCTTTTTATTCCTTAACCTCTGATTATTGACACAGAGTATTTTCTTAGTGACTCTTGAAAGGTATTAAGCATTCCTGAGGAAGCAATTGCATTTATGTCTCATCTGCTCCGTCTTCTGCCTTAGTTAATGGAGAGCATCCAGCCAGGGGAGCCTTGGGTTAGTGGTGCTTACTGGTAAGCCACTCCACAAGGCACTCATCAAGACTTTGTAAGGCTCTTCTCCATGCTTAGAATAAGCAAAGGAGGCTTTTGTAAAAATTGTATCAAGGCGTTAGATGACCAAACACTTCTAACATAGTATTATGGAAGCTAAGATTTCATAAGTCCTTAAAGGGGATCAATACTTTTGAAAAAAGACAGGCATGTGCTGTGAAGACTGGTGGTCTCCACGCTGTACCAGCTGTTTAAAGTTACTGCATATATGATCTCCTCGCAGAAAGGGGTTCATTTATAAAAGCATTTATGTTCCTTAAAGCAAATGTGAACTAGCACTGAAACAATTTTTTAAAAAATGTATTTCCCTTTATGATGAAAACTATTTCCAGTTCAGTATATATAAAAATGGATCTCAGGGGTTTCTCAGAAGAAATCTTCTGCAGAATCTGTTTATCCTAGAACTGAACCGGGAAGGACATGAGAATATGAACACCAAGACTCAAGGCATTTATTACCAAGAGACTACAAATTATCTTTCCAAATGGGTATATAAACTTGACATGACCTACTCTAGGAGCTCTCACCCGTGTCCCTGTAACACATGGTAGCTCTACTTACATCAGGCAAAGACACCCACAAGCTGTAGTAAGCACTGAGTCATTCTCCTAGAGGGAGCTGCCTTCAATGTACAGTTACAAGATTTGCAGGCGTCTCCCAAAGACCAACACTTCTTCTGTCTGCCACTCTAATTTGCTGCCTAGAGGTAGCACCCTGCTTTAATCTGCCTAACTCTTCCAAGTCCTAGGTGTACGTACCTTTCCAGGAACAAAACTAATGCTTGCCTGCCAAGGCTCATCATCTGCATTCCTTGTGGCAAAATGTTTTCCTCAGCAATTTCCCATTTCTCTCACAATTCTGTATTCAGGCTTTTGGCTCAGAGTAACTTGAAATGTTTTCAAAAGGGGATCTTGTTTCAAAGGGCAAGAGATTCAAGGTGCTCTGAAACGCAACAGAGTTCAGCAACTGGAAAGCAAGGTGCTGTAATTCACATCCCATTGCAAGAAGCTTGACTGTAGGTTGGGGCACTGCCAGAGGGCAACCCACGTGGAGGGAGTTTTGTGTGACGGTATTCTGTGTCCCCAGAGTTTGAGAAGCATGTTATCATAAGGATGCCCAAGACCCCTTTGTCTTTCTGGCCTATTCTACAGCCACTTTCAAAACTCACCATCTGGACAACCCTACTCTGGCGGCTTTCCTTCGGCCATCATACAACTGGTGGCTGTGGAATCATACATATCAAGTTGGCATACTGTATATTAAGTCTTAGTTGCCTCTTTTTCTTCATCTTTTACCGCTCAGGCAGAGGGAACTGCATCTTTTTTACATATTTGTGCTATATACTAACCAAGAATAAATCATGCAAGTGGAAAAATATAAGGAACAAAGCATAGAAAAATAAAATAATGTGATTATGTCTGTGGCTGCTGTTCCCATGGACCTCAAGCAGAACATCTGCTGCTCTGCACATCTTTCATTCTTTTGAAAGGTAAAAAAAAAGCTACAACGTAAAAGACCTGACGTTCCTTGGCCATGGCTGATGCCGAAGTGGAGAATTTTCCAGGGAGGATCTCCGAACTGCCCACTCACTAGCCTATTCAATTTTTTAAGGCTTTGGGATAATACAGGCTCATTTATTGTGCAGAAGTGGCCTGCATGTAACTTCATATCAAGGAGGTTTGATGATTTTTCAACACATGAAATTCCAGGATTTTCCTGGCCTACTGACAGCCCTTCTGAGCTCTTTCTCTTTTGCTACTTACATGTGTGTATTTAGGTATTTTGTTTGTGTTTTCAGGCCATTGCCCTTTCCCATTTTCATTGCTGCAATGCTTCTGAGGGTTGTGATCTCACCGCCAAGCCCACAGCTGCTGCAACACTACAGCTCCAGCCCCTACAATCAAATGCTTGCATACATCTCTGCGTTTACCTAAACAAAGCTTTCAGAATAACCTGGGACGGCAAAAAGCTTTCTGTATGTCAGACCTAGTGTTGTTAAGTCATATGACAAAAGGCTCATGCCCTGACACAGAGGAGCACGAGGCGTGACAGCAGGTGGGGCCACCCTAATAACCTCTCTGGGGACACACGTGGGCTGGGGCTGACATCATCAGGTAAGACAGAGGGAGAAGCTCTCCTGAGCACCTCACAGACTGGGGGTGGCACGCTACGGGGTGCAGGAGAACAACACCTGGGGATGGCACAAACTTATAGGATGTCACAGGGAGGAACCAAAAGTGGTGAAAGGGAGGGATCGTGGTGGTTTGGGGAATAACAAGTGTGGGAAAATTAGGGGATAAAAGAGGCCAGTGGCTGGTCAGGTCAGTACACTTGTCTGGTCGTGCCCTGTGTTTCATTGCTGCTGTCTGTCTTACCTGCTCATTAAACTCCATTTCTAACTATCTCCTGGGTAAGGGGGTCCCTACTGTTGCTGGCAGGCAAGTGGGGTAGATGGCTTGGGAGCCAGGCATGAAAGCGGAGATAAGCCCAGGCCAGATGCATGTGTGACAGCTGGAGGAGCTGGCTGCCAGCAAGGCCATTGGGTCCAGGCCAGCTGCAGGGGCAACTGTGAGGTCTGGAGTCCAATGTGAGACCCGTCTCTGCACACGCATGTCTGTCTGTCTGTCTGTGCCATGGGAGATGCAAGCACCCAGGGCCAGCCACCTGTAGACTGGGTGTCCATGGCCAGTTACTGGAGGGATCCGTAGCCTCTTGCAAGGGAGTCTGTGTGCTTGCAACTGGAGTGGAGCTGGGGCCCTTGGGGGCTCGTGTCCCCCAGAGTTGCCAGCAGCTACTGGATAGATTGGGTGTGTGAGGACAGCTGCCATCCACATGGTGGGTAGGTGTGGATTTCCCAATGGTGTACCTTCATCCTGATCAGATGCAGAGGGAGACAGGACCAGAGCTATTTGGGTTGCTTGAGCAAGTGCTGTGTTTTCTGGGTGTGCTGGTTTAGACTGGGATACAGTTAATTTTTTCCGTAGTACCTTGCATGGGGCTATGTTTTGGATTTGTGCTGAGAACAGTGTTGATAATACAGAGATATTTTTGTCATTGCTGAGGAGATTACACAGCATCAGGCCTTCTCTGCTTCTCACCCCACCCCACCAGCGAGCAGGCTGGGGTGCACAAGATGCTGAGAGGGGACACAGCTGGGACAGCCGACCCCAACTGGCCAAAGGGATATTCCTTACCACATGACACTACACTCAGCAATAGAAAGCTGGGGGAAGAAGAAGGAAGGGGTGATGTTCAGAATGATGATGTTTGCCTTCCTGTGTGACGGAGCCCAGCTTTCCTGGAAATGGCTGAACACCTGCCTGCCGATGAGAAGTGGTGAATGAATTCCTTGTTTTGCTTTGCTTGTGGCTTTTGCTTTGCCTATTAAGCTGTCTTTATCTCAACCCACGAGTTTTCTCACTATTACCCCTCTGATTCTCTCCTCCATCCCACCAGGGGGACAATGATTGAGCAGCTGTGTGGGGCTGAGCTGCTGGGGAGGGTTAAACCACGACATTGGGTTGTGCTGTGTGGCCCCATGCACACAGGTTTTGTGTGTGTGCCTGTTGGGAATTCATGCGCAGCCTGGCTACAGGCCACCCTTACCCGTCGGGCTGCTGAGTCCAGCACCTCCCAACAAGCAAAGTTTCATGAACATCAGAATAGAGTCCCCACATCCAGGGTCTGCTGAAAACAGTGGGGATAAGTGACCTGAAGTCTGGTATTAAATGAGTTTTAGAATATTGGGGTATCTGAATGAAGGATTTCTCTTAAACAAGGAAGATTTACAGACACATGGGGTCTGCCTGGTCTTTGCTGGCGGCTGCTTAGGGATGTGTATGGGGGAAGTAATTTCTAACTGCTGCACTGTCACCTCTAACTCAGCGCCTACACAGAAATAAGAGAAAGAAACTATGGAGGGAAAAACTTGAAGCTGCAACTAGTGCAGAGTCTGCAGCTTCTCCCATTGGATTTCATTATTGCAGGGACATGCCTCCAGGATGGCCGTGCTTGTGGGTTTCATTCTCCCATGCTGCGAGGGATTATACAGCTTCCAGCACAAGATCATCACCTACATGACCTGGGGCTGCAGGTCCCTCCTACTATCCAGTTACCAGGCATTTTCCAGTAAGTGAGAACCCACTGGGAGGTGTCAGTGATAAAAGCCAACCTGAGAAGAACCCTCTCAGTGTCAGCATTGAGAACACTAATAAATCATTTAGCCCAGCACTTCTAAATAACAGTCCCAAAGCAACAATATTTACATAAGTTTCTCCAGCTCATGCACAGATGGCCTCCTACTGCTTATGCTGCGAGAGAGCTCTCAGCGTAAGCAAGAAGCACCCTGAATGAGAGAACAGCTCAGGTTATTTATGGGGACAGTTTGCATGCTTAGCTTCGGGGGCTAAACAGTGCAAAATAAAACAGAGAGTATTTCCTATGAGTCTAGGAATTCTGACCTGTTTCTAAACAAGCATCTGTTTGAGCATCAAAACCATAAACAAGCACAGGAAAAACCTTGTGAAAGCAGAGCAATGGAAAGTTTTCAAAACCTCTTTAAAATCCCTGAGAGCCTTTAAAATTTCTGAGATTCTTTTAAAATTCCCTTTCAAATTCCTGAGACGTGGTATCAAGTGGAAACATCACCTTGGGACTTGCCAGGACAACTGGCTGCGTTGGCTGTGGTGCTGCTCGGAAGAACTGATCCACTGCCCAGCGGAGCAGAGATGGCATGGGGGATGCCTTGTGTTCTCCCACCAGGAAAACAAAAGACAAGGTGAAAGCAAGTCAGCAGTATTCACTTGTCTGCCTTCTGGTCCCAAGTGAGACAGTTTCACTTTACAAGCATTGCTAAGTGTGAATAGCTGGCCCACACTCACTTTCCCCCGCAAAGTAGCTTTTTTAAGTACCTTTTTTTAAGCTATGTATTGATACGAGGCGATCTTGTCACATGAGATGCACGCACAGTTAGGGCTGTGACACGGCCCTGTGCTGAAGGCTTTGGTTGCAGCCTTACGTTGAAAAAAAGAGTAAGAAAAAAAATCTTTCCTCATTTCTAATGCTTTCCATGAAGTAAGTGATGGCCAAAAAAAAAAAAAAAAAAAAAAAAGGAAGAAAAAACCCAGGAGGTAATAAACATGTCAGTTCCAGAGGGCTGCTTTGGAGGTGTCCTTGGGGACAAGCTTGGGTTTACCTGGTCAGGTTTGCAAACTGGGCAGCCAGCATCACTGGGCCTCCTCTTTGTATTGTCACCTCCCATTTGCTTCTGTGCGGGCTGTGCTCCTGCAGGCGGTTCAATAGGCAGATAGCTCACTTAGTCGGAGTCCTACCTGCAGGGTGGGCATGGGCATCCATCCCTGTTTGCATCACACCGTACTGACATCCACCACCTACGTGCAGGTGTGACATTGCTACCACAAAGCAGGAACATCCTCTGCCTCAGAAAAGCTGTACCAGCAGGAGTGTGGAGCACATCTCAACATGATGGTCCCTCAGCAGAGACCACTTCTCAGCCCCCACTGACATTTTCAGCTCCCAGATGAATGCGAGTTAGGATTTAATTCCACCCAACAGCCTCATAATAAGAAACAGATTAAAACCTGGAGGAGCATACTAATTTAAAAAGCCATTACACCAGAACAGTGAATAAGGCACTAGCTCCGTGGAGTACGGTAGAGAAGTAATCCCAGCCCAGAACAATACCATCAGGTGCCGATATCACCGTGTGACTTTCCTTGCAAGACTTGTGTCCCATTCGGCAGCACTTTGCACAGCTGGGGCTGGGCCCTCCTTTGTCCAAGACACTCATCTCCCTGGCTTGTGCCTGTATCCCCAATCTCCTCTCTAAAGCCAGAGTATTTTAACTTTGCATGATCTCTCTTCTCTGGGACTGGGGGAAAGGAAAAGATACATGGTCCCTTGTCTCTCCCCTTGCTCAGACATGCAGTCCCCTTGCCCTGGGAAAGTTACCTGAGACAGCAGAGTCACCATGAACATGGGGTCAGTGAGTCACAGGAGTCAGGGGAGGAAAAGAAGGAAGCTGCTGTACACAGGCAGATGGGCACATGTAGCTTCCAAGGAGACCAATGTAGGAAAAAGTGTATGGGACTCCTGCTACCCCTTCTGTGCTGCTGCCCCCCCCATCCAGCAAAGTTGCAGTGCCCAGAAGGATTAGATCAGTGGGGAAATCAGAGTTAACAAAGCAGGCATCCCTGTCCTAAACCACTGATTCCTTGCCCCAAAGTTGAGTAGCACCGAAAACCTGACAGCATGTGGCAACAAGCATCCCCCATTGTTGCAATAAGGGGCCTTAAAGAAGAGAGGAGACATGGAGGAGAAATGCACACTTTGGGAGAAGCGAGCAGGCTTGGAGAGGCACAGGAGAAGAGTGGCTTAACGCTCAATCTAAAGGAGGCTGAGATGGGACTTCAAATTCAGCTGTCTAGGAGAAGGAAGGCTGATCCCTCAGTTCCACGCTATGTGGCAAAGACACTCTAAAGTGACTGAAACAGCTGGGTGAATGTCTTAAGAAAAAGAAAAAGGATCTCTCTAGCCTCCACTTAATATACAGTCTGCTCACTCAGCAGGCAGACATTTCTGGTGCAGGGATTTACAAAGCACATATCAGGGAAACGAACAGTGAAACATGCAGGTCAGAGTGGGTGGTCAATACGGTGACCCAAATGCAAAATGGCCTGGCACTATCTGTTCCACATCATTGCACCGAGCATTTGTACATGCCGCATGGACGGCCCTCCTCACTGAGGGCCAGATCCTGGCAAAGATCCCCTTTCCCCGTACTGAAATTTTAAAACTATAAGGCAGCTCCAAGGCTTGGTCCATATGTCAAAAATATAGTCATGAGAAGAGCTGCACATCTAGTAGGAGCAGAGGTCCACTAAACCACAGCTGTGACTTAAAGAGTATAGATGAAGACCCAGGTAAAGTATAGCAACCTGTTCTTTGCACCATACAGCATTCCAGCTTCCCACAGTTCGGAGATTTCTGCACCAGAGGTTATGTCTGGACCATTGTCTGGACGTATAGCTTACTCACATCCTCCATGGAGAAGGGAGGCTTGTTCCCGTGTGAAATAAGCAGATATCCCAGTGGAAGTACTAATGAGCAAAACGCCTCCGTGGGACAGCGTGGTCTCACATGCCACAATGCTGAGGGTTGGGAGCATCCTGCCACCCTGTCAAAGGGTCCCAGCTTGGAGCTTGCTAAGGCTCTGACTAGGTAATGGTATCCCCGTGCTGGGCGTTAAAGGAAATATTTCCTTTTTTTCCTTTCAGACTGTGTTGAGGTTGCCTCTCTGCTGTGGGGCTGCCTTAGCAATGCTTGCTCATGGCAGGCGAAATCCAAACCTCTGATGAGAAGTCCCTCCTCAGTCTTGCTTTAGGACCCACCTTCCTCAAGCAGCGGCAACGAGCTGTACACCCAGCAGCAGCTTGAAGCCGGGGAGAAGGAGCAGGCTGGCCAGCAGAAGCTGATGGTGTCCGCATTGCCCTGTGACCCACCTGGAGGTGCTGGTGGACCTCAGGAGGTGCGGCGCTCAGCAGGAGAGCGGTGCTGGTGCTGCCCTTGGGGCACTGCTGTTTGCTGCTGGCTGAGCGAATGTTGAAAGCATAGACCGTTTCCATGAAAAATCCTCAGGAAAAGCGATCTTCTGCCACTGTGCCAAGGAGGGGGATGCAATCCCTAGGGAAGCTCTGCAGGCAGCTGAAGTCTGTGCACCAGCCTTGACTGGCTGGTTTAGGCCAAGCCGGAGAGGTGGAGGCCTTCCTACAGTTCCTTATCCCCTCGGATCGGCACGTGCATGGCTTTGGACACAGGCTTGGATCTGTGAAGACTAAGATTCGGTTTTAATCATGTCTTTAAGGGAATATAACAAAAAGACGTGAGCATATTGGTTTGAGGTTTGAATACCTAATGGAGCAAATACCAACCAAAACCGCAACTGCTATAATTATCCACTGTGTAACAGAGATTTCAGTTCACCGTCACAGTAATTTAAAAAGTAAGGCGTTACCTGCATGTAAATCATAAGAGTATTTTTTAAAAAGGCAATAATCCTAGAACAATTTGATTTGCTCTAGTAACACGTTCTGAAAGTCAAATTTCTACTTATTTATAGACAATAAAAAAGAAAATATTATGCCTGTTTTCATGTGGCAGACTTAGAAAACAAAAAACCGTCACAGGAAAAGCATTTGTGATGGAAAATTACTGTCCTCTCCCTGGGACAGCTCAGCCTGTGAGAAAGAAAGGGAGGGCAAAGATATATTTTTATATATATATATATGTATTCATTGATATATATGTGTATAGACTCTGCATATGTCTTTATATGTATATATTTATATAGAGAAGCAAGAATCATAATTTCAGGAGAAACTAATATGAATATTTTTAGTTAACACAAGAAGAAATAATACTGTTTCTTAGGCTAGAAGGGAGCAACATGTGCTCCACAAATGCACACGTCCTTGGCTGGAGCCCCAGACATTAGCAGTTTTAGTGATGGTATGAATGAAAGGCAAATAAATCCAGGCCCTGGTTCCCACCACCACAGCTCCTAGCACGTGTCCCAAAGACATGAAGTGCATCTGGGTATGGAAAAGCATGCACAGGGGCCTAAGCGCTTCCCCAGCTTTCCCATGGGAAGACTTCAGGGGGGCTATGGGCTCTATAGGAGCCTTATATGCTGCACTCCATGTTTGTGAAAAGCAATTATAATGTCAATCATAATACTTGTCTTCTTTCTGTGTAATAAAGAGCATCCCTAAGAGAAAGAACATCTCATTCAAACTCCTTTGCTCTGCTGCACCCTGTATTTCCCAAGCTTTGTCTAAGCCAATCCCAACAAACCCCGGCACCAACCCCCTTCCTTCTCCATCTGCCTCAGGAGCTCAGCACTTCCATAAGCAAAGCCGTTGTCAACTTGCATCCCAGAAAATCAGCATCCAAAACCATCAGCTGGTGCTTTTGTAAATAAAAAGGGAGGCCCATTGGATAAAACCCATTGGAGACTGGGCAGATGCTCGGCGCCTGTGCGTGTACACATGCACCGTGCCACCTACCTGGGTGGATGAGCAGTGGGCACTGAGGCAAACTTCACACGCAGTGATGCCATCCAACTTATGAGGAAAAAACCCTCCACCAACTCTTCCATAAAAAAAAAAAAAGAAAAAAAAAAAAGCCTTGAACAAACCAGCCCCAGGCCATTTCAGCCAACGACAAAGCTAACAAGCAAATCAAACAGAGAAATATCCCAGCAGACCTCAACTGGCTGAACAAACAAACGGAGAAACTCAGGTTCCAAAGAGCAGGGGAGGTGGATTATGAAACAAGATTTTTGATACAAAAGGAAGCTTACAGCTATCTCTGGTGATTAGACATGGAAGAGAAAGGTCGCTCTGGGTGTCAGACCACACTTCACACACACGGAGGTTATTCAATCAATATTTGTCCTGGAATCACATGCAGCGGAAAAATTTTCAAGTGAATGGTCAGCAGAATTTAACGCTTGTATTCATTCATGTTGTGCTCTTGGATGCACATGTGCTTTTAAATCTAGCACAACCTAAGCTTCAGAATCCAGCAGGTTTTTAAGCAAAATACAGAAAAACCTTGGAATGAAACACTCAATTTGTATAAGCCTTTCAGTTACATCTTTGGCAGGACAGAGACCCCTCAACTATGATTTTAGAAACAGATCTGTGGTAGGAGAGAGATTATTTGAATCTCCATGTTCTGGACCTAACAGGAAAAATAATTTAGTTAAGGCTCCAGAAAGACAACCCTGTCCACAGAAACCTCCCTGAAGCAGAAGGGAGGGATTTATTCCTGCCATCGTTGTGTTCCCGGGCCATGATGCTGCACTGGCATTAGAGGTTTTATTTAGGGTCATGGCAGTAACAGCGGCAAGATATAATCCTCTGATGAACAGACAGCTGTTACCCCCTGCCTTCATGAAAACGATGATCTCAGGTTGAGGATATTGTTGCCTTGAATCATCATATTTTTATTTTATCCCCCCATGAATTTGCCACAGCAGATTGTTTGCTTATATTCGGATCATGAGTTCATGAGTCTTTTTTCCCCCACCTGGCAAGAGTTAAAGGAAATTTGACCATAGGGGCCCTAAGCCTGGACTTTAGAATTTGGCTGCAAATAATGATGATTAAAAACACAAACAAAACAAAACAAAAACAGACAAACCCCAACCCTCTTGCCTAGTGACTTAATGACAAAACACACGCAAGGCACAGCACAAAACCCAGTTCACTTCAGGTTGTGATACAGCTGATGAGTGGCATTCAGATAACTGTCACAGGGGCGAGATGCCTCCCACTCCTTAAAACAGTCGTTTTGTGAGACTGAAGTGAGCTATTAGCGCTCTCTAGGATTGCATAGGGGTTAATTGCAGATGCACAGGGGATAGCCTGGAAGAGGAGAGGAGAGGAAAACTCTATTCAGCACAGAGAGTTACAGAACAAAGGCAAATACAGAGGCAGGGTGGCTGCTTCAAGGCAGAAGCTTTCAGGGACAAGTTTGTTTTAATAGCCTAGCTGGAAATTCACTGGAAAAACAGCTCCATCAGCCCTGGTCAGGAAGAGTGAGGGCAGAGATCATGTTCCTCTGGCAGTCTGTCCTGCCAAAGCAGCCGTGCTCCAGCACAAGACAAAGCATTGCCATATCCTGCATCTGATGTGCTTTCTTCCTTGTGCAGCTAATGCAAAAGAAAAAAAAGCCTCTGAGCTGGTCACACTGCATTAAAGATCACTTTGACGGACTTCAAACAGCCTGCTGAAATCATCCACTGTGCAGACAGTCGCTCTGCTTCCAGGGGAGGTGCTTTGGGAGGGCAGAAGGGTGAGTGGGGAGTGCTGCCCAGGTCAGGGACCACATCTATGTCCAGGGGAAACCCTCTCTCTCCACATGGTGGGTGGAAAACTGGCAACTCCCGTGCTGACAGGGTTTGACATAGCACTGTCCTGGGGCATTCATGGCAAAAATCAGTCCTGCTTCTCTTGCAAACCATTTCTCTTCCACCTGCGCACCTCCTCCCCTCTAAAAACACTCACCCTCAGGGCAATGCTGACCCACATTGCTGCTGTTTGGGGAGAGGAAACCCCCTATTCAAAGTGGGGCATCCTGATACAAAACAAGGTTTATCCTGTAAATGCTGAACAGGGCTGGTACATTTCATGTGGGGAGTTGCTCTTTCTAGGTTTCACCCACAAAAGGCTCTTGCATTTATATTTCCTAACACTTGCAAGGGAATATTCGAAGTGGAGAGGGCAAAGAAAAACCCTTCATGAACATGATCTGCCCCTTCCAGAGCTTTGGCCCTCAGTCTGTTTGGTACTGGGCATTACAGTGTCCTGCCTCACCGCATGCTGTCCTCTGGCTCTGAACTGGGGCAAACCTGCACAGAGTTGAGCACAATTAAAATGATGCTTTGCTCTGTAATATATTTCCTTAAATAGCCACACACTTGGCCTAAAATGTCTTGGCTTGATGCCCTTTAAGATACCAGCTTTGGAAACAATTGCATACTGGATTTGAGCATTTGAAGTTCTGGAACAAATGACCCTACCTGCATTTGTCATCTTCTTACCTTTATGAGCCATCGTCCTCCTGCTCCTCTCTGCAGTCCAGATATGCTTCATACAGAGTGATAAAAAGCAACATATCCCTCACTTATCTTGTTCAGGCTGGCAAGCAAATATTCAAGGCTCAAGACCAGCAGATGGCTATTCAAACAAATTCACATCTTATTGAGTCTACAAAGGATTAACACACCCATGTTTTCACTGTGCAGTTCTCCTGTGAGCTGTAAGGGCTGTTGTAAAGACAGAAGCTGTGAACGGTTGTTTCCAAGGGCACAGTATGATTCATGATATATTATGAAATATTATATTTGGTCCACTGAAATGCTGATTAGGTGTCAGGCAGTTTAAAATTCCTGTACCTTCTTAAGAACAAAAATAGGGGGAGATGACAATGTGACATTGCTGTTCAGAGCAGCATGAAATTTAAACCAGGAAATTTCTTGAGATTAGAGAGAGGAATTTCAATGCTAATTGAAGAATGGCAATTTTCTTTCTCTATAGCCTGTTCCTCCTCACTTCTTTTTCTCACAAACACACTTTCTACCCCCAAAAGTAAGCAATCACTCAGGTGAAACTTTACAGGGAGGTGGGACCTCATGGCTCCTGTGAGCTGCTGAGGTGGCCTGTAACACTAGCACCGCACAAACCAGTGTCGGCAGCAGATCTCTCCTGAAATACGCTTCAAGTTTCTCAACACCAAGTGTCAATCCTACCACATCACCACCAAGACCTTTTCTTGGAGGTTTTTGCCACCGCCTTAAATCTAAATGTGTCTTTGGAACCTTTAGGACTTCTTGGGGCCATCTCACCATCATCTGCCCTGAGCATGACAGGAGAAATGACAGACACAGACGGTCCCTATGCCTTTCACATATGGATGGCTCACCCTGGACCCCTCTCCACACCTCAAGTGAGGTGTAAGGGGAATTGTATTGATGTTACAGCATCAGCAAGGGAAGCCAGGACTATGCCAGCAGAGACAAGATACACATGAACCAGCACTGAGAACAGAGCTAGAGAAGACTTTTGAGCAGTGGTTACAGGAGGGAAAAGATCAGGACTCAAGACACAGCTTTGACATCCTTGTTTCATTTCTTTCCACTAGAAAACTTTATTTCTGGACTCATAGTATGGGATGGGACAAGATGGGACCACACCTGAGGTTTCATTTACATCTGTACCCTTGATGTATACAGCCCATCCAATCCCACTAAACCGCATATTTCCCCCAATTTACAATCTTGCCTTGAAATTCAAGTCCCAGCCTCCCCGTAACTTCCATTCATTCATTACCCGCTGGCAAAGAGCTGCAGGTTAAGTTCTGCCTCCTTCATATCACTGACGGGCATAATGGCTACTTTGCTGGCAATTTTAACAGCTTCAGGTCAAAAATAAAGCACAGATACATTTGATCAGCTTCAGTTCAGGGAATGAACACTCAGAATACTGATTCAAAGAAGTATTCAGCTAGCTGCAGCAGTCGCTCTGGTCTCTGACTGACTGGTCAGACTGATGCTTTTTTTCCCCAGAACCCCTGCTTTTCAAAGCATATTTGAGAGACTTTTGAAGTTCCAGGGTTTTCTTCTGTAAGCATTGCTCCTGCTGCAGGTCAATATTAAGGCAACATAAAACTCTTACAATATAAAACACAAGACCTTGTTTTTCAGAGGAGATAATATATTTAAGGCAAATGTTAACATAAAGCCAGACTTTAATATGATCCCTCACAAAGAATAGTACTTTAATCCATCAGTAGTCCCATTAAAGCCTTTGGGATTACTCCTGCAGTATGGTGCTTTTCAAAAGGGGCATAGTCATTAGGGTGCTGCTCTGGGAAGTTACACCATGGTTGCAAGGAGGGTGCGAACAAGCTTTTACTACTGAGAATCTACTCGTTAGTCCTAATGATGGTTTGAATGTGGCTGATTGCATCTTGCCTCACTGGCAGAGTAGAAAAGAACTCTTTCAATTAGTTTTGAAAATCAATTAATTTAATCTGAATACTGCAGAATACTTGATATTTACAGAATATTTAGGTTTGTGCTAAACCTCAAGTTTTTAGCCAGAAGCCTCTGGCTTTCAGGCAGCTTGTTCCCATAGGAACCCAGTCACACTGGCATTATGGAGATGGCTAAAACATTTCCAAAAACAGCTACCAGAATAATTCTGCTATGTATTCCTTCTACTGCTCCAGTTTGAGTGTATGGATTATGTCTTATTATATCTAGTTGGAACTACATCCCCACAGGACAAAGTGAAATACAGACACACACACACGCACGCACGCACGCACATAAGCACACGTTCATATATATAGAGAGAAAGCCCAAACGTTGTTAATTCCTTTTGGTGTGTATTTGAGCTATTTCTTTTCTTTTCTTTTTTTCTTTTCTTTTTTTTTTTTTTTTCTTGAGGGGCTGGCACAAAAACCAGCAACCTCCAGAGAGTAAATTAGAATGAAACCATTCACTTTTTCCTGTGGAAGAAGAAGGAATTACTACTGCGTCAAACTTCCCAAAAGAGAAACCTGCAGATGCACCAGATATATACCAAATGCCATGCTAGGAAAGCTGTACCCTCCTGCTACATTGCTGCTTCGTTCAGTTTGCTTTCTGGCCCCTAAGTAAGTTTTCTTTTGTACTGAATTTTAGAATGGATCTGACAGATTCTTTCCAGCTCTTATTTCTTTACAGCTTAATGGATTTATCCCTTCCTTGAAGCTCAAGCGGGTTTGTATTTTAGTCTTTTGATTTCAATGCTGTCTCTCTTCCCTTACTTTCTTCTACACTTGAATGCTTCATTTATTTAAACAGCCTCATTGATCTCAACATGAAGATTATTGCACCAAGGTGCTATTCAGCTTGAGCAGAGACAGCAGAAGACTTTCGATCTGTCTTGCCAGGGGATTGCCTTTCCATTTATGTCATTTCCATATGTTGCTTACAAAACTTTCCTGAATGAAAAACACTCACAGGGGAAATGTATCCTGTTTAGACCAATTTTTAGCAGCTTTAATTTCTATTGGATTATGTAAAATGTGCATGTGGCAAGTTATGGTTATTTGAGATCAGGTTGAGCTGCTGTTCTCCCCCGCCATGGCAGCCAGCTGCCCCGGCAGACCCCAGTGCAGAGCTGGGGCACCCATGGCCATTCCTCCCAGGAGCGCGGAGGGCTGGACTCCCTCCCCTCCCAACATGAAGGCAAGCAGGAGGATTTGAGAAGTGCAGGCAGCAGCCCCACGTGAGCACCAGGGCAGCAGCCCAGGGCTGCAAGGAGCCTCGAAAGACCTCCGGGGGGCTGTGGTGGGAAGCCTGCGACCTGACCCAGCCTGCAATGAGACCCCCTGGCCAGGCACATGCCAGCATCAGAGGCATGCAGCATTTGGCAGCTCAGAGGTTTTTGGGGGCAGCAGCTGCCCATGATGCCCCACAGCCCGCAGCTGAGGCTGTCCCCACATCCCCCCCCACCAAGGTCACCACCATTCCACCTTCCTTCTCAGCAGCTCAGTTGCTTGTGCCAGTTTTTTTGGCCGCCCTGGGACAGAGGCAGAGCTGATCTGGCTGGATTTTATTACATTGCAAATTTGCTAGTGGCAAGTATTTTCCTGGGAGTATTGCTTAGAGGATCCAGGCAGGACCCATGCCTCATCCTGGGGGCAAGGAGAAGTGGCTGCAGAGCTCCCAGACCTCCATGCAGGTGCAAGGGTTTTATTTCTCCCCTCTGGTTGCCTGCTTTCCACACTGGCCCACCATGAGTGCTACCCACCAAGGATCTCCCAAAGTTAAAAGGGTTCTGAAACCTTCCCTGAGATTTCAGAGTGAGCCAAGTGCAGCAGTCACCAGATACCACATTGCACGCAGGCTGAAAAATGCCATTGAGCCGAACCCAAAACTCCAGCTCCTGCCGCCAAAGTTTTCCATTTGCCTCCCTCATTCCCCTTGGAGTCACACACCCAGAATTTAATATTTTCAAGAGGAAAAAAAACCCAACCATCCTTTGAACCTTTTTCCCCTCTTTTTCTTGGATATTAAACATTTCCAGTCAAGCGGAACTTGTAGGAGAGTCTCTGAAGTGAAACACTGCACCAGCACGTCCCTCCAGGAACTTCAGATGCTATTTATTTAATGCTTTTACTCATAGAAGACCATGTCTGAGAAGGTGTCAACAGCGTTTTCACCCTCACCCGGCTCCTCAGTCTGACTGTCCTGTGAACTGGAGGATTTTCCTACCCTCGGCAACCAGCAAAGTGAAGGACTTGCTCACATGAATGTTTCAAAAACCTGCAGCCTCTTTTAAAATTATCCCAAGGCGATTAAAAATTAACAGATGCCATGACGAAGACAGATGTTCTTCCAGGCCTTCCTCTGAAATCTTAACGTCCAGTGACTCTGTACTTGATTCCAAATTTTCTCAAAATGCTAAAGAACAGGACAAATCACAGCTGTCACTTAACAAAAACCTTAAAGAACCTCTTTTTAGCAACCAGTCGTTCTGTGCTACTGCAGTTACAAGTTGCTTTTTATTTACAGCACTGCTTAAGGAGATTACCAGGCAGACAGGACATTTGCCCATTCCTCATTTAATAAAGACTACTCTATTTTGAACCTCACGCCTATGTTAACTTATTATGATACTGCAAAAAAGAAATACAAAATCCTGATTTCACAGAAGAAAGCTGCAGCAAGACAAGGACAAACAGAGACAGGGGTTGTTTTCTGTACAAGTGCCCACAGTTTTTGTTTTTCAAGGGAGGGAGGAGCTATGTGGCCCTGTTCCCATTTAATCGCTCCAGTAGAAGCCAGCAATAGCCACATTCCAGTTGCAGTTCCGACATGGCCACCTTCCTTGTTTTGTCTAGTTATCCCACAAGCTCACAAGGCATGGGAGAGCATTTTAGCAGCACCCAGTAAAACAGAGCTCCCAGTTCAGTGTGGGTCTGTAAGGGATCCAATAGCATATAGAGCAAACAAACCACAGCAGCAACAACAAAAAAACCTCAAAGCCAGCTTATGTTGAATGAGGAACTTTAAAAAAGCATGCAAAAAAAGTGTGAGGGGGAATTCATGTCGGATGTGCACGCCCTCAGCCCCCACTCTGCCCCCCGTGTGTTTGCATCAGTCCCAAGGTTGGTATCTTTTCCTCCTGCAGCTCCTTCCCTCTCCACATCCTAACAGGCTGCTCCCTCCTCTGCTCCGCTTGGCTGCTTTGCACCCGTGGCCCAGCAGCTGACTCCCCAGTGCCTCAGAGCTGCTGGGAATATCCCTCCCACCACTCCTGTAGGTCTGGGGACTGGATGTGCTCGGCCCGTTCAGCAAACGCAGAAGGCTGAAGTTCGCTCCATAAAGATATATCCTCATTGGCAGTTTTAGCTGCTAGGCAGGAGTAAGTCCCTAGCTAGCATATGCAAGCTATGATTCAAAGGCTTAAAACTGGACAGAGGTGGGTGGATTTTGACAGAAAGGGCACCTCCTCCTCCTTCCCCAAGCCCCACCTCAGAGACAGAAGCCCACCTCCTGAATTCTTGTCTCGGTCTTGGGATGCTGGGGTATTTCAAAGGAAAGGTCACAAGAATTCCTAATGTGGGTGAAGCAATGTGTTTTTCTTCGTCTTGCCCTTGGAGACAGCATAACCATTTTGACCAAAGTTTTCCAAAAAACCTTTGGCCTGAATTGGATCTAGCATGGATCTAGCAAAGGAAAATGTTAAGTGTTCTTAATAAATGGCTGTTGCCACCAGCTTCACCTAAAGGTACTATTAGTTGGAGTAATGATATGGACGCCAGTTTTGACTTATCTAGATTGCCCTAATTTCTCCTAGAGACAAACGACTATCGAGCTGGCTGTACCACCCCTATGCGCACTACTAGCTTGCTGCAGAGCTCCGGAACCTTTCAAGGCATGCACAAACATCACGCATGCCACACCTCTGACATCCAAAATAACTGGCAGGTTGGGTGCCCTGACCATCCACACCTCAGCTGATCTGCAAACACACCATTTCGTCTTCGCTGAGGGCACCTGCTTCTGCACGCCCTGCCCTGCCGTCACACACATGACTCCAACTATGATGTTAGGCAGTCACAAATCTCCCACTTTGCCGCTGCCATAGATGAATTTGGTTTTACGTTAACTTGGTAGTGTTGGCACCTACCCTGGAACAATGCAAGCACACAAAGCTAGGCTCTTCATAGAGTGGCAAGTGTGGACCTACACCGATCCAAGGAACGCTGCTCTTCAAACAAGGGGACACTCACAGTAGTGTCAAGCTTTTACATTCAAATTAGCAAAGGCAGACCTCAGCAAATAAAACACTGAGGCTCCTGAAAAATCACCAAAGGGAAGCACAAGTACTTAGCATTTCTGAGAATCAGGCTAAATTTACAACAGACTGAAGGTTAGGGCCTGGCACCAAAACAGGCTTTGCTATCCAGACGCAGTGTTAGTCTTTTGTAAAGAATTTGTACTGTCTTTATCCAATTTCCATTCTTAACTGTGGCTCTCACTGAAATGTGTTCAAACTCCCTCTACTTTTTTTCTGCCAGACACTCCTTCTAAGCAGAAGGATTACTGATTTCATATTCCAAGTCTTCCTCCAATGTTACAACTGCTTTCCTCTTTTGAAGTGCAATTTGCTTCTGAAAAGTGACTCTGGGAAGGAAAGAAAAAAGCATTTATAAAGATTGCACACTTCTTGTTTCTCCAAAGTCTTGCACAGTAAGAGTGCTCACAGCTACAGGAAACCTGTTCGACTGTTGGGATCTGATAGTGACATCCATGACCACCAGTAATATCAACTAGTGCGCAGAAGCGTTATTATCAGACTACATCTTTGCTGAACCTTGCGTAACAGCATTACCTGACTGATTCCAACCATCAGAAAACAAGCCTGCCAAAATTACAAGAGACAATTGCATTTATTTTTTCTTCCCCTAGCTGCCTCGGTCCCGCAGCTCTAACAAGTATCAGTGACAATAAGAAACTTGTGTTTGTCACTAAAGCAGGCAAACACTGTGCTGAGGCCATTCAAGAACTGGCCTGGTGACTCACGCTGGTGACTCACAACTGGTTATTCCTGCAGAGTTAACTCTCAGTATAATACAGATCTTGCCTCTAACTCAAATTCCAGGTGAAGTTTTCAATTCACCTGCAAAGGTATTTTTAAGCTTGACTTGGCAGGCGGCTCAGAAGCCCAGCTTTAGCTCAAGGTCTGGGGCCTCTTGGACTGGCTCTTCATGTCCAGCTGGCCGCACGCTCGCACTGCAGCAGGACTGCCCTCATGCTGAAGCAAACCCAAGTCAACATGAGGCTTCTGCACTGGATGAACTCTCCTCTAAAGGCAAGGTACTCGGAGGCACCGTTTGTCCAGTCTCACTTCTCAGACTGGCAAATTGCTGAGCTTTCGTTTTTGTCCCAACTCCCGCCAAGCTCTCTGATCTCTTTAAAGCCAGCCTCTCCAGTCACCTGTGTTAATGGGCCCCCCAAATTCCATGTTGTCTCCGAACACCCACAACTGATGAGTCTGTCTTCTAGTTCTTGGTGCACGGGGTGAAAAAGCCATCGTGCTCTACCACTCCTATTACCACTTGTCATCCAACCGTTTACATAAGCCCGTGACCTCTGAAATAAGAGCATTTGCTTGTACTTGGGTAGAGCTGGTTGGTTGGAAAAGAACTCGGGAGAGGGAAATGATTGAAAAAGCAGTGACAGAATCAAGCTTCCAGAATATGTCTTTTTGGCTTTCCTCCCAGGTTTGCTATTTCCGCTAGTCAACCACTGGTTCCCCATCAAAGAAAAAAGTTTCAACCAGCAAAGTCCATTTGTGTAATATTTCCACATACCCTCCAGCAGACAGGACTACTATAGCATATGTAATCATCTATAGCTTTGCTAAGCACAAATCAAAAGGACATAAGTAGCTGGAAAAAAAATTCACCTTAGGTTGTGCACATTCATTTAAATTTGCTACTAAATGTATGAACAGGTCTAGAGAACCTGATATTCCTAACATGCCAATTATCTTTGTACTCTGGTACCCCACTCGTTATCAAAACCAGCTTCCCTTCAGACTGAAAAAGTCGTACTTTTCTTCTTGCATGTGGCTTCCTCAAACAGATTTATTCTCACATGCAGTAGGAGGGATGTTTTAATCCACCATCAATGTAATTTTTGGAAAAGGTGGTCTGTGCAGACGCAGTCGTCCCCAGAGGTGGCTTGTGCATGTTAAGACCATGGGCATCAGTTTAGGTCCACCGAAGTAGTTAGGCTGGTGAGCACAGACACGCAATTTGCAAAGGTTGCGCTGGTGACAAGGTGAGCTCAGCTGAATGAGCCAAGCTAGCAAAGACCTACAATTTATTCCTGACCCCTCTAATTCTGATGCAAGGAGGTTTGATAAGCTCAACTGTTCACACAAGCATTCCTGACCTCAGAGATAGTACAGTAAAAAATCAGGTGCCAAAAAGCATCTGGATGCACCTGTGGACGAGGTGGGGGGTAACACTTTCCTCTGGGACAGCTCTTAGAGGAGCTCCAGAACAGAGGTGGTGGCTCCATTTAAAACAATGCCTACAACAGACTAAACTACAGAGGTTTAACCCAACACAAATAGTTTTGTGAAAGGACTACACACTTCTGCATGCATAAAAATTGTCCAAGTTAGACCAGCCTCTGGAACCCCACCTGGCATTTCGGTGGTGGTTCTCCTTCCCAGACCTATATCTCATGAGAAGCTGGATTTGGAAAATATGCTCCAGGATTCAGTTGCCATAGCAAGTTTTTAAGCTCCAGAGAAAAATACACACTGTTTCTGCTTCCCTCAAAGATGCAAGAGGAAAAAAAAATCCCACTGTATACCTTTCTCGGCTGTAATGTGGGAGGCCTGAGCTTCATGACCTATCTGCCATCTAGTAGCAGTCCTTGGACCAGATGTCAGCATCCAGTGAACATGCTCTCAGGCTACAGAGCTGGGACATTTCTCTGTTGACCCAGGAGCCCTCCTCCAAAAAGTCCTGAATTCTCTTAAAAGTAGTACTGTCTGAAAAGGAGCATGGAGCTCCTCCACAGGAGCTGAGTGCATCGTTGCCCTGACACCAGACAACTCACTGGCTTCCACTGCAGGGATGGGGCCTCTGGGCAGAAACGGGCATTGCCTGCCCCATCAAAAGGGGGCAGCAGGCCTGCAATTCCTCTCCAAAACAGAAGTTTGAAGGACACTGCAACCATGGAGGTACAGAGCATCCACCCAGCAGGTGGGAGCTGCCAGCTGGGCTCTTCTCTGAAGAGGCGAGTCTAGCACTCAGGCCTACCCACTTCCCATCCAAATGATCCATCTCTGACATGCCACAGGGACAGGCACACCAGTGCCCTCTGTTAAGCCAGCATCAATGTAAACCTCAAGAGAGCAGACTGAAATGAGAATGTCCATCTCAAAATAGCACTTACCTTTCTAAGAAGGTGGGATCTGGGAAACATCCTTGTCCTCCATCATTTCCTCTTCCCTTGCTCACTGCTTCCTGCCCAGGATGCTGCCCATACAGCATCCTTACTACATAAGGAGCACACCCCTGGGACTTGGCCCATTAAAGTTCAGGTTTTGTGGCACTCAGTAAAGGCCAAACATTCAGAAATCAATCCGAGTCAGAGAGCTCCATTCTAAAGTCTCTGAATGCTCAAAAGATCAATTTCAAAAAGATCATGAACCTGGGTCCATAGCCTCCTCCGACAATAGGATTAGGTTCCCCTTGCTGATCAATCTTTTTTAAAAATCAAGTTAGCACGCTTTTGATAAAATTGTAGGGGACATTACGATATTTTGTGAGTTTGGGATGGCTTGTAACTCATCTGCCAACTATAACCGGACTATAAATACAAGTCATTGTAATGTTTTATGAAGAAGGTGCACGTCGCTATCATGCAACAACCATATGCTCTGCTGTTTGTATGGATCTGTTATCCAACCCTTATATAAGCCGTTGATGGAATTATCATCGCAGGACACTTGCAGCACGGTTGTGTGATCAAAGTAAAGTGATGAAGAAACGAAGGAGCTTTGTGCTGAGGTGAGACCGGCCACTCGCCATTCCCAGCCGCAGCTGCAGGAGGAGGGAACGTGCAGACCCACTCAGCTGCACGACAGCCATAACTTCGGAGAGGACAGGGAACACAAATCTGGGGCTTGGGCTACATAGCAGAGGGCAAAGTAAATAATTGCACGTTCTGTGGTGCAGGGGAGAGGGCAGGGTCGGGGAGGAGGCTGAGGGAAAGGCTGGGGGGGCTGCTTTAATGGTTTAGGGAACTCGTGCGACGTTGCCTGCACGCACCCGCCCTGCCCGGCAGCAGGCCGCCCGGGCTGCGCCCCCCGCCTCTCCCTGCTCGCCCTCCGGGTGCCCCGGGCACCGGCCCCCACCCGTGAAAAGCCGCGGGGCAGCACCCCGGCCGGTTTCCGCGGCACGGCTGCATCCCGGTGCCGGTGCCGCAGCCGCGGGCGCGCCGGGCCAAGCCGCAGCCCCCGGGTCCGGCGCTGCCGGTGCCAGGCTCCGACGGCCATGTGCCGTGTACTACGGGCACAGGCTCCACCTTCCCCGGCTCCCGCCCGCCCCCACGCATCCAGGAAGGGAAAAAAGAGGAGGAGGAGGAGGAGGAGGAGGGAAGGGGGTGAAAGGGAAAAAAAAGAGAGCGAGGTTGAAAGGAGGGAGCTCGCCGAGACCCACCCTTCTCCCTCCTCCTCCTCCTCCTCCTCCGGGCTGCTGGCCGGGCTTTTGTTTTCCTCCAGCTCCCCATTTCCCACACGTGATTGCCGTGTTATTGCACAGGGCGCTCCGCGGCGCGGCTGCACCTATAAATACGGAGCGGGCGGGCGGCGGGGGCCCGGGGCAGCGCGGCGCGGCGCGGCCGGGCGGAGGGCACCTCCGCGTCACCCCCATGCATCCCGGCGGGCCGACGGCACCCGTGCCCCGCCGCCCGCCCGCCTAAGGGGGAGGCAGCGAGAGGCAGCGCCCGGCCAGCGGGGAGGGGGGGGGGGAGCCGACCGACAATGGCGGCGGCCGCCACCGCCGCCAGCCCCGGCAGTCCCGCCGCCGGGCCCCTGCCGCCGGCGGAGCCCTGCCCCAGGAAGGGGCCGCCGCCGCCGCCGCAGCCGCCGGCAGCGCGTAGCGACCCCCGCCGCAGGCAGGCCGCGCTCTCCTTCCTCACCAGCATCTCCCTCGACGGGCGGCCCCCGCCGCCTGGCAACGACGGCCCCGCCGCCAGGCCCCGCCAGGTCCCGCCGCCGCCGCCGCCGCCGCGGCTGGGCAGCCCCCCGGTGGCGCCCGCCGAGCCCCCCCGGGCCCAGGAGGAGGAGGAAGAGGAGGAGGAGGAGGATGCCTTCGCCGCGGTGCAGGTGCCGGCCGCCGCCTTCCTGGGCGCCGCATCGGCGGGCAGCCGCGGCCGCCTCAACTCCTTCACGGCGGGGGTGCTGCCGGCGCCCTTCGGCCGCACTAGCCCCCAGGGCCCCGCCGGCGCCAGCGGAGAGCTGGGGCAGCCCGGCCCCGCCGCCGCCTTCGAGCTGCAGCGGTCCCGGTAAGCCGCGCCGCGGGGATGGTGGATGCGCGGGATGCGGGGATGGTGCGCGGGAAGGGCGGGCGGCGGCCGGGCGGCGGGGGGCGGCCGCGGGGAGGCCCCTCAGCCGCGGGGCGGGAGCGCCGGTGGCGCGGAGCCTCCCTCCGCCGGGCCGGCCGGGCGCTCCGCTGCCGCCTGGCCGGGGGGAGCAGCGGCAGCGGCGGGGCTGTGCGAGCGTGCAGGGGCAGGTCCGCCGCGGTGCAGCCTCCCGGGCTGCGACGGCCGTGCACGCCTGGGCGCGAGTGCCTGGAAGTCGGGCTCCCGCTAAGCCGTGCGGGCGGCAGGCTGCACAGCCGCTGTCCCTGGCGGCCGCCGAGCGCGTCTCCCGGCGGTGGTCACCCCTTCCCGTGGCGGGTGGCGGATCCCGCCCGCCCTGCTGCCCCGCTTCATGGGGCCAGCCCTGAGCCAGGCGCGCCGCAGCCGGCTCTGTAGCCCGCAAAGGGGAGGGGGATCTTTGCGTCGGTGTCCACGGATCAGGGTGCACACGCGTGGTGTAAGCGGCGTCTCGCTCCCGCCCTAAATAAGCTCTTTATCTACAAGCACTTCGTGTTCCTCTGGGTTGTGCCTTGCCGCCGGGTACTTTTTGCCTTCTAATTCCCAAAGGAATAACCTCACCTGCTTGAAACGCTGACACTTCTGGCTCAGAAGATGCAGTCATGTAAAGACGTACAAAGGCATATGCGTTAATTGTTCCACGGGTACAAAATTATCTTCCTTCGTTTCTTCAACAGCATACTCGGGTATCAAAGTGGGTGGGTGGGGGGCAGAGAACCGGGGAAGAAGCTGGAGGAAATGACTGCTCTCCCCAAACTCACATCGGGCACCACTCCCACATTCCCCATTTGCCACACTCCCTTCTTGTTTCTCCCTTGGACAAATAGGTAGACTTTGAGTCACATGCTATCGCAAGGCTTTATAAGGGTAATTGAGCGTAGATTGCTCTAGAAAAATCCCTTTCTTAACCAACCAGCTTGGAGAGATTGGAGGTGTTCCAGGAGAAAGTTGTCTTAGCTGTGTTGCCCCACCGTTGGTTGGTTGGTTTGGGGTTTTTTTTCTTCCATCTGGATTGTATTGGTGGCTTTTTGAGCCCCTTTTCAGGTGCTGTGCTAGGGAGCCCCACCTTCCCAAGCAAAATGCCTGCTTGTGGGTTACCACCCATCTTCTCTCCATCATGTGTCTCTCAAAACATTTCCTGCAGTGACAACCCTCTAATTGCGCCGTGGATCACCGGCACAGCAACGTGACACACACACACACGTTTGTGCATTTTGGTCTGTGATGTGGTTCTGCACACTGCTGCCCATGGCCTTCTGAGTGAGAAGTCACCCACAGACCACGATTTTGGAATTCCTTTTTGCTCTTGAACTTCTTACTTGTTGGTGATAAAGTGCTTGGTAGTACACTCTTAGTGTTCAGGAGGCTGGATTCTTCTCAGCTTTCCAAATCAGTTTACTATTGATGCAGGATTCCTGTGTTACCTTTCTGGATTTCCAAGGATCCTCCTGTTTCCTTGCTTGCATGCTTTGATCCTGCACTCAGTTCTGGGAAGGATGCTCAGATCTCACCTGTATCACCTTTTCCCTCAGCCTTTCCTCTTCCCTGTCATTATTTTCCCTTGCCCATGTTTGCCACTCTCAAAATTTTTCCTTCCACAACCAATACTTTTTTTCTTTGTTACATGAGAACTGTGTGAAGTTTAAGAGGCAAAGGTAATTACTGCTCTTATTTACACCCTAGAAGTCCAGCATCATGCAAGTTTGGCCATACTGCGAGCATGCAGACAGGCGGAATGGATAGCCCAAGTCCATAGCAAGGGAGGTCACCTAAGAAATCCTTGTCAGGGTGCCCCTCCAGTGCTATAACACCCTTCCTTTGTGCTGTGTATTTTCTTGTGGTGTAAGATGTAAGGAAAGTGCTAGTTTTCTCATGCTCTTTTATTTTCTTGAGTGCTAGATTCAGCTGTGGCGGAGACCTTGCATTACTCCACTAACAAGTGTGAGGCTCTCTATTGTAGCACTTGCTTACTGCTGGCACTGGTGCAGGAGAGAGCTCTGGGTTATGCCCCCGGCTTTGCTGGCTGCCGTGATGCTGTACATGTGCAGCCTGGGGCAGATTTTGGCCTGCCTTCAGTTGATTTTTTTTTCTGTTCTGGAAAAGGTATGTATTTTTAAACATCAGGAATGGACAGCTGCAGACTGTGGAGGTTGTATCAAGTGTTCGCTTCTCATCATCTCAATGAAAAGACATGGTAGGGGCTCCGATTGCTGGGTTCACTCTTGGCTGCACAGAAGATAAATCGCAGGCGTGCACAGGGCTGGCACAATCCCAGGAACAGAGGGTTCGAGCAGACCTGCTGCTGCTCTCTTCATGGAGAGCGAGGAGCCAAATGCCCAGCATGGGGCCTGCCCTTCTCGGCATGATGGGGTGGGAGTCAGCAACTGCCCAGAGACAGGCATTAATTAGCTCACCTGAAGTAGGATGCAGAGAAGCAGAGAGGAGAATCAGAGATTTTTTTTCTGTAGTTCATGTGGGCCTCTTGCTGTGTCTCCTCCCACCCTTCCACTCCTTGCAAAGGGCTTGAAATTGAGTTTGATGCGATGTTTGACAGACTAGTCCTCTGTGCTGAGAGGTGTAAGTTACAGCGTGAAACCTTTTTCTGTTACAGTATCAGGCAAGACAGGCTGCCCTGTTGTTGTTTTTATTTAGTTTTCAGAAACCATTGTGAACATATAATCAGAGTTTCCCGGCTTTTTTGTTTGTGTTAGCAGTTTGTATAATTGCATACTAGTTTATATTTAACAAGGTTATCATTAATGTGGTTTGGGTTTGTGCTCTATGTGTATTCATAAGAAACAAATGATATAAAAAGAGAACACGGAGCTTCTAGCTGCTCGGAGGCTAGTATGTAATTATATGTAAATGGAAAAAAAAAGCACGCTTGTTCAGAAGTCAGCTTGTTGGTGCCAAAGGCTCCTGTGCTCCTGTCTGGTGCAGAAAAGAGTTTGTTTCAGTTTTGTGATGAATGGGTGGCTGAGGGCAGGAGGCGCTGGAAACTGGGGCCAGGTTCTGCCAGGTTTTCCTTCATGTCAAATTATAATTAATTTTAATAGCTTCATGTTAGTGAGGAGCTCTGTGGAACAAGGTTTCACCAACACCGGTTTAAAACAATCTCAGATCCTGCAGATTAGGTGATGGTCCCAGGTACTTGTTTTTGTCTGCCTACAGTTCTTGTTGCCATAGTTTTCTTTAGGAAGAATACTGCTGTTCCCATATGCGAAGTTTCATTTTCTGTGTAAGCTCTTTTCCAGCGGGCCAGCTGGTTAGAAACGAGTGCATGCTTTTTTGTGGGTGGTTGTTTTTGTTGTTTTTTTTTCCTAAGGAATAAAATCAGGGATTTGATTTGGAGTTTAAACATCGCTTACAGTTGCATTTGTCTGTGTCGTTGTGTCAGGCTTGAAGGCAGATGGGCAGGAGAATTCCTTCTGGGAGCAGCTGGTGCTGGGAAGGAAGCAGGAATATCTGCTGAGTAATCACTGGGGGGAGGTCCACTCAAAAGGACATTGAAGTTATCATGGTCCAAATAGATTTTTCTTCCCAATTTATTAACCTACAAGATTAATCTCAGTTATGATTAGTAAAGCTTGCCAAGATTCTTTGTTTCTACCCGTTAGAAAATACAGAGTTGTGTAAGGCCTCCATACTGATCTTCGGGAGAGATGCAGTGAAGGGAGATGCTGGAACGGTTGACTTGCCTGGCTTTTGTAGGACTTGCAAAGTGCGATGGGTTTTTAGCACTGAAGGAAGCCTCCTGGATGTTGCTGAGGAGCTCTGAATCCACCATTTAGTTTCATGGTGGAGGGCTGAGAGGTCAGAGCCTGGTCCTCCACAGCCTTGGGCGGGCGGGCAGTGCAGGCGGAGCCCACCCCACAGAAGATGCCTCCAAACTGAACATGCTGGAGACAAAAGAAGAGTCTCTCAGAAACAAGTGTCTTACAGGCAGAGTCTTGAAAGAGGAGCAAAACAAAGAGCTGGGGGCACCGTCCACCCTGCGGGGTCATCCCAGCATCAGGAGTTGGCTTGTGAGCTGCTGGAAGCACATCGGACCTTTTGTGTGTGATGGAGACTGCTATTCACTGAACCTAAAGCCCTTCAGGCAGCCTGAGTTTCAGAATGAGGTGGACAAGAATAGCGTGAAAACAGCAATTTAATGGTCTGACAAGTGAATGGGAAGTACACATGCTGAACTAAGTCTTTTCATAGGTGTGTGACCTTGTATACCACTGATGATTGCTGCCTGTAAAGAAGGGGATGCTTACTGACTTCAGCTGTCACTTCAGGAGAGTAAATGGCCTTCCTGTGCTACCCTGAAGAGAGGATGTTCAACAACAGGGTTAAGACTTGGGTAGTAAGGGGTGTTTCACTAGTTGCAACAGCGTCCTGCTCCATCTCTTGGGGCAGGTCCCTCCTGGCCTGTTTTCAGTGCTAACAGGCTCCGTGTAAGGCTTTGATGCTCTTCCTAATAGCTGCCACTCCACCCCAAGTTGCAGGCTGCTCCAGGTGTCCTGGGAGAGACACTGAGTGCACTCATGCCCTTCGGCACCCGCACGCTGAGAGGCAGAGCCCTCATGGTTTCTTCGAATCATGCAGGAGCAGTCGCTGACTGCCGGTGGGCTGTCTGAGCTGTGCAGGTGCTGAGCACGGCCACCCCCACATCACACTGACCAGCATCCATCACTGTTGGTCTCTGCCTGCCTTTTCCCTTGTTCAGGGCACAGGTTTGTGCTTCCCTCTGCTTCCTTTGAAACTTGTGGACATGTGGTCATCTTCCAGATTTTATGTGAAGTTGACCAGTGGTTCAGAAGTCGCTGCAAAACAACATTGCATAGCAATGGACTGCAGAGGTGCATCAGCCTTGTTCTCTTTATACACAAAGCTTTTAAAAACAAATCTCGTGGAATTCTGCTCTGGCATGTTGTAGGCTTTTATTATACTACTTAGCAAGCATCTCTGGCAGATAAAAAGGTAATATTCATCAGACAAGGAAAAAAACCCTTTGCTGTCAGTTCTGACGAGGAGCTGGGACAGAACGTAGTGTTCATGACTACCAGGGGATTAATTAGACGCCTTCACAGAGGCACAGATGCTGAGAGGGAGCTGCATCTGCCGAAGCCTCAGAACCCGCCAGGTTTTGGAGTGAGACGGTCTTGGAGCTGGATGGGTGAGAGGGCTCAGCTTGGGTGGGTGCTCATTAATGCCTGTGAGAAAAGCTGAGCCGGTAACACGTGAAGAGTCGTGTTTGTGTTGGCTGTCTTTGCTGGCTGCCAATTCCAAGCTTTCGATGTCCAACCCTCCCTCGGGAAGTCCCATAGCTGTACCGTGCAGGTGTGTAGCTGGTATGCAGTGACCCCTCATTAGCCATCAGGAGGGTGGAAGAGTGAGACATTTCAGCAGGTTTGCTTATGTGGTTGGGGCATTTCTTTTACTTGAGCTATCTTCTTGCCCTTTTCTTTACCAGCAAAGCTCCTGTGCAGGCAGCCAGACCAGCCTTTTTCCTTAGGAGCCCGCTACATGGCTTTTTGCTGCACAATATTGCTGCAAGCGTCTTGAAGTGATGAAAATCAGTAGAAACCATGTGACTCACCAGCCCTCCAGACCATCACAAAAACGTAGTTTGGTGGTAGATAGATAGGGTAATGACGAATTATAGTTTGATGACAGCTTTTGGATAGGAAGTATGCTTTAATTTGTAATTATTATGACTTTGAGAACACTTCTGGTAGAGTTACAGCTTGACTTTGAACAGTTCAAAACAACTGAAACATGAATATGAGATTCCCAAGTGAAAGGAAAAAACCCCAACCCTCTAGTAATTCTGTAGCTTCCTTGTTTCAAAGAAGTAAATACCAGGTGGGCTGCCCAGAGGCTCTGTAAAGTGGTGAGTGTGACAGCAGGTAAGGTGAGCAGCAGAACCAAACTTTGATTTTTTTTTTTTTCTTTTTTAAAATTTTTGTCTTCCCAATATCAGTGTTTGTAGTCTCTCAGGCAAGTTCTCCACCATAAACATAAAGGCTCATCTTCCTAATTTAACCTAAAAATACGGGAGTTTGGTTTCACACGTTGGGACTTCTACACATTGAAACTTCTATGGACACGAGGTTGTCCCGGGATAAGTATGGGAAATCGGATTCTGTTTGCAAATAGGACAAGCTGGTGCCAACAGAAATCTATATGCGAATATCCACAAAATTCACCTCTGGACTACTACGCTAGTACCTCTGAGGGTGTAGATCAGTCCTTTCTTCTGACAAAATCTCTCTTCCACACCCAGAGTTGCTTTTGATGGCTGTGGGGCTGCCACCAGATACCAGGCTTAGCAGCGCAGCAGGTGCAGCGAGACACAGAGCTGGCTCTTCTTACAACCCAGCTAAAGAGCCCCTTGCCAGTTTGCTGTAGGAAGTACTATTCCTAGAAAATGGAAATGACATAATTTGGCATATGGAGAGTATCTGTCTGCCGGCCTGCAGTTTGCAAATAACACACTTAGAAATTTAAAGAATGGTATTTGATTTCATAAGAAGGCCTTAGCAGAAGTTTTGTTTGCTGCAATAGTAGGGTAAAGAGCTTGGCAAATTAGCTAGGAGAAGAAAATTTCACCTGTGGCTGGAGAAAACACAGTGTGACAGTGGGCCAGTAGGAAACTTTTAGGACTCTCAGGGTTTGCTTTTCAGGCTGCAATATGCAAATTTAGAGGAGTACATATTTAAGGAACTGTAAGGTTCCTCTACAGGGGCTACTGTGTTATATTCGTAGCAGCTGCTTTCCTGTCATGAATGCTAAATGTATTTTCTATTCTCATGATCTATTTCAAAGTCAACATTGCTCTTAGCAGCTGTATGTCAGAGCGTTTGCCTAAGGAAGGTTTTCTATTGTGGAAAATTTCAAAGTGAATGAAAAGTGAAGCAAAGGCTGCCTTCCTTTCTAGCAGAAGTGTTTTTTGTTTTTTTTTTTTTAAAGCCTTTCATGCCATACATGAATATAAAGGGCAAACACATGTTCTTAGCAAGTGGTTGTGTTTTCCTTCATGTTGTTATAGATTAGGCTAGCAGTGTTTGGAAACTGAGGAAAAAAAGATACACCCAAAACAACTGAAATGTGTTTTCCCCTACTTGTCTTGGATGACAGAGGAAGCTATGTCCTTTCTGACCTAGGATCCTGCAAAGCCTGAACTGTACATTTACATATGTATAAAATTATACACTGGTGCTTGATTTAACTGAGTAAAGTTATGCTAGTAAGTAAATCTTGGCAATATCAGGGACTTTACTGTATAATATTCGTGGGATTAAAAAAAGAGAAAACTAGAGAACTTTAATTATAATAATTCTTCAGACAACGATGGATTGCATTTTGGTGCTTCCACAGATAATCATACTACCAAGGTAAATATGATTAGGTTTTCAGATCTACATGCTGTCAAGTTAAATCAGACATAGGCACATCAGTTTATGGGTAAAGGTACTCAAAAGAAGGATAAATTTTCCTGCAAAAAAATAGCCCCTGATTTTGTGTTAAAGGGAAAAACTGTAAGGTGGGTATTATGCTGACTTCTTTCTGCACCACCTCATGCAGCTGGAACTGAGCTGCATATAATGACCAGGGATGAAGCTCTTCAGCTTGCATTTCCCTTTCTTTGGGCTTTGAGTGGGATGTTGAGCACCAAGAAGTCAGTAGTGCCACTCGGTTTGCAACCTGCTTGCGTGCAGGTAACTTTTTTTCCAGCCATCCGCATGCCATCAGCTGTGTATGGCTACACCAGACATAGCTGCACATATGTGCACATATGTTTGTGTAGACACAAAGGACAGAGAAGCCATACTGGGATGCAGTGGCAGTGCCCCAATGCAGCCTCAGCAGGTACCAACCACTAGGTCTGTTGCTGTCCTTGGAGTTGAGCTTGTGCCTTCTGCAGTGTGGGAAGGCTGGTGATGGTCATTCTGTCCTCTCCCTTCCTTGGGACATGATTTCCTTTCCCATTTCAGGATAGAGAAAGAGCCACTGCAGGTACAGGGTCAGCAGCTCCCAGTAAGGAAAGTGGCTGGATTAACATGCAGGAGGCTCTAGCATTCCCAGCATCACTGTTCCTGGTGGGTTTGTCGAGGGTGGAAGTGCGGGGAGAGGTCCCAGCCCTCCAGCAAAGTTGGATCATGTAGAGATTAATATACCAGAAGCGAAGAGAAGGAGGTAAGAGACTCTGAGCTGTCTCCCTGTCTGACATGAGGTGTACATAGAATCATAGAATCGTTTAGGTTGGAAAAGACCCTTAAGATCATAGAGTCCAACCATAAACATGACACTGCCTAGTTGACCACTAAAAATATGTCCCTAAGTGCCACATCGTGTTGGTGTGGTGGCATGGATTTCAATTTCCTCACAATGAGAGGATCAGATGTTACGACCGTTGCTTTTTACAGAGATAACTCACAGCACTGGGGCAGCCTGTTCCCCACCATGGCTGCTAGCAGAGAATCTGATTGTAACCCCAGCATGGTGGTGTGCTCTTTGAAGGGTGCAAGCAGCACAGCTTCACCAGCCTGCTTCAGAGGGAGATTTGCTGCATTTCAGTTTCCTGGGTGCATAGTGCTGGAGGAGGGGGGAGCAGAGCATCACTGGCCCAGGGACCTAGGATGCCTTTGCCACTCAGAGAGGACTGTTGTGTCACTTGGCAGGATGGCTGGTTTTATCCAATACCCCCAGCATATGTAGGGACAGAGAAGGCGGAACCAGGAGATGAATGTCACGTAAGGCCCTTTGCCTTCAGACCTGCTTGTGTTGCATACATACATTTCTGTGTACGTAAATACAGTCTGTACCTGTGGTTCAAGAATCTCTCGTTACTCCTTTTCACAGAGGCGTGGGCTAGGAACCTGCGCTTCCCACCTGGCTGTGCTCAGCCTGTCTGAGGAATGTAACATCAAGCAGAAGCTAGATGTCAGCTGGGGTCTGAAATGTGTCTTGGAAATGTCTTACTCTTGGGTTTTTTTACTCACCAACTTTATTCCTTGCATTTTGTTCATCATACCCCTCTCAGACAAAACTTTTTTCCTGTATTAGTACCTACAGATCCAACAGAAAAGGAGATTAATTTCCTCCTTTTTCTGTTGCGGTTGCAATCAGCTACACCTAAGCAAATGCGAGGTGACAGAAGGATTTTGCCCACGTGTCTGTGGGGTGCGGTGGACTTGCACAGCAGGGAGTGAAGTCCTGGTTAGGTGACAGAGCTACGTGACAAGGAAGACTCCATCTTGATGCCTGGGATGTGGGAAAGAGTCAAGCAGGCTTGGTAGTTACAAGCAAACATCGTAGTTCTCCAGATTTACTTAAGTGAATGATACTGTTTCTGACTGTAAAATACAGAGGTGTTTTTTGGGTAATGGGAAGAGTGGAAAAACAGCTTTCAGATGCTGCAGTGCAAAGTACGGTTTAACTGCTTGGGTAGGTGAGTTGCGCAGGTGCTGCAGCAGGTTATGTAAAAAGGCGTGGAAAGCTCGCCATCTGCTATTAATAGTCTTGGAAGCATGGTCTTTAAAACACAAAGGTATAATTACGTTTTCTAAAATGGAGTTCACATAACCTCCTGTCTTCACCTCATTGTGTTTCTCAGGAGCCTCCTGTATTTTATAAGGCTGTTTTCTTAATTAAATCAAACCTTTTTTATTTTCAGTTGGTGGTGTTGACCGTTTGTAGAATGTCATCTTTTGGCATAATCTATTGCAGAAGTGGCAGCTAAAAGGTGATTACTTAAAAAGGCAGAATTATTTACAGCAGAACAGAGTGCCACTGTCAAGTATCTCCATCATGACCCTTGAGATTTCTTTGTAAAGCCTGTATTTCTCTGTGTGCATGATTCGCCTCAAGATAAAATCCTTTTCTGTTTTAGGAGGCACTCCAGGTACTGCAGAACTCAAGAACAGCCTCACAAATAGCAAGTGTCTGTGCACATGGATTTTAAGGAGCAGACTTTATTGTCCAAGGTTTTTTGCTTCTGTTTGATTTAAATAGATTATTATAAATATTGGTTTCTTGTTTGTTCATTAGTTTCCTTATTGACATAAGGTTATTCAAGTCAAAGAAAGTGCTAGGGTGTAACAGGGAGCAGAGTTTGAGCAAATGCATTTAAAAGTAAAAAATGCAAATGGTATGAATTTGCCAGCACCCTTAAATAGGCATTTTCAAGGTGATATTTTCTGTTGCTGTCCTCATGCTCTGTGTGAAAGTTGCATGGATGATGTGAACAGAAATGCGTGTTTCCTCACAGTGAGTTTTTGAGCTCGCAAGCTTCCTTCTCCTGGAAGGATGTAGCCTTGCAGCAAGAGCAAGGATTTTGTTCATGGTGTGGTACTGATGCTGTGCTTAGTGCTGTACCAAGCTCAGTTATTCCTCCATATCCCTCAGGAGCTAAGCCCCAAGCCCACAAACTGTTCTGTGCAGTAGGGCAGTGCACAACAGTGTGGCTTGTAACTGGGATTTACTCCTTTGGGGAGGATGGGGTGGGAGCAGAGAGGCTGGAATGAAAAAGCCCTTGTGAGCCACTGTGTGTTTGCAAAGGTCGAGGCATCTGAAAATGAACGAGCTCTGAATTAATTGCAGGGTTGCTCTGGTACAAATGAGAACAGGATTAGGCCTGTCTTTTCTGTTCTAGCTGCAGAGGTAATACTTTCAATCTGCCAAGCGATTGCATATCTCAAGTATCTTACTGGATAAATGAATGTGATATCAGCAATTGAGGGTGGCATGGTTGTTCATGTCACTGACAGTTGTCTTGCAGTTGCGGTTCTGTTTTGTACGATCCCCAGGAATATTTCAACAGGGTTATGTCTGGGTTTATTTGGTGTGTATCACTTACATTTGTTAGAAGAAATGCAGCTTTTGAGCGGTTCTTGACCCTCACATCCATGTTCCCAGGATGTGGGGTTATGCTAATGAAGACCTGAGTTCACTTCTCCAGCGTTTGTTCTGAATTAGATGTCAGTCTTGTGTTATTCCAGCTAAAGAGAGCGGAGCAATCGAGCAATTCAAGCTGGGATTTTTGAAGAAGCCTCTGAACTATGAATTCTGAGGAACTCTTTGAGCTCCTGTGAAAAATCTCACTTTGAAAAGACAGCATGTGCTTTTGCTTTATGGGTTTTCACAAATTCTGCTTACCACAGCGTCCGGACATGCCCCCATTTGTACACTTGTCCTTCCTGGCATTTTTTTAGGGAGCGGGTGGGTGGCATTGTGTTAATTGTGGTTCTGCTTTTATTGAAGTTAACAGCACACCTCTGGTTTAATCACTGGGTCAGAGAGCTTGCTTTGTGCCGATACATCAATAGAAATGGATACAAATGCTATTTGTAAAACTTGAAATGTGACTTACGAGGCCATGGCGCTATTAATCCTTTGCATCTTAGCCTGTGGAGGGATGTAGGCCTTAAGAAGTAGAAAACTGAGGTGCAGGCTGTGCTTTTCTAATGCAATGTGAATGTAATTCTCTGACTGCTCTTCAAGCTGTAGTTTCCAGCGTGAGCGTAGAATTGGAACAAAAAAGACATCTCAGAGGCTTGGTCAGCTCCTTGCCTGATGTTCCCATGCCATGCTGTGGGGTGATGATCGGTCCCACCAGGCTGCACTCCTTGTTTTGCACAAGCTGTTTAAACATCCAGCGTGCTGAAACAAAGCTAAAGAAGAACCACCAGCACTATAAATTATTTAAACCTGGAGCCTTTGCAAGAGAATTGGGCCTTCTCCATCCAGAAGGGCCGTGCCCATGTCGCTGAGCAGCATGGCCCAGCAGGAGCGGGTTGGTAGAGCCAGAAGCTTGATGCTGAGGACCAGATGTCCACGCTGCGGATGTTCAGACCAGCTCTAGCCTGGCCCTGTGGCCTGGACACCCAGCAGTAGTTGGAGGACAGGTGCTGTGCTCCTGCAGTGTGTCACCTGGCCTCCTGCCACTGGAGGGGAAGCATTCCTGTTCCAGGGCTGCTCCATGCTGCAGAGAGCAGCACGTTGTAAGCGGGCATGGGCAGAAGACTCGCTTCAAAAGCGTGTCTCTGAGCCAGAGCCAAGCATGACGGAGGTACGCCTGTAGAGTCACAGTTCCTTGTTCTAGGACAAAGGGATTAATGATGAGCTAATTAAAATTTATCACACCCTTCCTTCCACTTGGGTTAATGCAGTTTTTGTTTGGCCCTGTGAATTCAGGTGCCTTCTCCCTAGTCACTTCCACTAGAAATTACTGACTTCCCTTTTTCTACTGTGGGTTTAAAAAAGGTACTGTAAGGAAAATATTTTATTTTTTTGATTAATGAATCGGAGCACTGGGCATCTCGTTTCTTTTTACTGATCCATTGTAGACTTTCTAAATCTTAATTTCTACATGTGTTAGATTCTGTGAAAATGGATTATTTTTTTTTATTACAGTTATTCACATCTTTCCCCTCTGTTTAGTGGAAAAGGTGAAAGAGGAAAACCAAAATTACAAAATCCTGTATCACATGTTGATGGCAGTTTGTGAGCTTGATCAACGCAGAGGTCTACTGTCATATCCAGCATGGTTTTACCCTTGCCCCATGCTGTTTTTAGACACAGACATGCAGTGGCTGAGGAAGTAGTGGTTTCTCTTCACGATGTCTGGGGAGGAGGGCTCATTTGTTTAATGAGAAGAAAGAAGAAAAAAAGCACTTCTGTACAAAGTATAGCTAATTTCACTTTCAGTGGAAGCAATAAGGCAAGATTTTGCCTGTGACTCCTATGGAAGTAGCTACCAAACGAGCTTTCGTGTTGGGTCCCACCCAAGATTTGCAAGAGGGGAACCGCACCAGGGTTTCGCACAGTCAAGGGTTACGCTTCTCCTCTGGCCTGCTGTCTGTGCTTCTCACGTGCACGTTTGTGTTTCTCCCCTTTCCCACCCAGATGCAGGCAGCGTTTGGAGAACACATCCATGCATGTGTCTGCTCTGACCCACCCAAGCACAAAGCCATCTCCCTCTCCCCTCCACATTAGACAAGCTCATTATTGTTCAGGTCTGAGGAGGCAAAGGATGACGGAAACAAAACAACACAAGTTTTGTATAATTTGGGGGGGTTCTGCTGCTGTGGGGGCCATGGCCCTCATGTAGTGGCACTTAGTTCATACTTCTTCCTCTGCAGAGACTTGTGGGAGAAGGGAAAGTGCTGTGGGTGCTTGGGCAGTGGGAGAGATGGCAGCAGAACTGCGTTTTTGGTTCCTTTGCTGGATGGATTCTTTGTAAGGTGCTGCTGCTTCTAGAGGAGAGCTAAAGGCATATAAATGTCCTGTTTTCCAAATAGCAGTTAGCAGATCCTGCCCAAGAAAGGAAATCTTTCCAGCTCTCCTTACTGCTGTGTCACAGGTAACTGAATGCTGCTCTGTTAGCACTTGCATCCCCCATTTGACTTGTTGAACTTGTACAGATGGTTTCCTGCTTTTGGGATCAAGCATCCTGATAACCACTGGCAGGAGCGTTGCTGGCTGCGCCAAGGCAGCTCCTGTGGGAGAACCTGAACATTGGCTGTGGGAGAACCTGAGCATCGGCTGCAGACCCCTGGTTTGCTCCCCTCCTCACTATCGCTGCTGCCTCCTTACACCCTCTTGCTCTGGAAAGCTTCACTGTGGGCACAGGGATTACTTGACCGTTCCTTTTGTTGCTGACACTGTTCTTGCAATCTGCGAGGCTGTGTGGCACCTGTTGGAGCATGGTGGGATGGCTGGAGCTGTCACTGAAGGCTGTAGAAATGCTTTACTTCAAACAGTAGCTGTATGTCCACATTATATTTGTCCTTTTTAGTACAAGCAAATATATTTATTCTGTATTGATAGCTGTATTTATTCTTTATGAGTTGCAGGGTTAAGTTTTTTCCAGTTGCTAAATCACAATTTTTTTCTGTCTAGAACAGCAGCGGTTCTATTCCCAAATTTGTTTTTCAATTTTTTAATTTTTTCTTTTTCTTAAAAACGTTCAAAGCATGCTATGCTTGTTGTGGTTAGGTGCAAAATTAGTTCACATATAATAAAAACAAGGGAAGGAATTAGGAAGGGGAAATACTCAGTTCTAGGGCCTCTTTTTCTGTACCCCTTCTGGCAAAATACAGAGAAAATTTGTGTGCAAGCAAGTTCAAAAGGATGCTTAACAGTTTGTCTCCATACATTGTAGTATTGTCGTCAGGATACTATTTTCTGTGTTTTGCTTACTTACCCAGATACTACTTTATATATAATTTGAAAGCTTTAAGTTACCAAAAATACATTGCAAAATCATATTCTTCCTGAGCTCCTATTTAAAGCCAGAAGAAAGAGGTAAGTATTTACAGATAACAAAATGTATTGTTTTGGGGAGGAATATTATTTCTTTAATTGCCTGTCTGATACCCGCCTTGGAAGATCAAGTATCTTTGGTAGCAGCTTTGTGGTCTATACCCTGTTTGCTTAATATCTGTCATAAAATGATGTAACTGGTACTGGCGTAGGTAAGACCTGAGGTTGTGTTCAACTCCCTGGTTGGGTATTGCAAATGGAAACTGTTGTGTATACATAATCCCATTAGGCAATATTGTTGTTCAAAATACCACCACCACCCCTTTTTTTTTTTTCTTTCCCCTCTCACAACAAAGCTCCTGGGTCTGCGGTGAAGTGTTTTGTGACACATTTTTGAATGGGCCCTTTGCCCTGCTTTCAGTTCTTTAATGCAAGAAGCTTTACCAGGAAACAAGAATCTCTTTCTTCTCTGTCTGTGTTTTTTCAGCTTGGGGCTGTGATGCTGAATATGCAGACAGACACACAAGTCAGATGATCCAAGATGTGTGGTATTATAAGGTTAGCAGTTTCACACGATGATAATTCAAAATCTGTATCGGAGTTGTTAGGTCTGCATTTAATGTCTATGCCATCTAAATGTGTCTTAATCCTTTTTAAAAGATAGACTGCTGTGTGTTTTCACACCCCCCCCCCCCAAGGCTGTTCTAAAGTAAATCTTTTGAAAGAGGTGATTAGTTTGAAACAAGTATTTCTAAATTGGCTGTTCTCATTGATAAAGAACTGTATAAAAATAGAGCCTGATCCTGCAAACACGTGCAGACACATTCAGTCTTACTCTCCCAGGTAACTTGCTGCATTTGGCTTATAAAGTCATTGCCTAACACAGTCAAAGTGAGCGGTTTTGTAGTTTCATTTCAGCATGAGCCCCATCAGCTGAGGTTTCTGCAGAAGTGCATCATTAGTCATGCGGTTAGTACCTTTGTTAAGAATATTGAAGTGCATGAGTTTTTGCAGGATCAGATCAAATTATTGGTATAGGTGACTTTTTTCCAGTTATCAGTCTGGTATATTTTAAAATCTTGGAGAGAATGTGCTTTGAGTGGTCACCTTTGAGATGCTTCTGTAAATGAATGTGTGCAGTTAGTTTTTGTACTATTAAAAGCTGAATATAACTTGTTGCAGCCTGGGAAATTACTGGACACTGAATCAGTGAAGTCTGTGACAAAACCTGATTTTTATCCACAGTGGTGGCAAAACAAAATTTTTTTCAAGGCATTTCATGCTTGATGTTCTCCTTTATATGTTTAGCCTTCTAAGGAGACATGATGAGCTGGTGTCAAAATTTTCTCTAGCTGGTTTTCTGTTGAAGTTTTTTGTTGTCAGTCTGATGCTGCTTACAGAGCGGACTTTTCTGCCTGGAGGTGCCTCTAGGTGATTCGGGGCAATTAAAGGGAGCACTGGCCAAAACCCAGAGGCTAGCTGAAGCAGATACGCTCACAGTTCCAAGATTTTATTTCAAAACCCAAATTATCACCTTAAACTGAAATAGCTACTGGTTTAAGCTGGCACACAGGTCTGATTCTGCTATCATAAAACCCCAATTTTAAGCTTTTTCAGCTTGCAGAAATATGTGGCTTTTTAGATTGAATGGGAGTAGGGGAGCCAGATCCACTCTTACCTGCTTTCAGGGTCTGAACGATTTTTTTCTTTTTTTTTTTTTCAGCATATGCAAGTGCCTTCGGCAGAACTCTGTAATCATATTTGAAAGGTAGCATATGCATGCATATCACGCTTCTGGCTTGGGGAAATGGAGGAGCAAACAACAGATACTGTGAGCTGCCGTTTAGCAGTTTTTAAGAATTTTAGTGTGTTTTTTCATGATGGTTGGAAGAACTAGCAACATTTGTAAATCACATGATCCGATAAAGGGTCTCGTCTTCATCTTTGTTGCAGAGGAAATTGTTCCAATATTGCCAACTTCAAAGTCTTGCCATGTATGATGGAGGCTTTTTGAAGTTGCTGGACTGTTGGGATGAGGTGGAGATGCTCAGTCTAATCTCCTTGCATTCTTTTTGACAAAGTTGCTAACTTTCAAGATCAAAAAGAGATTTAAAAAGATGCAGCCTTAAGGACTTACATACCAGAAGGCAAAAGTAAAACTCTTAAGGATTCACACCAATTTATAAATTTTTAATATGTTTTAGCTTTGTATTTGTTGTTTAAGTGGATAATAGACAGAGTCACAAGTCTCTCGTGCCTTCCGCTTTTGGAAGATCAGCAATGAATACTGGAGGGACTGTATGCACTTGTAGAGTCCTCGCATATATTTTTTCATGGAGATAAGGCTCTCCAAAAAATGCCGAATACCACCATGGAAGTGGTAACAATTGTCCCCGTGATGATGTTGCTTTTAGGCTGTGTCTTCGCACCGCTGGTCAGGGGAGGATGCAACTTCTGAGGCCGATGTGGATACAGCACAGACAGGTTGGGGCAGCTGCAGCACCTTGGTACCAAAGCATCCCCCAGAAGTAGGGGCTGTCTGGTGAACTGCCTCTGTGCCAACATCTCCCGTAACAGCAGCCAGGGTAAGGCAGATGTGAAACTGGAAGACAAGCCAACACACCCTGATGGATCAGCAGTGCGGTTCCTGAGTTCACAGGAGGAGGTGTAGAGAAACACAAGGGGAACCATGCAACCTTCTGACTGTTTAACTTTGTTTTCACATCCTGTACCCCTCCAGTGGTATTTGTGGGAAGGGTCTGGATATGGGGACCCCCTTTGTCCTCTCCTCCCAGAAATTTGTGGTACTGAACTCAGTCTGAGGGACTTCAGATTTTATTTTTTTATTGCTCTTTTTTTTTTTCCTGCAGTTGCCTCCTATTTGGAATATGCCTTTCACCTGTGGACCTGACCTGGTGACACTTGCCCTTCTCAGCAAAACCAGCTGGCTGCTCTGGGGTGTGCTCAGTCCCCAGCAGGCTGTTAACCTGTCATGGGACAGGGTGTCATCTCCTGCTGAGCTGAGGTGTTCAAATGCAGTACAGAGCTTTTCCAAAATTACCTGTTTAGCACAAATATGGGGTTTGTAACGGTGTTTTATGGTCTCACTGGGGGCACTGCCTGTGAGTAGCTCATCACCAGCTCTTGCTGAAGGTAGCCCCAAGAGCAGCCACTTGCTGGGGTTAGGGTGGCTGCAGGGCTGACTGCTGCCCGCAGTCCTGGCTTCGGGGTATGGAGCCAGCCGTGAAGTGTCTGCTTAAAATACCTGGGCTTGGATGACTTGATTTTCGACAATAACAGAATTACTGGCAATAGTAAAAGTACCTTGGAAACCAAGAAGTGGCACTGCAGAATTGTCACAGTGTGTAATGTTGGAGTGGGACAGAGAGGTGCTCCTTGTATTTGTGACCCTTATTTTTAAAAATTTCTCTCCCAGTTGTTGCTGTAGTCTGGGAATTGAAATAAGGTCATGTCTTCTCCCAAATTTTCCTGAAATTAGGCAATGCCACGGCCAGCTCCACAGTCCCTGTGGAGCTGGACGGAGTTATTGGCTGTAGTAGCTTGGGAGGTTGGTGTTACCGAGTTCCCTTTCAGCACATGATTTTCTGTCAATATGTGGTCTGTCAGATCATTTGCCCATTCAGTCAGAGGTCAGAGTGGATGTCTTCCAGACATCAAGATAAATATTTTTAAAATTAAAGGCTTGATTCTGTGAAAACCTTAATGGGTGTTAAGTTATGCTCTGGAGTACTTCACTGGGCTTAAAATGGTAATTAAAAATAAAAACTCAAGAGTGAAAGTTGTCTCTGCACAGGACTTTGCAGCCCGGTGGAAGCTGCTGCTCCAATGCTCCAGCTCCCCAGCAAACCCAGCAGGGATGGGGTGGGATATTTGCAAGAGTAAAGGAGGGTAAGGCTCTTTTGTCCATTTTCTCCAGGACAGGGGAGAGGAAAGTACTCCTGTTTTTACTTTATATGTAAAGGGGAGACCAAAGCTTTCAGAGGAAATACAAGTTTGGGAAGGGGAAGCAGCTGTTTCCTTCTTCCTCCCACTTTCCTCTCACTTCGCTGGCCCTCCCCCATTGCTGGGGGGATCTCAAAATGCTGTGGAGATTTGGGTTCGAGGCTTATTTTGTAGTGAGATGTGTATCGGGAGACGGGTCGAGAGGTATGGCTTTGTGTAATTTCTCTTCTGTTTGTGTTAAGCACGGAGCTGGAGGTTCCTGAGCCCTGCCGTGATGAGGCTGTCATGGGGTGTCAGCTTTTGTGCAGCCTCAGGAAATGGCAATTTCATTGACATGAAAAATAATGTCTCTTGACAGTTCTCGTTTAAGCATAGGATAGATAATTTGGTGTTCCCCGTTTCAAAGAGTCAGTGCTCTGAGTTGCTCAGAAAATTGCCATCCTTTAGCAGGAAGACTTGCGGGTTTTGGGGTGTGTGAAGCAACGTCCACACTCTGCCTGCAAAGGAAGCTTAAGCTGGCGGTTCGAACGACTGTCACGTTGGTCTTCTCACTTTTTTTTTGCAAATGCATGTGGCAGATAACCGGGAGAACTAAATTCAAAGTGACTCCTCATGTGAGAGGTAGGACAGCTCAAGAACACACGGTACAGGCTAAATACGAAGTTTTAGTGATGCCTTGGTACAACATCACACTGTGGCCTGACGGGCAGGGGGAGAGAAACCTCACCACCTTTAAGTGTTTGGACCACTTTGCAAAATACTTTGAAATTAATATTTTTTCCTTTTCTGTCCTCTGCTGGCTTGCCTGATGGCAGTGGCAGAATGCCTCCTGCTCCTCCTGTGGCTACAGCCTGGAAGGAGCTTCTAGAGAATAAAAATGAGGGGTAATAGAGGGTAGAGAACAACAGCATGGCCACGCTTCGTATGTCATCTGTGATGCCTAACAGAGCTTCTTTAGTAGAAGAGATTTCTTCACCGCTGTCCTTGAATTAGTGGGGAACAAGCCTACGAGCAAAAAGGTTTGGATAAGTGAATATTAATGAAAGCTGTCATTAATTATTGCCAGAGCAGACTCTGGGAGAATTGGGTTGCATTTTCAGTGGATTTAAATATAACTTTGCTTATGCAGTACTGTTAAACATTGTTGCAGTATGTCACTGAGAAAGCTCATTATATTTGCTATATAAAGATTATGAATTTTGGGGGTGGGGGATTAAAGTTTTAGCAGCAGTTGCTGTCTTTCATGTGGTCACAACAGCAAACTGTTAAATGTGGAGAAGAGGGGGGAAGCTGTGGGTAAGCCAGATTTGCCGTCTGCCTGGAAACACAATATTTAATGCTGTTAAGCCAAACAAGAGGAAACTCTATGAGCTTTTTTTCAGGAAGCAAAATTTTTCAGAAAGGTGACATGTTCAAATAGTAGGAATTGTTTTTTTTTCCCTGAGTCTTTCATATCATATGTGCAGATGGATATATATGTGTGTGTGTGTATATGTAACAATAAGAAAAAAATTTCAAAGTGATACATTGGCTTCAGGCAAGTCAAAATGCTCAGTTTCCCACAAAACCTGAGAATTTTTGATTTTGCTGGGAGTAGTGGCTAAAATGTAAACAGAATTATTCTTTTTAATTGTAGTTGAGTCAAAACCCAATACCCAGTGACTAGCAGTGCCTCTGCCCCTCTGTGTTGCAGTCTGTGTTCCTGATTGCTGGAGTTGCTTGGCATTTTCAGCCTGAAAAGTTTGCCCTTAGGGCTGTGTCATGCATTTGTTAACTTTTTTTGCTGTTGTGAACCTAAGCATGTCCCTTTGGCCTCCTCGTTTCTGTCAGCAGAAGTCTGAGCTCGGTGCAGGGGAAAGCAGGTCTGCCCTTGCTCTCAGCATTGGTGCGCCGGGGTATGGCCAAGGGGGTTGATGTGCAGACACTGTCCTGCAATGGATTTTGTTCACATGAAGCAATGCTTGCTTCAGCAAGTCATTTGCTGGCCTCAGTTAAAGCAGTGTCTGCAGACTGAGAGCTCTAATTGGACACAAAGCACCTGGTGTATCAGTGATGAAAAATAAGAAACGTTATAACTAGTTATTGTACAACTGATTTGAAACCACTGCGTAATGATGGTGTGTTTGCCATCAGCTTAGGTCGTGAAGCAGCTTTACTGCAGCTTGGAAAATTAGGATCAAAAGCAGTCCTCTGATTAAAACTTCAGCTGTTGAAAGCTCTTCAGAGAGGAAAGATGTGTGAATGCCGACGTATGGGAGAAATTAAGCAGTCTGAGTATGCATCATTCTTGCATGTAAAGAAAATTGTTCATTGAACCACCATGCTAGCTCATTTCTCAGAGCCGCCCTATCTTAACAAAAATAAATGAAACATCAGAACGATCTGGGAGTAAATTGCCTAAAATACAGTCTGTAACGGGTCAATGTATTAACATATTTAGTATGAATTTAGTAGTTTCTGTGGACATGCAGTTGTTCTGCATGTACCAATGTCAGCCTGCAACAGCAGTTATCTTGGTTTAGATTTAGGACTTTCTCCCACATTTAAAAAAAAAAACAAACGTATACTCTATCACACATTTATCAGCAGTAAAATAATTTCTCTCCAAAAAAACATCTGCTTTGTGATATCATCAGGAATTGGTCTCCTTTTCCTCTGCCCTTCACTATAGCAGCATGATTCCATCAGCCTTAGGGAATCCTGTGAGTCCCTTATGTCCTGCCAGGAGGTTTTTAAACACCAGAAAAAAATTGAATGTTTGAACCCATAAAGAAAAATTATTAGGTTCTCTTTTTGCTGCCATGGTGTTGCTTGCTTTCATCTGCATCAAGTAGAAAAGCATCAGCAGTGCTGGAGGTGTGCTGTTGGGTACCTAAAGACTGAATCTGGTCAGTATTGGCCGCAGGACTATTTGGCATCTGTCTGTTGAGTGTGAAGGAATCCAACCCTGTGACTGTTTTAGATGGATACTAACTGGCTGAGTTGAAGGTGCGGCCTGTAGCTGCAGTGGAGAAAGGCTCAGGGACAGATGGGAGCTATGGGAGCAGCCTCTGGGATGCAGGAGCAGCAAGTCTGGGGCTGTGATTTGAAGATTGTTTGGGGCTGATCCCACTAAGGACAGCAGGTCTTTTCCTCCCTCACAAAACCCAATAAAAGCTGATCACTGATTTTTTTTTTTTTCCGCTTATGTGCTTGTTAGCAGGTTCAGTTCCCTTACTTGCCCGGCTGCAGACCTGCTGGCATGATGCAGGGGGTGGGTAGCTGGCTGAAGCAGCACAGTGCCTTTTGGTCACAGCATAAGCTTATTATCATAAATGAGGCCAGTTTAAACCAATTATGAAGCTGTAGTTTGCAGGAGGTCTGCACGGGGGTTGACCTTTACTTCATTTAATCTTATTTTGGTGCCAGGGTGTTCTGTGGTGTCTAAATGTGAAGTTGTCCACAAGGGCAGTTTCTCTGCATATAAGCCTCCAGCTGGGGGCTATTCTGCAGGTAAGGTACCAGAGTTTGATAGATCTTAACGGTGTTCACTTTTTAAAACCTTGTACCCATCTTAGACAGAATTCAGTGTAGTGTGGGTTGGCATCTGTTTAACTGATGTCTGTTTACACCCGGCCCCAGCCCACTTTTGTGTCTTAAAAGTGATGCTGCGTTGAAGTAAGTGTTGCCTGTTGTCTGTGACATGGATGTGATTTATGGTACTGAGAAAGGGCCATGATTACGGTGAATCCAGCTGCAGCTGCCTGCTCCCTTTGTGGCAGCTCCGTTAGCCTACACACCTACAAGGCATTTGCTCAGTCTTGGAGAGGAGTGAGGAGCCAGAGAGTTATGGAAGAACGTAAAATCAACTAATGAGACAAACAAGCAGTGGCAAATATGACATAACCCAAGCTCGGAGGTTAGCATGAGCCTCATACCTATTCAGAAAATTGCCATGGGCTCGGCTGGAGAGCAACAGAAATGCTCCTGGCGATGAGTGCGGCCGTGGCAGTCACATTCCCTTGCCTGTTTATCTATGTTCCCCGGCTGCAAGGCTGATAGGAAGTGCTTCCTGATCAGCGTGATAAATGGAATTTTGCATGATAATTATGTTTACAGCAGGACAGATGTACTAATAACACGTCCCCTAAAGACTTCAAATGAGCTATAAAAGAACCAAATCTCTGCTGAAAATGCTGGCAGCAGTAGTATTAATTGTGTAAGTTACAGCTGATAATTGTCTTGTTTCATTTGAATGAGGCAGTCAGCTATTAATGGCTTGCGCTCTGTAGTACTAAAACAGCAGACTGCGCAAAATTTGCCGGTCTGGGTAATACAGTTATATATTAGCAGTGCATCCTAATGGACATACTCTAGTGGTTAGGGAAGGGAAGAAGTGTTACAGTTAATTTCTAATGCTGTTTCATCTTTTCTATCAAAATACTTGCTTATGTGCCTTCAGGAAGAGAACTGATTTTTCTTATCTACAAATTGTTTGATGTAAGACAATGCCTGCAGTAAAAAAAACAAGCTTTCTTTGTGGTTATTGAGGACTGAAATGGAGAATGACTAATTAACTGTCTTGTTCCACTTATCCCTTCTCACACTGTTGATGTGAATGAAAATCTTACCCTTGTTTTCATGTGTATGAAAGATCCCACTGTTCTGCAAATCTGTTACAGGGCATGCATAAGTGTGCAAATGCAGAGATATACATATATATAATATAGACATGACCTGAAAACCTGTTAGAATAAGTTACTAAGCCTACTTTTTACGATAGCAATAAAATGAAGCCCAAATCGGTGATCATACTAGGTATTGTGCGAGGTTTACAGTTAAATAAAGATCTTGTAGGTAACTAACCAAACTTAAAACCCCGCTGGTCCAAATTGGATTACTTTTTGTGACATCCTAATTCATTTGCATTCCCAAAGCATGTTTCATTTCATCTGTGGTAAGTTGAGCTGCAGATAATATCCCAGAGGAGCGCGCTTCTAGCAGTCCTAACCCACATCCTTTCTCTGGTTGATTAATCTGTAAATCCTTCAAAATTTCTCTCCTATGCTATTGCATCAAAGTATCCCTGATAAAACATGTGAGCAGAATCCTGAAATGTGTTCCCTTTAGCATGAGAAGGATGCTTTGTGTGTTTCATTAAGCAATACTTCAGGATTTTTTTATGGGGAAACAGGCAGTTGACTTTCTAAATAGCGCAAGATGGGTTCCTTGGTTAGCAAAAGAGAGCTGATGGCCTGGAAGAACTGCCTGGAGATGCTCTGTAAAAACTGTAATGTTCCTTGTAACCTTTCATCAACTTAATCCATTGCTAATGAGCTGCATGTTCATTGCAGTTCATTGCAGAGCTTTAACATTGCCACTGAGTCAGATGACAAAGTGATTTGTTTTAAGTTATCAAGAAAAATCCTCCGACTGATGGAGGATGAGGCAGTAGCGCAACTGTGAAAAAAGTCTCAGCCTCTTGTGTCTAAAGGGTGCCGGTGGAAGTGCAGTGATATTGAGAATAGAAAGGAAGGGGGAGACCAAGAAAACGGAAAATCTTTGTTAGCTTACATCCGCATAGGTTTTATCCTTATGCCTGCTTACCCTAGGGAAATGTTAATGTGATTGATTTGTTCCAGGCAGATAGCAAAGCCTGAAATACCGAATCTATCAATTTCTGCATTGGCTTAGTGTTTTTTCTTCCTAAAACCATTTTAAGAGCGCATGTATTTGAACAAACAAAACACCAACAAGAAAAAATACCCCCCAAAAAAGGGTCTCTGCTAAAGAAGAGGTAAGTAAGTTTTTACATCTATAGTCATGGCATTTGCCATCCAAAGGTCTATTACTCTGCCTAAGCTTGTACTTGGCATAGCTACAGTTGTAGTCCCAACACTACTTCTGCCAGACCCTTGAAATCGCTCAAAGTCAGGGTACGGCACCTCATCTTCAAAAGGACAGGCCCCTGCATTGGCCCAGGTTCCTGTGCCAGGTGTTTTTCAGGTCTGGTGCTGTGATACACACCTCTGCTTCCCAGATGTTTGGGAACAGGCACCTGGGGCAGCCAGCTTTGACTGCTGGGAAGATCTGGAAATGTTCAGTGGTGTCTTACACCCTTCTAAATGCTTTGTTAGTAAAGCTTATGGCAGTCCCCTTTGACAAGGCAGAGGTCCATCATCAGATGTGGGAGTGTGGAGGCTGTCCCTGCCTCTGCTCTCTTGGAAGCAGAGGAGGGAGATCCAGTACAAAACTGCCCCTCCTGGGACTTTACTGTCATTTTTAGACCTTTTCGTCCCCACCTCCTATGAGTACAGGTTTTCAACTGAAGTAATGTACAGGGCATATACACTTGCCATAGGCAGCTTAACATAACATTTCTGTTAACAATTTCTTTGTGATGGGAAGGGCTGGGTAGCTCAGATCCTCCAGACTTCCATAAGGTTAGGGTGTGAACCTGTTCTCAATTAATCATATCTACGAGAAGATGGGTTGCAACTATATTACTAATGATTGCTTTATCTATTTGTTTTCTTATACGCACTGTAGATTAGATCAGGTCAAGGGCTCAAGAGACATTTGAAGTGGGTCACTGTGACACTAGGGGTAGGTCAGCCAACCTGTTCCTTTCTTCACTGCGTAATAATGAATGCAACATATCTGTTGGGTGTGCTGGGGAGAGACTGAACGCGTCAGGAATCATCACTGGAGTTACTTAGTACAGCAATCAGTGTGCTTTAAGAGAGCTGCCTGCTCTTGCATCTGCCTGAGCTGCTGCCTCTGGTTCTTCTGGCATGGCATGGCTGCATGTGGAGATAGTGAAGATAGCACTGGTATGGGTGAACCAAGGCAGGGGAGCTCACTGAGTATGTAAACATGAAATTTGGGTCTTGAGGTGCCTTCTAAAGACTAGCTTTAAAAACTGGTCTTAAAGCAGCCCTCTAAATTGCACTTTGTTGGCCAGATTTGTCACTATGAGATGCTTCTTATTGCTCTGGTAATATAGAATATCAGTAGACCCAGTCTAGCAGAGTGCGCTGGCAGTTTTCCTCACTTTTGATGTGTTGATGAAACTATTTAGAATAGAATACAATAAAATATTTCAGTTGGAAGGGCCCTGAATGATCGTCTAGTCCAACTGGCTGACCAAAGTTAAAGCATGTTATTAAGGGCATTGTCCAAAATTTTTGGAGGTTTTTTTTCCCCCAAAACTGATTGAAAACTGGTATCTCAAAACTGGGTATTTGCTGGCCACCAACTAGTTGGCACCCAGAAAAATTCAGTCCGCTAATAATTAATTTACTAAGTAGAGGACTGCTCACATTACCAGAATAAGCATTATTTCTGTACATCCGATAACGCAGCACTTTGACAGTATGTGGGGAATACAAAAGGCTCTACAGTTAGGACCTTTTCATGTCTTCACATCCAGCTGTTTCTGGGGTGGCAGAGCAGTGTGTGTTCCCCCAGTGAGTGAATGGGGACAGTGCCCTTGGAAGAGGCTGTTTGCAGTAGAGAGTAGGGGAGATGCTTTCTGAGCCTCCAGCCTTTGCCAGTTGCAGTGTGTGCTTCTGGGGAAGTATTGGTCCTGGGAAAGGCAGCTCCCCAGCCTGCAGATGTAGGCTGCGTTTGCCAAGGCAATACAAAGTTCATTAGGGTGACTGCTGGGTTGTGAAAACAGGCAGAGAGGCTTCTTGGCAAGCTTCTCTAAATACTGGACACTACTGTACCCCCATACCTTAACAGTGAGCAAATGATACAGCTACACCACCAAATGTTACCAGTATTATGAGGATCTCTGTAATACTTGCTTACAGGGAGTAGGGAGAAATGGGGGTTCCTTATGGAGATCTGATCTCTTAAATGTCACCCTCTAAACCGTGGTTAGTCTTTGTATGTGTACCTGTGATAAGCTGTACTATCGTGTTCGATTTGTAGCTGGTCTTTCACCTTGAGGATCATATGAACTAAATGTTCTGAATGGAGTAAGCTGGTTTCTGAAAACATTTAAATTTTTAACAAAGATCTGTGCCAGAAGAGAGCAACCTGAGGCTGGAAACATGCCAATTATGATATGCGATGCTGAGCAAGGGACCTCAACAGAGAGAGAAGAAAATGATCTAATCCTCTGCTACTATTTGTCAGCCCAGAGTCCAGTAACAGGAAGATGCTGTGTGCAGTCACAGTGGCAGGGACAGAGGGAAAGAGGGAGGTCGTTTGCTTTTCCCAGGGTGATTATGCTGGCAGGCTCCAGGATCTGTCCCTAGTGAGAAAAGCCGGGAAGAACTGACCCCTCTCTTGTGAGCCCCATGCCCAGAAGCTCACAGGTAGTTCTGGACAGTAAGGATCTTCCTTTACCTTAATAATGGATCTTGTTGTACTGTTTTTGAAATGTGTCTCCACTATTGCAAATACATTTTTAAAGAAAAGCATAAGCAAGTTCTATATTTTAAGTAGGTATGTCTTTTTGTACTCAGGTGTCTTTGGCATTAAAACTGACTGTGTGAACTAACAGGAAAGAAGGCACTATTCCCTGTGGATGTAATAATACTTATAATTGTGGCACTGGACTGTCTTGCATTATCACAGATATCCAAAAGTATACCCAGTATTGGATATCTAAGCTATCCAATATTTGACGTCTTTGAAACACACGAATTTTTGCCTGGAGCTTTAGCAGTGCATGTCCAGGGAAAGGAGGGCATTGATTCCTGGGTATGTAATATGATGGTGGGAAAAGCACCCAATCCTGAGGGAATCCATAGCAAATGTGCCCAGAACTAAATCTGAAGTATGCACCAGTAAACACTCTGCCACCACCTGTGCCAGCATTCATATCTCGTGCATGAAATGCCTCATGCTAGCTTTTGCTTGTTTGGTTTGGTCTTTATGTCCTGCTTACATAGGGGACTTCCTTATTTCCATCAAAAGAACTTTATCTAAGCAATTCACAGTGTCTGGGATATATTTTTTTTTTAGCAATGAGATTTACGAAGTGCCTGTTCAGATCTCTTCTAAGTCCACTGTTAAGATGTGAGATTGAAGGATGTGTTTTTCCATAGAGCACATGTGCATCTGCAGGCAAGACAGGGATATGAGGCTGGGCTGTAGACAACCTAAGAAGTACCACAAATGAAAGAAAGGAAAACAGACAGGAAAAGGCAGCAGTTTAAATTGCATTGTTATGTATGCAGGCTGGAATTAAAGTCTTTTTTATTTTCAGATGACTTAATAGTGCATATATGTGTTTCCATGTGTTATGGTATCTACTGCATACAGCCTTGACTTGCAAGTGAGTTTCTTAGTTAATTCCAGAAATTTGGCTGCTCTGAAATACAACATTACGGGATTTGATACTTTAAAACCTGAACTTACACTGTGGCTTACCCGAGTACTTGATTTAAGTGTTGTTTCTTCATTTCTTTTCTTAGGAATAGGTATCCTTAGGATGTGACATTTAAGAGCAGTGTTGCTTGTGGACAGACCTAAATATTTATTGGTTTACAGTGCACAGTGTGTCACGCAGAAGCCATCGAGAAGCTGTTAGATTCATGTTGATCAGACAAAGGCTGTTATGGTGTGAGTTTTACTGTAGAAAAAAGACATAGAGGATTCATGTGTTCTTTACAGTGCTATTGTATCTGCTTTGGCAAGCATTCTTGTTTTCATAAAGACAGATGATTAATCTTGTTGTTTGCTCCTTTGCTAGTTTTGAGTGTCTTTAATTAAGCTGGTGCCCATTGATGTCTTGCCATGAATAGATGTGTTAGGTTATGAGGTAATGGCTGTTCTGAAAAATTTAGCTGTGGCAGTGTTCAGGCATACTCAGAATAAATCACTGAGCACAAAGCTTCTGAAAGCTATCATGTTGCTGCAGTCAGTAAAGTGAAGACAGTGGATTTGTAAATCATCAGTTACAGATAATACAGGATGTAGATTTTAGGTGCTTCAGGATCTGAGAGAGCTCTGCTGTCTTTAAATGAATCTTACTGAATTGCAGCTGCAGCTCCTCATTATGGCTTGGGTAGAGCCAACCGTAGGAGGGCTGGGCGCAGACTCAGCTGCCTGCAGAGGGAAGGTGGTTGGTTTCAAACAAGATCTGTCTTTAATGAATTGGGAATACAGCTGAGTAAGGTGGAAATGAAAGGGCCCTCAAAATCAACATATGGTGGTTACTCTTCCATTCTCGCTACACTCAACCCTGGTTTTTTTCTTTCACTAGAGATTTCGTATCAATGCCTAATTTTGAATGCATTTCCTCCCAGAATCATGTCTTCTAGCAAGAGTAATAATTAATGTATTGAGTTGAATTGTGCAAGACGCTAAAAAAAACCCAAAACCCAGTTCTGCCATGCATTCTGTTTTTCTGTGTGCATGTGTATACACATTTACTCTATAGAAATACGTTGTCAGTGAACAACTTTCATCTCAGCAGTTCTGGTGTAAGTCCCCTGCCTCTTCACAGTGCTGGTATTCCTGGTTTTGTATTTGATATAACCAGACTCAGGTGATCCCTCTGGGACATTGGGACAGAGCCGTGCTAGAATTTTGTGGGCCATTTGAAGGATCGCACGTGTAAAGCTACATAATTGCTGAACAGAGCATTGTGTTGCATTGCCATGCTCTGAAAGGTCAGCGGGATGCTTCAGTATTGTCAGGTTGATTTCCTTCGTTCTCTCCTACTTCTTTCTTTCTGTACTGATTTGACAGGAGTATGGTTTGTACACACACAAAAATAATCCTACCTTCGGAATGGCAATGTAGGTACTTTTTACACTGAGATGTTACGTGCAGACAGGTCAGCAGGCGGCAGTTTGAGTGCTGTGTATACTGAAGCTTCTGCCTTGGGTATTGCAGGAGGAAGAGGCTTGGAGAAGGAGCTGGATGGCAATAGTAGGATACTCAGTGCAAGGGGGAACATCTGGTTTGGGAAGAGTCTAGCATGGAGGCATGTTTATGCTGTAGCTTTCCCCCATCTCCTTATTTTCTGCCTGTCTTCCTGCTTACCCCTGAAGGTTTATGGAGACCGAGGAGCCATTTGGCTGGTGTTTAGTCTTTTAACTGTTGCTAGCTTAAGGTGTGAAGGTCTCTCTCCTTGCAATATGTATCCCAAGGGGAGCAACAGCAAGTTGGGGTTCCTGCTAGCTCAGCATTTCTGCATTGGAGACTTTCCTTCACAGCCCACTGCAGAAGGCTGTGGTCTTAAACCATGTTTGCATCCTGCCTGCACACAGGTGACAGCTAAATGGAGGTGTCTTGGTATGTTCCCTGTGTGTTTGAGTTGGACTGCTGAATTAACAAGGTAACCCATTTTCAGCATGTGCCAGCTGCTTCTAACTGCTGTTGTGGGTAGCCTCACCAGCAACGCTGTGCAGCTTGGAAGTCCGGAATGGAGTTTGATGTCCTTTGCAGAGAATGGCTCCACTGCATAATTATAGTAGCAGGCAATTAAAAACTGCTTTGTATCAGTTTGCGTAGCTCCTGGAAACTCTCTTTCCCTTAATAATTTTTAATAGTCTCAGGGTTTGTTTTTCCTGTGTTTGTCTTCCTGTGATATTGGCAAAAGATAGGAAGAAAATGAGCTTGGACATAGGAATCCCAGTAAAAACTTTGGAGGGCGGGCGAGAGGTGACTCATTAGCAGGTCTTTCATCTGGGTTCAGGCTGGGTCGTGGAGTCAGGGGTCACCAAGTGAATGGGGATTTGTACACAGCTGATGCCTTGTATAATATTTCAGAAGAGTGTATTAATTGACAGTGGCTTAGTCTGGGTGTTTGGGCAGAGGCGTACAGCCAGCAGGCTGGGGAGGAGCCAGGGAGAATTGGCTTTGAGGTTTCCCCAGGGTGGCGAAGGGGCTGGGGACAGGGACATTGCCTGTGTCTGGCAGCTCCTTGCTGACTGCTCCCCTGGCCCAGGAGAGAGCCAGCAGCTGCGTTTCTGTTTATACCCAAATCCACACTCCAAAGCAGTCGGGGGGGAGGATGGTAAATGTACCTTATTCAAAACTCAAGAGTTGCTTGCAAGATATGTTTGTGGCCAGTATGTGCTGAAGAAACTGAATTACTGAACAGCCATGGTTTGTTGTGCATTGTAGACCAAAACTATGTTAATATATGTGTGTATTTACTTGTAATATGTATGTATTTACTTTTAATCTTCCTTTTTTTTCCATTCTAGCACTTAGAAGCCTAATTTTAGATCTCATTGAGTACTCTCCTTGTTTTCCTTATACTGTTCAAACCATTTTGGTGCTGGAAGGATCATTATGAATGAGAAGACAGCCCTAGGGGTTGATGTTCCAGTAGAGGCAGGATCAAGGTGAACCTCTGCCTGGTTTGACCTATTGGAGCTGCACATCCAGAGCATGTTTTGGTAACTCCCCAGGGAGTGTTTGCAAAGGACTGGGGTTGCTTTTGGGCAACGGAAGGTTGGCTTTTGGGCAAGAGCTCCTCTCTGAGCCTGGAGCTGGCACCTTTCAGAAGGGTAGATGGATGGCAGAGGGAAACCCCCTACCTCTAGGCAGACCCTGAGGTATCCTGAACTCATTCCTCACTGCTGCAAATTTTATAATTATTTTCTTTCCACTCCCCTTGTGTACGTATCTAAGGTAGTCTTCCTGTCTGCATAGGAGACACCTTTTGTGATGAAGGCACAGTGAAAATAGAGAATTCAGCATTTTCCAGTGCCAAGCACTCTTGTGCTTTTCTGGTGCTCCCAAGCCACAATATTAGAAATGCGGTTGTGGCCAGAAGGTAACAGCCCCGGTATTTCTGCCTCGTAGCTCTTGTTCATACACATTCATGTTCCCTGGCCACCTGCAGGGAGGAGGTGACCCAGTGAGCATGTGAACTACCGACAGCCTTCAGCTGCTGAAATGGCTTTGCCCTCCCAGTTCAGATGAACAGCAGTCATGGATCCATCATCGCTGCATCTCTGAAGGCATTCAGTTGTCCCAGGCAAAATGGAGAAGCTTGTCCTGAGGGACGCTTTTGTTCTGGGAGCCAGCGACACCCGTGCTACTGACCTCAGCTGTTGTGGGCTTGTAATCTTAACAGAAGCAGGGGGGATCTACGCCCACAACTTTCACCAAAATTAGGCATATTTGAAATGCAGCTTTTTCTTCCTGGTTTTGTAGCTGTGCTGGAAAGTCATTACACATAGATTTATTTTTCCTTATCTCTTGGATTATCATCGGCTTGCTTCCTTCCTTCCTGGGTGAATTTATCCAGTGTTCTGATTACAGCTCCATTTTTTTTATCACCACCTGTCTATGGTGCTTAAGATTTTGTACATTTAATGTGATTGACCTGAGTATTTTGCAGCAGTTGACAGTGGTTGGTTATGGTGAATCTTTTTGCAGTCTACTCACTTTGGCTATTCGAGGTTTTGGTTACAGACCAACTTTATTTTATTTGTCCTTTTATTTTATTTTCTTGTGTGCTTGTATTTTAGTTCATATTTGGAGCTAAGCCACATATTAACCTGACTTTGGAGAGAGGAAACAGACAACATTTTAGGTTTCAAGAAACTTCCAGAGGTTCAGACAGCTGGTCAAAGATACAGCCAGTATGCAAACAGGGTCATAAATATCTTAGAAAACAGCCCTTTAAAATACCAGGACATCAAATATCTCTTTGGTTTCTTTCTTTGGGCTGGGCTTGGAATTCAATTGTAGGTTATTGGTTCTTTCTGGGCTCGTATAACAATTGCGCAGGGGGGAAATGGGAAAAAATTATTTTACATAGGTGTTTAAGGGAAAGTGGTATTACATGATTTTAAAACAAAAAAAGTCCGTAAGTTGCATGAGTCTGTGACCAACAGTGTCCTACAGGGGCTGATTGTTAGAACTAGGAGGTCATCATCTTTCCAGAGCTGAACTGCTTTCTTCTGTATGCGTGGGGAGAGAGGAGTGAGTTTGATATACTTAGGATGTGCTGGTTAAACTAGGAGGAATTTTTTTAAGGCTTTCCATGAATTAGGAGAAATTAACATTTTTAGTGAAACATCTTTCATTTTGTTATTAAGGGCAATTGTATTTTAGTATGTGTTAGCTGGCTGACATTTACTCTGCACAAGTTTTAAAGGATTTTATAATGAAAATGCATCTGCCTAAAGACTTACCCCAAAGCCTGAATCCTGTGTGAGTCAGATAGTGCTATTTTGGTTTTGTCTGCATATACATTTCTTTAACAATAGAAGGATTTTCCCCTAATTATTGCTGAAATAGGACATTTTTTATTATAAAATGGCTTTCAACACAGCTTTACATCAGAATTATGGTGATGTGTGATAGAAGTGTTTAGGTTACTTCAGTGCAATTGTCTACGTATACTGGCTGCTATACCATGTTAATAAATTTTTGAAAAATAGCCCTTTTAGCAGTCAGGGCTTGTCTACACAAATTCTTTCCTGAAGAAAGAAAGATGATAAATTAATTTAAATATTAAACACCAGTTGAGGCAATTAATTTTTAATTAAGACAGTGAAAAACTGGTTTTGCTTCTATGCCCTGGAACACCCTTTCAAAGGCTTTGCTTTTCCAAAACAGTTTTTTTTTTAATGTGTGTGGCACAGGATGTGACTTTGTTCACAGCAGGTAGGTTCATTACTTGGCATTTCTGGTATAATATCCAGCTGTGAGAGCTTATAAAATACTGGTATTTAGGTCATCTTAATTAGACTTCAAAATAAAGATTTAAGATAAAGTGGAATAATTGCACATACTTCATTGCGGCTTGAGCTGCTTCAGTGAAAAGAAGGTGTGATTCCTGGGTAGTATGAACTGATTTCAGCAGAATTGCTGCAAATCATCCTCACCAGTGCTCCTGTGATTGTTCAGGGAGCTGAACTGATTAAAACTAATGATTTTGGGGAGAGGTGAAAGACATAGTAGCTTTCAGCTGGGTTGAGTGGTGCTGGACTGGATATGCTTGCTCTCATTGCTGCTGACACCAGCACAGGGAGGGGATTGGGCTGGGGCAACCCCCAGATGTATCACTGCAGGCTTCTGGGTGACCTATGCTTCTTCATTACTGGTGATTAGGGGGAGGTTATCGGCTTCCTTCCTTCCTTCCTTCCTTCCTTCCTTCCTTCCTTCCTTCCTTCCTTCCTGGACAAATTTATCCAGAGTTGTGCATATGTTCACACTAGTTGAGAGGGAGCTCAGGTATCAGTGCTGCTCACCCAAGCTTGGGTGAGCAAAGACCTTCTCCCCCTTCGTTGTGCAGACTCACTTGCTGTGTTGGGTCCCCAGGGAACTGCAAGATCACTATCAGTGAAATCAGCGTGAGCATTTTTGTGCCAAGAGGGGTGGCAGTGATTCCCATCCAGCCTGTGTTGCATTTGAGGTTAGTAGGCAAAAACTGGGAGGCAGCGTTCCTCATGCTGTTCTTAAGAAGTTGAGACCAGCAAGGGAAGCCAGAGGAATTTGAACAGTCAGAAGGCAACTGGACAACCAGCTGATGAAATGCAGTTGTGTGTATTTCTGCCAGCCAATGCGTTTGCCTTAATAACATGCAAATGCAGGATCTTGAAACCCATCTCTGCAAAGCCATTGGCAGTGTTGTTGAGGATGGGGCATAACTTTGGGCAAGGAGAGGCTTGGAGGGGGGTTGCAGTGGCGGCTGGAATATGCGTCTGGTGTTGTACAAGTGCCCTACGGGTATCTGAGAGGTAGCTAGGGGAAATACTGTGTGACTAGTTTGATAAAATTAGTACAAAGAAGGTGGCAAGGTTGTGTCTCTTGGCTAACAACATGCAATGTGTGCTTTTGGTGTTGCAGCATCACAGGATGGGAGGGTACTGTCATTTAAGTGTGTTATTAAAGCTACTGACGTATAAAGAGCTATTAAAAAGCAACAGGTATTGTCTGCTAAATCAGTGGTGCTGGAGTTGAGAATTCCAACTTCTGTTTATGGACCAATGTAACTGAGAATGGAGAGGGAGCTCCTCCCCATCTGAATTTCTCCCTGTGAGAGCATCTGCATATCCTCTGACTGTGGATAGGGCCAAGGGCGTAGGAGACAGGTGTTTGGTCTCTTCTTCCTTGTCTACACCAGCAAGTTCAGCAACCCTGAAAAGCACTTTGTTTTTTCTTAGCATTTTGAAGGTGTATCCTATCTTGCACCAGATCTTCTAAAATTCTAGTTTAGACAAAGCCTGAGGGGATTTAGGTTTGCATATTTTCCTAAGAGGATTATGCTTCACACTTAGTTGCTCTATAAATTGTTTGAGGGGTTTTTTTATGATTTTCTAAGTACACCAAAAGCCACATGCACATTCAAACAGTCCTTAAATGTGTTGTCTGGGGGTTAGTGATAGAAATATTTTGTTTGAACTGGTAGTAAACTGAATCGCTGAACCTGAGGGTTATTTTGAACTGTAAAACATTCTGGTGGTAATCAGATTTGCAGCACGGCTGCAGGAGCAGTTGTAGCAGTGCAACTGGAGGGGCTAGCGAGTTGCAAGGATTAGAAACTGCTTACACTGGCATTAGAGAAAACAATTTATTGTGAAAATAAAGCCCAGGAATAAATCAATGAGCACCTTTCCAAGCATGGGGGTGCTCTTTACACATTGAGATTCTGGAAACTCTTTGCTTGCAGATCAAGGCAGTAAGGCAGCTCGGTGAGAAGGATATTAATGTAATTGGGGAAGAAATGGTGGTAGCCTCTGAGGACTTTTATCATTTAAGTTCATACTTACTAAATCACTGGCGAGATACTGTACACCTCAGCAGTGGCCCCTGGGGGTGATGGGTGCTGCCACTCCTCGTGCTAGCTGTGTGCTGCAGCATGGTGCCTTTGCTGCACTGGCTGTCGCAGCTGCTTGACACCCACTGACGGAGCAGTTTTGATGATTGCCAGCTTTATTTTTGATTATGTGCCTGCGGGTGGGCTGTATCTTATACATTTATTTTTTGTATTTACGATGTTTTTTGGAGGGCTCGGTGCAGCTCTTTGTTTTGTGCTGTTGTTGGAGCGTTTGGAGGTTGTGCATCAGCAGTTGCTGCTGAAACCAAGCTTGTACTGGGGCTTCTTCCCTGCCCACTAGAAGAGTTAGAAAACTTGAAATGCCAAGATTTCCTTACTTCATTTCACTGAGGGTAGAGGAAGGATCTTACTCAGCTGTAGAAAACTCCTTTAAAACAGGATTAAACTTACCTGTGCTGCTGACAGGGATGGCCAGAGTTGCCTTTTAAACTGCTGGTTTGTCCCCACTGCTGCCAGCTCTACCATCTTTTGTCTCTCTTCAGTCACTCCTCACGGGAGTGGTGGGATGGGCATCACTGAGAAATGAGTGGCATTTATCTGGTAAAAAGAGCAAGGGGCAAAGAGAAGTGTGTCCTGTGGCAGTGTGATAAAATTTACGTCTGCATTATTTTATCGAAGAGCTGTACTTGTAGTGTTGCAGGCTATATACCACAGCAAATGTGGGGCTGGTGTTAAGTGGGTGTTAAACCCTTGAAGGAAGGAAAACCTGAAAGCACAAACTAAGGAGGAGCTGTTGGGAAGTTTCAGCTCCTGTTTTGCTGTAGAAGCTTGTATAGAATAAGTTTGCTTCTGGTTGGGATAAAATAGATTTGGTAAGATAAGCAGAATGGAATAAACCTTATAAATATCCAAGGTGTGGCTTGGCTAGTGAACGGTGGTTTACGGGCTTTACTAAGTAAGACCTCTGAGGACTTTCTCGTGCCCTCTAACCAACGGTGATGTTTTGTGTTCTGTTTTCCCTGCAGACGTCGGTTGATCTCCCAGCGATCTTCTCTGGAGACTCTGGAGGACATCGAGGAAAACGCCCCACTGCGGAGGTCATTTTATTTACTCTGTCTCTCTGGTTACTTGTCTCTAAGGCATGTGCGTGGACAGACTCACTGTTCCTTCCCATGTTGAAAAGTAGCTGGGTGTTCACATTAAGATGTTCTTCATAGTGGGTAAAGGTATTGAAACCTCACGCACTGTGCAAGGTGGTAGGTGACATGAATTACACGTTCCTGGCTTTAGGTTATTAAATAAAAAGTCAGGTTTTAAATAAAATGTCAGGAAGTGAAAAGTCAGATTTGATTAATAGAAGAGTTTAGTTGTCACTAACATGAATGACTAGCCCCTAACATATGTAGTACCTTTGAAAAGTGAGTACAGCTGGTTTAATAAAGTAAGCTTTTGAAAGTTAGTATTTTTACTATCATTTTTAATGGATTTTTATTGTTTGTTTTCTCAGCACATGCAGTCTTATTTTGGTAACCAGCGTTACTGGCTTTGTGTGTTGGCTGGTAGGTTTGTGACTGCCACCTCACTAATAAATCTGCCCCCATATTTGTTGTATCAGCAGCTTCAGTGCAGTTTTATTTCTGCATCCAGGAGTCCACAGCTTCTCTGAGGACCACAGTAATTAGTCAATAGGCAATCCCCTGGGGTGATGGAAAATGGAGCAACTGCCTAACAGTTCAGAAATGGACTGATGAGTAATCTGACCAGTGCATGGTATGCTTTCAGGTCAGCTGTTTGGCGAGGCAACAGCTTAATTTTGCAAGTCTCTTTATCTTAGGACCTGTAATTCAGCTGGTTCGCAGCGGTGTTTAGCCTATAGATTTGTTTATCCACTTGCAGATTGGCTGTCTCTCCCCACCTCGAAGCAAAGACTTAATAGCAGAGGCTGTACTAACTGGCCTATTACCAAGGCTTGATTATTTCTACAAAGCTTGCTGCTGAATGCTTGCCAGCATGTTACGGAGCATTCTCATAATTGATTCAAACATGTATAATTGGCAAAGATAAACACGAAGTATGGTTTGCAAGGCAGTATTTTTACTTGCTAATTTGCAGAATTGGTGGTAGAACCTCTCTCAGTGGTATTTTCCCGTGAAGAAGCTAACAGAGCTAATTGCGACCAGACGGTCAGGGAATCTCATGGATTTTACTAACAGGAGGAAGGCAGAAATGGCAAAGCAGGGGTCCCTGTCTTGGGGTGCATCCCTGCAGCATGATGGCTTTTGGGTACAGCAGCAGGGACTGGCAGTCCCTGGTGGCTTGGGACCCGTAGTCTGTGGTTTTAGTCCCACAAAAGGACCTGTGGGAGTCGGGAAGCTGCTGAACTCTGCCGATGCATAGGAGAGGATGGAAAAAATAGGTTAGGGAGGCTCAATGCAGACAGACTGTGCTGGTTCTGTGCACCGGTCGAGGATGCTTGTCCCTTAGCTCCCACAGATGACGCTGCAGCTGCGGTCCAGCAGCCCTGGCTGCGCACTGAGCGCGGGAGGTCTCCGATGCCTGCGCGCTCCGCCGTGCCTTGCAACAAAACAGCACTGAGATGAAACAGAGAAAGCTTTCACATGTGCTGTGGTTTCAGCTGATTAAAAAGAGCAAGGCTGAAAGCTGGGGGGAGGATATTGCTGTTTGTCTCATTTCTCTTCCTTCTGGCAATTTCTTTCTCTAACTGCAATTTTAAAAGTGCGTTCAGATGTAAAATAGAATTAAAGATTAATGTTTTGAAGAGTGATTTTTTTTTTTTTTTTAATTTTTCCCTGAGGTAATTTATTTTATTTTCAGGTATTTTTGTGCTGTCAGGAATGTGAAGAGTAATATTTAGAGTTAAAAATAATCAGAATTATCTTTGCAAATGAGAGATTTTAAATGTTTCTGAAATTAAAACAAGAGAGAACTTTCCTCAGTAGCCCCTTTGTCAGTAGCAGAGGACTATACAAATGTGTGGGTGTTGGTGTGGTGGGAAAATCGCTTATTTATCAGGTTTTATTTTGGTTTAATTTTTTTCCACTGGAAGCTTGGGCTAAGCTGTCATGGCCATTACAGGAAGTTTTATTTTGCTGAGATTTTGTTATGATGTGTTTTTTTGCATGAAGGGAGGAGTGGTGGTGCCTTTTCTTACAATTATTTTAAATATTTTTTTTTTATTTGAGCTGTCACATTTCCAGACTTATTGTCTTTATTGTTCTTGCTGATTCCTAACACAGGGTGACTTGAATCATTTGTCTTGTCTTTCCTTCCTGCCTTTGTGTAGACTTCTTGGCTGTACAGCAGAGAACTGAGTCCTTTTCTTGTTTTCTCTTCCCCCCCCCCTCCCCGTGATTTATTTTTCAGATGTCGAACACTCTCAGGATCACCCAGACCAAAGAACTTCAAGAAGGTTCATTTTATCAAGAACATGCGGCAGCATGATACCAGAAATGGCAGGTACTGTGCATGCAAAGGCTGCTTCTACAAAGGCAATCCATGGGCGCGAGGGGGAGGGCAGGGTCAGCATCCCTGTGCAAGAGCACAGCATGCCATTGCCGCTTACTGAATGTGATGGACTTTAAAATAGTCTGTGAAGGTGCAGGCTGCAGTGCATGCTCCTTCCTCGAGGGAAGTACGAGTCAATGGAAGTGCTGGCCCATAGATTTTTAAGACCTGTGTCTCTTTCATACAAATACCCTGCGTGAAAGGAAAACGTGCGGTGCTGTCAGAGTAAGCTAGGCATAATCTGGTTGTTTTTCTTTGAGGGTAGTGCCAGGTGCTAAGTGTGAGAGGGGCACATGGCCAAACGTGCCTGGAACAAGTTTAGCAACAAGTGAATGATACTTCAACATCTGTTAGTGGATACAAAGTGCTGGCTGGGTAACGCGCGGCTGGAGGTGGCTGTGGCAAGGTGAGGAGCGGGATCCTTGTCTTCAGGGCAGACGCAGGCAGAGGGGCTCCTGGGGGATGTGCGAGGGGTGCAGCTGCGGCCGCAGCACCCCTGAGCTGGGACCTGCACTGCCCAGATGGCAGCCAGAGGCACTGGTGGGACCTGTACAGCAGCGGTCGGCTGGGACTTCACGTACTGCAGAGGTATGGTGCCTGTCGTCATGCTCCCATCAGCAAAATAGGTTCTTTATTGCAGTATCATCCAGCTCGGAAGTGAAACTAGCTCCTCCCTGCTTATAAAGAAGACATCTGCCCTCTGTGCTTTTTTTTCCCAAGATAGTTTCCCCATGTGCCTTGCGTTTTTATTCTTGTCCTTCCAAACCTGAATAGGTTTGCAATAGCCTACCTGAACAGGTTGCATATAGACCAAACCCTCCCACTGAGAACTGACCCATGCACGTACCTGTTCGCATACAGCTGCCATGGGTGTGAACCACGTACGTTCCTGTGGACCAGCTTGTGCGTGTAGCCTGTGGTTTCCATCAGACATGGAATGAGGTCAATAGAAATTGTGACATTATGTTTGAACCACAGGTTTTATGAATTGAACTCTGGTAGGTGTTACTTGGCTCAAGCAAAATTTTCCTCACATTTGTTCTCAGACGTACAATTAAATGCAGTGAAAGGTAGTAATCAACATAAACGTTGCAGAAGGTGGGATGACGGCTTTTTAGAAACAGCTCTTACAGCAAACAAACGCATACAGAACTGTTGACTGTTGTTTGACTAGCAGCTGATTATTGTCATTACAACAAATACATGTGGAAATCAAATGCCGAAAAGCAGCCCTCTAACTTTAGTCTGTTTTTTGCATAAATAGATGTTTGCTCTAGGAATTTCTTACAGCACAAAATACTTGTAAGTTATTATGCAAATTCCACAGAGAACGAGTAATTTCTGAGATGTGTCTATAAAATACATGCATAAGCCTGATAGAAACATTACCTGCAAAAAAATGAATAAATACTTGATTCATAAACTCTTTTCTCTTATCTTTTGCAAAAAAGTATTTGTAGGATATATGCAGCATTTTATCTTAATTCATAGATCAGCCATTATGTCTGATAATATAACTGATTTTTTTTGCTGAGAAGACAGTGCGAAAGCTTCTGTTATTCGACCGGTTTCTTATCTTTATTAGCAGACACAGTTTTCCAGAATATTTTCACAATCATAGTGAAGATCTCTTAATCTAGCATACAGATACAATTAGCATATGATAGACAGTTTTGGAAGTGCTTTTCATCCTATGGACAAAGAGCCACAGTAGTATTAGCTAAAAATAAAATGCAAAGTCAATACTTTGTGTCACCCCTAAGGCCAGCTAAGTCTAGCAATAAGTAATGTGAGCGCATACCTTGTTTTTATGAGAGATCTGGGTGGTGTTGCAGTTGCTGAAGTTAATAGGCATTCTGGATGAAAAGGACCTTGAAGTTCAGGTGGATCAGCTTTATGTATTCATCGTAAAATCAACAAAGTTTTTAAGTACCTCAAGACATTTAGAGCTGGTGTCCTCCCCAGTGACACAGAGGAGCCACAGGTATTGGAGTGGATAGAAAACCCTTGTGGGGCTCCTTCCCATGCCCAGGACCTCGTCCCAGGCAGCTTGTGCACGGTCGTGCAGAACACAGGTGGTGTGCCAGGCTGCAGTTGGGCTGTCTGAGCTCTCTGCAGAAGTCCTGACCCTTCTGTCACAGCATGTCAGCCTTTCACTCAACTTGAGGAACCCAGCTTTGAAAGCATCTGTCTACACAGGATGTATTTTTGAATTGTGAAGTTGATAGCTGGGCTATAAAATAGCTAGCGCTTTTAGTAATTGTTTTACTGGCTTGTGACTGACAGTGAAGAAAACTGCAGCGTGGATGATAGCTCAGGGCACCTTTCTCTGGTAACTGCCCTTATTTGTGGCTTTCAACCTGTAAAGTGACATGTCCTTGTCCTGTGGTACTGAGAGCTCTTCCCCCTCAGCCCCAGGGATGGCATGTGCTGAGCAATGATGCTCTGGGTCCAGCCTTCAGGAGTCCAGCAGCAAGGCAGGACTGGCTGTGGGAAAAAGAGTTCAGCTATTTAGCACAGAGGAAAATCACCTATACACAGACCGCAGCTTATCAGGCAGTCCTTGTAAAGCTTCCTGTTGATGGTTCTGGGCACTGGTTAAACCGGTTTCTTCAGATTTCTAGGACATGGCTTATTAAAGGAGCTGGAAAATTGCGTTTCCTAGATTGTATTATCAAAGCACTCTTGTAAAATAGCACAAAATTAATTTTCCCATTAAAAGACAAAGACAAGTCAGCCCTGACATACAAATTAGCACACGTAGCCACCGGTGTGTGGTTTTACCCACTTTACTCAGCATTATTGGTGCTATCTTCCCTTACTGTGAAGCAGATTTCCTATCTAGCAGTAACAGGCCACCAAAGCAGCAACCTGAGCCAGCTGAACAAACAAATTCGTGGTGAGAACGGGACAAGAACATTTCTACAGTCATCCTATATAGCAGATAAAAAGCAGTAGAACAATGCTCCTCTCCCACCCCCATGCCATTGCTTTCTTAATTTTTTTGTTAGCACACAGATCTAAGCCCTTGTCATTGTGGAAATGCACACACATGTACTTTTAAGAGGCTGACTGTTTGCATTGTCCTCACAGTTGATAATTACTCTCAGCCACCTTCCCATAGCCCCAGCTTGGACTTGGGAGGATCCAAAATGATGGCTGCTACCCAGGCAGCATCCGTGGTTTCTGTGTACACCTTTGCGTGCAGGGCAGCAAAGCCCTGGTAGTCAGACATCATTGGTCAGGTATGAGAAAAGCGGCTATAGTATTCTGCATGTATATCACGTTGCCTGATCACAGCCTTTTCAACATAGTCAAACCTAGGCAGATGCTAAAAACCCCAGACATTATTCTTCTTCAAGCTAAGCGAATTCCTGATTCTGTTGAGCACCTTGTGCTCAGTAAGGTTTTTTAGTTTCATAACATACACCTCCTTAAAGAAGTAGGAAGATTAGCTTTTACAGTCTCAGACAGTTGCACATTGTCAGAGCTCTCCTGCAAAATAATGGTTGCTCTGCACCATAGTAATTAGTACAACTTCTTGGTGAAATGTGATGATTAGAGAGTTAAAACCTTTTCAGGAAGTGATTTTAAACACGTCTAGGTGGCACAGTGGCAGTCAGGGCTCATAAACCTGCTCTGACTCAAGCTGCTTCTGATGTCGAAGATAACTCATTCAGAGCTGCACATGATCATAGATGCCCTTTGTTGAAGAGTTGAAAGCCAGGAAAATGCTTTTCTCCCATAAACAATAATTGGATTTTCTTGACCAGCAACGGGCTTCCACCACACCTTCTCCAAAGCATACTTTACGGCAAGTTTCTGGACTTTCTGTCCCAGCAAGTCATTGCAGGCTTTCAGAATTTTTTTCTTTTCCTTGCCTGTCACCAGACCTCTAAATGAAATGCTGTTTTATCCCTCGGTGTTGAGCTTCTGACCACTGCCTTCCCTGCTTTTCTTCCAGTCCAGCTCCTAAGGCTGTTTTGCACCAGCTTCCTCCAGCAGCTCTGCAGATAAGGTTTTGTGGCATCATGGCAGTGGAGGCAATGGGCTCCTCTCCTGCTCAGCCTGGGAGATCTTTATGTAAAGAGAGTCCCTCAGTTTATGGAAAGAGAGGCAATACTTGGGTCCCAAGAGAAAGAAGTCTGAAGAAACCTGAGGCTGGGCTGGGGGCTTTTTATTTACCTTCTGGTCTGATTTCTTTCTGATACACAGAGCAAGTTTTCCGGGGTAACTTCCCACTGTTGTCTTTGCTTGTGGACGTAGAAGCACCATTGTTTTTTCTGTTCAAGTTTTAAGAAATGAGGGGGTTTTGTGTAGGGCACTGGTGGAAGAGCTGTATTTCCAGAAGCAACCAGAGGGACTGGAGGGAATACGCTTAGTGCGTACCATGGTTTTCCAAATTCAGAGATGCTTTCTGATGTCAGTCTTGAAACCTGTGCCAAGTTTCATACATCAGCAAACAAGGCTTCCAGTGAACAAGCAAGCTGTTGTGAGTAGCAACCATTCAGCAATAAACAGTGGCAAGCACAAAATTAATCATATGCCAGGTTTTTTTGCTTGTAGATTGCCTTTCTCAAATGTGAAAAATTATTCCCCCCTGCTGTATAACTTACTGCTGCACCATGACACAATCTTATAGGATCTGAGATACTTATCATTGCAGCATTCAGACAAACGATGACATCATACTTTATCTGCTGCAGGATAATGTCCTAATGCTGTATGCATGTTTATTATTAGAAACCCTCCTTTATTAAAGGACAAATACCACTTTGCTATTAAACATGCTTTTAAGGAAGAAAATAGGATTGCTGTAACAGAACGATCCAGGAGAAGGAAAATTGATCATTCTGCATTTTTCCAAGCATTACATGCAGCAGCTCTCTTGGGGTTCTAAACCTTTTCCAAGAACGATGAGTAAGCTGGTTCCTTAAGGAAATAGTGTTTTAATAGCAGCGTAACTGCTACAAGATTTATAGATGCATATGATGGTGTTCGAACAGTCAGGAACAAAACAGCTCACTAGGGGTTTTTGCCCAGTTTTGCCCAGTGTAGGACAAAGGTTGAAAAATTCAGGTGAAATCCTCACTTACAGATCTGTGGCACACAATGTCAGAAAAACCAATGCTGGAGAGCAGAGCAAGGAAGTGCAATAGCCCTGACAAGCATCCTGGCAGTAGGTGCTAGCATTTGGACCCAAGTGGAGATTTTTAGAAAGGCGAAACATTAGTAAATTCTAACTCTAATCAGATCAGAAGATGGCACAAATTGCCATCACTGTGTCCTAGATGAATTCGAGGGGATGCAGCCTGTGGGCCAACTTTAGAGGGAAGGAGGGTCCTTTTAGTGTGCATTGTACAATTGTCAGAGTCCTGAAGGTAATAAGGAAAGAGGGTATATTTATAAACAATCAGTTATTTATTGGCATTTTTTTATGTCTTACATCTTGATCAAGCTTCTCTTGGCTTCTTGCTAAATCTGCATCTCCCAAAACTATAATAATGTACCTATTGGCAGTTCATGCAGTTTTATGGAAAGTGGATCTTGACTTCAAGGTGGTTCTGATGTTGCTGAATGATTATGTCAGAGCTTCATGGCTGAAGGTAGCAGCGTGGCTGTAAAAGGGATAGGTTACTCTAAGGTTTGATTTAATGCCACACCGTGACTTTGCAGATGATGCAGAGATTTGGAGACTGGTTAAAAATATAAGGCGTTTGCTGTGAGTGGCCTGTATTCTGAGATAAGTTCTGTGCAGGCAGGTACTGTATGCTTTCATGTAGCCAAATCCTGAGCTACCTGCCTATAAGGAATGAAGGCAAGCCATGCTTACGGGAGGTGGGATTCATCCCTGACCGTTAGTGACTGAGATAGACGTGGCGCTGGAGGAGAAGGGGCAAGGAGCTATGGGATCTGTGCCTGTGTCCCAGTCGTGTCTGAGTGTCAATGTGACATCATAACCAAGAGGGCTGGTGTGGTCACTGAGCACAGAGGCTGGCAGGTCGTCAGGGCTGGGCACTGATTTGAAAGGTAAGACTGAAAGATGTGATGTTTCTATCTGCCATCTGTGCAACTGCTGAGGCCACTGATACTGCCCAAAGAGGCAGAAGGGTGATGGGGAAAAACTGGAGAAGACTCAAGGAGGAACCTGGAAAACAGCGAAAGGATCTGAAAGCTTAGGATAATGGCAAATTTTGACTTCATCCATGAATCAGGCTATTTCAGGAACAAGAAGCTGAAAATCAAGGGAGTCCTTTGGTTTAGCAGAGAAAGGCCATGACCAGCAGCTGGGAATTCTTTGTCCAATAAAGCCAACCACAGAGTCGTGGTGTCTTACCAAAGGTGGTTGGTGGTGTGTGTCACCTGGGTTGCTGCTGGGTTTGTCTGTTTAGTTTCAGCCATAGCGGTGAATTGTCAGAACAGCCTCTTGCCTTTCTGGGTGAACTCCTTCCACAAGAAAAACACCTCTCCTGGATTCCAAGTAATGTATTCAGTTCTCCCTAGAAAGTTCTGTAGAAGGGATGCAAGTCCACTACTCATTCACTATGTAATGTATGGCACAGGTTTCAGCACTTCTGTAGAGACTCAGTAGCATGATACCCAACCTGTAAGATAAAAAAAGAAGAGGGACAAATCATCTGTGATGGAAGTTTTACAATTATTAATTCCTCAATGGTAACATCTGTTGCTTTGCTTATTGTGGTGAGATTTTTAAATTTTAGTCTTTGATTTCTTTTATTTTCTTTTATATTTTAGAATAGTCCTTATCAGCAGCAGAAGATCCTTCTGTAGCATATTTTCAGTGCTGCCATATCGAGACTGTACCCAAGTCGGGTATGTATATTTATACACATACTACATAGTCTTTCTGGGCCTGCATGTAGACCTGATAACAGACAACAGCATGATGGAGGCTAATGCTTTTACATATCTGCTCTGAGAAAAGATAAATGCACTTAGATATATTTACCTTGTGGAACATTACCAAGTTAAAACTGCAGCTCTCAGTCCCCAGGTTATTTATATGTGTTGTGGTATCTTTGATTATTTCACTGGAGAAAATTCCCCTCTGAAATCAATGTTCTTGAAAAATGCACTGTTTTTATCGTTTCTTTTGCCTTCACTCATCTTCGACAAAACAAGTACTCTAGACAGCACAATTTTTATTTTATAAGCAGTCTTAGCTTTCTCATTCTCTCATGCAAACATGATGCTACTGTATCTAGATTCCCAGAACTATAGAGTAATATTTGGATGAAAACATAATAGCCTTTTAGTGTACATTTAGCCATTGGTCAGATCATTCAGTCAGTGAAAACAGATTATTTTGGCCCTAATGCCATATAGGCTCTGGTTCTGGTGTAGGCAACATCCGTGGAGCTGCCTTGCATCCCTTGATGTGCTGAGACACTAGACCTTTGATAGAAAAGTTTATTCAGATTGAAGCAGTTCTCCAAAGACGGAGAAAACTTTTTGCTATTCCACTGAAACCGCAGAAGTGGAAGAAACTGGCTTTGGCTAGGGGACATTGCCATGCGGGCTGTGGGGCACGGTTTGCTGGGTGCCTTCAGAGGCTCAGCACAAGGCTGGGAAGGGCAGTGGTGGCTGGCGGCAGCTCTGTGCCCCTGGGGCAGAGGAGTGTGGAGCGTGGCCACTGCGGGCAGCTGAGAGTTGCCTCTGGCTGGGGTCATCTCAGCGCCTACAGGGTGCAGAATTTGGGGAAGTATTCAGCTGATACACTGAGGTGGGTTTGAAAGACCAACAAATCGTCTGGAGTCATACTTACCCAGTGCATAAAAGATGCATTTGGCTTGTACTTTGCAGCCATATATTTAATTCGGGAAAATGACTCGCCACAAGCTGCTTGTGCATCTGTAATTCAAAACAAAGGGAGATTATTTTTAATGCACAAAGGAAAGGAGGCACCTTTGTAGGAGAGTTGACTTGCTGTCGGGTCACTTGCAGTAAATTTTTTCCCTTAAACTGGGATGACACGTCAGGCAAATTATTGACTGGCAGCTTTGTTCATTCTTCTTGAGTATACTGTCATTCATTTATGGTCATTGCTCTGTAGAAATGGCCTCTTGATTGAAAATTGAGTATATTTTGAAATGCTGATGACTGATTATACCTTCTAAATTACATCAGTAACAAGTCCCAGCTGCAAACCTAAATTTCAGCATGTAATACCTTGTACCATGCTTGTGCATTGTGCAGCAAGAAGGGCATGGGATGAGAAGGTAGCAAGTGCTAGTACAAAACAATTCAGCCCTGTTCCCTTTGCTAAAAAGGCAAGATTTAAAAAAAAAAATGCCCTCTGTGTTTCTTCCAGAGCATCAGAGGAAGAGAGAAACAATTCACTGGCACCTCCTTTCCAGGAACAGCTGGTGCAAAGGACAGATGAGGCAGTGTAGCATAAACTGTAGCCACTCTGTTCAGGCTGCACAGTGTTTGCTTACTTCGTTGCAGGTTGGATGTGTGGTAGGAGTGGGAAGAGACACTGGTACTCTTTTGAAGCGCTGTAGTGACGGCATCCTTTAGCTTTGCTTTCTTTGAATCTCTGGATTGCTTATGTCTGTCCCTAGGCAAGATGTCCTGGTTTATGTTCTGTAGACGTTACTGAATAGTTTAGGAAAAGAAAAAAATTGTTGTAGGGAACCACGGGCACATTTGCAATCAGACTGGAGTAAGCCCTGGCAGGAGCGGGAGAGCGGGGTAGATGTGCGTGCAGGGGGGACTATTCCATGTGAGAGGAGCACATGGTAGAGCTGCTGCTGCTTCTCCACCTCTGCTCTGACTCAGGGCACTGCAGCCAGTGAGGAAATCTCCAGGCGCAGCTGTGTTTTGGGGAGGCTGCCAGTCTCCATTGTATTGCAGGCAGCACAGAAGAGCTCTACTGTATCAATGCTGGCAGCTAAACTGCACTAACTGATCCATTTTAAAAACCTGTCTGAAGGCAGTTCCTGCAGTCACAGCTAAATTCTGTGTACTTGGCCAGGGGTGGATGGGTCAGCATCGCCCCTTACCAGTGAGGTGCAAGCAGTGTACTCTAGACTGTGGCGTTTTCCCACCCCTTGTGCCAGGGTCAAGCTACAATAGCAGGAGCCCTCCCCAAACCCCCATCTAATGTGAGGATTAGAGAGTTTTTAAGTGGTTGTCCAAATACAAATGGATGTCAGAGGTGCGTGAGGAGGATAGCCATGGAAGTACATGACAGGATGATGTTTGAGCTGTCCCCTGGAATATATTTCCCAAATCCCCCTTCCCAGCAGCCGGGCAGCTGGCAGCTTACCGGAGCGCGGCTGGCAGCAGGCTTTGAAGGGAAACATACTCCAGGGTGGCACAGAGGCTGCTGGTGCTGAATGGTAAGGTTTTCCCCCTGCAGTTTCAGAAGGCTGGTCTGGTGGTACTTGCTGGGGCTGAGAAGGAAGGATGCCATGTGTCAGGGGAATTACTTTGTCTAGTTTTCTCTGTTAGAGTGAAGAGAAGCGAAAAGTGCAAAGCAAAGAGTGACATGGTGGGGAGAAAGAAGTTGTGAACAAAGTAATCACTAGAGTTTTCTGTCATCAGAATTTTATCTGTACCTTGTATCTGATGGAAATCTAATGCTTTAGCTTATAGTGGTTTTGTGCAAGGGAAAAGGGGAGAGTTAAAACTCAATTGACAAAGGTTTTGAGATGTGTTATCTCCTGCTGGGAGGCAGGTACTTTTGTGCATCTGGGCCATCAGTTCTCTCCAGGTCTGACTACCTTAAGATTGCCAGTATCTTTGCTGGTGACATGAAGACAGGCACAGCTTCAGCTGTTCCCATGGCCAAGAGCAGGGTAATGGGCAGGACCAGAGCTTGCTTTTCTTCTCCCATCTAGATAAGCAGAGCAGCTGTGAGCGCAGACATAGCCAGGTGAAAGCAATGTAAGGAAGGCTATACTGCAGGTCAGGAGCTGAAAGAGGCACTGAGCATCTTGCCTGCTGGCTTCCCATGGCTCCCAGTATCCTACAGCCCAAAGTCATAAGTCCCTACACGGGGTTGAGTGGTGACTAAGGGCAGTGATGAGGGGGTTGCCCTGCACTGAGGGCACTGTAGTGGTGTCATTGTCTCTCTTACTAAAATAACAGACACACACACAGAAACTCTCATTATCATTGCAGACTGATCTGCAGAGGCAGGTAGCACCTACAGGATCCAGCAGCCCTGATAATGTCCGAATGCTTGGCTTTCATGATGTTTTTGTAAAAGACCAAGTCATTGTGTGATGCACAGGTTAGAGGCAAAGCAGTTCAGGTGCTAGTGGTGGTACTGCAGGATAGGTTGTACAGTTGCTACTCTTTCTTTCAATGTATTGGAAATTTTCATGGCTAAAGGGTGTTCATGATCTGAATTTTTCTGCTGAATAAAATCTTGCTCACCTGTGAAACAGGCATGCCATTACCACACAAGATATTTTGCGGTAAAGTTTTCAAACAAAATGCATACATGAGGAGATGCAGCAGTGACTACTGAACCTTTTTTGCCATTGTGGAGAGGCATTTGTGCTTTGTAAAAATTGTTTTTCCTCTCCTTTCTCACCATTCACTGATGTTATACTGTGGATCATGTTGACACCCCAGTATTCTCTGATAATACTTACAAACTTGAAGCTTCATACATACTGTTATAGTAATACTATTCTTCAGTTATTTAAACATAATACTTCAAAAGATGGAAGAGCTACTTTGTGAAAGGTATTGAAACTGGATTTCTGGCTCAGCATCTGCTTTATATCTTTCTTGAAGGAGATGAGAATTAATCCACATGTAGTTCTGCAGATAGGCAGAAAATGGGATGTAACGAGAGTTACCAGAGTTGTGCTTTGTGCAGCCCCTGAGCTGCTGTGGTGCATACCTCCTTTGTCAAAGGCCATCACAGTGGAAGCTCACAGCAAGTGGAGTTGAGCCTTGGTGCTGTTCCTCCTTCAGGACAGGGGGAAATGCCTCAGGTCACGTGTAGCAAATAGCTGCCCCACCACACTGTGCTCAGCATATGCGTGTACAAATGCATGCTGACCTGCTGGAGACCCTCAGAGGGGATTTGTATCATGGTAGACCAGAGTGGAGCTGTTTGCAGATGGATTAAACAAGAATTGAAGGAATTACTCATTTGGAGATGGGCTCCAGATGGCTTGAGGTGAATTGGATTTCAGCCCTTTGAGACAGGAGCTGGGGATCAGACACAGCAGATACTAGCCTTTTAGCCATTAGTCAGGTCATGCTCCAGGGTCTAGGGTCACTGCACATGTCCCCAGGGAGGAACTGTGAGCACTCCCTGTGCTGGCTGCAAGGGAATGTGCCTGCAGGTTTCTGCCCACTGCACTCCCCAGCACAGTCTGTGCAAGGGCATTCTGTGGACCCTCCGTGTGGACCCAGCCAGGATGAAGAAGGACCAAGTTCAGCTCTGCCTCCAGGGAGCTACCCTGGAAAAGGCAGATTTCCTTGGCAGGGGAAAAAGGGAACCCATTCTCCATTGCTTGCCTGCTCTTGGAACTTCCCTAGGCACCACTTCTTCAACTTCCAAGGAGATGGTACGACTCTGACAGTCCTCATGGATGTTGTCAGAGTTGCTCCATGTGGCTTGCGGAAAAGTGCTGCATATGCTTGCAGCCAACTGAGAGCAACCCAGTTCTCACTAGAATTTTAAGGTTCGAAAAAGGTGATGGCAGTGTCTGCCCATCACTGCTAGAGGTGTTATAGAGGAGGATGAAGGTACCATACTGTCTTTCCTCCAGGAAACGAAAGTAGCGCAGTTAGTTGGGTTTATGGTTCTGTTGTGGTGGTGTCTTTCTTTCTTTGGCATGCATCGCTGCGGTTCATAATTTAAAAACGTGTTTTTGAAAAGGAACTCTTTAGGCTTGTTTTTGTTAATGGCAAAAACATTCACAGATTGAAATGATAGCTATTCTGATGTTACTTAGTTTTGTGATGTTGTAAAAACCTTTTAAGAGCTTCCAAGTTCCTGTGAAGTCCTGCCCAGACGATGAATCTCAAGGACCTGGGGCAGGAGATCTGGTGGTGTCGCTCTGCAGATGTGGCACTGCAGCACGGCTGGTCTTACCTTCAGCTCTCAGCCACAGGGCTGGCAGTGACTGACTGCCATTGGGGCTGGACGTGATGAGCTACAGAATGGAAAATCCAGAGCATCCCATAGTACATGTCCTTATAAAACCAGCCAGTTCACCTCATCTTTTATTCTTCATGTCACTGCATTAATTAAGTGGTTAGAAACTTACATGCAGCAGGCATAGCTGCTGAATATTGCTGTCTTTACAAGAATATAGGTATTCATCTGACTAAACTTGCCTCCAGTTAAAGGAAATAATGCAACATGAGTAACTGAATGGATAGAAATCCAGGAAATAGGCCGTTCTGAAGTAAAAGCAGTAAGTCGTCAGATAAAAAGAATTGTGTCCTGAGAAATGCTACAAACCAGCTTCATCCAGTTTCCGAAGATAAATCACTGCTGAATTTAACTTTTAATTTAACTAAGTGCTGACCAGAATACTAGTAAGTTCAGTGATGCTGAGAGCAAGAGGTTCTCAATACCATCACCCCAAATAACATGTAGCCACAATGATCAACGAGTCCATAGGCAGGCATTCCCAGTGGCCTTTGTTACCTAAACTGAAATCTTTGTTCATCTTCAGTGTTTAAACTGAGTAAGTCGTGTGCAAAATGAAGCATTTTGGTGAGGTCTTGCACGCCGCACCCCTGCTGTCAGTTACGTGGCAGGTCAGGTAACAAGCATTGCAGTGAGTGTGGAAAACAGGAATATTTACAGAAGTGAAAGCCTCTAAATTGCTATAAGGATAGTAGCAATAAGCACATAGCAAAGCAGGATACTCTGTTCTGCCCTTCCGATTAGTTACCAAGTTCCTCACAGTTCTTCCCCAACAGATTTTTGTATGCGAGGCAGTTTCGATTAAGTCATCAATCTCGAGTGCTTTTCCTGAGCATTTATCATTCTGTAGGCCTGGGGAAGAATAACTACCTGGTTTTAGCTGATAACAGGAAAACCGAAATAGCCCTGCTTTTCTTTACCATTGCCCATTTTCTCTCCTTCTCCCAAATTGAACAAAAACCAAAACCAAGTGCCTATTAGCTTTACAGAAAGACACATAAATCTGGGTTCCCCCCCCCCCCCCCCCCCGCCCCCGCAGGACTTCTCAAAACTAATCATCTGATGTATAAAATTTATAGAGCCACTGTTGCTTATTTGTGTGAGTTGCCTTCTTCCATTAGATTGAAATTAAACAATAATTCTCCAGAAGCTAATAGGTTTAAATTTTGAACTTTTACTCTGTGTTGGGCAAAACATCAGGACAGAGTGCTGACACCTGAATATGTTTAGAGAGAGAAGAAGGGTACTACTGGCCCATTAGAGCCATCTTTCCAGGAGTTTTTCCACCTCCACTCCCTGTAAATTGCCACTGGAGTTGTTCTAAGCAGCGGTCATGGCATTAGGAACTGAAAGCTCTCAGTCAATTAAAGCAGGCAGTCTCAGGCAGCAGGAGATCAGCTGCTGGACTGGCTGGCAGCACGTCTTTTCCAAAGCTGTCACTGTCCTTGTCCTTATAAACAGAGATAATAAGTAGAAATTTACAGTGACAGGTAAGAACAGTATCTTTTCTTTTTTTCTTCTTTTTGTTTTAGAATAATTCTCAACAGTCAGGAATCACTAAGCATAGAGTGACAAAAGACTTGCATCTCTAAATAACAATTACCAGATTCCTTTTTAATAATCTTCCAATAAGCAGAAGGCTTTTTCATGTATCTAGAAATCTATTTAATATTTAATGACCTCCTAAATTATTCACAGGTTAAAGTGTTCAGCTGTTGCTGTCATTTAAAGAGCAAGTGCCCAGCAGGAGTCTTGCATGGGGCTTTGTAGATCACGTCAAAGCGTAACATTTGATTCATTAAAGAAATGTTACACTTCCAAAGGTAACAGCTTCCAACTTACAGTCTGTTTATCCTGGCCTGACTAATAAAAGGCACAGTGAGATTTCCTGTTCTGATCCTTATCTACCTGCTCAGTAAAACTTTTCACCATCCCACAACAAATCTGGGATCTCAAGTCACCTGGTACTGTTCCAAGAAAATCTGTAAACTTTGTTGGGTGGAGAAGCTTCTGGTTCTTTTCTGCAGTCCTGGATAACTAAAACATTATGTTTAGTCTTGAGTGTAGTTTATAACACTGCTCAGTTTTCTGGAAATGGTGTGCACAAATGGAATATCTAGAGCTTGACATTGATGTAAGTCAGGGTAAGTCCCCAGACTTTGTCAGAAACTGGGATCTAGTATTTTACCTCCTAAGGAAATGTCATCCCTGATCTTCTTTATTCCTTAAGCTTTCCCTGTTCCAATAAAGTGAAGATAGTAAAAAGACGTTCCCATGATTTATTTTTGCTTTTTGGTGTCTGCTTGAATCCCTTGAAAACTTTGTTAAAAAGCCCTTTTGGAAAATAAAACCAGAAAATAAAAAATAAGGAAGGGGAGGAAAGAAGTTTTCTTCACTTGAAAGTCTCTTTGCATTCTTTGAAAGCACCTTTTACCACTGGATGTTGGTATGTGCAGTTCCTCCGTCCTATCAGTGATCTAAATAACTTAAACACAGTGAAAGCTTGATTATTGTTATTTGAACTGCTTATCCTCCATATGCCTCTGCCGCATGGGGCCCACTGACTGTGGTGCCACGCTGGGGGCATGTATCCTGAAGAACTCTGCAGTGGTGGCTGTCAGTGCTGGTGCAGTGGCTGTACCCAAACAACCATCCTGAACTGTTCCCCAGGCTCACCCATTTGGAAAGGGCAAAGTGGAAGTATCCCCAAGGTCTTCCCTGGTTGCTCTTGGTGTTTTGGGGGTGTAGGGAGGAAGCAGCTGTGCCAGGCAGCCCTTGGGCTTGCTCTCCCAACAAGAGCTTTGCTGAGGCATTCGTGAGCTTTTCATCTGTAATGGGAGGGAGGGAAAAAGATCAAGGCTTGTCCTGCAACAACTTGATAGAGAACTCAAAAAGGATACAGTAAAGTTGCCTGGGAATTTCTTATTAGGTGTTCACCAAGGTCTTCTACCAGTGAGAGGAGGATGTGTGTAAGCCAGGATGAGCCTTTGCATTTATATGCAGATAAGAAACTGCACATTGTTTAGTACCGATTTTCCTCAAGAGGGGGAGTTCAATTATCTGTTTTATGGACAGGTTTCTCTCCAAACAGTAGTATTTTATTACTCTGTTTTACAACACAAGCAATCATACACTACCTAGAAATGTAGAGCATACATAGAGGAGGGGAAGACGTGAAGTAGTCCTTGCAAAACATCTAGGATGAGGGGGAATGACTGCAGTGTTGTTCACAGGGTCCTGAAGGTAAAATCTTCTTTAGAAACGTCAGAAAGATGGGAAAATGGAAGCATTGATGTCCATTGATCTTCAGCTAATGTCCAGGAATCATTCCCGTGTGTGCTCGCGCGTGCCAGCTGACCCTGCTCCCTGAGCACTGATTTCCTTTCCATCCCCAGAGCTGCTCTTTGTTTTTTAAAAGCTGCTGTGGCGACTCTACAAAGAGTGCTGGATATTCTTTTGATGCATTATGGAGTTATCTATCGTTGTCTGTTAATTATTACGTGGAGAAATATCTCCGTGACTTGTTTTCAGAGTCGTAATGGCATTATTTCTTACTCTATGTCTGTAAGGTTTTGATTGGAAGGAAGCTGAACTGTTCTGATATTATTTCAGGTAATGCAGATATTTTCATTTTTTTGGGGTTGGGATGTTTCTCAGGTTGTGTGTTTCGTAGGTAAGACCTGCTGAAATGGTTACTATTTGGCATTTATCTGTATGAGAAATAGTTCCTTTAAACATGTTCTACACAAGAGCAGAGAGGCTAATCCCATGCTTCTGACAGAGGGTTATTTTTACATAATTATTTGACCAGCCCCTCAGTAACATGATATCAGGAAACAAGAACGATAATGTGACACTGTGCTAAGTGAGCCCTAGTCAAGAAACTAAGAGCACTTTGTTGGGATTAGGAACTTGATACAGTCTTTTCCTTTGTTACAGAAGTATGTTTTCCAGCAGACAGACATGTTGCATTTTTCCAGCAGTAAGATACATGATTTACTGGGCACTCACCAACTGCCGTGTTTCACAGAAATAAAATTCGTGATAGGTTGGAAAGGAAAGACAAGGGAGCAGGGTGTGCAGACACAGTAGGAGACAGCCCAGCCCTGCCATCGGGTGAAGAGCCTGCAGGGCTTCTCCCTGCCTCAGTGTCAGCATCTCTCCCACAGTTTTAAGCACATGATTGGACCTCAGCAGAAATCAGCCAGGAAAATATTGCGAGATAAATATTCTGGAGTTGTGTACAGCTGTCATTTCAGAGTGCAGATTTGCTTACAGTCTTTTTTTACCGTCATTCACACTTTGGTCGTGATGCTAAAGCATAGGATACAGCCTGGTTGTCTCAGGCATCCGGCATTTACCTCCAAAGTGTAAGATGCTGAGTCCTTCTAAAGTAGATCCCCAGGTTTCCATCCTGAGGTGATGGGGAGCTGGGTTTCTCCTGCCAGCCTCCAGCAGGAGGGTCACTGGGCTTGGACAGTCTCCTGCACTTGGAGGAGCAGGAATCCCTCCTGGAGGCTTTCGCTGGCAATTACCTCTGCCCAACGGCATAGGGGACGTGGGTGTGTATCCTGGGACTGTCTGTCTGATGGATATATGGCAGTCAGCTGTTCAAGCTAGACTGTTGAATCTCACCCAAACCGTATATGACTTCCAGTTCCTTCCCAGTGCCAGGTTTCGTCAGAGACATCCAATGATGGAGAACCTTAGGTGTGGTGTGAGGTTCAACCTGGTACAAGGTGAGGGTTTTCGCTGGAATGTATTTTAGACAACACAAGTACTGCCCGCTGGAAAAGTTGTCTGGTCTGTGCTTTGCATTGTCCTGTTTGGATTAATGCTGCTGCCTTATTTCAGCATTGGGTGGTAGAAGGTGAACAAGGCATGTGTATTAAGAGCTGTTTCTGCTCTGGTTTCTGTTTTCCAGGGATGTGAAGCTGGACAGTGGACGCCAGTGCCATTCTACTGGAGTGTGTCTGAAAGAGATAATTGGTCTCGAAGGTGTGGAGCTTGGAGCAGATGGGAAGGTGGGGATGCTTCAGTTCCTACTCCCTTAGGTTTTACGTAATAAGGGAAAAAATGGTTTAACTAATAACAAGCACAAATATAAACACAAACTATAACACAATAGCTAAATCGCAGTAAGCGCAAACTGTAAATGAGCTTAGCAGAAATTCAGGAGGACTGCCCAAGCTGTCAATGCAAACAACTCTATCTCCTTGAGGAAATTTGCCTCTGGCAACATCTGAGTCTGTAAAGCATTACTGAATCGTGCAGCCTTCCCCTGGCTCTGTCAGCAGGTATCACTGCAGAGTATATTGTCAGAGGCTTGAAAATAATTTCTGGTGAGAGCTGTAAGCTGTAATTCTGTTTGCTCTCAGTTTTATTAAATAAAATAAATTTTGCTTAACAGTGTATTTTTCCAAAGAGCAGGAAGACAGTAGTACAAATCTGATGAGTATTTCAAAATCCAAGGGTGCATTCACTTGAATAGAATAAGTTATGAATCTTTAGGGAAAGTGGTCCATTCTAGACAATATATAGGGGAGAGACAATTTAAATCATAAATGAAAACATTTTTTGCTGAAAGTCTGATTTACTTTTTACGGTTCAGTTTACCCAGTCTGCTGTTGCATCTGGATTTAAAGGCCCTAGGTCAATGCTGCTTCACATGGTATGCTCACCTAACCAGGTGCCAGGCCAGACCACAAGCTGTAAATTCCTGAGGACAATCTGGCAGCTTATAAAAAAATGAAAGCTCATGTTTTATTTGATACCTGTTCTGACCTCCTCGTAAACCAGTCTAGAGTCTGAGACTCATTTTTTTTTTTCTTCAATATAATGTTATTTTTGGAAAATAAACCTACGAGAAGCAAGGCGTAGCCCATTCCTGGCCAAGCATACAAGCAGAGAATCAGTACGCTCTAAAAATAATTTTGTCACAATTTATTCATTCACACTTAGTCCATGTTGGGAGGTAGTAAATGATCTTCCACAACCATTGCTATAAACTGGAACTCACTTATGACACCAATAGGACTTTGCCAGACAAAATCCTAAAGGAGAAAAATACCAGAGAAAGTGCTTAAGTTTAGCATCATTCAAGTGACTTGCATCTGGCAGCTCTGTGCTGAAGGACCCATAGAGATGATGCTGTTTCAGTAGAGAAGCAGCTGAAATCTGCTACAGAGAAGGCCTACTGAAAAAAACCCAACCAAATTGACATATTTTTAAATCTGACCCTTGAGTAGGATTTCGTAAATCCAGTGTATTAGAGCTTGTGTGTGGGGGTTTGTTTTGTTGAAGAATTAATGCCTTTGCAAAAGCTTTTTTTGCGTGGATAAACTGACTGCACTGAAGCAAATGTAGGTGACTGGTGTTTATTCATCTGTACCTAACTATTAAATCCAGAAAATCCTCTGCTTATTTGGCTTCCCTTGCTTCCAATTGAGATGCACCAAACACATCCTGCTGTGGCTGAGCTGAGCTGAGAGTAACTGTCTGTTGATTCTGACTTTCTTTTTAGACGGTTTCTTATACACAGTTCCTGTTTCCCACCAACGCTCTGGGAACTCGGAGGAATACGATAGACTCCACCTCATCCTTCTCCCAATTTCGCAATGCAAGCCATCGTAGCCTTTCTTTGGCGAGAGCTAACAGCACCCAGGGGAGCATTGATGCAGGTAACTTCCAAAGAAGCCTTTTAATATCCTTGGGTACCCTGGTGATAGGCAGTTATTATGAAGGACAGACACATGTCATGTTTTAGCATCCTCTTTTGCTTAAATTAAACAAAAGTCTCATGTTGTGGGTGAAACACAGCTCATTCCCTGTTTGTTTAGCAAAGCTGGCTTACAGATGATGGAAAGTTAAGTAAACAAGACTGCTGATGGTATTGACAGCCCCTGATGGCACTCGGCATGCCTCCTCCTGTCACCGGCATTGTTTGTTCTGCCTGCGTCAGGCTTATCGTTATGTTCCTTTGCTATGGAAAATTTACAGTGGCAACATGGTAGTCATAAGCTGAAGGTGTAAATCATACTTGTGACCTTTATTAGGCTGGAAAGGGCTGTGTTTACAAAACCGGGCACAAAACATAAGCCAAAGCAATATATGCTGAAGGTATTTTGGCATATTAAATGAAACAAATCAAAACATCTGCATAAACACGTGAAAACTTGTTGCCAGGGATAAAAGTCATTGTGGAGCTTTATATAATTTTGCAGTTCTCTAAGCCCTAAATTCACATTGACCAGGTAATTCGTAAGCTGTAGGTCCTCTACATCTTTGCAAATTGTACTAGTATTGAAATACTTTTGAGTTTTCAAGATACAGAGAAATCTTTCAACTCTTTCAAAAATCTTGCATGAAGATCACCTTGTGTGTTATCTATGAACTCCTTTGCCACTTGTATTAACTCCAGAGATTCCTTGATGTAATGAATTCCTTTCTTACCTTTATCATCGTTTTATAGGTAGTGACCTGGGAGACTTTGTTGAATATGACCCAAATCTTTTAGATGATCCCCAATGGCCATGTGGCAAACATAAGCGGGTTTTAATATTTCCTTCATATATGGTAAGTGATATGCAAACTTAGGTGTAGAACAGATATGTTTTGGTAACGATATTTTGAAGGTCGAGGTTACGTTTGGCTGTATTTTAAGAAGATTATTATTAATCTACTAATAACAGCTGTTTGGAATGCTTTGTTCTAAATGACAGTTACTTACCAGGACATGTGAAAACAAACTCGTAGAGGTATTACAAAAGTAAACGCTTTTATTACTGCTGTATTTCATAAATGCTTTAGATGAAAGGCTTGTTCAAACAATGCGTTCATTCTTTCACATTCAGAGGAAAAATTATACTTCCTCTAATTGGCATCTGTTATAAAACAGGAGGATGCCCATTAGGGTTTTTCTGAAGTCATGAAGCTGCATTGTGTTTTGATGCTTATCATTCGCTCCTCAGAACAGCACTTTGGTGTCTAGTAGAGCATTTGTTTCCCAGGTATTTATTTCACCTTGGGATAATCCTCCCTTTAATTGTAGCAATTACGAGCAGAGCCTGTCTATTTTGCACTGTATCCAAACCTGTAACAATACAGACTTGTAACTGTTCCTTGATCAGTGCTCTAACTCGGCGTTTTCTGCGGTGAGAGATTTCTGTAGCCTTTTTTCGGTTGCACCAGGTCTGGAGACTTTGCTGTGCTGTTTTGGCAGGACTGTCGCAAGATGCGGTGCCGTCGTATGCATGTAAGCATGAATCTGTCTGAATTATACATCCAAAGTAGTAGCAGGCAGCAGGGAAAAATTTGGTTTTTCTGAAGTGGTGACCTAGCACTCTTACCTATATACAAATAGGATTCGCCACACTGGGATGTAAAGTGTCGTCCATGCTCTCTCTGAACTTGCAACAAAATATATTATTTAAGAAACTGTTAAATTATGTAAAGATATGGGCTTTGTAGGTTCTGTTCTGACCCCACCCTGGTCTTTATTTGATAATAGGGTTCTTGGGTGCCCCTTCTTCAAAATAAATGCACTTTTGTGGCTTCTGTAGGTTGAAGCTTATCTCCTTGCTGGCAGAAGTGTTCTGCCTGTTGCACAGAAAGGCTTAATTGAGCTCTGGGGCTGTGTTTGTGCTGAATTTGCAAATGGGAAGTCCGGTGTGTCCTCTGCTTTCTTTCAACCAGTTTTACTTGTAAGGGTTGGCAAGTTACTTTTTGGCTGCCAACCCACAAATTGTCAACCTTTTGGCAGCTACATCTGGGTGGGAAATTATTTGTTGGGTTTTGATATGGTTATTATCGTGTACAGGGGACTGTCTGCCCTCAAAGAGAAAGGCATTGTTAACCAGCATCCAAAGTAAACATAGCTTTAGGAGACGTGGTTGTGTTTCCAAGGTTCCTCAGGCTGTGAGCGTCTGCCAGGCAATCCAAATCCTCTAGGATCACCTGAGATCTTTGATCCCTTTTCAACTTGGTGTTGAGATGGGCATGGTTGGGTGAGTCAAAATAGAGCAGCCAGGGTAGCGTCCTGCAGGGCAGGTCTCTGCCCAGGAGTGGGTGTTCCATGCCCTCCTTTTCCATGTGCGGGTTAACCACAGCATTTTGAAGTCCGTATTCTTACTTATTGCAAAAAGGAGCTGTCTGGGGATTTCCACTGTGACAGAGCTATGACTACATACTTTAGAGGTGAAAAATGGACTTCAAGGACAATTGTTAAAATCACTGTCATCGTTTATCTAGAATACATCTGCATTGCCAGGTGTCTCCCTGCTTTTTCATTTTCTCTAGGGGTTGGTTATTGCTGTGTCTGCAAAAATGTCTTATTTGACATTTTGGGGTTTTTTTCGTGAATTTGCCTTCCAGCTGTCACTTCTTCAGCACTGCCTGAGGGTCTGCAGCCCTCCTGTCTCCCTCTCTGAAGGCGTGCACTAATCTAAGAAGGATGTAAAGTGTTCTTTTGTTGGTGGGAATCCGGGCATGTGCCATGAGCTCTCTTGCAGGAGCTGCACAGGTTCGCAAGAAACCAAGGACTGGGTGGTGGTTCTTCAGTGCTCAGCTGAGAGATTTCACAAGGGGCCAGTGCTTCCTTCAGCTGAGAAAAGGGAGGAAAGGTAGTGCAGGAGTGTGCTCGGAACTTGCAGGTTAAACAGCATTTTGCAGCTCGGGCTGTGGGTAAGGAGGGCTTGTGCATCAACCTGGTGAATATACAGGGCCATCTTGGCTATGTAGGAGACTTTACTCACATCCATATTAGACTTCCCTCACTCAGCTGGCGTTCCTCCTCCCTGCAGTTCACATCAGTGCAAACAGGAGCATAATAGGCTGTAATTTCAAGTAATTTTCTTCTCCAAATATAAAAATTGTCATATGCTGCAATTAAAGCAAATTGCAGTCTGAGGCCAGTAAGAAACCTGTGTTTTTTTCCTGACCGTGCACAGCCATCGCGGCAGTGACAGACCTCTGCCAAATGACCTCAGAGCTGTAAAGCTGCTGTACACAGATTGAAACCAGCCTCTGGTCCTGAGTGGAGTATAGCTGTAATTACCGCCTCTTGCAAGTGCCAGAGCAGCTGAGAGTGGCTCTGATGTCAGCGCTGAACATTTTTTTGTGTGTGGAGAGCTGCAGCTTGTAATTAAAGTTTTGTTACTTGGCCAGCATTTAGCATTAATGCTTGGCAGCTGCGAGCTTGTAGATGTTCCCTCCCCCCCTCAACCCTTATGGGTGTCAGAGCAATTAATGGGGGGAAGGTGTGCGAGAGGAACGGGAACACGTGGTGGTGCAGATGAGCAAGGTGGGAAGCCGGGCTGCGAGGCTGACTGTGGGATAAAGCTACGTGGACAGATATTACTCCTGGGAGCTGGCTCGTGGTTTGCAGGCCAGGATTTCTCCACTGGTAACACTCAGTTGAGGTCTGTGTGAATGTTGCATCAGTAAACACCGCAGGCCTTATCCTGAGGCATAAAATGGACAAAATGTGTGGTCGGTCTTGGATTTTGCTCTGAAATAACTTGCAGTTAGCACAGGACACATTCCCTCCATTTTTGTGGAGCCTGAGGTTGTTGTCACTGACGTGGGTTTTATAGTCATGTAATTTTACCGAGCTGAATTAGTCCTGACTTGCAGAGGATTTTTAACTGCAAGTCCTCAGCTGTTTTCAAGGAGTAGCTGAGCTTCCTCATTGAAGATAGCTGCAGGGAAGGAGGAGCACTTTGGTTTTGGTGTTTTTTTTGTTGAGGTGAAATTCCTGGCTTCAAAGAATATACACTTCACTGCCGCATGTCTGAAAGTAATGCCCACAAACAGCCTGTCGGGATGATTCTGAAAAAGCAGCTTCAGTACTTTCCCAACACAAACTCTATGGCTTGTTTTAATTGTATTAGTCATACTTAAATTCTGGTCTACCCTGGAGAATTCATTTCGCTTAGTGTTGTCTTTGTAGGAGAGTCTACAATCTCTGCCGCAATATAAACAGTAAGAGGTAGAAAAATTTTATGCTGGGGGGCAGGGGAAGGAGGGAAACATCATGTCATAGTTAACAGATGTCTTCCTGGCTGATACTGCTAAAACAGGAATTCTTGCAGATTCTTAAATCTCTCTAGAATAGGAGCTTTATCTACCAGACAGAGCAGTAATTTCTCTGCTAGAATCTCATGTCAACCAGCGTACATCCAGACCCGTCAGTGCCTCTCTGGCCTCCCTGCATTCTTGCCAGCAGAAACAAACTCCTTCCATGCAGAAGGAGAAAACTCACTCTGCAACAGAACTGAGGCTGACCCTGCAGTCCTGCTTTTGTTGGTAACACAGAAACACAGGAGTGTGTTAGCTGGCTGCTATGCTCTGCTGAAACTTGCAGCAAAAGAAGAAAAGGCCAGATCAGTAGCTTCTTGACTTTGAGTGACCCTTCTGTAATAACATCCATGCAATATCCATCTATCCATGCCCAAGGGATAGACTTGGAGATGGTTTGGGTACTTAACAACAATTTCAGTGTATTGGTTTAATTATGTCAAAACAAATTGACGTCTCTACACCATCAGTAAAAAAATGTGTTGCAGATATCTGCAGTGCTCTTGCAGCGGGCTGTCAGCCTGCATTTGCCAGGTACTGCACTAGTGTCGAGCACAGCCAGGCTGCATTATGAAATATTAGTCCTCCAATGTGATTTTAAAATTAGAACTGCTTGCTGCCCTGGCCATGTAGTCTTAACAAAAGCCCTGCATGATGATATAGCGCATTCAGTCTCTCGCTCTCCTGTTCTGTCCTTCACGAGGAGCATCAAGGTCAGGAGTACTTTGCTACAGCCAGCGTCCTTCGGTGCTGTCACCCTATTCTTCAGGCTGCTTCCGTAGCTGTAAATCAGGCATCTCCAAACTGCTTTTTTATCAGCTGCTGACCTTGTACCCAAAAGTCTCAGGGAGAAGAGTATTGTAGTGCTGGTATATATTCATATTTAAACCCTGTGGTCTATGCTTTTGATGCTATATTTGGCTGAGACTCCAATAAATGACTATTTTGTAACGGTAGCACACTGTATTAATTGAGGATGATTCCAGTGTGTTAACCGTATAAAATAAACTGGCGCCCTTCCATGCGCTTTAATTCACAGAGGTAGTTTTGAGATTGTTTTGTGAAATTCAAAATCTTTCAGTTTAAGATCCTTGAAAGTTAATAACTTTGTAACAACAGAAACACTTTCTTTTAGTCTTCCTTTTCCTTTTTTTTTTCTTTTGGGGTTGGTTCTTTTAGATTATAAATAAGGAATTGCTACCATTTTCCATCACCATTTTAAGTCTCTGCTCTATCAGGATTTCCCATATATATGCATCTTGAGCCATAACTATATAAATTAGGTTGCTGACAGTTTATAACTACATAGCTGGTCACCTATAGTATGCATTAAGGTACCCAGGCAGTGCAGTCATTTGAGTATTTTCATTTGTTATGTGGTTGAGAACTTACCACTGACCTACTGAAAGTCTGTTAAAGGCATCAGTCTTCTGTCTGCGTTATGTGAAGTAGGTTTTTCAGGGGTACACAGTAATGACAGCTGAAGAGAGCCTATCATGTATCTTTCGTTTTATTCACCTATTCTATTCTGATTTTATCCTCCTTAAGCAGGAGATGCAGGCATCCAAGGCTAGATCATCTTTTACTGGTAGCGTGCCAAAGTAGGATTTATTTTCAACAATATTTCATCTTGCCAGTCTTTCCAACCATTTCAGGCATCCTTCCTCCTCCTGTATTTATGAAACTATATATACAGCTTTCCTATGAGAAAGCAGCTGCTTGAAAACGCTTGTGAATAACACACAAACTAACCTCCAAGTTCAAAACTGCCAGTCATGCAAAAAAATGTGTACAGATTTTGGCCAAAGCATTCATCATGTTCTCCAGGCATCTGTCAGCTACCATATATCAAGGCTTTCATTTGTCTTGTGCAACTTGCATCGCCAAACTAAAATACTCACGCACAGATTTGTATACAGAGGATGTGAACGGAGCTCATGAAAAAGTATTGCTGAATACTGAAGTGAAATGTGTTTTGTGCAAATAAGCTGTGAGAAACAAGACAGATGTTTGTGGATGACAGAAGCTGCAAACATTCGAGATTAGAGTATGAGACAGTTTGGTAGTTCCCAGTGCCTTGCTCACGCGTCTGACAGTTCTGGGAGTGCAGGGTGCCTGCCTGGTAGGGAGTAACATTATGTATAAGAAAGCATGTTTGGATAGAAAAATGCTGTGCTCCTTTTAGGGGGAAATATTTGCAAACCCTTCATAAAATTTGGGGCATCGGTGTTGAACAGTTCTCCTACACAGGCAGTACCAAAATTGTTCCGGACAGACAAAGATCCATGCCATTTACAGTCATGTCTTCTCAACATGGCATCTTCGTTTGGGACTCGCAGGCAGCTCAAGTGCAATGAAATGGCCTAAAACAGGGAAGCGTGAACACTGAGCAGGGAGCAGGCAGCAAAGGATGAAGTTAGGTCAGAACCCTTCCATGTCATATCCCAGCTGGTCCTTGTGGGTCACTGGGCCACCCCAGAGGTTTCCTCTGCTCCATCCCTCGTGGGCAGGGGTAGCAGTGAGTGGGGGGCTGCTGCTTGGTGCCGAGCCATTTGCAGAGTGCAGGAATTGCCCTGGGCAGGAGCAGGGTCGGGGACCAGGATTTCATGTAGCCTCATGAGTGCTGTGCCCCAGCCCCAGCGTGACAGCAAGAGGGGTGCTCGAGTACCTGGTCAGAAACAGCTAGCAGGGGTGACTCATTTGATCACTCAACAGACACTAATACAGCGTTGCTTTTAAGTTACCTGTCAACAGATACTCTTTTATTTTTGCTGCCTGCCTCTGTGGTGGTCAGGGTTCCACATGCATGCATTTCTATAGGCAGCAGCTGGGCAAACAGGGTCCCGCTGCCCAGACAAAGTCAGGCTTCTGCAGCAGTTGCGGGGGTGGGGGGAAATCAAAGCTGGGGGGTGGGGGTGGGGGGTGTGCGATGGGATGAAGATTCTTGAGAATAAGGGCAGCTAGCTGAGCTCTCCAGCATGGCACTGACAAGATGAGACAGCTGCCTTAGAGCCAGTGTGTTCAAACATGCTGCCGTTACCCTGTTACATGAATCAAAACCAGCACGCACCAGCTTTCATCTGGATTTCATTATTGTGATTTATATCATAGAGACTGTTGTCTCACAGGAAACAGCAGTATTCAGGGTTGGGGAGGAGAATCTTATCAACAGGACAAAACTGATAAATCTCTGCAATTAAAAATAGCCGTACCTCCTTAACATTTTCAGTTTTAAGCCATCTGCTTAGTCTCAAGCCTCTAAGTGCTTCACTTTAAAGAAAATTTTTAAAAAGCGCTTTTCTCCTTCTAAAGGGAATTTAGCTGAATTCTGGCACTTCTCCCACGGGCTGGAGGAGTCCCAGGTAAGACAGACGGTGCCTGCAGAGCAGCTGTGGGGAAAGGTGCGCCCCGGGGGGTGCTGCTGCTGTGCGCCAGAGCCCAGGGCTCCCTCCCCCTCTGCGCAGTCACCCCCAGAGCTGGAGTCACGCTGGCACCTACTTGTTAGACACGAAGATGACTGAAACTTGCTGTCTGGCATAATTTCTGTGCAGCCCTTACAGCTGAGTCTGGAGGATGGTCAAGGTCCTCCCTCCGCTGCAGTGCCCTTTCCGCTGCAGAGGGGTTTCTGTCCTTTGTGTGAGGTTCCTGTGTGATTGCATCCTCCTCTGTGCAAGGGAAGGTGATAACCTGGAGAGAGCCGAAGGCAAGTCTGCCAGAAAAATCCATGATGCTTTGAGGGAGATAATCAAGATAAACCTAAAGAGCTCTGAGGTAATGGAGAGCGAACAACAGGCAGTTAGGTTTGCAGTGAAGCATGAAATAAGGTGTCATGTAGCTTTGCACAGGAACACGGAGCTCACTCTTTCGAGGATTGCCTAAGACATCCAGAAAATGCTGGTAGTAACGGAAATCATCTTAGTAGTGGGTAGCCCTTAGATGCTACTGAGCATCTCTTGACTCTGTAAGAGCAGCATCGACCGATGTTTCTGTACTTTGAGTAGCAGATGGTGCTGGTCTAAATTATGTTATGTGGCTCGTTTCAGTAGTCCTCTTGTAACAGTACTAAGAGGAACCCTCTTAATAACACATGAAACTCCAGCATATCTGTGTGCCAGGTGAGATGAAGCACATGAGAAGCTGTCTGCAACGACGTGCATGGGTGCGTGCTTAGGTCCAGCCAACCTCTCCGAGATTAAAACCAGGCAGACCCACATATCCATTTGAAGCCTTTCGCTCCAACCCCAGGTAGGGCAAGGTTTCTCCTCCCTGGCTTTTCCTCTTTTATTCAGGCATGATAGCACATTGCCTGCATCAGCATCAAGACAGCATATAAATTTTTAACCTCAGTGGCACTGCCGTGTCTGCCTGGACCCAAGTTCGAGCTTATCTGTGCGCATGCAGGGCAGCAGAGGTGGCTGAAGAGGGTTGATGTGGCTTCCTCCTTTTTGGTGGTTTCTGGAAGCTTTTCTTAATAGGACTGAATTTCCTTAATAAATTATCCTTTTTACTGAGCAAAAATTGGACTAGTGCATAACACGTTACTGTGTTGGAGGGGACTCACAAGCGTTTATACACAGGACAGCAGCAGGAGACTTGTGTGTGATGTGCCCAGCAGAATTACCTGCTGGGATGTAGTGGGGAGCAATTTATCTGGACAGATGATGCTTCTCACACTGCAAATCAAATAGCAGTGGCTCACATTATAAAACATGTGTATGACCGTAACAACATCCCATGGCAAGAAGTTGTGTTTTTCCTCTCTGTTACAGTATGTTTACCTCAAATACTGCTGTGCGCTACTCAGGGGAAACACATGCTCTGCTTTCTTTTAAATTACTGTAATTATCCATTATTTCAGTTTCGTGTTCCCTTCATGCTCATTTTGGATCTAGACAAGAACAATGTCGGATAACAAGAGCTGTCAGATTGCTGTCTAGAGCCGTTACACTCTCTTCTCCCCAAGCCGTTCCATATACTATTTTAATTATTAAAAAAACCTGCAAGCATATGCTGTCAGCCTTCTTGGCTGATTCAGATTCCCATGGGGATGTAATACAGCGATAAAGGCATAACACACGACAAGTGTTTTGCGTGCCTTTTTCCACCTCTTGTTGTTCAGCGGTGACAGCCCTTTACTATAATATAGGTTGATCATAAACAGAAACTGGAAGGGAAAAACTACTTTACTGGAAGGAGAATGCACTGCCCTGCAGACTGCTGCTCTCCCACTGCCCATGCTTGAAGCTGGCTGGGAGCTGGGTGCCTGGGGACGAGGTTGTCCCCTAGCTGCATAAGCTGGGGCTCTTCTGTGCTTCTGTCCAAGGGGCAGAACAGCCAAAGCCAGGAAGAGAATTGACACATCCCCAAAATGAAGGTTGGTTTGGTCGGCTGATAGATTTCGGCCAGGTGAGTGGTGACAGAGAATTTGGGCAAAATGCTACCAGAACGAAGACTGAGGGAACAAGAGAAGTGCTGTGTATCTGTAGATGTGAGCGCTGGCATTGCAGTACTGGCCAGGAGGACTCTGCTATTTGGGGGAATTATTTAGGTTGTGATGAAAAAGAACAGGACGCTCAACATAAAGGAAATAGACTGTATGCTTGAAACGTTGTCCCAGCTCAGCGTTTTTGTCCACTTACTGCCTAACTTATGACGGCATTACTATCTCGCACTCTGCTGAATGACCTGCTGCATAGGCTATTACCGTTTTATCACAAATGCATGCTATGGCAGTGAAGAATCTGTGCCAGTGGTTCCTTTGAAGAATCATTTGGAGAGAAACTGACAGTATGTCCCAGAACCGAATGGAGATATGCACACAAAATCTGGTCATCAGATCAGTTACTGTGATTTGGTTTTGTTTGGGTTTTTTGTTTAGCAAGATGTCATCCACCTACATGTAGCTTAAATTCACTCTTACGGATACTTGGAAGATCTTGATGGGGTATGTGTTGTTCAAGGCTTGTGCTGTACAGTCATCTCAGATTTCAGGTCACTTGTTCTGACAGAGCAGTCACAAACAAATTGTTGCCTTAATTCAGACTTAATTTTCCCCTCTACTGAAAGCGCTGGGACTGACTGGCGCTTGTTAGGTACTCCTTGCTTTTGGGAATTGAGTCATCTTGTTGGTTACAAACTAAAAGAGTAACTCTCTCTTGACCATGTGTTACAGACCACAGTCATAGACTACGTGAAGCCATCAGATCTCAAGAAGGACATGAATGAGACTTTTAAGGAGAAGTTCCCTCACATCAAGTTAACCCTTAGTAAAATAAGAAGGTATGTTGCAAAGCTTGGTAAGGCTGCAACATGATGCATCTGTCTCACATTTCAGTGCAGTTGCTGCCATGTATGAGGCGAGACACAGCACTGATTGATCTTCAGGAGCCGTGACCGGTAGAGGTGCAGAATAAATCAAATGATTGCTTTAATTAGTGGGCTGAGTAAACAAGATAGGGGAATGTACAAACACGCATTGGTCAGGTGTCAAATGCAGCATATAATGAGATGAGGATGCAAGCTGGGCATGCACTATACTAAAATACCCGGAAAAATAACACAACAGTCTCTAAACTCATGACACTTAGCTTAGAAGGAGACTGAGGAAAGAGAAATGCTGACTTTTGTGCCTTGTCCAGAGAGCATGGCCAGAAGCAGAAGCAGTGGTCAGCTTCACAGCAAAGCTGTAGTATTTCATCACTGTTTCCAGGCTAGCAGGCTCAACGTACAGCTTCACTGAAATAATGATAATTTCATTTGACCAAAGTGGCCAGGATACTGAGTCATGTTGCTCTGTAACCAGAAAATACTGCAGTACGTGGAAAGCCTGTGAGTCTGGATTTGCCCAACCATAACCAGCAGCAAAGCTCCATATAGAGCACCAGCAATCAAGCTGTTGTTACTAAATAAATTGTGTGGAGCTTAAGACCTCTGATGAAATACTGTTACTAAAAATGTCAGAGCTTTTCAGTTGCTTTTGTAGTTTGACACAACTATGTGTTGGGGGCAGTGAGGGGGAAGAGTGAGGTCAAAATGCACCATGAAATGTGTACCCAAAACAGAGCGTAAAGATACCTGCCCAGTAAATTACGTTTTCCTTTTCTCCTCCACTTGACTAAGCAGGAATCTATGAAAAGATGACACTTGGGATGAAATGAGAAATGTTTTAAGACACAGCTCACAGCATACTTGTCTGGTCTCTTTACTCAGCTTGAAGAGAGAAATGCGCAAGCTTGCTCAAGAAGAATGTGGTTTTGAAGAGCCCACAGTGGCCATGGCCTTTGTCTACTTTGAGAAGCTCGCTCTCAAGGGGAAGCTGAACAAGCAAAATAGAAAGCTTTGTGCTGGAGCCTGTGTTCTTTTAGCAGCCAAAATTGGCAGTGACCTCAGAAAACATGAAGTCAAGCATCTTATAGATGTACGTATCCATAGGTTACCAGTGTTCCTTCTTCGTGAAGTGCCAGTGTGTGCTCTACACAAGCCCGCCTGTCAGTAGTCATGTTTTCCTCTAGGTTTCCAGCTGTACAGCCAGCTAAATACGTTTTTTTTTTTCACATTTGTATGGAAGTAGTACTGATCAATGTTACTGCAGAGGCGAGGGAAGCTCTTTTGGTGTGTTTGAAGACCCTGGTGTCGTATACTGTGAGGTCTGAGAAGTATCTGACCACCATTCTGTCAGTACAAGTTAAAAGTTAACTCTCAGGAGATTAATTTTGTTTTTAATTATGTTTTCAAGAGTGCCAGTAAGGACTCTCCTTTGAGAGGTAAATGCAGATACTAATTCCAGAGGGAGTCTAATAGACTACCAAGTTTGTATTTCTTTCATCAAGTTAAGCTTTTGGGAAAGAAAACTTAAAAGAAGTGTTTGCATTAGAAAACCTCACCCCAGCGTATTTTTTTGTAGAGTACAGTGTTTGGTCTTTCACCTACTTCATGTGAAAGAGTTAACAGGGGGGAGCGTTGTTCCATAATCCTTCACCAGCACTGAGATACCAATCTGATTTAATGCTGCAGAAGTTAGGCAGGTAGCTGAGCACTTGGCTACAACCAGCTCACTCAGTTCAGGAGACGGGAACTTGGTTGGGGGCCAGGACTGGACTCATGCCCTTCTGCCACAGTCACAGAGCTGGGTTGACAGTTTGTTAGAAAGCCCTCTGAACAACCAGAAGAAAAATCAACCCAGTGGGAGCTGGAAGATCTGGCCTCTCTTGCTATCCTGAATCATCATTCCGTCCTTAAGACACATTGAGCTTTTCAGTGGACCCAGTGGGCAGAGAAGTAGCAAGCCAGGGAGATCATAAGAAGAGGTTGTGGGGAGGGGGGCTAAATATCCATGAACAGCTGCTTGCCTACTTGTAGCATCCGAATCCAGTGAAAACAGCAGAGCAGATGGGAGGTTTAGTACGTTACAGCAGAAAGCCAACTATAAAACCCATTTCATCCCCCTTGAGGAGAGTAGTTTCTGTTACTAACTGTTCTTAGGGTTGTTGAAGATGACATCCTCTGCCTCTGAGGTATTAAGATCAAATGTATCTAATTGCAGCAGAAATAATTTTCCCAATAGGGCGTTGTAACACAGACTGATGCTGAAAGCAAAATCAGTGATTTCAAGCAGTGCAGGGAGTTTGTGGGCAGTTAGGAGGTGCATGCCTTCCATTACACAAGTGATTTCAATGTTTGTGTGAAGCCAGGAGTTCCCTCTTCCTGCAGTGATAATCACTGTGATCATTAGGAGATGTATCTGCTGGAGATGGAATGAGTGAAATGATGAACACGTCAGAAATAGCATGGCTGGCTGAGCTTTGCGTTCACAGTAAGGAGTCAGTACATCCAGTTCATCCCGCTCTCATTTTCTAAACCTAGAGCCATGCAAGGCCAGCAACGCAGAGGTTTAATGACAGCGGCACGCACGTTTTGAATAATGTTATCTTTAAGAAAGCACTAGAAAGTCAAATCCTCATTCACAAAGACTTTTTTTCTTTTCTTTCTTTTTCTACTTGTCTGTCATTGCAGAAACTGGAAGAGAAGTTCCGGCTGAACAGGCGAGAGCTGATCGCCTTCGAGTTCCCGGTGCTGGTGGCCTTGGAATTTGCTCTCCACCTTCCTGAGCATGAAGTGATGCCACACTACAGACGCTTGGTGCAGAACTCCTAGCACTGGCTGCCCTGCGGGGAAGGGGCTCCCGACTGTTCCCGCTTGGCTCTCCTGAGCCACAGTTACTACTGGAAATGCAACATCAGACTCCTAACGCTTCACTCTCTCTCCTCAAAACAGTTTTTCTGGCAACATATAGCAAACACTGCATCAATGTAAGACTCTCAGCTTGGACAAATTCACGTATCGTTACTTTCTCAAAGCAGGTGAAGACTGAGCTGTTGGTAAATGGTTAATGTGCTGAAACTGGGTGGCGACTGGGCCTACCTGTGGGGACTGCAGCTATAAAAGGTGGCAAAAATTGGAAGGGCAGCCTCCATGACCACCCCTCTCTCCATCACACAAACCCTGGAAGCCCACGTGAGTGCATTCTCATAGTGCTTTTTCTACAGACCTGCTGCAACTTCCAAGAGGACTTCTTAAAGTGAAAAAGCTTTTAAAGAGGATATCTTCACTGTGTCAAAAAGAATGTGCCAATCTATTTTTGTATCAGCAATTGAAAGTGCACTTTTTCCTGTGGGGTGTTTGTGTGTGTATCCGTGTGTGTGTGTGTGTGCGCAACACTGAACTGATCTCAGTCCAGGTGGTTGGCTTAGCTGTTTCCAAGTGCATCAGTTACCGATGGTGAAGATCAAGGTGACCTTACGTGTTTACTTCTTGAAAAATGTAACTACTGGAAAAGTGTTAAATGGGATCATTTTTGGACACTTGGTTTTTTTATTCTCTGGTCTTTCCAGCATTGTACCTTTGAAAGGATTACACCACTGCTACTATGAGAGAAGGATCAGCAACTGACTTTAAGTTTTCAGTCACGTTTGTGATAAAGATGAAAGCATTAGTATGAGATTTCCATGTCATGTTTTTTAAAAATATTTTGTGTTAAGCCACATGCGTATTTTTAACCTTCGCACTTTTCCCACTGTGGAGATGGTTAGACTTGCACTCTGTAGTGTTGTATTTCTGTGCTCTATGTTAGAGTGCGTAATAAGCACATTTATTGTGCTCTATCTTAAAACAGTGTTTTATTAAAAAAAAAAAAAAAAAAAGAGTAGGGCTCAGCAGTATAACAGGTGTCTTAAGGCTCCAACAGCAGGGGCATCAGCTATTAAACTTTTGGTTTTTAACAGAATTGACTGTGCAAAACCTAAAATCAGTGCCCATTGAAGTTAGAGGTCCAGTTCCTTTAGACTTTTCAGTACTGGAGTTTTACAGTAAAACTTCTTGCAGCTTCCCTGCTTCTGACTGGACACCCAGAAAGCTGGAGAGTTTCATCCAAGCTCCCCAGTGCTACATACACACTAAGCTAGCGCCATGCTTACGGACATTGTTCAATTGCTGTTATCCTGTGGGATTACACCCCTGTCCAATCTTCTCCCACGCTGGTTCACTTAACAAGCCTTGCCCTTGACATGCCCCACATGGATCTGGTAAAGTCAAATATACTTACGTTTATGGTAATTATATAAAATAAATAATAAACTCAGCCGTGAGACTTTAGCTGAAGCCTTACCTTTCTTAAGTTTGGGAGTGCTTGCTCAGAGTATGGAAAGGGCTTGTGAGCAGATTGTAGAGAAGTGGGACATACCAGAGGATATAAACACACTAATGCTTACTTTCTTTCGCTCTTACTTTAAACAGTTTTATTATTTCCTTCAGTTAGGCCAGGAAACATCCAGTTTCTTTACCAGCTTTGACTCCTTTAAATTCTAGTATGAAAAACACCTGTGTATGATTGCTCTACAGGATCTGCAAAGGTTACTCATGTCAGGACAAATGGGAATTCGTTTGATGCTATTGCTCTCCCTCCATTTTAAGGGGGAGAGTGACTATGGTAGCTTACAGTTACTATTAATACTTATCTAATTACTGATATAGATACATTCCAACAGGAATAGGGAGGAGGGGGTAAAGAGAAAAGCCTGCACTTAACCTCCCCAGTGCAACACCCCAGGCCGCTGCATCCCACACGTTGTTCAGCCAATTGTGGAGCTAGGGGAGGGGAGCCCTTGCCAGCAGCCTGCTCCCTCCTCCTCCTCCTCTTCGCGGCCCCCATGCAGCCCAGGGACAGAGGATCCACGAGCCTGGAGCATGCCTGATGCCTGCGGCTGCCCTGCCGGTTTATTCAGTCCCAAAAGGCAGTGTAGTTGACCTACAAGCCAAAACGGTCTGCGGGTTTGCTAGGAGGGCTTCCATCCTTGACTGCATCCCTTTCCACTGAAGTCGTGTATATACGTTCAAGATTTGCTTCTGATTGCAGAGATCTGTTTCTAATAGTGACCACTCAAGGCTAAGCAGAAGCTTTACTTTTCTATAAAGGCTTCTACCTTTTGCTTTTGAGTCTTGATTTTTTTTTTAATGTTGCTTTATAGTATTGCAGGGAGAAAGCAAATTGTGATTGCAAGATGCAGACTAAAGAATGACAGTCTTACAGTAGTCTTTAGAGACGCTATTGAATCATGCTGTCACATCTTTTGTCTTCTGTGCTGCTACCCAACCCTGATCTACAGTTTACACAGATTTCTGGGATGAAATCTGATTGCTGGAGACTTTCTGCTTTTTTTTATTGTTCCTGTTGTTTTGGGGGCGGGAAAGGGTTTCAAAGTGATGTTCAGTTACAGTTTGAATGTGGAATAAACACTTAAGATGTTGATTATGTTGCACTGTTCACTTAGGAACGTATATAAAGCCATATGATGCTAGGTCTCAGAGCACAAAGCTTGGTCAGTACAATTATGGTTAGGACAACGGGCAGGATTTGCCCCCCTTTTCTCCTCAACCCTGGGAATTCAGGCTGAAGTGGTAGAGGAAATCTGTACCAAACAAAAACCATGTTGATTGTTTTTCCTTTGTCTTACATGGTAATGAGTGTTGATTTACAAATGATTTTAGGTTCAACTTCTAATAGTTTGGAAAAATAATCCATTCCATATCATTTGTTCTGTTTTGAAATTATATACTGTACACTCTACCATGCAGAGTTTATTCCTTTTCTAAAAAAATAAATAAAAGTTTAAAAAAAAGCTTGGAAAACCCAGACTCTTTTCCACCAGTGACAGTATGTAAAATGATTCAGTTCGCTCATCTGTATGTGCCTAATGGCTTTGGTTTTGTCTTCCTCTGGGACATAAAGCTGCTTATTAAGAAGCCAGTGGTGGGGTTGCCCAAGGGCCCTCGCCATCTCCTGGCATTCATCTCCCTGCGGAGCCCTCGCTATCAGGATGTTTCCTCCAGCCAAGATCTTGGAACTTCTTCCCAGACCATTCTTTTGGGTTGAGTTTTTTAAGCCAGTTTTTTGTAGCACCAGCTCCTCCTCCTGGAGCTGCCAGGCCCTGGTTCTCCCAGTCCAAACCATCAGTGTGCAGAAGGACAAGGCACAAGCAGGCTCCTCAGCATTGCTCGTGTCTCACAACCCCTTATTCACTGGAGATTTGGGATATGTCATTTTGCTTTAGTCTAGGTGGTAGTAAAATTTACAACTGGCTGCTGTACCAGTTGTAGTTCACAAGCAGCTGCTTCTGCTTGGGAGGTTGAAAGTTCAGTTTTAGACATTTATGTGCCCACACACCCAATTATCCACCACTTGTTGGCATTCAAGCCGGTTTTTTCCACCTAGGACAGCCATTTATTGTGCATTTTCATTCCACATTAATGAAGATACGCAAAAGGTTTGGCTTCCTACCTCCACTCATCACTGTCTGGGTTCTCCAGAGACCCTCAGCGGTAAATCATATTTGGGGCAATATGAACATTAGCTGGATTTACACAGAGCCCAGAACATACAAATATACAGAAAAAAGCTTTTGGAATCATTTTCCAAAACTACTCACTTAACAGGCAATGGCTTCTTTGGGTTAGTCTATAACATCTTTAAATGATACGACTTCAGCTAACTGCTCCAGCCTCCTAAAATAGGAGCCCACAGCATGTGTCTTTCCTGGAAGCAGTGAGTAGTTTGTTAGGAGATAGTAACACTCTCCCACGATGTTAAAGGAGTTTGGCACGAGGCCCCACATTAAGCATTGGAGGGGAAAAAAAAAAAGAAAAAAGGAAAGGTAAAAAGTAGTTTAGCGAGGTGAGACACTGAGCAATCACAGCAGCAATGCCAACATCACTGGCTGAGACTGAAATCTGTCCCGAGTTACACCTTTGGGGAGGGAGGGAGGGAGGGAGGCAGATTTGAACTTAATTTGTTCATCGTCCATTGTAAACCTTGTAGTGAAGAGGAGAAAAAAAAGAAGAGGAAAAAGAAGCTTCAGGAGCATCCCTTCAAAGTTGCACACAAGCGTAAAGGCCTTTCTGAGATCCCAAACCTGGCTTTTTCCCACCAGCCCCACCGATCCCACACAGCCAGAGCTCCCTGCCTCAGCCCCAGCCTGCTGTCGGGATCCGCGCCGGGGAGAGCTGTCGCTGTAAGAAGAGACCTTGCCCAGCCCAGACCCCAGCAAATGCCAGGACCAACAGCGAGAGAAGCGACACATATTAGTCTGCTGCTGGGAAAGAGCAGGAGCTCTGAGCCTTGAAATGGCCGGTAGACCTTCAAAGCAAGGCGGGGGGGGGGGGGGGGGGGGGCGGGGGGCAAGCAGTGGCAAACACTTCCCCTAGCGAGAGCTAAATATTGGCTATTATCATGAATTAATTTGCCTTTTCTACATGTTCCTCTAACCTGTCATACACCCCTTTCCATAGTCCCATCATCTTAACCCAGCTGGGACCCTTGCCTCTGCTACACTGATATGCAGATGCTCCAGGACTTAATTTCTCAAACCAGAAGAAGCCTTCTAGTTGGCAGTCAAATTTCATTGGCAACTGATTTACAACTTTTTAAGCTCATGTCAGTATTTCATCTAATGTGAAACTGAAATCTTTCCTCTATGGAGATTTTGTGATGGGGATGTTCTCAGCAGCAGCTACTAGTCTTAACAAAGTTCTGGCATGTAGTTTGACGACATACTAAAAGAAGAAAAGAGAGGCAAGAAGCTCCAAGAGCTCCCAAGCACAGTGAAGTGTTGCTTTGGCTAATGTCAGTGGGTATGTCCACCGAGGAAGAAGCGGTGCAAGCCAGGTTTTCAGAACCACTGACATGAGACCGGAACTTCCCTCATTTTCAGTTCAGCAGCAGGCATGAGCCAGCCTTTATACGCCTCCCTCTTTCCTGCCAAGCACATACAGACACCAAGGGCAAGTTACCTTCTTCCTCGCTGCTTCTTCTACCAGCAGCTGGAGGGTTGTTACTTTCAGAGCTGACTGGGAGAGCAAGAGCATGAAGAGGCAGAAGGGCTCATTTACAAACCAGTATTAACCGCCCTGTGTTCACAAACACAGCCTGGGTTACCAGGAATGGATTCTGTTCATTGATTTAGGAGAGGGAATATTGGGATTTTGGCTTTGTTTTTAGTCTGTGCTTTAGACAAGCTTTCCTTCAGGCTGAAGCCTTGCAGCAAGGAAAGATTTGGAAACATCTGGACTACTGCAAGCCACCTGTTTCTCCTCTGTTACCACACCAATTATTTGTGTTGCCCACACGGCTGCACTGCGCTGAGTTTTTACAAAGGGCAAAGGCATTATATCACAGCATGAGAACAGCAGGCGCAGCATCAGCTTTTAGTCCCTCACACCAGAAGTCGAACGGGTCGGGTCCCTGTTCTGGTCCCTAAATCTCTGCCCACCTGTTTGTGTATTAGGAACCCCTGGGAGTGCACAGGTCTCAGCTCTTTCCCCTTCTCTCACACTTAGCCAATCGTCACATACACACAAATTAAAATAAAAGGCAGATAAGATGGCAAATCTCAACATATTTATAGATTGCTAAAGAAAAAGCAAGCTTACCAAGTGGTAAGCACAAGAGATGCATTGCAAGCTGGTCTGCTTCCCCCTCGCAAGGAGCACACAGGGCAGCCCTGGCTGGTAAAGCAGCACACTCGTGATGTCCTCCCGACCCCTCCACACCTCAGCAGGGCCTTGACTAAACTGCCATTACAGATGGGGAGGAAAGATAATGCACCAGGAATAGATTCAGAAGAACGCAGAGCTGAACAGTCGGGCAGGCTGTGTGAGAGAGAGAGGAACAGTTCATGAAATTATAAATCTGCAGAAAACAATGGGAGCGTGTGGTTTCTGGCAGTATTTTCTGCTGGCAACCAAAGAAGCCTGGTTGCATTTTTTTTTTGTTGTTAAAAAAGATAAAAACCTAATGTAGAAACATAGTAGCTGTAAAGTGTTAAAAAGATGGATAAAGAGCTTTTATTTCTAAACTGCTCTCAACCCACTCAGAGCAAAGATGAATTGTCACCATCTGAGCTGGATTAACAGTCTAGACGGTGCCCCAGTCCCTCCCACTTGCTGGCAGCTGGATGTCCCAGCAGCACAGCACACGTGAACACCCCTAAGTGGAGGTCTGAACCCCAGACACCTTCCTCACACCACCCCACATCCGTGGGTGAGATCACAGCCAGCAAGGCAACTGACTCCTGTCGATTAAACTGCCATGTGCAGCCCCTTTTAATCGGGAAAGCTCTGTCTTCAGTGCAGGGCAGGAGTGCGCAGTGGGCCTGGTTCCCACCTGCATACATTGGCTGCTTTTTGGTTGCACGTTGGTGTCAGACCTGGCTGTGCACCCACTCACCACCCATCCGGCTTTCCTTTACGGGGAAACCCACAGTGCTGGCAAGAAGGGAAGCAAGGGGCCATCACCACGGTTGTCCACATGAGCATCCCTAGAGGAAAAGGGATGTTAATCACATGCCCACCTAAAGAAAGGAAAATTGAAGCAATGATTACCCACTCATCATCATCATCTTCATCATCTTCATCATCATCTCTTCTTAAGAAAAGGACCTCTCCTCTCCCACACTAGCTGTGAGAGGACTAAAAGTGTGCTGAACAGCGTGCTTGAAATGCAGTTATTAGCAATCTTCCTTCTGCCTTCAAGGCCAAAAGTGAGCTGTTCAGAGAGGGCTAGGTCTGTGCTCCGACCTCCTGTGATGCAACCCACAAGCTACCTGCACTGTAGCTCCTCATGGAGCACAAGCATTTTAACAAAACATCTCAGTATGATTTAGACATTTCACATGGACAAAGCCCAACACATTTCCAAACATCAGCAGGTTGTTCCAATTTCAGTCATTTCTAGTTGTGAGCGTTTCTTCTAGCCAAAGCTAGACCAACTCAAGCTTATAAGCAATCACAGGGCATTTACATGCACACCTTTCAAAAGCCCGGTGTGCTTTTTGAAGCTCAATATTTAATGCCTGCTCCTGGAGTGACATCCTCCCAGCTATCTTGAAACATCCTCCAATGAGCAGCAGAGACTGGACACCAATCAACAGCTGGGATATTTCCATGGGCAAAGTTTACAATGCACACAAAGCCAACACCAGAACTTCAAAGTGCTCATCTCCCATGACAACCTGAGAAGCTGATTAACGTTTTCTGAATCCAAGACCCTGCAAACTGTCATCTGCCTTCCAGGGTGACCTGTGTATCATCTTGTTTCTGTACAGGTTGGAGTTGAATTAAGACAACAATCTACATAGAAGAAAAAAAATGACCTTTCTTTGTCCAGAACCCAATCTTTTATTTCCTCTAATCTGAGAAAGAAATACCATGCCAAGTTAGACCTCTACCAGTCAGTGGAGCATACAAGGTAACTACATTCAGATGTACTCTCTAAGGAACATTCAGATATCACAGTTTAAATTACAGATCATGTAGATGGGTTAAGAACTATGAGATCTTGTTTCTTCTTTTATTCCGTGTTAGGTGCTTCTCACTTGACTGCTGCTGTTTAGCTGTCTGTTTCTTTTTCTTTATTATTTTTTGGTTCACCTTTTATTATTTTAATAAATGCAAAGATAAGCAGAAAGAAGCTGGTGCAGTGCTGGGAGTTGTGTCTGGCTAACTCTTTCACACGGTGCATCCGGAGCTGCAGACTCCAATCTTCATCTGATTTATTTTAAAAGCCTGCTGTGTCCATTAATGGAAAATTGGACTCTGTTCAGGCTGTGATGGTGTCCATGGACAGGAAAATGGAAAGTTTCAGATTAAAGCTGCAGGAGGCCAGGAAGAAAAATATCTGGTGAATGTAATTGATGGTGGCAGCACAATTATTATGCACAAATATTAAAGAAATGGCAGTCTGTGACCCAAAGCAGAGCCTTAGTTAGAAAGATAAAGGAGGGTAGCATGAAAGTCTGCAAGGAAGGCCATGGGCTGAGAAATAGAAATATTCCTCACCAGCAGGAAGCCCAGACACTTTGCAAAATCGATCTTTTGAATGTATATGGTACGATATCTATCACTGTGATGTTAAATTTGCTAATCATCCAAGTTATTCTTTCCTTAATTTCTTAAAGATCTGAGACGTAGCTGATGACATTTGAACTTCCCCAGTTCACTTTTGTACTCATCACTAGGGTTGAAGAAGTGGTAGGAATCTCAGGGACATCGATCTGTAGTTCATTAAAATAAGCAGCTGAGTAGAGGGAAGAAGTCATGGTAGCAGCCTTTACTGGAGACCTTATCAGACATTGGAGCAGCCCATCAAGGTGTGTGGAAACCCATCTACACCTGGGTTGCTGCTGTCCACGGAGCAGAAGCGTGCAACTGAGCTTAGATCCTAGCAATGGGGTTCTTAAGGGGAAAAATAATAAAAAGCTGGAAAAACAAGCAAAATTGCTGCTCTCAAACCTACTGATTAATTTAATAACAATATTGTCCTCATATGATTTGTTTTGCACTTAGCAGTGTAGCAATAAAGTAAAACAAATATTTATTTTTAGCGTAACTGTAACTATGGTTATTTATATAAGACTACTATAGAATATAGGAGGAGATGAAACCAGTATGATGAGATGGAAGCATAATGGATTCTACACCAAAAAAACCCCACCCCCAAAACTTCAAAACCTTAAAGAGTGCTTCGGCTGAAATCTCATGCCATGGCCTTGCTTTATTGTTTGCTTTTAAACCATTACATGAAGAATAATGATAGAATTCTATAGCAGGAATGTATTTTTGGAGTGGTTCCTATAAGTCCAGATAGACATATCTCCAGCCCATGAAAGAATTTGTCATGAAGTGAGTTCATAAAGTCTTTCAGTGAGACCAGCATGAAAGACATTGGCTCTTCCAGAGTATGTTCTCTTCCCTCCTTTCCCTAAAAAACAGGAACGCTTGCAAAACCCTTCCAGTCTTTACCTTTGGATGAAGTAATTGAGTGGACTGGGAGCTGGTGCAATATAATATTCCATTATTTCCCTCTTCCCAGCTGAATTCACAGCCTAAGACATTCCCATCAGCACAACCATCTATCTAAGGGAGCTGCATCTAGCCTGAAGCCCGTACAAAGTGAACAGAGTATCACGATTGATTGAAAAGAAGTTTTAATTTGCATCAGTGTTAAAGAAGATGTGGTTTATTAACTCACAGTGCAGAACACGGTAGCACACCCAAGTTTCCCCTGGTCTAAAAACCTGTGCCCATTTTCCCACGACCTGCTGAAGCCCCACATGCTGGCACTGAGAGGTTACACAATCATCTCAGCTGTCTCCCACTGCATTTGTGCCTTTAAAACTGACTTTCCATGGTTTCAAAGAGGAGTTTGAACCAGAATGGTGCCCTCATGTCACATCTTCAGAAACAAGAAGAGTGAAAAACATGAGAGAGATTTTGAAGGGAAAGGGGAAGTTAGTTTCTAGCTCTTACACCAATTTCTGTAGCAGGAGGTTAAGGGTTCATCTGTCAAAATTTTCAGTGCCGCTGCCTTTGCACTTCAGCAGTTGCTCTGGTGAACTACACTGCTTTTCTCCAAAGATTTCTGAATCACAGAGGGTTTGTTTTATGGGTTTGTTTGTTTGTTTGTTTTAACCCAAAAGAAAACAATACAGTTGAGTTTTTTCCATCTGAGAGGCTGCGGTAAGCAACTTACCCATACAACACGGCTATTCACAACACAAGCCATTCAATTCTTTGCTCAGCAATTTCAATATTCCACTTTGAATACAGCTGAGCCACATGAAATTCTGTTGTGTAAGGCTCTCCTTGAAAGTAGAGATTTATTTTCTTTGGTTACAGCTCATCAAGTCTTGAGGCTACAACCATCTGTGTTAATCTCTGCACAGTCTGTTCTTATTCATCATCAATAATAAGCCCAAGGAGCACCCATGCTGAAGACAGTATGAACAGACAAGTATAATAAAGAAATAAAAGCTGCCTTGCTGAAATTTTTAGCTTCTGTGTCTATCCTACATCCTAATTCTTTGCATATAACTGGAGACGTTAAATGAGAGAAAACAATTAACTCTGTCCTGAAGGAGCATAATGTTTGAAAGAAAGTTCAACTCCATTTTCCGAGCAGCCATCACTGGAGTGATTTGCAGATCTCAGTCTTTGGCAGTGGGACAGCCAGAAGCAGGATGGCAAAGAGAAGCAGCTGAATGCTGTTTTCTTCTGCCTGCTAAAATTTATTGTGTCTCTTACGCTACAGCTATTGGGGTGTTCTCCCCTATGCTGAAGTTTGCTACACAAGTACACCGGGTCATTCAACTGCTCGCAAGAAAGATCCAGGGCAATGCCTGCATACAACTTTACCTCTAGCTTGATCTCCAGTAACACTGAAAAGGGGTTGGCACGTCTGTCACTCAGCTTAAATGAAGAAACTCACTGGCCTGGTCACGCTAAGCACCCCGGGCAACATGGTGATAACCTTTTTGCTGGCACTGGACTGCCCGCAGGGCTGTAGACTTACGGGGATGGAGGGTCTAAATTAAAATGTCTTCTAATTGCTCTAGCCTGAGTGAACTTCATTTGCTAACTCGTGAACTTGTGGAGGTAACTGGCATGTAGGCACAGGGACCCCTCCACTGAGAAGGCAAAAAATAGGCTGATTCCTAAGCATCAGAAAGGGAGAGATGACTCCTTGAAAGAAGTTTTCCATGCCTTGTTTGAAGCCAAAGCTCATTCCTTGGTGTCCCAGAAGGTGCATGATGGAGAATGAGCAAAAATCCCGTCTGGTTCCCAGCTCCATCCAGGGCTAGAGGGGACAATTAGCAAGGCTGGCTTAGTCTCCACAGCTTTCAAAGGAAGGTCTGAGAAATATTTGCCTTGCGGTGTTTCCCACCCCAGTCAACAAATATTTTCCGTTTTTGTGATGTGACTGCTAATTACAGCAGCTTAGTTCTTACAGTGGGCATTCACAGATCTCCAGAAGATTTCTGCTCACCAACAACTTCATGCTTGAACCATAGTCCTTTTAGCAGAAACTTTAGCCCTCTTGTTAGTTTATCTGGTCTTAGTGATACTCCTTCTGCACTTAGGTATGGCAAATGGTGTTCCCAGCTCTCCACCTTTCCTTTCCATCTCTGTTGCTTAATGACTTAAGGAGCATAATTCCAAACACATTTCTCAATGTGAATATCCATTTCCTCCAAACAACATCAAGCCTTCTCCTTATCAGTTTCGAAGAGGTTGTGCTGGAGGCTTGTTTTGTTCAGCCAGCTTGCCTCAGGCAGGCACTGTTCCTACACAGTATCACAAGGCACGGGATGCCTGCAACTCCAGCATAAACAAACTTGTTGGTGCACCAGCTTTCCTCATTGGCAAGGGGTGCAGAAATCAGAAGTTTAAGTGTAAACACGGATCAAAGTCCTGCAGGAAAATGGGCCTTACACCTGCTTCCCAAGAGGTATTGACCCTCAATTACTTGAACCAACATTAAGTCTTAGGGTAGAGCAACCACCTCGTCACCAGCCTCATCTGTAAAATGCAAGTTTGCCTCCCTCGCGAAATGACATTTGTGGGGAGTCAGGAAAGATACGGGACTGCTAATGGCAAACAGCATGAAGAAAAGTTTGAGCACTCTCAGTTCCTGATGTTACACAGCATCTCCTAACAGTCACGTCTGTGAATGCAGTCATGGGATTTCATCCATTGCCGGGCAGGAGTGTTCAGAGAGGCTTGCGCCCATTTTGCTATATTCTTCTATATACAAGCTTCTCTATACAGGCAACAAGCTGGCAAAACTGAACAAGTTCTGAGCTATATGTTTTTAAACCTTAAAGACAGAGCATAAGAAAAAATATACTAAGTATGCTTTCAGTGTGGTTTTCAAAGAGATTTTGTGTATCATCAAATCAAGAACTTAACATGCCAGCTGGCTACCCCCACCTATTCTGCAAGCCAAGATATTCATTAAAAGGTAGAAGAGCACTGTGTGACTGCTTCCCATCCCAGACAGTAAGGAGGAGGTACACTCCCCACCTCAGTGATCAAGAAGAGACAGCACAACCTTTTCACCAGCGTTCTTCCAAAACATAGTCAATTTTTTAGCAGAAATCAAGGCTTACACAATGCCACTTGCAAAGCATAGTTAAAAACGGGTTAAGCTTCTCAAACTGGGCAATTAATGTGGAAATGGTTACACAGTCTTCTTCATGGGCTCCTCTAATTCTTTTTGGGACTAAACAGACATGTATTTGTAATATAGCTTAATAAAAAGAACCTATGAATAAGCAACACATTTTTCAGCAGCAACTCTCTCCCCATTTTATTATCTTCTGGTACAAAAGTATTTTGGCTTCAATTTTTTTCAGTCCTGTCCCCAGTCTCCTTCCCCATACGCAGGCCTTCTTTTCAAACAAAATGAGCCTGTCCTTGTGTCTGTCCTCTGGAACAGGATTAAAGTTTCACACTGAGCCTTTTGCCTGGTTCACAGTAGCAGATGATCTGTTTGAAAGCTGTTCATTCAGCTTCTGCTCTGGGCAAGACAAATTTGCTACAGAGTTTTCTTCAACCCACCATCTCCTTTAGCTTACAGGCAAAACAAAGCTGGAAGAAACCTTTCCTCAGCACCCAGTACAGCTCCCAGCAACTCACTTTTCTCTAGTACTTAATAAAAGCATCCTTTTCAAAACGTGTCAAATATTGACATCATGTTTTTTGAATTCTTCAGATCTTCTTGTTTGAATGGGAAACAAGAATGTAAATATTTTTACACTCCTCCACCAACTCAGACATAGGTGTTAAAAAGAGCAATAATAAATCAGAACTCTATCCCTTACAAAGCATTTTAATAGGTCCGTTGCTTTTTTAAAAAAATAATTTAAAAAGCTCTTCCTATTGCTTTTTGCTACAGCCACTGGCTCTGCAGATTTTCAGCTTCAGTGTTAAACTGGCACTGAAAGATTGGCATAGATTCTCTTCCAACGCAAAGCACGAGCCACACAGCAATAAGCAATAATAGAATTGCTTCAGTGGTAAGCATCAGGTTCATTTAATTCATTTAATAACATTTTCTGCTGGAAGCTATGCCACAGCCTCCAGATCCAAAGATTGTTTTTGAAACAGCATCTCGCCTGCGTTTTAGTAACCCACTTGTAGTCAGCATCCAGCAGCTTTGCTGCTTCAGTCTTCTTTCGATGGCACTTGGCTTTAAGTAGAGGCTTTTTATCATGAAGGCCAGCCACACATGTGAGCCTGACTTTGCAGCATATAATACAAGCCTTTCCCCAAACCAATTACTTTGGGAGAAAAAAAAAAAAAAAAAAAGACATTTGGAAAATAAAAGTGTAAGCAAGACAAGATCAAAAGCGTATTACGTGATTCAGGACCATCTCTGTCAGAGCAGTTTAACCAAAACCAGTAGGTGTGAAAACGGCATGACAGGACAGTCTCCAGGGACCTGCTGCCTCTCAGAAAGACCAGCACACTCCCATTTCTCTCCCTAGTCTCACATGCCGACAGCCCAAGAACTGGGGAGTGTTCAGACTGTAAGTTCCTTAAATGGCAGATACTGATAAAACCAGAGGTTCTTCCACCATCGAGCTACAGACCCATTGCTTTGCATTCCAGCATTAATTGGTGTTGTGTCTTTGCAATGCAAAGGAACTCCTCCTTCCTCAGAGCTGTGTGTTTGTCACTTTGTATCTTTGACCTGAAAAAAGGTCAATTAGACATAAATAATCCACCCTTGCATATTCCTTTTCTAAATTACTGAACGTAACTATTCACTAGTCTTGCAAGAGCCATCTTGAACTTCTGAGGTTTTCTGCTTCCAAGATCATTACAGCAACCCTGAAGCGTGTTTTTAACCATGCAGTGTCCCTGCTTCCGAGGCAGGGCCAGATTAAAGATCAGGCTGTTGCTTCCTCAGGAAATCACATTTGCTCTGCCCCATCCCCTCCAGCCACCAGCCTCAGCAAGCGACCACTACCTTCCTGCCCTCCCCACGTTTCCCCTCCGCTGTGCTCACCTCCACGCCGGGGCTGTGTGCTGCCAGCACCAGGGAGCCCAGCCAGCGCCTCTCTGTGTGTCTTCTGCCCTGGGTGCTGCTGGTGGGAGCGCACCCTTTCCCAAGGGCAGTGGTGGGGAACCAGGGCCTTCCTGTGGGTGCCCACCCATGGCTCACCTTCAGATTTGTGTGGCAGGCCTGCTCCAAGCTGCCAGCTGAGATGCCGCCCTGGGGCTTTTGAACTGCTGCAGCTCTCCATCTCCAGGCTGAAACCTCCAGCCCAGCACACACGTGTTGACAAAGGCACCACTTGCTCCAACAGCCAGAAGCCCTCCAAAGGGCCTTCTGTCCACCCCCTGCCCTAGAGCGGGACCAACCCTCTGAATGCTCGCTGCTAGCAACGCTCCAGCAGCCCTTTGCTCACAGGCACACCCACGGGGGCAGCTGCCACAGTGGACCCCAGCTCTGCTATCATCTCTACCAAGGCCTGAGGAAGAAGGAAGCCAACCCATGCCTTTAGCACCTTGAGACAACTCTGAATATGCAAAGATGGATTTTGGAAGACCCTCGAGCTCCCCTTCCACCCTACTTTGGGTCTTCAGCAAGGCTGATGAGCCTCACGGTGGTCTGCAGGCATCATCCTCACCTGAAGTACATCAGGTTGGTTCAGAGGGTGCTTTTTCTTCCCAGCCATGCTTGACAGAGGAGCCCAACTCCACTGTTAACTCTGCTTCCTTGATTTGCTTATGTGGCAATCAATTTAAACCTGCAGTATTTTACTTACATCAAGCAGAGCCTTACAAATGCAAGCACATTGCACTAAGGCACAAAAATGAAAGCAGAAGCAAACAGCTCAGTGTTGTTTAATGCATGAAGTTACATAAAATGGTAGTGGACTTGCTATGCAAGGAGATTCAGCAGCTGCAGAGACTGATTTTGCCCAGAGCCCAGGCAACATAATGCCTGTTCCAGCCAAGCAACCTTCCTGCAGCCACCCCAAGCATGCCTTCTGCCACTACGATGCTACAGCAACCCTGGTTGCCGATTTGGCTACTGGCTTCCCACTGAGACCACCCACCAGACAGCAAATGGTTGTGCTGGGGTTTGGTACAGTGCTACGAACAGCACAGACACGAGAGAGCAAGAAAAAAATATCCAGCCTGCAGCCTACCCTTGAAAGTTATGCAAGAAGAGAGGTACACGATGAGCTTTTCCCACAGCAAAGGTTCCAGCTATGATTGCAAAACTTCAGCTATCACACAGGAACTCTTACATGAGGTCTCCTAGGGTCACTAGTCACTTCAAAATCAGCAGAAAGGTAGCATGGCAAGGATCCTATCATATTGCCACGTCTGGCTGGCAGAACTAGTTCTCTGTGAAAAGCCAGCATGCTGCAGCCATCACTCCCATCACTAGCTGAAATTACAGACAGGAAGGCCACGACGGTCCATGGCTGTGTCTTGACTCACCAGGCATGAGTATGGGCTCAACTCCCTGTGCCATAAGGCTCATGTTGGTTTCAGGACTAGTACTCAAGCTGAAGCACACGCTCCTTTCATGCTTGTCCCTCTCTCCTTTTTTCCCAAACCTGAGTTTTACCACCTGGCAAGAAAATGGCTCACTCCAAACTCAAGCCACACCGTGACCCAACATATGTGAACAACATACCAGTATAAACAGGCCTCTTGCAATTAATTGTAATAAGCGTAGGTACACCGCAGGCCAGAGTACTTCTCTGAATTCTCTTTTTTGAACTATAACATTTTTTTCTGAAAACTAATCTTTATGTAAAACTCCCCAGCCATAGAATTTGACTGCAATCCTTTATAAAATTTACCTTCTTTTTAAACTACGGTGTTTTATTTGAAGTTAAAATGTAGCCACACTTTAAAACCCAGGTGGTGGAATTTGTCAGTATGAAGCAGATATGCCTCCGCTACCTGTAGCCCTCTAAAAGCCATGTGTCCTTTCTAGACTAGTTTCCATCTACAGAGATAAGCACTTCCAGAGGGTCTTTCATATTAACACAGTAATCTATTAAGGAAGAATCATCTCTGTGAGAGCACCCCTCTCCTTCCATTGACTATGAAGGAAACTTTGTCAACTTAGGTTAAGGGGCTAACTTTAGGTATCTAACGTCACGGAAACAAATCCCTCTCCTCACTGAAGATTTGTTATCAAGCTCCTTTTACCACGTAGACCTTCCCCACGACATTATCAACTCATCATTTAATATTACTTTCACATAGATTGCTTTCCCAGGCACTAATATAGCAAGACTATGGCTGGTTTCTAACAGCCATTAAGCAACCATAAATGAAATTATTTTAAGAACTCTTGAGATTAATTGCCTTACACTCTTTATGACATTCATTCAAGGTTCATAATCTTTGTTGCCTCCTGCAATAATTTAAGAGACAAACCACTGCTGGGAACAGTACATGTTCCTCCACCCCCTCCAGCTGACAAATATTTGCAGAGTTCAAGAGAAATCTCAGAGAAATGGGAGAGGAAAAAAAATGCACAAAGAGCCATCACTACAGATATTAAGATTTATTGCTGATTTCCCCATTTTGCAAAGCTGTCAAACCACCGCTGTTCCAGAAGGGGATTACTTCCAGAAGCCCCATGGCCTCAGTCACCATGCCAGTTCAGACGACGTGACTACAGACCTGTGTGCAGCAGCTTGCTGCTTACAGAACAGTTGGAGACAAAATCCATCCTTCCTAATCCTGAATTCATGGCAGGATCTGGGCTTTGACATTGTTTGGTACAACCTGCTGTCAGCTTCCAACAAAAAACTGGCGGCATCCAGTGAGGAATGCTGCTTTTCCGGAGTTCAGTTCCCTGTGCAAGGAGCTGCTGCTGAGAGGTTCTCACACAGAGCCATCAGCATGAGGCACTGCTGTTTTTCCTTTACCACATCAATCAGAAATAGTTTGTCTTGTGCTTTGAGGCAAAGGCTCCTAACCATCCTGGCAGCTATGCTGCTCTCTTACCAGCACTATTAATAGCATAGTTGTTCTTTCTTAATAAAAAACCAAAAGGTCTCTTTCCTCATGTTTGGTTGCACTTCTTCATTCTTGCTGACGCGTTTTATTCATGGCAGGGTCTCTAGGCTGCAAGTCAGCTCTTTTCCAGCTGGTGAGATCTGGTTCCTCTTTATGTGCCTGTTCTTTCAGTGTAAACAAGCAAAGCTTCTCCAACTCCACTGATCACAAGGCTGTAAACAAAGTATACCACAAATTTAGCATCAGGCAAGTCCCTCTACTTGATACAATGCCAAACAGCACAACATTAAGACAAAGGCATTACTTTGTCTAAACATTGTTCAACCTAGAGACAGTAACCCAGGTGATTTTTTCATTCATCTTGCTAAGAAAAGGCTGAAACCAAAAATGTCTTATTTAACAGGTCTCATCAGAAACTACCCTTCCTATATTTTAGGGCTGATGGTATTAATGTGAAAATACACATAGAGAAATCTAGATAGAGAAGGTTGCACCTAGTTATGAGAATTGCTGCACACCCACACACCAGCAAGAATTGGAAAGGAAGGCAAGAGAGTTTGAACCTCATTAGGTTAATGATTCCCCCTTGCAATTTCTGTTTGTGTTCTGTCCTGAAAACTTGCCACTTGACAAAGTCAGGAAGAGATGTAAAGCCTAGGTTCTGGGGACTGATAAAATTGGGGAAAACAATTTTGCTCTGGGGACATCCCACTGGTCTAAGGAGGCTGAGAGAAATTAATGTGTCTGCTTCTCTTTGTGAGGAACCTGGTGAAAGAACCCACCCCAGACAAAATGGCACGTGTGCCCAAGTGCTTCCTTCCTGTGCTGCTCACAGCACAGTGGTGGCACTAATGCTCTTCTCCAAGACTCAGGCTAGAAGCAGGGCTCTGAATCAGGATGAATGGTTTTACAAACAAAACCATTCACTGAAATAAGCTACCAACCCACTCAATCCATGCAATAGTTAATCTCCAAATCTCCTCTGTTATCTGTCATAACTGACATACGATATCGATCATATCCTACTGAATATGGTAGGACACCGACTCTTCTCCCCTTTTATAACAGTGCAAAGTTAAAGTGTACTGACCTTTCATCTTAGCCTCATGGCTTAGTTAGCTTACGAAACAGAAAAGCTCCTTAATGAACTTTATAAACAGAACGAACTTCTGTTAAGTTCATTTGTAAGACAGCTTTTTTTTCCTTGGGGAAAAAAAACCCACATGTAAAGCCTGAAAGCTCTCTGGTCTGTAATAGCATTACATTCACTTAAATCTTTGCTTTGGTGAGCTGTTTTAAAAATCATATAATTGCCTTTGTTCCTGAGAGGAACAAACATTGTATAACAATACAGTATCTTACTATTACACAGTAAACAGCCCTGGAAAGTAGATGCTACAGACAGTCTGCAGACAGTCTGCAGAATGTCCAAAGACAGATAGCTTTGAGTGTGGAGTTACCAACAAGGAGCAAAGGGCTGTGAAGGCTGCAAGCTTTTCAAAAAGATCTAAAACACACGAGCCTGTTCACCTGTAATCACTAACAACCTCAGCACTTTTCTCTGGAGAGAGTTAACCCCGATGTCTTGCCTGGATTTCAGCCCCAGTTATAAACATACCCTCTACATTAATTCCTTTGGAAGCTAAGGCTGGATAATGTATTCTTTATCCTAAAGAAAAAACTCCACTGCATATAGACGACCTAAAACCAATAAAGCCTTAGATATTACTCATTTTTTTTCCTCATTTCTACAGTTGTGTTGTTTTCCACAAAATTTTAACGCAGACTTTGAAAAAGAAACCTCTCTCTGATGTATGCTTCTAAAGATTAGACTGGCAATTCTGTACAAGAGAGAGTACACTGCACAGCCTTGTTCTGTAAAAAGGTGCCTACACCTGAATTATTCTTTAATATCTTACGTCCTACATCAGAGAAGAACCCCTTTCTGAAGGACTTGAAATTTCAGGTATCCACATGCCCATGCAACCAAGATTACTAGGCCAATAGAAACCATCATCATGACTTCAAGATGAAGCAGAGCAAAATACATGGCTAAATGTCAAACCTTGATTTACCTTCAATTTACCATATGGCAAATCCTCCAGCTTCTGTTTATTGTGGGGTGACAGCTAACTGCATTTGCCCATCACTGAGAAATTAACGTATGATATTGTCCATGATAACGCTGGAGCAACACTAAAAACCACAGTGCTTAATGATCTCATGAGTGCTTTGCACCTGCTGTCATCTAACAAACTATTTCCAGAGGTTTGCTGATAAGCCAAGGCACTGCTGATGCACAAGCAGTAACAGAACTCAAATAAATAAATAAATGGAATGGTTACCTTTTTGAATTATGACAATCAAAGCATAACAGTGGCCCAAGGGCTAAAGCAAAGTTTCTTTTAAAGGTACCAATGTGTTAATCATTTATATTACTTTCAGTGCATATAGGGCATGTAGTATGTGTGCAGCTATATGGATCCATGTGCTCACATTAAAGCAAAGGTACACATGATTTTTTAGTGTATGTGTCAGTGAATACGTACATATTATGAAAGCCTACCTCTAGCACGCACATGACAGACCTGCACAAACATATGTAAAACATGATGAAGACTGGCAAGTTAATGGCCTAGGCTAGGAGTGTTGTAGATGAATCTATATTAGTTTAGCCTCTTACACACATAGGATACATAAATGTAATCCTAGAACTAAAAAAAATAATAATAATACACATTACTTATTTCAGTATATGAGATTACAAGTGCTTAACATATATATAGGGATGTATATTCACACATTTGTGCATGGGGCTAGTTTGAACTGAGATTCTCCTTCCTGTAACTTCTTTATCACACCTGGAAGAAGAATATGCTAATTCTATTCAGTGCAGAGCTGAATCTTTAGGATAGCAATCAAACTGTAAGGGGGGAAAAAAGGAAGTTTAAAGCTTTTCAAAAATAAACAGATTTTTATTTCCAATAACAAATCTGTCCTCAGAGATATATGCCAAACCCTGTATTTAGTTTTTATTTACATGGCAGAAGCATTTAGGAGCATCAGCCGTGGGCTGGGATTCCCTTTTACTGGGTGCTATACAAACACAGACCAAAAGCATGGTCTTTGTCCAAAGGCATTTGCACCCCAATCCTTTATATCACTACCTAAAAAATTAAGGTTAGATGATTTGTAATGTGTGGCCACACATCACAAAAGCCAGATACAGCTTCGGAAAAAGTTTATTATCATTATTTTGCTACTATTTTCATTTTATGCATTCACAGTACACACCGTGTTAGGGAAACTTGAATGCACTGTACTGGTTAAAAAGATGTTGTCACCAAACCATGACTCCTGTGTTTTATTCTCAATTCTGCCACTAATTTATAGCATGACTTTGAATGGGTCATTTATTTGCCTATTGCATCCATTTGTCTAGCTGTAAAACATGCTGAGTGAATTGCGGTGAGGCTTAATGTCCAAAATGTCCATGTTCTCCCACAGAGGCAGAAGAAACACTCTTGTATTTGTATTACTGTACTGCATCCATCATTGCACACCTGGTTCTCCTTACATGCAAAATATTACTGGCACTAATAAAACCTGACATTTAAAAAGTATTTCCACATGAAGCACTGTGTGGAAATTCATTTTTATTGTTAAGAAAAAAAGCTCATGTAGGCACTTACCAAGAAATCGTTAGTACATTGGCAGTCATGACAAAGAAGAACGGTGATAAACTAGCAGTGATAACCTGTTAAATTGAAAGGAAAAAACCCAACAACATTGTGAACCTGTGATACCACAAATGAAAACTGAAATACTTTTGCTGAAATTAGTTATCTGCAGGTGCAGAATTTTTTTTTTTTTTCTTCTTTGTTTTCTTAACCATTAGGTGCAGTACTTGAAATAGATAGTCAATGAACAGGGGAAATCCAATGAGCATATGTTAAACAGTGAGACATTGTTAAATATCGAGCTTCCACTCCTGCCCAACCGTACTCCTGATGTGCACACACAGACTACATAAGGGCACCTCCTTACCCCTCTGGTGCATGGGAGGTAGGCCAGAAACAGCAGAAAAAGACCCAACAGAGAGGGACACAAGAGCTATGCGGCCAGCTTAGGGCAGGAACCTGGCTGTGCAGCATTGCTGGGAAAGCACATGCAGAACATGCTGCTCGTGAGGCTGGGAAACCAATGGAGAAAACAGCATGACAGTCACACATCGCAGTTCAGTTTTGACTCCTACAGAACCCGGGACACAGCAAAGGCAGGGCAGGGAACCAGAGCAGAGGGTACCTTATCACACACACCCCAGCTGCCCTGGCCTGGAAACCTGCTAGCTTTTATTTGCTAACAGCAGGCTGGGGAGAGCAGTCAGATTCCAGGCTTGAAGCGCCATATATTTCTGAGGAGAATGAGAGCTTGAAATGTGTTTGTGGGTATAGAAAAGCTAAAAAAAGGAATAGGGTTTGGGGTAAAGCACAACGCAACTTCAGCAGGTTTATATTACAAATCTTTCATTACACCAAGGTGCCCTGGGCAGAGAAGCTGAGGCAAATGACTTTATACTTTCATAGTACTGATCCCAGGAACAGCCAGGTCCTGACATACAATGGTTTGTAACAGATCCCTGCCTCAACAGCTACGGAGCTACCACATCTGCAGCCTGCATGCAGTTTTGGACATTTTGTTGCCAGATGGATAATGTAAAATGGAAAGAGTTCAGAGAACAGTGACAGAGTCATTACATGGAAGGATTGATTTTCAGTCAACAGTTAGGATAAGCAATGCCTGTGGGAAAGGAAGACTTGGTAGTGATTTACACATTGGGAAACACAAGCACTGAGGAATGAAAGGAACTATTTAGGATAATACAAAATTGCCCAAGGAAAAGGATGAAATTAAGAAACAAAACATTTAAACAATTATCAGTTAAGATTTCCTAATCGTTGTTTGTCTAGTTGGACTCCCAGGGGAGAGAGCAGAAACTTCATTCCGTAATCTATTACTTGTTAAAACCCTACTACATGTGCAGTAGGGAAGAAAATGCCATTTTAGAGTAGACTCTGTGCACCAGAGCTTGCACTGACAGTTTGTTAGTTGATACCCACTACATCGGTTACGGCCGCATTTTAAAAGGCAGGTTCTGAATCTGCCTGGAGTGTAATCAGTGCAGGATCACAAGCAGCAGCGGATGAAGAAGAGATGGCCGTACATCACTTCTCCAGCCCCACTCTAACAGTTAGCTGGACAGAGGACAATAATCTTAACCTGGCAGTGAGACCTCGCAATGGCAGCAAGCATGACACAGGAGTGGTGGTACTCGATGGGGATTATACAGTGAGTAACTCCTCTGGCTTATTTGGGGATGTTCTCTACTTCAGGGAGATTCAGGCATACAGATTTCTTTTTTCTTCCTAGACATTACAATAAATCACACCCTGACTGTTCTCCATTTGCCTATAGCACAGACATCTTGCAGAGGGAATAAGGCAGCAGATGGACTTGATCCAGGAGGGATACCACAAGACTGCAGATCCACTCCATGCCTGCACAGCAATCAGCTGCTGTTATCAATACAACCACAGACATACCTCCTGATACAAACTATTAATTTATCTGACTTAATCATTTGCATGCTGCTTATCACAGCAGTGTACAACATGGGCAATGCAGTAAAGCTTGAAGCTAACTGAAAACATGAGCTCCCACTCTGGAGGACAAACAAACCTACATACCAGCCCTACTCCTACAGCCTTGTATGTACACACACAAGCAAACATATGATTATGTAGATGCAGCCAAAACAGACTGACAGAAGAGAAGGAGAAGTCACAAACTGGGAGTTACTCTTCAAAACTCAAGAAGATGATATTGCAACTGTCCACATTCAGGTCACACCTTGGCCTGTCTCAATGATAGTCATTTGCAGCCACAGAGAGCTGACACCTACTCCAAACAGTGGAAGCCAACCATGCAGGAGCTGAATCTTTCATGGATTTTACTTAAATACAGCTCCTATGATAGATATCCGTCAGTTCAACTGCAGTGCTCTAAACAAATATCCAGATCTTGTTCTAGCAGTCTGGGTTCTCCCTTTACACACTGTGCAGCAGCTGCACCGAGCTACAGGAACTATTTCTCATTTACATCCGTGTGAATGATTTTAGAAATAACTGCCCTGAACTTATATCCAGACAAATATTCTGGCAGGAGTCTATTATAGACCACCCAGCCAGGATAAAGAGGCAGATGGAATATTCTACAAGCAGCTGGGAGAAGTCTCATGATGGCTAGCCCTCGTTCTTGTGGGGGACTTTGACTTACTGGGTATCTGCTGGAAATACAACACAGTGGAGAGTAAACAGTCCAGGAGGTTTCTGGAGTGTGTGGAAGTTGGTAACTCCCTGACAGAGCCAGTGAGGGAGCCAGCCAGGGGAGATGCCCCGCTGGACCTGCTGTTTACAAACGGGGCAGGGAAGGACTGGTGGGTGATGTGGTGGTCAGGAAACATCTTGGGCATAGCAATCGTGAGATGATAAGAGTTTTTTGATTCTCAGAGAAGCAAGGAGGGAGGTCAGCAGAACCCACTGCCTTGGACTTCCAGGGGGCAGACTGCGGCCTGTTTAGGAGACTGGTTGACAGAGTCCCTTGGGAGGCAGCCCTGGACGGCCAAGGGGTCCAGGAAGGCTGGACATTCTTCAAGAAGGAAAGCTTAAAGGTGCAGGAGCAGGCTGTCCCCATGTGCTGAAAGACAAGCTGGCAGGGAAGAAGACCAGCCTGGCTGAACAGAGAGCTTCAGCTGGAGCTCAGGGAACAAAGGAGAGTTCGCCACCTTTGGAAGAAGGGGCAGGCAACGCAGGAGGACTATAAGGATGTCTCAGGGCTACGCAGGGAGAAAATTAGAAAGGAGAAAGCCCAGCCGGAACTCAGGCTGGCCACGGCTGCAAAAGGTAACAAAAAATATTTTACAAATACATTAGAAACAAAAGGAGGGCCAAGGACAATCTGCATCCTTTATTGCACGCAGGGGGGGAACATGGCCACAAAGGCTGAGGGAAAGGCTGAGGTACTCGGTGCTTTCTTTGCCTCAGTCTGTAATAGCAAGACCAGCTTCCCTCTGGCTGCTCGGCCCCCTGGGCTGGAAGGCAGGGACAAGGAGCAGAACAAAGTCCCCACAGTCCGGGAGGAAACGGTCAGTGACCGGCTGCTCCACTTGGACACGCACAAGTCTATGGCGCCGGGTGGGATCCACCCCGGGGTACTGGGGAGCTGGCAGAGGAGCTTGCCAAACTGCTCTCCATCATTTATCAACAGTCCTGGCAAACTGGGAGGTCCCAGAAGGCTGGAGGTCAGCCAGTGTGATGCCCAGCTACAAGAAGGGCAGGAAGGAGAATCTGGGAAACTACAGGCCTGTCAGCCTGACCTGCCAGGGCAGGTTATGGAGCAGGTCATCCTGAACACCATCACGTGGCATGTCAGGACACCCGGGCGATCAGGCCCAGCCAGCGTGGGGTTATGAAAGGCAGGTCCTGCTTGATGAACCTGATCTCCTTCTATGACAAGATGACCCACCTAGCGGATGAGGGAAAGGCTGTGGATGTGTCTCCCTGGACCTTAGTAAAGCCCTTGACACCATCTCCCACAGCATCCTCCTGGAGAAACTGGGTGCCCATGGCTTGGGCAGGCGTACTCTGTGCTGGGTTAAAAGCTGGCTGGCTGGCCGAGCCCAGCTGGTGGTGAATGGAGTCACATCCAGCCGGGGACTGGTCACAAGTGGTGTTCCCCAGGGCTCAGTGCTGGGGCCAGTGCTGTTTAGTATCTTTATCGATGATCCGGACAAGGGGATCGAGTGCCCCCTCAGTAAGTTTGCAGGTGACACCAAGTTGTGGGGGAGGGTTGACCTGCCGGAGGGCAGGCAGGCTCTGCAGAGGGATCTGGACAGGCTGGACCGATGGGACAAGGCCAACTGTTTGAGGTGCAGCCAGGCCCAGTGCCGGGCCCTGCCCCTGGGTCACACCAGCCCCACGCAGCGCTACAGGCTGGGGCAGAGCGGCTGGGAAGCGCCTGGTGGGAAAGGGCCTGGGGGTGCTGGTCAACAGCCAGCTGGACATGAGCCAGCAGTGTGCCCAGGGGGCCAAGGTGGCCATCAGTGTCCTGGCTTGTATCAGAGACAGTGTGGCCAGCAGGACAAGGGAGGTGATTGTCCCCCTGTGCTCAGCACTGGTGAGGCCGCACCTCGAATGCTGGGTTCGGTTTGGGCCCCTCACTACAAGGAGGGCATAGAGGTGCTGGAGCGTGTCCAGAGACGGGCAACGGGTCTGGTGAAGGGTCTGGAGCACAAGTCTTACAAGGAGCGGCTGAGGGAACTGGGGTTGTTCAGCCTGGGGACGAGGAGACTTAGGGGGGACTTTATTGCTCTCTACAACTCCCTGACAGGAGGCTGTGGGCAGGTGCGGGTCAGTCTCTTCCCCCAGGCAACAAGCAACAGAACAAGAGGAAACAGACTCACGTTGCACCAGGGGAGGTTTAGGTTGGATATTAGGAAAGATTTCTTCACTGAAAGGGTGGCCAAGCATTGGAACAAGCTATTCAGGAAGGTGGTGGAATCACCATCCCTGGAGATGTTTAAAAAATGCGTAGATGTGGTGATTAGGGCCATGGTTCAGTGATGGACTTGGCAGACCTGGGTTAATTGTTGGACCTGATGATCTTAACGGCCTTTTCCAACATAAATGATTCTGTGATTCTATGGTTCCATCTTAGGCTAATGCTAATTTATTACATAAAGATACACAATATTCATTACTGACCATGTAAACAGGAACTAATGAAGGATGGCAGCTCTGGTATCTACAGAGCATTCTTTTCTTGATGCTGTTCTCCTGAAAGAAACTGAAGTGCTGTATTTGAGAAGTGACACAAGTTAAAGTTATGTCACCCACTCCCTTGCAGAGTCCTGTTTATTAGAAACTTGAGAGAAGGCCAATAGCAAAGAAATAGGCATTTAAGAACCCTTCCAAAAACAGGCCTTATCAAAAACAATACACCATTCTACTGCAATCATCCCAAACCTCTGCAAAAATGCAGGCTGTAGCCTTTTGGACTATTACAGCAGAACACTGTTGTATTTTTGAAAAATTATGTAAGAGTCTCTCAGTGCCAAGGAAAAACAAAATGTGGGTTGGAAGAGCACATGAAGTAAGCATGTGTAAGAAAAAAAACAAAACCAAAACAAAAGGAAAACACATTGTTTAAATGTCCACCTTTGATTGTTTAGCTAGAAGAGGAATACATTTAAAAATTAAAAAACAAGTTTTCAGGGAAGCTAACCATATAATTTATTCCAGAGGAATAATCTAAAGTCTAGGGACATAGTTTAGAAGGAAATCTTCTTTTAAGTACATTTCAACATTTTCTGAAGTGTTTTAAATGCATATTTAGTTTTAAAAAATCCTACCTACATCGATGTTTTGAATGTCTTTTAAAAAACCCAACACGTTAAGTGCCGTAATCTTTCTTCACTTTAAAGGTCACAGTTGTCCTCCTAGGCATTCAAATGCCTTAGGAAAAGGAATGAGCTTGCAAGACAGAAGAAAGCAAGTAAAAGGGCAAACTGAAGTTAATGATTTCCAAATATATTTTGGTGCTGAATGTTTTAAACTAGGAGGTGGAAAGGAAAAATTTAGTTAGTTATAACCAGCATATTTTGAACAAAGTTCCCCAAGATTTTGTCATACAGTCACTAATTCTACCAAATGATACAGACTGGATGGTTGAACCCCAACAGTTTTAGGAACATAGGAACATACACTCTGCCTACATACTTGCTTAAAGGTACTGTGACCAGACAGTACTGCAAAAGCTATGTTAAAAAACATTCATACCATGAACATTTCTACAAAATTCTGACACAGCTTTCAGTGATTAGGAAAAAAATCCAAGTGTAGCATCATTTAACAAAACATTTCCATGTGAGCTGAAATTGTTCCTGAGAAATCATTTCAAACCCTTCCTTGCACACAAAAAAAAAAAAAAAAAAAAAAAGAAAAAATACTGTTTTTTACAATAAATCACTCTAATGTGTCACTCCATTGTACCGTGGAAACAAGACCTATTGAAAGAAACACTTTATTAACATCTATTTGCCTTCATCTCAACTATTTCTATAGTTCCAATCATTGAGCGATTTACAAGTAATTTTAGAAATAAACAAAAATCTTGGTATTTCAGACCATGTCTATTATCTCAATCAAACACAGTTTCTAGCTCTTTACAATGTGTATCAGCGTTGAAGGAAATAAGTATGCCCTTGTGATGGATATCTACCTGGGACGAGGCCAGTGCCTAGGAGGAGAGTGGGCTAATCTCCTCCACTGCTGGAGGACATAACTTGCAGAAATCCATCAGCTCAGCCCAACTTACCCTAGATGAAACAGCTTCTAATGTAATGCAGATAGCCTGCTTGAGCTAGGACTGCAGATCCCACCAGGAAGGAGAAGAAAGTTTAGAGCAGCATCACCTCAAGCACAGGGAGAATGCTGCAGGACTGCTGGAACAAAGACTGGACCTGAATAGTTAGGTAACAAAACAGAACAGACAGTACTTCTTTACATAAATACATAAAGTACAGGGAATAAACAGGAATCAGCAGAGAAAAAAGAGGGCAACCCAGCCCTGTGGCTCGATTATGCCACAGAGAAGGGTCTTAAAACAGCATCTTTTTATGAGTTTGTACCAGAAGTGGGGTTGGACCCACCTAGAAGGGGTGGGACAGCACAGAAATACATTTACTCATCACCTACAACCTGGTCCTTAAAGAGGGAAACAAAGCTTGTGAGATCCTTGCTCCAGTTTCTAAACAGAAGCGACATATTTCAAGGAGATTCAGTGACAGGGAAGACCTGCTCATTGTAAACACCGAAACAGAAACAGACAAGGCTGAACTCACTGTACATAATGACCATGGACATCTGAAAGCCCTGGGGTTTGTGCACCAGAGAAATCATGACCATCAAAGATAACTCATCAGAGGTTGATAAGGCATGAACTATGGTACAGCTTTAAGGAAGGACCATGAGGAATCACTTAGGAGGAAAAAAGTCTGTGTTTCCTCAGTGGTGAAATGCCTGTCTGAAAGGCTAAGCTTTAGGTACTAGTATATTGAAGCCTGGCAAAGCAGAGGGATGTGGGGCTCCAGTGTATTAACACACAAGAAGTGGGACAGTCAGAGGTTTCAAACTTCTTGGTTAGAAGAAATTCCCAGATTCAGTTCCTCACATAAAAGGGTGAAAACTTCAAGCATTCCCATCATTCTGGGAACCAAATACAGGCCTGGATTCCATACAACATCCTGCACACATGTCATTTACATTTAAGAAGATGTTCTGAAGGACAACGCAGTGCCCAACTTCAGGATCCAAAGAGAAGAAGGGAGTCAATTCCACAGGTCCAAAGTTTGCTCCTTATCAGGCTGAATTACTGGCAACAAGAAAAATTATGACATAGTTGAAGTGCTGGGTAACAGGCTAAGATCGATAAAGCAGACGTATCCTAATGTGTGGAAGAACTTGTTGCACACTGGGGACAAATCCAGCACCTAAAAGCACTCTTGCACAGGTAAAAAGGAGGCATAGGAAAGAATGTGCTCTCATGCACCTGCATCTGTAAATTTGCTTTAGTAATTCAGGAGTGGAGGGAGGCACTATTAACACTAGCTTTAAAGAGTTCCCAAGGAACTTTGATAGACAGACCACTACACAACTCATGACATGAATGATCTCCTCCTTTCTCCTCTAACCAAATTATGATCAGACAAGAAAAAATGTTCAGAAGAGACAGCAAAATTTGTTTCATAAAAGTTGTTTTAAAAAATTAGAAAAAAAAGAGAAAATAATTTGAAATTATAAATTAATTTAGAATTAGAAATTGATTTAGTATAACAGATAACAGAACAAAGACCGGAGAATTCTTTGCTGAAGGATCTTAAGAACAGGCAAGGTCACTGCTGAGCCAGCTTCCCTATTGGATCTATTTCTTGACCACAAAACATCAGAAAATTCTGGTAATTCTGACATGTGTCTTGAAGACAGGAAGTGACATCCTAAGGGTTCCCGGTACTTGAAAAAGCAGAAACGTTGATCCTGGGAGATACAGAAATGCGAGATTTTGCATTCTGTGCTGCCTTGTCTTCTCTGCAGACCAGCTGTGGTTTTCCCACAGCCTCTACAGTGTCAATCTTGATCAGTTCAAACCAGCCAGCACCGGCTAGATAAATGCGTCATTCTTGACGAAGCTGACATTGATCCCTTCCATCCCTGACTTCACAATTACTTTAGAGAAAGATTTTTCAAGATGTAAAATCTGGCTGTACATTTTGAATATCTAGCATTTTTGAGATATTCAGGAACATGTTTATATAGCCAAGAACATGGATGAGGACATTTTCAAAATTTAGATTCCTATTTAACCTTCCTATCTGGAATGGAAAGATATGGGGGATTTAGTCCAGACATGACCATGATTTGTTAATATTACAAGTATTTTTGTACATACCATATAAAAAGTATGTTTCCTCTCATTCAGTGTTAAACTGTTAGAAAGTTAAATGTCATAGTTCTTGTAAGTGAACACAGAATACTTTACAAAAGTTTTCCTTAGTTTGTGTACACAGAGTCAATCCTTGTAATCTCACTTTCCCAAACTGCCAAAACCTTGGTCCTTACAAAAATGCATCTTTTTTCCAAAGACAGTGTTTTGAAATGGCTCATCAAGTTCACTCACTGTTCAAAATAAATCATTCTATTTATCATGAGGTCATCTTCTCAAAATATCAGGAAAAAGCTTCTGATGTACATAACCTTTGTTTTCATTCTACTGGTGGAATTAAAGCAATGCCAAACTCTTTATAGATATAATACTTGTTTTGTCCCTCTTCTGCATGTTTTAACCAGCTGCTAAGATAATCATAAAAAATCGCCAGGGAAATGGATCACTGTTACTGCCACTGAAAAGAGCTACATCAAGATAATCCAGTACTACCAAAAAGGCAAAAATGACAGCAGGCAAACATGAGTAACAGCACATACTCTTCTGTTTCTTGAGGGAGGGCCACTGAAACAATTCCCCAGATTTCAGAGTTATCACTCTTTTGTATATATGTCTACCTGACAGTAAGCATTGTTCATACATGCACACAAAATCTTGTGTCAGGTATGGAGTTGTAGTAAAAGTTAAACAAAAATCTTCAGAACAGAAAAAAAGGAACAGTTAATCTTTTTCTGTATTCTTTAATTCACATGAATTTTCTAAGCTATTAACACCACTCCTTATTTACATACATTCTTCATCTCCGCTGGGCTACAAGCCATTTCTATCTAGCTCTCTTCTGCTTCGTTACATCCATATTTAAGGCAACCAAACATTGCTAAGTGGGTAACTTCTCTGCACCTTTGCAAGAATACTTCGATTCTGAGAGATCCAGCAGCTACAGAAACAGATGCACAAGGCATTGCCTAGGATAGCCCAATACATGGAAGAACACTGAGGGACCTGGATCTCTGCTGGTTAAACCCTGACTAAAGTGGTCCAGTGTGTACTGACAAGCCTTTTTGAAGCAACCCAGCCTTGAGAGAAGATCTTCATGGGGCAGGTGCTGACTGTGAAGTTTCACAAGCTGCAGAAAGTCAGCAACGCACAATGAAAGGCACCAATGATCACCAGTAAGCTCACAGATTGTGGAAGGGTGGTACCGTCACTGGAAACCTGCTATAAGTCGGCAGCAAAAATTCCTGCTAAAAATTACAAACATCGTACACATCCTCCCTCACAGGAAAGACAGGACAGGACTAAAACTAAATTCAGGTACACCCAGATTCCTTGCAAACTGGGTGGGGAAGACATGGAGAAAAAACAAGAATATACTCTTTTTCTCCCATGGTCTACAATCAAAATAAAGCGCTGTTAACAGCTGCAGATACTGTGCACAGGAGGTCTCTTCCATCCTGCCCAGTATCTGAACGAATCATGCACACAGAACCAGACCAAAATTAAACTAGCATTAACTGTTTAATTTCAGGTCAGCTTTGGGGATGATCTACCACAAAAAGAAAAACTTCCCCGGAAGCTTTTAAGCACACTGCCTATTGCAATGAGAAGGCTTTCTGTGCAGTCTGGATCAATTCTAGAAGCTCAAAAGCGTCTTGTAAACCATCTTCAAAGTGCCAAAGCCAATCTCTGGTTAAAAGTGATACAGCAAATGCAGGCAAAATTCCTCCAACCAACTGTCCTGGAAAGTCTCTTTCCCCTAGATGCTGATTCAGTTGCATTAATCAACATTAATCAACAACCTGTCAGTTTTCAATTTTGTTCTGAGGGTCTGTTGTTACCAACTGAAAGACAACACAGAATCTGCTGTTTAACCTAATGGCTTCAGGTGATAATGCAGCTCCCTGAAGGAGCTCTACTAATAAATCCACCAAGAAGGAAGGATTTTAAGCAGACACACAGCTTTTCCCAAAGAAAAGTAATGAAGCTTTAGCCTTGAACCACCAAAACAATGGCTCTTCCCAAAAGAAACAGCAATACCATAATCCTGCCTGAAAAGCTGAGCAGCCCAAATATGGGAAAGAAACAATCCAAAGTGAAATACGATGGAGAAAGAGGGAAAGCAAAACAGGTTTCATTTGCAATCTGCTCATTAGTTTGAAGGTAACTTGAGCATGTCTACTGCATTCCCCTCACAGCCTGACCAAAGTGCAGACCTGCCCTAAGGGTTTTCATTCCCTGACAGACTTAACTGGAGACTGTCAGTCTATGAAATCAGTAAACAGTGCAATGAGCTTGTGCATTGCAGCATACTTAGGTCCACATTGATCATAGGTGGACTCTGCTCAGCTCTCCTGAAGGAAGAAAACCCTTTAACCCTCCCCAATGCACATGTTGTTACTTAAAGGATAGCCTGGTGATGCTGGCACCATGGCAACAGTGGCACTATGGCAACAGTGACAGCATCAGCAACTTCATGATCCACACAGCTTTGATCCAGCCACGCAGAAGTTTTACCAGCTGCTGTAAATGTCTTTGAGATCCTTTATTTCATATTTGCCTAAATGCCTGCACAGATCTCCAGCTTCCCTAAAGCAGATTTTTATCACAGGACATTTTGGTCCCTCTCTTCTGCTCATTCCTTATATTTTATTCCTCTATTTTTTAAGCATTATTAAAACAATAATGGTAAATAGTTTGGGTAGGTCTCTTCTCCCAGGTAACAAGTGACAGGACAAGAGGAAACAGCCTCAAGTTGCACCAGGGGAGGTTTAGACTGGAGATTATGAAAAATCTCTTCACTGAAAGGGTGGTCAAGCATTAGAAGAGGCTGCCCAGGGAGGCAGTGGAATCACCATCCCTGGAGGTGTTTAAAAAACATGTAGATGGGGTGCTTAGAGACATGGTGTAGTGGTGGACTTGGCAGACCTGGGTTAGACCTAATGATCTTAACGGTCTTTTCCAACATAAATGATTCTAAATTCTAGGGGTTCTTTAAGAACACAATTACTTCTGTGTATTGTGACACAAAAGCTGCCAGTGTTTAAACATGCCTTAGCAGTAACAGTCATATGCCTAATGATACTCATAAAACTTGATAAGATAACAATAAATGAAAAACTTCTAGTGCAAATGAATCTATCTGGTTTCATAGCAAATAACTTCTGACCCATCTTAAAATCATCTACACGTTGTGCTTAAAACATAAAACATACTAAAAAAATGAGGGAGAGGGTAGATCAAATGACAAACACAATTAGCAACCTGCCTTCTAAAATGTTTTCAGAACAGAAGCAGTATAAATGCTCACCTCTAGCAAATTCATCAGAAATTTTAAGGTGTTTTTTTTTTTACCTTATCAGTGCTCAAACCAATAATATCTGTATTACGGAGGAGTACTTCTATTCATCAGCTTTTCAATTGCTATAAGAAAGGAGATTTCTTAATTATCTCTCATATGCATTTAAGAAGGCAGATAATCCTCTGCATTTCTATGGTTAAATACTTGTATGCAGCTCCATTATTTAGAGAATAAGGTATCCATCTTCTACTTTCTATTGCATTTATGAAGATTCTTGTCAGTGCTGCTTTTCATACGTTCTTTTAGTTTCCAGGATACAATGACCAATACAACCAAGATGCTGATCCTGGGAGGGCAAGACTGAAGCAATAGGTGGTTGTATCAGCTTCCTTAAAGTCATTCAGCATCTTGTCTGATCACATTAATACACTGTCAAGGATTAATGTGCAATCCTTTCAGATTAATAGGCTACAGTAACTATTTTTCTAACCCAGAGCATCATGTGAATGCCAAAATAATAGCTGAATTGTGGTTGAATTCAGCATGCTTTTATTCCTCATAAGACAAAGGTAGCCAGGCTATTGTTCCTGCACTGTATGCATCTCATTAGCAGTTTGGCTGCAGGAGAAAATGAGCGATTAGGGGATATTGAAGCTGCGGTTACTAGGTCATTCTGGGACCCAGCTGTGTGCCCAGCCCCACCCTGCAATGGAGAAAAGGCTCAGAAAAGTCCAACTGCCTCTTGCCTCTGAATCACTTCTGGAGAATCCTCAGCCTTCACCTCTTTAAGGTATGTGGCACCTGTTTTACAGCTTTCAGCTATACGAGTATTTAATGCACGCAGCTAATGGATGTCCTTTCTGATTCTTGGCAATACCTTAATTTCCTTGCTTCTGCACTGTCCCTTTCTGTTTTTTAAACCTTATAAGAGCCACCACAAAGAAAGGTACAGTAACAGTCTATGTTGCAGAGACACCTTCCAATGGTTAAGTATAGAAAGTAAAGGATATGCGGGTTACTGATTGTGATAAACAGGATTTGTGTAAGAAATTTCTCCTCTAATGAGAAACAGGATATCATGGTCATATTTACAATAGTTAGATATGAACAAGACAAGACTCTTTTCAGAAAGGCCTAAATCTATAAATGAATAAACATATATCTATCTATATATATTCACACATAAACACATACTATATATAGTATAGAAATGATATATAAACATACATCACTGATGAGACAGGATTGAACTATTACAAGCACATTATAATTTTGCTTTCCTACAAAAAGTGAAAGATATCCTGAGACACTGTAAAGAAAACCAAAACTCTTTGCCCCTTGTAAAACACTAGGATCGGGTTGAAAATTATGGTAACTATTTCTTTTTGAACATCAAGTAGCCACTCCACCCTACCTTCACTCAAACATAAACATCAGACTTTCTGTCATCATGAAGAGAAAACCAAAACAAGAAGTATTTGCCCTCTGCTACTGGAGATAATGGCCAAAACATAAATTTCCCTTTCTCGTGGCTAATGAGGACTTCCTATGGCCAATGGTGGCACTTCACCAGCTAACTTCAGCCTATAGAGTGGTTATAGTACAGAATTCAATTTTAACAGTACCTCTGTTCATATTTAAATGTTTCTTTTAAATGTGACCACTGAAAATATAAACTAGATACTGTTACTACTCCCAGTGTTCAGTTCTGTATAAGGAGACAAAGGGAAAACCCTGCACAATCCATGTATGTTCCTCCTGAAGCATGTTTGCTGATATGGAAACACTATCAATCATGACTAAAACAGGTGTGTGTACATGCACCAGACTAAGAGCATCTGTTTGGGTCAGTTCTGAAAATGAGAGGCACAATCCATGCAGCTGAAGCTTTGTCAAGGAAGGACAACAAAAGTCATTTAACAAGGGATAGAAGGCTTCTTTAGGCCAAATAACTTTTTCTTTGACTTTGCCAAAAAGTGCTTTGCTCATTCTTGCTGCTACAAGACTGTCAACTGATGCATGTATATTTGACCAAAAGCTGAAACATATTTGTATTTCCAGGTTACACCAAACTTAATAGCCAACACCTCCCATTTCCTGTAAATGCTTTGTGCATTATAATGCTTACTGTACTTTTCCTCTGTTGTTTCAGCCTGTCAAGGAGTCTCTTTTCCTTATATTCTGACCCAGAATTACACTGCTCCTGCCATTTAGTCTCTCCCCTGAAACCTCTGAGCTCAGAAGTTGGCAGGGCAATGAGATTCATCATCTTGTTCTTATTTTATGAATTATTGAATATTTGTGTAATGGAGTAAGCATTGCAATGGCAACGACAAAGGCAGTGAAGTGTTTTTACCTATTAGGATCACAGACACCAGCTGGAGTGGACCAAGGGTTTGTTTAATCAAGTATTGGTTGACCAGAGAATTCAGGAGAATTTATGATCATCCCCTAATGCAGCAAGTCTGCAGTCGATGTGCACATCAGAGAAAAAGAGGGATTTGCATGTTGACCTTGGCTGATACAAAACTTACATCCTGTGACATGCAGTTTATTAATCTTTCCACTTCTGTCCTAGAAAGATTTCCACATCATGTCTGCTTCTGCTGAAATGCTAGCGACTCAGTCACTGAAAGCTTTTGAGCAGATCTGAACCTGTAAAAACCATACACCTCTCTTCATTTTTACTCAATCAATTGTCTCAGTATGACCTTCTGTTTGATACCCTGAATTTTCCTGGTCAGTAATATGGTATACTGTGTTAAAGAATTATTTTTTCTATCCCATTTGAAAAGTATTGCTTTTCATTTTTGGGGAGCAGCCAGCTGTTCCAACACTCTGCTGCTGAAAAATACCGCAATAAAATACACTTCATCTTATGTTAAGCTCCACATGAGCTAGCCTTTTGGCATTCCAAGTTACTCTTCACCTCATCTAACCCTTACAAGATCATGAAATAGAGATTACCATAAAGAGACAGAAAAGGCTGATAACCCAGTTAAGAAGACCACACTTTTCACTGTCACACTTAAGCAGTGAATTTAACAGGCTAACTGACAGTTTGCTATGTATATCTGGCACAAAAGGAGTTGGCTCCTTGGGAAAGACCAAGCTCAGGTTCTGTCTACCTCTATCTTACTCCCAAGTGCTAGATGCCAGCGGGTGGGCCAGTAGCCAGATCAGGCAGGAACTGTTACTGTAATTGCCTTGCAGTATCAGGACCTCTGACTAAAGGCGAAAGAGAAGGAATTCCAAACTTCTCATAGGTGGATCATGACCTCCCATAGCAGTGGCTCAGTGGTGACTCACCTGGCATCCAGGGAAGAAAAAAAAAAAAAAAAAAAAATGGCTGGCTCCAGCAGGCAGAGTGTAAAGTTCCTGGCAACTGCGGTCCATGAAGAAAAGGAAAATTGACTTGAGGCAGAACACATTCCAGGAGGCAGAACACATTAGCACTGTGGTGGAAGACAGTATTTTTAAGAACAGACCCCTTAAGTAGCTGTGATAATTCTTCAACGTTTAGCTACTTTGTGTGCACCACTTCATAAATTTTACCAAAGACCAAATTAACCAGGCTGATCCTTTCAATCCCTGTCAGTTTCTTCTCTCTCAAAGCACAAGAGAACATAGTTCAAGGAACCATGACTTCTGAAAGAGAGCTTCAGCAGTGAGGCGACTAAGGCAAAAAACTGGGGCCAAAGGCAGGTATGTTACAGGCTACATCAATGAGTTTCCATGCGTCACAAGAACTGAATGTCTTTTGAAAAGTCACGTGCTTAAGTGTTGCCCTATACCAGATAACAACATCACAAAGCAGACCAGAAGACTGACAGCAAAAAATATACCCTGAGCAACCTAGGAAGCCAACAGTGAACATTTCCACATAGACACCAGGTAGGTGAACACCAGCCCAGCTGTGTACTCTGAAGCCACCTCCACAACTGGCTCAAACGACCCAGATGGGGACTGGCCCATTGTGCCAAGACTGATGATATCTGGAATACCTTGCTGTAGAGGAGGGTGCTGGGTAGGATGCTGCAAATGTTCTCAGTGACTGCTCTTTCCATGCTAGATTACCTGAAGGTCTCACGCTGAACACTGCAGGTTGAGGCCATTGTCATTCAAGACCTGTGCATTTTTTGAGTGCAACTTCAAACCTCTTCTTGCCCCCAGAACAGATCCTATGCATGCTATTTATTTATACATGGAATGGACAAGTGTTGCTGATAGGGTTCAAGGACATTGTCAGAACCAATGAGGATGCCTGCCTTAAGGGAAATATTTTAGTAAAAAGCAATATAACGCATTTTTCCATTGTTAAAATCTATAGAAACATGTGAAGTGCTTACGTTCCTTGTCAGCATTATCGGATGTAAAACATTTTTCTGTCATGACTACTCAGAACTCTGTGGAGGATATCACTAGAACCAAAAATAGCATAGGAAACTTAGGGATGCGTAATCAAGTATTTTTTAAAAATCTGTTAGCAAAAATAGCAAGTTTCCATCAACCTCTCTCCTGCATGACACAGTTTTGGTATTTCTGTGCATGTATAAAGTCCGTTTCCTATTGTATTTCCCATCTCATGACTCCTTTGGGAAAACCTAATTCATAAACAAACAATTCCCAGACCAGATAACTAAATCTCCCTGCTGACCCCGTTCCGTACAACCTAACAATAATAACAGAGACTGCATTGCCATTCTCTGCTGTGTTTATGCTGTTTTAGTAATGATGTAATGGAAAGAAATTAACATGCTATTATTATTATTATTATTATGCTAAGGACTGCAAGGAAGAATTGGTATTATTTAAGATTTTATTTTTCCATTCAAAAACAAAAGCCTTTCCAGGGCTTTATAACCATTCACTATTACAAAAGGTCAAAATATTCCATCAGAAACCTTAAAAAACATGATACTTGAAAAAATGTTTTTTAAAACATGACCACAGCTAATCCATTTTGAGCAATGCCTTTTATAAGCAATGTCACAAGGTTACACACTTGGCCCTGTGGGCCTCAGCAGGCCCTGCGTGTCTCATGCGTGGGAAGTTGGCGACAGAAGTGACTATAGTTGACTATAGTCTTTGGCCTCCCGTTCCCTCAGAAAGGGTGGGGAAGTCTCTGCAAGAAGTCCCATTCCCTTCTCCCCTCTTAGGACAACCATCCATAGTAACACACATGGAGAGAAAACTGGACTCTGCACTCTTCCTGCTAGCCACGGATAGGATGAGGACAGTTCAGTCACCTGAGACTAACTGATGCCTACGGGATTCCCTGAGCACCATGTATTTCAGGGACAGGACACAAGCCATTCAGTCTGTCTCCCCCACAGCCCTATGGCTGTTTGCTGACTTTTGTTGAAAGTCAATATCTAATCCTTAAACAGGTGTACAGAGCGGGAATGAGAAATGAACACACCTGAGATTTTGCAAAAATTGGTTCTGAGTTGGGGAGGGACAGGAAGAGGAAGACCCAGAGACCTGTTTGAGACAGCAGCAGCTCTCTAACATGAGACCTTTCTGAAGAGAGCAACCTGGTGGGTGACATCAAGTGCCTATCAGAGAGGTCAACGATCAGGTTCAAGATTTGTGAGGCTGCCTGGAGACATTTCATCCATGAACGTTTTTAAGAATCAAAAAGGCAGCTAGCGATCCCAATCCTGAAAAGAACAGGGAACCGGCAAGGGAGAAGAATGTGGCTATTTTTGCTCATTTTTGGAAGCCTAGCCTTAGCTAGCTTTCAAACCTTCTACATTAGTATGTTATACAGTGCACAGTTCTCCCATATAATTTTGGCATTTATATTAGTACATTGGCAATGGAAACAATTTCCGAAACAGTTGTCATTCTTTTGTCTTCTCTTTGTCAGATTTACGATTCATGTCCCAGCCTCAGCTCTCCATATGTAAGTAACACCAGGAGACCAAACACAAACATGGGAGATCAGGAATCTGTTATGCAAAGGAACTAATGAACCTGCATCTTCTGCAGTTCAAAATTCTGTTGATTTGACAAAACCTATTTTTAAATTGGCATTTTTCTACTGTCAAGTATATAGAGACGGTTTGTCAAAGGTAGGGGTGAAAAAATACCTTCCAAAGACATACTGCAAGCTAGTGGTTCTGCTGTTAGCTTTATGTTGAAAAGAATGAAAATACCAAATGTACATGATGCACTTCAAATGGATATCATGATGGATAAAAAGAAACAAACAAACTCAGAGCATCTCTCAGGGCTCAATCTATGAATTAATGTCTGCTCAGACTGGATTTATTATATTGAGCACAGATGAGTTGTCCTGCAATACTACCCTGAAGTCATAACACGTAACTTTATGTACTTATTTGTGTGATCATGTCCTGCCCAAAAGCTGTCTAACTGCCATTTTCAGTGGATACACAACTGCAGCCCCACACAACACCTCTTAATGTACATATTAAAATTTGCCACTACCTGAAGGTTTAAAATCTCCGACATTTCTCAGCTATTCTTACAAGGCAGCTTCCTTAAATTGCATTAGTGCCCCAGGGAGCCTGTGCCACTTAGCTTAGCGGTTGTGTAGCACACAAAGGAGTTGTTAGGGAGACTTCTTCCCAACGGTTATATGGTATAATTAGTGTTGGATGCTACAATGTAACTATCAAGCTGTCTCCATGGAAACCACCCAAACCCCTATACTTTTAAGGTTTCAGCAACTGGTCTTTTTTATAGACCCTGAAGATGCAGTTAAGAGCACACTGATTGCCTTATGTGCTCGTCAAGCTCAGCTGAGACACATTTTCTTTTCTAAGATATTTGCATAGTCTCCATGGTGACTCTCAGGAATCAAATGTATGTGTCAAGAATGAATGTACATATTTCACACAGTGAGAACCAACCACAAATCAATAAGGATTTTTACCATTTTTAATTATCTTTATGCATGTGTGTGTGCATATCTGCATGCATAAGAGTACACAAGGCGCGCAGAAGGAAGAAGCTCACTCCTACTCTTCTGAACCCCTTCCTGGCATACTTGAAGGCTTTAGGGTCACAGAAACTCCCTCTCTCAGATTAGGGGTGCACATCAAACCACACTGGTGCCACGGACAGCACCTACCAGCAGAGTCCAGCCAGGCCTAGCACACAACTCCCCCTCTTTCCCAGGGCTTTGGCTTGTGGCTGCACAATTTTTCCAGGTTGGGTGAGCAGAGATGTTGAGACAGCCTTGCATGCAGCGCAGGATCTTTGCCGAATGAAAACACACTGTGTTTATGGAACTCCAGTGGGAGTATATGACATTTTTGCTTTAAGCTTTATGAGGTCCAAGCCAAGAAAGCAATGTGATTTTCAGCCAAGAGTCTCAAAGTCACTTTTGCCTAAGCACAGCAGCAGGCAAAGACCCTACTTCAGTCTACAATATAACCAAGTGGGCAAGTGCCAGATAACCAAACACATTCTTGTTCTGGTTATGATACACGTATAACATTTTAAAACAGATTTTTTAATCCAGAATCCTCTCCCATTAAGGCAGAGATGAACAAGGAGAGCCATTTGCTTCAGAAGCTGCCAATGGCAGGGCTCTTTTAGAGTGGCACTTGTTTCTGCAAGTAAATAGCCCTCAGAAGAAGAAAGGAACTGACATTCTGGACCAGAATATTTTATAGCACTTGCATGCTCAGCAGCAACGGAAGAGGAACTGAAAGATATACAAATAGGAGTGCATGTTTTAGCAGAGGCTTTAAGACTGCAAAAATGTGGAAAAGCATGAATTTGTTTTATTTTGCTTGGTTGGTTTTCCCCTGGAATTAAAGCAAACAAAATTCTCACGTGAACTGCTATCTGTGAAAGAGAGGTACAGTGAGCATAACCAGGCTAGGAGCCCCAGAAGACTTGCAGTTGTGGCCTCTCCATATTATGAAAACCAGGAAGAAGATAATTTCTGCTTTAATAAAAAACATCAGTACTTTTCCAATCTTTAAGAGGGATATAATCCATTTTTTTGTGCTGACATGAAGATGAATCTAGTCTATCCGTTCTCTTCAAGACACCAGGGGGACCAAAGAAGCAGATACACAGACACAAAATAAAAAATCAAAGACTACAGGAGGCGTTCTGAATAGCTGTTACATATTTTGAGGGAAGATTAAAACTGCTGGAGTGTAAGTACAGTGGGCTACAGTTAGTTTCACAGGACCCATGGATAAAATACTCTTTCAGACAGTCCTGCAAAGTTACTTTCACCATGTCTGGCAGTCAGCATTAAACATAGGGAGACCTGGGGCAAACACTTCTGAAGTTAACAAATGAGGAACCAAAGCAGCTGTCAGCAGATGCTTTTATGTATCAGGGAGCCTCCAACACTGTTCAGATACACTAGGGATTACACAATGGTGCATGGGATGGCCACACAGAAAAGAACTGCGTACTCCTGGTGAGATCTATCTAAATTTTCTTCCAACTAATGCATATGAAAACAATGGTTTACAACCATGATGGTGAAATAAACAACTGTATTTCAGTTATCCAACTTCATTTCTTCAGATGAGGGAGGAAGAAAGAGGGAATCCAAAATCCACTGACCTTCCCATCTATTCTTCCTTTTTTATAACAAGCTGTCTCCATAGGTTCGTGTTTGAAACAAGCTGAATTCCCTACAAGTTTATTGGGATAACACAAAACATGATGTGGGAATATGAGTTTTTAAGTAACCAGTATCTTCCTGAAGAAAGTTCTGAAATATCATTTTTCCCTTCTATTCATGACTTAAATTATTTCTGCTGCTTAACTTCTAGAGACTCTAACAGGTTTCATCATCAGATAGATTGGCAGCCTTAATCTAAACAAACTCACTGACAGCGCTGTTTGAGCTCATTAGCGTTCTCACCAGATGCTTCTGTCTGTATATATAAGCATCTCCAGTTTTTCTTTCCAGTACATGACCCATGATACTAGCATAGCTTTCAAATTCAAACAAGAAATCTCAGTACAGCTTCAAATCCTTGCTCTTCTGGGGATTAAATCTGTGCAAGGCTATGACGAAGCATTCCATATTTCTTGGGCTTCTTAAGAGCATTTTTTTTTTGTTGTTTTACAGATCACTTTAGTGACTTTTTGGCATTTCTCACGAATCCATACAGATATGACTAACACACACACTATTTGCTTTCACAGCAATAGTGCAGCGAGCATTTGTCACTATAAATATCACACAGGACTATACACACAGATGAAACATGTGCTTCGTCTGTCTCTGCACAAAGCAATGCTTTGACATGAAAGCTGTCAGAAATCATTATGGGGAGGAATTTTAAAACCTCATACATTGATTAAGTTACTGCAGCCAAAGTAAGTATCATAAAAACAAGTTACGACCCAGCTCCAGTTTTTAAGTGAATGAAAAATTAGAGGGCAGGGAGGCCAAATATGTGGGCTTCATAAAGAATTCTCCTTGAATCTGGAAAGCAGGCCATATCAGATCTCATGGTTAGTTTATTGGTCTCTTGGCACTTAACAAGAAACGAAGCGGTGGCAACAATCTCAGCCCCAGCTCATCAGTCACATAGGTACAAAGCATCCAAATGGAAAACAGATTTTCTGATTCTCTGCACCTCCCTAGAGGCTTGGGTTGCTGTCGGAGGACTACAGCATTCTCCTTTCTTGGCTCATTTGCAAGATAAACATACTCTGGCCTCAAATGCTGCTCCTTTCCAACTGCTGGTGAAAACTCCAGTCAGTCTGAGAGATTAAGAGGATGATCTAGGGCACTACTCAATCCAAGAAAAATGCTCATGTGGGAACTCAAAGCTGTTGTTGTGACCAGAGGGTTTTTTTCCACTGGATCTCATTCTGTAAGTCCAGATTCAAATACTTCCTATCTTTATTCTTTATCCACATTAACTTCATTTCTTCTTCTTCTTTTTTTTTTTTTTTAAAAAAAAAAAAGGGAGTCACACAGATTTTTAGAGTAGTAGTTAAATACTGCTTTTCTGCACTTATGATGACTTAATATGTGATTGAGATAGCCTTCACACCCAGGCAATGCCAGTCTAGATCAGTATGGAGTTTTAACACTTCCAAACACCTGCAGGAAGTAGCGTAAGTGATCAGATAGATAGGACTCTTCTTAACTACCCCATACATAAATTTATAGTTCCTTATAATTACAAGATATATTGTGAGAATTTTATAGGAGCTGGTTGATCAGCCCCTACCCTTGTAGGCAAGCTCCAGTTCAGCTCTTGCTTTCTGCCTATCTGTGTCTGTCTCTGCAGTCTCTTTTGATCTCTGTTCTAAAACTGATGTATAGTGTTTCTGAATCTTTGAAGTATTCACTGACTTCTAACCCAAAATCAGCTGCATTTCAGCACTTGGAGAAGCAGTTCCTCCATGCTCCTCATGCTGCCTCAGATGGGCATGACTGAGCCCTAAAATAATTCTTACAGCAAGCTTTAAAACACTAGTGAAAGACATTAGGGAAACAGCTAGTTTTGATAAAATTATTAGTGCTACAGACAGACCTCATGTCCTTATTACTCATTCCCCTCTTTGAACGCAAGACATATAATTTGAGCACTGGGTTAGAAGCTACAACAGGAAAAGGACTAATTTGCCCTGTTACAAAAACCTTCCTAAGCAAGATAATTACACCATGCACATGAACAAACACAGACTTTTAAGGCTGAAGAACAGATTAAATTATCACAGTGACAGGGACAAATTTTCAGTTGCTATAAAGGCACATAATTTCATTGACAACAGTGGCTAGAACAAACTTTGTCTAACTTATGTCTGGAGTTGGCCAAACCCCCACAAATCTAGAAACCCTTGGACTTTGGTAAAGCTTTGATCCAGTCCAGACTTTGTGGCTCTGATCCACCTCAGCTGGGAAGGACCCAAATCTGCTTAAAATAGATTTCACAACACATCTTTGCCTGCATTTTTTTCCGATAGGTCATAAATACCACACGTAGAACCATTTCTCCTCATTCACAACACCTACCAGCAGAGCCAGCTATTCCCATCTCCAACCCAGAATGTTAAAAAAGAAAAAAAGAAAGAGGCAAGAGCAAGCTTTAATCACTTGACTTGCTACCAAGGAGCAAGAAGAAAGCTAAGGTACTAAAATCTGCACAGTCAGAATATTTGGAAGAAATTCAAACTGCTGAGAAACTCTATGTGACTTGTACTGTCTGGAACAGCTTGCAAAGCACAAGACCAGCCATATCACTCCCTTCTTGTTATCCCCAGAAAAAACGAAGACTCATTTGACTACAGTTTCTAAATAAGCATATTAGGCAAATCTACGTGGGTTTCTTTTTTTCTTGCAAGTTTCATTCACTGTCGTAGGAAAGCTGTGATCACAAACTGCATAGGAAGGTTGTGGTTTTCAGATGACCTGGCTGAGGGTGAGGAAAGTAAAATCTAATCAGGGAAAAGGAGTTTGGCAAGCTCTCCTGACTGCATTTACCACTGATAATTTAACAAATGAGCTGTTAATAACTTAAATCAAGTACAGCCAGACCCTAGATCCACTGATCATAGGATAATTCCAGTAGGAGGGGACCTCACGAGGTCAGACTGGGTTGCCCAGGGCTTTGTCCAGTTGGGTCTTGAAAACCTTCAAAGACAGTCTTTGTGCCCCTGCCTAACTTGTCCTCAGGGTTAAGAAGCTTTTCCTTACACCCAATCTGAACGTCTTATCTTACATGCACACACCAACACACCACTGTGAATAGGCTGGGTCTGTCTTCTTGGTAATTTCTCCATAGCTACTGGGTGGCTGCTGCTTGTTATGTGCTCCCAAAGCTGTCTCTCTTCCAGGCTGAACAAGCCTGGTCCAGCAGCTGTTCCTCACAAGGCAAATGCTTCAGTCCCCTGACTTTCTTGCCAGCCTTCTGCCAAACTTGCTCCAGTTTATCAATGTCTTCCCTGTACTAAGGAGCCTAAACCAACGTTCCCTATTCCAGATGTGGTCTAACAAGTGCTGAGTAGGGGAGCATGATCACTTTCACAAATTTACTGCCTATGCTACTATTAGTACAGCCTAGGATACTTTTGGACTTCTTGGCTGCCAGGGCACACTGCTGGCTCATGTTTGCTTTGCTGTCTATCAAAATCCCCAGGTCCTTTTGTGCAGAGCTGCTTCCCAGCCATCCAGTCTCCAGCCTGTATTATTTATTGCCAGGGCTCTTCCTTCTCATGTGCAGGGCTTCACATCTGTCCTTGCTGAATTTTGTAAGATTTCTGTTGGCCCATTCCTCCAGCCTGTCCAGGTCCCTCTGGAAGGCAACCCTGTTCTTTAGCATTCTTGACTAGTCTTCCCAGTTGGGCATCCTTTGCAAACATGAGTACACTCTAGTCATTAAAGATGTTAAACAGGATGGGCCCCAGGACAAACCCCTGTGCTACTCCAGTTGTCACAAGCCTCCAGTTAGAACAGGAATCATTAACCTCTACATTTTGAGCCTGATCGTCCAAGCATTTTTTCACCCATCTAACTGTTTGTCCATCCAGACTGTAACAGTCTAATTTGGATATAAGAACAGAGTGGGAGATACGATCAAAAGTGTTGTTAATGTCAAGGAAATTGACATCCACCGCTCTCCCCTGTAATGATAATGGTGGGAGTTCTAGTACTGAACTTCAGGGAACTAGTTTTAACTCTTGGCTCTGGGAAGACACACTGGAAACAGCTGGTGCACAGACTCTCAGAAGGAATATTCTTCTCCAAAACTTTCTTTGGAAAGTACAGATTTGTATTACTGGGATTGAATAGGCCAAATCCTTAGCTGCAATAATCTGCCCAGTTCCATTAAATTCAGTCTACATACAGTATTTGATCTTAGCTAATGATCCTAGCTTATTATGCACTGATATTTGTTGCCTCAACCCCATGTACAGGTTGCATAGACAGGCCCTAGGAGTGTCAAATAGGAATAGCGAGGGAAACTAGAGAGGTGTAGAAATTCCTCGGTTTGCCTGGGAGAAGCACAGATCCGCTGTGTTCCTGTGACAGTCTTTCTCTTACCTTTGCAAGAAAACTCCATGCTGCATATTGCCCTGATGTTGTGCTGCTTTTTAGCTTCACTGTGTGCAACATCAGAAAGAATCCCAACAGTCCACTGCAAGGGATGGGGAAAGCTTGTTAATAAAGGCTCTTAATTTCAACTAAGCAACCTCAAAGGCATCTTGGTTTTCCTAATGCAGAACTGCAGCATTAATCCCATTTGGAGAAAGGTGAGTGGTGGACAAAGAGCTTACGTTACGTCTAGTACATCTCGGGTTTTGTTCAGTCAGTGACTAGAGTCTGAGTAATGTAAGTCTGACGCTCTCATGGCTGGTCTCTAATGCACTTGCATAATCAGAAAAGTAGAGATTATTAGAAACATGAGGTGAAATATTAACTTCAAGCATTGAAATGGCTCTGAATAAAGGTAATGCTAATTTCAACAGGAGCCACACATGTTCGGCAACTAACTCACTTCAACCTCCACAGAGCCTTGAACTGAAAAAAATAACCATGGGGAAGTTTCTGCCTGAAGCTTTCAAGCTGTTTAAACTTCATGAAGCCTAAATTCCAACTGGGAAGTCAAATACATCTCTACTGTATACCAAATAGACAGATGACTCAGTAATGCTGGGAACAGAAGACTCCAAAGATCTCTGCTATTAAGGGAATTTTGATTTTTGAGTCATATAGGAAAGTAGTCCCCAGTACTCCTGTAGCCAAGACTACTCTTAAGGAAACTGTTCCACATCTCACTGGACCTCACAGAGCTTATAAGTTTTAGCTCTGGATTTTGTTTCACTTGTAACATACTTACAAGCCACTGGTTGTGAACCAGTGAAATAGTGTAAACCAGCAAGCAGGGAATAGAAAGGGACTTCAAAACATGTGAGGCGCAAACTACTGTATGGCTGGTTGAGAGGCATAAGAGATTACAAAGTGCTGGGGAAGGTGCATGGGAAAGGAGATAGGATCAACACAGCATACAGGTGGTGAAACAAAAGGTGTCTTGGTATTTGAAGAGAGTATGCTGTTCTGGTTAGTGATGCAATGCAGTTGGTCCCCTCTCTGCAATAACAGGAAAGGTGGAAGATGATGACTTCCTAGGTCAGAAGTTCCATGCTGGGCTCCAGCACCTCATCCGAGTGCCATTCCATCCTCAGTACAAGTGGCAAAGGTGTGTCAGCCACATCTCAGTTACAGGTGGTTTTGATAAACCAAACAGTAGGGCAAGATAACTGCCCAGGTCTAGAAGGTAGGATTTCTTTTACACTGAGCCATAACACGAGTCCCCAAAGGAATAACTGCTGTGCCTGAAGCCAAGAAAGTAGATGCTGCTTTGATGATAAAAGATAGGCCCAAACTCAGCTCCCTGTTGCAGAGGATGAAGTGCTGAGCAGTACAGCATTCCACTCTAAGAAACCAGTGAGTTCAATGAAGCAGCATTGCCCAAGCTTTGGAAAGTCCAGTAGCTGGCTTAAGTTCATTCCAGGTCTTCTGCCCTGCAGAGAAGGGCTTTTAGTCAGAGTGATTTGAAGCTGTTTAGTGTTAATTCAGAGATAAAAAGTGAAACAGCTAATTATAATACCTGAAATATTGATGTCACAATTAACGTCAGTTTATTTCATTAAATAAACAGAGCACTTTGCACCTTACTACTTGCACAGGTAGTAGATTTAGCTGCATCAGTTACCCTTACTTTATATTGTACAGGTTTTCCTCCAAATCCTTTATGTCTACAAAGACACTGGATTACAAGATGTAGGAGAGCAACTGAGATGCTTGTTTCTCCATCTAACTATTCCTTTCCACTTGCTGTAGTGTGCACCTACCTACTATACATGTACTGAAGCTGGGGCAATGGAAACAGGAGGCTACAACAGTGGTAAATTCTAATGAAGTGAAAGAGAAGAGTATCTGGGCTAGACAGATATACATTATTACCTGCAGTTAGACCTTGCCTTCAAGAAGAAATAGATTTCACCTACCTTCCATGGAACAACTTATTCATTATTACCTAATTGCAAGTTACTTGTAGCGTGGATAGTCCACCCTTGAAAAAAGCCACTTTTGTACCAAAAAACTGTGTACATGGGGATATTAAAAAATATTGTTAAATATTTTCCCTTTTTAATGGAAAATTTGGATACAAGTAAGAAAATCCCTAACAATCAGGAAATATTTTTGGCATCAGTTAGCATGAAAATATTTTTTTCCCCTCTAAAACAAAAATACTTCCATTTGGCAAAAGACTGGAGGGGAAAGACAGGAATAATTTTTTTTTTTTTGAGATAATTAAAACCTATAGGAAACATTTATGTTGTCCTGTGAGAACTACACTATTAGGCAGTGAACTTTTGCTACTCAAAATAAAGGAATGCTTGTTAAAGCTTTTCCCTTTTACCCAAAAAAAGCATTCTGCCAAATAACCAGATGTACAGGCAAATAAATCCACGTACACCCATATAACGCTGAAAACTAATACTTTGTAATCACCACAAACAGCAAGTTTTACAAGGGCTAATCTGACTTAAGAAGCATTTGAGAGATGCTATTTATCAAAGCGTTGCTACCTTAGTTAAAATTATTTTACTGGTGACTGGGAACTCGCCTGATCAGAATGCACTCACTCAGATAAAAACACATATACTTCCAGCACATTTGAATCTCGGGCCTTCAAATGCATATCCACCGATATGCAGAGACACATATTCTCTGCAGTTTTACTGGTTTATGGCAGCAGAAACTAGTATAACTAAGGTTTTGCACACACCAAAATTTTTAACTGAGAGTCAATGGCATCTCTTATTTTGAAAACATTCACATGTCCTGTTAAAGAGGGGTTACCTGGCGCAGCAGCTGCTATGAAACCTGTAGAAGTACAGGAATGGAAAGTCCAAGGCACTGAAGAGATCACCTGAGGGACAAAGTAATACACTCAGTGGAACACAGGAGAAAAAAATTACCCACTGTTACAAGCAGGGGAACAGCAATTACACGAACATTACTAGTTTAACATTCCTTTGAGCCTTTACAGCTGGCTGACTTTTCATTTATGATGCTTTCCACATTTCTAGCTTGTTTAATGATTTCTCTCTGACCTTGCTTCTAGCCAGTTCCTGCCTTTGGTTGAAAAAGGGGAAAGGGATACATAAGAGTATTCTTTGCTAGTATACAGAAGACCCTGCTTAAGCAACATTTGCCAGTGGGTATGCATGCATCATATCCACTTCTTTTATTATAGAGCTTGTGATAGTTCCTGCTGAAGCAACAGGAAACACAGACATATGTTGGCTGCTTCCCCGTCCGGCATTTGAACTCTGTCACACAGAGCAACTTGAGATGTTTAAAAAAGTTCTCCCAGATCCAAGTAGAGCTCTTGAATACTTGCATTTCCAGGAACCTGGGCCCTGATTGCTCTTGGTAGCAACATTCCCAGGGGTTCTCCAGCTTTCAGGCTCTACAGATTTGGAGGAAACTCCATCTTCCACTTTTTGAAACATAGGACTATTTTGCCTTACTTGTCTTTCTGTCCTAGTGGGGGAATGCCTACATCCACAACATGCACCACCAGGCAAAAGGTGGAATTTATGTTTATTTAAATGGTTTTTCCTTTATTTTTCTGACTGAGCAAATGTATAGTGAAAGCAACAGATGCTCATCTTTATCCTTCTAATTATTAAAATACCAAGATGAAAGGAATATTAGCCACCATCAAATATTCAATTTCTCCATCTTTAGCCTTCAATTTTTTGATACTTCAAATCCTGCCATGGGCTCAAGTGATAAGATACATCTTATGAAAGCAACAAAACAAAATCTCTGCATAGCACTGAGGGCAATGCAGAGAAGAAAACTCAGTTCTATATGGACTTCTGGGACACTGCTCTGAAGAGGACACACTGACCTTGGGAATCCTTGTTATTTACCATGTACCACCTCAAAAGCAGTTCTTTGTTCTTTGTCCCATGCTGCTGCTTTGCAAAGGGAAGCTAAGAAAGGTATTAGTAAATATGCAAATTACACAGTGTTATATACCCCCTCTCTTCTTCCCATCGAAGTCATATTATTGGTCATATTCCTGTTGAATTCCAGGGCTAAAATCCTAAGGGTTTGGCCTCTAAAAATATGCATGGAAAGGAAAGGCAATATAGAAATCTAAAAAAGGAAAAACTCAATCAACTTTACCTGCTGGATGGGATGCAGAGGCCAACAGCACCACACTAAAAAATAAAAAAAAAATATTTTCATACTACAGAATTTATGACATGGCCTGTAAATGGACAGTTCTGTGTTTGTTTTTTCATGGTGAAACTTATTCCAGTTAAGCAGAATAACTGAGGCATAAGCATCAATTAAAAAAAAAAAAAAGTTAGTTGGGAAGGAATTGCCAGGGTCACCCAATACAGTCTCTCATCTGAAGCACAACTATCACCAATATTTGATCATGTCCTCTGTGACTCTGTGATAAAAATCCAGATCTCAAAAACCTCCCAGCATGGAGATTCCACATCTCTCTGAGTAACCTCTCCCAGAGCCACTCTACCCTCCTAGAAAAGAAATTTTTCCTGATGCCCTGTTTCTAGACCACCAAAGCTGCAATTTATGGTGGTTGTTCCATATTATACCATGAACCACTCCTTAGAAGAGTTTGGCTCTGTCGTCTTTGTAACTCCCTTTCAAGAAAGTATAGGCAGTTTTAGGTTGCACCTTCGTTTCCACTTTGTCAGTTTCTACCAGACCAGCAACTTCAAGCTCTCCTTGCAGTAGCCCATGTGCTCTACATCACTAACAATGTTAGTAGCCCTCTGCCAGATCTTCAGTTTCTCAGCACCTTTCTTGAACTGGGAGGCCCAAAACTGAATAGAGTATGACAGCTGCAGCTTCAGCAACGTTCATAATAACTTCTCTCAATCTGACAGCCACACTCCTAATGTAGCCCAGTACATGGTTTGCCTTTATTTGCCATGCACATGCACTACTGCCTCATATAGATCTCAGCATTCACTATTACCCCCAAGTCCTTTTCAACAGACCAGCTGTTCAGCCAGCTGCTGACACCACTGAGACTGAATCTATAAAGAACTGTATTTGTGTCTAGACTTGAGTGTCTTTCTGTCCGAGGATTGATTTCAGCTGTGTACTGATGTCCACTTTATAGGGATGTACATATATTGCATGCAAGAGTCAAATATAGTCTTGTGTGTGTGGCTGTGCATGCACTGCACATTCATGCCCAAAATGTCAGTTAAAGATAGGACAAATGTGCAATTAAACAAGTTTAAAAAAAAATGCATGAAAATAAAACTAAGTACTAACCCAAATGGTGCACACTTTTCATAAAGATACAAGTGAACAAGAAAATCAGTTGTAATGGTTCTTTACCTGGAGTATCACTTAAGATTTCCGAGGTCCTACAAAGACTTCATCCTCTGAGTTTGCAGTATAGGATTTACAGAGCCTTTTTCAGTGCTACTGATTCATCTGCTAAACTTTTTTTTCTCCTATTTTTCTCATTCCATGTTATTCCCAAGGTTAGAAGGCTACAGAAACGTATTCTTCCATTATAAGATGGAAGAAGTATGCATGTCTCCAAAGCAGAGCTACAGCTTTCTCCAGTTACCAACAACAAACATCCATGACAAACACAAAGGACAAAAGGGAGAAGGAGAAAAGAGTATCTGGAGAAGTCGATTCTTGATAAGCAGCAATCACTGCACTTACAAAGGTAAAAAGACATTCATTAATGTCATGAATGCTAAAGCTAGGCAATTTTCCCTGGCTAATTACCAGTGAATTTTACAGTTCACTAGACGCAGTAAAGGCAGCAAAGTGCCAACCCAACCAGCAGAGGAATGAAAGCCTGCTCAATGAAAAGTTAAGGCAGAGAAAGAGCTGGAAGTGGTTCCCAACACGGTGTTATGGCCAGAACACCGAACTTACTGTATATGAGCTACACCCAGTACCTGCAGTAGTACAGTATCATCAGCACGGTGCTTATACCAGGCCAACTCCCTTCTCCAGTGCTAAAACAGTTACCGTTTCCAAGCCTGCTTGCCCTCAGCTGGTCCCAGTTCTCTATGCAACCAGGCTACTGTGCTTCGTGGACTGCCTGCAGCATGCTTTGGTGAATCCCAGCATGATTTGCAGAGGCACTGGTAGCAAACACAAACTGCAAAGAGCATGGAAATCCCATGGCCAAGGAAGCCTTGGGGGGAAGCTTGTCACCGAAACCAGCCGCGGAAGACAATGGGCTGAAGGAGGAAATGGGTCATGACTGACAGGCAGGTGAGTATTTTAGGCTTAACGTTTTAGACAATGTCTTTGAAAGGCACCAGCTGGTACAGTACGTTCACATTGTCAATATTTACATATGTTTTTAAAAAGATGTGGTTGTCACAAAGATTGTAAACAAGGCAAAGCAGATCACTTACAGTAGGTAATTCCCCCCCACCTCTCCTCCCCACACACGCATGCTCTCCCTGCATGGGATGCCAAGGGGAACTCACCATAAACAGGCCCAATTCCTCAGTTTCCTGGTAAAGAGAAGAAAGGAAGCAAAGGCCTATTGCTTTTGACTAAATAACAGAGAAAACAAGATCCTGGCGGGGCAAGTGAAACTGTATCAACAATGATGAGAACTATGACTAAGCGGTGTTTCTCCACTTTGGCTTTCTGCATTATTAATTTTTAAACAAAAAAGCAGTGAGACTGGGAAATGCTCAGACAGAAACTTCCTTCTTCAACCAAAAGGAATTGATAACCCTACCAGACATCCCAGGTCTCAATCCAAAGAAAACACAGCAGGGAAACAAAACCTTCTTTGTGAAGTGCAAGGCAGGTTAAGGCAAATGGGTTAGATGCCATTAAAGCTGTACTGTGACTCTGCTCTCAACAGTCCTCAGTAGAAAAGACATGATGATGCTGTAAAACCAGATTAGGGATTCAGAGGTTTCCAGCAGGACAGCCTGGACATCCAGCTGCAGCAAAAACAAAATCCCTGTGCCGGATTTCTCTGCTCCTCCCCTTTTCCTCTGTACTCAGTACTGAGGGCTGGGTCACCTGTGGTTTTCTTTCTGGCTAAAAAGAGGTTTTGTCAGCAAGAACAGCAGTTTATGCCTGCGAGGTGCCCTTTCCTATAGCAGAAAATCTACTGCAGCTTTTTTAATTCACAAAAGTGACAGATTAGCAGCTTTTACAGAAGCCAGATGTAGTTCAGCTGCACAGGGTAGAGTCTTTACCACACACCTTTGTCAGTGCCATTTAATTCACCATTTGAAACTCTCCTGCTCTAAGTCTCTTGTTTCCTCACCACTGACTGCTAGGCTATCTGGTGTGCCTTTCTGAACAAATATCATACAGTGGCAAATATTGGGATGTACTGAAACTTTCTTCCAGGTTCCCTACAAGAAGTAACACATCTCTATCTGCCTCAGCATAGGAGAAAGTCCAAGATGAGCCACGACCCACTTCTAAGGCACACTGTGTATCCCTCAACATGCCAGGTAGACATTACTGCCCCTCCCCTCACACTACCCCTTACCAGCTAGCTAGGGGGGAGAAGTCTGTCTCCCTCCTCGATAAAAAGTGGGGAACTGAAAAGGAATAAAAGAAAATGGAAGATTACTGGGAAAAACACTAGGAAGTAGAACTCTTACGCAGAAGTCGGAGTGCAGGGAAATACAAAATACTGCAGTAAAAAAGGGTGGTGGGAATAAGACTGGAGGATTAGAGGGAGGTTCCTGGAAGTACATTTCCCCTCTTCTTCCCTGCTCCCTGCCCCACATGCTTAAACACAAGGGAGATGGATGAATAGGATGGGGTTGGGCACTGAGAAGCAACATCACCCCTTCTCTGCATAGCACAGCTCGGCTCTCCCTCCTACACTTGTTCCTGGTCTGGCTCCCTTTTTAAAAGCCATTGAATAATCATGCTGTAAGTGATGAAGCGAGAAAAATGCCACCCTTTCAACATCTGCAAACACTTCTTCAGATCTGTTTTGTTCTGAAATGTTCCTGTTCATGTACCTTTGCTTAAGATGTTCTATCCTCCCAAATTACTCCAGATTTTAAAACAAGAAACAGTGCATGGCATGTAGGGACAGCACACATTAGGAGACACTGCTAATTTCAGCTATAACTCTGGAAGTGTCCAACAGAGCCAGTACAGTTAACGTTTCTTTTTCATCTAAACATGTATTATTTTAATCTAACATATTGGTACATACTAATATCCAGTAGCTCGAGGCAGAACTCTTCATCTGCTCTATCCAGCCAATCTCTACACTCAGAGTACAACTGTGCTTTTGTACTGAACAGAAACACTTTGAACAGCCTCTATTGTAACAAACCTATATATTTTCCTATATTTTCCCATATATTAGGAAAAATTTCTTCACCAAAAGAATTATCAAGCACTAGAACAGGCTGCCCAGGGAAGTGGATGAGTCACTGTCCCTGCAGGTATTTAAAAGACATGTAGACATGGTGCTTGGGGACATAGTTTAGTGGTGGACTTGACAGCATTAGGTTTATGGTTGGACTCGATGATCTTAAGGGTCTTTTCCAACCATGGCTGGAATTGATTCTAAACACTGTCTGGCTGCTTTCTTTTCCCCACACAGCCTCATGTCAGCTGCCTGATCTACATTAGAAATAAGGAGCTATGAAGACTATTTGTAATAGTGCTAAGGAGAAAGTTGCACTGATACCACAGTAGCAAGCTCCTTCATAAATCATAGAATGATGCTCGTACAGACAAGACCACCTGTACACATTAGACTGTCCTGTGGTGGAGGTAGAACTGGGATCCTGTCATGGCCAAAACAGTCCTCAAAAAGCCCTGAATAGAGGAAGCAGCACATGCCTTAATGTCTGTTAAATCACAAAATTTAGCGCTGGGCACCCTCTGACAGGGCTAAGCATACATTTACAGTGACTCTGACCCAGAACTGCCTGTCAGGAGTTAGCACTCATTCAGAGAATGTTCACAATAAAATGCCCTCTACGCAGTGTGATTTAAAAACGCTTTTGACTGTTTTCCACCGGAATTAAGCTTGTGCAATAAAGCTGTGTGTACACATACATACATACATAGCTCTGCATAGCTCTCAAACACGCTGACCAGCTCCATCCAGATTTGGGAAGTGGCAGGCATCTCCAAGATAACTACATGCGCAGAGATCTCACAAAGAGACAAGCCCTGCCAGTGCCTTCTGCAGCAGAAAGATTTCAGTCCATGAGACACTGGAGGATCTTCACTGCAGTGGCATGTCCTGAAGGTTGCAAACAAGGAGAGAGCTTCTGCCAAATATCACACCCTTTCAAACATCAACAGTTATTATGACAAAACAAAACTCTAAAATAAATCAGATGCCACTTATCCCATTGCCCATGGTACTGTTTTCTCTAGGCATGATAAGGTCCAAATGCTATGGACTGTGAGCTTCTCTAACACATAGAAATATATACACACATCTATGGACACACAGACATATAGATATCCACTGACCCAAGCCAAACAAATAAGCATCCAGTCTTCTACCTCCTCTAAGCCACCTGTTTTCCAGCAATTACTTTGCACCATCATCTCACAAGCTACACTGACCTTTAAGGCACTTAATGGTGAAAATCTTTGCAAGCTTTGATAACACATTTTTGCTTTTAAGCAGATGCTGAAAAAAGCCATCTTCCACTTCGCACTATTCCATTGTTGTTTTCTTCTTGTTGTTTTTCTTTAGTAAAAAGAACAGTTTTTAAACACATACCACTGCACCTCACAGTTTCTTAGCAGGAAGTTTCTCCCTTTCAAAATCTTCTAAATCAATAATCATACTTTCCATGCAATGTGGAACTCCTGCTCTCTGCTGGACACAGCTTCACAAATTTCAAAGGATACCATCAACTAACAAAGCAGGAACCCAGCCCTGGCTTTTCAATCTAAGCTGCAAAATTCAGATCTTCAGCCAAAATCTGAATTTAAAGATTCAGGCCCAGATGCAGTTTCAACTGAAATGACAACTGACAACTACAGTCAGGCAGGTGCCAAATGAAAAATCAATTGATTTTACTGCTTGCTTCATGATTCTCCCTTCAACACAGACAAATAGCTGCAGCTCATGCAATATTTCATGGGTTATTTTTGCACACAGCAGCATATTTGCAAGTTCTGTGGCTAATTCTTCAAAACAGTTTCAACAAATACAACTATCTTCTTTGAGTAAAACTGATTTGCTTTGCAATTCACAGTAGATAAAAGACAACCACTGACTTAAACAAGAGCCTACTTCAAGCAAACTGATATTCAGGTGTTGTCAATGTGACCCTGGTGAATAGACACTGGGATCATACAAATGCAAAATCAAAGGCCCACATTACTTACTTATGGAAATCAGATATTTACTCAAACTAAGATAGAAAGAGATACAAAGTATTACCATGTTGATGATGCTCACAAGATAAATGGGAACTGAAGTAACTGTCCTGCACTGGTGTCCCTCATATGTTCCGCTCAAGGTACTTTAATGTGCTCAGACAAGAGCACACATCCAACTAATTAAATGGACAAGAACAACTTTTGTTATGCTTATTTCTAATTTCTGCTCTCTCTTTCATTCCTTTTGACCATCCTTTCCTAGAACTTAGTATCTGTACTCCATAGTGTTCCCATAAAACTTCAACTACCGTTCCAAGAAAAGAGGTCAACATATACAAGACGTGATTATGGGTGGAGGAGAATCTAGTAAAGTCTCTATATGCCTTACTTCAAATAAAGCCTCACAAAAATCTAGTGGAAGCCATGTACACCAAATGTTCTGGCTTATACGGCTCTTTGAGGAAAGGACTGACTTTATTAAAATGCAGGGGTCTCTGGTCAGTGACACAGGATCCTTCACTATGAAATAACAAGTCGCTTTTATATCTCCAGATCAGAAAAACAACTGAAAGTCTGAATTACTCAATCCCATTAACAGCACTCTGAACAATCAGTTATTGCTCATGTTTTTTACATGTCGTACTTTTGTAATCACTACCTCCCCTCCTGGCAATTTTGTACAAGTTTTATTTTCTGAAGTGGGGGATTGCCAGGGAGTTACTCTGTAAATATTATTTCTGGAAATGATAGATCACTTCTGCACATGGTTGTTAAAAAATTCATAATTAACACCTCGTTACCTCCCCAGGTGAATATTGGCATGTCCACCTATAACCAGAGCCAAAAAAATTCAGCTGCTAAGCCATTCAGCTTAGCACTATTCTTTCAGTGAATGTCCTGCTAAATAAATACATTTAAGTAGTGGTAGACATGAGTTACCAAACAAGCCACAGTTGAAAATGAAAATATATACCACATAAAACCAGCAGTGGCGTATCAAAGGCTTATTCATTTTACCTGAATACGTAGTTGATGTACTGTTGGTCCAGGTCACTGGGAGAGGAGGGAAAGAAAAAGGTGTTCTTTTAGTAATGCCATTCATTTGGTGTAAGAGATCAGCATATTAAGTAGTATTATAACACTGTAATATTACATAATATTAATATTATATAACATATGACACAATGTTATGATTAGGTAATACAATTATATGCATAATAACCATATTGATCAATATTATATTATCATTATATTGATCAGCTTATTAATTTACACATTTGCATATTATTTCTGTTGTTACTATGTCATTGGGAGTCTCATTTAAAGTGAAGATAAAGTGAGACTGACTAAAATATACACTCCTTAAATAAAGACGGAAAATGGTTTTGAAATAAATGAGCTTATCCATATTCTATACACACATGTATTATGTACATATATGTAATATGCAGCGCCAACATATCCATCTCCATCCATACAGACCACTGCAGATTATAGACACTGTGACCATGTAATGCCATCTGCTTTCAAAACAATTATTGTCTGACTGAAGTTTTAACACACACGTGGAATTAGTGCAAGGTTTCAAGGTTTTTAAGGTACTCAGCTATTCCAGTCCTGTGGCAAGGCACCAGCTGCTAAACACTTTTGAGACCGTGTCACAAAGGCAGACACTGACACACTCAAACCATGCAGCTTTCAAGGCTAACACAAACATCTTAGTGCCCATGCCAGTAATTAAGGGTTCTTTTTCCAGAACTGAGTCATCATCCTTTGATGATACACTGTTCAAAACTAATTTAGTGTTCGAGTTAGCAGTATAACTATCAATAACCACAGGCTATTGTTATCAACAATAAATAAGGCTCCTCTTGTAAAAGAATTCATTAATGATTAATCAAGAGTGGCCCAGCTCACACTGGTAATGCAGAGATCACTACAGTTTACCTGACTACTATGTAGATGTGTCTCTAACCCTCTTGGATTGCAATCTCTTTCTTTATAAAAGAATATCAAAACACATTACCTTAAAGAGCCAGGTTTCCATAACTTGTGAAATACTTTGTAAGCCCCTGTAATTGAAATGACATGTGTAATTGCCATAACATGCAATCATTCTGACAAACAACGACTTGTTTGGCTGTGGTACCAGTAGACGTGGAACCCCTCTGAAATAGTTTAGCAACATGGCACAACAGATGCCTAAAACATGAGTAAAATGAACCTTCACTTCAAATTAATGGTTTTCAAAGTGTTGCCATCTCAAAGTACTATCATGCTACATCTTTCTATTAGTCGTTCTGACGAGACATCTCCTAGGTCACAGCAACTACAAGGGAGTGTCTGTGTGTCTGTAAACACATGAAGAAAAGCGTTACAGAATGGGTTCTTCAGCCCACCCCATTTTTTTGGTAACCTCTATGATGTGTTCATCTATGTAGACCCCTACAGCTGTTGGCTCTGAGCCATCTTTCCTGTTCAGAGTTCTCTCGGCTCTAGAGTCTCCAGGTTCTTTACATTCTTAACCTACCCACCTCTTGATTAGCTCCCATTTCTATTCTGTGAAAGGCTTTAAGCACTCAAGGAAGGAACAGTATAGCTTCATGCTCTATTTTTTCAGACCCTTTCTTCAAGGCTTTGTTGGGTTTTTTTGATTCACAGAGACAACTAGAACATGAAAAGCAAATCCACTAGGACACTATGTAATAGATGTCCTCAATTCTGCCTCCATTAGACAAGCTGAAAGGTAGAACACGTCCTTTCTCTCATGCTGTCTTGATTAACTGTGCAGTAAGTTAGTTCAACTGTTTGCTCTTTCTTGTACATCTTTATTGTCAGTTGATAGGAAATCTAATTATACAAAAAAAACCCCAACAGTCATATCAACAACTTTCTCTCAAAAACAAGAGAAAATGAAAGATGCTGTATTTTAAACATAAACATTATGTTGGCACTTCCTACACATTTCAAGCACACAGAAGAGGACTCCTGAAGATTCTCTAAGCGGTTTTCCACCTCCATGGCCTAGTACTGCTTTACAAATGAGACCTTTTGGCTTTGAGAAAGCAATAACATCACTCCTTACAACAAACAAGTATTTGAAGTGAAAAATCCTTAGCTTTTTGTTCTATCTAAATGAGTCAGTGTTTACCACCTAACATTTCCTAAAGGAAAAAAAACCAACTATTTCTTATTTATATGTTAACAGCATTTTAGAATGGTATCTCTAGATCTCCCTAGACTCAAATAGATATAAACACATCAACTCTGCCCTGAAAATTTTAAAGTATGAATAGACAAAATAAAGAAGGAATCATCCCTAATTTGCAGAGAAGACTTAACATATGAATGAGTCACTCACTAAGTCTATAGGACAGCTAAGAACCAAATACAAGTCCCCTATTATCCAGCCTACTGCTCCAAAAGACACAAATCTCCTAGTTTAAAATTACTACTCTTGTTTTCTTCAGATTTTCTGGTCTGACCTTCTAGCTTTTCAGGGAAGAATTATGATTTACCTAAATCCATGTTTAGTCTGAAAAAGACAAAAGAAAACATGACAGGCTATGCAACTGATTGTTAAAATTTTTACAAATGCATATGATTGCATAAAACCCCCCCAACACTTCAACATCCTTCATCTGGGAGCATATTCCATGATATTTTAAAATATTTTTGTCAGTTTTTAAATAAAATCAGTGTGAGCAATAAAGCTCTAACTACAAGTTATTGCTTGGGTTTTTTCATGTTTCTTCTCTCCTCCGGAAGAGGTGTCTCTTAGTAAGCAATCACCAAAAACTCCCAGAAAAGCTTAGTGCTAATTAAAATTGTATGTGCATTTTCTCATCCACTGTTAACTGACTGCAATATCTAGTCTATTCTGTTGCTGTTTTCAATGTAAAACCTATAAAAGGAATGCACTTTTTTTATATTTACTGAGCTTCTTCATTCTTTCCAAGTGTTTCCTTTATCAAGAACCTCAAATATCAGTAACTCACAATGAAGCAGATTTCTCCAACTCATTTACTCTTCCTAATTCTTTTTCCAAAAGAAAATGACTTACCAACACAGATCAAGTGAATTAGAGCCCATAAATAACCGTTTGGATCAAACTGCAATAAAGAACATTTACATAAATCAAAGCACATTCATGTAAACACATGTATCACTAGTTCCGTGCAGTTAGCTTCACAAAGCAAGCGCAGTGAGTGGGAGCTATGCTACAAAGAAAGAGAAGACCACTAAAGACTAGGAAGACTGAAGTTTTTCTTGTCCTGCTTAGAGACTTGGCATGTGCCAGTTACCCAGGCTCTCAGCTAGCATTGGCAAGAATAGTTCTATTTCTTTCAGGTATGTACAGCATTTTAAACAATCTGAGCATACAGACCCCTGTCTGTTTAGTCTTATATTCTTGTATTGGCTGTCAGGGAGGGGCAAGAGAATTAGAGGAACGTTGCTAGGGTTTTTGTCTTGTTTCCTCTCCCCCCTCAGCCTCTGCAGTAGCTAAGCAGTCTCTCTCCCCAAGGCTCCAACTAACCACAAAGTATCCAAAAGAGTGCTTTAAACAGACACCTCTCAGCAAGGTAGGCTCTCTTCACAATCAATGGGGAAAAATAAACATTTTTGAGAGGAATTCACCTGGCATATTTTAGATGTCTGCTTCCAGGGCAGACTAATTACACACCAGAAGTTCCTCCTCTGTACCATGGACTATGAAGGGAACTAGTGCAGGTGCAACACTTCTGACGTCTACATTTGATCAGATGCACCCAGACAAGGTCCCAGATTCATCCCACCTGACTTCAGATATTAACTAAAGTATTCAAAACAAGGAAGTAGCCTTCCTAAGTCTCCAAAAGAGAAAAACATCTCCAAGTAATGTATCTTTGCTGGACCGAGTGCTCCCTGGAGGTACCTCCTTTCTTTCTCCTGTAGCTACAGAAGCGTGTAAAGTGATTACAAAGCTAATTTAGGAACCTCCTGAAAGTACATGCAATTAATTCAAACCTAAGTGATTTAGTCTAAGCCCTATAAGAAGTTAAACTGTGGTTTCCCCAGCCACCACTTTCACTGAAGAGCTGTGTGTCCACACTGCTCAGCGGTTTTACCATGGTAAACACACCAAGCAAACACATTAAAAGCAGCTAGACTACAACATAGCGATAGGCAACATTTACAATTCCTTCACAGGAATCCCACCCTAGCTTACAAGTAAAAGCTGCATCCTTCATATGCTAACAAGATGTCAAACATCAAGGTTTCACTAGAGCTGCTTACAAAGCAGAGCTCACCTGTGTGTCACATAAAGGAAGGCACGCTGCTGCTACCAGGAGGAACAGAACGCTGCAGAGGGAAAAAAAAAAAAAAAAAAAAAAAAAAGAAAGACCAAAAGCTTGTCACCTGGATTTGTACTCTCAGCAAAGTATAGGCAATTCCACTTATTTTTAACTGACATTTCATTTGTTTAATTTTTATTCCATATTTAAAAATTAATTTCTGCCACCAAAATTTAAGTTTTACATCATGCATTCTGCATAACTCATACATGGCAAAGCGGTATGAGAAGAGAAGCAGCTCAAAACATCTCAGCAGTGATGAAAACAAGTTTTTGGTAGGGAATATTATTCCTCACTTGCCATCTGGCTTCCCTACGCCACTTCAGAAAGCCAAAATCAACAAATTTCTGGCTGTGAATAGCTACCAAAAAGTTCTTCCACTGTGGTGAATTGCCTATTACAACAATTCCAGCAGAGGTAACTCCGTTAAAAGTGATGGTGTAACTCCAGAACACAGAGCAAAGTGGAAGTGTGTGGTATTACACTAGAAATGCCTTAAGGACAGCACAAGTCCTTCCCTAGTCCACCAACTTGGATTAAATAAATTTTTAACCTGTGGCTGAGTCAGTATTTCTACAGGCTACACTGAATACACTGATGCGGAATTTCTGTGGACTGTCACTGTTAATAATAATAAACATTTGCTCTTGCAGCTTACTTTTCTGCTCTCTAGGGAGTAGGAAAAGGCAGAATGGAGATGATAAAAACCCTGGTATCCTTGACAACAATCCAGTGGTGAAAACAAGGCCACAGTAAATCAGATAATGGAAACAACAGGGAGAGATTAGGAAGATGGTGCCCCTAGGTACACTAAATAATAACCTAACATTTTCCACTTTAAGTACAGCTAAAAGATTACAGAATGTGGAGGACAGCAAATATACATTCTTCAAGGGGATGGGGGGAGGGGGGGGGCAGGAGAATGAAACTTTAAATACACTACTGGCTGACTTCTGTTTGTCCCTTTCTGTCTCCTCTTTGAAGCCTAAACTAGGTCCAATGAGGGTTGGTAGGTTGTGTAGCTTAATATGGATGATTTTCACAGACTGGATATCACTCGCCTTTTCTTTCTCAGGAAAAGTATTTTTAGCCATTTTCTATCACATTAATTATCTTTCTCTTGCTGTTTCAGATTACCCACTGGAACTTCAAACCTGGTTTCCATCTGCTTTCCAAAAACATTCTTACAAGCACTGCTTTGTTATTCAGGAAGACTGGCCTTCTAGCTTTTTTTATTTTCATAAGGAAAAAAAAAAGTATCTATTTAAGCGACTGTAAAAAAAAAAAGAAAATACATTTAAAAAATGTTTAATTATGCCTATGTTGCAATGTAGGCTCACCACCCATGGGAATGTGCCTTACATTCTTCATTGTTTTGGTGTGCCATTATCTGAAGCAAATGCAGAAGCTGGAGCCAAAACAAGTCTGAATCTGAATCTGAGCAGTTTTAAAAGCTTACCTACAGACTTTCAGATGAGAGGTCTGCTGTAAAAAAGAAAGTAAGATTAAAAAATTTAAATTTAAAAATAAAAATGGTGAAATAGTGCTTTCTCCTTCCAAAACCAGGAAAGTGATGACAGCTGATCTAACCGCACTAAACACATTGAAAAATCCAACGAGCAACATTCAACAGCCCCATTACATTCGAGCAGTGCTTCGCACATTTAATTTGAAAAAAAGTACCAGGATTACAGATTAGCCTAGTTCAACCTGATTTATATTTTCAGATTACTTACCAGCAAGTAAGCCAAAAACCAGACATGAACTTTATACCAACTTGAACTATACCAGAACTGGGTATTGTACGTACTCAAATATTGAGCATCCTTAATTAATAAGGTACTACCCCAACCAAATCAGTCTTGGTCTGAACTCATGAGAGTTTCCTGATCCTTTGGTGCAAAATTATTCCCCAGAAGCTTCCCAGAAAGACCTGTGTTTGCATTATCCTTGTCCATAGTGTTGGCTTTTTTTAAAGAGAGGAATCAAGCACTTGAAGCTAAAAGGAAAATATGAAACGCTTTGACAGGGACACTAATCAGAGGACAATGCCACAGGGACATGCCACGGTACACACTGCTATGTCACTTAGGCATAACCTCAGTGACCTCTTCAATTTTATTAGGAGTAGCAAACATGGGGCCATTTATTTGTCTTCTATATACACAACAGATGTAATGAATGGAAGATCCCTTCCAGGGCAACCCAGAGGCCACTGTAGAAACAACTTTGTGATGAATGATTTCCCAGTGTTACCTCACACAGCAACTCTTTGGTCAATTAGAAAAGCATTTCACAGCCTAAAAAGAAGGATCCCCAATGCAGTTTGTGAGAAACAAACCCAGCTCTTACTAAAAGGCACAGAAATTATTCTCCCAGCTTCAACTGGTCTTGGGATAGATTCTCAAGCATTCAAAACAAATCAAAAAATGCGCTGTTCTTCCTGCATTTCATGTGGAGATGTGATTTATCTATAATTACACAATACTCTAAATATATTACACTGGTTAGATCTAAGGACCCAGTCCTCCTCCCTCGCAGCTCAAACAATGAGATTCTTACGTGAGGCATGAGAGAGAAGGGATATTAACTTTTAAAAGGAAAAAAACAAGCAGGATCAAGACAGTCTCAAAAATGCGATCACACTGGTGATACACATTGGCAGTGTTTCATCAACTAAAGGGGAAAAGAAAACATCAATATAGATACTTGCCAACAGCAAAGCTCTCTGGGTGTCATTAATGACTAGCTATCACAGCAAGACTAGAAAAGCACATGGCACTAATGCCCATATTAAAAGAAACCAGGTGTCTTGTAACAGGGCAGTTTATATCACAGGAGGTACCTTGAATGTATCTATTAATAGATCAATTACCTCTTTCTGCACAAACTTCTGGAACCCACAGGTTATAACTTCTGCCGCGTTGTGCACGGTGAGGAACACCGGGATTGGCTGCCGTTGGGAGAGAACAAAAATGTCCAAATCAACCCGGAAAAGTCACACACATAGGAAAGGGCACTCCTTTTAGGGACAGCTGTCCCACATGTTTGTGGTTTTGTGTTTCGTTTTGTTTTTTAAGCTGTAAACCTATGCCACATCTCCTAAAAGGGACTTAGACCTATTCCAGTCACTATTACACGGCACAGGCATCTTTAAATGCTGACCCTGCTTGCTTCTTCTCCCACTTTTGAGTGCTCAGTTGGTTTGTTTGTACACAGTTACCTCAGTAAGATTTGCTCCAGGTTTCTGCCTCTAGTTTTGCCTCTGTTCAAATATCTGCAGCCTCCACAGTAGACAGTTCTCATTAGTCTTCCCATCTCTGTCTACTGGTACTATGAATGCAGTGTGACTCCTAGCAACAGAATTACGGGCAAGATAATTTTAGGTGATTGCTTTCAATTACTGCTAGGAAGAGCTGCCTGATATTAGGGTAGATTTGTAATAGTTCATACACAAGCGATGTTGAAATCATACCCACTGAGGTATCTGGACACCATCCCAACATGAAATCATTAAGAAACAAACCTCAATGATAAAAATAATTAATCAAACACCCATTGCCCGAGGCAAACCCAACCAGAATTAGTGGTTCATAATACTTCCTCCAAATCAGATCCATGGTGTCTCAGACAGTTGAAACAGAGGCAATTCTCTGCCTCGATTAAGATAATCTAAGGACTAAGGCAGTTGCAGGAAGCAGTATTTCCCCACTTGTGTAGAGTATTTAAATCACATGAGTAGAGAATGAGTTAATTTCTCAGTGATGTCCATGCCTTTAAAGTATCAGGTGATATAGCAGCAAATATCTCTTAAATTTGACTTTGCACTCAGAAATCTGTGTTTTCTGGATTTTTTTTTCCTTCCCATAAAGCCAGATAAGCATCGCTAGTTAAACATTTTAAGTCATAATGACAACTGGGGTGGATCCATAAGCACAGCAGTTACACCAAGATAACTTTTAACACCTCTAAATTAGCAAGGAATGAAAACCACTCAAACACAACTGTCATGAATTTGTCAGCTCCAGCTTCACTGGTTCTGAAAACCAATTCTCAACCCTGTTGCTGGACAACTGAACATAAAACCAGACGTATCTGACATAAGCATCCTGAGCCTGACACAATAATAGGAAATACAAGAAATAGCCATACACAAGGAAAGCTGACAGCAGAATTTATGTTCTTCCTTTTGTGAAGCCGATTTGTGGGGATTTTTTTTCCTCCCTCCCTGCTTTTGGCTCTTCCAAATATGTTTTGGAGCCAACAATGGCTCCAGTTTGCCTAGCCCGGTTAACCTTCTCCATATGTCTATTGCCTTTGATGTATTTCCTAAATTTGTGAGTGGGTTTAATGCTTACAAAAAGAAAGGTTTACTGGTTGGGCAAGCAGGGTGAATAGACTCTGTACAAACCTCCCCTCACAGCTCTGCATACTTTTGTTAATGCATCACAGTCCAGAGCTAAGAGTCCTCCTCCAGCTCCAGCCCTGAACTCCTGGGCAGGGGAGACTGCCAGCACCTCTAATGAGGGGTACAAACTGAGATTAAGACTGTAGCTCTGCCAGTATACAGGAGTGTTTGAAAGTGGGTCTCCTTGGATTTGATCCAAAAAGTGCACATTATTTCTGCTTTAGGAATAAACCCACTTGATTTGAGGTGAGCCAACTCAGGTATGCGTTCGGGAGTGTCCATTTTCCTTCTGCCTGTGCCATAGAATTGTTGTGCACAAAGTTACTGTCAGAAAAGCTTCTATGTAGCACTGAATTTAGCCCCAGCACAGGGCACTACATAATAACTATGGCCTAAGCCTACTTGCCCTTTCCTCCTAAAATGGCCACAGAATTAGGCCTCTAAATCCTTACTGACATACAACAAAAAGCCATGCACCTCAAGAAAGATTTGGGATACAAATCAAAACCATTCACAGCCACTCTGCCACTCCAATGCACCTCACTCTTGAAGGACCAGAGCAGGGACAGGAGGGAAACAAGGTAATTTACCAGATGACAAGGAAGTAAGAAGAAATAGCAGAGAGGATGTGATTCATTCCTTCACCTCCCAGGTGAGCAGGCAGAAAAGATGATGCTGCCAAGGCTTTATTGTTGTTTCCAGGCAGGGCTCTCCTTAGGGATCTTTGCTGAGTTTACACCAAAGAAGCCCAATTGGAACTTGCTTTGACAAGGAACCAAGAGGAATTAAATGCAATCACCCTGAGACAGAGCTAATCTGAAGGCACGGGGCTTCTGAGCACATGACTGTGCTTTCCAAAGATCACTTGAGTCCAAGATGAAGCCCCCAACCTTGTTTGTGAGGACAGAGATATTCTGCCCTTTTCTGCCCTACCTCTCCACTGGGATGTTGAAGAGATCACTACAAGCAGAACCTTGTAAAAAAATCTCTTTTGATCCTCCCTGTGGCTTAGGGGCTGGCAGGAGCAAGCTGGCTCTGGACTTAGATTAAGATGCATTGACAGAATGCAGAAGGGAACTAGTGCAGAATCTGGCCTTGCAGATGGCATAACAGCAGTAAAACACTGAGTTTTAAGAATTCACATCACAAATTCTCTTTTTTTTTTTTTTAGGAAAGACTGTATCACTTAAGTAAAAAGCATTCAACTTTAATGAAAGCAGATTTGATATCCTCTAAACATTTGGTAGGTTATTGTGATTCAAATAGATCATAAAACTGATTAATCTAACACTTGCCATAATCTCTTTCCAACTTTCAATTTAGTTTTTCAAATCCAATGGTCTCCATCCTTTTTCTGGAAGGATTTCCCACAGATTCCACAGCCCCACTCCCCCTTTTGCAAAGTTACAGCTAGTAACTTCTTCAGCTTCTTCCCTGCTTGCACAATTCAGACCACAGAGGATCTGTTCTGCAAAACACTGAGTACTCTGGAGAGATGCTGAGTGCTTTGGACTGTCACAGATGTACTTTTTCATACTGCTCTACACTTTGTAGGATTGGACCACTGCTCTAGCACCGTTAACAGTGTATGTATTATTTAAACCCTCTTCCCTTCTTTCCCCCCAACCCAGGGACAGCATTAAATATCTGTTATTAAGGTAACGTGCTTTGCTTATAAAGTAGAGGTAATAAAGAACTGGTTTCTATTTGTGCATTGCTTACCAATCTAGACAGTGCCCTAGAGCCAGCATAAATAATGCCCACAAAAAGTACTGAAGCAGGAAGCCACGACAAGATTTCAGACCTGTGGAAACAATTAAAATACCATTACTTTACCATATTCTGTTTACATGCAGTCAGCAACAGTTGCTTGCAAGGAATATAATAATATGTACATATGCACATGAATTTCAAAGATGTCCATATTAAATTGATTGTCTGATTGTTCAGTATTCCACCCATTTACTAAAGAAGTCTGAGATAAAAATTAATCACTTCACTTAATCCCAGATAGGAACTACCTGTAGATATATCTTCTTTCTTTTAGTCTTTCCCTGGCTCCTCTCTCTCTAAAATTGTTTGCAATTACAATTGCAATTCACAGAAATTACTCCTATTGGTTTTAAGGTAATTTCAACTAATTTCCTTGATGTGCTTTAAAAGGAAGAAAAACTGACAAATGAAGGCATAAAATGGTACACTTGCACAGACAGCACACATTTTCACTATGTACAAATACACTTGCCCACCCACACATTCATTTCTCAGCCAGATTTACAAAGACATTCTTCCTAAAGATCAGATTGTCTCTGTGGGAGCCTATCTCTTGAGATTTCCTAATGATACTCCTTTGACTAAGCCAAACTCCCAGAGGCAGTTTGACAGCTAATGGAGGAATGAAGTCATCAGATTGATCTGATTATTTTTTTTTTAGCCACGATTATTGCAGTAGGGTCAGGTTTCAGTTCTGGAAGAGGGCTTCAGAATTTGCATTTTTCCTTTTTTGACCTTGGTACTTAAAGGGAAAAAGGGATGACGTAGGTGGTAAATTTCAGAGGAAATAATGTAAGATTTTGAGCAAGGGAAGAACGGACTAGCAGTGATCTACAGGCCTGATCCAAAGGCTTCCCAGGACTGAAGATGCTGCTACCCCCGTTTGCTCTTCCCAAGCTTTGAAATAAAGTCAAGAAAAGGTCAGCGAATAATGCTGGTTCTCAAAACAAAACCAAACTGCTTGTAGTTCCTTAATTTGAATTACACTTCCAACTAGCATGTCAGACTTCAAATGTAATTATATGTATCTCTACACTACCACATTTCATGGAAGAGAAGAAAAATAGATCACTAAGCGATGAAATCAGAACACTCCGAATGAAAATAAAACATGTGTAAATATTTGCTCTGGGTTTTGGGGTAGTCACCAGCATTTTTTATAAAACACTGTTCCTTTTAAGGTTATTGACTTCAACTGGAATTTCATCAAGACCAGGATCTAAAACTGTCATGCCTTATTACCAATGAGTTCACATCAGACACCAACAAAAATACCCCCATCCTATTGGAACTGCAACAAATGGAAGAAAGGAAGAGTGAAGAAAAGAAAGGAGGGTTGGGAAGATGAAAGGGACACATAATGAAAACTGAATTTTCATTTAAAACATAAAAACAATCACTCTTTCATGTTCTGCACCACTAAATTCTAGGAATCCCAAATATATCTTCATCTCCAATGCAACACTGAGAAGTGTAATGGAAAAGGACTTCAGATGCTTTTTCCATGATGTAAGGGTAGAATTTTATGCTGCCGAGTGGGAATTTCAGGACTGAAAAAGAAAGAATGCATGGATGTTTGATGTAACATGTCAGCAGCAACAATCTGTCTGATATGTAAACCAATTAGTAGCTTCTTATGTTGGCAATAAAGCGATGTACATGCAAAACAGGAAAGCTCAGTGCCATAAAAGAACTGATGAGTTTGTGGTTGTAGGGCTAGATCCAAAGTCCAGTAAAGTCAACAGGTAGGTTCCCCTAAACCACACTTTGGAGCTTTGATTTAAGCATGACTCTGAGCTGCTGCTTAGCTGTGGGGATAATTCAGCACTATGAGAAATGCCAGAACACACAGGACTTATGCGACTACAAGGGTTAGGCAGGAGCTGGGTGGCATATTGCAGCACTGGAAGCACTATGCAGATGCTACACATATTCCTCTGTGCTCCCCAGAGCCCTTGTTTTGGATACAAGTTTTGCAGACAGTCACCACGCAACAATGACAGTGACAGAGTCCATTACAGCTGGAGGTACTGGGGGAAGCAGATGAAAAGCAGAATATCCACAAAATCTAAGAGAAATCACTCTGAGTAATGTGTTTTTATTTTGTCTTTATTGTGAAGTTGGGATTCCAGACTTTAGACAAAGGGTGATGAACTATGTGTAGTAAAATAATTCTGCTGAGACACTTTGGGATAACCCAAGCTGGCTCAGAAAGCATATGAGATCAGTCCACATGACAGAAATACTGAGACTTTGCAGAAATAAGCAAATGGGTGGCAGTTCATTATTTGAAGCATGACAAGACTGGGGACTCGATATGGTATTCTTAAGTATCCTACACATACACAAAAGAAACAAGCCAACAGATAGATTTAGAGACCAATATTCTATAAGAGTGTAGAAATGTTCTTATCCCAGTGGTAGGGTGAAGAAAAAACATCTTTGGAGAGGGAAGGACCTTGAGAGGAAGTGGTAGACAGAAGCTTTGACACATTATGTTTGTTTGTTGGGGAAGTTTTTGTTCGGTTAGTTTTTTGGGGACGTTGGGTGGTGTGGATTTTTTGTTGGTTTTTTTTTTGTTTGTTTCTTTTTAATACAGGAGATATATGCTACAAGCCCAGTTCAGCAAAGCATTAAAGCATGTGCCTAATTCTTCTGAAGAAACACAGGTTTAAACTCATGCTTAAGTAGTTGGCTGAATTATAGCCAAAACACGTCAATTAATTCTGGTAATTTCATTCGGTCTATTCTTCAACAGGCATTCTGTGTTAGCTAAGACGTTCCTCAAGATTTATTTTAAAAACTTTTCCTACAGTGTACTGACATCTAGTGGCCTGAAGCCTCCATCGTCAAAAAACGAACTAATTTTTCACCTAAACTTTTGGAAAAAAACATCCTTTTCAACAGCAGAAACTGGTTCTTGTCCAGTATTTTTTTAATGTCTTCCAAGCTTTTGAGAAATTGAAAGCATATTTTCCAAGCTGGGAAAAAATATTCAACTTCTTTCATATTTAAAGCAAAAGTAATCGTCTAGTGATGAAAAGTTGAACTAAAAAGGATGTGACTGACAGCTGTAATTCCTTTAGACTATTCTGTGAAGACAAAATCTGCATAAACAATATACATTTGATAATAACCTATATATCAGTAACTGCCACTACAGCAAGGTTTGGACCCTAATCTTGTATCTACCAATATCACTGGCAGCTTTTGCACCAATATCCTCGTTTTATCTACACTGCAGATGAAAGACAGGAAGTTAAATTCTGTTTCCATTTACAACTTCACTTCAGTTTCAGTGGTAATGTAGTCACTTGCATGGACATGAAAACAGAACATTGCCTGGTTGTTCTGACATACATGCAGGATTTCATTCCAAACGAGGAGATTCAGTTTTGCAAGCCAGCCAAACAGAAAATTCATCTGTTGTCACTTGCTAATACAGAATCACTGAAAAAAGTTACATAGCATGGAACTCTGGCAGTCACATACTCCAATCCCCCCAAGCTCCAGAGTGAAGTCACATTACTCAGGTCATTGTCCAGTCAAGTTTTTAGTATCTCCAGAGTGGAGATGCAACAATTGCTGTGGGCATACACCTCCTAAATTATACCATTCTGCAAAATACAGATATGCCACATTCCATACTGCAGAATGGATCCACCTGAGCAGAGTATAGTCTGCCAGACAACTCTTCCTGAGTTGCTGTCACACTCAGCTCAAGCAGATGATCTTTGTCTACAGAGCATCTTTTTATTTGGAGCTTGATTATTATATCAATCCTGTACTGCAACGGCTGCTCTTGCTGTGCAGTTATAAATGCTAGCGTTAGGCAAGGGTGAATGATTCCCATTTATGGGACACAGGTCTTACAGAAAAAGGAAGATCACATTTGTGGACTTCACTGCACTGACATTTTGGGAAAGGGTGCGTCAGTGTTGTTAACTAACATTATCAAGGTTTCTCTTATAATACAGTAACATAATCTAAGGAAAAGATGTGGATAGATAGTTGGATTAAGTTATCCTTACAGTTTTCACTAACAGCTATGCTTTTTTGATTGTCTTATCAAGGTTAAATTGAATCCACTTTATATTAGTATACAGTTAAAAGTGCGTGTCATTGAACATTGATTAGACTACAACGTAAGATCTCTCCCACACTTGTGAAGCAGAAAACACACACACACAGACTTATATTTTAGCAAGTTAGTAACTTCCACAACCAACTTAACTACATCATAAGCCACCTACAGAAAACAAGTATTTAGCAAATACTGAAAACCCTACAGTACCTTGAACACAAGTTTATCTCCACCCAGCCCAACTTCCAGGAGATGTGAAGCAGAAGCCCACCCACTAACGTCTGCCACCTGAAATAGAAGCAAAACAGCTTGTTTGTTCTTGTTAACCACGTGGAATATAACCTTAGAATCCACAGAATTTCTCACAGCACACCCATGACTCTAGTTATCTATTTCTCTAGATTACCAGGGATGCCACTATTCCCCTTTGAATCTCTCATTTTTGTGGGCCTTCACTTTTTCCAAATTTTCTAATATTCTGATGTTTCCACTCCCATTTTAAATGTTTTATAAATTACCATCAACTACAATTACCTTAGTCATCCTACCAAAAACCCCATTTTATCATCTCTCCCCACACAAGGCTTAATAATAACAATAATAATAGTGATGTTACAGCCACGATGACCTGAAAATCAAGCAAGACAAGGTTTGTGACAAGAGATTACTATCTTTTCATACATAAACTGTTACTGTTTTAACAAATAAACATTATTTCAGAATTCAAAGACTCACTTCAGCTGAAGTAATAAGCCCCAAGGATGACGTGTGTAGTCCTCACAGTTTCAAACATTAGCTCTAGGACTTCCCATGGTTCTTCATGCTGGGCTTAGATTAAAAACTCCCTTGAACTCAGACTGCTCACACACACACACACATTTTGCGTAGCAGGCACCACGTGAAGTGTCATCAACAATAACATCATTATGCTGCATGAGCCTCTGATTCAGAGACTCTAGAGAAAACATCTTTACAGCCAGATAACCCTGCATATAAACCACAATACTGCAGTTTTCTCATTGAAAAGGTATGTAACCATTACATACATTCTGCATTGACTTACCTTACCTTAAAGGTGTTCCTTAGTCTATTATGGAGCTAGTATGTGAGGCCTTAGAAATGCTTGAGGATAACTTAAAATCAGTAGTGATGCACACTGATATTTTTTAAGCTTTTAAGTAAGTTATTAGCTTCCTTCTTCCTTAAGCTAGTGGTTTTCAGAGAGGTATTTCATGTTTCTTGGGTGAAAATCCTTAAACAACTACCATAGTTCAGACAGAGATACTGTATTGCAGTGTTAAATCACATTAACATCTGTAACAGGTATAGCAGTGGTTTTATTATTCCCATTCATTGCAATGCATTTAACCAGCTATTTAAAATCTCTCTCACACATATGCAGAATAAATAAATATTCAGTCTATGCAGTATTACATACAGTCGGACAGTGTCAGAGAAGAGCAAGCTCATTGATTCAATGCTACTATCACAGCTCACTTCACCTTTTTTTAAATGAGGAGATATGAGAGCTTAAAGATAGCCCTGATGTTTGCTGCAGGCTTGACCGTGCTCTACTCCAAGCAACTGATTAATTCCCACAAGTTTATTGTGAAGAATTTCCTCTTGTCTCAGTTTTAAGGTCAGAAGTTAATAACACTTTCAGATGCTTACCACTATGCAACATAGTCTTAGATTGTATAGGGAACAAAAATAATGACAACAAACAATAACAGCATGAACTGAGAATAACATTCTTTTCCTCCTTTGCTCATCTGTCATAGCTCTAAATGAAAGTGTACCTGAGCCACTTAATTTTTAAGGAAAGGTCACTTTTAAAAGCCAGAACTTTTGGAAAAATATTAAGATGCTGAGATGCATTTCCAAATAACAGAAAAAGGAAGTGAGTGTGGTAACACAGATACCATAAGGCTTGCCACTGCAATATGGTTTTTACTATTGATTTACCACATATTTTACATACCCTGCTCAAAACCCTTTCCCAAATGATAAAAGGCTTGTCCAAGAGAGACTCCATGTGTGTCAAAACCGAAGAAAGCATATTTAACAAAGCTGAGTACACTCAAAGAAAATGGAGATTCCCAAGGCGATTATTCCTAGAGTTGACTGCATTCCTGGGGCTGCAAGTCAGGCAAAAATATAAGCCATGCCAAGCAGCAGTAAAGGAATTCAAGATATCCAGTGTCTGCAGATTTTACCATTATCTCAACAGAAGAAATGGGGGAAGTCTTGACTCTTAAGTGGTCAGATTTTCACTAAACATCTCACAAATTATTAAAGGCATTAATGGTATATATGGATACTTGACAAAACATTATATTTCTCATGATAAACATTAAGATATGACAGTGACTTCTGATTCAGAGTCACAACAAAGGCTAAGCATGAAAATAAACAACATGGTATTTGTGTATGCCTAAAGATGGGTTTAAGGTCGGTTTTCATTAGCACAGTAAAAGACTACACCACATCTGTACTTCACCCATGAGTGCCATCTCCAAAGAATACAGGCTGTGCTATAATTGCTACTTTCCATGCTGAAGCATAAGACTTTCAAAAAAATGAGAAATGACGGAGTCTATATCTTAATTACATCACCACCATGATGTTTAAAAATTAACCAAGACACATTAATGAATGTTTTACTAAGGCTTCATCAAGTAAGCCCTCTAGACAGCAAAAGCCAGTAATAGCAAGAGGTATTAAAGTTTGCTTCAGCATGGAACAGCAAGACATTTACTCATTAAAGTAATTTTTTAAACAACTGTATCCTTAAAACAATACTTACCCTTGAAAAAGGGTAGGGTAGGTAAATTTCAGGACAGACAGGACATACTGGAAAACAAATAACAAATTAATGGACATCAAACACCTACAGCTTATAACATTAACAAACAATCACAAGAGCAACGAAACACACACACAAAAAAGTTTCTACCAAAATAAAGAAAAAGAAATTCAGTAATTTCTCTTCCCATGCCAGAACTACTGGATGCTGCCCCAGTCACTGTGGAAGGTAGCAGACACTAAAGTACACGGTATGGAGTGGACACACCGAACGATGGAGAGGCGGCTACCTCCTGAATTGCTCTCTCACTTTCTGAGCACACTCCATGCATCACACTGAATGGGAGAAGGATTAACAGGAAGAAAAAAAAAAAAAAGACACAAGCCCTTGTCAATTAAAATCATATCATACTACAGAGGCAACGACATAGGCAACTTTTGGCAGAATCAAGACCAATAATCTTAACACCATTGTCTCCACATAACTAATCTATCTTACAGACCTAACATTCTGTTTACACACCATTTTGTGTGAAATATTAAGCGGTCCAGAAAGCCCTTTGGAGGTGTAATATGGGGTGGGGCAAAGCCTCTGTGTCATGGCTTTAGCATGCTTTGTCAGGGTCTGTGCGTATGGATGCTAGTGTCTTTCCACACTGTATACGTATATATGCAAGTATGAGGCACAAATACATATGCCTTTCAATATGTTTATCAGGACCTAACAAGTTCCTGTAATGAAGTTCATAAATACTGTCACTGCAAAGGAAAAGAATGACTGAAGCTTCCTCAGAGGAGAGGAAAGGTACCTGCCATTCCTTCCAGGAGCCAGCAGAAGCTGTCAATGGTAGAAGGAGAAGCTGAAAGCTTTCAACATAGAGGAAACTGTGCTGAGCACTTTGCAAGGTGCAGGTTTTAGATGTGAGGGATGTTGCTAAGAAGCTGGCATCAATATACAGTGACAAGGCAGGTGGATTCACAACAGGTCATATCACACACACACCTGTCAGAACTGCCATGTGGGTTTTAAATGAGGATGATATACCTGCTCATGTCTATAGCCCCACTTGCATTTACATACCACCTGTAACAACTGAAAGGTCTGTATTCTGGGTATTTTTAACTTTACTACAGTAAAAACCTCGACTCAGGTTTGCAAATGGAGGCCCTATGTCAAAGTCCTTCCAACATCTTCTCAAGTACAGTTACGTCAAGTTACCTTTTGCAATGCACAGAATCACAGAATCATTTATGTTGGAAAAGACCATTAAGATCATCAAGTTCAACAATTAACCCAGGTCTGCCAAGTCCATCACTGAACTATGGCCCTAATCACCACATCTACGCGTTTTTTTAAACACCTCCAGGCATGGGCACTCCACCACCTCCCTGAGCAGCTTGTTTCAATGATTGGCCACCCTTTCAGTGAAGAAATCTTTCCTAATATCCAACCTAAACCTCCCCTGGTGCAACGTGAGTCTGTTTCCTCTTGTTCTGTTGCTTGTTGCCTGGGGGAAGAGACTGACCCGCACCTGCCCACAGCCTCCTGTCAGGGAGTTGTAGAGAGCAATAAAGTCCCCCCTAAGTCTCCTCGTCCCCAGGCTGAACAACCCCAGTTCCCTCAGCCGCTCCTTGTAAGACTTGTGCTCCAGACCCTTCACCAGACCCGTTGCCCGTCTCTGGACACGCTCCAGCACCTCTATGCCTTCCTTGTAGTGAGGGGCCCAAAACCGAACCCAGCATTCGAGGTGCGGCATAACCAATGCCAAGCACAGGGGGACAATCACCCTTGTCCTGCTGGCCACACTGTCTCTAATACAAGCCAGGACACTGATGGCCACCTTGGCCCCCTGGGCACACTGCTGGCTCATGTCCAGCTGGCTGTTGACCAGCACCCCCAGGCCCTTTCCCACCAGGCGCTTCCCAGCCGCTCTGCCCCAGCCTGTAGCGCTGCGTGGGGCTGGTGTGACCCAGGGGCAGGGCCCGGCACTGGGCCTGGCTGCACCTCAAACAGTTGGCCTTGTCCCATCGGTCCAGCCTGTCCAGATCCCTCTGCAGAGCCTGCCTGCCCTCCGGCAGGTCAACCCTCCCCCACAACTTGGTGTCACCTGCAAACTTACTGAGGGGGCACTCGATCCCCTTGTCCGGATCATCAATAAAGATACTAAACAGCACTGGCCCCAGCACTGAGCCCTGGGGAACACCACTTGTGACCAGTCCCCGGCTGGATGTGACTCCATTCACCACCAGCTGGGCTCGGCCAGCCAGCCAGCTTTTAACCCAGCACAGAGTACGCCTGCCCTAGCCATGGGCACCCAGTTTCTCCAGGAGGATGCTGTGGGAGATGGTGTCAAGGGCTTTACTAAGGTCCAGGGAGACACATCCACGGCCTTTCCCTCATCCGCTAGGTGGGTCATCTTGTCATAGAAGGAGATCAGGTTCATCAAGCAGGACCTGCCTTTCATAACCCCACGCTGGCTGGGCCTGATCGCCCGGGTGTCCTGACATGCCACGTGATGGTGTTCAGGATGACCTGCTCCATAACCTGCCCCGGCAGGTCAGGCTGACAGGCCTGTGGTTTCCCAGATCCTCCTTCCTGCCCTTCTTGTAGCCGGGCATCACACTGGCTGACCTCCAGCCTTCTGGGACCTCCCAGTTTGCCGGAACTGTTGATAAATGATGGAGAGCAGCTTGGCGAGCTCCTCTGCCAGCTCCCCAGTACCCCGGGGTGGATCCCACCCGGCGCCATAGACTTGCGCGTGTCCAAGTGGAGCAGCCGGTCACTGACCGTTTCCTCCCGGACTGTGGGGACTTTGTTCTGCTCCTTGTCCCTGCCTTCCAGCCCAGGGGGCCGAGCAGCCAGAGGGAAGCTGGTCTTGCTATTACAGACTGAGGCAAAGAAAGCACCGAGTACCTCAGCCTTTCCCTCAGCCTTTGTGGCCATGTTCCCCCCCTGCATGCAATAAAGGATGCAGATTGTCCTTGGCCCTCCTTTTGTTTCTAATGTATTTGTAAAAACATTTTTTGTTACCTTTTGCAGCCGTGGCCAGCCTGAGTTCCGGCTGGGCTTTCTCCTTTCTAATTTTCTCCCTGCGTAGCCCTGAGACATCCTTATAGTCCTCCTGCGTTGCCTGCCCCTTCTTCCAAAGGTGGCGAACTCTCCTTTGTTCCCTGAGCTCCAGCTGAAGCTCTCTGTTCAGCCAGGCTGGTCTTCTTCCCTGCCAGCTTGTCTTTCAGCACATGGGGACAGCCTGCTCCTGCACCTTTAAGCTTTCCTTCTTGAAGAATGTCCAGCCTTCCTGGACCCCTTGGCCGGCCAGGGCTGCCTCCCAAGGGACTCTGTCAACCAGTCTCCTAAACAGGCCGCAGTCTGCCCTCTGGAAGTCCAAGGCAGTGGGTTCTGCTGACCCCACTCCTTGCTTCTCCGAGAATCAAAAACTCTATCATCTCATGATTGCTATGCCCAAGATGTTTCCTGACCACCACATCACCCACCAGTCCTTCCCTGCCCTGTTTGTAAACAGCAGGTCCAGGGGGGCATCTCCCCTGGCTGGCTCCCTCACCGGCTCTGTCAGGATAATGCATGATGCAATCTGGCAGCTCTCCTAGCCCCTTTCTGTTCAGTCCCTTCACTGCTCCTTGCAGTCTTTCAAATAAATTGTATTATCTCTCCCTACAAACTCTGCTTCATGACTGGACTTCAGTCTATTTCTGGGCATCCTTAATGGCAACTGTACCTTGGAACAGAAACCAATGGCCAACGCTGAGATGGCATTTCATGTTCACCTCCAAAATGCTGCTTTTCTCTAACTCTCCTTCAGGAAATTCATACCCTAATTGCTTCACGAACATCTTTTATTTCAGAAATCTGCACAGAAACACAGACCCACTCTCTGACAAATAGGACAGCAAGGAGTGGTTACTCTATCTCATCCTCCCAGAGAGAAAAAACTACTTCAAACTATGTTTAAACTACAAAATCTTGTTCACAATGTGCCTATCTTCAGCCTGCTTCTCCCTCTGCTTAGGCATTTCAGCAATACCAACAGGCAATTAAGTTGCACAGTGGAAAACAGACTTCTTGTCGTTAATTTTCAGATTAATTAAACTGTCAAGAGTGTCCATGGAAGCTAATACTTGTCTCACCACCACGGTAACACTTTGAATATTTCACATTTTTCCTTTGGATACTCTGTATTATTGTTCCAGTTGACAGATCTTCTTTTGGGATGACTGTGCATTCAGTGGTCGCTAGACACCCAATCATGAAATACATTCAGCATCACCGATGCTTTCAAAGCAGCGTAATTTCTGGCTCTCGAGCTAACGTTTCATTCATTTGAACAACACGATGCCCACCCCTGTACTCTCCTAAGTATGTCAATATGGGCACGTGTGTGTCGTGGGAAGGTACAGGCGGCAGGCACTGAGGAAACCAAGGGGGGCAGACCCAGCTGTACTCGCCGTGTGGAGCGCAGCCCCGGGCGGCGGCGGCGGGCCCCGGGGCTGACATGCCGGGGGGGCTTCACTCGTGGGACAGCCCTCCTCCGGGCTTGCAGGGCAGGGCAAGCAGAGGGCACGGTCCCTCCTCCACGTCCTCCTGGGTCCCCGCTTTTACCTCGCCCCACCAAGCGCAGCCCCCGCTCCCGCCACAGCGGATCACCTACCCAGCGCCCCCGCACTTTCCTCCGCCGCGCCCGGCCCCTCCGAGCCCGGGGCGGCTCCGCGCCCGCCCTCACCTTGTTGGTGAAGCAGGAGGCCAGGTAGAAGAGGCAGAAGGCGAGGCCGCCCGCCGGCCTCTTCAAATACATCTGTCAACGCCCGCTCCGCCGCGAACGCCCCGGTGCGCGGGCCCGGCCGGCGGCGGCCATCGCAGCGACACGTCGCGCCGCGGCCGCTCCAATGGGCACCGCGCTCCCCCGCCGGCCGCCGCCTCCTTAAAGGGCCGTCGCTGCGCCCCGCGGCCGAGCGCGGCCCCGCGGAGAAGGGCGCGGTGCGGGCCGGGGAGGAGCTGGGCGAGAGCCGGCGGCGTGCGCTGGCAGCCCAGGCAGCCAAACGTACCCTGGGCTGCACCAGAAGAAGCGTGGCCAGCGGGTCGAGGGAGGCGGTTCGGCCCCTCTGCCCCGCTCTGGTGAGACCCCACCGCAGCGCTGTTCCAGCTCTGGGGCCTCGGCACTGGAAGGGACAGGGACCTGCTGGGGCGGGTCCGGAGGAGGGACGCAAACATGGTCAGAGGGCTGGAACACCTCTCCTGTGAGGGAAAGCTGGGACAGCTGAGGCTGCTCAGCCTGGAGAAGGGAAGGCTCCGGGGAGACCTTATTGTGGCCTTCCAGTGCCTAAAGGGGGCTTGTAAGGGAGATGGGGGCAGGCTCTTCAGTAGGGCCTGTTGCGATAGCACAAGGGATTATGGTTTGATATGAGGCAGAGATATGAGGGAGTATTTTTTTAAATGATAGTGGTGGAACACTGGAAGAGGTTTCCCAGAGGGGTGGTAGGTGCCCCATCCCTGGAAGCATTCAGGGTCAGGCTGGATGAGGCTCTGATGGAGTTCAACCTGATGGGAGTTGAAGATGTCCCTGCTCGTTGCAGGGGGTTGGACTAGCTGACCTGTAAAGTGCCCTCCAACCTGAACCACTCTGATTCTATGATTCATTGGTGATATGTAAACTATAAATATCCCAGGGAGGTAGAGAAGCAGTGGGAGATGTGCCCTGACTAGTCACCGTCACTGGGTATTCTTTTATTACAGCCTAGGTAAGCCTCTTTCTTCCCAGATCTGATATAAACAAGACAAGGCCCTGTCTCTGCAGTTCTCACCTTGGCTTTGCTTGGGTAATGCAACGTACAGGGCTCTCTGTACCCTATTTTTTAGAGGACAGAGCAAAGCAGCACAGATAAGGAACTGAACATGGCCTACGCTAGGGAGTGAGGGGGGGCACTAACTCATAGACCAGAGGCCAAATCTGGCCCATAAAATGAGCCTGTCTAACCTCTTGTGCTTAGCCTCAAAAGACAAAGTCAGCAGAGCCCAACAGCTGAACAGTCTCTACTGCACCACTGCAAATTCAAGAATTTTGGTCCATCAGATGCAATCCTATCCAGTTTGTAAGGAGGTGGCCCAAAACAGACGTCAGATTTCCAGCACTGAAAGGTTTGTTCCACCCAGGCCTATGGAGATCACTGACATGCCACTGTAACAGATGTGGTAGAGATGGCACGGCAGGTGATACAGCATTTCCCTTTGCAGAGCATGTGTTTATGTAAGCATGTCAAATGTGTATTTTGCAAACAAAGGTATACTTTGTATTGTGCCAAGAATTCAGCCTGTAAAGCTTTAAAAAAGAATACGACAAGTTTACAGACATCTACAAAGACTAATGTAAGCATGTGATAAGAATACCTTTGACTTTTTATTTTAGCAGAGTATCCTTTTAATGCAAAATATTACAGTGGTATTTCTCTTTGTGGTTTTTTTTGCAGTATTTCTTATTGAAAGTGGGAGACTTGAACGAAGACAATATATCTTCCTACAGCAAAATGCACAGACATGTGAATTCTTGCAAGCCACTTACAGTGAGGGATTAAGAATGAAGGTACAAATTTTTGCTGATGTTTATCATGACCAACTTGAATTACATATTAAGTAATTGCTATGTAGCTTTGGAATTATTTTGAGTAATATGAAGGGTAGTTTCTGCTCTATCTAGATTTTTAACTGTGTTTGTTAGGCAATGTGAATGTGTGGCAAATTATTTTGTTTACATGTCGTTTTGTAGATTACTTCTTAATGTAATTCAGTTCAAACCTTGACCCATTCATATAAGAGGTCACGGGATCAAGGCCTGATCAGGTAATATTTAAGAGACTAATACAGAAGACTTATTTCTGATAATGAAAAGCTGAATAAAAAGGCATAGGATTATTAAGTCATTGTTAATGCCTTTTTGAATCAAAAACTACCCAAACCCATTTTCTTAATCAGTGCTTGTACAGCTGTGTTAAAACAATGATTTCTTGGGGCAGCAGGACATTGCTTTGACATTCTGCTCATTTATAAAACTGATAAATTTAGCTAAAGATGATTGAAGGGGCGTGGCAGCAATCTTCACACCCCGAAAGGCAGCTGCAAAAGGAAAGAAATTATTTCTGCCAGGGCTAAGAGGCAGAGAGGATAAGAACCACACTGGTACCACATCACCAGACAAAGCCATACTAGCACTTGGCAGGGCTAGGTTAATGGTCGGACTTGATGTCATCTTAAAGGTCTTTTCCAACCTAAATGATTCTATGATTTTGTAATGCCTCCATGGCACACACCTGTGTCACACCTGCAGGTTGTGTGCTGCAACTTGGGTCTCTCCCTCTTCCGAACAGCCTGCCCTTTAGTTGGGGACTTTCTGCAATAACAAACACTGGAACAGGTTGTTATGGGAGAACGTTAATGTCCGTCATTGCAGGTTGTTAAAGACAAATTAGATGGACTTTGGCCAACTAAGCTGATTCTTGCAGGGCTGAGAGTTGAGAGTGGCTTTTACTGGGCCTGCCCTGGCACCAACGGCTTTGCTAGATGTGTAACAGGGAACTTACTCTGAGCAGGCTGGGGGTGCTGCAGGGGCTGTATGACCCCTGACTGCTTCTCCTGCAGCCAGCCAGCTTCGCTAGGCTAGTTTTCTGGTTGTCACTGGTGGCCGTGATGGCACATTTGTCTATGTTTGCAGATACCTGCTGGTGAGCCAGGCCTGGGGAGGTTTTCAGGCATCACTTCTTTCCTGCTGTGATGCTTGTTTGACCAGACTGGAAACAGTGACTGTGTTGCAGCAAAACACTATCCGGTTGCCCCAGTCCTGCACATGGGGCATTTTAATCACAGTACTATTTCCCAGATAAATGTTACATATAAAACTGAGATGTAACAGCTATCAGATCACACACGAAGGACCTGATTTTGTGTTTACATTATTAATATTAATATTTCCTATTAATAATATACAAAGATTATATATAAACGTGTATATATATTTATACAACATTATTAATATTAATATTTAATATATTGTGGGATCAGGATCAAATTAATTTGCTCGCTTGTGTTCCCCCGCGCCTTCCCTCGGTTCCGCCGTCTATCTTGCGGTGAGCACCGCCCCCGCTGCCATCGCGCTCCACCCGCTGCCGCCGCCTCCACTCGCGGGCCACGCCGAGAGCCTCCAGCCCCCGCCGGTGACCCCACGGCCACCCCGGTGACATCACCGGAAAGGCGGGTGCGGCCCTGTGCCGCCGCCCAATGGGGAGCCTGACGGCAGCTGACGGCAAGGGGCAGCGGGGAGAACCCGGAAGGTTTGGCAGAGGGAGCGTCGCTGCCCGGAGCAGAGCCCCCCCGCTGCTGTTGCTGCGCCGCCGCCCGCCATTGCATGCGCAGATGGACTCGGTCGGAGTCGCCGCCGCTCCCGACGCCGGGCCGGGCCCCGCCTGGCAGAGCAAGGTGAGCGCGGGCAGGGCGGAGGGCGCGGGCGCAGGCCCGCCGGGCCTTAACGGCGGCGGCCGGGCGCTGCTAGGCCCTGGCCCTGGCGCGGGCCGCGGTGTCCGGCACCCCGTGGCCTCCCGCGGCACCTCGACTTGCCGGGGCCGTCCAGTTACGGCCGCCGCGGGCCTGGGTCCCGGGAGGTGGGGGAGGACAAAGGCATGTCGGTGCACGGGCACCGTCTCTGGGCGCCCGTCGCTGACGGCAGGGGGCAGGCACGGCGGTAGCTCCAGCCCGTCTGCCCCTGAGCGGGCTGAGGCCGTCGAGAGCACGCTGTGAAGTGGTGTCAGCAAAACAAGGGTCAGTTATTCCGTGAGGAGTGAGCTGCGTTAAGGCAGGGTATGGCACGGTTTGCTGCTGCCGGCAGTTATCTTGGTGAAGGGAGCTGCTGTTGGACCCTGATAAATGAGTTCCTCCTCTCCAAGCACTGTTGCTGAGCAGGGAATTGGGTCTAAGTGAGTTTAGTTATCAAGGAGGTAGGCAGTGAGTCACAACTTGGTTGGATTTGTCATTTCCCAGCCCCCGCCTCCCCAAGCAAAGTTGTGTGCATGCCTCTGCGTTTTCCAGAGGCTGTTTGTGTTGGCTGCCCTTTTAGGGTTCTAGAAATGGGCGAGCAAGCTGTGCATAAACTATTACTGTTGTGTTATTCCAAGAGAAATTTTACATAGACTGTGTATGCTCGTAAGCAGACTCTCCTGGAAGGCCCTGCCCCTGTCTTCAGAGGGTACTGACAATAACAAGCCAATGCTTTTTTTTCCCCCATTAGTAAGTGAACATCAACATCCTTTCAATCACAGTTCTCCCGATTGAGTTTATGAAACTACTCTTTGAGATATTTTCTGTACTTTAGTTCATCATAATTCCCTAAGTATGGAAGACAAGCTCTTATAAGATTACATGAGCTTATTTTAGAGCCAGTGATAGCTAATTACCCTATTGTGTTGCCACTGAATAAAATGTTTATTTACAGTGTCCATGGGGAGCCCCTAACACAGCATCAATATCCTGTTCCCTTGCTGAGGTAATGAGTGAACAGCTGGCGAAAGAGCTGCAGCTGGAAGAAGAAAATGCTGCTTTTCCTGAAGTGGTTGCGTAAGTTTAAGTCCTGGATTAGTTCACAACTCTCCAGAGTTGTGAAGCCATCCTTCTGTCTCTTGTGTATTTCTTACAGTGTGCTTAATAAATCATGATACAGTAAACGCTTTGCCTAACTCCGCTTCTTCAGGCCTTTTTCAGTGACGATGGTTTCCCCAGTTAAAACTTTTCCTTAGTTTCTCTCCTCTGTCACCCTTCCTTCTTGATATTTTCTTTGCATTGTTTTGAGTGCTCTAAAACAGTCCGTAAGCTGTGTTTTGAGAAATATCAGAAACACTTTTTTTCTTCCTTTTTCAAGACTTTTGTTAACAGTGTACAATGTTCTTTCAAGAACTGTCGGGTGTATCACCTGTATCTTCCTAATACTTGGAAGCTCTAAACATAGACCAAGAGCTTACTAGTTCTAAATTTATACAGATTTTGCCTACAGTCTTTTCTGTGAAGCAGAGCAAAGCAGCACTCTTTGGTTGTTGGGGATTTTCTAAGTTTTTATTAGTTTGTTTATAAACATATTTAAATATATATATATATAGCTACACACATACACTTGTATGCCGCCTTTCGCTTTCATAAAGGGCATCTTAAAAACAGGGCTTATTACAGAATGGAAGGTGAGTAAAAGTTTAGCATTTGCATGGTAAAGAAGTGGCAAAGAGAAATGAAGTCATGCTCTATTAATATTTAGTGTTGTCTGGGAGGGGGGCGAACAGTGTAGATCCACTAGTTTCCATGCAGTTCTGCATGAAATCTTTTCTATGAGTAATGAAATGTTACAAAGAAACATTTCTGTTTAGGTTACTGTATTTAATTTTTTAAGTTTCTGTTTTCATTTTGCATAGTGTTGCTGAAGGACCATTTATTACAGGAGAAAATATTGATACTTCTAGTGACCTAATGCTAGCTCAGATGCTGCAGATGGAATTTGACAGGGAATATGATGCACAGCTTCGGCGTGAAGAGAGGAAGATCAATGGAGATAGCAAAGGTACCCTTATCAGAAGAAGTATTTTTTTGCTTTGGAGATATTCCTGGCACTCTGAGTAGGGTGACAGAGCTGTGAGGAAGTAGCAAACTGCTGATAATCGCGGACATTCTTATTTGTTTTGTTTCTCCAGTCTCTATATCCTTTGAAAATTATCGGAAGGTGCATCCCTATGACAGTGACAGCTCTGAGGATGAGGTTGATTGGCAGGATACCCGTCATGATCCTTATAGAGCAGGTGTGTGGCAGTTCTAAACAATACAGTTTCTTCAGTTAATAGACCTAAGAATATGACATAGTTAAATTAATTGTATTTAACTTAAGGAGACATGCCAGTTGTATGTAAAATCAGGTCACCCAGTTGGGAGGTGTTCTGCAGGAAGCTGGGCGGGTAACTTCAGGATAATGGTTTGGCGGCTGAATCTAGCAAAATAACTATTATAAGTGGAAAGTATTGTGGGATTTCTGTGTCTGTCATCTACATTTGGCTAGGGGCACCTGCACATGATAATTGAATTCCTGTCTTTAACACATCAAAAACATGTCAGACACCCCAGAGAAGATGTAGAAGTCAGTCATAACATAGCAAAAGCTAAGCTGTCACCTTTAGGGTAAGAGAAGACTGCATTAAGATCATAAAATTTGAAGCATTTTATTCTGTTTAATAAATAAAATTGTTACTTTTGTGGCATTATGGAACCTCCATGAGCATTAATTAATGCTTGTTTAGATATAAAGTGACTTATTTTTCTCACTGTTGGCAGATAAACCTACTACTACACCAAGAAAGGGCTTCATAGGAAAAGGAAAAGACATTACTACTAAACATGATGAAGTGGTATGTGGAAGAAAGAACACTGCTCGTATGGAAAATGTAAGTGAAGACTTAGGGAAACTTACTTTGTGTGTAAAACTTGAATGCTGTAATTCAACCAAAGAACTAATGCACGTCCATCTGTGCTACTGTATACAGTGCTGATTATTTTCTTTTTCCTTTTTTTCCATTGGATGAAAGCAATGCAGTGTTTGGATTAGTTATTCAAATTGGCAGTTTGAATTCTGCAGGTTTTTATTTAATAATAATTTGTTCATGACCATGATTCAAGAATCTGCACAGAACTGTTTTGGCAAAACATAACTATCAGCAAGTTTGGTACACAGGCAAATAAAATACCAAGACTGTTTTTGAAAAGCATAGCTATTGTGTAACCTAATTTTTTTTTTTTTAGGTCATTTTGCCTGATGAGCCAAGTAACTTATTGTCAGTCAATTGTTTGACTTGCAGATTTTCAGTCTGTTTATACCTTCTGTTTTCTTTCATGTAAGTGGTGCAACTTCTGCTGATAAGGAAATGCTGCAAGTGCTATTTTTACAGGATGTTAGGTAATCTCATATCAGTTTGGGAAGAACTTCAAGTTCTGTGTTTAGAGCAATATGTTTTTTAACATAGTGACAACAATATACAAAGTAGCTTTCACATAGGTCCTAATTGATCCTAGGTTTTTCCAAATCAGAACGAGAAATTTCTGCTTGTGCCAACTTCTGGTGTCTGCTAGTAGCAATACTTAAAGTTCTGTTACTTCTACTTGTAGTTCGCACCTGAATTCCAAGTTGGGGATGGAATCGGGATGGACTTAAAGTTGTCAAATCAAGTCTTCAATGCCTTAAAGCAACATGCCTATTCTGAGGAGCGTCGTAGTGCAAGGCTCCATGAAAAGAAGGAGCACTCCACTGCTGTATGTTTTTAATAAAATCTCTCTGTATACTTTTCATCTTGTGTAACAACTAACACTGTTTTGGTAATTTTTTGAAAAGTTTCATTTTTAGTAAAACAGTTAAGCAATACCATGTTATCATTGCTGAAGGGGATGGTATCAGCCAGCTCCTACTAGAAAAAGGCTGTCTGTATTTGATCTGCATTACTGTGAGAGCTGTATCAAAATAAGAGCAAGCAGTTGTCATTTTTTTCTCTTTATCTTTCTAAACTTGGCTCTTAATCAGCTACAGTGAATTAACTGTCTAGAAATTATTTATAGAAACCATCCAGAGGACTAGTTCTCTGCAGCTGAACCATGTGGCTCCAAATATCTGTCTTCAAAGCAGGTTTCAGGAAGATGAAATGACCAAGTAAACTCTTAATTTAATAACGTAAGAAGTCAGTTGATAAGCTTTATGGGTGAGTTCAGAGCAGGGCCTCTGGTAATTCTTGCTATGGGCTTCTTTAAATTCGGGTATTTATTGTTACTGATATAAAAGGAGTATAATATTTGGGATATTGTGATTCATGATTTGTAAAGACTTCTTAAAAGCACTGTAGAAAGTGCTCTTGAGCCACAGTCTGTACTTTGTGGAACTGGTAAAATACTGTATGTTCTACACAGCTGATAAGGTACCTGAGAGTATTAAATATCAAGATGATGGTGCTGGAGCACTTCGGCTTTGCTTTATCTGTTCTTTTGGTTTGTTTTGTTTTTTTCCTTCTCTCTGTCAATTGAGAATGCTTTTAATACATTATTCTTTCCACCTAGTTGAACACTTGGGAGATATAAATACTCTAAACTTACTGTAAAGCAAATAATTATTTTAACAAATTGAGTATTGATTTCTTGGCTGTAGGAGAAAGCAGTGGATCCTAAAACGCGTTTACTTCTGTACAAGATGGTCAATGCTGGGATGCTGGAGACCATCACAGGCTGCATCAGCACAGGAAAAGAATCTGTTGTTTTTCATGCATATGGAGGAAAGTAAGTATATTGTTTGTTACTGATGGTAGCTTTAATACCAGAGATGGTTTAAAAAAGCAGAAACTACAACTGTTTGCACTTTTTTCATTCTCGAGGCATACAAAAAAGTTTGTATTTGTGTATATGCAGATAATAATAAAATTTGAAAACCAAATGGTACCAACCATAAACTGAAAAAAAAAAAAAAAAATAATCCACACTTTCCTCCTTGGAGACCATTTAATGAACACTAATATATCCACTATAGCTTTCTGTGGAAAAATATGTACTACTTTTTTATAAAAAGTCCTGAGATTTTGAGGAACTCTTTCCACTGACTTGCCCTAGGCTACAGAGCTATCATGATGATCATAGGCTACCTGAAGATGGTCTTTCCATACAGATAACTGTGTTATCAGCTCCGTGTGTACAGGTCAGCGGAGGTGCTGCTTGTTACTTTTGGGTTACCTTGAGATTAGTGTTGGGGTGCTGTTTGCTTTGCAAGTCATGCAGGAGTCCAGTTTTAAAGATCACCGTGCTGGAAGGGTTGTAGTACGTTAGTAGTGATTGTAGTGCATTTAATTCACTTTCCACTAGTGGTGTTTCAAAAGGAACAAATAAAACCCAAATACAGTTAATCTATTTGGAGATGTTGAGAGAGATGTAAGCTGGGGCGGGAGGGGGGAAAAAAGATGCACTCTTTTTTTGTTGTTTTTTTAAATTGACCTTTGCTTGAGCGATATTCAGGAGTGTTCTTTTGCTCAGTATCATTCAATGGGCAACATCTTTGTGGTGCTTAACAAAACATCGATGCTACCATTATTGTTCTAATGTGAGACCTTTTCCACTTGTAATTTCTTGAAGCAGGTACATCTATTAACGGGCAGGGCTGTTGTTAATATTTTACTTAAATGTCATAGTTAATAAATTGGCAGATGGAACCTATTTGATAAGCAACATACAATGAAAATGCCAAAAGCCAATCATTCATATATAAGCTTAATCATATAATCTTATACTCAACTTTAATTGGTTTCCTAGTTTGATAAGTGAATCGGTTCTTTTATATTAAAAATTGCTGTATTTTGCAATAGTTAAGAACAAAACCACCATGCATTTGCTTGTAAAGATGAGAATAGTTAACTTTGTTATATATTTGACTTTTTCTATGAGAAGTGCATCTGAAGATAAAGTTATACCTCCAGAATGTGCCATCAAAGTGTTTAAAACAACTCTTAATGAATTCAAGAACCGTGACAAATACATTAAGGATGACTACAGATTTAAAGATCGCTTCAGTAAATTGAATCCACGGAAGATTATTCGTATGTGGGCTGAGAAAGAAATGCATAACTTAACAAGGTAAAATAATAAAAAAGTGTAGTTGCCAAATGCCTGTCAGTTTCTTATTCTCTGTTTAAGGAAGATACACTACATCTGGGTAAAAGTTTAAATTGATTTTTAGGCAAACTGGCACGGATTGAATAGCACTCTGGTTTCTTACCATGTAATGAATGGTCAGCATCTTCAGTGATTCAGTGGCAGAATTTACAAACCCATGAAGTTAACACGCTCTAGCTACAAAAGTGATCAGTTTTCAGTGAGTGTTTTTAGATCCACTTACAGCTTTGATCTGAATTTTCCTTTGCGAAATACATATATTTATTCGGTTTTCAGCTCTGACTCTTTGACTCTGGATCAGGTTTCTTACACACAGCTCTCTAAGATTGGAAATGAAAAAGCAGGAACTAGAACCATAGGTGTTTTGGCATTTTTGTTTTGGTTTTCTTAATCAGTATCTATTTTCTGATCCACAGAATGCAAAATGCAGGAATTCCTTGTCCTGAAGTGGTTATCCTTAAGAAACACGTCTTGGTTATGTCTTTTATTGGCCAGGATCAAATCCCAGCTCCTAAACTAAAGGATGTAACACTTAATAGTGAAGATATGAAAAAGGCCTACTATCAGGTTCTTAATGTAAGACAATGCTGATTTCTCCTCCAATTCTTGGTTATATTTTCTTTTAGGCAAAAAACTTGAAGGACAAATCACAATTTATTTACTTTTCAGGATGCTTGCATTGCTTTCAAGATACAGAGTCCAAAGGCTTATTGCTGCTGTTTAATGTGTGACTTAGAATAAATAAAAATTATGCACTAAAAAAAAATTTAAAAAATTTGAATCTTAATCTGAATGGAAAACATGCTGGAATTTGATAACATATTTAGCAGCAGAGGAATTATGAGCAAGTAGTCCTTTTATAGAAGCAGTATGTGGTTTGGAAAATTCTCTGAAGTCTTCAGGGTTTACTGACTACTTAATTTACAATGCTTAAGCACTCTCCAGTGGATAGCCCCCTCTACACCCTCCCGTATAGCAAATCTAGATATCAGAGAATAAATTATAATATAGCATAATGGATACTTTACTTTCCTGTTATCTGCTGTAATTGGTTCAGATGATACATACCTGCGAACTGTCCACTCACTATTACATTATAGATATTAAAAAAAACCCCAACCATCCAAAAATCCAGCTTGATAATATGAATGGTCTGTGTCTCAAATCTTGAGACCAGTAGACCAGTGCAACTGTGTTTCAAGTGTATGTGCATACTAGTTAGGATTAAGTATTTAAAACTGGGAGACTCATTTCCTGTGTGACGGGTGAGAATGACAGGTATATCTAGAGAACATGTTTATCTGTCTCATGCACTTGGACTGGTTGGCAGAGCTGACAGGAGTTTACCAAACTGATTCTTCTGACTTGCCAAAGCTAAGCTCAGTGATAAAAGCTTAGTTTCCTGGCAGTTTTCCAAAATTGTGATGCTCTGTATGGAACTTCATTGAAAAATTTGAAAGAAATGCTGTAAATGGGGTGGGTGACTAGGGAAGGGTGGAGGTTTTTTGGGTGTCGTTTGGTTTTGTGTGTGTTGCATTTTTTTGTTACGGTTGTGCAAATGACAGTTACTTGGGGTGTAGCGTACTTCATTAATTTGTTTCCTTGCAGATGATGCAACAGTTGTATAAGGAGTGCAACCTAGTCCATGCAGATCTGAGTGAATACAACATGCTTTGGCATGATGGGAAGGTGAGCTTACTCTTGGTGTGGGAAGGAAAGGTTTAATCTAATATGAAATGTTAATACCCAGTGAATTGCTATCTCTCTGTGACTACAGGTCTGGCTTATTGATGTTAGTCAGTCTGTGGAGCCAACCCATCCTCATGGACTTGAGTTTTTGTTCAGAGACTGTAGGAATGTTTCACAGGTAGGACCTCTGCATTTGACAGTCTTCTGTTACACTGAATATTTTCCAAGATAGTCAATTCAGAGCTAACTGAAAGTCAACCAATATGTCTGTAAAAAATGATCACCACCACATATATATGATTACTCTTGAGTATTGCCGATACTGATGGTGTTCTTCTTCGAAAGGGATAGTGTGGGAGAAGAAACCAGTACCACTAGAATTTAAAACTTTCAGTTACTTTTATCTGTAAGTCAACAAAAGCAAAAATGTCATTTTGACTAAATACTGTAATTGTAACTTGGGGAAGGAAAAGGAATATTTTGTTTCATGTAGTAGGTGTTTAATGTATGCTTTTTGTATTGACCAGTTCTTCCAGAAAGGAGGTGTGGCAGAAGCGCTTAATGAGCGTGAACTCTTCAATGCTGTCTCCAGTTTAAATATTACAGCTGATAATGAAGTAGACTTCCAAGCAGAGGTATAGCTTTTTCTGTTGTCTTAACATTTTAATTTGGTTAGCCATTGTAATACCTTAATTTTCAATGTTTAGTCTGTATGATTAGCATTTGTGAGTATAATTTCAGCAATCATTCTGCATCTCTTTTTCAGAACTTGATTATTTCAACCTAGTACAAGTATTTTTAGAAACTGAGGTTGACAGACTTCTCCACCCCCTTTCCTGATCCCCCTTCTCCCAAGTATAAAAGGCTTCATGTTGCACATAATTGCTTTTTTCACTGTTAAGGAAAATTTAGTGACCTGTTTTAGTTTAAAAGCTAGTTTTGTTGTCTTTCCTTACATAGGTTAAAGGTTGTGCAGAGAAACAAAAGCTGGGTTAAAAATAATAATTGTTCTACTGCTTATTTTTCATGTTTTAGATTTTAACTGACTTTGAATTTAAAGTTTAAGCTAACATTTTCAACTTTCAAGCCTAAAATCTTGCTAATATGGACTAGGAATCTTCAGTCACCTTTGGCTTTTAATTTTAAAATTTTGGCTGTAACTCTTCAAGGTGTGTGTCGTGATATCAGACACTTATAAAAAATGTGTTGTCAAACATGCCACATTTACTAACTAAAGTAAAGGCAACATGGCAGTTCTACTCTACTTGATTCCTAGTGACAATGTAGGTTTATGCTCGTCCAGCACGTAGTAGGTGGGAGCTTTAAGCTAGTTAACTCCTGGGGCAGGTCCTCAGAAAGAGATAAAGAGAATGCAGTGTCACTGTTCCGTAATCCTTATGTATCAATTAATCAAACAAAACCCAACTCCCTCACTGACTGTGGTGTGAGCATTGGGGTGGGGGTTTGTTGTTGTTTTATGTCATCTTTCGTGCTTATAAATTTTATGGGAAAGACTTACATGGCTGTTTACATAGAGGTGAATTTGAGCAGCCCATCCTTAAATTTCAAGACTTTAGTCACTAGTAGCTAAAATTAATCTCCCCTAGAATACAAGAGGAAGTAATCCAAACATCACAATCTGAAATCAAAATAAGCTACTGTACTGTGTTACTTTGATTGCGTAAAACATTGAGGTGTAACTGTCTTCAGCTTTCACTGTTAAAAAAGGTTGCAATGGATTTGTAATCTTAGTATTACCTGGAATTTCTCTAGTGCTGATGGATTGGCAGAGTTACAGCAGGGGTGTTTAGAGCTGGGGAGGGGGACGCTTCTATACTTTGAGGAATACAGCTGAAGTCTTAGAATCATCCAGGGAGTCCTCCCTGCAACTTGTGCGTTTCAGTTACACAGCATGAAACTACAGAGAGCTGCTCCTTTTACTTTTGAGAACAGATGTTTCAAGCTGTGCTTCCAAAGTATGTTGCTCCACACATGTGACTGAACCATTGAAATAGCATATTGTATATACCCGGTCAGTCATCTAAAGCTACCTTTTAACACTGTTCAGAAGCATTCTGGTGCAGGTATGGTTTTATGATTCAGCATGGGTTTATTTTTGGCTCTCTAGATCGAAGCTTTGGAGAAGATGAATGAAGATCACGTGCAGAATCACGGAAAGAAACTCTCAATGTTTTCAAGCGATGGAGACCCACCTATATATGATGAATAGCACAGAGTGTATAGCTGCTAATGAAACTAAAAACAAATTTGCTGCTTCTAACTATGTTGGTGCAGTGGTAAATGACAACTACTGATGTCAAGAGAGAGTGGTTGACTCTGAATACCAAAATGGAAAACACCGTGAGCATACAGTGATGCCTCAGTGTTTGGTTTTTTTTTAACTTATCCCACCCATCAGGCTGGCACTGTGAGAATGGACTGTCACTATTGCTTTGGATGGTCTGACAACTTACCAGTTGCCCAGTTACATTAGACTAATGTAACTGAGGTGGTCATATTTTGCATGATTCAGAGCTTATATGTTTCAGTTAAAAAAAAAGATAGATTCTAAAGTACTTAGTGGGAAAGCACAGTAGGAGAGTTCCTTTTTTTCTTCTTCCCCCTGATACTTGAAAAACTAATTAGAAATTGTGTGTGGACACAATGTCAGTGAACTTTCCATCCTTCACCACAGGCAAAATGAAAAGTCAAACTATGTGCTGCCATCACATGACAATTTAACAAACCAGTGTCTTTATATATGCAAAAGTCTGAACCTTTTCATTTGAAGTACATGGAAGGTGGCTCTTAACTATCTCTGTAAATACAATTGGGTGTTACATGAGAAACAGATTTGAATCTAGCCCGCAGAGGACTTCCTTGGTGATGTGCCAGGCAATCCTGTTGGCTGCATCCAAGCAGTGTAACAAAAGAGTAAGCTCAGTTAGCTTCACTTTGTATATACAAATGGCTCCAAGAACTCAGTGCAAGGAAAAAAAACCAAGCAAAAAATTCTGTCATAATCCTGTGTCTAAATGAAATTCTGGGTAGAGCATCAAACACCTCAAAGTAATCATAGACTATGAAAACTAAATATTGATTGTCATTATTTTTAGATTAAGCTTTTTGCTTTAAGTGCAAAAAGAGTGCTCACATTTGTCTTTCTCATGCTTTTATTCTTAATGTCAGTTGTCTTTATTTTACAAGTTCTAAAAATCTAGCAAGGTGAACTGATGTAGTTTGGTTTAGAGTTAAGAAATTCTGATCAACTTTTTTAACTGATTGCTGTTTCTGATGCTGCTCTTTATCAAGCAGAATACAGTGTTGCTACATATGGCATTCTCACAGTGTGCTGTGAAAGTGATTTTTAAATATTTTTTTGGTTGGAAAACTGGTGGTGAAGTAAAAACTTAAGATCTTGTTGCGGTGTTCATGTATGGTTCTTTGCATTATACAGGCCTTCATTGATCCTCAGTGCTGCACTAAAGCAGTGTAGGGGTAGGACTCTGCTACTTCATTATAACAATAGAAAAATGACTGTTTTGGTGGGTACTGCATTGACAGTAGACAACGACCTTTTTGCCAGTTTCATCGCAGTACTTGAATTCTCTTCCCTTTTCTAAATTGGACAACTGTCTTGCATTTACCCCTTCTGAAATAAGTCTCCAAAAGATGCAAGTTCCTTTAAGTTTATTCCAAATTGCTCCGTGAAATAATCACCCAAAATGACGATGTCGGGAAAAGAACAGACTAGGTACTGAGATGGAGGTGCTACAGTTACCTAACCCCTTCAGGAAGACTAAAAGCTTCTGTTGTAAAATACAGCCAAATCTCCTTCAGAGGTGGTGGCTTTTAAAAAGGATAGTCCTATTCTAGGCTTATTACAAGTTTCAATACTCTAACATTTCTTAGAGGAAAAAAATGTCTCAAATGAGTTGCTTGTACCTTACACTGTGCTTGTCTAAGAAAGATGCAGATTGTTAAGGGTATTTGCATCAAGTGAGAGGAAGAGAGCAGAAATGAGGGGAAGTGAGGGGAGGAAGTTTTGTGAACTGTCATTTGAAACAGAGGCACTTGCTTGTATTGTTGTGCTTGGACTAAAGTCTCAGCTATAAATTTCTTCTAAAAACTGTCTAGCACAGATATTTTTTTTTTTTTAAAAAAAAGACACCTCACCCCCATCCCCCCACCCAATAAATGAAGCTGTGGTCGTCAAGTCTGTCATTTAAAGCTACTGGGCTCCATTATGTCATCTAAACATCTTTTTCACTTCCAGCAGAAAAACTGGCTCAGGAATTTGCTTTGAGATTTTAAGGCATCTGGGCATGTTGTGAAGTAATTGAAAATGAGGAAGAAGTTGCTTAAACAAGCATTTTCCTGGACACCTTTGAAATAGGATGTTCTAGGATCATTATTAAGCAAATAGAATCTTACAAGTAAATGACAATTTTTCATTTTTAAGCCATTGGCATTATTAACTTTTCTGATGTTATGACTATTGTAATGACCAATTACTATCACAGTAGTTTCAAATTGTGTGTTTATGTATGTGTCTGCTGATTTTTCCCCCCCCCCCATGTACCTCAGTTTCTACTGTCTTAATATTCCTGTTGCAGTGGTAGAAAATGCTTGGTGTCACTTAGGGAAGTAGGAGAACATTGAATGTCAGTAACCTTTCTTAAATTTTGACCTTGGATTAACGGAACTTCTGAAACATGCAATGAATTTTGTATTTTGCAAAAAACGATAAACTTTTAACGTACTTTAAATACTCTGGGAGTCCTTGTCCTGTATAGTTAATATAGAATTGTTTGGTGACACAGGAGGGTTCCACAGAATGAATAGCTTGTTGTAATTCCTAGTTGTGACTTCAGTTTCTCTAGTCTGATGTGCAGCTAGACCAACTGGGTAACAAGTCAGCAAGCAGTCGTTTGCGTGATACTGAGTTAGTATTTGGTACTGAAACTCCTATTTCTCCTCTATTCAGTTGTGCCATTCCAGTCTAATCAGAAAACTTGTAAATGGGTGTGGTCTCAGTATACCCCCACACCCTTTTTTAATATATTTATTTTATTTCCATTCCTAAACTAATAAGCAAATATATAAATGATGTTCTCACACAATTTCTAATTTATACTGTAGGCTTTACAACTAGCAAACTAAGGTGGTAGCCAGTTCTTCAACCAAAAAAACCCTGTTGCAAATTTGTTTTCCGAGCAGATATGCATAAATGCTGAGGAAAAACCTGGACTTTAACTTCAATAATGCTTTATTGATATTGTTCCTGAAATCAGACTCTTTTCAGAGTATGGTTTCCCATTCTGATCTATTGTACTACTAGCCACTAGAAAGCAGTTTCATGGCCCAAAGCAGGATCAGTAGTGAATGCTTTCAACGTTGCTGAAAGTGTGGACAGATTACGGCAGAGCTCTGAAGCAGTTGGTTCTCTTTCCCCCACCTAAAAGTCTTGGGTTTTGTTTATGTTTGAGCAAGCCCAGTAGAACGTTGGGCCAAATGTATTTCTCTTCTGTGTGCCCGGGCTCGGCGTGCCGCCCCCCCAGGCTGGCGAAGCCACCGGTGTCGGAGAGGCCCGGGCCGCACCGCACCGCGGGCTGCGGCTGAAGCGCGGCCCGTCTGCGGGTAGGGGCCGGCCGCAGGGCGAGCTCGGGGCTGCCGCCACCGCCTCTGGTGCGTTGCGGCGTCCCTCCGGGCAGGCTCCGGCTTCCGACACTCGCCCGCGGGCAGCCCCCCGGTGCCGCCGTCCCGCGGCCTGAGAGGCGGGGCGGGAGCGGCGAGGCGCGGGCAGGCCCCGCGGGGCGGGCGGCTGGGCGCCTGTGGCCGTGGCGGGCCCCGAGCCGGGCACCTCTTCCCAGGGGGGCCGCCCTGCCCGCGGGCGGTACGCGGAGGAGGCGGGAGGCCCGGCCGCGCCGAACGGGGGTACTGCGGGGGCGGGGGCTGCCCTGCCGCGGCCCGTGCCTCGCTCGGCGGCCGGCGCCTTTAAGGCAGCCGGTTCCCGCGTCACGTGTGAGGGGAGTGTAAACAGGAAGCGGCCGGCCGGGAGCGGGGGCGGGTTCGTTGGGGACCGTTTTAGCCGGGCGACCTGTGCCGTGAGCCGCCGCCATGAGCCGCGAGCCGCCGCCGGGGGAGGAAGAGGCGCCGGCAGGAGGAGGAGAAGAAGGAGAAGGAGGGAGAGCGAGAGCCGGGGACGGCGGCTGCTACCTGGCGCTGTGCGCGCGGCCCGTGCACTTCGAGAAGGCCAACCCCGTCAACTGCGTCTTCTTCGATGAGGCCAACAAGCAGGTGGGGGCGGCGGCGGGCGCTGCCCTCCTGACAGGCCGCCGGGCGGTGCTTGGTGACCCGCGGATCGTCCCCTGGGAGCTGTGGCCCACCCCCCGCCCCGGGGCTGGGAGGGGACAGCCGCTGCCTTCTGTCAGCGCCGAGCACCCCCCCCCCCCCCCCCCCCCCGATGCCGTCGTGGGTGCCGGGGGAGAGGCAGCGGCCGCTGGGCTCCTCAGCGCTCCCCCCTCAGCGTCCCCCCCCCGCCCCCCTTCAGCGCCCCCTCAGCGCCGCGCTGCGGGCCGGGGTGGCGGCTCCGGGCCTGCTGCCGCCGCCCTTCCCGCCGCTGCTCGGCTGCCCTCCGAGGCGAGGGGTCTGGGGGCGCCCGTGCCTGGGCTTGGCTCCCCCTCGGTTGCTGAGCGCCAGCCTGGCCGTGCCCCTCCTGCGGGATCTCGGTGGGGCGGGGGCTGGCAGCGGGGCGCTGCCTCAGCACCGGCCCTGTGCTACAGACCGTGGAGAATTTTTTTCTCAAGTGCATCAGCATAGATTTATGAGGTTGAAACACCTGCCTTTACTCTCACTGCTGTAAGGTCTTCCTAGAGTTCTTCGGAGTCAGTACTCTTTCTTTCTGTTCCAAATGTCCCAGCATTAGTGGCAAACTTTGTCCCTTCACTGTTAGTTTCATTTCACCAATTATTTGTTCCCTTTTCAATTTATAAACTCAATATATTCATAAAAAATAATATTTGTATCTTTACTTGTGGCTTGGACCTGAGTGGATGCAAAGCCTTTCATTTCTTGGCCTTCGTTCTTTTAAGTGTTTCTCCTTAATATCCCTATGGGCCTCCGAGTATTCAACCTAATATAGCTAAAGGATCCAGAGTCTGTCATGAGGCTTATATAGATGTGGATACATTCCGCTCTCTAATTCTTGTAGCCATTCAGGGACCTCGGCATTCACGGAATTGAAACATTCAAGCTTTCTTGCCTGTGTATATGGCAGGTTTACCATGTGTGGTGTGGACATGATCAGTGGCATATTTGGAGAGGGGTCAGTATTACTGGGTTGTGTTTCTTACTGTTGCACTTTGTTCAGAATTATTGGTGTCCTTTCTTTTTATAAACCATAACCCTATACTTATTTAAGATTACTTAAACATGCCTGTCAGGAGACACTATATCATAATCTGGATTTGATATAACTTCCCAGAAACTGGTTGTTAAGAGCTCAGTTGAAAGAAACTTAATTTCAACTGTAAATTTAATTCTCTGTGTTTTCTTGCTACTCTAAAATTGTTTAGATTCTGATATGTCTCTAAATCATTTGTAACCAGCATTTCAATGACAGTTTGCCACGTGAATGGTCTTCCGAGAGATCTGTCCTTGCTATCTTCTCATCTTGCAAATATTAAGAGAGTGTTGCCTTAATTTTCTATCTACATCAACATTAAAAGTAGTTAAACTAAGTATTCACCATTCTAGTAAGCCTGTGGACTTGTTTGCAATTTATGGTCTTGACATGTATTCCTGCATAAGCACGCTGCGCCAGTAGCATGGCTAATACTACAAAACAGTATATCTGTTATTCTGAGACCCGATCTGTGTGCCTAGTGCTTCTACACATACAACTACAAATAAGGCATCTGCCTGACTTTATTTTTCTAAGCCAGTTAATTTGTAACAGTATGGCAGTATGCTTTTTTTTTTAATGTTGTCTTATTCCAGCTCAATAAATGGTATAGCTCTAGCGGGTTTTATACCTATCTATGTGCAGTTGTGCTAAAGGAGTTCTTTAAGTTGTTAGTGCAAGCTGGCTGAAACTTTTTAGGTACATGCAAAACTGCAGATTACTATTAAACTATTCCTATCGAATAACATGTTCTGACTTCAAGCTTCTGGATCACTGAGTTGCATCTCTTCCCAATCCCCAGACTTATTTCCTTTTTGTTTTAAACCATGCCCTGATGTCTCAGATACTTACAGTAGTACGTGACTTGGGAAAATATGAACGTATTTTTTAAAAAAAGAAAAGCGAGAGGGAAAAGCTTATACACACTTTGACTCTTTTGACTTGCCCAGTAGTTCAGAATATGCCTATGAGACTGTTACAGTACCATTGGAAACCTGTCGACTCTAAGTAAACTTGGAACTCCAGGGGAAGGAATTGATTATTTACTGAATCTCAGTATGAACTAACTGGCAGACCTGTGTAAGAACAAAAACTGTGTTTAGCAAAAAAGTAAAAGGTATGGCTTATAGAAAAGACAGCACGTTAAGGTTATGATTTTGGAATAAGTGACAGGTATGTTAAAAACTTTCTTCATAGGTTTTTGCTGTTAGATCTGGTGGAGCTACAGGAGTTGTCGTTAAAGGCTTGGAGGATAGAAATCCCATTTCCTTCAGGTAAGACACCTGTGTTGTCTTGGGATAGAATTCTGCAATCTTAACATTATGTGGGACTTAGTCCTGATCTGCTGTAATTCAGGCATAAAACTTATAAGTAGTTGTGGTCATCTTCTGATTTTGTTCTTAGACATAATCTTGCAATTAAGATGGCATGCTTTGCCCTCATGAATTTATAGTACTCGGGGGGTGGGGAGTTGCTAGGCTGTGTGTTGGTTTTTTAACTGCAATGTTTTATTAAAACATGGTATATATATGAGAGAGTGTGGGGATTCAAATTTGTGATTACTACAGCAGCAGTGACTTCCAAGGATGGAATTTAGCAAGTTAAACAAAATGCAGTAAACTTAAATGTGTAGAGAACTGTAATTTCTGAATTTCATGCCTGTGATTCAAGCACAGCATTTTCTACAGGTTTTTGCGTTCTGTTTCTTGTTTAATCTAAATTGGCTTCTTTTATGCCTTCTGTTCCTTGAAGAAACATTTTTTTGCAGACTCTGATAACTGTACTTTGAATGAAACTACATTGTGTTTAGAATACCATGTTATATGTGCCTCTGTTAAAGAGTGATGGCTCTTTGAACTCTACTGTCCATATGTAAGGAAGTAGTCTTTTACTCAAAATCTTTTAGTTCAATCCAGATATGGATGAAGCAGTTTGTAGTTGAGGGGTGTTTTCTGTGATCTGTCAGGTATTGCATAGGACTTGTCCTGAAAGTTGCTATTTTTATTTGACTTTCTTACTACCCTTGTCACAAATCCTGAGTGACCTGAAAATACCCAGTGAACTTCAGAGGTTCTGCAGTTTTCCTGCTTGAGTATCTGGCCCTTTCTTTGTCTGGACTGAACGATGCGTACTTGAAGTAGAGCTGCCTTATTCTTGCCAGTTGTACTGATGCTTGTTTGGCAAGAATACATGTATTGTGTTTTGTTTTGTTTTTTTTTAAGTGGAGTGAAAACAGCCTCACTCTCCCTTTGACATCAGAAATTCTTCCAGAGGATGCATCCTAATGGGGAAGTGGGTTATGTTTGTGTCCATTAGCAGCAGTTCTGGAAGTAAAGGAGCTGACTGGAGGATGTTGGTGAACTCCAGACTCACTCGGACAGAACTGAGAACACAGGTTTGGATAGTCCCACAGTCTTCCAGTTTCACACCATAGGCCAACAGAGCTGAGCATTTGCAATAACTTCAGGTGCCAATTTGTGCGACCTTACCCATGTTTTGGTAATGGATGTGTTCAGGACTTCTGAAGAGTGAACTGCTAGTATCTTCCAGTATGAGTTTTGAATCCTGTGCGTGACAGACACAGTCATAAGTATAAAAGCATTTGCATTACTCTTTTTTTTTTTTTTTTTTTTCTTTTTTCTTCTTTCATTGTCTTTTTGAGGGTATATTACAAAGTTCTGTAATAAATTATTTCAGACAATATTTTCGTAGCTTTTTCTTTCTGTATAGGATGGAAGACAAAGGAGAAGTGAAGTGCATCAAATTTTCCTTGGGGAACAAGATACTGGCTGTGCAGAGAACTTTGAAGAGTGTGGTAAGAAACCTACACCCTGCAGACAGGGAATTGGAGCTGGAGATCTACTACAGTACCAGAGTAGAAGCCTCTGAGACAAATGTTCAAGAGGTCTGGTGGCTAACAAGAGCTGTAGTGAAAGTTCCTCTATCATCCAGAGAGGCTGAGCAGGCAACATTGTTGTCTTGCTAGTGTCATGGTTTTAGAAAAAGTAGAGGGGGGGGGAGCCAACTTCAATAAAGAATTCCCTGGCAGGGAATTCCAGGAAGTGGAATATAGTAAGTCAAGTTTTTCGTCTATAGATCTCATCCAAAATAATTTTATAAACTAATATCTATTCTTTTGTATTTATGTACATATCTCATCTGTGCTCTGTAATTGCTAATACCCTTCCTGGACATTTTTGCAGGATTTTTTGAATTTTATTCCAGATAGCCCTCAGCTAGAATATACACAGGAATGTAAGGTAAGTTAAATGTCCCAAGCTTATATGCTTAAGTGAAACTCTAATGTTAGTTACACTACTTACAAGAGAACTAATTGAGATGCCTTCCAAAAGTAAATGAGATACGTAGTCACTGTAACCTGTCTGAATCGAGGTGAACAAACAGGTATTAACGATACTATAAAAAAAACCTTCCTGGTCCAGTCCTGTAATCCTTTCCTAGAAAGGACTGGAAATGCTGGGGAGTCAACAAATGTCCAGGTTTAGAAAGGAGAAGAGACAAAGTGCTGATGATGCAGAAACAGTGAACAGTAATTATAGTAATGCCAGATATGTTAATGTGGATGTTTTACCCTAATGTCACTGGTCAGTGATAGTAAGCTATTACTAGTTTGCAAACTATGTTTGGTATTTTTAAACAAACCTTCTAATTTTTTGATGATTATTTTACCAGAAAAAAAATACTGTTGTCATTGTTTGGTGCTTTCCAGCTTTTAACTAATATAAATTACATTTTGGAGTAGTAGCATGCTAAAGTAAATTTTAAGCATCTGATTCACAGATCCCTTTATTGCTGTAGACTTTAAAGCTGAAGTACTCTGCTTTGTTATTTAGGATTATGTGTCTGAGTACACCGTTCTAGCAAAGCATTTATGGTAGTGTTCTGAGTGAAGTTGTGGCAAATATTTCCACTTAGCTCTTAATTTCTGTCAACAAAAGGAACCTGCTTTTCATGTCAGGAATTGGTTGAATTTGCAGTATGGTTTGAACCAGAAGAACTTGGTTGTGTTTAGGGTGAAAAGAAAATTTGACTGTGTAATAAACTTGTATATCTTACATGCTGCCAAAAATTCAGGTCATACAGTAGTTGTATTCATACATAGTTTTGGAAATCTTTACAAAGTAGCTGATATGTGCTGGGTGTCTAGTTGACCAAAAGTATTAACTCCACGGGTTGGGTAACTAAATTGCCTTTGGTCTTGCGTTCTTTGTTTAGTAATTTTATCTTATCTGAATAGTTAATTTTTCCAAGTAAAAGAGTGTTTGTTTGCTTGTTTGTTAAAAGACAAAGAATGCCAATATTCTAGGATTCTGCTGGACAAGTTCTACAGAAATAGTCTTCATCACAGATCAAGGAATTGAATTCTACCAGGTAATATGAGTAACTCCTATAGGACATATTTAGAGATTTGAAAATGTTAATTTATGACAGTATTTTTAAATTTCTTTTTTCTAGCTCTCTAATTGAGAAAGTGCACTACTAAAAAATGAAGTTCTGCTGCTTTGTTTGCAGACTATGATTTTTATTTTTTGAGAGGAATACCTTTTTTAGGGCAGAGGGAATGTATCATTAACAGGTTATTTAGCACAGCTAACAAAGGGCCTATATAAATGAGTAATGAATTAAGCCTTGACAACTCTAGATTAATAGATGCTCCTGGCTTGTATGGAATGAGTATTTACATCTAATGTGAAACAGCACTTCGTGCAAAACAAATCAGCATTGGTGATGATGTGTGCGTGCTTAAAACATAGCAAAGAACAAAGAATTGACTAGATAGCTGCCAATTTGTAGAAGCGTATTGCTTTCTCCTGTGTTGATCTCGTTGTCTGAGTTCCTTTGTGTTATGTGTGATTACATTTGCATACAGTTTTTCAAGAAGTCTAATAGCCCTTTCTGACCTTTGTGATGAGAAATATAGACTTCCTCCAAAGTTGTGCACTTCCTAATAGTTCCAGTCCTGGAGCTAAGACCCACTGTTTCACATTATTATTATTACTAATAACTAATACTAAAGAAAGGAAATGAAAAAGCAGCATTACTTTCTGCTCATTGAAGGGGAAAAATATATTTGGCACATAATGGGATTATGAATGTCAACTCTGCAGGTAAAAGGATGAAATCAAATAAGTGTGTTTTTGAAGAGAATTTATTTAAGCCCTTAAAATGGAGAGAATCACTTTCTATACTCTTAGTTCTTAAAGTAAAAGATGAAGGAAGCTGGGGAGTGAAGGCAGCAAAGATACTGTAATAACTTTTTATTAAAACATCACTAGTTTTGTCAGGCTGGGTGGTTTTTTCCATTATGGAAAGAACTTATACCCAGACCTGCACGAGCAGGAAGACACAGCACTTTTCAGTTCATTAGAATTAGAGGAGAATTTGATGTACATTTCCTTAGCTACGGTAAATTGGGACCTAAGCTGTAGTTGCCAGGTTTCTGATTTTTAATTCTAGCACTGTAAATGCCCTTGTACTTAACTGTTTCTCACTTAACGTTTCTATCTACTGTGTAGTACCACTTATGCTGTTGGAATCCTGATGGTAATAGAATGCTAATATTCTGTGTTTCCAGGTATTACCAGAGAAGCGAAGTTTAAAACTTCTGAAAAATCAGAGTATTAATGTCAACTGGTACATGTATTGTCCAGAGAGCTCTGTTATTCTTCTTTCGACCACTGTCCTTGGCAATGTCCTGCAGCCATTCTATTTCAAGGTAAAGGGATGCATTCCCAACTTTTTATTTTGTGTGTTTCCTCTTGTTAGGCTGCTGCTTTACTTAAATATTCTACTACTTTCTCTGGATTTCTTCCAAGAGGTGCATGTGTTCACATCCTTGTATGACAATAAGCAAAGCACAAAGTAGAAATCTGTAAGGCAATTCCTGGGTGATGGCTTAAAGTTAAGTAATTTGCTCTTTCTTGTGTCCTCTTTGGAAAGAGGTATGCTGGACACTTGACCTTGAGAAAGGAAAATAAATTAGCGACCCAGTATTTGACAACTTAAGTATGTATTATTTACTTTGAATATGGGCATTTGTACTCTGTAGTATGATAATAAAGCAAAAATAAGGGCCTTGTAATTATAATCACAACCTTCCAAATGTGAGTGGATGAATTTGAAAAAGAAAGAAAAAGGTAGTACTTAAGAAACAACTGTTACCCTAAGCATGAGAGGGCTTTGTTTACAGTATTTATTTTTCTTGGTGTTCTTCCCTGTGGACAACACTTCAGGTTACTGGGAAAAAAAAATTTCTTTTGTCTTGGAAAAAGCTTGTAGTGAGAACAGTTTCTAGTTTTAAGTTATTCATGCAGTAAGATGATATAGAAAATGAGGAAAAAAACCTGAAGCATTTATCTTGGTTCTATCAAAGGATTACAAAGATTTCTGTGGTAATCTAAGGGAAGAGATTAAAAAGAAGCTTATTCAAATGGGTTTCCTGGTTTGCATTGCTTGTGTGTAGGGTCTGTACTGGATCCTGAAATGATGTTCTTGGGTGTTCTTAGGTGGCTGGGTGGAACTTAGTAGCCTCTTGGAGTTTTATTTTTAAGGACTTAGGTCATCCTTCCCTCTCCTTAACATTTTGTGTCAAGTTGTAGCTTGAAGCTAAATAATTTTTATTTTGTGTTCAGAAGGGAATTTTAAGATTTCCTGAGAGCGGTACTGTTCTAAATAATCTTTGAAAACAGAGCTCTAGCAAAGGAGATATTTCTGTAGTGTTCACACTTCATACACAAGAATGCATTAATGAGAATGGGAGGTGAAGTTCAGAAGCAGCTTTGGAAACTGAAAACTTGCTTAAACATAAATTCCATAGGATAAGAGGAAGAGGAGAGAGGAAACCTTGGGCAGGAGCAGGGATATGTTCTGAGCATCAGGCAGATTCTAGAGTTAGCAGGGACAAAAGGAAACCGACTGGTAGGTGGTACTGATATTTTCCGCTTCCCAATAAACAGTTATTTAAGAGTTGGAGCATATACTTTGCTGGAAGAGAGTAAGGAAGTTAAAGAGAACTGCTGTTTAAGATCTTCAGGCCAGTTGTAAATGGGACTTGCATACAAACTTCTCTAAACTTAATTAAAATTAAAATGTTTTCCTCGTTGAAGCTGATGTTATAAAATCAAGATGATAAAGCTGCTAAAATTATAACAGCAGAAGTATGTGTTTAGAATGAGACTCTTCTTAGGGAAGTGTTGAAACCTTTCTTCTTTTCTGCTGTCACCATTCATGGCCTCATGAGGGTGCTGGTGATACAGCATTTGATTAAAGGTTACTCCAGCCCTTTCTGTTTTACGTTTTCACAATTACTATTTTTTTTTCTGCTGTTTAACAGAGTGGAACAATGTCAAAACTATCAAAATTTGAAATCGAGTTACCTGCAGCACCCAAGTCGTCCAAGCTCAGCCTTTCTGAAAGAGACATTGCTATGGCTACAATGTATGTAACTAACTAAGCCTTTCTTGGAAAAGTATGACAGTTAGGGGATGCTGAGGGAAGACAAGAACATTAACATGGTTACACTTGTTTCTTGTTTTAGCAGTACTACTGCTTTAAAATGTGTCAGTTTCTGCCTTGAACAAAGCATCTAAGCAAGTGTTGGGGCAAGGTGGGGAGGGGAAATAAACTGAGAAGTCTTACCTGAAGTTCTTCATTAGTACAGAAATGTTGACGATGTTTCATTTGTGAACTGATATGTTAGTAGACTTGTTCATAGATGCCTAACTTGCATGAGTATAGGCTGTGTGTTGTGATTTATCAAGTACTGTTTTAGCCTTTTGCTTTTAATTAATTGATTACCTGACTTAGGTAGTCTCCCATCTTCTTTTAGTATAAAGTGCATGGCTCTAACAGACTAGTAGAGGAGCTCTTATCTGAAAATAATGCTTTAATTCTGTTATCTTGTTAGATATGGGCAGCTTTATGTTCTCTATTTGAGGCATCACTCAAGGACTTCCAACAGTACAGGAGCAGAAGTAGTCCTCTATCACTTACCCAGGTAAAAGCAGAATGAAGAGCACTAGTGACAATTTACATGCATGTAAGAGACATGTTTCAACAAGACTTACTGACCAGTTCTCATCTCTTGTTTCCCTAGAGAGGGCTCCTGTAAGAAGACACATATTTTAAAGCTGAACAGAACTGGAAAGTTTGCACTAAATGTTGTGGATAACTTGGTGGTAGTACATCATCAGGATACTGAGGTCTGATTGAGTTATATTGTTATATATATATAACTGATTTAGTTATATATTTAGTGGTAAAACACACTTGTGAATACTGATTTCTTCTCATTGCAGACTTCAGTTATATTTGACATCAAGCTAAAAGGAGAATTTGATGGGTCCACTACCATCCATCAATTTGTACTTCCACCTCGATCAATACAACCCTATCAAATACCTGTAGCAGGTAGAACTACTACTAACAAATATCCTAACCCTGTTACCAAGATTATGTAAATGTAACAGCTGGCATACAAGAGTGATTCAGTTTTTAGGATGCTGGTTGCTAACATTTCTGTTACATGTATTTAGGAGAGGGTGAGGGAGGAAAGAAGGTAAGAAGGAATTTAAACAAATCTGTATTCCAAGCTTGTGCCTACCACAGAAATGTAAGAGTTGCTGACTAGAGTGCCAACTTCCCCTTGGTCTTTGCTTTTACACTTCAGAGTTGGTTATTTTCTGGTGTAGGTGGCCACAGCTGTAAAAGCTTGTATGTGCTAAAAAGCACTTCATGATTTTCTGGCTTAAAAGTCATGACTATTTAACTTCCTGAGTCACATAAACTTGATTCTAAGCTTGAATTGTCTTTAAGACCAGCTTTGAAGCAGTGCTAATTAGAAGCAGTGCTAAGCTCAACATTAAGACTTCAGTACTTTGATGCTTCTTGGATTATCTTTCTGTTCTCCCATCCTAGAAGAGTAGCAGATAATTACCCTCAATCTGGAAGTAGCTAGAAATAGCCTGCGCATAGTTCCACTAGCATTTGGCAGAGCAGTGTTGTTATCTTCATAGAAAATAAAGATGCTTCTATAGAAATGATTGTACCTTAGAACCCTAACATCTGAATTTCAAACTCACTAACAGTAAGCATCAACCTGTAGGCAGAGGTTTATATTAAACCTAAAATTATATTAATCCTAAAAATTAGGATCAGAAAGTACAAACACATCTTCCCTTTTAAAGAAACTAAAGTAATTACATACACAGTAATGGAGTCTTATATGTACAGTGTGTAGAATTATAGTACTAGAGATGGAATACTTCTGCATGCATGATAGCACTTGGCTGAAAAAGCAGCCAATCATGTTTTGAAGAATGTTTGCTTTCTCAGTGTCAGACTTTCTTTGCTGATGATGTGGCTACATAAATGAGTATATCCCTTCTGCCTGTGTGCTGTAGGACTGCTAGATGTGTTACAATCCATACTTGCCTTTTCAGTATAAGACTGTAGTTCATATCTTGTTTGGCAGCTTTGCTACACCGAGTAGTACTATTCTTCACCTCATGTTATTTTTTCTGCAGGGCCAGCCTCTGTGACAAGTCAGTCTCCTGTTCCATGCAAACTCTGTATCCTTTAAATACTCCACAAGCATAAGAACCTTAGAATGAGGCTTCACCATGTACCAAGCATGGAAGAAGCTAGCATTTGTTCCCTTGACCCATTAAATCCAGCTTTAGCTGATCATGCATATTTAGACAAAATAGTATGCTTTGTAAGAGACTGTAAGGCTTTCATAGTTGTAAATATGGAAATCTACTACAAGACCACATTTCTCTGTCATTTGAGAGACACGTATGAAGTTACTGAATAGGTATACCATGAAATTGAAGACATAATTTCAAAAATATAATTCAAGACCTTTCATTTACTTTCACCTTTTATTGTAAGTATGGTAATGAGATCCACCTCCACACAGCACTATGAATTCAGTAGCAACAGTTTAGAATCAATGTTAATATGGATGTTTAACTTTAACATTTAGATTCTTCTTCTTGGATTGTCTTTCAACCTGATATTATCATCAGTGCAAGTGAAGGTAAGTGGTGAGCTGTTTGACTGCTGTAATTAGTGTCAAAGGGTGCTAGTTTATACCTTTGGTGCACGAAGCAGCTTAAAACAGAGTGACTAAGCAGATGTACCTAGTAAGATGACTATTCTCAGCAGTGATAACTGAGGATGACCATATCTTTACTACAACTTTTCAGCCATAATGCTGCTCTAAGATAAGTCATAATCTAGATGTGTTCGCATTGAAAGGTGGAAGGAAGAGTTGGATGTCTGGGCCATACCGTATCAGGCAATTCACTTTTTGTTTTACCCCAACTCAAGGTTACCTCTGGAGTCTTCAGGTGAAACTTGAACCTGTAGTTAACCTCTTGCTAGATAAAGGAAAACTAATGGATTTCCTTCTCCAAAGGAAAGAATGCAAAATGGTTATCCTATCTGTGTGCTCTCAAAGTAAGTCCAAATGCTTTGTCTGTATCTTGCTTATTTGTAAATACTCATAGAAGTTAGCTGGACTGTTCTTAGGTTTGAGATGACCTCTGAAGCTAGCCTGGTCCTTGAAGATGTCATTTGCCTAGACTACCCTCAGTCCCCATTCTAAAGGAATTATTTAACAGCATGAAAGAATTCAAGCTTCCCCTCATTTAGTTAAAACACATCTGACATGACTGAAAGCATTTCTTAGAGTAGAAATCACCTGGGCAACATTAAAGCCCCTGGTTATTTCTCCTCATAGTTCTTTTTTTCTTCTTATCTTTTCAGTGCTCAGTGAGCCAGAAAGGGGATCACTGTCTGTGATTGCAACTGTTTTTGACAAACTGAATCATGAATATAAGAAGTACTTGGAAGCTGAGCAAAGCTATACTATGGTAAACCACATTAGCTACAGCAGCTTACAAAGATAGGATAATGCTATTTGCATTTCATGTTGCATCATGAAGGCATGCTCTTTTGACTTAGGAAATTCAGGCCTATCCCCAGGTCCTGGCTGCCTCAAGCTCACAGCAGGGAGTCTGCTGTGCAAGGTGCACAAAGACCTTAGCGCTCTGTTGTGACAGGTGCTGCACAGCTTGTCTCCAGTGTGATAAGTAACATACCCCAGTGCTTGAAAGCAGAACGGGGGTAGAAAGTCAAAGCAACTCAGCATCCCTAACTATCAAAAGTAGTTCCCAAACCACTGATTTCATGGCACACTATACCACTGTACAACATATGCAGCCCTGACGCACCTCAATTACTTCTGTTAATGTCTCAAGTTCAAGCACTAACTCCTAGTACAGCCACATACTAAAAATCCTTGTAAAGCTGAGGGCCTGTGTCGACATACTGAGTCAGCTCCTGGCTTTAATGTATTATAGCACCTATGTAAAATTTTAAAAGCAGTTTTAAATTTAATACAAAAGCCCAAGCTGAACAGCATGCATCCAGTGTAACACAGCCAGAGAGCTGACTTTGCTTAGTAAAACATGCTTACAGTGATATTGCCAGTGAAAAGTCTCTGTAGGTGAGACTTACTAAAACTGTTACTACAACACTAGTTTTCTTTTAAAAAGGCTTTTCTCCTTGTAGGTGGTAGAAGCAGGCCTGAGTAGAAGTAATCCACTCCTGAAACGTCCAGTCCGCACTCAAGCAGTCATTGACCAGTCTGACATGTACACACATGTTTTATCTGTATTTACAGAGAAGAAGGTAAGTTAAAGTACTAGTTTGGCAGCAGTCTCAGAGTAGCAAACCTGACTGCTTGAAATACCCTAATCCTGACAAAGCCTTCTGCAGGCTATTTTGATGCCCATTCTCACAGGTTTGCATTAACAGGAAAAGATACGCAAGTTCTACCTAATGCTTTTTTCTTGTCCAGGAAGCACCTCACAAGTTCACTATAGCAGTCTTAATGGAATACATTCGCTCTCTTAACCAGTTCCAGATTGCAGTTCAGGTAAAGTACTTGCACACCAAGTATATTGCCTCACTCCGTGAGGTCTTGGTCATGTGTCTTAAGTCCTATACAATGTTACCTTCTAGATTATAAAGACTGGTATTGAGACATACCTTTGACGGTCGTCTTTCTGCATTCACAGCACTACTTGTATGAGCTGGTCATCAAAACCCTTGTTCAACACAACTTGTTCTACATGCTTCATCAGTTCCTGCAGTACCACGTGCTCAGTGACTCAAAGCCTTTGGTATGTAAGACAAGTAAGTTCCTACAATAAGCTAGTGCTGGAGGTGGGAAACATCAGAATTTTAAGATTATTTCTACTTTTGCCCTAGGCTTGTCTGTTACTCTCCCTGGAAAGTATTTATCCTCCTGCACATCAGCTCTCTCTGGACATGTTAAAAGTAAGCATTTCAGACTATAGTAACTCCATGTTTACATGTCGGTTAGACTTGTCAAACAGCTTACCTGACCAGTCATTTGTTACAAGCACAGTCTTACAGCTGTGATTGACTTCACAGAGACTTTCCACAGCAAATGATGAAATAGTGGAAGTTCTGTTGTCCAAACACCAAGTTTTGGCTGCCTTGAGATTCATCAGGGGTATTGGAGGACACGACAGCATTTCAGCCCGAAAATTCCTTGATGCAGCAAAACAAGCAGAAGATGACATGCTTTTCTACACTATATTCCGATTCTTTGAACAAAGAAATCAGCGGTTGCGAGGAAACCCTAGTTTCACACCAGGTAAGCAATAAGGAGTTGGATTAAGATACCCGGTTGTACAAACACAACTAAGTCTTGTTTCACTTCCAGTCCAGTTGAGCCTATACAAGATAAAACTCCTCGTGTATTTTAGCCTCTCTCCAAAGTTAACTTGTCTTACCCCTTTGTATACCACGCCCAGGAGTAAAGAGACCAAGGCAAACAGGAACTTGCAGATTAAGCTAACCTGTTTGGCTTGCAGTTGCTTGCACTGCTTAGCTTAGTAGAGCCATTATCACCAATTAGTGCTTTCTCCTGAGGCCAGAAACTGGGTCAAGAAACCTTTGAGTTCAGTCGTTCATTTCCAGAGACTGAAAAAATTCAAGACCTGTTTTATACTACACTTCCTCTTACTTTAAAAATGAAGCGGAACTGCTTGCACGGGCAACATGTTCATAATCACCAGACAGTCTGTAGGCACAGAATCCTACTCCAGGATCTTGTGTCTTGACAGTACAAGAACTCTCACGGATATGAATCTGCTCGTTAGACACAGGAACTAGTTGAAGCATCTGCTTTACCACAAAAGAATACTTGTCACCAGACTGGAGATACCTCAATATTCCACTGCTTTAAAGTTATTAAAATCCTTTAATGCCTTTGAGTAAAGATCTAAGAATTAGTACTTACAGATTAAGTTAAGTGAAACTATACAATCTTGCTTCTCAGTTGGAGTTTTAAAGTTAACTTTTTATTTTGTTCCCCCTCCCCCGGCCCTTAGGTGAGCACTGTGAAGAACATGTCACCTTCTTCAGACAAGTTTTTGGAGAACAAGCTCTCATGAAGCCTACAACATTCTGAAAGACTCTTCCACTGAAATGTATAAACTTAATTTATTGCATTTAAGTAGATTTTTGAACTACAAAATTACTATTTTATAATAAAGTATATACAAGACAGTTTGGCAAATAGTACTAAAAATATTACAACTTGTGATGGCTTCCCCTAAAAAGACAAAAATTGCATTGACCTGCATTTAAAATTAGTGTCAGTGGTGTAGCAGTCCATTCTCATACATGTCACCTCTGTTTCATTGACCAAAAAAAGCTATTCAACTCACAATACAGCTGCTTTAGGTTTCTAGAAGAAAAAGATGCAACCTCTTGAAAACAGAAGTGTTTTAGTAATCTTGTTAACACATCTAGTTTTAGTAATACTGTTACATGAGCCACACTTAGCATTTCCTGAGTTTAAAGCTATGTCCAAAGCTGCAGCTGGTATCTTCCAGTTGAATCTGTGCAGGAGTCAAGTCAGTGGTGGTTACAGTGTGACAGTCATAAAACTTTGCTGCTCTTCAGTTCTTAGGAAGAGTCAAGCTAAGCCACAGTTCAGAGTCCACTGAACACTGTTAAAAACTAGAAGTAGAGGAGTCTCTCCCGTTCCGTACCTCTGGTCCTCTCCTGTGCAGCACGCGTTTTAGCTTTATTTACTGATGGGCCTGAGAGACAAGACAGTTATTCTAAGTATGAACATTACAGCAGATCAGTCAGACAAGAAGCACACGTAATCTTAATTGTCTAGGTCCAGCTTAACATTGACGAGACTTCAGAGACATGCTTCTGCTCAGCTGCAAATAAGTGTCCGCAGCACAGCGGGCAGTAGATGGATCCCCATCAGTCTTAACCCCCCCGCCCTGCCCCATGAGGCTGTGTGAATCTCCAAACAAGAGGCAGCATTTGGACCATCCTTGCTGCAAAGGAAGATTGCTTCTGCAAGTGCAGAAACAGTGCCCCACAGCAGGTGTTTTTGCTTCCACCCACCATCCTGTCCCTAGTTTTAGAGACAATCACGCTGCTGCCCGTCGGGCTGCACAGGTCTAGGCAGCCACCTCTGAAGGACAGCACAGTGCAACCACACTAGACAGGCTATGGTTGCTTCAGTTCAGTACACCTGTAACAGTGAGCTTGCACTGCCACCAGTTAACCCTTGCTTTCCCACAGACTGGCTACTGAATGAGGCACATGCAAGTACTGCTTATGTTTGCAATCCTTTCCATTTGATGGAGAGGAAGTGTCCACAGGTAGCTAGCTATTTTTCTCTGAGGTGTGTTTTAGAGCAGACTGTCAGGTCTTACCTATGTAACTTAGCAGAACTGGAAGAAATATTAGTCCATGTGCTGCTCCCAGCAGAACCATAGCTAGATACATCCTGAAGTAGAATATCTTGAAGATCTGAGATTTGGAAAAAGCCAGTACTACAATTCCTCCAAATTTGGTCAGTGTGATACCACTGAAAACCTGTCAAGAAAAAGTGTTGAAGTGATAATTACATAAAGCCCTACTTATTTGCTTAAAGTTTTTAACATTTGCTAAAGTTCTTTTGCGATTTGAGGTTCCTATATGCAGTATACATCCTTCTCTCGTTAGTTCTTAGAACCAAATCTAAGACCCACTCAGGAGAAGAGTTCAACTTCTTGGTACCACTAGAAACTGACACCACAGGACAGCATCTAATCAGTATGACTAGAAGTTCATTTTAATATGTACAGCCACCTAGGTGTTTTTTTTAACTTTATGAATTTTTACTTCAGGCAGACACAGATAACTCTTACCTGAAGTAACTTGTGTTCCAGTGAATTCCTTACCCGACTTCAGTACCTGCATCACCTGCACAGTCTATTCCAACCCCACCCTGGTCACTTATCTTAGTCTTACACAACAGTACTGCCTAAATACTGAGCCCTGCCTTATGTTCCCAAAGCTCCAGAACAGCCTTTCCTAGCCACTTCTGAGTAACTGGAAGAGAGAAGCACTTAACCTTGAATTGTCCCAGTAAAGTTTAATCCAAACTACCAGTTCAGCTAAAGCTTTTAGCTTTGTTCTCTATTAGGCAGTAGTAACATCAGACTAAAAATAGACATCTTGATCACCCCTGTTATTAGTAGAAGCTTAATTTGACCTTTTAAGAGTTTTAAGTACCCCAAAAAAAAAAAGGGAAGGCTATCCTTGTGACTTAAGGATATTGGTATAGTCTGTAAAGTTGTGACAGCCACTCACTTCCCTGCTGTACAGTAGATACTTACCGAACTGCCCATGTGAGACAGAGCTTCTTCTGCACGCTCTACTCTACTGCCCTTAGTACTAACGGTGAATGCCCTTGTCACATGACTGCAGAATTCCACAGCAATACCACAACTCTGGAGAATGAAGAGAAACACACATGAATCATTTAAATGAGCACTTTGATGGTTCTAGTAGCTGTGATCAGTCCCCAGGATTAAAATGTCATTCGCAGTTACAAGCTCAGCATTTACTTGCTTTCTAGAGGCCACCACAGGTACTGTACAGCATTTTACCATTAGTAACAGACAATGTGATTAAACAGGAATCACAGTGCAAGATTGTTTTGGAGGACAAGTTTCTTGATGTTTAAGCAAGCTGGCTTCCGTATATAGTGCATGCAGTAAACACCGAGATCAGTTTACAGGTATTAGCTGCAACAGCCCTGCTTTAGAACAACACTGAACACACATGCTGATTTGATACTATAGAAGTTCTGCTGATTAAACAGCTGGCAAACCTTAGATTTATCTAGCAGTTAGACTTGCATGAATGTACTCCTAGATTTAACATGAAGAAAGAATTTACTCTCGTAACTTCCTCAGATCTGCCACAAATCTCTGGAGAGCAAGGTAAACCAGAGCACCAGCACCCAGCTGTTACTTACCAAGTTTTGGAGCATTTCACCAAGGCACTCTGCACAGCTGGTTCCACCCTTTTGTGCAGGAACAATACTGGTGCTAGCACAACACAGATCTACTTTGCAGAAGCGCAGAAGCCATGACACTAACTTATGTCATTTACCCTAGGCAAACAACCCTCTGTTGATATGCAACAGCACCTGGCCTACACAGCAGCAATCTAACTGTTGCTGCAGAACAGGAGACCACCACCAGATGCAGTATCACTTACAGTTCTTGCTCTATCAGTATTAGGACTGATCGTCAAAGTAAACCTGTTTTCTACAACTATCTAGATGTATCAATATAGCTCCACTACTGTTGCAATGCCTGTCAAAGTTCAGTAGAAAATACCACTCGGTATCACTTATAAGACACACAGAACTGTTCAAAACTTGGAAACAGGTAGAAGGATGTCTTGTTAACTTACCATGACAAGATTTACTAATGAAACTGCATTCAAGCTGATGCCCCAGAGCCACATCACTCCAAACATGTTGATGATTATCATAGCAATAGTTATTGAAACTACAACAGCAGCCCATACTTCAAAACCAAGCAGCACAGTTGTCACCAGAAATATTGATCCCAAGGAGATGCAGAGGTTAAAGACAGCATCATGCACAATTGTCAGGTATTGTTCGTAGAAGACATAAAACACACTGTGGAAAGAAGAGACATTGTAGTTAACCACTTTCCTTGTTATATTAGCTTCTGTGCCAAGAATAAAGCAGTTTCCTCCTTACAGAAGTCCCCAACAGGAACTGGCTTCCTAGCATCAGTGGAATGACTCCTATGGAACACTGGCTGTTACACAAGTCTTCGCTAAAACTTCAAATAAAGGTTGTATCTGGAAGTCAAGGCAACTCCCACACTTCAATATGGGCAGCTACAGTAGTTGCCAGAAGGCAAATAGGTGCTCAGATAGATTGTGGTATCTGCAGGAACTACCGCAGAGGGTCTGAACTGATCAATTGCACAGTGGCACCAGGACAGATAGGATCCTTTCAAGGAAAGGCATCAGTAGTTCAGCTGTACAGATACCAATTGCAACTCAATTTCATTGTGTTACTCTTACAGAGTCTCCAGTATGTTAATCATGCAAGCTTTAGATAATGAGTACTTCACATCACTGCTGCCTTGGTTTAAATAAGTTATGTTTGAAGTAAATACATTCACATTACTGCTTGCAACTATTCAGGTCAACATATCTGCTTAAGTCAGAACAACTAAACCCTACTATGAAAGCTAGGAAGTGCCCAAGCTGAAGCCAGAGCTAAATGGCTAGTTCACCAACTTTGTAGTGAAGGTCTGGTTTCTTGATTTAAGTTAGATGTCGACCACAGTAAAGAAAAGTTAGTCCTGTGGATGTAGGTTGTCTGTCTGTGGTTTTATAGACGTTCCAGAATCTCTGCATTACCTTCTGTTAGACAAAGCTCAAGACTCAAGTCTAAGATGTTACTAGCCAGTGCCTCTTCTCAGTTGCTTAAGTTGAGTATTTGTCACTAAGGCAAGAAAGATCTAGGCATACCTGTAAGGAAACACTCGGTAGTTCTTCTCTTTGATGCCCATGGTTTCAGTAATGTTATCTGCTATAAGCCGAGCTTTCTTCATAGCATCAATAAAATCAGATGATTTTTTCAGTACAGTATGGTAAGTCATAAAATAAGTAGCTCCAACATCAGATTTGTTGTTTATGAAGTTGACAGCAGAGCTGTATGCAGCATGCCCTCTATATAAACATAGTAGCATTTTAGACGTTAATGTCAGTGAGCACCATTCAAATTTATTAGCTTTTCAAACTTATAATCTTGTTTCTAATGACTTGCAAAACCAATAAAAGTTTCAGAGCACATTTCACAACTACACAGGATATACTAGAACAGACTGACTATAGAACTTTCTCTTTGTATAGGGGGAAGCTGCTGTTCCATTTAGTTGATTATGCATTTGTTTTACCAGTTTTGTTTCAGAAAATGCTATAGAACAGGCGAGATGTCAATGTTTGCATGCCTTTTAGAAGGACAACAGATACCCAACCTTGCAGGCATGAAAATCACACTTCCAGAGCAAGTATCTTTCACATACTGGTCTAAGCAAAATATATAGAATACAGTTCTTACCCTTTGCCACATTTAGGATTAGGGTTGTCCGATAGGAACATTGGCAAAAATGCCATGAAGTCTTTGCCCTGTGGTCTCTGCTTGCCTTCCTGAGTCAGTGGTCGACAATGAACACAGGATGGATCAGTGACTGAAGAAATACAGGAAAAAGGTCAGCTACAGGTTCAAGTATTCTTTATCACAACACTAGTAACTTCTGACCTGCAATACTACAAGATGCAATTCCTTAAAAAGGATTTTCACTGATGAAATAACTCATCAGCCCTGAAATTCCATGTAAAATTTGTAGTCCTTTGTTTATTACTACTACAACAAGTGTTACCAGAGAACTCCGTTACTTGTGCATTATCTACACTAGGTCTAATGAGAATTATACCAAACCGAAGGATCCAAACAAAAATAAAGCATTATGTTTGCGTGCTTTAATGAAACAAGCAGAAGGATAGAAGTTTTTGTAACAAGTTACCTTTTGAGTAGTCATGACATTGACTGCCTAGGTAGGCTGTCTTCAACCTGCAGCATTCTAATAGAATATTCAAGTTCATTCAAACAAATTAGAAGGCAACCAGGAGGTGCCTGCTCACAGTAGAAAAAGCTGTTCACCTGACTCATACCATGATAAAATATTTCAGCTGTGAAACTCATAAACCAAGCTAATCTTCTAGCAACAAAGTGGATGCCAATACCTGAAGCATTGCAGAACCGTCCAGTGGTATTGTAGACTCTGCAACAAGATGACTGCGGCTTCACCCAGTCAAAGTAGTCGTCAATCCAAGATGATGGGGCATAGCCTATCCTTGTGCTAGTGAAATAATGTAACATACCCATCATCAGTACTTTTATGTTTCATCATAAAACAGATGGAACACATCCCTTGATCTCTCCAGTGCTAATTTACAACCATGTCATCTCATTCTGGTCCAAGCTACTTGCTCTCCACATAGTCCCCTGCTCCAGCACCCCATTCAAGGGCCAATCTTGCTCCTAACACTGCAGCTTGCAAACAGCAGGAGCTTCTTCCCTGCCTTCAAGTTCTACCACCAAGCTCAGCTTTCCATGCCCCTGTCCATTCTATGCCACATTCTATTCCAGATATTGTTGCCTCAATTTTCAGCCTTCAATTAGGCTGAAGTAAAGCCACTGAATTACAGTGGAAGGAATCAAGAAGAGACTTCCTTCATTTGTTAGCTACTGAACTCCAGGTGCAATTCCTGCTTAGCCTTGCTAGGCTAGTTTAGCCACCGAGTTTAGACGCTGAGCATGCAAGCTGTTTTCCAGGAGAGCCACACAGAGGTTTTCATGAGTTCTCCTTCCTACCATTCCCAGATTCCTGGAAGGATCAAGCCCCTGTTGCAAACACAAGTACGTCAATATATCCCACCACTCCAGACAGATTTTTTATCCTCATTCTAGGATATCGCCACAGCTTCTTTCCTTCCCCTGGCTCCCAAACCCACAGTACAAAACAAGTACAACAGAGTTAGTTGTACAATCAACAGCTGAGTCTGAAATAAATTAAAAGGACACACTAGTGAGCTACATCTATTCCATGTGACTATGCAGAGAAAAGCATGAAAGACTTACTAGCTACCAATTTCAGCAGCGTTGAAGACTTGCTGGACAAGTGAATCGTTATTACATCCCATTCCACCACACACCATGTTCTGCCCTTCCAAAGAGGTGTAGTTGTGCCCTTCTTCTAGGACAAAGTAGACAGGAGGACCTGCATGCAGGTACTTGCCAAGCTGGCTGAAGTAATCTATTACATAGGAGTCCTTAAAGGGAAAGTTTTGAGTTGCTATTACATAATGTTGAGGTAGTACAAGATGATATCAAGATTTCAATTCAGCCACAAATTGCTGAAGAGCAACAGTATCTTAAGACTTACATCTGGCATTGAGAGAGACTGATCCAGTCCAATTTCTACATTGTGTATAACTGCTGTACTGAATGACAGAACACCCACAAACACTGCTATCTGCAAAAAGCAAATTCATGGAAGTGAGTACTGAACAGAAACAGCAAGCAATAGGAGTAATTTCTTAAGTTAACAGGAACCATGCAAAGAGGCTCTAGTTTAAGTACGCTACTCAGGTCTTAGTACAACAGAGTTCCCTTTGGAGCCATAAGGGAAAATTTATACTTAGAAGGTACCTGTGAAAGATATGCCAAACGCCTTCTGTAAATAAGTACAGTAACCTCTAATAGAATCACAGATTCAGCAACAACTCTAGATTAATGGAGCGTAGGAGCCAACGTGTGCCAATTTTTTTTTTTACATACATCTAAAGTGATCTGATAGTCAGTAATGCAAGTCTGTGTCTGGGCTTTGGACAATCCAAGGTCAAGCCTCTATTTACCAGAGATACTCTTGCAGTTACAAAAGCTTATTCCAATACTCATGCTGAAAGCAAAAATATTAGAAGCTTCATTTGTTTCATTGTTGAAGATTTTTCTTCAGTATTTAGACCTCCAGGCTCACTGCACTTTGGCTCAAGTTTAGATGCCTGCCTACTTTAAACAGAGCATACATACTACTATTGGTCTCATCCAATCCTTAAGCAGATATGGAGAATACAGGTTCTTGAAGAACAGAAATAAGATGCTCTCAGAACGCTGGACCCCACTCGTTTCTTCATTGCTTTTGATGCAACACAGAATATCCAGTCTATTCCTCTGAAAATGGATGAGATGCCAGATTTAGTATGGCTCTGCAGAAGATGCCACCCCTGTTACATGGCAGTTACAGACGCATTTATACCTACCTCTTGACGCTTAATATCCAAGCCCAGGAGACTTACAAAGCAAGTGACTTGAAGAATAAAGTCTATGAGCACAGCCATTCCAGCAAAAAGGGAGAATGTGCGAACTGCTGGCATCGTAGACAGTGTCCCTGAAGAAAGTGACCCAGTTTGTTAAGCAAGCTCCCTTCTCTTAAAAAGGCATGAGTATTTTCTAGACATACACAATTTAAGTGCTAGCCTTAAAGCAGGACAAAGAATCATTCTCCTCAGAGTAAAGCAAGCAGACGATGTAAGCCTGGCTATGGCCGCTGTCTTTGACCTCTTTGCACAGACAATGTTGGTCAAACAAGTGACTAGCTTTAAGACATTTCTCAGTTTCAAAGTCTTGTGCAGTCTAAGTAGGAGTAGTTAAGGACTGCTGTCAAGCAAGATCTTACTTCAACGTTAAGCCACTCAGTGTAAACTGAACCAATGGCAAATTGCATTCCAGGTAAACACTGCTATCTGCAAGAAAAGCAAATTCGCAGAAGCAAGAACTGCGCAGAAACAACAAGTAATGGAAGTAATTTACTAAGTTCAAAGGAACCATGCAAAGAGGCTCTAGTTTAACTATGTTACCAAGGTTTAGTACACCAAAAAAATATTATGAAAGAATGCCAATTCATACTTGAAGGACAGCAGCATAAGATCCATCTCTAACACGCTGTTAGAGTGAACCTCAAACAGATCTGTTTTAGGGGCATTTTTCCAGGCAGTGGCAAGACGACTGAACGCAATATAGGAGTTGGTAATATACCAAATGTCAGGATGCACCAAGGTCAAATTTAGACTGGTCGGTTACGGCAAAAATCAGTAAAAAGCTCCAGCCTTTCAAGCTGAAAATCTTGACATATTCAGAACTAGATCTTTTTAACTGCCGGTTTCTTAAAGCACTACAGTGCCTATCCCTAGCAAAGGTCAAGTTAAACTTGATTATAGCAATGAACAAGTAAACAAAGCTTCCTTGCTTTAATTTTACATTTTAGTCTTGCACTTGTTCTTGCAACATGCAGATATGATAAGGCCTTTATCTTCAAATATTGAAGAAGTCTTACCAAGAAAGAATGCCACAGTCTCCGAAAAAGATGAGAGAAACATACTGGGTGCCACATCTCCCAAGACTCTACCAATCTGTTTATCCAGAGTTTCACCCTGAAGGCGCTCATCTCTCTGTTTTAAGGCAATAATTTATTGGAATTAGGAATCACACAATTTAGGAAGTTATTTCATATGGCGTAAAACCCCCAAAACCTTTTAAACATCTTTGTTTTCACTGTATTAATGTGAGCTAGATAAAAAGCAGATTATCCAATACAAAAGCAGCATGAACATCCCCTGCTGCCTTGCTTCAAACTGGACTTGGAATACAGTATTAAGTGCAGTAATTCAGCCAAAACTACACACTTGCCAGAGGCAGAGCCAGTTTCAGTGGGTTATTGAGCCTGTCAAATTAGAAAGCTAATTATCCATCAAGGCTTATGACACCAAGTCCCTGGTCTGAAGCATGTAGTTTAGTCCATGATTACTGCTCACAATACACTAAAACTACAAGTGATCAGAGAAGGACATTAAAAATATTATTTGTTTGTACATCATCAGTATGTGGACCACAAACTATGTTAAATGAACTTGATTTCAACCAGCAGTAACAAACAGCAGAGACTGTCAATTTTTTTGTGGAGGTGGAATGTATATAATCTCTGTTCTAAGACCACTAGGTGCCCTGTGAGGGTCCAGAGCTGTTCAGACTGGGCTGAGCACTGGAATGCAGGAGACTGACATTTGAAGCCCGTTAACTTGGAGAAGACAGGCATGTTTAGAAGAATCCGTGTGAAAGAATAGATACCTGAAGTGTCTGGACTATAATGAAAATGTTGTCCACCCCAATAGCCAGCACCAAGAAGGGAATTACTTCTATCACAATCAGTGTCACCGGGATTCCAAAGTAGCTGAAAATGCCTATAGAACATGCCACTGAGCTCAGTACAATCAGGATGCCTGCCATGCCCAGGGAGATCTTTGAATCCACCTAAAAAAAAGTTGTAACGACTGTCAACCAAACCGGCATCATCACATAGAAGATAACAGCAAAGGTAACAAGCCATATTCTCACATTTACTGTAGTTACTAGAAAGTTTACTTTTTCTGGTTCTTTTGAAGATCCAGACTTTTAAAAAAACCCACCATGAAGCTACAAGCCTTAAAGCTGAAGTTAACTGCACATCAAGTGAAAACACTTATTTGAGGCTATGAAGCACACATGAATTGTCAAGTATGACAAGGCTAACACTCCCCCTCCAGCTCCTGCCCAACGAGGACTCAATGCTTTAAGATTGAATATCTTTCCAGAAGGCTGATATTCAAGTCACTTAAAGCTAAGAAAAACTAGTTAGCAAGCTGTAGCTTCAGTGTTTATAGATATGAGAACTACATACATACCAGCAGTCTTCGACAGCTCTGGATATGTCCCAAAGCTATGGAGATGTACATAAACATTACAATATAGCTTATCAACACAATGCCAATATCACTTTTGCTTTCGCGATTGATTTCATCTTCAATACTCCGTTCAGCAGAAAATGATATAGTTAAATTTGGATTATCATAGTTCTTCAAAAAGTTAATAAACCTGGGGGGGGGAAAAAAAGTCAGTCACACTTTAAAGGATAAAGCATCTTGTATTAGAAGTAACATAAAATTGCCTTAACCAACTTCCAGGTATCTGTGCGGTACAAAACTGTGCTGCAGCCAGACTACTATTGAGGGACCTTCCTTGTTTTTAAGAGGGGTGCTAGCTACATACCCCTAGAACTCTTAAGTACTAAAAATACACTATACTGAAGTAATTTCCATGTTCTGTCCAGAATTTGAGGACAACCAGGTATCTTGCATAAGCTATTTCAAAGCCTAAGTGCAATTTTCCTCAAAGCTAGACCTAGAAGTACATGCATGAAATACGACTGTGGTTTGCTTGCAGACCTGAAAAATTTATTAGCCCTTACTTCAGCTCTCCTAACTGAAGGGATGTATTTGTGACACAGGTAGACACTAGTTGTACTTAATCTCAGACTTCCCGGTACAGTAGTTTCTATCCAAACTGTTAACCAGAGTAGTTGGCCTGTGCAAGCCAACATCAGCTCTTCAAGACAAAGCGGATTAAAGCTTTAGGTCCTCATCTGGAAGGAAGAGGTCTTTGAAGTTTAAAGTTTGAGAGTTACAGGATAATGTTAGATCTTTCCATTGGCGGTTATCAGTCCGGTAGATTGAAAAGCCTACCTTTGTAATTCTAACCAAAGTAAAATATTTCAGAGCTACTTATCAGCAAGTACTACCGGACTAGATGGCCACTAACAAGACTAGAACTTATGGCCTACAAAGCAGATGTAGTATGCCAGATAAAGTGAACGTCTTGGGACTGGCATAGTCCACCCTTAACCTGTTTTGCTGCCTCAAAACACATGTACTGAGAAACTAATAGTACAGGTGTTTCATGTATCCACATTCAAAGCTGCCCTAAGTAACGTATGCATCTCAGAATACAGGAAGCCTACTTACTCTTTTTCCCATGCCAAGGCTTTCATTAGCTTTCTTGAGTCATTATAGTAGTTGTTGACGGGAAAAGTAATAACAAGAGCTGTAGCATTATTATAGTTATCATCTGTATAACAGAAAAAAAGAATTGACAGGCATTATGAAATGCTAGAGCTTATGTTCTAGTATAGGCTGATACAATTGAGTTTAAAATTAGTATTGTCCACAGCAATCCCATCCCTACAACTCCATTAAATGGAAGGTTTAACACCACCAAGTCCTGCAACACACTACTGAAATAATAGAAACTGATAAGCACTCCGAATTGTATTCACTGTTTACCATGCTCATGGTACTCCAACATTAAGTTGTTGCATGGTTAGACAAGGGGCTACTCTATGCTTATGGCTTTCTATCTAGTAAGAAACAGGATGTGGCTTCCCTAATCACTGTGCCTCTCTTACATACTTAGGTTTTGTTTTACTCAATGCAAGTAAAACCCTACAGTTTAATCAAGAAGGGCTTGCCTTCAAAGGCTGGTTTAGTACATTTATGTTTGATGTATCTGTCAAGTTATGTTTAATTGGATAAACTGCTTGAATAAAATTCTGGCTTTAGAGTAATTATGGAAGGATTTCCTCTTGAACACCTTACTCTTTACTGTTTTGTCAGATCAGTGACAAACCTTTATTCTAAATCAAAAGAGCAAAATACATGCATGTCCTAGCAGGTCAATTTGAGATACTTCAGGTCTTTACCTAGTCCCCCAAAACTAGGGATCCTTTAGCTGGCCCAAAGCAGACTGAACATTTGCATACTTGTCAACAGGACAAGTATGTTCCAGTAATAGGCTGCTTGTATTTTGCACTGCCAGAGTAGTCTGCCTCCAGTCTCTGAAGAGTTATTTAAAATATCCTTACTTACTGAAATTTAAAAGAACTCCAGTTTCTCTGGAGTACCTTTAAACGCATGCGTTAAATGAGAATGCACCTTTAGGGCCAAAGACGGCACACAAGTATGTACTCTCAAGACTTGAACTGCAATACTGTGTTGCCACCTACCATCATATCCTCCCAACACCAGCCATGGGAATACAGGTCCACCAAATGTTCCTAAGCAGGGATCGTGAAGCAAACTTGTGTCATTCAGTGATGCTGGAGCCCTAAAGAGATCAGCAGCCATAACCGTTAGCTTCTGCTTAAAACGGAGGCACAGCACCACAGGACATAAAAGTAAAAAGCTGTTGTAACTGACTATCAAGACAGAAATTAAGACTGCTAGTGATACATAGCACAAGGGCAATGTTTGCTCTGAATTTAGATACAGTCTTAAAGGTCTCTTCCTTATAGCTTTTAAGACAAGAAGTACCTTCTACCCAACTGAACTAGAAACTGAAGTGAAAGCTTCGCAACCACCTTCTGTTACAGAACTTACTCCTCAGAACAATCTGAAACATGTTTAAGGTAAACCAGAGCCAGTGTCTGCACCAAACCAAGTGTAACTGGAAGTCCAATTAAAACATAATTCCTGCTAAAGTACTAGAACACAGAAACACAGGCAATTGATACTAACCTGCAGTTCCATGTAGTATTGAGAGTTTAAAAAGGGGTAAGAAAAGGTTCAAGGGAGTAGTGAGAACTAGCTAGTTTTGTTTGCCAGCCAGATCTAGTTGGCCAACAGTTTGGAAAAGCATGTGATCATACTACGTACCGAACACAGTATAAGAAGTGAGTGTGGTAGTCTGCATAGACAAAGAACTCGTCTCCAATAACATGATCTAGAACAGAATGACTGTTCTGAAAGTAGTTGAGTACACTCAGTATAGTGCAGTTGTTGTTGTAGGGAGCAAGAGGAGCCAGGCAAATGTCTTTCAGCATTACAGTCTCATTGTCAAAAGAAGCAGTTATGTTGACAATAGCATCCTGCAAATCCAAAACCTTGGGGGGGGGGAAAAAAAGTATAGTTTAAAAGCAGCACAAGAAAGTATTTCTGTTGCAAGACAGGACTTAAGTGCATATACTATATTCCAGTTTCCAGAGACAGTGGCACATGTCAACAGAAGCACATTGCTAGACCTATTATTTCTACAGTCACACTAAGAATACTTACAGGGACTTAGCTTGCAAGTCTACTCTAACAAAGATTTTCAGCACAAAGCTTTTATGGCAAGACTAGGATTTTGAATATGAATATCTAGTGATTGCTTTGATGGACACATGGTGTTACAGATGGAAGCCAACTCCATATGGTTATACCTGTTAGGTAGGTTTAGGTCTTTGCTCTTGAAAGTCCCAGTTACCTGATGGAGAATCTCTTTGGTGAGCGGGGGCCCAAAAGGTGTATCTGCTCCTGAAGGGTAAGGTGAATAGGTGTCTGGATGGCTCTTTGGTGCTTGAATAATAAGTTGCTCGGTACGAAAGAAAGGCCCAAAGTGTGTGTCAAAGTACTCCTTTTCCTTGCGAGCTTGGCTGCTTGGGGCTGACCAGAGGTCTACAGGGTTTGTAGTTGCTTTAATATATACAAAGCCTGAGCAGCACATTGCTATGAAGACCACAGAGAAGAGGATAACAGGACGTGGATTTCTGACACAGAAAGCCCCCCATGACGTGAATGTCATCCTTAGACCATTTTCAAACCTTTCACCAAGCCTTTCACCACAGGTAATTTTCCCTGTAAGAGAAAGAAGTCAATGTTTGAGAAGTCAGTTAAGCAGCTTTTGTGACACTAGGAAAGATAAAATTTTATTCTAGCTGTGTTTGTAGTAAGCACCAGAAGCTATGCCTACACTGATGGTCAGACCCAGAGACCAAGCCTTGACTGAGGTCAAGGGGGCAGAAACCAGCTTGTACCTAACACTGCCTCACCTAATGTAAGACCATCTTTTGACAGCAGTAGGCACCGCAAATAAAGGCAGGAAGCAGCTAAAAGATAGGTAAGATTAAGATGAACTGCCTCAGCTGCTACACAAAGTCAACTACAGTTCTTTCATGGCATGCTTTGAATGAATACATAGATGGTTAGAACACGATCAAATCATTTTGGATTCATGTTGTCCTCCCTCTGCCCCAGCTACAAAGCACTCCAGAACTTTCTCTAATAGAAAGTAGGTCCATAAACCATGCACCCAGGGCTTCCAGCAAAATAGGGTTAAGTATGATTCCAAAAAGAGAGACAATTACTAGAAGAAATAGAGTCCTGTAAGAATGGATAAGGTCTAACAAAGCTAAAGCTTCAGAGTCCATCCACAGGAAGGCACCGAAGCCAGCTTTCTCTTATTCAAGACATACCATTGTCACGATGGGAATTCACAGAAAAGGCTATATTGCTGTCAATTGGTGTGTACTCTGAGACAAAGTGCCGCCTCCTGCAAGACAGAGAGAAAGCTATGTTACTGTAGAAAGGGGAGCAGGGTAAGAGTAGAGCCCACTGCTAGTAATAAATTTGATATTTTACTCCTCCAGAATCTAGAGGTGCTGTGTTCCCCTTGCATCTATTCACTCAAGAGCAGCAATCTCCAGCTTTATGATCCTTTGGAACAACTTGCAGCCATGTTAGCAGTCTTAAACTTTTCCAGCTTGGATCAAGCATATGTTCTTTATGCATATTTAGAAGATCAGTAGCATTAACAGCTCAGAATTTTTAAATTGATCATAAGAATGATAATATTTGCAAGAGATTTCTAGATTAGAAATATTTTATTTCAGTCAAACTGCTTGAGCTACACCTACTTAGCCTGAAGAAATGGCGAAGCAAAGGAAAAGGGCAGTAAGGTACATTTTCTGTCCTGAAAGACAGGCAAGTTATAGCACAGAACACTCATGATAGACCTATATTGCTTATACTCATTCCCAATACCCAGGGCAGGAGATAGATTACTGTGAGGAGGCTATTGAATTTAATCGGATCATGGCAACTGTCAACCACATCGCAAACACCCCTACCATTTAATGTAGTTTACTATGCATGTTGCCCAGTACCATAAGGCTACTAAGCATGTAGTAAGCATGTTGTACTCACTATCCCTTTCCATGCAGGTTTAATTCTTATTATACAGCAATTTCAGATTACTGGTCATAACTGACTAATATTGAAGTTACACCAAAAAATACTGCCATACTTAAGGATATTAGGGAGTGGAAGCATCTGGAAAGTGTTATTAAGAAATAATATGTTGTCACTGCTCTGGATTGCTAGCACACCCACACCCAAGCATTTATAGCTACAGCTACTAGTGTACTTCACTAGCAAGTATCACATAGCACAGAAGCTGGCTTGCTGTCCCTTACTTTTCCTTAGCTTCCTATTCTGGAAAAAACTAAACAAAAGCCGACCTTCCAGTAACTATAGCATTTTGTAAATTATTCATGACTTAGTTTGCAATAGGGCAGTGATTGTTTTGTTCAATTATTAGTCCACAGAAACTGCTATGAATTGCATGTGGCTGCTAATACTAGACCTTGCTCTTGCAGCGGTCTTGAATTGACTTCTTACAATCCCATTACCTTCAAGTCAAACTTTTAGTGATTCTTTGCCCTCAGCCACATTTCCTGGCAAACTGAAGTGTTAAAACACTTTCTCTGTTACTTCTGGCTGTTACATGTACAGCATTTTACTGAAACACTGCATGGGGTAAACGGGCCTCTCCACTGTTGGCATTTTCCAGCTCATTCCAATTGCAACTTAAGGAACAAGCTATTTCAAGAAAACAATATGATTGCATTTTTAGTCATATGGGTTCTCCAAGACATTAGTTTATTACTGTACTGACCTAGTCTTAAGCATTGTAAAACCCCACAGCTTCCAAAGAAGTTTGACATTTGAGTATGAAGGCAGTTCACCGCTCCTAGAAAGCAGTGCTTTGAGGTTACCTTAATGCACACCAGCCAAGAACAGACACAGCTGAACTGAGACTTTACTCTTTACCACAAAGGCTTAACATCTATCAGATGAAGCAGATACATTCCCCAGACTTCTACATACTCAAGATCTTGCTTATGAAAGTTGTAGGTTTGTGTATTTGACCCTGTAACTGGGGATGTTATGAGTTACACATCAACTAAACTGTCTTCTTTACTCTCCACCACATTGTTTTAGGGCGTGTCCCAACACCTACAAGTATAAGCATCTGCTATAGAACACAATTTTCAGCTGGGTGAAGAAGTAGAGGAAAAGCAAGCGACTCAGAGCTGAGCATTTTGATTTTACCTGTAACACCAGACTCCAAAAACTAGTGCAAAAAATACAAGTAGAAATCCCATGTAGGAGATCCACATTATGACATATACAGCATCCAAACCAAACAGAAGCCAAGGAGCAGGCAATGGAGGGGGTTGAGGTTTTGGACCGCAAACAATTGAACAGTCCTGACAGCTGCATGGTCCTGTCAAATCATCCACAGACTCATTACAGCCTTTGGTAGCATTGTTCATAGGTTTCATTCCATGGACAGGAACATCTGTGACAAACCACAAGTTACAAAGCCAGTTTACTACCAAGTAAAAATTCAGATCTTCAACAAAACATTCTCAGTTAAATGAGTTAACCCTTTATATGAAAGCTCCTAGCCTCTATATAGGGCAGCTTTTCTTTGCCTTACAGCTGAAGCCACCGCTACCTTTTCCATAGCAGGTACCAACTACTTACGGTTGTCTACTGACTGGTCATGTTTTAGAACACTTCAGTCTGTAAAACCAACAAGCAAATACTTTTATCATCCCGGCAATGATTTGTTACCCCCCTCATCTGTTCAGATCATGATTATGTGCAAAAGTTTCCTTACAAAGAAGTCCTAAAGAATCAGGGTACCACCCTAGTTTCCCCAAGGAATACAAGCTATCTAGTTGCCTAAACTCAGTCCATTGCTTAATGAGTTTTGAGATCTATACAGCAATAAGCTGTAGACAAAGTAAGCATGAAGTACAACTTCCATGCAGAAACAGATTTTTTTTTTTAATCTTAAATTGCTTTGAAAGTCTCTGACTGCAGATATTTATAGCTGGGCAGCTGTTCAGCAGACCAGTACACTAGCTATAGTACACAGCCTTTAACAGAAGCTTCAGAGGCAAGGAGTGTTCAGTTTCTTACCTGAAAAGACAGGAATAATGCTGAAAGGAGTTTGTCCATTGTCTTTGCTAAACATGTACTCAATCCAGTTGGTTGCATTGCAGTCCTTGACATCCTTCCCACAGAGCAGCCCCAGTGCTTTAACATTACTTGATGGAGCCTCCACATCTTTGCAGGCATTATACATTGCTAGGAAGAGTAAACAAAGACAAGAGTCATAAACCAATGTTACTGTTGAGTGAGCACTACAAGCACTTCCAACAGTTACAGACACACCAAGTTCAAAGAACATGCTTATAGCTTTCAAGAGGAAACATCCTAACAATAGTGGAATAATGTTTTCAGTTGTATTTAGAGTATGTAAGGTTGCAGTGCTGTGTAACAGAGTAGGCCTTACTCTTAGTCCGAGTAAGTCACCTGAAGCTGCGTTACCCTAGAACCTACTTTACTGTTTGAGGGGGAACAGCACTTAATATAAGGTTCCATTCAGGGGAAGTCATGACAAATATTTAAGGTACTTTTGACCTCTAGGCCATATATGACTTTCAAGTGTCTCATAACTTGACTAAATATCACTGCACAAAGTAAACAAAGACCGAATTAATGCTTCAAGCTTGCTATAAAACAAAAACACAACCCAAATTTGTTCGTTTTTTGAAAAAAATCTTTGGGTTTGACATAGGACTACAACAGTCCATTCAAGAGCAATGAGTGCCTCTTAGAAAACCACTGTAGTGCACTGTGTACAAACTTTACTATCATATACTTGCCAGACAGTTTCAGTATCAGGTAGGCTTTGGACATTCAGTATTTGGCAACAACTTTGTTTTTCTGAAGTTAATGTCCAGTACGAGCTGCGTCTTCAAAAACACTGTTATTAACAGTGTCAGTGTAATGTCTCCTACCCAAGCAGAGGTTAGTGTTACAACAATTTCAAGGGGGACCTACTGGTACCTATTTGATGCCTCAAACTTTGAAAGACGGTCAAAGAGATGTTTCCCCCCCTCTCAGTTCTTCCTGAGAAAGCATTGGTCTTGTTACCTTGACAAAAGCCTAGGTAAGTTAACACACTTTACTCACCATTTGCAAAGTGTTCTCCAATAAAGTACTGCAGCTCTGTAATGCTACTTTTGTTCTCTTTTGAAATTGGATCATCATAAGGTATGGTGCTTGTAACATTCAAAAAGTCAGACTGATTTGGACTGCAAGTCAGTTCACAGAAGAGGTTTATCAAGTTGTAAAAACATGATGGACATCTGGGTAGGAAAGTCAACAAACAGCAATCAGATTAAGAGATAAAGATGGAAGGCATATTGATCTAATGTACAGAGCAAGCATAAACATTCTGTTCAGACTGACAGAACAAAGTATTTAAATTCTGCAAGTTTTTATCAGCAATACAACATTAGTTGGCACTTAAAATTCCTCAATACTCCATCAGTAGCATCAGCTTCATTCACTAGCAGAACTGCCTACCTCAAACAGCAGACACAAGTAGAATCTGAAGGAAAACACAACTGCTGCTAGCAAGAAGACTTCTGTTAGAACAAAAAACTGAACAGTACTTTATGTCACTCTGAAGGCTTCATTAAAAATACAGTAGCTTGAGACTAAGGTAATGTTGATTCTACCAGCAAACTGAACCCAGACTGCAAGTAGTTGTTTCATGAAATTAAAGGATAAGAAAGTCACTCCAAGAGCTTGCTCCAATAAGCCTTTAAATGAAGTTACCATCTTTTCTACAGTCTGCTTAAACAGAGTCTTATGTTTTCTTATTGCATTACAAAGCTATAGTTGCTTTGCTATTCATTAGCATACCTGGAGAGAAACTGCAGAGGCAGCTGCAAGTTGTTTTTCAAAGTCTGAAGCTGATGAACATCACAGCAAGTGCTAACATTGCCAAAGAATAAACCTGGACAGAGTTCCTTAAATGAAAACAATAGTGAGATTGGGAGTGGAGGAAGGAAAAGCATGTTTAAGACTTCAGAACTTGTTATAGGTATGGGTTCTGCTTCATATTTCAAAGACAGTAGCTGTTGCTGTGGGAGATGCACAGAAAAAAAATAAATCAGTCTAGCCAATGAGATTTTTTAAAGAACAGGAAAAACCACCACATTTGGTTCAAGGCATCACTTCCTTTTAAAAAGCTCCTTCAGATGATCTTTAGTCACCAAGTTCTATATATAGAATGATAATGGAAGGTTATGTTTGTGAAAGCCTGTAATCACATGCTAGAGACCTCTCATTTCTGAACAGTAACTGAGGTGTACTACTCTCATACAGCTGGGGCTATGAGCTACACTTGAGAAAACAGATTATCTGTTCTTTCATCAAGTTAAGACAAAAAAGCTAAAGGTCATAGCACAGGTCCAACAGAACACAATAAAGAACTCCAAAGTGTAGAATTATTTTCAGCTCCCAAAGAAGCTCACCTGCATTAAGTCATAGCCATCCTCTGGTAGTGCTATTGGTGGTCCATCATAAGCACAGTTGTATCTCTTGTCTCCAGAAGCAAGTCCACATTCTCCATACCAGACACACGATTGTGGAAGTACCTAATCAACATGAGATAACCAATTTACTGCAAGAAATAGTTGCCATATTCCTCTGCTACTGTAGAGTTTATGTGCTACCATTCCAAAAGTAATTTGCAGTCCAGATTAGGTAACTTCCTGCCAATTTAAACATCAGCATGTACTACATAAAACACCCATTAACAAAAGCATGGATTTTTTGACAGGTTGCACATCACCACCGATCTCCGGCTCACCTCCCCACCTTTCCTTGCCCAGTCTACAAACATGCAGTACACTTTCTATAGTTAAGACCAAGTATAAGAGTTAAGAAAAGCCTAAATCAATACTTGAAAAGCATCTCAAATATTCAAATATAAGGTGATGTAGAAAATGTGTTCATGCAAGACAATGCATATGATTAGCAGGTTAAATTGTCACTTTAGAGCACGAGTCTGTATGTGGAGAGAAGTATATTGTTTATATGCATTGTATCAGTTCTTCCTGCCACCTTTTAATCCTTCTTGCAAACTCAGTCACAGTGACAGACTGAGGAAGTAGCAGCATAAAGAGGATTTTGAAACATAACTTCACAGCTCTGCACTCACCATAGAATGCCATATATTGTCACAATCTCAAAGGATGCTCTCCACCACTTTCAAACTTAAGCATACAACATTTAAATGGGCTTACAGTGCCAAGTAAATAAAAGCTTCAAGACTGATTTTGAAGCTATTTCAATTTAAAGGACTATGGAAAAAATCAGAAATCTCTTCATATGTATAAAATAAACTGAAAAAGGCTAAGAGCCTCTTGCAAACCTTGTTTTTTGTCCAGTGATACCAACCCCAAGACATCTGAAATCCTAAACCAAAATATTTATTCTGAAAATTAAAACATTTAATACAATAACAAGTTATTTACAGCAAAAGCTTTAAGACAGCTTCAAGGTTTTCCTGTGCACCTGGGCTACAAGTAGAAAGCAGACTGCACAAACATCTACTACACTTCTGCCAGCTCTGATCAGAAGTTTGCATGGTACAGGCAGAGAGATAACCCACCTGTTTTTATCTCCTGAACAACTTTGACCTAACATTTTCAGAGAAACACCATATGCTTACACTGCAGGGACAGACTGCCATGCTTTGTGCTTGACCATGAATAGCACTGTTTACTGACTGGTGAAGCCCCTGAAAAGCTGTATTCAAAATACTCAAGAGCTACCCAGAATTATGCCTCCACAACATCCATTTTGTTCTGAACACCACTAACAGTTCTTCAAAGTACATCAGTAATTTTTATTTATTTTTTTTTAAAATCAGGGACAGTAACCATCAACAGTTTACCTGACCCTGTTTGAATTGTTTCCCCATTAACTTAACCTAGACAACATGGCCCAATTCAAAGTTACTCACTATAAGCCAGGTCCATAAGTCAGTTAAGTACCACCCATCCAGATCACAATCTCTTTTGTCTACTCTTGCATTTCTTTGAACTAAACCTATAACCATCTGCTAAGTATCACCATAATCTTACAAATTAGAAAGCACCCCTTAAGGTGCAAAACACTGAGTGTTTAACACCAGCACAAGCCAAAAAGTTAGTCTCCAGGTTATGGGAATTTATTTACAGAAACTACATTGTAAATTTGTTCATGTATCAAATTAATCTACAGACATTAACACTTTTTGATGCAAATTTAGAAGTCACTGTCTTCACCTCTGCTTCCTCATACCTGTATACCTCAGTGCTACTAGCAAACAATCTATAGTGGGAAAAGAAAATTAAGTGGCTGTATGCACAAGTGTCAGAAGAGACTTAGTCATCTCCTCAAGCAGAGCAGATTCACTGTTATTCCTGCAAAAAGGCAAAGAATTTTTAACTGCTTACTACTGCCTGTGAGAAGAGAATTAGGTATTTCTTCAATATCAGGCTGGCTTCCATGTTTAGTCTAGAATAGGTTATAATCATACTTTCCAGGAGCACTTTCCAAACAAGACTTTCTGTGCTTCATGAAATCTTGTTATTGAACACTTCATTTTTAAGTCCCACAAAGTTATCAGCCTACTCCTTTCAGAAAGATTTAGCTTCCTCCAAAGTAGAAAGTGTGGGAAAATAATGCAGTTACCAGTTACAAAAACGAAAACAAACACAAACCAGAAACCTCACACTTATCAGGGTACTTCTAGCACAGAAAAACTTCAAAAATGTTACTGCCTGATTGGGTAGCTGAACTTTACTTCAAAAAACCAGAACTATCTGTATTTCAAGGTAACACTTCCTTGGTTATAAATGTGCAGATACAAAATAAAATACAAGCTGTATTGTCTATAAGTTTACCTACAAAGGTTTTTTGCCATCATTTTCAGGACAGAACATAAAGCAACTTACTTGTGTATGACACTTGGTCAGGCACCAAAAAGCATTCAGCTAAACACACAACAAAATAAAGCATGATGAGGCATTTTGGACCAGTGTTAGTTTACACCTGTAATGTGAATAAAGAACTTGGAACCATATTAGCGAGGTTCCACATCAATAAAACCTATAAAGGAAAAAGTAACATGTTTATCACTCAGGATTTCAGCTTGTTTAGAAAAGCTGAGCAAGCAAGTTACTTTTAACTGCTAGAACACTTACACCTAGAAGTGCAAGTCTGAAAGCTCCATTTCAGTATTAACACCAAGAATGCAGATTCAGAGACAATCTAAGATTGGGTATTTATGCCATGACCTAGCAGGATCTCACTAATAAAACTCTGAATTTGTTTTCTGAACTGGTAAGCTTTGCTGATCTTTGATTTATAGTGGTTGAATCAAGTCAATAAGCCTAAAGACACCAAATCAGTCAAAGACAGCAGCCTAAAGTCACCAACATAGCTCTCGGACATTAACAAGTCAATAGCATGTTCATCAGTGAGTCAGCCATAAAATATGGGAGAGGGCTGGTCTCCTAGGGTTCAGACGCTATTCAGGGATACTACAAGTAACTAAGTAACTACCCCATTACCCCTGATAAGATATAGCTAGAAGTTCTCCCCCCCAAAAAAACGTCTAGTAAAAGCTAGCTTTACAGAGTAAGACAAGTACTTTGCTCTTTCCATTCTTTCAGAAGAACATTCTTGCACTGGTAGGAAAAGAGGGGGGGATGAGGTAGGTGTAGTTTTAAATAAGTCCTAGTTAACAAAGCTACTGCTTGCAGAGTCAGATTTTTCAAGTCACTTAAGATTTGGGTGAACAATCATCTTTCTTAGACAGGCGAGAGCCCTTGTAGCCCCAAGATTAACAGCGAAATGCTGTGTTGAACTCAACTGCTGTCTGAATAAGACAAGATACTCCATAAGACTAACACAGGGTTGAGTTTGGGTTTGTGATTAAAAAAAAACCACACATTAGTAAGTGTTCCACATTTTAAAATGGCTCTTTCCTAAGTACTTCACAGAGCAATAGCAATATAACTTTAGGCTAAGGCTGCCCCCTCCTGCCCCCAGCGCAATTTATGAACCATATGGCAGTATACTAACATTAGCCTTCAATACATCCCCAGAGTTCAGAAAAGTATATTTCTCCTTCTGGTAAACTCACTCTGAAGAGATATTTCACCTCAGGTCAGAGCTCCAGGAGCCCTAATAACAAATTTGCACACAAACAAGTATGGACATTTCACAACTACTAACATTCTACAAAGGTTCTGTTACAGCTTTCTGGTTCTCAGGCATTATAATTTGTTTGCAAGAAAATTAGCATTCCAACAGATCATAAACACATTTACTTCAGTCGAAGTTTCTTCAATTGCATGTTGAAATAAATCAACCTTCAATGCTTCCACCAACATTAGCCATCACCAACAACGAATATGTAGCTGTCAAACAGACAAAGAACAATGATGATGTTGTATACAGAAACAGCAACTATTTGTAGTGTTGCAAATACCAGATGACAAGTGAACATTGTTCGGCTCTCCAAATTAAAATTAGTAATACATGGAAGAGGCAACAGCATCAGATACAGCTGTTTCTCCTTCCTTCATCTAGAATGGTACATCTGGAATCTTGCAGGGCAAGAAGACACCAGGAAACAGCATACTTGCCTGCTTGCCTCCCCACCCCCACCCCCCCATGCCCCCACTATCTAGTCCACAACCCACTTAATAGCTGGTATTGCCCACTGGATTGAGAAACTGAGTTTGGGGAAACAACACCATGTTACCCTTAAAGGTAACACTAGTTTCTGGAAACAGGTGACCAGGTCAAGTTTGCAACCTGCCCCTGAAGTTACATGTTAACTCACAGTCCTCCCTATGACAGGAGGTCCATGGACTACAGGAAACTTCACAAGCTTAATTCTTATTCCATCTCTTTCAGTGATTTGTTCAGAGGCAGCCAATTCAGAGACAAGCTTTGCCTGCCAAACCCCTCCTGTTCCTTTGCTCATAGGTAAAAGGGACTGTTGCCTTTCAGACAAAAAACCATCAGTAGCTGCTTCTGGTCAGACAAAGCCAGCCCCAGTTTTGGAGCTACCCAAGCACACTCCACATATCACAGGAAGGCCAAGTAGGAAGGGAAAGTTTCAATAACAGCAATAGTTCAGTATCTGTGGGAGTAAGCTGGTGTTAGCTGACAATGACTTATTGGAAAAAATACAGACCTACTGCATGCATGATCAGAAAGCTCAGGGCTCCTAGCTAGCAGCTGTCTGCAGCTAAGGCCATCTGCACAAAAATCTCTGATGCCTTGCAGGGGAACAGTAATACTGCACAACACTTGTTTTGTCTACTGCCCAGCAAAATACTATGCAGTTCTACCAGTCATTCCCTTCAGTCACCTCTCCCCTTCTAAGACAGCTTCCTCACTTTCCATCCAGAGAGACTACAAACAAGTCACTCCTGATTTTCCAGGAAGTAACTTAGTGAAGTGGTTACTGTCTTGTTCTGAAGCTACACTGTCATCCCTGCCAAGCAAGCTGCTCCACACAGTCATTTCAAAACTCTGTGTCCAAGGTCATGAAACTGAACACTGCAGGCCACTTGGCAAGTCAGAGAGCAGCACCTGCCATTAACATCCTCCCGTAGGATTTCAGAAACTCATATATATCCTACAGCTTGGGAACCCAGCTTTCTTGTAGATAAGAAATCTGTGTCCAGCCTTGCTTACCCACTAACTTGACAGCTTGTGGTTTATACAAGGATCAATGAAATAGCTGCCATTAAGCACAAGAGACCCCACAGTGGGACATTCACAGAACAAGAGAAGTTACAAGACTTCATCCTCCTGTAAGTTCATATTTAGAACAGGACTAAGGAAGCCAAGATTTTCAATGTAATTCTTGGATGGCATTAATGGGTAGTTAACCATCAATTAGTAATGGGTTAGCTGGCACAAATCTTGCATCATACACTGTTTGGTGTTAAAGGTACATGCTATACAGACTGAAGACTTCAAGTTCATTGTGAAAGTGTACCTAACAGAAGGATTGCAAACTGAAACGTGACTCTACTCCACTGACTTCAGGTTCACCTCCACAATGCTTCTCTTCTGCAAGCATCTAATACTATATAGGCTCAGCCCAACTGAAAGACCAGCATCTCTTTGAAAGATAAAGGTCCACTTTGTGTAGTGTTAGTCTGAACAAGAGTTAACACCAAAACCCCTCAAATTTTGCCTTTACTTTTGTAAAGCTGAAACCTGCATGGTTAAAGTAATTTTACAATATTTACTTATGAACCACAAAGCCACATCCTCTGCAAGGATCCCCTAAATCTTAGGGGAACTTGTTTCAAGCTCCTCTAGCTCAGTATTCTTCTGTCATCTAAAGGAAAGCATTTTGTCATTTCCTTACCAGCCTAGGACACACCTCATTGCTACAAGATGGTATCTCCCTCCAAAAACCTTACAGAAAGGAGTGTTGGTAAGCTGTGAAGTCCAGTGCCTACCCACCTGAAGATCATGAGTCATTACTAAGCAATCAGCTTCTCCAGTGGTAACAGAGGAATGAATTCCTAGTTCAAGCTCTTCAGAGGTTGTTTGAGGAGGACAGGAGAACATCAGCACACACACAGGATGACAAATTTGTGAGTTTAAAAAGGGTTAAGCATAGAGCTTGACCTAGAAAGTATGTTTCCAAGTCTGTTAGAAGGAAGCGGGGAAAAAACAAACCACCAAGGCTTACAAGACACTCCTGGTTTCTCCAGAGGAGTGTGGAGGCATTTCACTCCTATTGGACTACAGCACAAACAGCACACGACTGACAAGAGAGAAGTGAAGCTTTTACAGTACTTTTTTCCTGGAGTATCAAGAAGTCCAACTTACTCTAGTCATTAGTTTTAAAGGAAACATGTAGTCTTCATACTGACACATCGATAAACAGCAGATACTACTACACACAGATTATTACTTCCAAGAAGCTGTCACCCAGCATAATAAACACTCTAAGCAAACCGAACCAGACAGCGAGGACATATGGGAGCCTCTGCACGAACATGTGACTGTGCGGCCACTCACATGCCCAGGGCATTGCATAACCAGGGCACACCACAGGAACGCGGCATCCCGGGCAGCTGCTGCGTGCAATAGCGGGGCACTAGGGCCGGCCAGAAGTTGGAGCTCGCTAAGCCCGAGCACGCCCGCTTTGGCGCCCAGGTGCTCCCGGGCGGGCCTGCTGTGTCACCGGGCTGTCCCGCACCCCCGCCTCGCCCCGGCCCTCGCCCCCAGCCCGCCCGGCGCCAGCGCGAGGAGCGAGGGAAGGGGAGGGAGCGCCCCACCGGGGACGAGGGGGAGCGCCCCGGGACCACTCGCCCCCTCCGCGCCAGCCCCGCGGCCGGGCCCACACCTGGCGGCGGACGGGACAGCCGCGCCCCTCAAGCCGGTTTCCCCGCCCGGGAGACACCCGGCTTCAGGCTGCGCGGAGAGCCGCCGCGGCTCCCCCCAGCCCTGAAGCACCACGCGGGGGGATGCCGCCCCCCACGGCGGGCACCCGCCGCTCCCTCTCCTGCCGACGGTGCCAGGAGGCCCGGCGCCCCCCACCGCAGGCACAGCCGCCCCGCGGGGGACTCACCCGCGCCGGCGACAGAAGCAGGAGGACGAGGACGAGCAGGCCGAGGCCGCCCCGCCCAGGGCTGCCTTGCGGGCTCCCCATGGCGGCGCGGGCAGGAGCGCGGGGGGCCGGCAGAGCTCTCGGCCACAGCACCGAGAGGAGGCGAAGAGACAGCTGAGGAGGAGGCGGCGGCGGGCAGACGCGGCGGCGCAGGTCCGGAAGGGCCGCTCTCGCCAGGCCGGGCGGTGCTGCCAGCCCCGCCGCCGGCCCCTTCGAGGAGCGGCAGGGGGGACGCGCCCGCCCGCCGCCGCCAACCGCCGCCGCCGCCCCGCCCCCGGGCACCGCCTCCCCCCGGCGGCGGGGCGGGACCGCGCCTCACGCCACGGCCGGGCCGCGCCTCGCCTCAGGGGGCGGCGGGGGCGCTGCGGGCGCGGGTGGGGGGGCTCGGGCGGGTGTCGGTGCTGGAGCGGAGCTGCGCCTTTGCGGAAGGGAGGCTCCCGCCTGGGCTGCGCCGGCAGCCGAGCAGCGGCTTTGGACGGGCGCGGAAAAGTTCATCAGCGTGTTAATTTTGCTTCAGAGTTACTAATTGAAAAGTTCATCAGCGTGTTAATTTTGCTTCAGAGTTACTAATTGCTGATTTCCACGCGTTGGGCTCCGATCCCGCGCGCTGTGGCCGTGCAGCTGCCATGCACGCCGGCTCCCCAGCGCGGCACGTCGGGCTGCTCCCGGGCCCCGCCGGCGCGGCCGCTGCCTCGGGCGGGCGTCAGGTGGCCGGGCCGCTGTGGCGGCCAGCAGGTTCGGGAGCGCTGGTTGCAGTCCGCCGCTCTGTTTGGGGTCTGTTTGTGTGGAATCTGTTCGGGATCAGTTTGGGATCCGGTGGGGAGGAAGCGTAGCACAAGCTGGGTGCGCCGCAGCCTCCCTGTGGTTTCGCCGCCGCTTTATCGCCTTCACGGCCCGGTACCTGACAGCGCGCTGCTGGTATGAAGTATGTAATTTAGCTGATACTGCCGTCTGCTGAGAAAAATGCAGGCTAGTCTTGGTGTCACAGCTTCAGGGGCTAACACGTTGGCCCGGGATCTCTAGAGGGTCACGTAGTCCGACTTTCTGCTGAAATCGGAATCCGGGTAGACCAGGTGGCTCAGGGTTCTTGCACTGAAGCTCTTCAGAGATGGAGTTTACACAGCCTCTTTGAACAAACCGTTCCACTCTTTGACCGCACTTACAGTAAAATTTTTTGCCTGTATCTAAAGAGATTTTCCCATGTTCCGGCTTGAGCCTGTCGCCTCCCCTGCTGCCTTGGTGGCCGCCTGAGAAGCGTGTGGCTCCCCCTTCTCTGCATCCTCCTGTGTGGTAGCTGCGGGGAGCAGGAAGATGCCCCAGGAGCCAGCTTTCAGCTTACGGCTGAGCAAACACAGCTCATGTACTCCAGCAGCCCCAGCCATCGTGGTAACAGTAAACTGGACTTGCTCCTGTATGTCGGTGTCTTTTTCTTTTTTTCTTTTTTTTTATTCTGGGGATCCCCCACCTGGGCACAGCACTCCAAGTCCCAAAGACAGGGGAATGACCCCCAGCCCTTGGCCTGCTGGGTTACCCCCTCGCTGATACAGCCCGTTGACTCATGTTCAGCATCTTGCCCTACCCAGCCACCCCGTTCTTTTCTGCCAAACTGCTTTCCATTCAGTCACTGCCTAGCTTGTACTTTTCATGGGATTATTCCATCCCAGGTGCAGGACTGTCATTTGGCAAGTGCTAAACAAAGGTAGAGTACCTGAAGTTATATTGTGTTTTAATGTTCATGTCATAAATAAATAACTTATGCAGCACTATGCAGCATGATCCTAAAAACAGGGAACCGAGTTGCCACATTTTCTAGACACTCCACGTAAGCAGAGAATGCATGCAGTGGGCATAGCTCGCATAGCTACATGTTAAAAAAATGCAAGAACCTTGTTTCAGTGCATGCGAAAAAGGTGAAAGATAGCAAAACTGACTGAAGAGAAATGGCATTTTCTTCCTGAATGAAGTACATGAAGAAGGAGTGATTTAAGAATCAGGGCTGAAGAACCAATTTATAATGTTGCAGCGACAAATTCTGCCATAAACTAATTAAGTCCATAACCTCACACTTTACCACCTACAGTATGAACAGAGAGAAGAGGTGGTATTTTAGGATTTATCTGAATCTCTATTGAATATCTGTATTTAGATGGCTATCGAAAGTCACACTGTTATTCCAGTGCAGTCCCCCAGAGAGTGCTGCCTGTTTGCACTCACAAGCTAAAGTGGAGTGGTATAGGTGTGAAGACTAACAAACACTAATCAGACCAACCCTATCTTTGGTCATAGAGACTTCTGAAATCTCGTTAATGGCAGGTGTGGAAACTCAAAACACGTATCTGTTTTTATGTTGCCTCTGTACACTGGTAGCCAGCAGACCAGAGCAGGGTAATCCTTCAGTTCTGCTTCAGCCTTTGGTCTTCGTCGTGGCTGCATGCCTTATTGAGGGGGTGGGGATGCAGAGCCGTCTCTAGCAGCTCCTGGGAATTTAAGTGTAGTTGCATGAGCGTTATTGATGATAAAGTTGGCACCGTTGACTATGTCATCTTGAAGTTCTCTCTTTCCTTCTGGGTAGGGAAAAAGTAGCCCTGAATAGTTAACCCAGATCGATGCTGCCAATAGCTCGTTGCCTTGTCTGTGTTACACATGGCCCAAAAGAGACCACCCCCACTCCCAACTGCTCTTATTGAAGGACATTTATCCAGTTATGTCTTATAAGGTTCTCTTTTAAACCCAGGATTATGCACAGCTGTTAGGGACCACCTGCTTGGAAGGCTAATGGGGAATACTTATGGCAGTTCTCAGCAGCATATTCAAAACTGAATTTTGCTGCCCGAGAGACCAATATTAATTCATCATGTAGGGTGTTGCTTGGTGCCTCCATCACACCAAACAAGTCCTTTAATTGTCCATTAGGATCAAATCAGCTTGCTCCCTCACCGGCTACCCTGAATGGTGTAAAGGTGCCTATCAGGAAATGGGTGAAATAGCTGCCTGCTATGTTCTGTTCTATGTCTTTGATGGAAAGCTCTGAGCATTGTCTTCAGAGGTGTAGGCCTTACTGTGTATCCATCGCTTTACTCAATGCTGAAATGAAACCTGTGTTGCCACTTCTAGAAACTCAGGCACCTAGTGGTAATGACCTGGAAATTTTTAGGTGGCAATCTGTCTGAAGAATTACTTCTACATACAAATGGAAACACAGTATGCGATTGCTTTGCAGAAAAATCAGTTAAAATGTCCATTGCTCTTTATTCTCCATAATTTATTATGAACCTGTATTATTTCTATTGCGATAGTGCTCAGAGGCACTTGCAAGAAGTGGGAGCTACGTTAAGCAATGCCCTGCACCAGCACATGGGAAAGCGGGACATTCTCTGTGGATGTCTTGCAATCTGTGAAGACAAGCTGCAACAGGTGGGTGAGAAGTTTCATCCAGTTTCTCACACTTTTTTTTTTTTTTTTTTCAGTAGAGCCTGTCCAAACCACTATAGCTTGCTCCAAGACTGTTTTTCCAGCTAAACCAGAATAATACTTGTACCAAACAAAGCTGGTGTTTCCTATTTGGTGTTGTAAGCAAAACATATTCTTTTCATCAGCTCATTTGTCAGCCTTCCTCACCTGTGGAGGCCTGCTTGCCTTTTAATTATACACGCTCCAATGTACCTGTTACTTTGGTCAGATGTTCTTGGCTTCAGACTTCCCATGTGGGGTCAAATCAGGCAGAGGGGGCTGACAGCAATCTGCCTAATGCTGCCAGTACTCAAATAAACATGTAGTATGTCAGGTGATGCTGAATCAGGTCTTTTTATCTTTTCATCTTTGTATCTGCCCTAGTGTATTTTGATGGCTGCTTTACCAACCTGTGTCCCTATCTAACCTTAAAAGTCGTATAGTCACTCTTTAAGATCACATCCTTTCTGCATTTATTTTTGAAGTCATTGAAACTTGTTCATTTTTATTACAATTCCGTGATGTTTTTTATTGCCTAGCAGCAAAAGCTTGGGACTTGAATTCAAACAATTGAAAGTTTGTTCCAGTTTAGCTACAAACTTGCTGGACGATCTGGGCAGGTCCCAGCCTCTCCAGTGCAATTTCTTCTTCTGTAAAGTGGTGCCAGTTGCATGGCAAGATGTGGCCCAAGAGCTCCACACCCAGGTGTCAACCAGTGAACTGTTGAAGGAAAACACTATAGAAATGCAGCTTACTGTAGCAGTCTGGAGACAGGCTGCACTTGTTGCTGTGAGCAAAGAGGTGCAGTGTGTACCTGTGCCAGATACTGTACGTAAGCACTGATATGCTAACACATTCAAGGTCTGACCTATTAATGGCTGTGTACGGCTCCTGGTTTGCATTAACGTTGGTTGACTGAATCCCTGTGAGCACCATGCTGCCACTTGGTGAGTAACTCTGGGTTTGCTGTCGAATTGGAGAATATGAGCAGAACTGTCATAGGGTCCCTGACAGTACTACCAAAACCTGACTTGGCAGGAGGAACAGGAGGTAGGTTTACCAGCTGCAATTCACCTGAGGAACAGCCTGTTCATGGCTGAACTTGAAGACTTTTTGTCAGTTTTATAACAGTTTTCCCAAGTGAGTAGGGTCTGATGCAGTAATATGGCCAAGGGAGCACCTGCAGAAGCTGTTCTTGGGGTCTCCAGAAAGCGGAATAGTTTTTCTTCCCCTTCATGCAGTCCAGATAAGAAGACCACGAGGTTATGGTATCACTTTTCCAAGGGGATTACATGAGCCCATCCTCATATGCTGGATACAAAGTACATATGCATACATATATACATATATCCCACACAAGAAAATATCTGTGCAGTACATATAAAATTGCAGTCTGTTCCATGCCTGTGTGGTAGGTTAGTGTCATATTCCATCTGTGCACCCAAGCCAGCGAAACATCTGCCATAGCAAAGAGTTGCGTCCCTTATTCCTTCCTGACTTAGTTGTGTTCACCACTGGCACATCCCTGACTGCTCTGCTAATCTCTGCTCCCTGGCAAGGTGCAGCACTATGTAGCCCTTGTGCCAGCTGTGAATGAACTGACTTGACATTAAAAGCTGGACATTAAAGCGTTAGTCCATTTTAAACGCCTTGTCAACATTGTGAGAGCAAAATGGATTATTCAGAGACGACTTAGGTATGTGCCTCAGATTTCGATTTGCTGTTCAGCTACAGCCACAGTTGCTAGGCATATGGTCTTGTTATTGATCCCATGAGAGCCAGCATCTCTTTAAATCACTGTGGAGATAAAGCAAAAGTTGCATTGATTCATATATTTTAAAATTAAGGAGGCTATTATGATCATATAATGTTGGTTCCTGCATATTGTAAAATTTCATCCAGTAATTCCTGCATCAAACACAAAATGTTTCAGGTGAAACACATCTTGCAGACTGAAAAGTAATTTATTTTTTTTCCAAAACTCAAATGATGAAGGAATCATCTCAGCAATTTGTTTCAGTAGATAATTATCCTTACTCTTGAAAATCCACAGCTTGAAGTTTGAATTTGTCTTGTTTCCAGCACCTTGACATTCTTTTGTTACGCTTTCATGTGCAAAATTAAGGAGCCTTTCACTACCAGAAATTATCCTTTGTAGTGATTTAGGCCATGAACAAGTCACAGCACTTTCTCTTGATATTCTCTGAATAGATGGAGATGTATTACTGAGTTGTGGCTGTAGGAATTTTTGACAATGACTGAAAATGTAGCTCATCACAATAGAAAATTGTAGGAATAAGGCAAAAAGTGTGGGACATCAAACACAAGGTCAAAAATACAATTTTCAGTGTAGACTCTTTCCCCCATTATGACGCATAATCCACTGCATACCATAATAAGCGTATCAGCAGGGTGTTGACTTTTTTTTAACTGAAGTAGGTCAGATCAGTGTAAAGATCAGTTTTACATTTAGGAATATAACAAACCAAGACATGTTTGACTAACTGAATAAAAGTATAGTCTTATTCCTTTGGTTCCTAAGTTGCTTTTTATAATCTTCCCTTCAGATCTGACCTAATGGATGTTAATGTCAAGGGGAATCTCTCAGTGATGTCTGTATCTTTGAAACAAACCTTGTTATGTCATGCTAAATTACATTTTCCTGTTCCTCAAGCCTGTGCATTGGCTTTATTTGTTTTGTGAATGTTACCTCATCTGTAAAGACCTGGAAAATAATAAAAGTATAATCAATCAAGCGGAATAGAGCAAAGTTATCTTTACATAAATAGGAAATTAATTATGGTATTCTACAAAGAGAAAGAGTAGACTGCACAAAAGGAAAGAAATATTGAAGTATGCAGAAAAGGTAATCTGAGTAGTATATTAATTTTTATTGAAATGATAGTATGGGAAAAGGTGTTTTAGCAAAGCAACATTCCTGTTGCAGAATATTAGTCTTACACAGAGTTACATAAATTCATATAAGTGTTATCAAATGCATAAAAGGGCAGGTCAAAAGAAACTGTGGAATTCAGAAAATTATGAAACTATCATATTTCCAAGGACCAAATGCAGAGCCACTGTGAGAAGGCACAACTCCATTTAGTCCTGTGTGTGTAATACAATATTCTGTTGCTGGAAAAAAGAGCTTTGTGTATAATCTTTGGACTCATAGCAAACGTTAGCATTTTAACACTGCTGACTCAAGGGTTCCAGACAAAGGCAGTATTTTTATGTCTGTTCAGTGTTCATATTAAGTGAAGTACAAATGGGCCGGGATTTGTGCTACCTCATTCTCTGTACAATTCTGAAATTTCTGAGACAACATGAAATTTGGTTTACTTATGCATTTCCCAATAGTCACCATAACTGTCTGAAATAAAAGCATGAATTTTCTTGCAGTTAGGCTCTGACTCTGAGGCAAATCACCATCGTTGTTAAAGTGCATTAAATATGACTTGCAGCTGTTTTGACCTGGTGCTCTCGTCCTTTCAGCTGTTTCAAACTAAACAAACGTGCATGGGTCATTAGTGAGATGGTTTTGCTCCAAGTGAAGAACAGCATGTGCAAGTCAGGAGGTACAACATTGCCTTTTGTATCACTACTAAATAGATGTTCCTGCACGCTGCACTGCAGCGATCAGCTTAAATGAAGAGCTCTGTGTATTTGGGACCTCTGAGGCTATGATGCTGCCATATCACTTATGGGATGCCACTTCTCTCTGCACCCCACAGGCCTCTCCTTGTGTTCATCCCCATCACACAATGGCTTGATACTAGTGAAAGAAAAATGCTGTATACTTTTCTTTGACTCATTAGTGTAGCCTGTTCTTGGTTGCACATCCTTTGTACTCACTTGCAGCTGAGGGGAAGTCACCAGGCTATAGCACCTGAATAAATCCCAGGTGGAGAGGACAGCAAGCTGGGCCCCTGGATTGGCATGTGCAGAGAGGCAAGCCTAAAAGCAGCGTGCTAGTGGAGCTGCTCTTTTGAGGGGTGCAAGATGGATATATACACATATATGGCACTTTTAGGGGAAAAGAAACCCCAAAACCCAGTTTGGCCTGTTATCTTGTCCCAGTTCTATTTCACATCATTATATGGTACCTACCTTCATCTTGTAGTCTGTGAAATGGATTTGGTGCCCCTTAATTTCTAATCTAAATTTACTCTTGTCTATTGACATGAGCTGATGAACAGCTGCTTCATTTCACTGGTGTGTGAATGAAATAATCTATTTCTCTGCCTCCTCCAGCAATGTACCTTACAACTTACAAAGGTAATGGTGTCTGCAGAGCACTTTGAAAGCCTTACACAAAAGGCACGACAACTATGCAAAGAACTACTGTCAATATTAGTGAATCACTTCAGCCAGGAAAGGAAAGCAAGTTTCCGTTTTAGAACAACAAACCATAGATTATTTACTGAGCACTTTAAAGATAACAGCAGCTACCTAAATATTGAGCGTTAATAAGGTTCCTTTGTGGAAAGTTAAATTCATGGTAGAGAAATGGTATTGCAATCTTCAAGTCCACCTACAGGCAGAATAAGCACCTTTTAGTTACAGGGAACCCAAAGCTAAGACCAAACCCAGCCCTCTCCCCAAAGGCTCTGAGGTGAAAGATGTGCTCCCAATGGGAAGGTTTCCATGCCTAGAAATCCTGTGTTGGCCTTTGCTGAAGCTAGATTCAACTTCAGTCTGAATGGGGCAGAGAAAGACTTTGCTGCCAGTTCTCCACCATGGAGCCCCCACCTCCAGCCTGTGTGCTGTATCAGCCTGTACTAATGAGAGCAAGGAGGGAGCTACAAGCCTCTCCCTTCGACCTGTGCTAGCCTCACATCTCAAATTTTGTTCAGAAATAAGAAAAGCCAGTTATAGCCCAATATGCTCTGTAAGGGACACAGCATCCCAGGTGTTCTTCGCTTGTTGCATGAGAGCCCCAGCTACGGTGGCCAGTCATGGAGGCAGCTGGACACAAGACTTGGAAATTCCTGCTCTAAATGGTGGGGAGCAGATATACATCTTGCCATGGACAGGCATAGTTTAAGCAGCAGCTCTTTGCTGAGTAGCTGCCCCTTTGGGGTGAGACCACTCACAAGAAAATACACCTGACAGAAAGGAAAGCCCACCTGCAGATACACAACACCTGCATGTTTTTGTCTCAGCTTGCTTTACTTCTGCTGTCACAGGACCACTGCTGGCTTGCTCTGCTATCAGGGAAATATAGGAGACCCTCATCAACAGTGGATGCTTCTGCATTTTTTAGGAAGATTGCTTGATGTTTACAGCCTGTCTGATATAAAGCGTATTTATGGCTCACCCAGCATGACTACTGAAGATCCTCTAGTGTTTATCCTCCTTCTTTACAACCATGAAAGTTTTTTTCATCTTAAGAGTGTGGTGGTTCCCAGCTGTTGATCTGAAGAAACTTGAGGGAAAAACGATTAATATTGAGGCCAGGTTGCCTAGAGTCCCTCTAGCATTCTCCGAAACAGTATGTTCATCCTCAACCCACTGGGGACTCCAAACAAACCTATCCTCTCCAGAGTTGCTTGTTAAAGAAGTTACGAGTCCAGTCCCATGCAATGCTGTGAAACATAAGTTCCCAATAAAGCTCTTGAGATTTCTGCACATTCAGTATTTTTTAGTCTTTTGCAGAACTTAACCCTGGATACAATCATCCACTAAGCATCTTGCATAATTATTTGGTTCTGTAGCAGTTTGTCTGCAAGTTTCTGTTAGGCACAATATTATTTTAATTTAAAAATATAGCAGCATGAATTACCTAAACAAATAGATTTTTCTGGTGCCTCCTTATATTGTTGGAAAACTTAAAGCTTTCCTTTCTAATGCTGACTAGAAATTGAATAGCAATGCCAGCTTGCAAGCAAAGGTACACCCACTTCTGTTCTCTTCATCAGAACCCTGACTTACTACCTAACTTACTCACAAAAAGAATAATTTTATGATTTGGTAATATATATGGCTAATTTGCACTAAGTAAACGACATTCATTTGTGCTAGCTCACTAAGAGATTTTTTTTAAACTCACCGAAGCAAAAGTGCAACATTTCAGTTGAATCCTAGACTGACATTTCTTAAGCAGGTAATATTTTATTTCCTTATGATCTTCTCTGTCTTCAACTTCTAAAGCAATTTTTCAGTAATTTGCCAAGGTTTGAAGACGGGTGAAGTGCCTGGATTCATGTACTGAACTAACTTTATATGTTAACTCACTGGAAAACATTGTTTGATGTTTTTTTGTCTAACAGGACATAGTATATAGTGTTTATACTGCAAAAATTGCTGTGTTTTAATGGGGTGCCTTACAGCAACATGGTTAAAACATAGCTCTTCACCAATCATCTACAATTTGTACTGCCTTCCCCAGACAGGCACTAGTAGCATGTCTAAGCATCTCAACCACAACAAAGGCCAAAATTGTTGTTGAGAGTTCATTTTCCATGCCTGCATTAGTTGGTGGACCTGTTGGAGTATAGCTACGTGTAACCCTCTCACCAGCTGTTGAAACACCTGTACATTGAACACTTCTCCATTAACTCCTGTCACAGACCTGGGGAACAAGTGCATTGCATAGTAGCTGTGGGTACCTATCCATAGTGTCACACGTATGCGTATGCAGAACATACATATACCACTTGTACAGCATCCTTGCTGTTGTGCCTGACAGCTAACTTTCTATTGTACTTGTGCCAGTGAATGATATGCCCTGGTTGGTTTGCTCAGTAACCAGTCCTCCCCTATCCACAAAAATGCAGGTATGTAGACTGTAGGGTTGGGGATGGATTCCCATAGCACTGCATACACACTGCAAAATGTTATCAACTGTGTTTCTGTGGCTGAACGGATTGACAGATCAAGATGCTACAACTGACAAGGACATCTTGCTTATTGTTTGGTTGTAGCTTTTGGCATAATTTTTAACACTCCGGATCATTTTTATGGAGCTTCATGCAGTAGCCAAAACATTACCAAAGCCCTGGGCTGGCAGGAGGACTTTTCCTGTTGGATGTCGCAGGTGAGATCTCACTTCTAGCCCCACGTGGCACCTGGAGGTAGAGAGGAATGGTCTGAGCTAGCAGTGTCAGCAAAGGGAGGGCAGTGGCACCATGGGGCTGCTCCAGGACCAACTGCATCCAAACAGCTGTGAGATCTGGGCGTCCTTTTGGCACAAGGGCTGAGTGCTCCCAACCCACACATGCGCCCTGAGGTACCCGTCACAGGTGTGCAGCCACGCCAGTATGGGGACACGTGCCTGAAACGGCAGGACCACTTGCACATGTGGGGATGTGTACACTGCAGGCATGGAGGAGCAGACATCGGTGCTGGCCTGGAGCACAGGCAGAGCTGCAGCGCAAACGCAGCTCCCAGGCCAAACCCTGCTCTCAGTCCTGTGTTCAGTGATGCCAGGCAGAGGCCCCAGCCCATGGGAGGACCTTGTGCATTCAGGGAGCGTGTGCTGGAGAGGCTAATCAGTTCTACAAACTGTTCCAACAAGACCTTCTTGGGCAACCTAGGTTAACTGTCATGCTACTGTGGTCAGGGTGCTTCTCTGTCAAATGGCATTTGCTACAGGGCTGCATTAGCTTTTTCTTTGCTTTTCCTTTGTGCGAAGCAGGCGGAGGATGCGTTCATTTTTTGTTAGTTCTGCTGGCAGTTCATTTGCCTGGAACAAAAAAACCTGAAGGTTAGCAGAAATGAATTATTATTTCCAAAATATGGTTTAAAAGCATTAAAATCTAAAGAAGATTGTACTGGGCATTATAATGATGTGTTTTTTCCAGTGTTGTCTCCACCACTGCTGGAGGTATCTTAGAAATCACCTTTCAGTGTGCAAGTCTCACTTAAGTCTTCAAAATAATCTCAGCCTGGGGTTTGAATGGACAGTTTATCCTGTGATGACTGTTCAGGCTAGATGGTATCTCTTGGGCTCCCTATACTTCTACCCCAGAAGTAATACAGAGCATAGCTGCTGATTTTTTGGGGGAGATGAGGCAGGTTTTTAAGTACTGAAGTCCATAAAAATCCAAGGAAAGACTTCAATTGCTGTGAAATAGTCAGCGCTGTTCTGTAGGATTCATAATAAAACATCAGAGTTTGGTCTTCTGTATGTTTTGAATATAATTTTGGTAACATAAATATATTTATAATGAAGCTCCTTCTGAAAATTGGTAATTCTGTCCTGCAAATGTACTCTGTTGTGCCAAATTGCATGTTATTAAAAAAAAAACAACACAGTAGAAGAGGTTACAGCCACAGGCTTTCTGATACTGCACACCCTTCTGCTGCAAATCACTATCAGTAGCAGAAAAATCTCGCACGTTGCCGTCAACAATCAAAACAAAATGCCTGTTAACACGAACCACTGTGTAAGAGGCTTTATCTCTGCTGCCATCAAGTGGAATGACACAGAAATAACAGGCACAGGTTTCACATTAAATGACGAAAACTTTTAGAAGGGATGTGCTGGATTACTTGTATTATAAACTTCCATTCACGCAGTCATAAACCAGAAGTAAATACCAGACCACCCATTCACCAGACCAAACCCAGCTAGACATCAAATACTAGTGGCAAGTAGTTTATAAACACAAGCCAGTGGAAGACATTTTCATGGAAATTATCGAACATGTAATGTTAAAACACTTTATAGAGTAATACCACGACAAGTTTTCTGCAGAAAAGTTGCTGGTATAAAAGAGTATTCAACTATTTCAAGAAACTAACAGATTTACTGTAAGATAGGGAGAAGATGCATGTAACATGGGATATTTTTTTGCCTTACCAATGTGCTGAATTCTAACCAAGTTTTCTTATCAAAGGCACCCCCACACACATTTCTCTTGCTGCAAAAATATCCTCCTTACACATCTGTATGGAGATATGAATATAATTTATGGCTTATCAAAACAGCAACAAGATCACCCTTTCCCCAAAATGCAACCTAGCTAGCCCATTGCTAGGTACAGTTAACTGTGGTGCTCGGGTGTGAGTGCATGGTTTGGTTATCCTCAGACTGGTGTAACTTCACAGGAACCAGCATCACCAGTGGCACTGCCAAGCATCCTTATAGATGCTTGTATATGGAAATGAGTAGACCAAACAGTGGTGCTTCTGGCAAGGATCAAGAGACAACCATGGACCAGCACAGAAACGTGGGCTGCCACCACCTCTGTGGCACAAATGGTTCCACCGCTCGGTGCTCCCCACCTGCTCCTTGCCCGGGATTCCGTGCCAGGGCATACCTTGTTCCTCAGGCATGGGTCCGCTCCTGCTTCGAGGAGCAGTGCCACTGTCCTCGCATTGCCGCTCAGGACAGCCGCATGGAGAGCAGAGGTCCCATTCTAGAAAATACCAATGGAGATGTTTGTACTGTGCATGGGAAGAAGGCAAAAGGCAGTGAAACACAAATGTTTGCAAAGAACAAAACTATGAACAAGAAAGAAGTAACACAGAAGAGATTAGGTCATCAAAGGTATAGGGTCTGATTTAGACAGGGTGCTGGCAGGCTAGTGGGCTATGAAGGAGATGATTTTAAATGCTTTAATAAAAATTAGAGTCAAGTTCACTTTACCACAGCAATATTTCCTTTTAAAAAATACCCTTGTCAATAGATCAGAGGTAAAATGAACACAGCACTTGCTTCTGCCTGGCAAAACCAGCCATTAGGAAGTGAAACAGAAGTGCAAGCAGTAATGAACCATCTGTGCATTTTATCTTCTTTCTCTGATGATTAATGGTCTCAGTGTCAGACAGCTGAATAGTGATTTTTTATGGCTGGCCTTTTGCTTGTGGCTGCAAACTGACAGTTCAAATAAGTGTGGAAGCTATTTCATGGAATTAACAACGAAGTTAATGCCACCTGGATTTTCACGTACATCAAAATTGCCAAGTAGTTGCATGCACAGAGGCTATCAAAGAATGTGATTTATAGGCACATAAAATTAGATGAGCTATTAAAAAGCAGCTTCCAAATATCTATTATTTTTCAATTAACTTTTTGAATTCAGGGGAAAACAACATCAAGTAGATAATCTGCTCACAAAAGATCTCTTAGGATACTATTTTGCTGACTAAATGTAATAGAGGGCAGGTTATAATGCTAAAAACTGCACTGTCGAGGGCAATCCATTTACAGTAGAAATAAAATCAGATGACGAAAAGCAGGATGATTCCTTCTATGACACAATGGGCTTCCTCATTCCAAATATCAAATTCACAATTTTGTTTAGAAAGATTGTGTGTGGCATTAAAGGCTAAATAAGATAATTTCATATTTCTCTTGACTTTTTTGGGCTCAAGCTCCTTATTGTCTTGCACTAGCACAGTCATAAGTGTCAGGTCTTTCATCAGACCCTTTGCCTTCTTGTGTTTCTGCCTAAAAATCTGTGTTACACTACTAACCTTCAGCAGGCCAAGTGTGGGAGAGAATTTCAGCAACTCTTCTATCACATTGTTGTACCCTTTAATGGCAGCCTTCAGTAAAGCAGTGGTACCATCCTTTAAAAGAGAGAGGAAGGTCAGTTCAGTTGCTACCAACAGTTTATCTGCATTCCCCTTGGCTGGAGGGCAATGCCAGCTCTTCCCCACACCTCTGAGAGGAGAGTCCTCTCTGCTCATCATCTTTGAGGAAGCACCTCCAGAGCATATGCTGCCGGTTTTGGGGCACCTGGAGGATCGTTTCTCCAGCAGGTGAGAACGTCAGGGTAAAATGAACTAGTTACACCATATATCATCTTTGTCTCTCATTTATACGGACATTTCCATTCCCTTGTTCCAGAAGTTCCCTCCTGAAAACTGGCCCAGAAAACTGGCAAAAAGGGACCCAGTGTGGGACTTCAGAGCCTGGCAAACAGGACAGACTCCAGGGACACCAGGCCTCCATTCAGGCAGACTTGCGGCCTCAGGGAAAGCTAGGCGGCATTCAGCTGCAGACAGAGAGCAGGAAGAAGCACTACTCACGTCCCGCGCGGCGTCTCGCTCAGCTCCCCGGAGCAGCATTACTCGCACCACTTCACTGTGACCCATCTGCGATGCAATCCACAAGGGAGCCGTCCCATCCTGCAAGCAAAATAAGACTGCTAATGGTTTCACTTGGAGACCCTGTGCTCCCTGGTATCTTACTGCCCAAGTCTGCCTACTGGAATGGACATACTTCAATTCCTTTTTGAATTTTTTTTTTTAATTGAATCCTGCATCACAGACATATGCAGAATTGCTTCCAAAAGCACATGGGAGCTCAGTGTATCAAGTCAGAACTGCTCCGGTTGTGGAGTAGAGGCACCCTTGGCTGCTTTGTTGGCCAAACCCAGCACATGTGCGTGGCTGTGTGGATAGTTGAAGCCCTTTGGCTTACCAGCTGTGCCTGAATTACATGGGGAAGTTTGAAATATAAAGGCCAAAGTTATCCTGTGTGCTTTGAACTCTAGGTGACTAGATGTGACAGAAGATACAGGCAAATCTCAGCATGCATGGGGAGTTTCTGCAGCTGGGTCCCTGTACATATGGAGTGGAAGTTGTCTATGAAAGCTAAGTAGCAACGCAAGATGCTCATCAGCTTTCAATATTAAGTAACATTATCCACCCTCAGGGAATCTGGTAAAAATGTCCTGCCTTCCAGTGATGGTGAGTATTTCACAAATTTTATCTCCAAGAACTCCAATAGAAAACAAGGTAATTAACAAGGACTCCAGCATGGAACAATCTGGTTTGGAAAAATTGCCCTATGCAATCATTATTTGAGCAGAAAACCTCAGAAAATAAAATGCATATTCAGAATAAAGTAAACTTTGTGATGGATTTCCATCTCAAAGGCAAAGGTGAGTTAAAGCACTAGAATAGTTTCTCCCCACGATTAGAATTTAGTTTTGTGTCTTTTCCTCCTTTTGCTTCTAAATGGCCTGATTCTCCAGACGACAGGAGGACTCCAGCGGTTTTGTGGTGCCAAACTGACTCTCGTGGGCCTTTAACAAAAGGCTCTGCCTGTACGGACTTTAACATAAAAGCGAGGCCTCACGTAGCAGGGTGCTGGCTTCTGCCTTCGGCGCTTGCCAGCTCCCCTCACCACCCTCAGCAGCCCGAAGACTTGGCAGGAAAAAGGAAGACAAAATATACTGGGGCTTTCAAAAGAGCCTTAATGAGAAGTTTCAGAAGAAAACAGCTTTTTACTTTAAATAAGACATTTACACTTTGATCAAAGAAGCAATCTCTCTCCTCAATGCCAGCTGAAGATTCATATGACTTGCTCATGCAAACCGAAAAACTGTTGTTGAACCAGTTCTCTGCTTTCTATGGGCTAGTGACTTAATCCTTTGGAAGAAACAGAAAAGTTATTTCCCCCTTTGATATAATATTCTGATCTTCCTTTTTTTTTCTGATACTGAGAAAGAGCAAATGCACATCCTGAGATCTTTAGTCTTCTCAAATGGTGAAGAACAGGATCTTTGCCCACTCTTGTATCATTTCTCTATAAATTAACCCATTGAAATTAGTGACTGACCTCATTCTAGTATATGTCCTGTTAAAACAATGAGTGTTCTTTGTGATTAAAAAATAACAAAGGCTTTCTTGTATATAGCATATGTGATGTTAGCGTGATGGCAAAAACTGTCCTGCTCCAATTTATAATGTTTTCCCTACCAGTAAGCTGACACTTCACATTTTTTCTAATCTCCCCCCACCAGAGGGCTCTAGAAAACAGCAATAGGGGCGCTGAAACAGCTGATAAAATTTGGAAAACATCTGAGAGCAGCCTACGCAATTTAATCTGCATGAAGAACCAATGCTGCACAAATCCACACTTCTATTTATGCAAGAAATGCAAGCGCAAGCACAGCCCACAGAATAGAACATCTTTCTTTCACTCACAGTGAAGTTTGTAGGAACAACTCTTATTTTCAGGTATAAATGAAAAGGAGCAGAAGGAAATGCAAGTGTTAGGTAACATCACTGTTACCATTAACTCTTCTTAATAGTATTGCTGTTCGACATCATCCTCAGTATCTCAGTTACAGGCTAGATGCAAAAATACATTGTGGGAAAGAATGACTGCCTTGGAGGACTTAGCCTGAAGAGAAGAAAGATGATGAAGTGGATGGTGGGCTCACTTTGACTGTTGTCAGCTTCTCTCTCTGAAGCAAGCAGCATCCAACATGCAGCTTTATGCAAACGCAGGTAGTAGTTATGTGGAGTAGATGAGATTTCTGTCCATTTTCATGTTGGTATATAGTGCAAAAGAGGTATTACATTGTACTAAGAGGCCACATGAGAAGTCCTGTGTAAATAGATACTAGGGCTTGGAGATGAGTCAGGAAGAAAGTGAGAACAGAGAAAGACACAGTTCAAAAACTGCTTTCCTTTCCTTGTCCGTCTGCCCACTCAGCAGACTGCAGACCATTACATTCCTAGAACAATGTTAAATAGCCCATATGTTTTTAATCTATGTTTATTTCCATATTCGATTACAAGATATTATATATGGACTACATCATCTTATATCCAGCAGCCAGCAGTTCCAAACATACTCTGACCAAAACTTCTGATGCTCTTTCTCTTACCCATTAACTAATGACTGCTTTGTAGCTTTGAATCTCAACATTTACTTGACTTGGAGTTTTAGAAAGGGCTAGACTAGGGTGAGAGGTGAAACACCCCTGGAATTCCCAGTAAGGGTTTCCAGGAACAGGAAGCCCCTACTCTCAGGCTACGCAGTCATCTCCTCCACTGTTCTGCCCATTAGTCTGCTCACCACCACTACACCAGCTGAATTCTAGCTAGGAGCAAATTGCTTGCTTGTCTGAAGTCTACACTCTTTATGGGTTTACGGGCTTATATATATACGTATAATTGCATATCATGTGTTAAGAAAAAAAGCATGAATTTTCAGAGTGTTTTGAATCTGCTTAGCCAGTCAGACTAAAGTCTGCTGGGACACAGGTTGCCAAAACAGTGTAAAAATAATCAGCAAGTAATCTTCTCGCTTAGCTTTTGAGTTGGAAAGGCAAAGAAACATCTCCCACACCAGGCTTCAGACACTGCCCCCAGCTCTGTCTAGACAAAAGGATGACAAAAGAATTCCTGCCTGGCTCCGCAATGTCAGAAAGAACAGCGGGTGGCTAAAATCCAAGAGAAATTACATTGCCAGGGAAGAAACTCTCCAGGAAGCTTCACTATTCAGTCTTGCAAGAACTGAGCTGAAGGGCCTTCACACGGACAGCTAGAACCATCTGAGATGCCCTACAGTGTCAGGAGCACTCCCGTGGAAATGGGAGATGGGACACAAGACAGAAGGTGAACTGGTACCCACTGCAGCAGCAGGAAGAGACATACAAGGCAGATGCACATGCCCAGACACATGAATTAAGCCCCCAAATTCACAAGATAGAAAGGAAAACATGGACACCATGAGGAAGGAGAAGCATGAACTCACACCTGGCACTCTGCAGCCCTGCAGTCAGTGTTATGTTGCTTAGAAAAGTTTCCTACAGGAGTGAGGGCAGTGCAGTTTGTAACTGACAGCAAGAGTCATTTGGCATCGAAACTGCCCCATCTAGAGCTACATTCCTCATGACCAACATGCCACCTTCGAACAAAGTACAAATTTGTTTGTTAGTAGGAAAGAGACTGAAGTCCATCCAACCATTACTTTACTAATTAAACAGTAAAAATGTTCCATTTGTTAAGGAAATGTTTCAGATTACACTGCGCCCAAATACAAATGCCATGGATTTATCCAGGCATAATCTTAGCAGGGATCGGAGGTACCCTGAAGCAAAGTAAGCCCATCCTGCCGGAGATGAAACAGAGCCAGAAGGAACATTCACAGTCAAGTCTTTGCCTCAACTAAGATTTTTAAATGCTTCATGAAACATTATGTTGTAGAAATTGGATTAGAGTGCTAAAAAAATATTGTCAGAAAGAATTAGCTGGTGCATTAGAATTGTGGTTAGCAGAATGCCGTTTTAATGGCAACATAAATCTAAATTTAGTTTAGATTAAAAAAGTTAAATCTAAGGCTCCCCAACTTTATTTTGACTGACTCAAAAGGCATTAAAACACACCTTGGTCTGTCCTACATTGATCTTCTAGCCTGCGTCAATTAACAGGTTGTAACATTTCTTAATTTTGATGTTGGGAGACAGTGTGGAGGCAGCCTAGGAGCAGCTAAAGCATCAGTCCAGTGAGCAGCTGTCAGCACAGCTCTGGTGATGGAGAGGTGGGGGGAAAGGCAGCAGGAAAATTACTTTAGTTTGGCCACATAAAACCCTAATACAGTTTCTTTACATTACAAGAGCAGCAAGGAGGCTACACAGACCTACAGATGCAGCAGAAGTCATATAGATCAATCTGTGCTGCCAGGCTATGATTTGTCAGGCTTTTGGTGTAGATGAAAGGAAATACTGCAAATACGTGGCAAAGCTCATCACATGCCACGTTGTCCACTGTTATTAGAGCTTTCACATTAATTTGCTCTTGCCTGCTGATTTTTTACTCGGTGCAGTTGGTGATCACAGCCACCTGGCAGACATACATGACTGATTGCAAGGACAAGACCTTATCCCATCAATTTAAAATGTGCAGTGAAGACCCAGGACAGCTACCTTGCCTGCAGGGTTTCAGCAGGCCACAGAAGAGGCTCTCTTAAAGCAGGCAGATTCCTGGGAATCCCTGTCTCTAACCAGACATTTCTATGTGTTGGGAGTAAAGCTTGCTGTGCAACTCCCACATCTGGCCACTCAAAGCAGCTTCTAAACGTGCTGTTTAAGCACTGATTTTAGAGTCAAGAATCAGCTAAACAATTAAGGAATCCTTTCTTGGGAACCGAGAGAGCTTTTTTATACATCTCTGTGCACCGTGTATGCTTATGTACCCCATAGTTAGTTTAACACCTAGGAAGTCTCTTGCAGCCTTATCTAACACTATAAAGTGATGCAATGTGGATCTAGCCCTTAACCCCCTAGCAGGGACCTCTGAACCAGCCACAAATCTAGCTCACACATATCATTTAATGATCAAACAGCAGTCCCACTGCCTACAGAGGAGCTAATTTCATGCTTACAATTGCCGCTGGTAGTATGTGTTTGCAGGATCAGGCCCACTGCAGTGACTAGCTGTAAATGGGGACAGCAAGGCTTTCCACATCTATCAAGAACTTCCAGAGATGAAGGTAACAGCCAGGCTTGAGTTTCAGAGTGCACAGGGATAACACAAAGTAAAACTAAAAAAAGTAAAAGTAAAAGTAAAAACTCTTGTCAAAGATCAGCTTTGACACTGAAGCCACAGTACTGAAGGCCTGGCGATTTCAATATACCAAACCTAGTACTGTCTCCCACTAGACTTCCCAGATTTTCTAAAGCTTTTCCCAGGATTTTCAGAAGAACGCAGGGATGTGGTAGGCTATGTAGACCCTCACAAGCAACTTGGTGCAACAGAAGCAGCCCAGTAGTTACAAGTGATAGTGCAATGCCCTTACATCAACATTATATACAGCTGGAGGGTTTTATTTTGATTTTGTTTGCTCCCTGGCCCAAACATGCATGTAGTTAAAACTCATTCAGAGGACTGGTGAGTGTTTGATCTGCCTTCATGTGTAAGCTCAACTGGTGCAGACCTAGAACAGAGCTTCCAGTTTCACTTCTTCAGAAACAATCTGGTCTGCACGCAAAAAGAAATGACTGGGGTACTCGCATCGAAACTGCATTTCCAATCTGAACTAAAACATGAATGCAGGCACAGGCACAACCTGCCTTCCAGTGAAACACCTCCATGGGAACCTGATGCCCGGAGAAAATTCCAGTGTTAAATTTTCTTAACTGCAAAAAATTAGACCCCAGCTCTGTTCTGAAGTGTTGAGCTCACCTGCCGTGGCTGGTTAACCTTTGCTCCTGAAGAAAGCAGCAATCGGATGACATCCAGATAGCCTCCTTGTGCTGCCAGGAAAATTGCAGAAGCTCCGTCCTAAGAACAGATACATCCAGCTTATGCTGTGTTGAAATGATGCCATTATTCCACACAAAACCAAACCAAACTGAATCAGGTTCTTATTTTTAAGCCATTATGCCATGTAACAGCAGATATACAGTCACGTTCAAGAAATAATCACCAAAAGGCAAAGTCTGGTTCATAACAAACTATGGTAACATTTTCATTCAGATGCACAAGTGCTGTCTTCCATCATACATCAAAGCCAAGCATCAAGCCACCTGGGTCTGGAATACTAAGAGTCCAGTTCACTGAAGCACTGATCTACATAACTAGAAATTCATTCCTGTATAGTAATATAGGTTCAGTTAGCTTTTATATGTTCATGCAGAAGTGTTCTGCTACATACACACGGTGAAAACACATTCAAAGACTGAAGATTCCAGCACTGAAGTTTGCCCTTGAGGCTCAAGTAGTAAGTACTGTGCCATACTGCTGTGCCACCCCAGCAACTACCATGCCACTGCTCTGGCACATCTTGTAGAAAAGACTTTACCTGTAATACGATAATGTAAAAGTAGCACATGCTAGACAAAATATCTCATAGCCCTATCAGAAACCAGCATTTTCCTGCAAAAAGCTTGTTAAAGAACAAATTGTGAACAAACAAGGGATTTCGTTTTTCCTCAACATTTCTCGTGTAGACGGACTTCATAAAAACTTGTTCCTTTAAACAACAATGTAAAAAAGCATTTTTTCTATGCTTTCATGAAGGTTTTTTGATGAAAAATTTTCAAACAGCATTATAATCCATCCAGCCAACTGGAAGTGGAAATCTGCATTGATGGTGGGACAGGTGTTTACCCATCCTATACCCACAACACTCAGCACAGAGCATGCTAGGGCAAGTTTTCCCGGGAGGTGAGACTTTTCCAGTGTAAATAGAGACGTGAATGAACCCCTTCATTGCATCTCAGATGAGCAAGTATGCATCTCATACCATCTCATGGATATATTTATCACAAAATACAGGGCATTTTAGTGGAAGCCTGTTGTTGACCTTGTTGGCACATCGCTATGTTGGGACCAAATGCTGCTGTCTGCTGAGAGATACTGCTTACCTGCTCCTCTTCCTGCAAAACTCAGCACAGACTTAGTGAAGCATGAACTGAATATAGTGCCCCTGGGACTGAATTCAGAATGTTTGACCTTGATTTCAAGAAAAATGTCCTGGTAAACAAGAGAGGTGTCTGCTGGCACTACAAATGCACACCTCTGGGCCCTCTGAGGGGCTCTTTTCTCCAGTTGCTATGCAGGTATACAAAACAGGGTGATTGTATCACATCCTTTGCAGGCTTACTTCAGAGACAGGTATAGTGATAACTCTTCCATTTAGAAAGTAGACAAGGTCGTGCAATATTAAAAGAGCTCTTTATTGTAGCATCAATCAAGATGGCAAACCTTGGGTTCCCAATCACCCACTTGATTTGAATTGATGCTGTAATGAGAAAGCTATTTTGAGGCTGTAACATATTTTCATAATATTTCACAATATGTAACATATTTCACAATAAATACCATTTAGTTAGGGTATTCTCTCGTCTTCCTTTCTACCCCTCATGTGACTCAATTTAACACATCTGTCTTGATGGTTTTGAGAGGACTACCCAAACACATGCTCAAAATCCCTCTCATTTAGCCACCTGCTAGTGAAACTGCCAGTCAGATACCACTTTGCAAATGCAGCTTGGCTATGTCCCACTAAAGGACCCACGCTAACACTCATTTTCAAGAGATTTTTTTTTTTGTTTTATTAAGCAGCTGTTTCTGACTGGTATTGCCCAGTCGCTGTGAGCAATAAAAATACGTCTCTAAATCCAATTGCAAATATTGCTCGTTTCCAGGAGTGAAAACAAGGAAGTTATTTTACTGCCTTCACTTCTAGGTAAATGTCTGTAGGTGTGGCAGGATGGCTATTTTTAAACCAAGTGGCAGGTAACCCCTGGGATTACGGTGCAGAGGTATGAATCACTGCCCTCAGATTAGAAAGGCAATTACTATTTGCAGAGCAGCAAGGGTGGAACACCCTGCTTCAGAAATACCGAGTGAGGGCAGCACAGAAGTGGGGATCCCCTGTGTGACCAGTGCACAGCCTCCAGTGCACTGGTGGCTTCTGCAGTCACCAGCCCTCAGCTGCCATGCACACTTGGAGGAGCTCTGAGTGCAACAGCATCCTGCAGATCCAAAGCCCATGGAAATGGCTGAAGAAGCTTGTCCCTGGGGAACAACTTTCCCTTTGTCAGTCTTGAGTGCCCTGGGGTAGGAAAGAGTGGTGGGAAGTGAAGGGAAAATCTGCCACTGGTTTCTGTTGAATGCTGAAAAGCTCAGCTTATTTCCGTCTCTGTTGGAGTAAATTAAACCCAGTGCTTCATTGGCTCAGTCCAGCTTTCTGAAAAGTCAACTAAACAACATCAGTTGAGCTATTTTAACCATTCCTTGCCCCAAACATTGGCAAGCTAGAGATACACAAATAACATAATTTTAACTGATTTTTTTTGTAAAAAAATAAATATATTTAAATATTTTAACTTTTACTACTCTTTCTGGCAGAAAACTGGTGAACTGATTCTCTAGTACCTCAGGGGCTTTATAGGTACGCACCCCTCTGTCCGCAATGCAAATCATGGTAGAACATGACATGGTCTTTTGTTCAAGGCTAATGGATAGCACTCACCTAACCCAGATTTGGTACATATTCTTCATACAGAAAATGAACCAAAAGGCAGAAAAAATTCTTTTCTGATTTTGTGCTGCTTCTCCCAGGATCACGAAAAACAGACAGTTAAAAAAATTCACATCTTAGGAGAGTAGAGTACTATAAAACCACAACGTTTGGCAAATGCTTCTTTGTGCTGGAGCCAGAGTATCTGCTGTTGTCCAAACAACAGCACATTTGTTCCACTACTAGTGTTGTCAATATTATCTGTGTCAAATAACTCACGTAAAGTTGATCGTGAATGTTGGCACCGTGCTTCAACAGGGTTTCCACTACTTTTGCATGCCCATACTGACAAGCAGCTAGAAGAGCAGTACCTCCATCCTGTGAAAAAGCAAAGAATAGGTACACTCAGGCAAAAGGGCAGGTGCTGGACTGAGTATCACCATGAAAAAAATCAAATTTTAAGGCTTTTCAGAATTTGGCTCACAGCAGTTCTCTAGTGACCACCTACTGAATCTTTCATAATTTTAGTTCCAAGTCTTGCCACAGGAATCTTTAAACTTGGCTCTGTCACTATAAACATTTTTCTCCTGAGGTTTTTTTAGTGAGGGACAGGAATTAAGAAAATTCTGCCTTTTGTTTCTCGTCTTCTGCTTTCCCACTAGTAGCTTTGTCCCCTTCACAACTCCAAGCTTCTCCATGTTTCTTCCCTTTACAGCCAAATCCCCCACTCCTGCCAAGCTCTTCCTGCTGCTAAAGGACAGCACACCTTTCCCCTGCTCCAAAGCCTACTGATCATCTATTCTTCTTTGGTCAGAACCTCATGCCCTGTCATGTCCTGCCTCCCACCTGTTGACTGTTGGCCTGAAAAAGAGTAGGGAGGATGCATTTGAAAGCATGGTACCTAACTGTGGAAATGTGTATCAGACTAAACCCATGACCTTCAGTGAAAGCCCCATTACTTCTGCTGAAGAAGTGATCCCTGCAGGCAGGATCAACCCCAGGCAGTTATAGTTGCTGCACTCCACCACTAAAGGGAGACCTAGGCACATGCATCAAATCCTGCTTGTAGAGATGCTCCCTTCGGACACATCTGAGAAGAAAAATTGCTCAGTGTCACCGGCAATTGACTCCAAGCCAGCTGAAACCACTGAAATAGCAAATGTGGGTCTTGCCATCTTAAGTGCACTGTGCCCCACTTAAAAATTGCCAGTATTTCTGACACTGACATGGAGAGGGAGTTCTTATCTATTCTCTGGGATGGCACCGTGCCATCGTGCAAGGATGACAGAGACCCCAAGTCACCCACACCAGAGGTCTTCTTTCTCCTTCCCTGCCTTCTCCCAGTCTCAAGTCCTCCCACCACAAGATAAGGTACCTAAAGTATTTCAGATAAATGGTTTCTAGAGCTGTTATTAATGTGTGCAAAAGATTGTGTTTACCCTCACCTTTGTTCTCTGAAACAGCTCCAAAGTTTTGTCTGAAATTTTCCACACAGACAGATATCCATAAGAGAAGTTACAGCTTGAACGGTCAAATGGTTCTTTTATAATGGGAAGTGCCAATCAAATTTATTAATTCGTGGTGCTATTTCATGCCTATAACAACCTCATGAAAACTCAGGCTCTGACATGACTGAGCTAACCTGCAGGGACTGTCTATAGCTACTCTCAAAACATCATGTTCACCTTTCCTCCCCATGACATTGAAAAGCAAACAAGGCTTGAGCGCCAGCAAAGTCACAGATGTGAAGCTGTTATGTGACAGTCTAAGAATTGCATATTAATTCTGGATTGTTTGATTAAAAATAGTGTGTGAACAGGTCAGTGGAGTTGTTACTCTATAGCTACAATGAGTCATTAGAATTTCCTGTTAAATTAAACTACCCTAACTTAATAGGAACTGCCGGAACAAACCACAAAAGCAATCACAATGGTTCCTGGATTAAAAAACACCTTATACACACTTAAGACAATGGCAAAAGCTAATTGCTTGGTGAAACTTATTTCCTGTCTCCAACCAGCTGAAAGCCATTTTGCTCGAGTAGTGTAACCAGAGAGTACCAGACCAAAGGGCTACAAACAAAACCCAGATATTTTTAAAGACTCTTTCCCTGAAGGAAATGGAGAGAGAAAGGTTAATAAGGTAAAACCAGCAAGTGCGGTATCTGGATGGGAGGTCCTCTGTGGAGAGGCAGGGAAGAACAAGTTTTAGGAAGCTTAAAAATACTGAGATTCCCTGTATAGAGTGTAAATACACATGCTCAGTTAGCTGCATATGGGAATAGTTTGTTTAATGCTTTATGGCCTGGGTTTTGTTTTCTAAAATTCTTGTGTTCTCAACAAACTGCTGTTATTTTAAGAATATTGTTTGGTTATTAACATAATTTCTGGAGGGAACCAAATGACTCATCCCCATTAAAAGGCAGGCCTGCAAAGCTAACCACAGTTTGCACAGCAGAGCTGAAGCCCAATGCTTGGAGTCCAACCGTGTGATCCCACCTTGGGAGATGCCACAGCCTGAGGTTTAAGGAGGGAGACACTTTTCTCAGGATATGTCCAAGTGTCTCGAAATGGGGTTCCTGACCAAGTGTTTGGTTAATTCCAGTGAACAGTTTTAGACAGATACATTTCCAAAATATACCATTTAGATCTTTCAGACTAGAGTGACCAAGATTCCCAGACCACTCTGGTCAGAGTCCAGGGATCAGAAAAAAGCGTTGAGTCGTCCCCCATTCCAGCTGTCCATCCTGAATCAGGTATTTACTGGGTCAAAAAAAATTTGGGTAACAACTCCTTGTTGGACTCAAAGATCTGTCCCTGATCTGGAAGACAAATGGGCTCCAAGGCCTGCTCTACTGTGTGTCTCCAATGAAGCTGAATACATTTAACAGAAGAGTCTGGGATTCATTTGCACTCTCTGGGTAGGGGTACCACTGTGACAAACAGAGATAGGTCCTACTGCAAGAAAGGGAAGTTGGGGGCAGGAATCTTTTCCACTGACCATGTGGTAAGACAGCATTCAGTTAAATCAAGGAATTGTCAAACATTGTGAAAGTCCATGGTTTCTTGGGAGGAGAAAAACTCAGCACCCTCTCGCCCCTACTGAGCTTCCATCTTGCTTTTTCTTACACTTTGTTCCAGCAAGCTCTAGCTGGAGACCCCAATGTTTTACAGGCCATAGGGAAGGCAGATGAATCATGGCAGGGGTGGGGGGAAATGTAGTAAATGGCAGAGTTTTAACATCCCTTTCAGCCATGTGATTCCCTCTTTCCTTTTTGGCTTCAGCTGAGATGAGTAAAAAGCTGAAGCAGCATCTTTGGTACTGGCAAGCCTCTTGGAAAGTCTGAGCAGGGCAGCAAGTGGGAGCAGGGACACATGAGCAACCACAGAGGCACTTCTGGGGCGATCGCCCTTCTGCAGTGGTCAGAGTGCTGGTGGTGCAGCTGAGAGGAGGCCACATCACCTTAGGTGTTTATTGCTCGGATGCTCTTTCCCTATCACAATGTAGCTTTGATTAACCCTTCACTGCAAACCCTTACAGCTCAGACAGGAGCCAGTTCTCTCAACTACCTCCACAAATCATTTCTGAAACCATTTTTCCCACCCCGCACAGCCTGCCCTCCCTACTGGCGGCACGCACAGCAGCTGCCAATCTCCCGTGTAAGCACTTGGAACAGCAGCACCCGGTAAGACCGCGCTGCCTGGCGCAGACTTCCCTGCTTCTTTGCCTACCTCCTCCTTCACCTCTGCCATCATCACCTGAAAGTAGTTTTGAATTATTTGGTGTTTTATCATCTCTGAAATATGCTACAAGGGAGGGGAACTGATCTTCTGCAATCACTGCCTGCTGAAAAATAGGCTCTGACATACTGTTCAGCCTGCAGTATTGCTCAGAAAGTGTGGCACCATGCAAACCCTTTTAAGAACCCACATGCTTGTAACATGTCTCATAGTAAGAAACAAGAACATGTTTCAACTTGTGATGCATACTTCTAGGACTGTCAGACTGGAACAATGGAGAAGAATATTATTGAATCCTATGCATTTTATAATAGATAGATAGATAGATAGATAAGATATAAAATAACCTTCAATGGTACTATTTATTCTCTTTACAATATCAGCTATTATTGCTAATTACTTTATTATGCTATGTCAGAACAGGTTTGCTTTGACTGCTATAGTGTATATCAACTCTAATAAGGGGTAACAACAATTGAGTGCCTATATTAAAATAGTTCTCCAGCATTTTCATATATAAGTAACAAATGTAGTAATTACAATTTACAGGAAAAAGAAGATGTTGTGCTTTTCATTTCCTTGTTTTAAAGTCTCTGTTTCCTAGGACACATTCTATTTGCCATGTCTTCATTTATAATAGAAAGTGTTTTGCCAATTGATTAATTTTGCAGTGCCCTTTAAAAACAGACAGGATCAGCCATATCTTTTCCAGCATTGCTCCCAGCTGAGTGCCTTAATTGGAAAGTGCCTTATTTCTGACCTGAAAGGGCATATTGTGTCAACTATATTGTTTCTGGGGTTTGGGGGAGGTGGAGGAGCCTGCTATCTTAGTCCCCTGTTACCAGAATGGTGGTTTGATGGAATAATTCCGAGCTATGAAAGCCACATCATTAAATCAGAAAATTGAACTGATACAAAAACATACTAGAAGGCCAATGGAAGATGCATACTGTCAATGCAGTAAGTTCTCAGTGGTGCCTACTGCTCAGGCACACACTGCTGCACCAAGTACAAGTTAGTTTCCCACCTAGCCTGAGTCTAAAACTTCAGGAGGTTACCAAATCCCAGTCTGGAAGCTGTAAGCACTTGGACTCCTGTGTCTATATCCTTGTTTCAGAAGAAAAGCTGCAGTCCCCATGCAAGGAATGAAAGAATGAACGTGGCAAGTTCCAGGATAGGTCCCAACATTGATGATGAATCTAGAAAAGCCCTCATACTCCTGTTCGGAGAGAGCAGGCCTTTTCAGCAAAGAGGACATGGGCTTGAAAGCGAACTTCAACTTATTAAACCAGTGTCACTTGGATCTTGCACAGATTAATTTTAACGCAACAATCCTTCGTTCAGATTCCAGGAGCCTTTTCAGGCTCTATAGCTTGTGTCGTACTATGAGTGCTGAAGTGGCTGATGCACCTCCTGAAGATGTGATGAAAAGGAGGGAGTTCTTGGACAGGGATATTTGATGCTACTGGAAAATAGCCTCACATACACACTATGTATCAGTTTTTCATGCTATGTCCCTTGTGAGTTGGTGTTGTTGGATGGCCATCTCAACTGGAAGTGGCAGAAAACTGGCCTGGAGAGGAAGAGCAACCTGCAGCTTAAAATATACTTAGGACTAGCACATGGGCCAAGGCAGGTTTAAATTCAGAGGAAGAGGCAGACAGGAGCATGAGGACTGGGAGCCAAGTTTCAAGGTGAGCAATAGTAGTCCCCAAACCTGCATTTGTCCAAAGACGGGAGCCATCAGGAGTGGCTGAATAAAGAAGTATTTTCTTATCATTTAGATCTTTACGCCCTTTTATCTGCCCTAATGACTCACATCAAGATATTTTGCATGCTTGATAAAGGATCATATATTGTCATGAAGGATCAGACAATTTCAAGCCTTCTTGGATTGGTTCACCTTCTGGGCCAAGTCTTGGCCTCTTCACAAACTCCTAGTTCTCAGGCTGTGGAAAGGTTTGGTGAAAACATACTTGCTCCCCTAGACAGAATAAGGTACTCAGGCTCTGTCTTCCCTCCTCACCAAGTTTCCTCCCTTCACCGCTTTCCTTCCCTCTGCAAAAACACTTGCCCAATTGCCTGCTGAGCTGCAGTGAGTAGTCCAGGCTCTTCCTACGCCTGGGACACCTCTCCTCCTTCAGCATGGCTTTGGGGCCTTTTTATAGACCAGATGACTCAAAGGACAGTGTAAGTTCACTCGCTGAATGCAAGAGAAGATAATCCTTCTGAATCTTGCTCTCACCTATACCCTGAAACAAAAGGCTGAGAAGCAACCCTTATTTTAACGTGCAGCTTCTCCCAATAACTCTGTCCTACATGAGATTATTCAGCACTTTAAAATCCAGCTGTTGTATTTAACATTGCAACCTCCTGTGTTGCCAGGTTCCACGGCTGCACTTCATGTTGTGTTAAACAGCCACAATTTCATTCATATTTTTGAATTTACTGATTGCTGCTGTGGTCAGAATTGCTTACCACAAGCATAGCTCCGTGGGGTACCCGAATCCTACTGTATGGGCATGTGTTGACTCTGGCCACAAAACCTCAGGATTTTTAGTCCCAGGAGCATCAGGAGTTGAGTCTCTGATGTTCTGTCAATTCTCTTAGTATTTAAAGCCTATATTTCCAGAAACTCTGGAAAGCAGGTAAGAGTTGAGGAAATCATTTGAATCACAGACTATATAACATCTTCAAAAACTGGTTACTGTGTGGTAAAGAACTATTCCTTCTTCTTCAAATACATCACTATCGCTCCCAGGGTAAGTGACTGGCAAGTGTCCTTCCCAGATTATGGGAATGCTCCAGAATATGGCCAGCATGTCAAGGACAAGAATATTTAATGGATATACACTGCTTTTGGTTCTGTTTGCTGAAGGTAGAGGTGCTAGTACTGCCTTGGGCAAAGAAATGGAGTCAATATACTGCTGTAAGTGATGAATTGCTGTTCTTGATGCTGTTTGCCCCATAAGGGGTGATGAACCAGACCAAGGCTCTGCTGTTTGTGCTTTTGGCTATTCTAAGAAGATTTTGAAAAAGGACCTGTCTGAACAAAGATACAGAAGCTCTGACATGCATTTCACCTTCTTGTCACAGATGGGTAAAGGGGAATTTGGGGAGGACTGAAGCCATTGTACTCTATGTATCTTATGGTGGTATGCAAAGACATCCTAATGTAGGCAAAAATTTCAGTCTATGCAAGTGAAGTACAAACACACCTAAAATGGGTTCCTACCTAACATATACAAAAAGACCCTTTGTTCTTATGTTGGAGGATGGTTTAAGAAGAAAGACTGGTATCACTGTCAAGGGAATGAACTTTGATCAAGTTATGCCATTAAGTTTAGTAGTAAAAGCTAGTCCCAAGTTAATATTTTTACAATATATAACATTACTGATATTACTCAGAAAACGTTCAAGCGAGGAAATTCTTTTATCATCTTCCTGCTGCCATGTCATGTTTCATGTGAATAGGAAGAGATAGCCTTGATTTTCAGAATGTATCAGCATGCAAAACCAGACCCATCATCTTACTTTATTCTTAAATTCAGTGGAGGCTCCAAATTCAAATAGAAACTTCACTACATCGTTGTGGCCTTGCTGTGCAGCAAAGAACAGAGAAGTTGCACCTGACTGTAATGAAAAAATGGATTAAAAAAAAACCCAAACACATAACACAGTTGACTGAAGTATACACATTTCAAATGAAAAAGTATTGAGCATAATCATTTGAATATCAGCTGAAAAGACATGACGGTTTTGAGGACCGCAGAGGACACCTGGTACCTCAGGTCAGTTTTCTTCCCATTATACCAAGAAATCTGTTCAGCATCATACATTTGAGTAAAATCCAAGTTTCACAAGGGGCTTCTGCACAGAGTTTCTAATACACATCTCTTAGGATTCACTCACTTCTAGCCAGTCACCAGATAGGGAAAGCAAGCCCAGAGCAAGAAAAGAACAGTCTTGCACAACAGAGGAACAGCCAATTTGAAACCAACCCCTACTCCATCTGCTACTACAACCTGAGAGAAATAGGAGCATGCGATCATTTTGGATCAAGGTGTGGAAAGACCAGGGAGGTGGTTATTTAGTACAGCAGAGTTCCAGCTGGCTTGGCTCTCCACTGACAAAATGTGACTGTTGTTGGTGTAGTCTCATCCTCATCTCTTGCAGCAGTATCTCCCCATCCAGCCAATCCCTGCAACCATGACCAGCCCTGCAACTCGGGCTTTTCTGTGACCTCACCGAAGAACTGAAATCTCACACTTTATACTAGTTGTATAAAATACTGTCATTAACATGTGAGTAAATCAGGACCCAAAAAATGAATGTCTAAGCTTCTAAAGGCTGGACAGAAGGAAAATGGGAAGGGAAGGGAAGGGAAGGGAAGGGAAGGGAAGGGAAGGGAAGGGAAGGGAAGGGAAGGGAAGGGAAGGGAAGGGGAAAAAGACAACAAGCAGGCTTTCTTGATCTCTCATCCCATATAAAAAGTGTAGGAAAGGGGGGCTACACATTAAATTCACTCCAGTGCCAAAAGCCTTTACAATATCATGCAGCACCATGAGGCCATTTCAAAACCCCCTCTCCCAGAAACATTTATGGGGCTCTCACTTCCCCAACCTTCACAACAAGTTCAAAGAATGAAAGCAATGGTTTGAGTATGTGGATTTAGTTTCAGAACAATGCCATTGGTCTTTAGGGCTTAAACTTCATCTGCTTTGCTTCCCGTCTGCAACAGAGTGATTTTGGATGATTTCAGTCTTTCTTTTTTTGTTGGCTTGCTGAATCAGTATGTCCTGAGTGATACTCAAGAGCAGCTCCATAAAACTGTTCTCAACATTTCCTTTTGTTGCTGCTTTTCGAGCAATATTTACCTAAGGGAAGGGACATGTTTAAATGCATGTTTTGTTGGAACAGGACCCCATTGAAAGACACTGACAATCATGGTTAGAGCAAGTTTAGACCAGTAAGTGCAAAGACACTTATATCATCGAACATGGCATTCACTGACTCAGTAACTTGCAGATGTCAGCATGAGATTAATGCCTGAGTTCCAGGTAACCAAGGATGAGAAACATTGGCTTGTATTGTTAAAGCAACAAGCATACAGCTGTCCTGTACTGCCTGCTGCCATCCTGTGTTACTGCATAGCCTCCTTAAACTGCTCTGCTCTGAAGACCAGTACAACTGTCACTGTCCTGGAGCAATTCTGCCCTCTGTGTAGCCAGCGCACAGACCAGAGTGGCTGCAGGTACTCCTTACAACCATTTGGGTGGAGTATGAGAGGAAGGAACTTTCCCAAAACCTGCTGCTGATACTCCTTCCACAAGCAAGCATGTCATGGTGTGAGAGATGCCCTGAATGCAAAGCAGAGATGCAGGGAAGGGTACAGGTGGTTAAGGTGTGTGATTGTTGAGATGAACTGGCTCACACTAGGAGGCAGAAACTCCACGGCATAATAATCCCTGGTCTAGCAATGGCATCCACTCCATTTTAATGACCAGACCTTGCAAATCAAAAGGCAAAGGACTTCTCCTTATCATTTATCCCATCCAGAGAGCTGTAAATTACTGTGCTAATAAGTAAACTGCAGCTGCATAAATGGTGTAACCCTGGAGGGTTAAACCTTAGATATGACTGCCCCTCACCAACCAGGTGTACTGGAAATATTTGATGAATTACTTATAAGTGTACCTCTGGCATCTCCTTTTCTATTATAATCTCCAGACATCCGGTTCCTTGATGTCCTCAGAACAGACCCTGTTTACACAAGTACTGCACAGCAAATGACAAAGAAGCAACTGGCAAAAAACAGCACACTCTTTTATTATTTGTAATAAACCACTTAATCCATCCCTGTTTGAATGCAGAACTTCTCCTACCTCTCTCTGCAGATTGATATCTGCTCCTTGCAACACCAGTTCCCGTACACAATCTATGTGGCCATAGTAAGATGCCACCATCAGAGCTGTTGTGCCAAGCTGGGAGTAAGGAAAAACAAGTCAGTACCTTCAACAGACACCTCTAGCAACAAATCAGGCTGTCTGGAAGAGAGCACCTATTTTGAAAAGCTGAAGGAAGCTTGTAATCACTGAAAAACTTGCTATAATTTAAAACTTACTATCAAGAATACTTTGAAAATGAGCAGTTATAAAGTAAAAAGTTACAGACTTGCCTGCATTGCTAAGGCCTGACCATTCAATAAATGGGTATGCAATGACTTCACCTTTTTGTCCCAAAATAAGTACCGCAAGAATAACAAGATTAGTTTGCATTTATACACAGCATTTTTATCACAGAATCCCAAGGATCTTTGCATCATTTTCAGAAGAATAACTTTAAACACAGGAGCTGAGTGACTCAGCTGAGTCATTTAATTCTGAGTCATAGTCAGGAGTAAGGTCTGGGTGATTTGAATACTAATTCCCTATCCAAATAACAAGAGTAAACTCACTCTGTGACTCTTCACATTATATGAAAGAACTTTCCATACTAGAACCATGCATTCAAGTTTCCTCAGTACACCATAAGGTCACTGCTCCAGCAAACCAAGTAAGACAGGTGTACGGACAATACATGGAAACCACATGCATAAAGATGAAACCCATCCTTCTAAAACATTCACACACACACCAGTTCAAATTAAAGAAGGAATGTGTGACATTGCAAAAAAGAAGCATGCAGCCTTAATCGTATGAAAATATTGTAGTCTAGAAAATCTGTATGCTTGATATAATTAATAAGTCAGGATATTTTACAGTGCATTGCAGAAATTCTTGACCACAGTTAGCCTTCTTTTGAGAAAAAACAAGCAATAGTGGACCGTATTTCTTTACTCTGATCTCTGTCCTTCATGCCCCCATCTGAACATCCCTCCCTCCCTGTCAGAATGACAGTCATAGCAGCAGCTCCAGAAGTACTGCAGGACACATACTTGCCTACAGGGCAAAAATGAAATGAAAATTAAAAGATAGGTTAAAGTCAATGGGCTCTTGCACTTTGAAGGTATTCAAACTGAGAGAAACTGTGGCTGGTCCATGTTTCAGGCTGGCCTGTACAACTCCTAGTAAGTCAGTTCCAATGCCAAACAAAAACCTGGGAACTTCTTGACCTCAGTTTTCCCCTCCTATTTGCCACAGCTTAGTACTATCAAGTATCTCTCCATATGCTGTAGCAGAATAGGAAGACATCCCCATTATCTGTGTTTTCAACCCTTTTCTAATCTCAAAACTAATTTCAACCCGTGCCAATTACAGTAAGGAATCCCCATGGAATCTAACTGTCATGTGTCTGGGCTCCTCTTTGCTTGGCAAGCTTACTGTGCCTTCATGTTAGTGCCAAGTCCAGGAGACACTGGGGTGGGGGAAGAAGAAGTTAGGAGGCCAGCAGTTCTTGTAATTATGAGGAGCTCTGCTAGCTGACAGAATCATTGCTACCTGGGCTTGGTTGAGTCGACTCTTCACCGTGATCTATTACTACAATGACATTTCCTTGCAAAGAGAAGCCCGAGGTGCTAGGATCAGTGTTTTAAATGTCAGCACCACAACTAACTAGTACACATTTTTGAGTGCTGGCAAATTCCTAACCCCTTGCCACTGATGTAAATCATCACTCTATTTTACCTTGAGTTTCAAACTTGCTTTCTGACAAGAGAAAGTTTTAAATCATCCCTAAGTGCCATAAGACCCTCAAATGTCTCATGTTAGATCCCTGCCGCACCCTGTGCACAGTGGTCTATGGAAAGTGATGTAAAATCAGTGCCGTGGGTGTAGGTGCATTGTGTGCATACGCTGTCTTTGCAGTCCACATCTACTCGCCCACTGTTCAGCAGCAGCTGGAGGAGAGCCAGGTTTCCTTTTCTCGCAGCCCAGAATGCAGCATTGGCAAGTGGTGTTTCCTTCTGGTGGGGGGAAAAAAAAAAAAAAAAAAAAAAAAAAAAAAAGCAGAATTAAAATACTTTGGAAGATATCTTGCACAAACACATACATGCAAATTCTGCATTCAAGCCAGGCAAGTTTCAGCTTAGAGTGCTGTTCTTTCAAAACCAGAGCATGGAAGGGAAGCTAATTTAATTTCTTTGTGCAATTAAAGAGACCAGTCTTCCTGTGCCACCTCTTGTTGTTTCAGGTCTTGCCTGTGTCCATGGCAGCCTATGTCTCTTAGCTTGCTCTGCAACAAGAGACGACGATGCCAGTCCGGATCCACAGGGAAACATCACAAAAAACAACGTGCTGACTGGTACCTCTAACGTCTGATTCTGTAGTGGGGCTGGGCACAGTTAGAGAGGCTGAATCATCCTGCTGACATATCCTGCTGCAGGACATCCTCCTGGGTTTCAGGTTAGCTCTCTGCCATCTCCTTCTTTTCTGCATATGAAGTCCCAATACAGGAAAAGTATTCCTCACGCATCTCCCATACTGTTTGGTCTGCCTCCTCCATGAAATTAACACCCTGTAACTGTGGGCATATAAGATATCTCCTGGGTGATGCTAGGAAAAAAAGGTTAAAATCTTGCTGTCTATAGACTTACAGATTCATTTACTAGGTATGCAAGGCAATATGTAAGGCAAAATTAGGAAACTCTGAAATCTAGATAACACAGGCCACTGTTAAACAAATTGGTAGTAATATAATACTCTCTTGAGGCTTTCTTAGTCCTAGAAACAATGCCACCGTGTGACTTCTCCTAGGTAGGAGCAAATTATCCCTGCCCCAGCATAGGAGGAGGGCAGCAGAAAAAGATGCGGACTTTGCTACTGACTCCTTACGCAGTCCATGCAGGCAGCTGCCAGAATGCTGCCTTGCCAGGTAAGCACCGTGATGGGTAAGTGCAGAGGGGAAACAACACTGTGATGGCAACGGTACGTATCCTAGAGCAGGCTCATGCCACTGATTTTTTAATAAGGTCCAAACCCACCAACAGTTCAGCAAAGCCTTGTTTCACTTATAGTCATCTTGGACCAAAACAGTGTCAAAAACACCCGGGGGCCTTGCTCTCTGGTGAATCCTGCCTTCAGGATAACCCAAAGACTGCAGAGTGGACGTAAAAGTCAATCATTCCGCTTCAGAAAATGTAGTATACACTTCTCTGTCTTTAAATGTCAATGCACACTTGTGATAGAAAACCAGGACTGAATGTTTTTATGGTTGATACTTAAAATGCACACATAGAGCAGAATCTAAATTATTTCCTTGACAGACATGCAGGTAATAAACTTCGCAGAAACCAGCAGACACAAGATCAATCCTGTACGAATCTCTTGCAGATCTGTTGCACTGAGCACTTTCCATGGGTTGCATTTTTAGTATTCTTAGGTTGGAAAACTGGCAGCTGTTAGAGACGAGAGAAGTTTCAACCAGTCAATAAATTATAAGGCACCTCCTTATAATTATAATAAACTGGTAGTGGTATTTCTCGTACCAGCACACATAGGGGCAGGAGTCTGAAAATTTTAGCAAGCACAATAAGCTAAAATTTTGATCTTCCTTTTACAGCTAATACATTTCACCTGATGAATCTGCAGATAATGTTGATCAAAGTCAAGCTAGCAGTTTATACCCTTCTTGCTGGCAATGCAGTAGAGTTTTCCTATCTTTACCCTTACAACCACTAAAATTTTATGTAAAAGCAAACAATTGACCAAAACACACAGTGGCCCACGTTGCCCTTTTTGCTCTGATTTATTAGGCAGATATTTATTTTTAGAGCTGGTAGTTAGGAACATTGTCTTATTGTCTTTATTATTATGATATTCTGTGGCAAGCTATTGCCAAAGAATTATATTTAGATGTTACAGAATGGGAAATCAAATTCCTTACCTTTTATTGTCTCACTCTCTCCCTTAAAGTTTTAGAAAGCTTTGGGGTATGGCAATATATTCATACAGGGAAAGATTTATTTCATTTAGCCCAGTTTTCACTACAAGGGTACAGTAGCAATGTGACTGCATTTTATTATGTCTATCAGGCAACAGCTTTATTGATCAGGTAGGCAGGAAGTAGAATCAATATTCAGGAACTCTTTACACGCTTTCATCAATTTACATGAGGAGAGAACTAAGTTGCTGGTGTTACTCTAGTCTGGAAGTAGAAGTCCAAAGTCTTTAGCTTTACCAGTCATAAATTCCTATCTCTTCCCTCCACACACCCCCCACCCCACCCCCCCCCACCCCCCCCCACCCCCGGTAATTCCTACAGTAACCCTCCAGCAAATTTGTCCTCATACCTTGGATCAGACCCAAGGAATAGCAGAATGCTCCATTGCATCAAAGCCATGAAATCAGATTTTTCCCAGTGGTGCTTTTTACCCAATCTGGAATGACTACTGTCAGTGCTGGCACTTTCCCCTTGTGCCCCTGCATCGCTGGGAATTCCTTGTATGAAAGTACAGTATACAGCACACTCAGACCACCAACCACGTAGTGATTAGATTAAAAAAGCAAACACAGATCTGAGCTATTTTACTTGCTAAGATGAATGGAATGGGCAAAATCATTCAAATGACCTGGGCACCCTACAAGGACAGCCTCAAGGAGTACCACGTGGCAATTTCTCTTCTGCTTTCAAACCTAGAATTTACACATCTGTGCTCTTCATTTTCAGGTGATATCAGCAATGCTGACATCACTGGTAGGCAAAATGTAAGATGCTATTTTAGGAGTAATAATTTGATTAACTGAACAATTTTTGAGCGATAAGTGAGTTTTAAACCACAGGATGTGACATAAGCCTTGACTGCTGTTGTTCAGTTATGAACTCAAACCTCTCTCATCAGATACTTCTTAGGGAGAGGTAACGTGCAATTTCAAGAGATTAACTGCATATAATTTTAATGTAATTCTTATTATAAAGCTAGCCTGCTCCTAAAGCCTCCTTAAAGTAAACAATTGATCCTCAGCATTGATAGTCTGGGAACACAACGTAATAAATGTTTGAAAAAGTGATTAGCTAATAGCTGTGGTGAAAATGACGTGTTTCATTATGTCATTTGCTCCAGCATCAGTAGCTTTCAGGATACAATTTCCTCTACTTCATCAAGATCTCTAAAGCATTATTTCAAACTCTGGCTGTGCTATTAATTTCATTTGTTTATATACTTTTACAAGTGCCCAAAGATGGAAAGCTGGCATTATATTCATGCTATATTCACACCAAGCAAAAATACTTACTTAAAAAATGGCCTAAAGGAAAATATATGTTACAAATCTGGCAAGACCATTTCTGTGCAGGAATGCAGAAAAAATAAAACGTGATAACATATTTATGAGTGTCATCTTAGGAATATTGAGGGGGAAAGTATCAGTTAAATGCTGTGGTCAGTAGCTCCTGCTCCCTGCTTTACCTGTGATGAGCTGTTTGCAGAGAAGTGGGTCACTGGGGTAAAAGCTGAGGTGCAAGAGTGCAGTTCTTAAACAGCGATCTTGAAGATGAAAGGAAAGAGGCAATAGGCAAAGAGAAAGAGAGGAGAAAGGGAACACTACCCTAACAGCTTGTTCCTTTCACTGTCAAAATGCAAGAAAATTCCCTTTACTTTCTGTTTCTAAGTAAGTCTTAATGGAAAGGAGGAATTGGGTAAAAAGTTTAAGAAAAAGAACTGGAAATCAGGATCAAGCATGATATGATGGAAAATGTTAGTGGGACTTAGAAGGAAAGAGAGAGGACTTTATTAGATAGCAATATATCTCATATATAGGATCCTGGTAAAATAGAAAGGCTGTTCAAGATATAAATGTAAGTTGGACAGGCAAAAGCTGGTAGAATAAGAGAGGATATTTGTGTGTATAGACAGTGAGAAAGAAAGATAAATGCTACCTCATGGGTAAGTAGGATAATAAGATGGAAAACATGAATAGACAGTGGCAAACAGAGACTGTAGGAATCCAAGGTAAGTACACAGTCTTCTGAGTGAAAGAGAAAACGCCAAGCAAAAAGACACGGAAAAGAGAGAGAAAGCAGAGGGAGGTGGGGGCTGCAGTTCTCCAGAGCGAGCTGCCTTGAAGGGGGAGTACTTGAGGGAACAGAAAGTAAGAAATAGGGCACAAAAAAGGAGCTGAAAGTAATAGAACAGAAAAGAAGACCTGAAGGACAAGGTAAAAAATCAAGGAGGCCAAAAAAGGAGAAGGGGGCAAGAAGAAGGGGCTGGCATCACCAGGAACATGGGGTTAGCATCCATTAGGGTGGATCCTTGTAAGGGATGAAGGGGGGAAAAAACTCACTGAGGCAGAATGGAGGGACAGAAGACACTAAGAATGGGGGTGGGGATGGGTGAGTGGAAAAGAAAAAAAAAAAAAAAAGCAGGTATGAGACCAATGCAGGACCAAAAAGGGGATGTCCACAGAGATTTCACCACCCATTGTAAGGCTGAGCTGCACTGTGAGCAAAGGTACCCTGCTTCGGTGAAAATTACATGCTTCATTATGCCATTTGCTCCAGCAATGGCAACTTTCAAGATACAATTTCTTCTACTTCATCATGATCTCTAAAGCATCATTTCAAACTCTGGCTGTGCTATTTATTTCGATTGTTTATATACTTCTACAAGAGCCCAGAGATGAAAAGCTGGCATTAGGTACATCGGGGCTTTAACTGCAGGTGGAAACCACCTGCTGTACCACCATTGAACTAACACGGTGCCACCGCAGCACCAGTACTCCTGGAGGGGAAGTTCCTTGACAGGATTGAGAGGCAAGTAAATGAAATAATCCATCAGAGAAAGCAATGCAATGCAAGCAACACAGCAAAGGGCTGGCACAGAGCTGGTGATCAATAAGAGAAGGGCAAGCACAGCATCCAGAAAGCGCATAACTGGGAAGATGTACATCTAGCATAAATATTAGCATCAGCAAATTGCTCACTGCTCTCCTTGCCAATTCATTTTACTAATCCTGTCCTTAGATCAAAAAAAAAAAAAAAAAATTTCAGGCGATCTTTTAAAAATGACTGCTCTTGCATGGGTTTGGACGAAAAAAGTACAAAAAGTGACAGGAAGTGCAGGGAGAGAAGGGAACGAACCAGGCTGACTTCAGTTGCCACCACAGCCTGAAACGGAGAGCACGGACAAACGATACCTCCTAACTATTACACAACCAGCACCAGCAGAGATGATCAGAAAAGTGGAGAGAGGAGGCTCCCGACTGCACCAAAACCCACAGCACTGAGCCTGGCCACCCTAAAGCCGGCGTAAAGCTTCATGGAGGCTCCCGGTTTATGTAACACTATCCATCCATCCATCCATCCTTTGGGGGATGCCAGCTGGGGAAAGCACCCGCTCCATCAGCTGCCACCGCAGCGCACCCGGGGCACCCCACAGCCCGAGAGGGAGGCATGCTTCTCTTTGCTTTCCCCCTGCCCTAAACCGCCCTCGTTTTTCCTACAAAAAATAATACATCGATCCCCAACTGCAAGAACACGACGGAGCATTTCGCGGGCTGCCGGCACAGCGAGCACAAAGCGGGAGGCCAAACGCGCGTCCCCCCGCCCCTCTCCCCACGCCCGGCTCACCTTGAACGACATCCTGCACATCGCAGCGCCCCGCCCCGCGCAGCCCCGCCCCGCGCAGCCCCGCCCCGCGCAGCCCCGCCCCGCGCAGCCCCGCCCCGCGCAGCCCCGCCCCGCGCAGCCCCGCGCCGGTCCCACCCGCGCCCACCGGCGCCCCGTGCAGCGCGGGGCCGGGGCGGGGCCGGCGCCTCCCACCCGCATGACTTTATGCTCATGGGTTTCTGGCTGCTATTCCCCTTAAAAGTTTTTTTGGAGGAGGGGAGTGTTATTGTTGTTCTTGTTGTTCTTGTTATTATTTTCACTATTATATTAATTATTATTATTAATTATTATTTATTATGTATTATTATTATTATTGTTGTTGTTATTACTATTAATTATCAGTACTATTATTATTACAATTACTATTACCATTCCTATTACTATTATTAATAACATATAATATCTGTTATTATAATCATCATTGCTATTATTGTTATTAATGTTATTATCATTATTAAACATTGGCAGCCACGACTCCCCCGCAGCCACCCGTACCCCCTGCTCCAGCAGCAGCATCCCGAGAAGCAAAGACTCCCAGCAGGGACTCGCACCGCTCGGCCACTGGTTCAGACCTGTAGGTCAGGCCTCTGCCGCTCAGGAATAGCACCCAAATGGTCCAAACCCCAGGCACACCCACCGCAGCCCGAGCTAAGGCCACCTCCATGGCACCTCTTTTGTGTTTCACAGCCTTTGCCCTTCATATCTAGGAAAAAACTGCTAAAAGGCATCGCTGGGAGGATACCCAGGCTGTAGCTGCACAGGCACGTGGGGGCAAGTGTTCCTTTACCTCAGGTGTATCTAGCTATCACCAATGCTATCTCCCATGGGTGATGTGCTCTGATTAGGAAGACAGTAAAAGTTCTTAAGGGATTAATTTTGATCCTTTAGAAACGAACGACCATAAAGCTAATAATGCATGTCCTGTTTTGCCTGGCTGCCGCAGGTTTCATTCGAAGTCTGCGTGATTATCAAGCAGGCGAAACAGGGCATGCTCTGGTGGGAGATTCCTGAGTTTCTTTGCTCTTGTTGGTTTAGACTGAGCCCTTAGGGATTTTCTTCTTTTGATGTGCACGCATAAATCCTATTCACGAGAAAATTATGTGTGTGCATTGAAAGTACTTGCACTAAGATCCAAATAGTTTATTCTACAAATCTGTGAGTGGAGGATTTTCTGCAGATTTTTCCCCTGAGGCAATATTCATCTGTGCATGCAGTAAAACAAACTGTAGGCAAGCAGATGAAAGCTGCTAATGGCGTAAACTAATCTCAATATATGGCCTAGTGTGAACTTCATCTTAATTACTGAGAAGATCGAACAAATGTGGATGATCACTCTGATTTTTTCCTTAAATTTAAAAATACTGAATAAACTCAGTAGATTGCATAGTTACAAGTGATCCTTGCTCTGATCCAGTTGCACAGTGATGTTTGCTCACTGACAGGAAAATATTACTAATCTGCACACACTCCCTGCCTCACCCCTGGAAAATCCCTGTATTTATTCAATCTATTGGTAATAACATGCCAAACATTTCACATTCATCAGCCAAAACATTAAATTTTCTGACAAAGAGAAAACAAAGAATTCTCTGGATGAACAACAAAAAAGGAGACTAGTGCAGTACAGGTTTTTTTGGGTCTGTTTGTATTTTAGATTTCAAGGGACAAATTTGAAGTGCCTTTCTCAATTTGCCCACAAAATCTGAAAACCTATGTTCAACTGCACATAGTCTCCTGTGATTTTGCTGTTTTCATATTCAGGTCCAATAATCTGTCAGAACTGTTGAATACAGAAATACATATATAAGGTATATTCTTTTTTGGTGACCATTTGGAAGTTCATGCCAAATGTTTTCATTTAGAAAGTATCTTTTTTGGTGTATATCTGTATCTATTGTCACACTCAAAATCTTGTTTAAATGCAAAGGGGAAACACACCTCATATATATATATATCTCTATATAAACAGAAGAATTTATAATTAGTATAACTGAACCTTAGCAGTCTATTATAATCACTATAATTATTACTAGAGCAGATACGCAGCAGAAAAAGAAAAAAAGTATGCAGAAAAAAATGCAGAATTAGTAATACTAGAGGTAAAACTTATACACACTTCCTAGTTTTTACTCCTTTTCCTGATGCTGTCCTCACCTTTCCCCTCCTCTGCCTGGTCCTAAAGTCGGTGGTTTCATTCTGGTGGTGGTGGTTTGGGATGTTATGGTGAGCTGTCAGCAGCTGGAGCTGGCTGCTGCAGGGAATACGACGTTCACGTCGAGAGCTTGTTCTTCCCCCCTCTAGGATCTGCATAGGGTCGTTTTATACATTTGCTAACATGTTTTTACCTCTTGCTCTTTCTTCACTGGTCTGCAGCTCCCCATTACAACCAAACTGACTACACATGGTGGCTTTTATGTTTGTTAGATACTATTTATTAGTTCATTTTGGTACCCCTAAATCCAGTTTTGTCCAGCTCTAGGTCTGCATTTGTGTACCTGACTATCGGCGAGTTGTTTATAGCTGTAGGGTCACCAGTGCCAAGCTCGTGTTCCGCCTCTTATCATCCCAGGCCACACGCAGGTTCCCTGCATCCTGCACCACCACTTCTCAGTCACACCAGGTCTGCATTTGTCTGCACTGAGGCAAACAGAAGTAAACCAAATTACTCATAGACAGAAGGGCAATTAGAAAAACTGCTCTTAGGGCTAAACCATGTAAAACAAAGTTGTGGGGAGGTCAAGAAAAGTTTGGAGAGAGCAAGCCTGACAAGCCTCACTCCTGAGGCCTTGCAAACTCAGTGCCTGTTACTGGAAGTGGTAATACTGTATTTCAGGGCCACACGGTTACGCTGCCCACATCTTCCCTATTCTTGATCCTTGGCAGGATATTTAAGATTGTGAGATATTTAAACTGGTTGGGATTTGTTACCTGTTTGACAGAACTCATCTGCAGGGCAGAAGGCTGTGTTCCTATCGCCTAGTATTTCATCACAGTGATTATTTCAAATATCCTGAGTCATGGTGTTTTGTACAAATCTGAAGGCTACCTAAAATAAATTGCTTTTAAAAGCTAATATGGCCATTCTGTGTAAGTCACAGAGAAATCTCATCTAAGCCAGAACATTTCAGGCACAGCTATATAGAGAGAATTAAAAGAAGTGGCACAAATTTTGTGTTAGTCAAAACGTTCATTTGGAGATCTCCATGCAAACATCTACAAGTTTTTATGCAAACACTACATTCATTTACATTTGCTTTAAAAAGTAGCAATCAACAAGCAAATACATGTTTAGAAATGTCAACGAAGAGCAATAGAAGTTTGCTTGCTGTGTATGTAAATAACATACACTGTAACTATATTTTAGCCAATTATGGTGGTCAGCATATGGTTGTAACTTCAGTGAGCTCTTCTGCCCCCATCTCAAGAACCTATTGCTAAATTTGACCCATCTTCTAGACTCCAGAGCTCTTTACTGCAGGGTGTATCACACACTGCATCAGCGTAACTGAGGAGATACTGCACTGACAAATATTTCTGCACTAACTTCTCATTCCCTGTATGGCTGCATGTCCGCAGTGTTGATGCATTTGCTTCTAGTATCACCTGTATAAAGACTACTGATGGGAGCCTGTGACATTTATTCTCTGATTATAACTTATTTTTTACTAGTGTCTTACAGAAGGTGGAGATCTTACTATAATGTTATTGATTTCAGCTGTATCTGCATTGTTTTCTTTCCTGGGACATTTGCTTCCATCAATATTTAGTTCTTCAAATATTCAAAAAATGTAAATAGGTTTGTATGCTTTCCCAGAAATAAACTGTTTTATACAATGATTAAAAAGAAAACATAATTTAAAATGTAAATTGGAGCAATCTTCAGCAGTTTCAGTTACAAATTTTGAAGCCTGGTTTTCCCCAGACAACAACAGGAATATATGCCTGGCTACTGTGAAGAGCAAATTCTATTCCTATTTTACTAAAGGTATAAATCCTTTTTGCTTCTCCAGTTCCCTCTGCATAATTTAAAAATCCTGAATCACTGCCTCTTAGAGGACTGTTGTGTGTTTCTGCCTATGACCTCCTGTGCAGGGTTGGGCAAGACTTTGTGCCAAAATCTTAAAAAAAGGTTTCTCACTTTGCCTTCCTTACATTCTCTTGCCTTATAACTCAAAATGCAGACACCCAGGACAAAGGTTATTTTTGAAAGTATCAGCAAAGGCTTTTGCACATCAGTTTTTGTCAGCAAGATTCAGTATCAGCATGCAGTAAGAGAGGAGCTCTAAAACTTCTTTGTCTTTCCTTGTTCTCCAGACCCTTTACGTTGCTAAAATCACTCTTGATCTTGGCTGCACTGCACCGTGGCATCAACCAAGTTGGCCAGCTTGGACACCACCAGCAATTCAGCTGTGCCAGCATGGACATCCGAGTAGACCAACAAATCCATCCACTTGGCTAGCTAAATCAGTTCATGCTGATCTCTCTGGAGATGTCTACATTAATGTTTTAGCCTGGATGAGGAGTACACTTCTGAACTGAATCTCCTGATTGTCTCCCCCTTACTGTGCTGTTGTTCTTATTGTGGAGGGATCTTGTACTATGCAAACTGGATCCATTTTGAACAGAACTCGAAGAATTTCTCCAGGAGCAGACTTGGTGGACTGCAGCTGCAAATGGGTATTCATGTCCTGGGATTGAATAACTGCTAATCTGAATTAAAGCAGACACACAAATCCAACCTGAAATGGGAACAATGTAGATTTCAGGTCCTCAGGACCAACTATTTGCTCTACAGATCCACTCCTGTTAGTCTGCACTACTTGCAAATGCAGACAGCCTGTGTTGTCCAAAGTAGATTGCTACTACTGCCATAGCTAGTTTAAATACCTCTACATTGCAATGCAGTCTTCGGTGTAGAAAAAAATGCCTTATAAACTGTCTGGTACAGCCATTTTGGCCCCCTCTCCTGCCTGAAAAGTAGCCAAAGTCTTGTGCCACTGCTCCTTCGCCTTCCCCTGTGTGTGTTCTCTCATCCAGTAAGAATCTGGGAACTTTCAATATTTGCCCAGTACTTATAGATGTCCTGCAGTACCTACAAATGAGCCACAAAACACCTGGAAATCCTAAGCCTGCCCATTGTGATTTACTGTAGACTTCATGTACGTGTGCTCTATCAACCCTCTATCAGGACACAATGAAACCAGCCTTTTCAGGGTGCATTATGCATAGGCAAATGCATGGTACAGAGCATGCACAATAAATGTGATACTTTCCAAGCATGCTGTATTTGCTGAGCACAGCTTGTGTCATCAGCTTGTACCTGTGCAACAAGAGCGATACACCCTGGAGTGCCTGGGCATGCTCATGCCCTGTATTAACCATTCCTAATCCAGCATGCTATAACACCTGGGAGTATTCCTATGCCCAAAGGGAATCCTCAGCTGCTTCTTGGTTGCAACTTTAAATGCCTTTTGGCTCCTTCACAGGCATTTAAGGTTGAATATATGGGGTTTCTTCTTTAAATGAGAATAGCACTGCTCATGTCATCTGAAACACTTGAACAAGCGGATAAAACCTGCCATGTGTCTCAGGTGGATTGTAATTTATGTAATTAGCTAACCCTGTTTTGCAAAATTCTAGGACATTATGAGGTGAATATTAATTTGAGTCCCATCTATTATTGTTATTCCAACTGTCTTTTAACATATTTTTAGATAATTACTTTCAAAAGGAGGAATGGTGACAGATCAGAGAGGTGTTTCTAAATTAGTTTGGCGAACTGATGTTTTACTTCCAGCATTCTCTTGTGTGTACAAGGACTCTTAAATCATGAAAATGCCAGTACACTTCCATCAATGTGTCACTGTGAAAATGCATAGGCACTCACACACACTAGGTGCCATGCAGTCTTTGCTGCTGAGGTGGTATGTAGTCCCCTAACTTCATCTATTTATGAACAAAAAGGATGCTGTTCATTTTAAGCCAAAATGTTATTCTTTCTAGCACGCTACAGACAAAGATTTCAATAACATTACTCCAGGAAGATCTGACACTTGAGACGCTGAAATCAAAAAGTCCTACCATACAGTGACAACTCCTAGGATTAATTCATAGGTTTGCATCATGTTAATTTGTGCTGTGATGTCTTTCCAGTATATTTGCACCCTCTTTTATGAGACCTGTTTCAGGCTCTGGGGAGCACTTATGTGTGACTCTTTAAGGACTTCGACCTAGATGTGTTGATTTCTTTGTTGTAGAACCTATTTTAATTTGGCAATGGAATATTGCAAAATTCAGAGAAAATTAAGCTATTAATTGAGTGACCGTCAATTTTGCATTACCAGGAACACTACAGTCTTCAACTTGTATATTGCACTTTTTGTGTTAGGATCTTAATTATTTTATTTGATTTTTTAAGTCATACTGGTATCTCTGTTATACAGGTGGTAATGCCTAGGTAAAGGAAATTGAACAATTTTTTCCAAGATCACATAGCAAGCTCATAGAAGGATCGGGACTAGATTCTTTATTTGGTTGAAACATAAACCTCTGAAAAATATCATCTGCCTATATTCCATGTAATATGTTGGAATTTTACTACTAATTCAGTCCCAAAGCCAAAGCACTAGTTGTACAGTGCTCTCTACATGCTACTTCCACTAAGTATACTTCAGGCTTCTTAACTAGAGTGCTTTTTTTTGTGTCAGAGAAACAAATGACTATGCTGTGTACCCTGAAGAAAGTTGTATACTGTAAAGAAACCACAAATTCACATTACAGCTGCTCTGCTAACATCCATCATTAACTCTATCTCCATAACCAGGCAGTGCAAGGTCTCTTGTGCACCTAGCACAAGACATACATTTCATTCCCAGTACTTCATGGGAAAAGTGAAACAGCTAGAAGTTCCTATCCCTTAAACAGCACTGCCCCTGGAAAAAAAGTGTGCTACTTCTACCTTGCTGCAAGAGTTGCAGCAGAGATCTGCTTTGCTTAATAATAATTTGAGTTCCAGCTGCTTCAAGCTGTGTAACACAAACCTCTGTGGGAAACAGCAATCCATTCTGACCACCTTTCATCAGATCCGTTCAAAGGCAGAGCTTCCCATGAGAGCTTTTCCTATGACACTTGACTGCTCTGCCTTCATTGCTGTCCTTAAACAACTTCCATATAATAGCTGAGAACAGATTTAGCAATCCAGAAAGTAAGTCTGTGAAGTGCTGGCAAAAAGAAGTTCCTCCCAATGGCTGGCCCACGCTATCCATTCCTTTCATGCAGGTGATGGAGCTTGGGGCTGAAGCTTCAAGGGTTCGTACTGAGTTCAGGCTCTGACGAGTGCCTGTGCAGAGAACGATGTTTTAAAGAGTGGAAGAAATGAATGGTTGGTCTGTCTTTTCCAGAGTTATAGCAAGTCAGTATATCTTTAAACAGTTCGTTTTTATGCATTTATTTCATTATGAAAGAAGCAGAGCAGTCATTTAAGAAATGCCCGAGTTTAAATAATGTAAACAACAGGAATATTGTAGCAAGTACCCTTCCAGTTAATGCTGAAAAGATGGGGTATTTCCAGCATGTTATTAGCTTTCTAAAATACATTGTATTTTTTGCATTACCTGAAGTTGATCCTTTTACTAGACTGAGAAGTCTTGAAGTTTGCATTATGACTGTACTGGTGAAATTTGTGAAATACTGAAATTTTAGAACAATTTAACTAAAACTTAGCTTCTGACATATAAGATCATAATTAATCTAATTATTTCCAAAAAAAGAAAGAAATGATAAATGTCCTGCAAATAAATTGTTATGATCATGCACTGTTAGTTAATTTAATTTTTTCTTGTTCAAGAAAATGTATTTAAATCATCAGCAATAACTTCAATAAAGCAGTATATAAACTAAAAGATTTTCCATCTGGCCTATCATTTATGTTTATCTTTCCCTTGCTAAACTGTAGCATAACCAGCTACATGGCCTGTTCCTTCTTTTTATAATATTTTAAAAAATACAAGCCTATTTTACTAAAACTACTAGATAATTTACCAAAACTACTAGATACTGTATAAAGAATGTACTTTGAGTTACCCTGTATTTTGTGAGGTATTCTTAGAAATATCTTAATATGATAATAAGGGGAACAGTAAAAATTACTTTAGAAACAAATCCTGCAGACTTCTTAGAAAAACTGTACCAGATATTTTTGTATCCCATAAACCTTTTAAAAACAGAACGGAGGATTTACAAAATTGGACCTCAAAAAGAAGAAGTTCATTTAATAATAGAAATAGTCTACACAGCGCGTTCATAACTGTATGGATTCATCCTTCTAGGGAGCTGTTACCTTGAATCTCTCTTTTCACTCCATGTTTCTTTTGCTGAGGCCTCCCATGATAGGAAATTTCACACCAGATTTGCTGGTATAAGCTGGTGTAAGGACACCTAGCTGCTAGGGACCCTGCAAGTGTTATTAACGTCCTTCACATGGACCTTTGAACTGACGCCTGGGCTAGTGACCCAGGAATCAGAGAGACGTTAGCATTGTACTTGGATAAGTAATACAGTGTAATTTCTGCAAATTGTCATTTGAGTGTTTCAACGAATTTGCTCTCCTGTTTCCTCTTTCCCATTTGTTCCCAGCAAATTAACGCTTTTAGCCACAGAGACTAAGTGATGTGTCAAGGAAGTCAATGAAAGGACTACAGCTACCATCTAAGACTAATTTCCAGTCCAGTGTAAGCACCACCACGCCATCTTTACTTCAGTGTAAATGCCTTTTACTGCTGAACTTAAACATCTCTGTGTTAGCATCCGTACAGGTACATCAGCCTTTAAAATTTTTCATCCTTCCCCTCTCAGTCTTGGAATTTTGGTCTCCTGAAGTTTTATTACTTCAAGACAGCATGTGCAGATTGTGAATCTGTTTTCTTCATCTGTCATTTCCTTTCCCTGCTTATCATCTATATATATTGATTTTATGACTCAGCCTGAAGTTAACTGTTTACCTATTTTCCATCTACTCAGCCAGAGAGCAGCCAGTGAACCTGCATTCAGGTGCTTCAGGTTTGCATGTTTTCTGATTCTATGAATGCCAAGTAACTACTGGCTGATGCTGGTGCAGATAATGAAAACGGCTGTTTGAGTCCATGGAGAATCTAAAGTTGATGGGCAGTGAAGCTCTTGAAATATAAAGGCATATTGAAATGGAATCATATCGTGGCCATTTTTTCTGGGCACTGCTTGTAGATTATTGTATATAACTCTACTATGGGAGATGATGTGAGCCTAAGAACATGCATGATCTATCCCATATGCTACTAGGGGTAGGAAAACCGACTTATTATCTAGGGCAGGGGTTCTCAAACTTTTTAACCAGGGGGCCGGCGCGCGGATGCAGTGGCAGGCAGCCATCTGCAGCTGCTTGGTTTCCCCCCCAACCCCCGGCGGGGTGTGTGTGTGTGTGTCTGTAAATACCGGGGGCCGGATTGAGGACCCTGGGGGGCCGTATCCGGCCCGTGGGCCGTAGTTTGAGGACCCCTGATCTAGGGTTTGCTATTTTTTTCCCACAGTATACAATTGACTCCTATTCTTGTAAGTGGAAGTTTTGCATATGTTCACTAACAAAGAGAAAAAAACCTCAATATAAGAAAACGGGCCAAATTCTAGTTATCTTCCTAAGCCTAAGTAAACAGATTCATTAAAGGGGACACACCTCATTAGCGCTGCACAAGAACCACAAAACTGTTCTGTCTTTAGCACATAAGCTTAAGATTCGCACCATCTCATTCCTGCAAGACATTATGAACAGCAGAACCATATGGGTTTGGTTATTTATTGTCTGTCCCAAAAGCCTTGCCAGAGGACAACAGAAGCCATTGAAGAGCATAACCTCCAGGGTCCAGACACTCTGAGATGTCTCCCGAGGAGCTTACCCTGCTCAGTAAAACTCATCTAGTAGACTGTTTTCATCCTCACTTGTAGAGAGTGGAGGTCCTCAAAAGAAAGGACCTCAGACCTTGGGCTTAGGGTAAGGATGATAGGACATAAGCAAGTTTGATAAGAGTCATCTCTGTACATGCAAGACGGAAACTACTTACGTTGCCAGGTACAAAATTTGAGTTACTGGCTACAGGTCAGTCAGTTCAATTTCTCTGTCTTATGCCTTGCTGGTCAGAAAATCAGTCCCCTCACTGAAAAGAACAAACTTGGCTAAAGAACATAGGGGTACAACTGTATGATAAAATACCCAAACGACAAAATAATATTATAGCAGCACTAAGAAGCTAGCACTATCACATCTCCGAACAAAGTGTCTGATAATTAACATGGCTGAAACCAATTGTTATTAACAACAACAACAAAGTCTTTGTAAGAGTTACAACTTAGAATTATAAATCTCTCTTCCATAGAGAATTTTGATAGTGTATTATACCTGTGTTAGGGAAATCTATAATTGTGCTTAAAATAGCATAGCAAAGGTATTCTCCAATAAATTTTGTGAACATTCACGAGGGATTTGTTTAAGTTTACTATCTTTTCCAACTTCCAAAACCAAAACCAAGTAAATCTTAATGTTCTTGAACTGCAACTGCTTTAAATCTTAAGTCACATTTGTCACCTGATCCGAAGCTGGAATAAACCAATTTAACACTGGAGTCTCCTCAGTTTACACTGCTGAAGGTCTGGCTTCCTACCACATTTAAATGTAGCATTCTATTTAAAACTTAAGAACTTGATGAGACTATGGTCAGGCTAGAGCTGAGGTTGAAGTAAATCTGAGGCAGTGTCTAAATCTGTGACAGCAACACTGCCTAAAAATACAAAAACCTTGCTGAAAACAGATCCCAGAAAAAGTACTGCCTTATTAATACAGATCAGATCATAGAAAACGCTTACAGAGAAAACTATGAAATTCAGATGTCAATCTAATGTAACTAACAGTTTCAAAATCTGTTAAGAGCAGTTTACAAATAAGTGGTTTCCATGAGAAGCTGCTCGGTGTGCTGTGGCAGTGAGTCTGTTTATATCTGCTTTCCCCCGTTATGACGGACAAAGTAGCAGTAATAGCACTGATGTCACTGATGTCAGCAAATAAAAAAACCAGGATGTGAAAAAGAGTATAGTGAGTAGACATTTTATTTTTCCCCAGATGTTTGACCAACAAGTCATTGGGTACTGACCAAAGGGAGCACATGCCTCTTCACAAATAATCAGGCATTATATGACCAAGACTTGTTTTCTTCTTTTTGAACTTTAAGTCCATGAGTGACTCTATAAAAAAGTACAGAAAACCAAGAATAAAAAGGAAATCCATTAAGAAGCAAAACAATAAAGTGGGTGGATTTTAATGTTACCTATTAGGAAGTTTATTCAAGTAAAAAATCCCCAAACAAACAGATACATCAGGCTCTATAGTCAATATAGTGGAGAAAAGTCAAGTGTAACTTGCCTAGGGAATCTTAAGTTAGCTGTAGCTTTAGCTGCATTCCCCAGAGTGTTCCTCTTGACTTATTCTTTGGAACTGGATGCCAAAGAAGTTGTGTCTCACTTCCAGGGTTTCCTTAGCCCCTAGGACACTCGTGAGTAAACATACAAAGATCAAGACTGAGAGGGACTGGCATGGCTTCTACACACTCATGAGGACTCATGTTTTTGCCTTGAAAATGCAATTTGCCTCCTCCCAAATGGGGAAAGTGTTGCAAACTACCAAATATTCACCTTTCCTCCTCTTTTGGATTCGTGCTTCTCAGCAATATAAAGCTAAGTCCTGCATCAGCCACCCAGGCATTTTTAATTTTTTTGTCCACAATCCCATCAAGTCACGAGTACTCACTAGTAAGATGTTTGTAGCTAGAACATTTCGAGAGAGACCTAAAAATCTAAAAAAATTGCATCTAACATGTCATGGACATGGAAAAGCCTCTAATGAAATTTGTTACTAGTTGTGCAGTCTGCCAAAGGTATGCATTCAGACATCAGGCACTAGAGGAGCACAGCAGTACTGTGAGGCGGTTCAGTGAGCAAGTCCCCTCTTACATCAAGGATCACAACTTAGCCTATCTCTAGTCAAAACATTTTTATTATTATTATTTATTTATTTATTTACTTTTTTTTTTTTAAAAATGTAATGACTGGCCTGATGCAGCGGGTTAAGGAAAAGTCTTTCATTAACTTTTCTTATTATGTTACGCAGCAAAGACAAACATGAAGTATCTAGGACAATCAAGAGCTACTTTAGAAGATGGCCGTTTGAGTCAGCCAAAAACGAGATGCTTCACTCTCGTGAGTGAAATGATCTTGTGATGAGAAATACCGTGAGAAACCAGCCAAATTAGATGGCACTATTTTAAGCCTATACAAGAGTGTATTGGTTCAGGGTTGAGCTATGACGAGAATGTGGCTACAGATGTTGCATAAATATTTTGAGAGCCCTTGGAAGGTGAGAGAATTCATAGTGGTTTTTTATTATAAGAATAATTTTTATTAGAAGAATAAACTCAGGAAGCAGAATGTGCGGGAAAATCTTGGTATATGAGGTTCGTGGCTGACTGAAGAAAAGACAGACTTGATATTAGGCTGTAGAGGGATGCTAAGTAAAATGGTAACTACTAAACCACTATGCAACAAGCACAGTTGCATAGTACTGCAACATTATGGAGACAACCAATCATGAAAAAGCTGGAAGAGCATCAACTCAGATACCTGAATCCTGTGAGATGGTAGGACAGAGAATAAGAGAGGCTCCAATTGTATGGATAATAAGATCTAGCAGGCACAGTACAAGGACATTCAGAAATAGATGGCCTGTGAAGAAGGATGGCATCATCCTAGGGTGTACATCCAGAAAGAAACAAGAGAAAAGAAATCAACAAAAGGACAAGACAAAAGTGCAGTTCTGGATAATTGAGTTCTGGATTACACTAAGCGCTGTAGGCATCTAAACTGTTTCTGCTGGCAGAACTGCATTTTAGACCTTGGTCTTAGCTTCTGTGTGCCTCTATTTCAACTATAAAGAGGATAATTTCTCTTTGGCAAAAAGTGATGTGGTAGGGTCCTGAAATACTGTGGTACAAGAAACTCTGCAAGATGCAGAAGATATTGTCATCAGAAGAGCAGACCAAAATGATCTTAACAATGCATCCTTCTTGATGAAATACAGTGAAGACATAGGGCCTGCCAGCACATAAATGTACACTGCAGCATTTTGCCGTTAAACCAGAGCATGTGTGAGTAGCCTTATTTTAGTCTAGGTGTACTGCAAAGATCTGTTAGTAAAACTAATGAAAGTTTACTTATAGACACAAACTGAATAACAATCATGGATCAGCATTTATGACAGGAGATGATAAATGCCTTATTTCCTTGATAAAAACACGGAGCCTAAGCTGAGCTTGAAATGTTCTGGTTGAGTAGTAACGCTCTAAGCTACAGATGTGCCTAACTGATCACAGTTTTGAAGGTGAGTTCCAGTACTTTGCAGAAAGACTCTTCCACACACTAAATCTTTAGGATTGGCTCCAACATAAATGCCAGATATGGAACTTTTATGGGAGGGCAAGATGGTCAATTTAATCTTTAATGATCACCAAGTAGAGACTCAGATCTATCTAACCTGAGAGACTTTCTAGATACCTGCTAGCATACTGGTTTTCAAAGAAAGAGCAAACTCCCCCATCACCTGGTATGGCAATGTGGAAAGGTGAATGTGGTGCCTGCACAGGAATCATAGGTTTTGTTCCTACCTGCTGTGCAGCTCATGCGGTGCAGTTCACAAGTCCTCATACGTGCTAGTTTTGCTGCTCTTAAGTTCTGGGGTGCTTGGTGCCACTTTCCCCTTCCTTTGGTAAATTATATTAAGTAGGATCTAAATATTACCACTAGTATTACTGAGACTATTTTTTCATGTTCTCATTTTCACTGCAGGTTTCTGGTTGGTGAAGTGGATATACCAAGTCCTAAACATGTTATGAAATGGCAGGATGAGATGAGATGAGATGAGATGTGCAATACCGCACATATCAGTAAGATAACAAAACAGAGAAATGATATCAGCAAGGCTATTTTGAAGCAAACATTCTCGACCTGAAATTTTAAATCCATTCTTAAATTAACATCTTTCAAACCAGAAAGTGCAAACACAAGAATGATCTGTAACCACAGTAGTGTAAATGCCTACTAATGTAACATAATGTTTATGTTAAAATAATACATATCCAGAAACACTTTCAGTTACCTGCATTTATTCACTAAAGTGCTCAAGCAAGAAACATGGAAAGCAAACCTTATAAAGGCTGAAGGAAAAAAGGAGAGGATTTACTGGGTGGAAAAAAGGGTCGGTTACCTGGAGAAGAGTGTTTTCTGCAGAGGGTCACTGTCGTGCAAATGCTGATTGCTAAGAGCTGCCAGCTAATAAATTCTTATCTGTGTTTCCGGAACCTGTAATTACAACAAAAGATGACATGAGGGTAAGATGAAGTATTATCCCATGAATTATTGATACTGACCTTTTTACAGGATGGAGTTCTACATTAGATAGGGTGAGCTGAAGCTCAGTAAAGTAAGTACTTTTCTGTGGGTGTCTGCTGGCTTTGGATTTGGCCTAAAATAGATTAAAAAAAGGGTACAGTTTGGAGATTTGCATTCAAGAAAAAATTTCTCACACCTTTGAGGGGGGGGAACAGAAGAATTTCTTCCTCTCTTTTTTTTACCTGATAGGCTAATTTTCTTAATCTTTGCAAAGTTTCATCCCTGTTTTTAACTTTTAGGAAACCAGATCCAAGAACATGTCATTATTTTACTGAAGTGTTAGATTCTTGCTCATATAAGCCATATTTTCTCATGTGATACTTCCCAGCATATTCACTGATACTTTTGTTTGAGGAAGGACATGTGTTTGTGAGCAAGGGGTACACTTTTTGCTGTGCAACCTACCAAATAGCTCACAAGAATCTTTTCTTTAAAGTGAGATCGCAAAGGATCTACTGAGGCTGGATTCCTTACCTGAACTATCCATAAAACTAAGCCAGAAAAAATTGTCAGCTATTACTCTACACAAAAGCAGTCAAAGAAAATTTGGAGCAGATTCTAGTAGACACAGGATTTAGCTCTCCATCTCAAATTCTTAGTTTAGGCACTTATTTTCTATACTTTCACAGTACATTCTGTGATTTTTTTAAAGCTTCATCAAATGTATTTGAATAACCTGGTTTATGTTCTGCTTATTCTCCTAGGCTCATGTTTCTCAGAAAACCCTTCCCAAGTGCTTATTGTGGAGACCAGGGACAGAGGTGCAGAAGAAGAGTTCAAAACTCAAAACACAGAAGTGCTGCTTACAATACCCACACATGCAGAGGAAAGGGAACGCAAGATGTGTATCTAAACCAACTAAAGGTTATTTCTTTTGCATTTGAAGCACTCACAGCAAAAGATGTCTTGGCAGTAAAACTGACAATCCCACCATCCTGAGTCCAATTTGTAGGAATGTACAGGATAACTGGAGTAAACTAATTTCCCCAAACGTTGTGCAAGACAGTAAGTTTCTTTCTGGTTGAAGAGGAGAAAATCTTTCACGGCTTGTTGGATATGTACAGGAGCAACATCTTTCAGAGCTTGCTAAATGAATGTCCAGCCTGGAGATACTCTGACTACTCTGAAAGAGATTGTGCATGATTTTATAATCTTCATAATAGTAATCTTCATCAGTTCCTCTTAATATTGTGCTTTATAATGAATTTCCCTTACCCAAGCATTTCTTTTCTACCAGGAACATGCTCTGCTCAGCTTTTATTCAATATGATTTAATTCCTCTAACAATAAAGAGTACAAGGATGGCAATTTAATGGATGTCAGGCCTTTGTAAGAGCTTGCTTGACCTGGACTTAAAGGCCACTTATGTTAGATACTTCCAGATATCCATTGGTAAAAAGTTATATAATCCAGGATATACTTAGGATTTAACAGGTTTTCAAGAAATAGGTTGAAAAGACCAGTGGATATCCTATCTGATAGTGTGGCATTTTGTTTAATGGAACATTTGAAGATGGTGTTGCTTGCTTTTATTCAAACCTCTCACAGTTTTTACGAAGTAGAAGCTATTGTAGGAAGGGACACGATGGACACATGCAATAAGATAATGTCCTTTCCACAATGTCACTGTTGGAAAAGGAGAGTATTTTTAAGTTGCTCTAGAAACTGAAAGCATTTATGGATATAAAAGCCAAATCTGATATATTTGAATTTGCAGCATGCTACATTTATGACAGCCAACTTTTATTATGGAGGACTCAAAAATTGTCTCCCACAGATATGTCTTGATGGTGTGCTAAATCCACAGTGGCACAAACCCAAGGATGCCAATATTTTCTTGTAGACAGAATCAATAGCTTGTGGCTGGCACTTCCTGAAACAGTACACCAGGGATCTCCCTTGCTAGTGCTGTGTAGCAAAGCCCTCATAAAGTTATGAAGTACTTTGCTGCTAACATGAATCACTCTTAAAATATTATAGGTCTGTGTATCTAACCACATTTTTGAGTCTGAATCCCGCAGATTTTATCAAGAGAACTGAACACGATGTGTGAGAGCGTGTGGTGGTAGAAATGTGAACGAGTATGAAACCTACGATAGCAATGCCCTTAAGCAGTGCAACTCCTGATACAGGTGACATGCTTCCTAGGCCTCCTTCTCCCTCCCCAGCCTCCCCCTCAGCTTCTGTGTTATCCAAAGCCCGTGCCAAATCCCTTCAAAAAGACAGGAGCTTCATTGTCTGCCCTGGATGAGCAGGAACACCCACCTCACCAGGAGCCAAGAACACTGGCTGTGCATTGCAGGGGGTGGCCTGGGCTGCCTGGTTTCCAGCAGCCCAGAGCACTGAAAATCGCAAGAGGAGCAGCGACCGCTGCAGCGCGTTTGCGCGGGGTGTCATCCCAAAGACCTGCAGGCAGCAGCGGGGTTTACCTGGCGTGCAGATACCCCTGCTGGAGGAGAAAGCTGGGAAACCTTGACTTACCTGCCCGTGTGTGACGTGACAGGTCGCGGCTCACGAGGGTGGGATGCTGATGCCCTGAGGCTTGTTCAAAGTACGAACCCGCGCACCTGCCGAGGAAGGGCAGCATCAGACATCAGTTACCTGGAAGGCGCGCACAAGGGGGGCGGCCCCCCCTCCCGCGCCCCGTCCCGCTCCCCGCACCCCGCACGCCCGGGGGGCGCGGCCCGCTCCGCACGGCGCCCCGCTCCGGGTCTGCCCTGGCCCCGCCCCGCGGCAGCGCGCGGGCAGCCCCCCGCCTCCTCCCGCCGCCTGCCCGCCCGGGCCGCCCGCCCACCGCAGCTATAGGGCCGCCCCGGGGGCGGCGAGGGCAGAGCCCGGCGCAGGATGGCCGCGCCGCCGGGCTCCCCGCTCCTCTGGGTCCTCCTGGCCCTCTGCGCCGCGCAGCCGGAGACCCCCGGCTCCCGTGGGACGGGGCTCAGCCTGCACCCGCCGTACTTCAACCTGGCCGCAGCGGCCAGCATCTGGGCGACGGCCACCTGCGGGGAGGCGGCGGGCGGCGGCGGGCGGCCGGAGCTGTACTGCAAGCTGGTGGGGGGGCCGGCCGCCGCCCCCCTGGGGCGCGCCATCCAGGTAACCGGCCGGGCCGGACAGGGGTCGCGGCGCCGGGGCGCCCTTCGCCTCGCACCCTGCTCCTGGCGCTGCGGCGCGGCGGGGGGCGTCGGCGTGTCCTCCGGGGGCGTCCCGGCCCCTCCGGGGGTGCTGGCGGCACCGCGGGGTGCGCCGTGGCGTTTTCTCCTGCTGGGCGTTGCCGCAGCCGCTGAGGGAGCCGGCGCGGGGCGGCGCTGGGCCGGGCCGGGCTGAGGCTGCCCGCGCTTCACCTGCCCGCAGGTGTCCGGCACCTTCTGGAGGCGCTCGCAGCGGCGGCCTCGCCTCGGCCCCCGCCGGTGCCCACGGTGCTCCCGGGGGTGCGGGGGCCGCTCGTCCCGGCGGCGGCTCGGGGAGCAGCCGGGCGGTGCTTCGTGGCCTCGGCGCTCGGCCCGCGGTGCGCTGCGCGGTGCTGCTGCCAAGTAAAGCCGTGAGCCGCGGGCGAGGGCGGGGGGCTGCGCCGGTAACCGCTCGCTGACAGCGGGCATCGCTCCGGGGCGGCGGGAGAAGCGGGGTCCGGCCGTAGTCGGGCGGCTTTGAGGTGTTTTACAGGCACTAAACGTGGGGCTCGGCGTCCGTGCTGTGCGTTGCTCGTGAGAGGGATGCAGAGGTGCCTTGGGGCTCTGACAGGGAGCCCGAGCACGCAGGGCAGCGAGGGTGATGTTCTTTCTTAGCGTGGTGTGAGATGATTTCACACGTTTTACTGCCGTCTTTCTCGTGACTGGCGCAAAAGATAAAACTCCTGGCAAAGGGTTAATGGAAATATATTATTTTTTTTTTCCTTTGGTAGAAACTTGTATAAACATGCCCATTAGAGAGTATGGAAGGAGTAACAGATGCACCGAGCTCTGTGATGTACTGCAGTGGGTGTTCAGTATCTGTTTGATCAGAACTTCGTCAAAGGGGGGGACTTTCCTAAAGCCTCAGACCTTCCAAAGTTATTTCATTTGTATTCTCTCTTGGTGGGAGGAGAAGAGAGCCAGAATGAAGCTGCAATTTGAAAGGGATTTCAAAAGCTTGCAGTCTGCTTCCTGACTTCAGGCAGTACAGAAGGAAGGCAAGTAAGTTTTTAGCCTCTTGGAGGAAGGGTTAGAGTTTCAAAGTCTTGTGAGATGTTTGTATGTTTTAATGGTGGCATAACTCTTAATATCTGGGTTCAGAAGAGATTGCAATGGATAAGAGAGGTTTTTCTTACCATTTTGTAATGGGGATAGATGTTCAAGAGAGGGAAAGAGGACTGAGAAGGTACCGCATACTCCTTGTCATGAGCCAGAAGTGAGCCTGCAGCATCACGCAGCCTGCCTTCACAGTTCATTAGGCAGCCACAGCCAGCAGCGTGCTTTGCTCTGAACTTCTCTCTGCCATGCCTCCCCATGAAGTTTCAGTTTACCTTACATTTGTGCAGTGCCCTCTGTCATAAAAATCTCGAAGTGCTTTGGAGATGCTTACAGGCAGAGTAACGGACAGTTTTACTAATAGGAAGACTGAGTCACGCAGGGGGTATTCCTCTTGTTAAATATTTGCCTCACAGGTCCTAGGTCAGAGGGCAGTTGTGGTTCATGCCTGATTTGAGTTCCGAGAAGGACTACTGATAGCTCAGCCCTGGCACAAGGAAGCGTGTTGTGCCTTTTATAGCATTTGTGTAAGCACAGATACAGCAGCGTCTCTCTCCAGTTTTAACAAAGCCCCATTGAGATACATAACATGAATACTTCTGTGGTTTACCAGTAGCTGTTGTGTTTCAAGAAGAGTTGAAAAGCCTTTCAAAAGTCCAGGGAAATCCCACCACAGAAAATGCGATAGCAGCACAATGTACATGTTATCAAGCTACTCCACCTCACAAATTCAAAGACACTATAAATAACAGAATCTCTTCTTTCGTGGAAGATTGGAGAGAAGTGCGTTAAATTCTTGCAGAAGCTGAACTTACATGGAATGATTTAAAATCAGCGTAAGTATTCACATGTTGTTTCTTAAGAGTGTGAGGGAAGGTTGTGCAGCTTTTATGTAAAGTGATAGGTGTAATAGCCACCTTGTCAGGCCAGTTCAAGTTAAAGAAATGCCATGCACTCAAGACTCTCACTTTTGGGGTCTCTACAAGGCTGGATTGCAGCTATTGCTCTATGAATTAGGGAAACTGGAAAGAAGGTGCGGAGGGTGATCGTCATTTTGTCTGACAAAGGGAACAGACAGCTCTGTTGCCAGTGCTACCCCAAGCACTGAAAATAAGGCAAAGGGAGGAAAGCAGCACCCGTTTCATTTCCACTGCTTTGTCATTGGCCTCTCTTTTTCAGCTTGTCATTTGGTGATGTGTCTTTCAATGAAGCTTGTAGTACCTGGCAAATCCAGAAGGAGCATTTGGAGGTTGTTTAAAGTTCTTCTGCAAGGTGATGGGTGGGGCAGTTCCTTCGTGGGTGGCTCAACTGCAGCTCTTAAGGCAATGCTGGACATACACTGTGGAAAGCTGTATGTTTCCCTTATTTAACACACTGGCAAGTGGGGCAATGACTTAGTAAGAACAGTATTGAGTGAAGAGATGCATGGCAGCATAAAATATTTCAGCGACTGGTAGATAAATGGTGTGCTTCATTTTGTCTGCCAATCTGCTCTTAGTGATGTGCAGGTGTGAACTAAATTTTAACAGTATACCTGCCCTGCTCTGCCAGTGGGCGCAGAACTGCTAGGTGTTAAAAAGCAAACAAATCCTTCATTGTTGTCATTCCTATAACTTACAGGTGAGACATTTTCATCCCTGAGTGTCTCCAGTCCACACCGGTGTATTTCAGCGAACTTATTCGCGTAGTTCAGTTTTCTCCTTCACTCAGGAGAACCAGAGGAAAGGAGGGTAACAAGGTCACCAGCAAATGCACACCTGCCTGCCTGATGAACTGCAGCCAAAATCAAGTCTCCGAGGCCCAGTCTGCTGGAATGGAGATGTATCCTGTAGCAGAAAGGCTGAGCGTGGTGTGCCTGAGATACTGCCAGTGGGAAACTGGGAAGGCTGCTCTGTCCAATAATTTATTTTCTTTCATTTTTTGTTTTGCTGCCTTGTTGGCAGGGTTGCTGGAATGTACTTTAACTGAAACTCCAGATGTTGCAATGAAATTCTTTGAATTACGTGCTCAAGAAGGAAAAATATGGTATCTTGAGTTCAGATCAAGTACTCTGTTACACTGAAATCGCATAGGTGTGTGTAAATGTAACACGTTTAATACTCAATTCTGCTGCTGCAGCTTTTCTTTGAGGCTGTTTCCAGATCGGAGCTGGAAATGCTATAGCAGCAACTCTATATTTCCAGTCTGATCATTGTTGACATGAATTTAGATCTAAAGACCATGTTTCATGCACATCATAAAACTATTTGGGGAATAGTTACACATATGTACTGTTGTAACATATTTATGTCAGAACTCCAAGTATGCATTTGTCAGGAAAGATGTTCTGATGCGGTGGTAACTGCAGTTGCTGGTGCATGGATTGAATTTTCAGTGTATTGATTTTGGAGATAGTGACACAATGTGCTTTGTTGTCACTGCAGAAACTGGCAATGTTGCCTGTAGCTAGCATAGGCTGATGTGGCTGCTGCAGAAAACTGTATCTGAACTTAGTTAGTGTCCTGGCATATTGTAGTTTGTACAAAAATCAGCCAAACCATCTTCTCTAAGAGAGCTGGAGGAGAATCATGTTATAACATGATCCCAGATGTAGTTAACCAGCCTATGTACGTGATGATTTAGTAAGTCTCTAAACAGTTCTTTGAATTCTTAAGAGTTAACCCTCAGCCAGATTGACACCTTCAGTGCTGAATCAGAACAGCTAATGGTAGCCATGTCTTCTGGAAAGAACATCATATTCTGGTCTTTCTAGAAAAGCAGGGTGAGGATGGAGCCATTGCTACATGCAGATACTGAAATAATTTCTACTGATGCAGAAATATTCAGTGAACATCTATGTTTTGTATTTGAAGGACACAAGATGGTGTATTTGTATCACATGAGAATGATGGAGTAGTTTCCAGTCCATTAGTAACTATAGCAGATGTTAAACAAATTCTGCTAGAGATAAACATCTTAAATTCACCAAGCTTGCAAGATTGCACCCAGGAAGAATGTGAGAATCCTAATGTTATTCCTCTGTTAAAAGTGGACAAGTATGATTGCTCCAGTTACTTTACACTGGTTAGTCTGGCAGCAGTGACAAACAATATAACCATTAAGGGGGGTTATTCAATGAAAATGGCATGTTTCTGCTGGGGTTCTACAAAGATCTAAGCCTGGCACAGTTTAGCATTTTCATTGATCATCACCACCCGGTGACTGGGTAAGAAGTGAAAGGGACACTATAAAGGTCCCTTAATAACTAATGACAATGCTTCAACACTAATATTAGTGGACTGTAAAAATGCAGTTTCTTGAAGATAGTAATGCTGCTTTTGGGGCAAGCCAAGATGCCAAGTTAAGACACAATTAAGTTTCCTAAAGTTTATGCATCATTATTGTACAGAAGAGTACCGAGAGCTTTAGAAACTATTAAAGAGAGATTATCGGGGCATCTCCGGAGTGTGGCTTTAGTTGTGGACTAGGAATTGGGTGGTAACTTCTGCAAATGAAAATACAATGGGATTCTTTAAAGGGAAACCTAGAGGGAACAGTCTGTAGAATCCACTGCATTTTCCATGAGTACATATTGTTCAGAAGTCTCCGATTCACCATGTATTGTAATAGCAGGAAAAAAATGAAAGCAGTATTTTAAAATTGTAACACCAAGCATAAAGGCAAGTAACAGAGTATTTTTAATGGTTTTATTAATATCAGGCTATGTGCATATGTGGATATTTCACAGTCTTTTAGGAGAATTGAGGATTATTTGTTTGTTGATCTTAATTCAGTTTTAAGAATCTTTGTTTCATTAATTTCCTGCAGACACAATATAGGTAATTTCACCAAAGTATCAATACATTCATTAATAAAGAAAGACTGACTTACTGCAGTTTCCTTAAGGAGGTTTCTGAAATTTTGATTTGTAACAAATTTAGTGTGTTTCAGGGTATAAGTGTGTAATTTAATCACCAGGGGAATAATATACATTAAAAATTACACTATATAAGGAGAGAAACAAAATTAAACCCAATTTTTGATCAGCACTCTAGTTCAGAATCTCAGGTAACATGCTGTTAAGATTTCAGCTGAGACTGCCTTTTTAATATATTGTGTTTCAGGGACAGTTTTGTGATTATTGCAATGCTGCTGATCCCAGTAAAGCTCACCCGGTAACCAATGCAATTGATGGCACAGAGCGCTGGTGGCAAAGTCCTCCTCTTTCTATGGGCTTGAAGTACAACGAGGTCAATGTTACTTTAGAGCTGGGACAGGTAAGTGCATGAGCTATTGAATGAGATTTGATAATTTCTTGCATTTATTTTTTGCAGGCTTTGCAGTTGAGAGAGGTGTTTGAACAGATGATTTTAACTTCCAGCGTCACAGCTTGTCTGGTTTATGTCCTGTACTTTTTACAAAGTTAACTTCATTAAAGTTGTTGTTTTCCTTCAGGAATTTTGATGATGTGGGTTCTTGCCATTGGCGTCACACAGATTTAATGCCTGTGCTTTCTTGTACAGACACTAACTCGTTAACGTGAGGTTACAGGGGGGACCGCTCAGTTGAAACTGGGGCTCTAGCTTCCATTTCATATTATCCTTTTCTGTGGCCACAGGGAGAGATAGAGATTTCATGATCTCTTACCACACACACGTTTTGAGAATAATGTTTGGAGTCTGCTTTTGCCTTAGGGGTCCTTCTGGTTTCTCTATCATCCAGCAAGATCTTAAAGATAGACAGAAAGATACTGATGACATGGTCTAAAAGGGAAGGGACAGCAAAACCAGCGTAATATGAATTAGTAATATGACAGTAACATGAACACCCATATTTCCTCTACAGGCGATGGGCAAATAGCTGACAGTACAGCCTCTGTATCTGTATTTAAGTCATAGGGATGGATTCTCAGCTGCTGTAATTGGGCACTGATCCAGTGAAATTAGTTACGCTCTGCAAGTTCACACCAGCTGTAAATATGTGACTATAAATATATGTTGGGGGCTGCAAAATATACGTATGCATATATATTTTGGACAGTGGTAACTGTTTTTTGACTGATTATATAGCACAGGATTTTCTGAATAGGCATTCAATTTAGTGGACAGTAAGAGGAGGAATGACAAAGGAAAAATGTTTCTTTTGAGGCTTATCTGCCATTTTATTGGGGATTCAGGTGCAAATTATTTTACATCTTCTGTTACGTGCGCTTTTAATGCTCCTGTCCCTCACATGACTGGAATGGCTCTCATTTTGAGGATATCTTCTTTCAGTGTTTACTTTGGTACCAGTTGGAAAGCGACTCTGGACTCTCTCAGGGAATCCCAAGACAAAAGGTCAAAATGACTTCAGGTCTTGTGATCAGGAAGGAATCATTTTAGTTGGTGGATGGTTGAGGGTTTAGTGAGATTAATGTGATTATTTTTTTTTATTATTATTTTTTACTTCATGAACATTATCTCAGATCTGCATTCAGCTAGTTAAACCTTAATCTCAGGATTTATTTGAGCTTGAGATTCACTTTTGACATTTTGCGTAGTACTCTCACACCCCAGATTCATGATACTAATAATGAAGAAGAAAATTAAATACTATGACAGTTACTGTGCCTGCTCAAGGAAACAGGTAAACACTGAGACCCCAATGCACCTTACCTTATTTCAGTGTCCTAAAAATTAAGAGCTTAGCGTGTGTTAGTTATGCAGACTTTCTCAGCAGTTGACAGAGACAGAAGTTTTCAGAGTGCAATTCTCCCTCCAGTGAGCTGAAATGAAGGTTTTGGTTTTTAAGGAAAAATAAATGTTCTTGAAGTTAGATGTGTACCTAAATACCTTGCAGAACTACAGGCTATAATACTGAAAACATAGTAGGGATGTAGTTTTTCTCACTGAGTAGTTGTCCTTTATTTTGACACAAGGCATCTTTTTCTGCAAACAAAATATAGAATGTTTTTGCATGTGCAAAACACGACAAAGAGTAAGGTACATAAGTGTGCAGGGAAGCAATGGATGAGTTGTAAGTTGGTCATCAAATATTCACAATTAGAGGAAGCAGAACTCAGTGCAATGTCAAAAGCTTTTAATTTACAGTCTTCCTGCGATTATATCTTTACGACTGAGGACGGAGTCCCAGTGGAGCCTTTTGCCATGGTCTGATGACAATACTTAATTGAATAGTTGCACCATGGTGGAAGTTTGAGTGCACACTGCCACAGAGTTGGAACAGAACACGCACCTGCTGCTGCTTCCCTTTCATAAGGGCTAGGGGTGATTTTGATGTCAGAATCCTTTCAGGATGTTAAGTCTTTCTGCTAGAAAAAAAGCTCTTTTTGCTGTATTTGTAATATGAGAAAAAGCAAAAAACCTTAAAGCAAAAGCCCTGCTTTACTTCTCTTTCTGACTTTCTGTACTATAGTTACATTTCTAATCAATCACAGTCCTTCTGAATAATAATTATAATGTTGATCCCTGAGGCAGTCTCTCCATCCTGTTAACATACTGTGGCTATTCCTAACTTGTTTAAAATACTTGGATCAAATGAAGTCTCATTTATTCCTTTAATTGGTCCTGATTTTCCCAGCGTGGTTTTCAACATATTTTAAACTTCTGAATCCAGAATGTCTGTCTGAAGTTCATTGCCCTTCCCCTGACTCTTTAGATTGCCTAATTTTAGCAGGTGTGCCCTCATCTTTGGCTTGCTAAATGCTCAGCAGATATTACAGTAATACTCCCCCAGGTATTTTCCTGAACTCTGTCTTCAAAAGGAGATGAAGGTTAAGGATAGTGTGATATGAAAAAGAAATGTCTAACTGTTGTACGTAAAAAAGCATAGTCAACAAATTTTATTGTTGCTTTTAGTTACACGTGATTTTTTTTTTTTTTAAACTGTGTTTTTATGGCAATAATATAGTGCTGAAACACTGAGGCTCAGTGAAGTCTTGTGCACTAAAATGTTGAGTAGTTTTTATGTAGTGATACTATTAGTCACTGTTGTAAACTAAAGGCACACAGTGGAATGTAATGTCCAAATTAGTAATTTTGTTAGGGAGGGAGGGAAACAACCATAAATTTAAGATAAGTGGTATGGCCTGTGGATGACTTTATGCTTTTATGTTATCTGCCGATTAAAGCATGTAAATATTCTGTAAAAAAGCCTCACAGTTTGGTAGGTCTTCTGAATTGCTTTTATATGGTAGGTATTGCTTATGGGATTAATTTTTTTTATTTGGTAGCAGTCCTCTATGTCCATAGCTTTACAAACAACATTGTTGTTGAGAACATTAACCAGTTTTGGCTAATTATTACGAAAAACATTTGTTCTTAACTTACAAAAGATTGACATAATTTCTTAAAATGTGTCTGAAGTTACAGTTACTTTATATTTTACAGAAAAAGTTAAATTATCCTGTAGGCCCTTCTCCCGTAGGGAGATACTATCAAGGTGATGGGAGATTTATCATAAGCTGCATTGAACTGGGCTTCCAAAACTAGTCATTGCATTCATTGTGCTTGACTACTGAAGACTTTATATTACCAATGACCTTGAAATTAGACCCAGCTCTGGGGTGGAATTGCATAATCTCAATAATAATACTGAGAAGCCCTACGAATTAGGGCACAAGAACCACGCGTAGAGCTTCTGCACTCCTGCAGAACTGCCTCCAGCAGTAAGACAGCCTTTCCCCTGGAACCCCTGCACAGCTCTGCCCCCGCAGCAGCCCCAACCCCTGCTTGGCTTCACACTGTGGAGAACAGGGTCTTTTAGGCCTGGGGAAGGTACAACATTGTCCCTGCAGTACCCAAAAAAGGGGATCCTAACAGCACAATCTTGCGTTACTTTGTATTAGAGAACTCTGGTTCTGAGTATTTCAGTTTTTGCAGGAAACTTGATTTGGGATCACACCACAAATCATGCCACCAAAAAAAAAAAAAGTCAGTTGATTTTTGGCTCATACCACAGTAAGGTGAATCTATTTGTGAACTCTAGATTAACACAACTTCAGCTGATCAAATAGCAGCTGCCTTATAGGAGTTTCTAGAAGTTGTTACCAGGTAATCACACTCCATTTATTCCTCAGTCACACCACGAGCAGCTCTTTCTGAGCTGAGCTGCTAGCCTTTGTCAAGGAAATATTTTAAATACATCCTTTCATGCTCATACATTGACTACATCTTAATAATGTATTAAAGCTTTAATTAAAAGTAAAAGTTTTAATTAAAGACCTTTTGAATGGCTTAGCATTTTTTCTGATGTTTGCGTTAATAGATTTACGTCATTTGCTTTAAAATGTGTTTTTGATGTTAATTTGGTATTTTTCTCAAAATATACAGAAAAAACCTTGCAAGTCTTACTCTCCTTTGCTTTGCTGGCTCTGTCTTTCTCTGGTTCTTCTTCTGCATCCTTTTAGGAAGGTCTTTGTGCCCACTCATCGATCTTGCTTCCTTCCAATGTCTGTGCTTATGCCTTTTCCACCTTCCTTCCCATGCTCGTTCCTGCACATTACTTTCATTTTTCGATATGTTCTCCTAAACACCTCACTTTGCACTCGGTATAGTAAAAGCAGAATCTCTGCTGATAGCCTCCAACCCTTTGCACTTCCTTGTGTTTCCTTCCAGCGCTGACAGTACTGCTGTGTTCTTTTTCCTTTGGGCTGCAACGCTCATAAGGGGACATCTCTCTCTTGGGCAGCTGAGGTCTGAATCGTACAAACTTTTTCCCATATGAATAGCTTCAGTGTTCTGTGAAGAAATAGGCCATATGTAAGAGATAATTATGAGCACTGAGTTGGTCTTTGTCCAAATCCCAGTGGAAAAGTGGCTGCATGAGAAATTTTAGGATAATAACTGACAATCATTGATGTATTTGCCTTCAGCTTTAAAAAAAAAATAAAATCAAGGACTGATTGAATCTTGATAATGGACTACCTTCCTTCCAGAATACTGCCTGTGAAGTGTGGAGAGCATCTCCCTTCTGGTCCTGCCCATTGACTGATAGAGAAAAGACTGAACGCCTCCAGATGTGTCAATGAGGCATATTCACAGGCACTGACTTACATAACTAAATACAGTTTTTAGCATCAGTAGGTAGTTAAATGAACAAAGGATATGAATAAAACTTGTATGGTACTAACTGAACGATGTTGGAAGTCCTGTGCTTATTCCTGGCTTCTGCACTGCAGTCTGTGAAGCTGGCATGCAAGGAATGACTCTGGCATGCTGTGCAGTGGGAGCCTCTCCTGTCACTGTTGATGCGTTGTTAGTGTTGCTGTGTATACCTGTACGCAGTTAAACTGGATGGAATACATGCAGTGTTCTCAGATACTACCCACATGGGATTTTCCCCTGTACCTCTGCTATAGCTACTTTTCCAGGTACCCAGAAGAGTAATTGGCAAATGCCAGAAAGGCTGGATCAGCTCTCTCTGGTTGGCATTTTTTAATATTACAGTTTCATCTGCAAAATACTGTTAGGAGTGTTTTAAGTCTTTGGATCTGCAAGGCTGCCTCAGGTCCTGCTGAGATGCTATTGAAGAAAGAGGGTGCTGACTTCTTTGCGACCTCAATAAATCAAAGCCTTTAATTTTAACCAAAGTACATGGGATTTTTATTTCATTGAAATAGATTGTTACTTTTATGGTTTAGTCTTTGATAAAAAACAATGCTCAAGACCTTAAGGCTTCATGACATTAAGAAGCTAATGGGCACGCACATGCCAACACTGTGCAATCCGTTGCATTAAGGTGTGTTCTGGAGCTGGTGCCAAGCTCAGTTCACACTTCCTTCAATCCCTTTGCTTCAACCCACATCTGAGAATTTTAGTTTATGTACTGAATGGTCATCAGATTTCTGCCTCTTTCTCACTTTCTTTGCTAACATGTTAATCAAGTAGAGAAAGTTTGCATGTCTGCTAATGCTGGGCAACTTTTGCAGAGGTCCTTCAGTGCAGAGACTTCACTGTCTTCTGCGTAATGTACAGTGCCTTGCCACAGTGTCATTATTCAAGAAAATGTCAGAAGCCTAGAAGAACTGTCATATGTGGAGGGAATTTTTGATCGTGTAGATATATCTGCAAGTACAATGCTGGAAACAGCTGTTGTCTGTACTTCTGCAATTCAGATTACATGAAGGAGGATTCTTGTGGTACCTTTTTGAACACATCTATAGAGATCTATAGAATGCCTCGGATAGATAGTCTGCCTGACTTTAGTTGTGTTCTTGTTATTGCCACACTCCGGGACTTTTTATTCTTCAGGAGCAAAAAAGGGAGAACAATCCTTTCGTACCTACAAGGGTAGCACACAGCATGGCAGTTGTTTGCAACAGTGTGTGTTTTTCTGTTGTCCTGGTTTATGCGCAGCACTTAATTGTCATTTCAGTGTTTTAGTATTCAGTTTTGAATTTATGGTGGTAGGAATGCAGCAAAATATGTTATACTTCTGTATATGCATATCTAACTTTCTTCTTTTTGCTTATGTATTTTAGGATTCAAAGAAATCTTGTAAATTCCTCCATATAAAAATTGCTTAAACTTCTAAGGAGAAAATATAGAAAATATTTTAAAGTAGTCTTATTGCAATTTTTAGATTTCTCATGAGGATGCAATGGGTCATAGGAAGTTTTCTTTCTGTTGGGTTAAAATAAGTAGTGTGCGGGCCATTAGATATCATGAATATTGTATCATCATCAATAATGGTACAATGTGATTCTCAATCAATTTAAATGAATTCTGTTAATACAATCTTAAATTCGCCTGTAAGGGCTTCTATAGAAATGTTTCTGTCTTTGTAGTGTAATATTGGTAATTTCTAGCTCTGTATTACAGTTTCCATTTTTAGATGAGAAAGACAATTTGCTGATTCTGCTGGATGATTTTAAAAATCTTTATCTTATTTTTTGTGAATCTTCCAGGCCACTTCTTACAAGAATATTTCAAATCTGAACAAGCTTGAGTGAACAGGAAAAAGTCACGTCAATAAGAAACTGGTTAAATTCCAGCTGTTGACAATCCATCAGGTTTGATCCATGCTGCTAGATTGCAGCAGGGTATGGGGTGAGGACATTTACAGGAGTACATCCTCTTTCACATCTGCATTTCCAGAGTGGATTGGCTTAATTGCTGGAAACAAGATGCTGTTTCTACTTGTAAACTTATTTCTTTATTCATGTAAGGGAATGGTCAGAATCTTGATTAAGCCATATTTAAGATTTTTTTATTGATTTTTTTTTTTTACTATTATAGAATTGCACCAAAAGAACAGTTATTTTTAATGCTTACTTACATTTTTAACACTCCTTTTGAAATATTTTTTTTAATGAAAGGAACTTGACTTAAAAGCAGCCAAATAAATATTTTTTTCCAAAAATGAAGAAACTCCCTTTTTTTTCAAAACTGAATGATAGAAGAAAAACACTGCTTTGAGTTTATTATGCCTTTTTTTCAGGCTAGGTCTTCTGTCAATGCAATGGGATCAAGATTTAAATTAGTCAAATGCAAGCTTAGAAGATGTGATTAAAATTGCTTTTAATGATTGCTTTTCTAGGTCTTATGTCAGCAAGGTTACTCTCTTATCTTTAGTTCAGATTTATTTGCGAAGCCAAGGATTATTTTTCTTCTGTTGTTCCCTCATCAGATCTGGAGACAGATGGTTCATCAGCCTGGTCAGTATTCAGTCATAGTGGAAATCTGGATTTTCAGGTGGTATTCAGCATCCTTGATCCAGGTCAAAACCAAATAAATCATTGGCACCCAAATGAAGCCAGAAACAGAACAGATGAATAGATGATAGGATTAGTGACTAAGTTTTGGTGAGGTATTGTTATTAACTAACACTATTTTTTTTTTATCAAGACCTATCCCTTTCCCCTTTCTGAATGTGACTGTACAAACCTGAGAAGTATTTCAAACTATGAGATGTAAGGAGAGCTGCATGTGAATTGAAGCTTTTCATATGCAGCAGTAGTTCAAAGTTGCCATGCATTTTTTTCTTCCATTTTGTGGTTTGAGTGGAAGCATGCAATGTGTGGTGCTGGGGAGACAGTTCTTTAAGCGTTGGCAGACTTGCAGAGTTCCTGATATAATACACATATTGGACAGTACTTCAGCTTCACGTGCATTGAGTAGTCATAGGCTTAAACAAATTCCACAGCTGCATAGCCGACGTGGCATACAGGTGTTTGATGGGTGCCACATGCTGATTCAGCTGTGTTACTATGGTGTGCTCTCATTTTGGCCACTTTTTTCTTTAGATGCTTATGAAAGGTTATAGTCCAGGGTGACACTGGTGTGTAAGTGAGCTTGTCTCATATTTCTTCAGCACTGTGGAAATGGAATTCACTGCTACTATTTTGCTCACGCTTATGAGAAGGTATCACCTGTTGCGATAGATGAGACGAGACTGGCTGTGTCAGCACTTTGAGTAGCATCTGAGTAAAAGAACATAATAACTGTATGACAAGCTGAAGCAGATGTCATCTGCTTTTTTGGGGAGTAGATATAAGTCCTTGTAATGATTCCACAACGTGACTACAAGCAGTGGTGCCCTGGAGAAGGCAAGGCCTTTTCTATATGCTTCTTTTGTTTTCTCTTGAGCTTTCTAAACAGTTTGGCTTGATTAACTCTGTATCAGCCAACACACAGTGTTATCCACGCTTGTTAACATGCAAGTAAGGATGGGACTCCCAAAAGCCCTAAAACACAGGCTATTGCCTGCCCAGTGCAAACCTGAACAGGACAATACCCCTTGAGAGATTCAGCTGGCCAAAAGCAAGGACATGAAGCACTATTTTTTTAGGAATTTCAGAACTGTTGTGCTTTCCTGGGAGGATACCAGTCTTTGCACTGAATGGCCATACTGGATGACATGGAACACCTGTATGGCCAATATCCCTACTCTGAAACTTGCCAGTCAAGTAGCGGGAGTTACTTAGGCAAAGAGTATCAGAAACTCAGCAAGGGCAACTCTTGCCCCAGTCCCCAAAATATTCACCTATTTCTGACAATCAGTGTAAAGACTTTCCGTTAGTAATTTAAAGGCATTACTCCACCTGTGCAGTCATTGTGCATAGTTGTGGGTTCTGTCATGGTTCTGTCAACAGAATGGCTGCCACTACTTTGCTTGATACTGTTGTCTAGTTAGTCAGTTTCCACATGTAGATACTGTCTGGCTATTTAGATACCTAATTTAGTATCACAGGAGGTGAAGTTGGTGGTTGTTGTGCTGTGTTAAGCGAGCAGGATAAATTCCAACACTAACATGAAAGGAGTTTTTTTCCCCAATTTTTTCTCCGCTGACCTAGGTAACCAACATTCAGCAAATCAACAGTTTCTGAAATATGTTTTAAGGTACAACGACACTTGCTGCAGCGATGACTTGGTGTGTATAGAACAAGCAGTTGCCCTGGGTAGTTGTACATACTGCACTAAATGAATGCCCGATGAAAAAGCTTCATTTTTTTTCTTCTGGGCTGTGAGGTATTATCATGAGAGCATGCTCCATGAAGTGCCTGAACTCCTCCAGTTTCTCTGTGAGAAGGGTTTACTTTCTTATGTGAATATTTTTGATATCTGAAATGGATGTGTGAACATTGAGGCTGCTTGTAGGTGTATGATTGCAATGTGCATGTAGCCATGGGATAGGCATGTGCAGTACTGGTTAGGGACAAATATTTCTAGGTATCTGCTCCACTGTGTTGTTCGCCATTTGAATCTGGCTCTTGGTGGCCCCAGCTGGCAGCTGAATGGGCCAGTCATGGCAACAGTTGCAGTTCCCAGTTTGTGGTTGGGAGCTTGTATGCACTTGTGGTTTGGAGTCTAATAACCTGTGCAAAGTATTAGCTCCAGTGTTACAGCATTTGTGATGTTTGAGCAAAGATAAACTACGTGGGTGTATTTGATGTGAGGGCTCTGGCAGCAGTTACTTGACAGAGCGGGGACTGTAACTCACTGCCATCCCCATCAAAGTGAGAATATCTTGCAAGCAGATGATTCTGGGTTGAAGTTGTTGAGTGGGAAATTCTAGTGCAGGTTCACTTGAATATTGACTGTACTTCAGTATTGGATCACTTTTATTGCCAGTTTATATCCATGTTGTGGTTGTTTAAACTCTAAATGACCCTTAGAATCAATCTGTGTTCAGTCTTTTGTGTGGAGGTAATTTTACTATCTGATTTTTATGACTATGGGCTATCCCAAGAGGCTTACAGTAAGATTTCCTTTCTTGTCAAATCCTTTTTTTGCTGTGTATGGGAGCTTTCTGTCTCTGTGGTCTATTGCTGTGACACATAATGAGCACCTAAAGAAGCCAGATGGGACTCTTGGCCTTGGGAACCTTGAGCTGATGAAGCTCTTTGAGCTGTTTCAGACGATGAATGAGCTACAGTCATAAGCATCTTTCCTGTGTTATTTGATATCCACAAAACTCTGGTGTGGCTTGCTTCTGCCACTTGAGAAGTCTGTTAAGTGGCAAAATTATCTAGAAATATTCTTAAAGTGAGGGAACAGATGGCTATAGAATACTGTCAAATGCAACCAGAGGATTCCCAGTGTAAATGGTGTGTGCGTTTTCTCTTACATCACTGTGATTTTCCTTGACTACAAGAACAATTATGTGATTGGAATGCAACACAAATGTATGAGGATGCTGCAAAAGTATCTTAGTTCAATGATGTGTTGAGATGCTGACTTTTCAAAGTTAATACCCGTAACCCACCCAAGCAATTAGTCATGTGCAAAACAGAGCTGTTCTGAAATGTAAGAGATGGCATTTAACACATCCCTCTTGCAGCTTCCTTAATATGTTGGAGCACGTTGCCAGGTAAGATAGCCAGCTGAGAATCTGGCCTATTATTTTAATGGGAATGAAACTGAAGAGGATAATCTTCTCACTTTACACCAAAGAAAAGGTGTTTATTGGCATTAGTTTTGGTATTGCAGTACTTTCCTAGAGTTCAAAAAGTTCCTGATAAGATCTATGTATTTCTTTTACCAGCTCTTCCATGTTGCCTATATTCTTATCAAGTTTGCAAATTCTCCTCGTCCAGATCTCTGGATCTTAGAAAGATCAGTGGATTTTGGAAGAACTTACACTCCCTGGCAATATTTTGCTCGTGAGTATCAATTTTGTGTCACTTCTCTTTGGTGGACAGGTTTCTTTAACCTTTCACCTAGTAGCAGCAAAATCAGACTGTGGGGCTCACTGAAGATTTCAACTGCAGTGAAGACAGTGAATGTTGAATACATTTCTCTTGTCTTAGCTATCCACAATAAATTAGTTGCAAGAGTGTAACTAAAAATGAGTAAGATATTTTGAAAGTATAATTCAATACATAAATATTTTTGAGTCTGTTGGAAATTTTTGATTTGTTTGTCTTGGGTTTTGGGTATGTCAGAACTACAGTGTCCTTCATCCCATGGAACCCCCAAGTTCCTTGCAGAAATCAAAGTGAAATATAAATGCAAAACCTTGGGGTACGTCCATAGCTTTTTTTTGTGATGGTATGATAAATATTGTGCCATGTCTTGTCAGTCACAGGGGAGAATTTACCTGGAAGCACAGGGGATACTTCTTTGTTAGTTTAAATTTGAACAGTAATGTTTATTTTCGCATATAAAAATGATTTTGTTCTTACTTGACTAGACTCCAAAGCAGATTGCTTGGAACGCTTTGGAAAGGAAGCTAATCTTCCAGTGAGGAGGGATAGCGATGTCCTTTGCACCACAGAGTATTCTCGCATTCTGCCTCTTGAAAATGGAGAGGTAAGTGCTTTTAGAGGTAATGTGTAATGCTGGAAGCAAGCAGCATTGGTTTCAGAAATTTGCTGTTTCAATAAAAACCTAGAACTGGAAGTAATTTTTCAGCTATGACTGCTTGAACCTACATTAGTAAGTCCATAACCAAGCACTTAAGTTGCTTGTGAGATTTTTGGAGGGTGAGGCTCCTCCTAACTTTTACCCTTTGGGGGTGAGGGCTGCTCAGAGCCAACTGTGTTGATTTTTATCATAATTTAGGTACCTCACTTCAACCATATGCATTTGAAGCTGTTGACCGCATTTTCTGAACACTTCCAATGTATATAGCAGAGCTTACTGCATCAGAATTGCTCATGGGATTAAAGGCTGTAGAAACCACTCAAGAATAAGTAGCTATTTAAGAAAAGAATATATAAAATGCTACATGTTTGTAATATAATACATGTGTTTTGAAAATGTTGCTTTGATTTTAGCCATTATTACTTGCTAGGCAGAAGCGTGGCTTGTGTTATCTGTATGAATGTTAAACTCCTGGCTGTGCTGGTGGTTCTGCTGACATTCTCCTTTTACACCTGATGTGGTTAGAATTGAGATCTGAACTCCTCAAGAGTTATCCAGAGTTTTGAGCATATGGATCTGGAGCTGTAGTTTCGTATTAAAGTAGAGTTTGGTTTATTAACATATCTGTAAAATTTTACTAATAAAATATTGTAAAGAATAATTCTCATGAAAGAACACTGCTGGTGCCATCACCTATTATGTTCCTAAAGGAATTCTGCTGCTATCAGAGCTGTCACCATTCCCTTATGTGCTTTGGATTATAGCAGCCATTTGAAAATAGAAATCTATTATCTGGTCAGTTATAAATAAATGAAATTCTCATACTCAGTCCTGTATACACACGCTGGATTGTTAATAGAGATTCATGAATGCTAAGCTACTGGCATCTGTTTCTTTAAAAAAAATTAAAAAAAATTACTGGAGCCCCTGTTTTGAAAGCCAGATAAACCTGCTTTCATGTGAGGGGATTTTCTAAAGCAACACTGTGTACTTTCTTCCATTAATATGCTCCCAGGCACTGGACGTGGTAACAATAATATTTTCCAGGAATGTTTGTGCCTTAACCCAAAAATAAATGTGCTTTGGGAAAGAGCCAAGACCTGATGTTTTTACTCAGGCAAAGCTCCCATTGACACTATCAACTGTTAATATAACTACTTGCAACTATTCCTGTTATTTTTTTAATATTAAAAAATGTACATTTTGTGTGTTATACCTACTGTTTTCAAAACAGATAGAAGCACTTTTGTTTCCCAATGTGCCATATGAGTAATGAGAATTCAGGAGGGTCCAAGACTAACAACACTATTTTTCCTGATGTCCTGGCTTCAGTATGAAATGTGTAGTTGTTACTGCAAACATGCTTAGAAACAGTAGCAAGTTTTTGGTTTCTCTTATTAGTTTTGCTCTGTGTTGCTACTGACACTTGCAGTTGAAATATTTTAACAAAAATGTGCTTACTTCTTTGTTAGATTGTAGTATCTTTGGTAAATGGTCGCCCAGGAGCAAAAAACTTCACTTACTCCCCTAGTCTTCGAGAATTCACAAAAGCAACAAATATCCGCCTTCATTTTCTCAGAACTAATACGCTTCTTGGACACTTGATATCAAAAGCTCAACGAGACCCCACTGTAACCCGTAGAGTAAGTACTGTTTTTGCTGAGATATACTCAACAATCTTACTCAGCGTGTTAAGAGACCAAAAAAAGTGATCTAGATGTTTTCCCTTTGCAACGTACTAACAATTGAAACTTAGTGACCCACCTTTAAATTTGCATATTTTCTCCAGGTTTGTTTGAGACAAGAACTTAATTGGGTCAGCGTAGAGGGCAAGTAAAGATTAATAATTTTGTAATAGACAGTCTTCTTTCCCTGTTTTCAAATACGGAAGGAAGTTGGGTGCCTCATAGGGAGCTATAAGGAGCCAAAGCGGAAATCTTCTAAACTATCTTACACAGAACTGAGGAACTGAATATCCTCAGCTTTATTTGACACTACTTTCCCTTATTTACTCAAAGAAAGATTTTCAGGAAACAGCACCTGAATTTCTGAAGGAACAGAAATCAAAGGGCATACTTAAAAGTTACTGTCTTACCACAAATTGTTTGAGATGCCTAGGTGGTTTCAGTGGATTTTGGGCTATTCAGGAGCTTAGAAGCCAAAGTCCCACTCCCATTCAGTGGGGGAATGTAAGGAAATACAGCTCCCTCAAGGGAACACTGCATAGAAATTCATATACTTAGAGAGATTGCAGACTTCATATTGTATTGTTATTTTTAACCTTTTCAGTTAAAATGAAGATTCAGTAACAATTGGAGGAAACCCTGGGGTGAGGCACCACACAAATGTTTATGAGGGTTTCAGCATTGAAAAACATAAAATTATTCCAGTTACTTGATAGCACTCCTATTAAGTACCTTTATTGTCTTATGTAAATTTTAAGATGTTGCTCACAGGCAGATGTAAAAGCAGTATTTAGTTTTCTTGGCAAGCAGCACAGATTTAATGTAAGAATCTTCTGATGTTATCATAGCCATGGGATGTAGGCTAAATGAATGAAATGTCCAGTGTTTTATTAAACTGTTAAAAGATAGCGCAAGTTTTTATTGTGGAGACCTTCAAAGTCTAGGAAATAGTTAATATTCTTAAGGAAAATCTTTGTGTTAAACTTCCTACAGAAACAGATGAAAACCAGACCAGTTCTGTTCTCCTATCCAAGTAACTGCCTGGCTTCTCCTGTTAATGGTTTAAGTTCACAACACACTAAATCATATCAAGTATATTTTATGTCTACACTGTGGCAGTTTGGCCTGTTAATTGTTTTGGCCTATTAATTGTTTTGGCCTATTGCTAACTGCTGTTTTGACTTATTACTGAGCAGTGACAGTACAGCTGCTGTTGGTACTAAGCATGGCTCTGCAAAGCTCTATGAAACCATAGACCAGGTTGTGAAGACTCTTACACCTAAAACTACTGTTAAATATGTTGGCAAGAGTCACAGTGATAATTTCTAGCTGTGCCGACAACACTGGAAGCTTTTACTTTTAAGTTTTACTTACAGTATGAAAATGATATGCACAGTTGGAAATGAACGTGTATATCTGAATAGAGAAGGCAAAAAACATTTCCTTGTCTGTATATCCCACCTACTGTTCTTCACCTGCCTAGAGCAAAGAGAGCTAGTTGGAAAAGCTCTCTGCCTTGGGGAAGCACCTTGTCTGTGCCGGCCAGCTCCACCTACGTAAAAGGAGAGAGTGTATATGCAACTGAAATTAATCACAGAATGGTTGTTGAGGTTGGAAGGGACCTCTGGAGGTCCTTAGGTCCAACTCCCACTGCTCAGGCAGGGCTACCTAAAGCCAGTCGGCCAAGACAATGTCCAGGCAGCTTTTGAGTATCTCCGAGGAGGGCGACTCCATAACCTCCCTGGGCAATCTGTGTCAGTGCTCAGCCACCCTCCCAGTGAAAAAGTGTTTCCTAATGTTCAGAGGGAACCTCCTGCCTTTCAGTTGATGCCAGTTGTCTCTGGTCCTGTCACTGGGCACCACTGACAAGAGTGCAGCTCCGCCCTCTCAACACCCTCCCTTCAAGTGTTTATACACATTGATAAGTTCTCCCCTGAGCCTTCTTTTCTCCAGGCTGAACAGTCCCAGCTCTCTCAGCCTTTCCTCATAGGAGAGATGCTTCAGTCCATTCATCATCTTTGTGGGCCTTTGTTGAACTCTCCCCAGTATGTTCATGTTTCTCTTGTACTGGAGAGCCCAGAACTGAACACAGCACTCCAGGTGTGGCCTCACCAGTGCTGAGTAGAGGGGAAAGATTGCCATCGGGAGAGTCCTACCACCTACATACCACCTAGAAGGGATGTATTGTGAATGGATTGAGCACAGGACATATATCTGCAGGATGTTCTGACCATTTTTCTCTTCATCCTCCAGTGGCATTAAATATCCCTCTTTAATTTTTCTGGGGCTGCGTAGAGACCAAAGTTTACAGCCATCCCTTTGTTCTGCCTGGTGCTCTAAGTGAGACGAGGAAACAACTGAACTACAAAAATATATGCAGAAGTTACTATTGCTATGTATACAGTAATTATATTTTCATTGAGTTGAACCAATTAAATTTTATCTTCTGTTGCCTGGGTGCCTGCAAGGCATGTGGATGAGATACAGAGTGGTTCAGTTTTGGGTCAGAATTTCAAATCCAGCTTCAGTCATGAGTGATTTTGACCAGGCTGGTGATTTCCATCTTTTTCTAGTGTTAGTGATCATGTCTGACTGAATGGGGAGACTGCACTGCCCAAACCAACATGTCCTGTTTGTTGACCAGACCACAGTCTCACAAATTGATGCTTTGACTGTACTTTACATCTCCATCCTCAACCTGGCTTTGAACAAGCTTTGGGCTTGGGTACTGGCAGCTGCGTAGCTGCTGGGGAATTGAGAACTAGAGCGATATGCCTTTGGTGCGAGCTGCACAACCCTGTTACTATCAGGCACCCCATGGGTATTGGCTGTGATTTGCTGGTACTCATACTGAGATACAGGCATCAACAGAGTTTTGACCATTGGCTGCCTGACTTTGACCCTTTGTAAAGTCATGTCTTTAAAATTCTGATAAGCAAGATTTAACAATCTGATGTTGATATTTCTGACATAATACAAGTAAGTAAAGACCTATACATACTTATTTTGCTTGTTCCATAGTATTACTACAGTATAAAGGACATCAGTATTGGTGGTCGATGTGTTTGCCATGGTCATGCTGAAGTATGTAATGCAAAGAGAGGTGAAAACCAATACCAGTAAGTAAGCTGAACATAACATTAATTTAATAAGAGGAAAACAATACATGCATGTTTTCAAAAGACCTTTTTTATTATAAAATTTTATAGTATTACAGGGATTTTTCATTATGTTTAAAAAAACATAGAATCTGCTAATGATTGACAAGAAAACATTTCAAGAGATATTGTATGTGAAATATAATAATAATAAAGTCTTTACTTAGATTTTTTAATTTTTAATTGAAATAAGAGTTTGGCAGATGGAATAATTTCTTAGAAACTCGGGTCTTTTTGGAAAACATGGGTTGATATCACCTTCCCACAGCAGGAATTAGAAGCCCATCTCAAGAACAAAGTGAACTTCCTGGAGATACTGACCACTATAACTGAGCTCAGCCAAGATCCAATGACTTTTGATCATTACTAGAAAAAATAAAAACAAACCTGAACTAACTGTTCCTTTTCCCTGTTAAGTTTGTGATTTCCATATTGATTTCACAAGGAGTTAGATCAGGGTCCTTGGCTTATCTGCTATAAGGAAGTGACTGTGAGTAATTAGGCTGTCTAAAATGTATTTTAAAAGCCTGGTTTTAAACCAGCTGTTGCTCTTATCCACAGTGGCATTGAAGCAAACTTTTATCAGGACAATGCAATATTTTCAGTTGTGGTCTAATGAGAGTAAGTGGGGAGATGGGTGGTTCCTTTCCAGATGTCTATGCTAGAGAAAATTACAGAATGTGTGAAATCTACAGGAATAGGATGGTTATATTAAAAAAAAAAAAAAAAAAGTTATTGCCCCTTGGTTATTAGACTATACAAATAAGAGAGGAACATTGGAAAAGGCCTCTCCAGTCTCAAGGTCTTTTTCTTCCTGGGATTCAGTTACTATGCATGATAGTAAGACATAGCCCATAATGAAAGCTTGCCCTTCAGTAGGGTATTCAGCTAAATAAAAAAAATGAACTACATTTTCTTGATGAATAGTGTGCACTATTTTAAAAATAATAAGATAAAGTTATGATCTTGGTTTATTAAAAACACGAATAAAATTATTGTAAACAAAGCAAAATGAAAAAGTTATGAAGGCATGCATATAAAGGTGATAAATATTTTGATTTACTGTACATCAACAAGCTTGAGCCTTGGAATGAAACTAAATTAGGATACATCCTAAACTGTTATCTATCATCTTGATTTAATATTCTAGAATAAAGTTTCATAATCCAGTCTATTGAATCCAATTATAAATGTTCTCTATAAGTAATCTGTGCTAATAAACTCACAATCACATGATTAAAGTAATCAACCATGAAGAATTTTAGGAAAGTTCCAAAATGTTATAGTATTACTATTTGACCTCTTTACGTGTGAGCTTAGGTCCTGTCCTTTTCACGCTAGGTGTATGTCTTGGACTGTAATAAAATTAAGAAAAAAACCTTTAAATCCAGCTTCAGTAGAATAAGAGACTTTCATTTCCTTAGGTTTCAGTGCAAATGTCAGCATAACACTTGTGGGGAAACCTGTGATCACTGCTGCCCTGGATATAATCAGAAACAGTGGCAACCTGCAACAGCTGGGAGCACAAACATATGTGAACGTGAGTAGCCTAAAAGATGCTAGGTTAAAAGGGACATTGACAAGAGGGTGGGAGTTAGCCATAGCACACGTGTCCATGGAACGTAACTAGCACACTACATGTTTTAACACCTTTTTTCTGTACTGAGAAAATTCTTTCCATACAGAAATGAGGAATAGATGATGCAGTGAGTATTATTTATGTTCTTCTCTCATACTAAACAATGAAAATAGTCATTTGTGTGAGAATATTACATGAGGAAGCCTTCTTGTACTGCGTTGAGAGTCAACATCTGTCCCCAGTCATAGCTGTCTGCTGACAGATTGTGGATCCCCCCAGCAGAGCAGAGGCTATAGGCATCCTGTACAACTTCAGAATTTGCTTTCCCATCACCCAGCCTCTCGGTGCTCAGATTGCAAAGAGATTGCTCAAGGCTGCCACAGCTTACAGGCACTTGAGCTGCCCTCCATTCTGCTGACCATGTGTAAATGGGCACAAAGGTATACCTGATGGGAAGCCCTGGCAATTCCACACTTGCACCCCTTCCTGTGCTTGCAGTTGGAAATTTGGAGTGCTTTAGCCCCACAGACTGAGTAGTCAAGCTGGAGAAATCCACTGACCTTTCCCCCACTTCCACTGTTGTATTAGGTCTGGCTGAGCCCCACAGCAGCCCTCGCGGTGCTGCGCTTGTATGGGTAGCTGGACTGGCGGTGATAACACACGGGTGTTCTGACTAGTGCTGAGCAGTGCTCGCACAGCATCAAGGCTGTCTGTCCAGCCTTCCTCCATCTCCCCCCACCACTAGGCTGGGGGTGGGCAAGATCTTAGGAGGGGACGTCACCGGCACAGCTATCCCAAAGTGACCAATAGGATGTTCCATATCATATGGCATCTGCTCAGATAGAAAAGCTAAGAAAAAGGAGGAGGAAGGGGGGACGTTCATTATTTACAACATTTGTCTTCTGGAGCAATCACTATGTGGACTGAAGCCCTGCTTTCTGGGAAGTGGCCAAGCATGGCCTGGTGATGGGAAGTAGAGAATAACATCTTTTGTTTCCTTTGCTTCCACAAATGTGATTTCTGCTATAGCTTCATTAAACTGCCTTTATCTTGACCCATGAGTGCTTTTTCCCCCTTATTTTCTTACCCCCTATTCCACCGAGGAGGGGAGTGATAGAGTGGCTGGGTGGGCACCTGGCATCCAGCCAAGGTCAACCCACCACACCTGTGTTTCATTTTTTTGTTATACAAAATAACGGCATGGACCCTCTTTTGGTGGAGGGGCACATACTGTCACACATGGATGTTTTGCATCCTTCTAGCAAGAAACCAAGAGTGTGGTACAGATATCTGTTGCCATCTCTGTACACATCCTGTTCTGAGCAAATGTGTTGCCAGCCTGCAGCTTTCTTTGTCTGGCCTTATTTATTTTCCTTGTCTGCCTTTCCTGAGAGCAGCATAGCCAGTGGGTACAAACCGTTAACAGGGAAACCTTATTTGAAAGCCAGAGTGATGCACCTATATAATCAGTTTGAGGAATAAAGAGGTGGCTTGTTTAACCAAAACTGCAGTACTAAGAGTGAGTATTGGGGGTGGGGGAGGAAGCTGATTAAAATGTTTGATAGAAGATAAGCATGTTGGGACACAAATTTTGGACAATATTTGAAACCTCATTTAAATTCCCCTCTTTGAAAGGAAAGCATTTTCTGCCAGGAAAGAGATAGACAAAGAGCATAAATAATGTCATGGTTTTAGAAGATCATCTACAAGATTCTGAGCCAAAACAACTTCGCTTCTAACTACCTCTGAAGAAATACCCTTTTTAGTATGGATTGCTCCTAGCAGTTTGAGGTGATTTGTTGAGAGCATTTGCCAGGTGCAGACCTCTTTTCCTGGCAGCAGGTAGTGAAGGAATTAAAGCAACCTCGTTAAGCTTCCTGGAAGCTTTAACTGAGGTTCCTTGAGAGAAACTGATTGAAAGAGATTGGTGGAAGCTTGTAGGGATAAACCCAACCTTTTGCTTTGAGTTTCCCAGTACCGTATGCATCAGCAGATGGCCCAGGGTGGTGAGAAGATGCTTGATGAGGTAGAAGGGGGTTCTGTTTCCCTGTGAGAGAAAATGCTATTACTGTAATCAGAGCAAATAATTTCCCACGGCTGTTAGAAGACATACTTGCAAGCTGTAGCTTACAGATGCTTTGGCCCTAGAGGAGAGGAGCTTTTATTTACATCATAAATACTTTCTTTTTCTTTTCTTTTTTTATTAATGTTCTCTTCTTTCCTTTTCTGACTTGGTATCTTGAACCAGCATCTTATATGTGCAATGTTTTATTTTCTTGGAGAGTTATATGCATAAAAAGAACAAAAGATCTTCACAGGCTATCAAACCTGGTCAGGGAACCTAGTCTCAACCTGTCTGGTTCCTGTCAGCAGACCGTAAGGGAACCTGATATCAGGCCAGCACCCCAGCTGTGTTGTTGGTAGTGTCTAGGAAAAGGTTTCCTTGCCCAAAGCTGTTGAGACACAAAGACATAGAGGAGACACAGCAAATGATCCAATTTCCCTTCTCTTGCCTGAATGATTGTGTAGCAAGGCATGGAGAATCAGTTGTCCCTGAGTTGTGCTCCCAGTTATGCCCCATACTTGGAAGAGAGTTTGGAAGGATTATCTCCCATACACTTCCCTTGTTGTAAAGAAAGGGTCAGGACCCTTAGCTTCTGTTTTGAAGTGCTTTCAGGAACCCGTTGATAAGGGTTCCTGATACTTCCAGAGTATCTTATCAGATAAGGATACTTCCAGAGTATCTTATCCCATGGTCAAGATGAAGGGAGGATTTCAGGATTTCCCTAAACATGAAGTCATATCTTTATAAAGTCAAAACTTCAGGAATTTCGTGGGAAGGTTTCCCTGGGGTGCTGGAATATCTATCATTAAAAGCTCACTTAACACCCAGATGCTTGGGGAAGCCTTTTTTGCTTCCTGCATTCTTTAAAAAAAATTTCCCGTTGTTCCTTTCCAGCGAGGAAAGATGGATCAGATAAAAAAGGACAATAAGGTAACTTTATGGCAAACCCATGGCCCTGTCGTTTGATTTATTCTGTTTGCTTGCTGTTATGGTTGACTTCTACTCAGAATTATGTTATAGTTCTGGAAGATTTCAGTGAAGACAGGCAGAGCTTTGCATGACCAATGGGAGGAGATTAGTTTTAACTAAGATGAGATACACACCTCCATCACCCTTTACTCAAACTGTATTTGCAGGAACTAAAAAAGTGTGGAGCTATTTTTCAGATCCATCCTCTTCTGCAAGCAAAGCATTATTGGGCTGGCTCTAGGATTTATATTGCTAGACCTTTTTTGCCAAAGGTAAAACAGCAAAGGGTTTTGGGGATTTAGGTTTCCCACCTTGATGTAAGGAGGTTGATGAAGCCAGCTGATGCCTGTATAAGGCCACAAGTGGATATATCAGTGGATGTATCTCAGATGTTTTTGAGAGATGAATTTCCTAAGCTGAGGCATCTGTGAGGCTGATGTGCCTGCAAGCAAAGCCTCATAGATACTTCTCAATCTCTTCTGAGCACTGCAATATTAACAGCTGTTCGAAGGAGTTAAAAGTGTAGCAGAACATGTGTGTAGAGATGGATTCAGAGCCACTGTGAGTTCAGCTGTTACTTTTATTTGGCTTAACAGAAGGCAAAAGTAAAGGAAAGGAGCTAACCACAAACTACCTAAAGTAAAATGTATCACAGCTGAGACTTTAAACAACCATATACTGGGGAAATGAGTTATCTCAGTCACCTAATTCTATCCTTTTCTAGATAATAATAGTATATTATTATTGGTGGTGGTATTATTGTTACTCATACCATACTTTTTGAATTCACAATTCTCAAGAAGTAGGATGAACTCGTGCTTAAAACTTCTCCGTTCAGAAGACAGCAGCTGGGTAAATGTATAGCCAAGTTTGCTGGTATATCTGTATCTAAGCTGAGTATGAGTTCTTTGATGTAGGTCTTTTTATTCAAATGTGTATATCTTATCTATAATTGTTTATTTTAAATAAAGATTTAGTGCACATGCTTGAGCCAAGATGTATTTTGAGGCATGGAAAAACAGAATAAGCACTTGAACATGTTTTTAGTAATTCTAAAAAACTGCTGAGACCATTCTTCTGGAGCTTCCTTGTTCTGCATTTATGCATAAATATGTAGTTTTGAGATGGTACAACTGTTTCCTCCTCTGACAAGCCTAGCAACACGTTTTCTTCATGTCTACGTGATCTTACCATGTTTCTGGTATGGAAATCCAGTTATTGACAGGTAAATATGTGCGTTTGAGCATACTCCAACATACCTGAGTATATGTATACATTAAAAAAATCTAAGTTTCTTTTTCACCTCTGCTACATTACTAAAATTCTAGCATAATAAAGAAAGCTGACTTGGGATATTACTTTTTCAGCCTGCAATTGCCATGGACATGCCACTGATTGCTACTATGATGCTGATGTTGATCAGCGCCGAGAAAGCTTAAACATCCATGGGTATTATGAAGGTGGAGGAGTCTGCATTAACTGCCAGGTAAAAAGGTCGTTTTGGTCAGTTTAAATAAATTACATTTGAAGAAGGGCTATTGAAGTGGGACTGTGTCTACACCAGCAGTTTAGAGGCTGACCAGTCTCAATAGCTCAATTTCTCTGGTGGTGTCACTGATGCTCAAAGCAGGGAAACAGGTGTCTGAAAATAATTTACATTATACAACATTGCTTATTACTATATAAATTACACATATAAATTGTATTTGTGCTTAGTCCTGAGTGATTCAAATAAAGCTACACAATGCAACAGTTAAATCAACTACAAAAGTTCCCCTTCCTGTTATTACAAAGCCTGCCATTTCCCTACTTAACCAAAGGAAAAAAAATTAACCAAATAAAATTCCAGCTCAGGCCAGCTGGTTCTTTACTGCAGCAAAAGACAGAGGGCTGTCCCTCATCAGCAGAAATAAAGGAGGCTATAGGCTATACCAAGAAGGAAGCTTATAGATATTGAAGAAGCACAGAGTCATAGAAGGGACCTCTGGAAGTCATCTAGACTAGTGCTCCCCTCAAACCAAGGCCACATGCAAAGTTCTATCAGGTTGCATTGAGAAACATCTGGTGGAGTTCTGAAAACTTCCAAGGATACAGATTACACAGACTCTGGGTAATCTTTTACAGCACTTAATTGCTCTCATGGTAAAGAGATTTTTGTTACTGTTCAGTAGGAATTTCTCCAGTTGCAACTTGTGACAGTTAGCTTTTGTCCTTTTGCTGTGCATCTCTGAGAAGAGTTGGCTCTGTCTTCTGTGTGACATCCTCTTAGGTAGAGAAAAACTACCATTAGACACCTCTAATTAGACATCTCCTTGAACATCTCTTCTCCAAGCCAACCAAAGCCATTCCCTCAGTTTCTCCTTACATGTCATGTGCTCCAGCCCCATAACTATCTTAGAGGCATGGTTGGATTGAATCAACAAATGTAAATTTGGAATCAGAGACTTTATACTGTATCTGTCATTAATGGATAACATATTCTCGGAAGGAGAAAGAATGTCTGTCATCCTGAGTAACTTTTGTTCTGCTCTGGCTAATTACTATCAGGAAAGATCATACAAGGCTCTGATCAACTTCGTCTAATCTTGGACTTACCTCTGCTTTGAGTGGGATTGAACTACCTGACCTCCTGAGGTCCTTTACCATCTGAATTATTCATTGGCTTAGTGATCTCAGGGTTAAATACACCCAGACTTATTTGGAAATTTGTCTTCCTTTTGTTGTCAAGTCATCTGAAGTATGACAAACAACTGACCAGAATGTAATTCAAGGGGAAAATTATCACCAAGCCTATGTTCCTATGAAACCTATGCATCATGATTTATGTATTGCCATGTTGTGTATTTAAAAATACAGCTGCATTTAAGCAACAAAAGAAAGGAAATATCCAGTAAAATTTATAGGGTATGTTTTCCATTTTATAGCCACAATATAATCAGATATTGTCCAAAAGGCAGTCAGAAGACAGTAGAGTTATTTTTATTAGCATGAGAAGAAGAAATGTTCTTTGTCTTCTAATTGACTTTTCTGTGCAGAACTTTATTCATGCAGTCTGGTAAGACTTATCATGTTGGTCTTTCCTGTCAGCTCTTTGTTCATGTAAGAACATTTCTCTTATATTGCTTCCAGGATAGAAAAGAGCAAAATTAATCTAAATCTGTGAGTCTCGGTTAGATGACTGATACTAATTGTTTGTAACCTAATTTTGTGGAAGTTACGCTGATTAAATAAGTTTACCATGAATCTAATTATAGCTCCCCACCCCGGATAAAGCACATGGATTTTAATTTACTTTTTCTGCCTGTGTCAGGGAAAAAAGTGTTGGGAATGGATGCTTAAATGAAGAAGAGATAGAATTGAAATGTTGCATACAAAGATACATTCAATTTTTTTAGCATCTGGTAAGAAGGGAGGTCTGAAAATCACAGTCAGACCCCCTACTCAGAGCAGGTCTAATTAGATCAGGTTGCTCAGGGACTTGTTCAGTCAAGCCTTGAACATCTCCAAGGATGGAGATGCCACAGTCACTCATGGCAACTTGTTCCAGTGTTTGACTGCCCTCATGATAAATTTTTTTCCCTAATACCTGATTGGAGTTTTTCATGTTCCAATCTGTGCCTGTTGCCTCTCATCCTATTGCTGTGTACCTCTGAGAAGAGTCTGGCTTCATCCCTTCTGTATCCTCCGATCAGATAGCTGTAGGTAGCAGTAAGTTCTCCCTTCTCTTCTTAATGCTGAAGAGACCCAGCTGTCTCAGCCTTTTCTTGGATGTCATGTGCTTTGGTCCCTCACCATCTTGGTGGCTCTGCCCACCCCTTGTCCACAGCACCAGGTCATCTTATCACAGAGATCAATGAAGTTGATTGGCATACTTTGCCCTAGGTAAATTTATGTTGAATACGTCCAATCACCGTCCTCTCCTTTATGTGTTCTAAGATCACTTGTTCACTGGATCTCCTTCTCCACCGAGCAATGGGCCTAGCTTTTCTTTTGCTGCTGCTGTACTCCTGGAAACCTTTCTTTTTGCACTTCACCTCCCTTGCTAGTTTTAACTCCAGCTAAGCTTTGGCTTTCCTAACTCCACTCCTGCATGTATGGGCAGACTTTGTATTGCCACCAAGTAGCCTGTGCCTGCTTCCACCTTCCATGTACTTCTTTTTTGAGTTTGAGATCAATCAGGAGCTCTGTATTTATCTGTGCTGGCCTTCTACCATACTTGCATGATTTTCTGCACATTGGAAAGAACTGTTGTTGTCCTAAGGAGGCTGTCCATGAGAATCAACTAGCTCTCCTGTTCTTTTTTCCTCTCTAGGCCAGTTTTAGGTAAGCAGATACCTGAACAAGCCAAAATCTACTTTTCTGAAGACCCAGGACTGTATTTCTGCTGTTGGTCTTGCTTACTTGTCTCAGGATCTTGAAATCCACAGTCTTGGGGTCACTGCAGCTGAGACTGCCCTCAACCGTCACATGTTCTTCCTTGTTAGTGGGTCTCAATTTGGATGGAACATCTCCCCTAACTGGTTCATGAACCTCTATATCCAGAAATTGTCTTTGATACTTTTGAAATAACTTCTGGATTGCTTGCACCCAGCTGCATTGCCCTTCTGGCAGATACTGAGGTTGTTAGTCATCCACGAGTACCGAAGCTTTCCCTAGTTCCCAAAAGAAGGCTTCATTTGCCGCCTTGTTCAAGCAGTCTGTAACAGACACCTATTGCAGTATCAGCTGTGCTGGTCTGTTCTCTGATCCCCGCCCTCAAGCTCTGCACAAGTTCATCCCCTGCCCTAAGCTCCAGGGAGAGGCCCAGGCACTGTACAGCCCACACTGGGAGAGCGGCATCCACCTCTGGGAGCTCTGTCTGGGGTGGGGCCTCTGACGTGCTGTGGGAGTTAGCACTGGTAGTCTCCAAAGAACGTGCCCTGCAATGTGTTGAGACCGTTGCTGCACAATCTCCAAGTAGCCCTACACAGTCTTGAGCAGAGATGGTGGTCCCCTCTGTGCTCCTGCCATGCTAAGTGCTGCAGCAACCACTGTTGTTGTCTGCTGTGTGATGCGAGCATCATCTTCCCTGATCTCGTGTCAGCCTTTCCTAGCAGCTCAGATCTGAAGGTGCTAGAGGAGGCTCCTGGCAGAGCTGGAGACGGAACCCAAAACTGCTGTGCAAACTGAGAACCCCAACCATGAGCAGCAGCCAGCCCCAGCAGCATCCTGGGTGCCCTGCTCATGAACTGCCCCACCAGCCCCAAGTGCTGGGTCCCTGCTCAGCCCTGAATTGCAACATTTCCTAAGGAGGAACTAAACAGTGGGTGGGAGCTGCTTTGCTTGCTCCAGGGCAAAGCTTCCCCCTCCAGTTCCCTACTCACGAGACTATGAGCTCTCCAGGATGCCTTGTGACCATGATTTACTCAACCAGTGCATACCATCGGAGCTGCATGCTGCTGCTGCCCCACCGCAGGGGAGAGCTTTGCTGCAGGAGTTGAAACACACTCAGGACTGTGTTCAGAGGGGTGTTACATGGTTTTGCTGTAGTTCAAATTACGATATGTTTTCTGTGTGCCTGAAACACATGTTTAGAGACATATACTTTTCTAATGGAAGATCTGCTTTGTGCTGACCTGACTGATCAGGTTTTGGTTTATTTTGATGTTGCTGATCTTAGGCATAGAATATTCAAAAAAGTAATATATAGTATGAGGGCTAATTTATGATGCAGTTCCCTGAATGATATATGCGTTATGATAAGAAAATACCATAAAAAGAGAGATGTGACAGGGAAAAGAGATTTTTTTCCCCTATATTTTTTTTTAATAGCTCTTTTTTATAATGGTTTAAAGATAAAATTCAGCTGCTTTATGTGAGAACACCATGCTACAGAAATCTGTAGAGGACAGGTGGATAAAGAACACCAAATGATGAGCGCGGTCTTTATTGCACCCATATTCCATTTTTCTCCTGTGCTGATCCTTTCTCAGTTGTATATAGAAACAGGGTAAAGGATGTTATTGTTTCTTAATTCTTCCAAATTTCCCCTTATATCTCATATTCTCCTTTTGTTTTATATTACACAGCATAACACAGCTGGTATTAACTGTGAGAAGTGTGCAAAGGGTTACTATCGTCCTTACGGTGTTTCAGCAGGAGCTCCTGATGGCTGTATACGTGAGTCCTTCTCTGTTAAGTATCTTCTCATGGTGGTGGCGTGGGGAGGGGTTGGCTGTAATCAAGGCATGGGACGCATCCTTTGGGGAGGAAAAATGGTAGAGTGACCAAAAGATGTTGCAGAGCAACTGCAAATGATTTTTTGTGTTCCTTTAGACCCTTTTAAATGTATTTGTATTAACTTATGTGTCATATGAGCCTAAAGCTTCAGACTAGCAGCAGGACAATAAGAGGAAGTAAGCCACAAAAGTCTTCTGAGGAGATAGGATCATGTAAGCCTGGGGTGCTGCTACACACACCACAGCGAGGAGGCCTGACCTCTAGGAAGCTACTCTCATTTCCTACCCTCATGACCTTGCTTCTCTTTGCTCTTTGATGTAGATGTGAGGTATCCTTTGGCTCTTGGTCACTTGAAAAATTTATTCTATAGCTCAAATGGTCACAAGGATCACTACTGTTTTATGCAGTGCTGAACCTAACAACTAATAAATGATGCAAGAGGATAATTACTAATGTAACATTTGAAAAAGAAGACCTGAGTATAGGTGAGAGATAAGGGTTGAATTACAAACAGGCTGAAGGATCCTTGTGACAGGTAGGAGGAAGCTATGGTTTGTTGTGTTTGGGTATTGAAATGAACAAGAAGTCAACAGCTGTGACGTGCTACTAGAATGTTGGACATGGTATATAAGGAAAGGTGGATGGAGCGTGGTGCTTAGCCTAGACCATGAAGTGAAATGAGTGGATGCCACAGAAAAGGTAGTGGCTGCAGTGCTGTGGAGTAATAACATGCAGCTTTCTGAATTAAAAAAACCTAAACAGTCTAAGAAAATAACATGGGTCTTACTTCCAAGGGGTATCACAAAGACTGGTGATATAAAGTACTTGGAAAATATGTAACAGCGTGCAAATGTTAATTCTCCAAATAATGAGGCATTCACATCTGCAAATCTACTATTATAATTCCATGGTGCACTGCTGTAAAAGGCAAATTAATTCTTTTCAAAGGAGTGCCTAATTGCTGATACTTACTTAGCCTGCAGTTGTAACTCGGAGCGTGCAGAGGGCTGTGAGGAAGGGTCTGGCCGCTGCTTCTGTAAGCAGAATTTCCAGGGAGAAAGCTGTGAACGCTGTGCTGCTGGATTCTATGGTTATCCATTTTGTGTGCGTAAGTATTCAAATAAAAATGCCTCTTTCCTGTGTTTTAAATTTCCATTAAAGAATTAACAGTTTCTGGCATTTCAGCTTCATACGTTTACATTTGCTGATAAACCAGTTGTCATGATACTGAAGAGTCTGATTTATTTTACAAAACAACAGTTACTTGAAAATCAAATAGATCATGCTGCATTCTTACAATTCTGAGTTCATTTTAGACATCTTCATCATGGCTACAGCCTCTCTCTCAGTAAGTCATGAACTCTAGTCCTATAGCCCTAGACAAATTGTTTAAATGTGTCTCAGGGCCTTTAGGTATAAAGAGCACTTGGACTAGGAAGTGGAACATGACCGTAGTGAGAGAGAGGGGAGAAAATGGTTATGTGTTCTCCTTAATTTGGGTGGATTTGGAACTTGCATCCCTGATAAACAAAGCTTGTGGGCTTTCAGAGGATTCTAAAATAAACAATTCTAAAATAGTGCCTGTTTAATGTTGGAAGGGCTCTCCTGGCAGAGCATAAGGCTCTCAGCTGTGCTCTCTTACTTCTACTGGACTGCAGATAGGTGTAGATATGTGATTGAAGGAAGGATTCCAGTTTGTTTCAGATTTTTTTAAAAGTGGTTGAAGGAAAGGTGTTTGTAAATCCAAAGGAAACAAACGTATTAGAAAAAACGATGTGATGTAGAACTGCTGAGTGGTTCCATTTATTGAAAATGGTAATAGATGCTATCTAATGCTATTGACTAATTGAAAATCAGATTCTTACTTTAAAACAAGGAGATTAAATTTAAGTGTTGGGAATTCAGAAATTTAAATGGTTTCCCCATAAACAAATTATATATAAAATAACTGAGAAGAAAATGTAATACCAGGATTGTGTTGGCTGCATAAAAGCTTGTGACTCCATGAACAAATTCTAAAAATGCACCAGTGGAATGTTTTGTGCCTTCAGGAGAAGAGAGTTTCTGACAGTTGAGAAACAAGGTATTGTTCTGGAGCAAGAACTGAGGTCTGACTAAAAGAGAGGTACTATGATGCAAATGGAAGAAGAGGGAAATCAATGCAAAACAAAGGGGGAAAAAACAGTGTAAAAAGTTGAATGTTGTTTGAATTCAATGGCTGTGATAGAATAAATCCTCTCTGTACAGTGCATTCTAGATTATCATATCTCATGTATCCTCTTGTTTGTAGTCTAACATTTTTTATTAAGTTCAGCTCAGGTAGATCCTGATCTAGGTGCCACTGATGTTTGTAGCTCATCAACTTTGGATCCCATCTTGGTGGAGGAATGTTTGTTAGGATGTCTTTCCCATTCCTAATATGGAGGATTCTCAAATAAAAAGCACCCAACATGTCATGAATTCTGGCAGTTCAGGTAGTGAGTGATAATGCCACATAGCAGGAGACGGACCTTCAGCTGGAAGCAGAAAATGTGCAATAAATATGGAGCTCCCTAGATAGGTCTCATAATACTGTCTAACGTAAGAAAACTTTCTGCACAAAAGGGTAGGGAGCCAGAAAGCAACCTGGTAGCATTTCCAAATGGTGTCTGGTCTTTCATACTGTTCTTTTGAGATGTCTGTACCTGAATTGGAGATTAAAAATAAAGTGTTGTTCGTAACTGAAAGAAAACTAAGCTAAAGTTGGTTACTAGAGTCATGTGAATATCATTCTCTTTATATTGACAGGAGGTGACTTCGTTGTTTGTCATTGAAATGAATGTGTCTGCTTCAAATACACCTCATTGTTTCTTTTGTTTTAAAGATACTCCTGTATATCCTTTTACTTCTCCAAATCCAAGAGATGCTGTGGCTGGTGACATAATAGGCAAGTTCTTGGTGGTTTTTTTTCCCCATATCACTGTTTTATCCCATGTTGCTATTTTTCGTTGTTTCAGTGGTGCCTGCTCTTTCATGGAGATTTATGTAGTAATTTTGCCACTGTTGGTATTTATCTTTCAGAGAGCCTTTGTTCTTGCCAGAAGTTCATCATAGTGTCATGTTCATATTAAACAGTTTAGTGGGCCAGTTCCAGAAAGAATTATGGATCAAAATAATTTTTCCCAGCCTCTGGCAAACATCTGCAAAGGCTGACCGTCTTGTTTGGTGCTCTTATGAACAGATCCATCAAGACTTTCTGACATGTACAGCTTTCTGACACAACAACTGCTGCTTTGTGGTGTAAATCTCTTTCTTAAGGCTAACTAGCCTCTGCCTCTGGACTGTCCTCTTGCACCTGGCAAATTGTACGTTGCCCTTGGCAGTGAAGGACTTTGATTTCTAAGAGAGCTACACATTTCTTATTTAGCCCACTGCAAAGCTGCCTGAAATCCATACGATTCCCTCAGTGGGCTTATATTTTTTAGTATATGTTATTATACTGCAGTACAGAGACATCATCACAGCTAGCACTTAATCACATACATTCTTGTAACACACTTCAGAATTAAAAAGCCTCAAAATCTTCTTCATATCCTAAAATCAACATTCTTCCCCTTTATTTCTACTAGCTTTACTAGAACTGGAGTTTATGTTGGGAAATGAAAAAGTGTTTTCTTCTGTGAATGTAGCAGACACTGATATCTAAGCAGACAGTACAAATCCATGTATTACAAGTCTCAGTTGTTTTCTTGAAAGTGTCTGCAGTTGCCATCACAGCCCACAAAGACTCAGTCTCCTGTACCACTTATCTCCTTCGTATGGCATCCAAAATAATTGCCCTGGTAGGCCTCTGGGTATGCTGTGTCGCACATCCCCTTCTTTCACATATTTTTAAAAGGAAGAAGAAAGAAAACTCCAAAGAAAAATGAGTAAATATAAACAGGAGAAAACAGAATTTGAGCTTTTTACATTTGCAACAAGTATCATCTGAGTCTGAAGGCATAAGAAAGGCAGCTGCCTCTAAGTGGAAGCATCTGTGTCTGTGGAAATTGTAAATCTGTGCTGGCAGGCTAAGCACAATTACAGATTATTAATTTTTTAAATGAGATTTCCATGTGAGGGTCATACAAATAGTTTTGTTGGTTCAAGAATAATAATTACTTAGCACTGATCTGTTTTTCTCTGCAAAAATACAAGGAGTTGCATGATTTTTCTGCACTAACTTTGTTCCTTTCTCTGTTTTCTTTTGTAACTAGAAGGTGGCTGCAAACCAGGGTATTTTGGCCCCCAGTGTCTGCGTAAGTGCCGTAGTTTCTTTAATGTTTGGAGCCTGCTTCCTGGTGTAAACGCCAGCCATTGGCTTCCAAGTGTAATAGGAACTTTAAGATCGTAACGCTGCAAATGTTTTCTTTACAAATGTGCTCCTCAGCGTGCCAGTGCCACGGCACAGGAGTGCTGGGTGGTGACTGCGATGGAAATACCGGACAGTGCAGATGTCGAACTGGATTTTGGGGTTTTTCCTGCGATGCCTGTGCAGCTGGGTATTTTCATTACCCCTTCTGCCAGGGTAAGCCAAATGTTCCCTATCAGTAAGCGTATTCACAAAATACAGACCCAAGTTTTATGCTGAAGGATGAAGTTCTTTTGCCACAGAGATTTCATAAGGGGCTCTCCCAAAACTCACAGAAGTTAAAGAAGGGATGATGTGATGAGGAGAGATTTCTATCTAAAAATTCCCCTATTTCCTTGATTTCTGTCTGTGATGCAACTGTCAGACTCCAGTCTGGAGCTTCATTTAGTAACATTAATGAAATTTAGAATGCCTTTGGGAACATTTCTATTACTTACCCTTATTTAAAAAAAAACAAAACAAATTTGTGTTTAATTTGGGTTTACAAACTTACTTTGATGCACCATGCTGCTCTTTCTAATCAATAGTAGAAAACTGACTGTTTTAAAACTTTATTAAGTATTTCTGTATTGTCTTTTTAGGCATTTTATTAATGCCTCCCAGATGAGATTGTAAATCCAAACCATAAATTGTTTCATTTTAGTCTTAAAAAGGACGGAACTACTTTCAATAGCTAGCATACTACTTGGGGTTGATAATCAGACTCTGAGTGAAGACAGACCAAGTGCAACACTGATATTGAACCCAGTAGTTACTTCAAGCCAGATTCTTTTGCTCTTTCATTAAGCTCTCCCTCAATGCTGAATTATTACTGATGTGGGCAATCAATAAAAGCTGTTGTGAATCAAAATAAATCTGAAGGGAAGATTTTGGTCCCGTTGCGCATGAGGGGATTGCTTTTTGGTTTTTGTTTTTTTTTCTAATTTCAAGAAAGATAAAAGAAGAGAGCCTGTGAAGAGGCTGCCCCTGAAATGTCTTTTCTCATTTGTAGTGTGCGAATGTAACTTGGCGGGTACCCAGCCCGAAGTCTGCGATTTTCTTGGGAGATGCCTTTGTCGCTCAGGGGTGGCTGGACTTCAGTGTGACAGCTGTCAGCCAGGCCACCACTCATTCCCTGCCTGTCCAGGTAAGGCTGCCAATTGCATGTACAGCATCAAACAAGCCCTTGAAAAGGCAGACAGGAGTGTTTTTCAGATAATGTCTTTGCGGTGGGTGAAGCATTGTTCACAGCAGTAAATGGGCAAGGGATTCTTGTGCCCTACAGTGAAATCTTCATATATTCTAATTCTCTAATTCCAGGGATGTTTCCATAGTAAGGGAGAATTATATAGTCTGTATAGTCTGTTTTCTCACAGCTTGGGTGGTTTTTTTTCATGGTCAGACTGATATAGCCTCAGTCAGCACAGCTGTCTTACTAATAACCAAAGGATTTGAAAGCTGTTTTCACATGGAGGCTTACAGCAAGAGAGCATGCTTGACTACTAAAGAACTGGCATAGCAGAGCTGTGAAGCGCTAATCTACTTTTGCAGAGGCTCTTTGTTTGGTACCTTGTAAAATGTGTGTTCTGTAAATCTGAAAATTAGAAGCTCCCATTTTGTCCTTCATGGTGATTTCTCGCTCATCTTAAGATCGTCCGACAGACACCAAGCCAACCTGTGTCCATGTGATCATGAAATATGAAAGATCTCCATGGGATTTCACCAGTGTACCTGCCACCAAGCTCTAGGCTGCTTTTTACAAGAGAGGGAAACCAATGAAATACAGCCATGAATACCATAATGGTCTTATGTGTGTATGAGGAATGCAGTAAGTCCTACCTGGCCCCTAAGTTTTGTCTGCCTTTGCAGAGAGAGGCCCTTAATCCTTAGTGAATTTTACATTGAGAAAGAATACAGAATATTGCTGAGTTCTGTTATGTGCTTTCCTGTGCAGCTTAACAAGATTTATGTAGAATATTATGATTTACTTTCTTCTATCTCATGATTTTTGATTGTTGACTATGGCAGACTCCTTCCTTTTGGACTAATGTACTTGTTTATCTCCTGTGAAAGGACAACAGAATTCTTTATGCCCTTGCAAAGATTTTGTGGTACCAAACACAATGGGTGGAATGAAGAAATACCACATGATGGTGTCTTTATGGTCTGGAATAGATTAATGTTTTCTAATGAAAAACATAAAATCAGGATTCTGCATTGGTACACACTGTTCAGTGGTTTTAAAATACTCTAACCATTTCTTTTTTTGTTAGAACTGAATCAGGTAGCAGCCTTAAGGTAAATCAAACCTGTACTGAATACGTTTGAACTTTTAATGCCAAAAGCTGAAGAGAGACATGAAAGCTTAAAAGGCGATGCAGAAATAAATTGTGAAAGACAGATAAAAATAGTTGAAAACACAGTCAGTGGGATTACTCAAAACTGCTGCCGTTTATAGCTTGTTCTGTTAAAATAAGCTGCCATGGGTTTAAACTTGAACTAACGCAGCATGCTGCAAGCTGTGGTGGAAAGTGAACAGCCCAGCCTGCTACTCCAGTTTGGAGCTGTCATCTTCAGGGGGGAAGTAGATCTATAACTTTTTGGCTGCTTCAGCTAGAACTGATATCTCTGTTCTTACCTTGTTGAACCCAATAGAAGCTTTACTCAATAGGAGTGATATCAAAATAAAGGCTTTAAATGAATCAGTATTACTAAAATGAGGAGAGAATACAATATAATGTTCATCTAGGGGTGGCCTCTAGTTTAGGTGATGTTTTTGTAAGCTTCAGTCTCCGTATTTCTCTTATACTAACTTCCTAGGAAGCCCAGTGTCTTTACAGGCGTCTTTGAAGTAAACACAGCAAAGTCAGATGTCCTTGACTACAGCAGAAAGAGGAACCAAAAGGGGGAACCAGGAACATGAACACGGAACAGAAAGACAGTGTGTGTTTTGTATTTCTGTCAGTCAGCCATTTCTGTCAGTCATAAAATCCTTAACTGCAACACTTTGGTTTGTACCTGGGGGCAGCTGGGATTCCCAGCTGGGTTCCCATTCATGTACCTATAAAGTGTGACCCTGTGTAATGTCCAGCATCGTTTCAATAAAATAGCACATCTTATCTTATGTGATAGAGCTGTTAGCCTAAATTAGTGGTAACTCCAAGAGAAGTTTGTTGTTATAGTCTGACAACATGCCTTGTGTATTACATGCAAATTGCTGCAGTACACTAGCCTGCTTGTAGAATTAAGGTGTCAGTAGTTCTTACTTTGTGCATCATGAACTTGTGCTTGTGAATCGTTACAAATAAGCTTCTTGTTAGCCATTAGATTTAGCCTAGCTTTGTGGCTGACGTTTCTCAGAGGTTATTTTTTAAAGATGTTAAGTACTTCTCTCATGTGGTGTTCTTTCCATTGTAAGATGGATTTCTGTCCCTTACACTGTTTTTTTGCAAGGCATCAAACTAAATCTCTGAACTGTACATTATAGAATTGCAGTAAGAGCCTGATTATAAGTGGTTGAGGAGGCAATTGCAGTGTAAGCATCTACTTCAGGATGTTTATTTTTGGTGGTAAATTTATGGTTCATCTGGTTTCCTCATGATTGCTTTACATTCAAAGGTAACTTTTTTGGCAATTTCTGGTTTAAGTAACTGCTGGTTTAGATAGGTACCTGTCAGGCTAGTTATTGGGGTTTTTTTTCTGTGTAGAATGTAACTGTGATGCTGTTGGCTCAGTGGAGAATACATGTGGTCCTGGAGGTCAGTGTCTGTGCCATAGTAACTACGCTGGACTTAGATGTGACCAGTGCGCTCCAGGTTATTACAGCTATCCCAGCTGCTTGCGTGAGTAAAAGCCTTTCCTCCTTTAATGGGGTTTGCCTTCTTATTTCTGCAATACAGAAGAAAACAAATTTTCTCAAATATATTTCCATCTAAAACTACTTATGTTACCATGATAGTTTTGTTCCATCCAAAGCCGGCAACAGTAGCACTGCAGATGGCTTCCTGGCAGGCACACACTCTGGTAGTCCTCCCTGGCACACCGTGGCTGTTCCTGTGCTGATTGGGTTAATGTGAGCATGGCATGTGAGTTTGGCCTTGGTGGAGTTGTATCTCTTTTTTAAAATATGAAATCTACAGCTTAGGGTGGACAATGGGCATTTACCTTTATGAGTTCTGGCTCACTTAACTTATAGAACATAAGCTGTGTTTCAGCTGGTTTGGGCTTCTGTATGATACACTGTCCTGTAAACTTTTAAGTACATTAGTGTGTGCTCTTGACATGTGCCAACACTGCACCATAAATTCTAGTCTAGAAGGGCTTAACTCTATTAATCTTCCATCACATCAACAATTTTTACTGCCTATGGGAATCTGTTGATCAGGCACAGAGTGTGAGTATAGGTTTTTCACATCAAGCAGAGGGAAACCTGCAGGCTCTGTCCTTAAAATCAGCAAGTTACTTGATCATTATCAACAGGACTGCTCTTTCCTAGAAGTCAAAAGATTAGTGCTAACTAAGGAATATATCCTCAGAGTTCTGCAATTACTGGTCACCACAACCACAGCAAAAAAATAATCTGACATGTTTGTTCTCTTTCTTTGGGAGACTGTCTACTACTTTACAAAAATAATTGTCATTAATCTTTTCACCCTTAGACTCTATATGAGCAAGGATTAGTTCCCTAGGCTGTAGCAACATTGTGGTTTTTTTTTTTTTTTGTGTGGCATTATTCTTATTTACCCTATGTGTATAAATCATTGCACAAGTGCGACCTTACATAGGAGTCTGAAACAATAGGACTGTTGCATGGTGTATTTCCAAGCTTGCTTCTGGCCTCCTCTGCCCTCAGATCCAAAGGTGTGATGGGCATATTTTGCAACCATATTTTTAAGTGCAGGTCTAATTACAGCATTTGCCTTGTGCTTTTTGTTACCATAAGAAGATCAAGAAAGCAGGAAGCCAAACCCAAGCCTGCTCTTAGGATGGGACAAAGAAGTTGAGGAAGATAGATTTATTACAGTTCCAGATAATCCTACCTGTTTCTGTCAAGAACAGGGGAAGAAAACAATGGCAAGATGGTACAGATCACCTCAAACTCATAGGTTCCAAGCAGGGGTGAGGACCCTGTGAGTTATAGCAGGACTTTGTGAGTTATTTATTGGAAAGAAAAATGAAGAACACTTTATAGACAAATAATATTCAAAACCACTACAGTACTAAATTTTTGGAAGGGGGTTGCTTGGTACCTACAGGGTGAACTCTCCCACCCCGTCTATGTTTGTTGTTGTGTAGCCTGTCAGTGCTCTCCTGACGGTTCCCAGCATGGCACGTGCAATTCCTCGTCAGGGCAGTGCAAGTGTCAAACGGGCATCATGGGGTGATGGTGTGACAGATGCCTTTCTGCAGCTGACAGTTTCCCCTACTGTGAAGGTAACACTTCTGAGGGAAAATCCTGTTTTGGGTCGCCCCTGTTTTTGTTGCAAGGTTCTCCAGGGCAGTCTGCTGCATGCAAAGTTTTACAGAAACCCAATGAAGCATGGGGAGAGAGGAAGGGAGGGACACACCAGGAGCACATATTAGATGAGCTTGTTTGTCATTCTGTATGCTATTTCATGAAGTGAACTATAAGAGTAAAGCCTTTTTTAGATGATGGCACAGGAGCGTTAAGAAAATGTCTCTCAATTCTGTAGGTTAATGCTATATTTTTCCAAGTGACTACTTTGCATACCAAACCAAAATAGTCTAAATCAGGCTAAATACACATTTGAAAAATCATTATTAAAGGCTTCTGCTGGTCTTGAAGTTTAAAATTCTTGAGTCCCTCCAAGGTAATCATACTAAAAATCTCTTTCAAACTCACACCTGTTACATTGTACTTCTGCACCACTACATTCCACAGCTCTGTTTTCAAAAGATCTTTCAATGTGTTTGTTTTTTTTAATTTCATAAGGTGTCAACAGTGAATGTGACCCTTCAGGCAGCATTGGCTCTCATTCTGTAAGTATTCTACCACTGCAGCTAACAATACATGTTAATAATTCATGTGCCTTTGCTGAAAGCATTCACTTCATTGCTCAAGTCCTGAAGCCTGCTCTTAGACCATGAAAGAATTGCATGAACTTATTTGCAGAGTAAGAGTGGCAATAAACTTTGTGTTTTGTTCTGTGACCATACAAGTGCAATTAACTGTTGAGGGTGGGAGGTTTTTTAATCTTTATATATGGAATATACGTACTGTTTATATCTTCTTGGTATGATAGAACACTAACATATACATCATGTATGCATATAAACCTATCCAAGACCGTCTGGTTCTGGGTTGCAACAGGCCATTTCAGCATCAAATTATTCTTGAAAAAAATATTATTTCTTTGTAACTGTTGCTATTCCGCTATTATTGTTATTAATACAGTGATAGTTGTAATTGGTAGTATATTACCAGAAATCACAGTCATTGCCAAATGTGTGGCAAAGACCTAGATGGTAAATCAGACCGATGGAAGAAGTATCTATATAGGCTCATGTATACTGTTATGTGTACCTTCCACCAATAATGGAAGGAGTAAATATGAAAATTAATTATTATTTTAAAGTAAATTTGTTTTTTAAACTTTCTGCAAAACAGTTAATATTTTAGAGCAATTCTAATAAGGCTATAAAAGAATTGGAAAGTACATCCATTGAGGCATTTAGAATAAATTAGATACAGAAAAAATATGTAGGGTGGAACAATCCTGTGCTGATAGTATGAGACAAAAATCTAAGAAGTCTGAATCAGCCTCAGTTTCCACGCATCTGTAAACGTCGGTAAACAGCCTGAGCTGTTAATAATAATAGGTTTTTCTTAGTACTAAAGAGCAGTATGTTTTTTTATGAAACAGATGAACCCATATTAACTCCTTTCTGTCATTAGGGCTATTGTCAATGCCTTCAGCATGTTGAAGGTCCTACCTGTAGTAAATGCAAACGACTGTACTGGAACCTGGCCAAAGAAAACCCTGAGGGATGTACAGGTATGGCTTCATGACATATTTCTTCAAGTTACAGAATGTGTTACATTCCTTTGAAAGTCATCTTTTTTTGCTGTCACCATCTTTGGTGCTCAGTGACTTTCACAACTCTGGTTAACAGCGTGGGTTTTGTGCTCCTTAATTGTAACACCAAATCACCCATGATACCAGCAGTTACTTTTAGAAATTAGACCATAATGTAATGAGTGCTTGCTAGTGCTGGACCAAGGTGTGCTCTGAGTTACAATGATGTGTACTTCATCCAGCCCTATGGCAGTTTTACTGGAGTGAGACGGGATTTCGGCCCTTAACACCAAAACCAGAATTTGGCTCATTGTTTTGAGAAAAAGACACTTTTTCGTTTATTGTCATCTCCTAGCTTGTAGAGGAATGAAAGGCCTTCTTGTGGCCTCAGTGTGACATGTTATAGATTATGTTTATAATAATACTGATCTGTTTGCAATTTTTAGTGTTTGCTAACAGCGAGTGTGTGTTTTTCAGGCAGATGATAATAATAATCTTAAAGATTAGAAAAGATTAAGATAAAACTCTTTAAAGATTTTTTTTCTTCCCAACTATTTCCTTTCTGACAGGTTCTACCACAACAGCCACCTAGATAGGATGAGTAGCCTTAGAGCTGATACCAATATCATTGAATCTGACTCTAAATCTCTAAATAATACACAGTCTAAACATCTCCTCAGAGATTAATTACCGCACCCTTTATGTAATTAATCTTTTCTGCCTTCAGTCACAGAATCAATACAGGGTTTCACCAAACCTCTAAGTCACTGTAGCTCCTTCCCACAATATTTACTTCATTTATAATTCATATGGAGAGTTGAACTGGTCCCAAAGTAGCACTGCAGAATAGAAGGGTGCAGTCAGGCTGGAAAATGCTGTTTTGTATCAATTATGTGAATGTTGCTAAGAAAGAAAAGACATGTAAATCCAAACTCAAGACTGTTTTTGTTAAACAGAAGTTAGAACCCTTTAAAGGACACCAGTAAATTACACATACATGGAAGTCCTCATTCTTTCTTTGCTTTTTCTTCTCACCTTGTGCCAGTATCCTTCTGCTGGTCTGAACCTTCCAGAGTAAAATCTGTCTTGTGGCACTATGACTCAAAATTGCAGATTCAGGGTGGTGGGTTTTTTTCCTGCAAAGTATCTTGGAAAGGTGAAATGCAGATTGTCTGTTTTTTCATCTGTGCAGCATGTCAGTGCGATGTGAGTGGAACACTAAGTGGAGTCGGAGAATGTCAGCAGGTAAAGTGAAATTAAAAGACAGACATTAATTAAATTGATTTTTGTAGAGATAAATTGTTGTAACATTTGGTAAGGTAGAAATGTTAGTCCTGACTATTGCTTTTGCACTTGAAGTGTTTGGTTTTATACAGCAAAGAAACAGTTTTATACATAAATTTTATATATCCTAGGAATGTATAAAAGATGTATACATTCTAAGGATGTATGACATTTCTGAAAATTTTTCATCATCTTGAATTTATATATTTTCTAATCTGTTCATTGCAGATGATAAATGACTGAAGTTATGTCCAGATAATATTTTTTGTTGAGATTTGAATGTTTTTCCTCTTTAGAATTAGAGGGAATTCAAAGTATTGAGAGATTAAAGTTCTGAAAAAGGTGCTGAAACATTTTTTATGAAATTGTTTTCTTCACAGGAAAATGGCCATTGTTACTGCAAACCTAATGTTTGTGGAGATTCCTGTGACACTTGTGAAGCTGGCTATTATGCTCTTGAAAACAAGAATTATTTTGGCTGCCAAGGTAAAATGAATAAAGGGCATCTCTAGTAGCACATTTGTACTTAGAACAAAATTTGGTAGGCTGTATTTTAAAATGTGGATGTATCTGTTGAGTCACTTGTGTGCACAGCATTTTGCACTACTGCTTGTAATTGCTTGTAATCCATGTAACTACTCCTTTGCCTTCCAGAGGGAGAAACTACCAACTGTAGTTCCCAGTGGGGGTTTTGTTTTGCTTTGTTTTTTTGTGGCTCACTCATGAAGAAAAGTGTTCCCCTGAGTTCATTGTCCTTCACCTGCCTTCCAAGGTGCCTTATTTAACACCACTTAGTGCCTGAGGCTCCTCTGCCAAAGCCTGCAGTGAGGTCACACAAGGTGCTGCTGAAACTGCTATCTTATCAAACAAGATAACCGGGAGTCATTCCTCCTCTCGCTCCTCCCAAGTTGTGGGGCCAGGGATGATTGATTTTCCTGCAAGCATTACCTGTAAGAGTGGTAACTGTCTGTTCTGCTTAGCAGTTCTCTTAAGGCCTGCTGCTGCAATAAAACCCCTAAGATGTTATAACAGATACTAGCTTGATTTTTTTTTTTTCAGGTATATTCGTGTACTGCTTTGACCCAGGGCTAAATGTGTTTTCAAGCAGAGGCAGATGTAGCTGCAGAGAAAGTGGTCCTTCTTCTGAAGGATACTTGCTCTGCCATGTGTTTTGAGTGGCCCGGCTGCTTCAGCAGTTCCCTTCCCTCCTTGTCCCCTCACTGTTTAGGTTTGTTAAAATTATCGAAAGCACTTTCACTGACTTCAGTGTGCTTTACAGCTCTTCAGGGCCGGTGCAGAGATTTATTGTTAAAGCACTGAAGTATGTTGAACAATCATTTAATATGTACAAAGTTAAAAATAATGGCCACTGTATCAAACGAAGCTTTCATACTGATGTGTCAACCAAGGAGCTAATGAAAGGGATCTGGTTTCACAAAGGTGTCAAGTACTTTAATTATCCTTGATTTTAGTGAGATTACTGGTGTTTAAAGTCTTAGAAAACAGGATGCTTTTATGCTATGATGTAAATATGTGATTAGGAGCTTTCAACCTTTCAATTCAGCTTGAAATTTTAAACCTAGGCATACTTGTTCCTTAGTATGATGTATTATACCTCGTTACTAGAGGTGTCCTTTAGTTTGTGTCACAAGTCCTGTCTCCTGTAGAAAGTCATTCAATATTGTCGTCTAGTATTGGTTAAAAATATGCATAAGCTATTATATGAATATGTATGTTCTTGTTGTGTGCAATTTTTGTAACATAAATTAAATATTGGGGTACCAGACTCTGAAAGACTAACATTTTACAATTTTGCTGTTAGATTTTGGTTTTGGTTTTGGTTGTTGTTGTTTTTTGCAATAATTATTCATCATGATATTGCTGTAGGAATTCTGACTTACTAGCAAAACATTTCAATGAGTGTTCCACAGAAATGTAGTCCTGCATTTAGTAATGTGGCATGGCTTATTACTTGTGATTTTTTTTTAAAGTGACTTTTGTCACATTCCAAGGAGAAATAAAGAAAACAACCGTGAACATGGGAGGCCAGAAATAATTGCAGCTTATACATGTGTGTTATCATGTGTTTGAAAGTGAGGGGAGTTGAGTCTGAAGGGCTCCAGAAGGAGGAAACAAGTCATTAATGGTATTTAATTAGTGGAAGCGAGGTATGTTTTCTGATAACTTTTATCACTTTTTTTCTGATGGGTTATTTGATTTCTGCTCTTTGCCTGACAGGCTGCCAGTGTGATGTTGGGGGATCCCTCAGCCCGATGTGTGCCGGGCCCTTGGGTGGCTGCCAGTGCAGGGTGCACGTCGTAGGGACGGCCTGTCAGGAGTGAGTTCATTTGAAACTGCCCACAAGTCCCTTGCTATACTTCCGCGTGAGATTCTGGATGTGTTGATAAATAAGCTGGTAAATTGTATTAGCTATTGATAATAATTTTTCTGTGCAGTTTTCTTCTTTTACTTTAATAAGATTTTTTAATTTGTTTCCTTAAATAACCAGTATCTGTTTTGCAATAGTATTGCATATGTATCTATACATCTATCAAGAGTTATATAGGAAAACATGTAAGCTGGAAAACCTTCTGGAAAGAGAATTCTTATTACATCCATCTTATTAGCTGCTATCAGGATTCCTCAGTAGTCAGTAGGTCACCTCCCTTCCACTAATTTATGCTCTTAGATGTAGACCATACGGTGACGGGTAATTCTTTGTTGTTTTTTTTTCTCCTTGAAAGGCCTGAAAAAAACTACTTTTTCCCTGATCTGCACCACATGAAGTTTGAGATTGAAGATGGTATTACTGTCAATGGAAAGGAAATTCGGTTTGGCTATGATCCTCAGGAATTTCCTAGCTTCAGTTGGAGAGGGTATGCGCAGATGTCCTCTATACAAGTAAGCTGGTATTTTGCTCAAGGCTTTGAGGAGAAAACATAGGTGTGTGGTATTTATGTCTCTACGGTACTGCTATGTGTGTGCAAGGTCATGTAGGAGCCAGGAGAAAGGGTGGGATCTCACTAATCTGAACCCTTTGGTGCTGTATCGCTGTTTGAATTAGTGAGTGTTGGTATTATTGTAAGATAATTGCTTGTGCAAACATGTGTTCTGTGAGAAATACACATTTTGTTATCTATTTAAAGAACAGAACTAATAGCTTTAAAGTCTATAATACTAAGTGCAGAATTTCTTGTCAGGCCAAGGACAGCAGAAACATAAGAAAATTGATGCTTGGCTAAATAATTTGAATTAAACAATTCTGTGGCAGACTGTGTCCTTAAGATTTTCATGTACTATCACAGTACTGTCACTAAAGTCCTCTTACACTTGCAACTTACATTGGGCGAGGAAGAGAAAGACAACTTTTATTAGGAATGATACCTTCACATTAAAGCAAACAGGAGAATGTGTAATTCAGTAAGGGAAGCTGTGAGCAGGAGCATATTGGCAACATTTATTTTAGCCTTATGACAGTCTACAAATAAACTAAACAACAGCAGAGGGAATAAGTAAATCACAGGGAGAAAATCACCATAATTTAATTGTGTGAGAAGGCACCTCTCTGACTTTGGACTGACAAGTGAACGAGGATTTAAAACAGTATGTTTGAGCAATAAATGGGATTTCCTTACGCTTCTAAAAGTAGTGTTCTGGTATTGTTGTGGCCAGCCTCTGTAAGTTGTCCAAGGACTAATGAATCACTATAGACTGAGGCACAAGCACATAACCATTGCATAAGCATAGTGATTTCCTTTCTGTTCTTCGTTTTCACTCTTTCCTATTTGTTCTTTTGGTTGTTTTGGTTTTTTTTTTATCCCAGAGCTCATATTTGTTGGATCTTCAGAACTACGCCACATTCATAAATGAAGGCAACTCTCCACTAGCTCAGATTTCTTAACTTCTGATTTCTAACTCACTGCTTTTTGCATTTCATATCCAGTGACATTTATGAAGAGGTAGTGAAAGGTTTTAGTCTCTAGTCTTGCTAAAAGTGCGGATTATTTTGCTTACCTGAATAAAGCTTTTCACTCAGGTAAGAAAGCCAGCTCCAGCCCTCCTTAGTTAGATCCTTGCATAACTGAGATAGATAGTCTCACACTTTTCATTTCAAGGAACTTTTCTAATTTTGACCTAGCTTTTATGTGTCTTCAGGACCCTGAAAAAAGCCTCCTGACCTTTATTTTGCAGAAGACAAACAGTGTTAACCATGTCTACCACACACAAGGCTAGTGTAACAACTTTTTGTTAAAAGAAACCATTTCAATACAATTAAAAATTTTCAAGGTGAAATGAATAAGCTCTGTGTGACCTCAGCCCTGTAATGCTACCGACATGAGTGTTTCATTATAGACTGAGAAGCTGACAGTCGGGCTCAGATTTTAAAGCAGTGGCCAGAGTGGCCTAAGTTTGTGACAGAGGTCAAAGAACAATTTCTCCCCACTCCCTGCCTTTGCTTGAATCCAGACACCAACATCCCTTCCTCCCTCACTTCTCACATCCCTCTTTCTCTGCCTTCACTGTGTCTTCTAGATGCTCCATAAAATCTTAGAAACCATTTTGATAAATCTCCTGAAGCATGTTTATTTCTTTTGCCTTTTCTTTTTTGTTCATATCTATTTTTCAAGTGTTCCCTCAGTGCCTGTCTTACCCATGTGGTATCCTTCAGAAGCTGTCCTCCATTTAAAGCAACACTTGTAAAATGTTGCCTGCTTGTCTGTATTTTCCATTCTGGTCCACTGCCCTTCTGCAGTTACCTAGATTTTAGCTATGCAGTCTCTCAGCTATGTAGATCGCTCAGCTGGGCCATATGTCTATCTTTGCTTTCTGCTTTGCATTTCTATTAAGAAGGCAGATGTCTCTGTGATGATGATGACAAGATTGAGGAATACACATTCAGAGAAGCATATGGGAGCTGGCAGTCTTGCATTTATTGTAGCTTCTAGGAGTAAGAGAAAATGAGGCTTTGTGCTCCTTTCTCAAGTATATGGAACAGAGAAAACCTTTGTGCATTTGGGGAAACAGAATAGACCACAGCGGTGGGGAGGTCACCACACAACAGGCATCTTTGAAAGGGCCAGTCAGTTGATTGTGTTGGGTGAACTGGTGGGAGTGGGAGCTTTAGTATTTAGGATGAAAAGAAGGAAGCCAAACCCTTGAGGTTGCACCATTTCTTATTTTTCCTGGTCCGCCACCAACCGCTGAACATGTCTCTGCCAGTTCTGTGGCTCTGCAAACTAAATAATGGGGTCTGTGTGAATGCAGCCTCCTGTGGGCTCAAGAACTGCATGGCTCCAGAGGTTCAGCTCTAGGGCAAAGACGCATGCATGTTATCACATCTCTAAGAAACTACAGGATGTGGTGGAGGAGCAGAAGTTTCAGTGATGGTCTGAGATGTCTGCACGCTGTGGAGCGTTGTGTATGATCTCAGACTAGGATCTATGGTTCTGGCCTGTTCCTTTGGAATCCAGGAATAGGAATGACTCGATACCATATGCCTTCTTCATGGCACGGGAGAGGAGGGTAAAATACTGTCCATGTGTCAAGGTGCAACATCAACACATTAGTTCAGCTGCTCTGTGCCTTTATGGATAAGCTATTATTCAGTAACAGTTTTATTTCACAGGAGGTTTTGTTCTATATTCTTTTGTAAGCTGCCTGAGGCTTTCTTTTCTGTTATGGAGTTTGTCTTTGCCGAATGGTTTTTCTTTCTCTGGGTGCTAATAACAAATAATATACTTTCCTTTCCTCCTTTTCCCTTTCTTTTTATTTTTCCCAGCCAGAGGTGGTTGTGCCTATCACTGTGGCTTCCCCTAAGCTCTTCCACCTAGTCCTCCGCTATGTCAGCCTGGGCTCAAAAAGCTCTAAAGGGAAGATCTCAGTTGCTGAGGGAAAACATTTTGGCACTAATTATACTTGTAAGTGAATTAATTTTCTCACTAGGCTTGCCTGTCTTCTGTCGTATACCAACATTGCCATTCCACTATATACTTGTTTGCATGTGCATTTTTCTTGTAGGACTTTAGTATGGTGCTTGCATGGCTTCTAACTGTTCCTCTGTTCAGCACTTTATGGCTGTCTTTGTTTATTAACTTCCATTTTTCAGAATGAAGTGAGGATAACTTTGAATGTGGAAAAATCAAACCACTACTTATTTCGCATTATCCTGAGGTATATTAACCCTGGAGGTGAAATATTATCTGGTCGCATATCTGCTTGTCAATCTCAGCCTGAAACAGGTAGGTGCAACTCAACAGTGCAACAGATCAGATGGATGGTAGGACAGAGGAGCCTTTTCAAGATGCACCTAAGTCCAATTTGTAATGTCGCTTAAAGTGCATCACTTTTAACAAGTGTCGATGCTTTTGTGCTTTCCTAATATACATTGGAGTGTAATTGATGTGGCTGTGTTTGCATGAAACCCCTGCTTACAGTATTTGTTTTTTCAAATGTTTGCCAAACTCTGTACTTTCAGTTCTGCACTTGGAAGCTCTGAACTGTGTGTTTTATGAAGCTTTTAAAGAAGGCTAACAGCACTTATTTTGGTTTAGTTGCCTTTAATATTTCAGTTTAAAGGTGGCTTCTGCCTTCATTCCATGAATAACATTTATTTAATGATGAATCCAACCTACCAAGTTAGCTCTGATTACAGACCTCAACAGCATGTGATGCCTTTTGGGCCCTGATAAAAGATAAGTACTCCATATCCTTTGAATGGTAGAGGCATACCAAGCCTATATGCAGAATTATCTTTTATTATGCCTAACCTCAACATACTGATGGGAGATAATGGAGTTTAGTCATAGATCCTTTTAGTAATTATGAGGAGACAAAACTGAAGACTTCACAGATACCACTCAGCAGAGTGGCAGTTGTTTGTGGTCATGCCTGGCTTATATTGCCTGGCAGGCAGGGAACCAGCTTTTGCCTGGGTCCAGGGGCTTCAAAGCGGAAACCTTTAATATTCATAACAATTGATCCTTATGACTTTTCTTTGATAAAACATACTGCAGCTACATTTCTGTTCTACATCATCTCTGCCCAGAAGTTACTGTCAGTTGCTATGTGTAACTAAACATCTTAGATGCTACTGAGAACCTCCAGTATCTGAAATATTTGGCTGAAAGTTGCATGAGAACAGGCCCTGTGTGAGCTGAACACATTGTGAGTCAGTGCAGAGACAGGTTGAATGGAAAATAATGGAAGGGGAAAGTGAAGAAGTGAGCATTTCAGAATATTGCAAAACTGGCCGTTACAGGGGCAGAACTCTGCTTTTCTGAACCAATTTCCCCAAGACTAGCAAGAACAAAGACAACAACCACTGCATTGCTCTGTAGCTTACTGTGTGTGCTCAAATGCACTGTTAATATATACTGACAGAAAAGCCTTGATCAACTTCTCTTAGACCAAGTTTAATGGATGAAGTGATTACTACAGCATACTAAGCAAGTAGGGACATTTTACACAGTCCCTTATTTCATTATTTGTTTTTTTTTCTTGCTGGCAGGGGCTGCTCAGAGCAAAGAGTTTGTCTTCTCACCCAGTAAGGAGCCAGCTTTTGTCACAGTCCCAGGAAAAAGCTCCACAGAGCCTTTCTCACTGGTTCCAGGCACATGGACCATCAGTATAATGGCAGAGGGGGTCTTTTTGGTAAGAAAACAATTGAGGAAAACAAGTGCTTGAAGGCTGTCATGATAGTATTGCTCTGGAGTAACTTGCTGGGAAGAACCCTGCAAGCAATTGAAATTCAGCACCAGTGAAAAGAGTACAGCAGCAGAATAATGTTATGAAAATTTACAGTTCTGCCTCTGATTTAATTTTTTGTCTTCTCTGACTTTCACCTGCTTTAGTTTTCCTGTGCTTACAGACTTTAAGTCTATCTGGAATCTGTACATTCAAAGGATAAAGTAATACTAACTTACAGCACAATTTGTTGAGCATAAATGCTCACAGAATTTCGTAATTCTTATACATATCTTTATGTCATATCTAAAGTTTGACTCATCCACAGGTGACCAAGGCCTTAGTTTCTTAACAAAGATTCTTCAGAAAAGTATTACAAGATGGGCTGTGTGATTAGAAGGTCATTTTCTAAATGTTTTTATCCTCTCATCACTACTCTCAGTCACTGAAAACCAAAAATTTTCTGACAGCAGTTCTGAGAATTTGCTATAAAAAGACAAATTGTTTGAGGTGATCATGTATGAAAAACCTTAAACATGTATGGTCACAAAGACAGCATATTGAAACTCATATATATCTTGTATAGGGTTAATAAGTAGCCAGTATCTTTAGTCATTCAGCCTGGGGCTCTGTTAAATTTATGGAATACCACATAAAATGTTACTAAAGAGCTTGCAACCATATTTCTTGCTGACAGTGACAGTACTTATTGTGCCTGGGTTTTTATTTTTACTAATACCTCTGAAAAGGAATTTATTCATGATCTTAGCCCAACATATTCTCACAATACCAGTTTTTATAAGTAAGCTCTAATATGTTAATTTAAGTAGGCGAGACAGAGCAAAAATACACCAGCTTTTGAAGCACAGCTTAATAGATTACATGGAATATTTTTATAGTCATCTGGGATTTGTGAATCTCCCCTGTGGAGTCACAAACAGTTGAGTTGTGTGCAATGGGGATTGCACTCATAGGTGAAAATCACGCTCAGCTGGCTGTGTGTGACCAAGTTGTGGGGAGGCTCTTTTATGAATGCTGTCTTGTACAACACGTGATGGGAGAGTGCCTTCAGAGTTACCCTGCTTACAGGGCAGCTGCCTTCGTCCCATCCCTATGAAGATATAAATAGAGTGAGGGGGACACATTCTGATGTTACTGGCCCATGTAACAACAAAAAAATTCCATGTCTTGCAGATATCCTCTGTAAAAATTATTTATGTGGTTGGTTTTGTTCATTGCTGCATTGTGAAAGGCTAGAGATGTTCCTTTTGTAATTTTCTATATGATTTTGCATTTGTTTCATTCTTTGTTCTTAGGATTATATGGTGCTGTTACCTCGTGATTACTACGAAGCATCCATCTTGCAGATACAAGTTACAGAGCCTTGCACCTACTCAGGATATGCTTCAACAGAACAGTCAGTATATATGCTACAGAATAAACTAGCGCCTAGCAGTATTGTATTATTATCCGGCTGCACTTGAAAACAATAATAATCCTGTGTTTTGTTTGTTGTTTTTTTTGTGCATGTAAGCTGCTTGCTTTATCAGCATTTGCCATTGGGCACATTTTCCTGTGTCCTTGGTTCAGAGGCAGTGTATTTGAGACATGGGGGAGAATACAGAAGAATACCTGTGCGACAGCCAACTCCTGATCAACCGCTGATGACCCATATCAGTGGAAGAGAGGTCAGATTCCTGCCTGCTAATTATGGTCCCGTCTGTACTGTTGACTATAAACCTACGGGACTAAAATGGTTGCAGATTTACAGCTCAGGATTTGCAGATCTGTAACACATCCCTAAAACAGACTCTGTGCCAAGTTCTGCATTTTATACAGAACTGTAAATGGATCAGTGGAGGCCAATTTATAACTGACTAGAGTAGACATTTCGCTCTGACAAAAGTATTTTATTAAATAAAAATCCCGCTGCTTTAGGCATACTGGCTTGTTAAGCATACTGTTTAATTGCAGCAGAAATGACATAATGGTTTGTCAGCAGAAGTGGTGTACGTACATCACTCTAAATCTCTAAGCTCTTTTTTTTTTTTTCTTAAATAGCTATACTTATGTAAAATATTTGCTTTACTAAAAAAAGAAGCAGAAGCAATTATGCCACTGCTGTAGGTCCATTGAGAGAGAAAAGTATGTTTTATGAGATGAAAAATTATGCTAGAAACGTGTTTGGTAAAAATAAGGTATTTTATCAAGTACATGATAATTACATGTAAAGTGATTATGCCCTCTATTGGGGGTGCTTGGATATTGCTTTTAGAAATATAAAATGTAACAAGAATATTTACAGGCCACAGGCCCTGGTGCTTCATCACTGATGCATGTGCAAAACTTGACTGCTATGAATAATTACAGTGAAGTCAAGAGGGGTGTTGACAGAATTACTTACATGTTTAAGTGTTCATAGCCAAAGGAAATATTGAGAAAAACAGTTTAAATTTGAAAATAATTATATAGCCAACTGTAGCAAAAGCATGTATAACCATGTAGCTTTTCATGCAACTGCTTCGAAGTATCTTGCATCCAATATTGTGTTGAACAATTTGTGCAGGTAAATTAAAATTCGATGCTTCAGAAAGTGGCATAGGCTGTTTGTTGTTTGCTGGAGAAGGTGCTTTCATTTTTTGTAGGGAATCGATATACAGCGCTGCTGTAGTCTGGAAATATTTTTTCAGTGGAGAAGTAGATTCAATTTTTATATGTTATTAAAGATAGCTTAGAGATGAGAGTGGCAGTTTTGTTGTACCATTAAAGTTTCCTTGCTGGTACATTCTGCTGGGGAGAAGAGAGAGAATAACATACGCATTTCCTAGGCTTATTTTAGAGCCTTCCTAGAACTGTTATAATGGCAACCATTTCTTGAACTTGGTTGACTCTTATTAGTGGATGAAGTGATATTTCTAAGCATTGCTTCCATTCTGCTGGATGTCATTTGCTGAGACATTACAGGATTAGCCCTGGACTAATGCTGAATGGCTGGCTTGCAGGGCAGGAAGAGGGAGCTTCCTGCAAGAAAGAGAAAGAAATCTAACAGCTTTTCTCTATTTCAATGATCTTGACCTAGGTCAATTTACAGATGATCATAAATGTTCCTCAAGTCGGTCGCTATGTTCTGATTTTTGAATATGCCAATGAAGAGGATCAGTTATATACTGCTGAGGTAATGATACATAGCCCTGGACCTGTCACTGAAGGCAGAGTAAGAATATATAGTTGTAAATACAGGTAAGAATTCCTGAAGTAACCATTAAATGATTAAATAAGCGTTTGGGATTTAATTATACTTCTAATGTTTTGGAATCCGTTCTGTAGATTGTTTGAATTTTAGTGTGATTTAAAAGCAAGTGCATGATTCTGTGAGTATTGTACAGATTTTTAATTCTCTCTGTGCAATCAGCTCAGTGAATACTGCTACTGCTTCAGTGAACTGTGTTTCTGTACAAAGGTTACTTTTTTATATGCATTTATAAATCCTTATAAACTATTAATCTCCAAGTCCAGTGGGAGAGCATCACTGTTGTTGGCTGCAGATGCCCGCACTGTTTTTATTTAGTTAAAATCGTGTCCAAGGGTTTTGGCTATAAAAAATGTAACAGCCAGCTTTACAATATATTCCCACCGTTTCTAACAAGATCTGCTGAAGAAGTATAAAGCCGTCTGGCATTCTGAGTGTAGCCATCTTCTGGCTGTTAGGCTGTAGGCAAGGTCTTCAGCCAAATGCTTCTTTGACCTTGTTGTCTACTGAGGTTACTGCAGATGTTGCTGCTCGAGAGATTTTGTCTGCCCTGAGGGAGATTGTCTTTGACACTTGAGCATTTCAGCTTATGATTCAAATTAGGATTGTGAACATGCAGATGCTTGTACCCTTGGGAGAGCCTACCCAGTGCCAGGGGACTGCAGATGTCTGTCCTTCTTTCCCGTGAGCCAAGTGTTTGGCAGACTCGAGGCTTAGGGATATTCAGGATGAAATTGCCCAGTAAGAAAAATTCTCATCAGCACGTTTGTGATAACAGAGCAAAGCTATGTGGAACAGTGACTTTGTCAGGTTATTGCTGGGGAAAGCTCTTATTTTAGCCTGTTAAAACTTTGAGCCCCATACTACTTGCTATAAATCTTCCATTTTATTGCCTTTTTTTCCCCAAAAACACATTTTATGGGCCAACGTTGAACATACTTGTTTGTTCATGTGATACACTAAGAACTTGCTCATGAAGATACAAAGAAAGCCTGTGCTACTTCAATGTAGCAATGCAGAAAATCCCTTTTGTGGCCATTCTGCATGAAGCTAATGGTCACGTTGCAAGTAAGTTGTGTGACACCTAGCCTAAGCTGGAAGCTACAAGTCTCTTCTGTTAAAAATTGCGTGAAGAATTACATAGTGAGGTACATGCAGGTAAGAGTCACTTGTATAATCAGGAATATATTGTTCCAGGCCTTCTGACAGCTCTGTAAATTTGATTATTCCAAATAAAACATCGTAAGAGCATAAAACATTGCAAGCTTCCAACGAATCACAAATAAGGGACTTACATTTCTCCAGTCTTAAATGTCCTTAGCCCTGAGCTGACCTTATTTCTGAGCTGCGCTGTAAACAAGAGTGAAAATTCCACATTCTCTGGTTCATAGCGGAGAAACAGAGAAACAGTTGTGTAGTGGTTACAGCTTCTCACCCATGGCATGCTGGCTGGCACAGCTGAGCAGAAGTGCAGAAGAAAGAAAAGAAATTTTTCAAATTAAGAAATTATTCAAAGACTTTAGCGAGAACTTCCTCCTAGCATGTATTTTCCTTTACCAAAAATGCACAGCCCATCTAAGGTAGTCAGTAAGAGGCAAACCAACATTTTTTTCACTTGTACTGAGGAGTCTCTCAGTGTACGGAATAGCTTCCTAAAATCAAGGCTGGCCCGACTGCCATTGTGTGGTGGGAGCTGCTGATCCACACCATCAGTGGCACGTGGCAGTAGTGGAAAGCAGCAGCCGGTGTGTGCTGGCACCTCAAGGAGCATGGCCCAGGCACAGATGTAACACACCATGTTACACAGCATGGAAACCTCTACAGTTGGCATGTATGTGTATCTTTGTTCACATCCTACTTAAAACAGTAGCTCAAATGGGTATCAGAGCTGAAGGTCTGGAGGTCTGGGTAGGTCAACCTACAAAGGACAAGTAGTATTTTGTACGTGGTACATCCTTTGTCTCACTAGCGAGGATACTGCATGTTCATCAGTGGCCAAAGGTAGTTACTGACGAACCAGCAGGGTGGATAGGCACCAGTGGTGAGGCTAGCCAGAAGCTAGGCAGCTGAGCTAGGCAATAGCCTCAACACAGGGCAATGCCAACACGCTCATTTTTAAACCTGCTTTCTGTCTTAGTTTCCTTTGTCGCAGTGTTGTAGTTGATGACAGGAATCGCATTGCAGCCTATGACCTTCTGTCAGATACAACGATACATATTAAGGCATCATCAATTAATTTTCTTCTGGTAAGTTTCTATTTTATTTTCCCCTTTTGTAATACTCATTCCCTGAGTGGGTAAAGAGACACTGTATGGTAATGTATGAAATGATGTATATTAGATGCTTGAAGATGTTTCTTTATATATACTCAGAGAATACTGAGGCAAACTTGATCAGTTCCAAAGACAAACAGAAATGTGGCTTTCCTGGAAAGAGTTTGTACAACTGTCTTGTGCTTTATTTCAGTTCCCCTCTTTCTTTTCTACATGTAATCTTTAAATGAAAAATCTTCTGGTAGCTTTTATACTTCATGATTTTTATAATTTTTTTTCCTTAGCTTTCACTTTTTTTAATCCTCAAAACCCACGTGGGTTTCTTACTAAATTTGGCTAATAAATGCATTCATTTCAAGTATCAAATGCATTCATTAGCTATGTAACTTTTAAATATTTTGAATTAAAAGCCTTCGCTGACCTCTTTTGGCCACACTAGGAATACATTTTTCTGTATACAGTTTTCTTCTGTTTTGTTTGTTTTCCATTTTAGAAACACAAGGTGAATTACAGAGTCGATTAAAACCTAGAGTTGAAACCCTGCTATAAACGAACAGTAGTTTCATGGAAGTGTTAGGATTAACAACCAATATGCTTTTTCCATGTCATGAGGCAGTGTTCAGTGTGAACAAATACCATTCAAATTGTTAGCTCCCTGCAGTGATTGCTGTGCTAGCAAGATGTGTATCCAAAAAACGTTGGTTGATATTGTTAGTTTGTATCTCCATATGTGGAAGTCTCTTGTGCTAAAAAACTCTTTGTTTTTTGTTTCTAAATTCCAGTTTTCATTCTCTGAAAAACTTGCTGCAAGGTAAATGTCAGTATTCTCTTGAGATACAGGAACTATTTCCCCCATGTTGAATGTAGAGACTGTACTTAGCAAAAGATAGAAAGAAGGGAGGAAAGAGCTACTAGTAGTTAGACACTAATCATGGAGTCATTGGCACCAGCTTTGGGGTTAAAGACCCTTGTGTGACCCCCTGTTATGTAGAGGAGAGAGGCAAAGGGGAACCACCTGCGATGCTGGAGTTCAGGAATCTGGTCTAAATAAAGGGGAAATGGAGTTCTTGAGGTCAGCTTTCAAGAGAGGCTCTTACAACTTCATAGTCTTTATTGCACGCTGATGCATACAAGCTCTCTAAACCCAGACCATGTTTCAGACTAAATTTTTGGCACTCATATAATGCAGTTCAAAGCTTCAGAGACTACCTTGTTCTGCAGGAGCCCTGTGGGTCCTAACATGCAGGACAGGCACAATGTTTGCTGCCCATGAAAAGGAACTTTTAGCACTCTGCCTTCTAGCTTATAAAGGGTTTCTAGTCCCTGCTTGCTACTGCTAAAACACAAGCTCTGATCCCTTAGGACCTGCTTCTAAGCTGAGTCACTTTGTACATTAGTGAGTTCTCCCTATGCAATTGTTATTTATATTAATACACGGTGCTAGTTATTTTATACTTATCAGGCATCTTTATTTCCTTTTCAGATAGTTCATGCACAAATTTTGTGACCTGCACTTATGTATTTTATAAATGTAGGTAGTATGTTTTATTAGTGCAGACTGTTGTGTCTACCCATAAGCACTCCAGTATGTCCTTACCACCATGGCTACAGCAGGACTACCACAGCTTCATTTGCTCATGTCTAGTTTTAGTTTAAAAAAAAAAAAATTAAAAATCATATGCAGTCTTTTTTGGCTTTTAAAATGAGCTCTGAATCTACTGGGAGAAATCCTGGTGTCACTGAAACTCACTCCTATGGACTTTGTGCAAGCAAGTGTTTGTGCCTGCATTTCAGAAGGTCTGGGAATTTCCCCAGTCCAAAAGTCTCTAACACCACAGGTGAGGGCTTTTCCCTTCCACCTCTGTATGCTCCTTGCCTAGCTTCTGACCCCATGAGATGGTCTTCTGTCATTCCCATTGCCATACATATACTTAAGTTTTAATTTATTTAACTTCTGAACAGCCAGCGCTCACCTGAGAAGGACAGAGAAAGGCAATTCAACACGGAGGCATTCAGGTGCAGGCAGGTAAAGGGATCCAAAACCTTGTAGGAAGTGCATGATAGAACATGGCTTTGAGCTCAGGTCTCTCCATGCTAAAATTAGGCTTCATCTGTCCCGTTCAGGCCTGGCCATATTATTTACAGTATTAATTATTAATTGTGGCTTGTGCTTATTTTTCAGCACAAGGTTTGCATTGTATCAGCTGAAGAATTTTCTCCAGAATATGTGGATCCTAAAGTACAGTGCATAGCTGCTTACAAGAGTACCCGTGATGGAAGGTAACTTGCTTGGTTTTATCCTTCATATTTTCTGAAGAACCTGAAAGGCAGAGTAAATGGGATTTTAATTCTTTGCTGAGTTGATTTGTAGGCCACTTTTGCAAAGTAGTATTTGTAAAAAAGCTGAAGTGTTAGTGTTAATCTAGACAATATTTGTGCAGGATTTTGTTAATACTAGCCTCTTCCTGGCCATTCTGAACTACTGAGTGCTGATGTATTAGAAAACACACATCTTTCACTTGCTGTCTGGTACGATAGGTGGAGATACATTGCTACTTTGGTGGCCTGAAATGCTTACTGCTCCATCTGGAGTTTCATTCTACTGTTACTGCTTCAGCTGTTCAAAAATGGCTTTAATTTATCATTAGGTAGGGGATGTGACTGCCCTTTCAGACACAAATCCACCAACTCAACTTGGCAGTATCAAACTACCCAACATGTAACCCCCCACTTCACAAATAAGCCATTCCCTTGGGCCCGTATAATAGGTGTGCCCTCAGCATTCATCCCACACAGGAGCGCCAGGTGATCCTTCTCCTCCCTTCTACTTGTATAGGACCAGTAATTAGAGCACTCATATCCAGCTTGGTTGACCCATGGCTCTTCTCTTGTTGTGGAGATCTGAACTTGAACTTCCACTTCCCCCAAGTGGTCAGGTTTGGGTTCTGCAGAGCACTTGCTGTGTCCTGTTGAAGCTGTTCCCCTCTCCGTGTATTTTATTCTTTGGGCCAGACAGGAACAAATTAGCTTCCAAATTAGGGAGCCCACATTTCAGTTCTTGTTGCAGTCCCCAGGATGTCCCTTGTGATGCTGCTCCTAAGGCGTTCTTCCTACTGATCTGGCAATGGGAAGGGCCTCAAAATAAAAGTAAACATCATTTATAGGACTTTGGAGGCAGAAAGAGTTGGTGACTAGCTCTAATAGTTATCCAGACAGTAGCTTCTAATATAATGGGTGAATTGAAATAGAAACAGAAAAATCTGGATAGTAAATTGGATAAAAGCATGTGACTCTACTTGGCTTCCAAGCATGCATAGCATTGAATCTCAGCTTTAATTCTCCTACTCAGAGTATTACAACTGAGAGCAGCTTTCTGAGACTGAAGGTAGTTGTCCTTTACTGCATTCCTGGGCATTTATATTCTGAGTAAAATGGGAGAAAGAGGCTGGGTGGAAAACATGATTTAAAGTAAAACTAATGTAGAAATGTGTACCCTTTACTTTGGTTTTGTGTTTTGGGGGGGGTTTAATCTCTTGTTTTATTTGCATGGTTTACTGTATGTTTATGTGCTGTTATTAAGACCATTATCTGGCAGCATTTTTGCTTTCCTGAAGGTGTTTAGTGTTCACCAAGATGAAAGATGCGGAGTCTTGGCTCAGTTTAACAGTATTACAAGTGGAAGCTGCATGTGATTTCCCACACAGGCCTGGCAAATACGTCTCAGTCCTGGCCCTGAAATGTACTTGCCGTTCCAGTTCTGGGCCTGTCTTGAGCAAAAATTAATCATCGTCTGTTGAGTACTTACAAACAGTGAACAAATACTTGCAGGAGACCCCCAAAAATATTTTTTCCTGCAGTCTTAGAAAATACTTCTCTCAATCAACTTCTTCAGAATTAAATATACCAAGGAAGAAATAGTTAAGCACAGCAGTGCAGGAATAAGGATGCTTTCAAAGGAGCACTGTTACTTATTTTGGCACCAATTCTACAAATATTTGAGTGTATACTTAACTAAGTACTTAAGTAGTTCCATTGACTTCAGTGGGAAAACTTGCATGCTTAAAGGATACACCTATGTAAATATTTGTAGAACTGAGAATTCAGTATTAGTAGAGATTCTGGTGAATGTAACTAACTGGATTAACTAAAATTTAATTTTTTAACAGTCTAAGTTCCCTTATGTTTCATCTTCCTTAGCAAATCCTTTTCATTGAAACTGTTCAGATTATGGAAATTTTGAGTGAATAAAATCAGTTAATGTACATTTTCCCCTTTGTGAATTAAATCCATACCTCTTGTTTTCATTTACTTTCTGATCATTTCCATAGAATCCAAAGAGTAACAGGGGTTACTGTAGCATTATTAATTGTAATACAGTCTAGTATATTGACTTGTGTGAATCAACTGCTTTTCCTTTTATGATGCTTAAGAAATTCTCCTGGCCCCAAGAGTACTTACTATAATTCTGTGTTTAGTGCAACATGCATTCCTTCAGTGTACGAAACTCCACCAGCAGCTTTGGTTTTGGATGCATTCAAGGATGGGAAAATTTCTGAAGTACCGAGAAATATACTCTATGATCCACTGAGTGTCCCTTTACCTTCTGACTCAATTAATGGAGTCACCTTGACACCATTACAGGTATCTCATATTTTGAAAACTTTGTTTCCTAAGTCACAAAGTATGTTCTTGGTAAAGCTAAATAGGTGAAACCCTTTAAGAGAACCAAAACCGAGTGATGTCATATGATCAAAGTGTTGCAGACTGAATAAGCCACAAAGACAATATACAGAAAGAGAAACAAAAATGCCAGCTTCTTTCTAAACTACGCAGTAGTCTGTCACAGACTGCAGAAGAACATTGCTTGGCATGCAGACAGATAGAAGCATGCAGTTGTAATGCCATATTCTTTGAAGATATTTAACTTGCTGAGAGATGCTAAGCCCCCTCTCTTTCATTGCAGGTAGGTGGCACAGAGCAGAGCTCATAAACCCAAGAATATCACGAAGCAAATACACTATCAGAGCTGTTCTTGTTTCTGCAGAACCAGATTACCTTGAGTGGCAGAGTGCCCCACTTGGGCAGATATGTATTTGTGGTACATTTTTATCAGCCAGCATACCCAGTGTTCCCTGTGCAAGTGCGTGTGGATGCGGGACGTGTGTGGTCAGGTAAGCATCTGAATTTTATCTAACTCCTTTCCTTTCTCAGCATTTTGGCATATGGAGTTGTGGTGGGTTGACCCTGACTGGATGCCAGGTGCCCACCAAAGCCACTCTTTATCACTCCGCTCCTCAGCTGGACAGGGGAGAGAAAAATACAATGAAAGGCTCCTGGGTTGAGATGGGGACAAGGAGGTCATTCACCAAGTACTGTCCCGGGCAAAACAGACTGGACTTGGGGAAATTAGTGTAATTTATTACCAACCAAATCAGAGTAGAACAATGAGAAATAAAACCAAATCTTAAAACCTCTTTCCTTTCACCCCTCCCTTCTTCCTGGGCTTAACTTCACTCCCGATTTCTCTCCCTCCTCCCCCTCCAGCAGCACAGGGGGACGGGGAATGGGTGCTTCAGCCAGTCCATCACACGCTGTCTCTGCCGCTCCTTCCCTGTCACACTGCCCTGCTCCAGCCTGGGGTCCCTCCCACGGGAGACAGTCCTTCACGCGTCCTTCCCCCAGGCTGCAGCCCTTCCCAGCCTGCCCCAGCCGGGTCCCTCCCACGGGGCGCAGCCCCTCAGGCACAGCCGGCTCCAGCCCGGGTCCCCCGTGGGGTTACAAGCCCGGCCAGCAAACCTGCCCCAGCCTGGGCTCCTCTCTCCATGGGTCCGCAGACCCTGCCAGCAAACCTGTTTCAGCACGGGCTTCCCACGGGGTCACAGCCTCCTTTGGGCACCCACCTGCTCTGGTGTGGGGTCCTCCACGGGCTGCAGGTGGGGATCTGCTCCACCATGGACCCCCACGGGCTGCAGGTGGGGATCTGCTCCACCATGGACCCCCACGGGCTGCAGGTGGGGATCTGCTCCACCACGGACCCCCACGGGCTGCAGGTGGGGATCTGCTCCACCATGGACCCCCACGGGCTGAGGGGCACAGCCTGCCCCACCGTGGGCTTCACCACGGGCTGCAGGGGAATCTCTGCTCCGGCGCCTGGAGCCCCCCCTGCCCCTCCTGCACTGACCCGGGGAGCTGCAGGGATGTTGCTCTCACATAGTCTCACTGCTTTCTTCTGCTGCAGGTGCCCAGTCTTTTTTACCCCCCTGCTGCCTTAGAAATGTTATCCCAGAGGGCTACCACTGTTGCTGATGGGCTCAACCTTGGCCAGTTGCAGGTTCATCTTAGAGCCAGCTGGCACTGGCTCTATTGGACACAGGGGATGCTTCTAGCAGCTTCTTACAGAAGCCGCCTCTGTAACCCCTGCTACCAAAACCTTGCCACACAAACCCAGTATTTTTTTTCTTCTAGGTTCCTTCAGTGCTTCGTTCTGTCCTCATATATCTGGCTGTCGGGAGCAGGTGATTGCAGAAAACCAAATTGAGCTTGAAATTTCTGAACCCAAAGTCTCTGTTACAGTGACGATACCTGATGGAAGAATGCTGGTTCTGGTATGTTTATTGCATAAATACACTTGGAAATGTTATTCTCAGTTTCACCATTCATTTAGAGATAGATGCAGAGATGAAAGCCAAACAGAAAGAATTTTTGCAATGTTGTGTTTCAGATTTTTAGGATCTTGTGCACTGCTTCTGCTTTATTTTAAATTTTTAAGATACTATACACCGGTTTTATTGTATACTGCTTGTAGCATCACAGCTCTGGGGGGAAAGATAAGGAATATATTTTCCTGGTTTTTTTCAGTTAAAATGTTAGGGGTTTTGAGAAAATCCAGAACACATAATGAAGCAACATTTAAATATATAAATGCCTTAGCTTGTGTCTTTTGCCTTTCTCTGAAATGTACAATTTAGCTTTCTTATTGTTTTAAGGAAAATGTCTTAGTTGTTCCAGCAGACATCTACAGTTATAAAATTCTTGACAAAAAGACAGTGGACAAGTCATTTGATTTTATCAGCCAATGTGGAGGAAACAGTTTCTATATTGAGTAAGCATCGCCTTCTAAAAAACTGAATGTTGATAACAAGCTGGGAATTAATATTACTTTTACTCAATGTTAAAGACAGATGTATAAAATCCCCATCATTGTGCTACATTAAAATGCTTTTTATGGCTTATGCTGGCCCATTAAATTCCCATGAGTCATTTTTCCATGACTTTCTATTGTAAATGAAATTTAAGGTTCGAGCTTTATTGCTCATAGTACAAAAGAAGACAATCTACGTCATCTTTCTGTCTTTGGTATTTCCATCTTTGGTGTTTGGTATTTTGCTTGGCATGTCTGAACTCATATGACTAATATACACACTTTCTTTGAAAAAAATCCCTTACCTGCATGTTCAGAGCCATTCACCACTAATTTAATTAAAGTATATCCTTGAATGTGTACTGATGCCATCCTTATGTCAAAGAACTGCTTGAAAAACAGGATCAGTGATTTATTGAACCACTGCAAAGCATGCTTTTGGGAAATAACATGTTACGGGAAACACGTTGTTATTCCCACGTAATGGGAAATAACAATTCCCAAGTGCCAGTACTTACATGATTTATATTTCAATTTAAATAGCCCAGAAGAATCGTCGGCCTTCTGTAAGGACTCTGTAAGGTCGCTAGTGGCTTTCTACAACAATGGAGCCCTGCCATGTAATTGCCATAGCGCAGGTGCCACGAGCCCTACTTGCAGCCCCCTGGGAGGACAGTGTATTTGCAGACCTAATGTCATCGGTCGTCAGTGCAGCCGATGCCAAACTGGCTATTATGGATTCCCATTCTGCAAGTGTAAGTACATGCTCAGACTTATTCAGCACCTGACCCAACCTTTTAATTCTCTGATTTTACTGCATAGGTACCTCAGCCTCAATTTTCTTTATAGGGCTTGATCATATGAGAGGCTGGTTGAGCCATCTTAGATTTAGCATAGCATAGCTTTCAATTTAAGGCAGAAGTAACTCAATCCCCTTAAAGCACACATAGTTCACGATGAAGTGTGCCTTCACATGTGTTAGTCTGATCAGCCTTAGTAGTCTTACAGCAAAACTGGTTAAAATCCATATTGCCACTCTTTCGGTCAAGTGGATTTTTCTGCGCTGACTGCACACATCATTTCCATGTTAATACTGTTGTATCCCAGTTTACACCTTCCAAGATTTTCCACAGATAATCAGAGACACAGCATTCCTAGTTTCTCATATTCTGTTGTTACTCTTTTTAACATCAGCAGATTTATAGATTATACCAGCAGTCCTCAGCTGCCTTCCCAGATACTATACTTGATGTTTATAAACATTGCTTTGTACAAGTGGTGCCCTTAACACCAGAACTATTTGTTGCTTAATCCTTGGCAGTTTTGGGAAGTGATTAATAATGCTTGTGGGGAAGTTAACCAACCTGTGAAAAGAGCCAGGCACTACAGCTACTCTTTGAAACTACTGTTAGAGTCACATAGTTGGTTTCCATGACCCTGAGCTTAAAACTAGTGACAGAGAGAAAAGAATTATGTCCTTTATACATAAAGGTTGTGCGTGTTTTTTTCATATGCAAGTTTAGTAGTTGATCATTGTCAGTTGAGAAGTGATTGATTTGTAGAACATTTTCTTTGACCTAGTATGCAACTGCGGGCAGCGTCTTTGTGATGACGTGACTGGGAAATGTATTTGCCCTCCGCGAACTGTGAAACCAAAATGTGAAGTGTGTGAGAAACATTACTTCAGCTATCACCCTCTTGCTGGCTGCGAGAGCTGCAACTGTTCAGAAAGAGGAGTTGTTAATGTGGCAAACCCAGAATGTGAAAAAGCTAACGGGCAATGCAAGTAAGTTTGGGTTATCTGCGTTATGATGCACGAGTGGCTTGCCTCGCCATTCTTTTCAGGTATTTGGAGGGGATGTGGGAAACTTATGATGATGGTCAATGCGGATTTAAGCAGCACTTGGTGATAGTGAGGACTCGGCTGTTTCAGGGATAACACCTGCAATATTTTAGTGGAAACTTGGTTTATGCAGGTAGCTAATGGTGGTATTTAGGACTCCTGGGCTTGCATTCTGTTTGCTGGTGACTTGACGTGTCAGTCATGGTAAGTCACCAAATCTCTGTCCAGCTTATGTGACTTATCCGATGTCGGTTAGTAGCAGACCTCAGATCAGAGCTCCTGACTTCTGGACACATACATCATTTGTGATGGTGTACATGATTTCCCGCATTCTTAAAACTTTGCAGCTGACCTTTCACAATCTGATGTCTGGATTTAAGTCCAGTTTTCAAGTATTGTAAAGCTTGAATGTTTGCAATGGATTTTGAGAAACTTTGATGATCTGTGCTGTGTTTATGGAAAATACGGTTCAATTGGAGCCATAGGTGGTAAATGCTCTTAAAATTTTGCTTTCTGTACGACATATGCTTATTTTTCTGTGGCTCGTCATGCTGAGATGAGAATAAATTCTTTAGTTTTAGTCTCTTATTTATATCCTCTAAAACAGGTATAGTATACTCCCGCAACCATAGGGAATGATCTTAATTCAAATGCTATCATATTAGTGTAGTTGAACATTTCTGTTATTTCCTTGGGGAGATCAAGTCCTTAAATAGCAAGTACGAATACTTGATAGCCAGTAGGTTGTGTAAGGCCAGGATTAGTTCAGTTTGATTGGTTTGGCTACATTAGGGTCCTAACAAAGAGAAGTTTGTCCTTCCTGCTCTGACATTAAGCCTGTGAATATGATAGAGAACACTAATTTTCAGAGAATGCTTATATTATTTCCCAAATTTAAATTATTTTCCTAAGTCTGTCCTTTTCATATGAAGTGAATAATTGTCTTATCCCAAGAGCAAAACAGGAATCTGTTTATATTTCAGAGTTGGGGTTCAGGTTTAAAGTGTAGCATATTCTGTAGCTCTCAGTCTGATTAATCTCCACTTTCATTTTCCCCATACAATACAAAATAAAATCAAAATAAATACTATACAAAATTAAAGCAAATAAATAATTCAGTCAGATGAGATCTAGTACTTCAAAGAAAGGACTTAGCACATTTCTACTTGAGTAAAACTGAGAATAATTTTTACAGAAATAGTCACATTTTTCCATTTCAGTGAAAATCTGTATTGCCTGATTATAATGGTGATATTTTTCATGTGCAGCCTGATTGGAAATATCAAAGAAATGATAGCTTTTTGGTAAAAAAATTCGGAAGCAAAATTTGGCATTCAGCACATACTTTTGGACTGATTGCTGAAGTATATAGCTAACTACTACATTCTGATTAATACTTTTCTTTCTGTGGATTACACGAAGTTTGAAGTCTCCATCCAGCGCCAGTTATCTGTGTATGTAGGGTAATGTATTCAGAGATACTCTGAGAAACCTCACCCATTGCTTGGTGACTTGAGTAATTGCTTTCATATATGATATGAAGTGCTGTCTTTGTCCTCATACTTCGACTGTTCGTTTCCATTAAATTCATAGTGTTAGTTCACATATGAATTTGGTGCTGAGATCCAAAGGAGACTCCACCACCAGCTTGCTAAGATTTTTAAAAATTATGTTATCACAACTAAAATGTAAAGATGTGGATGGTGGTGGTGGCAGACATTCTTCATCAATGGATCCTTACTCTCTTGAAAACTGCTTTGGGCTGGTACAGACAGTTTACCAGCATAGACAGGAGGAAGAGGCATCATCAAATCTACATTTTCACTAGTTTTATCAGAACTGTGCAAGTTTGTTGTAAAGGTGGGATGAGGTAGCTGCTGCCATAGAAAGCTGTTCTCTTATCTCAAGCCTTGTTCATAGTTTGGTATTGTTTTTTGTACCTGCTGTACTTCAACTAAACAAATTCAAGGTATTCGGCCTTCACTGTGAGCAAAGTGGATTTTATCCTTTGTGAACAGTTGTAAACTAACCCAAGCCTTGTGGCAGGTTGAAGTCCCCATAATTATTCATATGCCTGGGATTCTCCACCTTTTTGTTAGCAGGTGAGTGCCTTGAGTAATGCCCAGTCACATCCTCCAGCTATAAATCTTCCAGCTCTGCTTACCTATGTTCAACATCCATGTTCCACACCTTGGTGTATAGAGAGAGTAGTTCTGTGCTGCAAGCACTGCATAGCTGCAGAAGTCTAATTCTGTTGTGAGCATTTATATCCTTCAAAATCAAATTAATCTGTAATCACTTCCATGCCTATTTAAAATGTCTCACTATTCAAATCTGAGAACAAACTAACCTGCTGGTCTTTCTCCATGGAAATCATAAAGTTGTGTCATAGCCATGCAATCACTTCAAAGATCCACCTGCCTTTTGTTTTAATCTTCCCTTCCTTGCTCCATTCGTGCTTCCTCTATTGACTCCCTCCTCTGTGTGTGTTTATTGATAAAGATGCAAACCGGGAATAAAAGGACGACAGTGTGATCAGTGTGCTCCTGGTACTTACGGTTTCCCACACTGTGTGCCGTGTAACTGTAACAGAGCTGGAACAGAACCAGATGTTTGCGATCCCCAGACAGGAATTTGTCACTGCAAGGTCAGAGAAATTACTTCTGCGTTCATAAGCATCTTTTTGCACATCAGTGACTATTTTGTATTTAATGGGGTGAATGTAGTGAGTTTATCATAAAGTTTTCACTATAAATTAAATGCAACTGTACAAAACCATTACTCTTGCAGTATGTGCAGAGTTTATCATGGTAGCAGTTAAATGGCATTTTTGAATATGTAATTACGTTGGTTGTACAGGTGGTCTTAGGCTTTGCAAGGTGTTACAGAGCTGCAGAGTAGATGTCCATCGATTCACTGCAGCAGTCTGTTCCCTGCACAGATCCACTTTATGCATCTGCATCTTGGCTTTTGGATGTTAACCAGGTCCCACGCTTTTTTTAGCCATATTATGTCAGTTGACATTTCACCACATCATTATATCCAGGAAATATTCTGTTCTGATATGCATAATTAAATGTGATAAACGTGAACTTTCAGAAGTGACCTTTTATATTGTAGGTTTGGAAAAGCCAGCAGGAGGGTTTTGGTAGGGAAGTTGCCAGCTGTCTCTGACTAATGGTTATTACTCAGTGGTTCACTTTATAAACTAGGAAGACAGGTCGTAAGATAGTCTCCAAGAAGTTACTTTTATTTGCATTTGGAATATGGTGTATCCAGACAATCACACATTTCCATTCATGTTTCTGTACATTTAAATAAATATTCTTTCAGAAGATTTGTTTTATGTGCAGGAGATTTTGGGAGCCTCACCAAAATCAAAAGAAAAGCGCTGAGATTTCTTTCAACTATGCCTTAACAGGAGAATACTGAAGGTGCAGAATGTGACACTTGTCGACCAGGATCCTTTTATCTGGACCCTTCTAATCCCAGGGGATGCACCTCTTGCTTTTGTTTTGGGGCAACCAGCAGCTGTCGCAGCACAAATCGTCGTAGAACCAAGGTGTATCCGATAGGTTTTTTCTTTGCTATTATGAACCTACATCTATTCTATTAAGGAAATGCCAGATTTCTCCCAAAATTAACAATGTATTTTATTAGTTTCTAAGGATGAGAAATATCCTGCAAGCAATAGTGCAGATTTAGTTCAGCCTTTCAGCAGAAATGGTCCTTTTCACCTGTTTGTTTACAAATTACTAGTTGGACTGAAGTTGAGCTGGCCTTCCATTGCTTTATCTTCAGACACTATTTCAACATTAAAGGCAATGATCTCCTTCAAGATGCTTTGATAAGCATGTGTTTCATTTTACATGTCTATATAATAGATGCATTTTGAAACCTAAGAAATGTGTGACAGATTCTACAGAGATTGTAATAATTGTAAAAATTATTTTTCTTCCCTCCCTATAAAAGAGACATGACATCAAGTGTGAGAGAAGAGGGAGAAGCTAGATTTTTAGTAGCATAAATGAATGGTAAGACGGTTGAAGACCAAAAAAAACCCCAAAAAACCAACAACTGCCTGAAACAATGAAAGAGAAAGAAAAAAGAGAAGCAGAGTCCTAGAGTGATGGGTGAGGAGTTTAGTTTAGGCTTGGACTTAGACTAGTTGCAATCCAGATTGTGGCACTTTACTGTCTACAAGCAAAGGATGAAATCTGGCATCAGTGAAGTTAATAGCAAACTTCCATTTGCTTTAGGAAGATTTCCTCTAGTGGCCATTTGTCCTCACCAAAGACTGTTTTTGAAAACATGTCTATCTTTTCGTTTTATTGCTCTGGCCAGCCAAGGGCAACCTACCACAGAACTATTCTGGTACATATGCATTACCCTTTCTTTCCCCCAGCGTAATGATAAATAACAGGATGTATGGTCTTTCATGAAATAGCAGCCACGAACATAAAACATATATTAATGAGCCAAAATATTAGGCTACATTGCCTGCCTCTTCAAAGTATCTTGCCATGTCCCTTCCCTCCCAGTTAACCTACCACAACAGATCCACACTCTGTCTTTTATGTTGGTGTCCTCGATTTGATTTTGGAATGGACTTTAAAAAGCACCTTAAAATTACATCCTTGGGTTTGTGTACACAGTTCATATTCACCTCCAGAAGGGTTATGTCTTCACATGGCTGAAGATAGAATTTAGTTTGCAGGTGACAAACCACATTGCTGCATTCCAAATAGCTTTGGCACCTCTGTCCCACTTACACTGTCTTTTGAGATCCTTGCAATATCCATCCTGCAAAGACTTTAGGCTGGCTCTGAAGGGGTTGCTAAGGGAATTATAGAGGATAAACAATTTATCCTCATTACTTGGTGCTGGTAAAGTTTAATAAAGGATGAGACAAGCTTCTATTTCCTTTTTGTATTTTCATTAGTTTGTGGACATGAGGAACTGGCGCTTGGAGGCAGTGGATGAAAATATTGACATTCCAGTCACGTTCAATCCAGTCAGTAATAGTGTAGTGGCTGATGTTCAAGAGTTGCCTGCTTCAGTGCATAGTTTGTACTGGAAAGCACCACCGGCTTACCTGGGAGAGAAGGTAAATGACACCTAACTCACCTATTCTAATAACATTTATTCATTTTTTGTCAGCATCATTGATAAAAGAGTCTCATTGTTTTTCTTTCATACATTTCTTTCTCTTCCCTCACAAGATTTTTGTCTCTTTCAGCTGTCATGTCAGGAATCACAATATTTTACTTCTGAGTACAATGTTAAAATTATATCCAGTAACACATTATTAATCATCTTGCTTGGTGCCAGGGAGGTCTTTATGTGAACAGCATGGTCAGGACCTATGGTTCAGGGAGCTGATACCTTCAGCTGCTTTTCTGAAACCCAGAACATGCAGAGCTTCCCAATATGCCTGAGTATCCTTTAGACTCCCTATAGTATCTCCTGGGCAGATTTCCAAACAAATAAAAAGTGCTCAGTGGCACACAAAACCCCCACCTTTTGCTTTCGATATGTTGCTTGGGAAGAGCAACACCTGGTTTTCTAAACATCGTGTTCTTTGAACTGCTTGCTGCTCTTTCTACTCGTGCATAGGAGCAGTCTTTTGCTCACATTAATACCTTCGCACTGACCAGGGGGACTTTGCTAGCGGTGGCTTGCAGGCCAGACCCCCAGGTTCTCCCTGTTTGGAGCTCTGACAGTGTCCATAGTTGCCAGCCAGCTGTAGGACACAGGTGTTTCAGATGCAATCTTACTGTCAGACAAGTGAAAACAAATGGGATAGACACCAGAGCATTAAAGATAGTACTTTTGTAATTTTTGAAGTTCCTCTTAGTCCTCATTTTAAAAAGTAGAGAAATGTTTGTCATCCTTCTTTCTTATGCTCAGAGGTACTAAACTTGATGTTTAGTTAGGATGCTTTTTGTTGATGTTAGAGAGGTTCTTGTTTCAATGTCTACAAATTATTTTCCAAAGAAATTTGATGTTTAAGCGTGTTATCTACTACAGTGTCATACCAAAAGGACTTTTGTTGTCCACATAACAAAACATAGGCAACAACCCTTTTTAAACATAGCTATTAAGAGCAGTGCTCTGAGTTTTATGTTCCATGTCACAGTATCTAACTAGGCATGACTTGCTTTTATTTACAACGACAACACTGTCACTGGAAAATAAATCCTGTACATATAGAATACAGAGGATAGTTTATAACACCAATATTTTCCCATTTAAAGAAAAAAAAAAGAAAAAGCAGTAACATAACAGCCTGTCATATGGTGCAGTCCTATAATGTGCATTTAACAGGAAATTAGCTCTAGTTTGAGTTTTCTTGCATTTGTAGGCAAAAAATAGCCAATGTTCCAAATGATGCTTTTGAAAATGCAGTTGGCTGAAGGTAATAGCATTAGTTATGAATCTGTGATCCAAGGAAAAAATTTAGTACTGAGATGTCTGTGTTTTCTTACATCAAAGTATATGGAAAGGAGTAGATTGAATGCTGGTGCTTACCTGCAGAACACCAAAACCTGACAAAGCAGTTTTTCCTCCCATGTCAAAACCAAGTATAAGCTATAAGGGCAAACAGCAAGGGGTGCAAAGCAAAGTACTCTATCTTTGGCAAAACATCTGATTTCACCTAGTACCCACAAACCTTCTTTCTAGACTCTTCTTGGAACAAAAACTGTGTAGGCTGTTCCTGGAGCTCCCTTTCCTTTCAACATGTTTTGAGCTGAGTCACGCATACAGAACCCAGGGAAGCTATTTGTCAGATGATTCAAGCATACTTGCCGAAGTCTATTCTGGGCAGCAGCGTGTATATTTGGTTGGGTTTGAGACTGCATGTAGTCTCCTGTAGTTGAGCCAAAAGAAGTGTGGTTTCAGCTCAGCCTACAGCAGAGGTCTGTTTACAACAGAGCTGGTATCAGCTGATAGCAGTAGGAGTCCCGTCCTCCAGAAGGTGGAGCAGAGCTTTCCAGATTAGATTAATTTTGTAGTAAATTTAGAAAATGCTGGCCTATGAAAGCCACCTTTACACATGTGTTATCTGACTGCTCCTTTTTACCTATGGCTGTCCATAGGGTTCACTACCACTTCCGTTGTTAGTCTGACATCGGCTCTTGAGGAGCCAAAGCTATTCTGTAGGGTCAGGGGAAAAACAACATTCGTGTGACTATGTAACTTCTCCATGACACAGACGGCATGATCCCAAGTATGGGAAAAACCCCCTGATGCAGGTAACCTTCCAGAGAACAGTAATTGCTCAAAAAGTGATGTCAGATACACAAAGTAAACAAAATAGAAATTAATTTATTCCAAGCAATACATTTTTTCAATTTTGTCTAAAGAACAAGGAATAGATATATTACAGTGCTGGAAGATGGGGTAAACTTGAATACAAAGATTATTATCAAGTAGTAGCGCAGTAAAGCATCTCTGGTCTTGTGCGTTTTGTTACAGCTTTCTTCATATGGTGGCTTCCTAAGTTACCAAGTGAAATCTTTTGGCTTACCTAGTGAGGGCATGGTTCTTCTGGATAAGAGACCTGATATACAGCTAACAGTAAGTTTTGAAGTATTATTTTTTCTTTAGAGCAATATCAATACCATGATTTCTTATGTTACCTGGCAATGATGGCAAATTTTGCTCCTGTAATGTGCTTAACTTTTATAGCAACTTGCTACATTTCTATAATAGTGATTTTACTGCATTTTGCTCAAAGCCATCAACAAACCTATCTCTGTTGCCAAAGTAACATATTATTAAGCTTAACTGGCTTGAGAGCAAATAAACCAGGATTTTCTCTGTAAAATGCACCTGTGAAAAAAAATAATAATGCATTGCACACTTGTCAACAAGTATGACCTCAGCTCAGCAAAATATGCCTTGGATTCCATGTGTAATTAATTTCATTTTCTGTGAGAATTTTCTTCAGCATTAAATTAAGCATAATTATAAGGCTTCGAGGGACTGAAATAAAAGAGCATTTTGCTTTCACATATTTTTAATTCAGCCACTTTAGGGCCAAAATTGTAATCTTTTACTGTTTGTTGAAATTCCCAAGGTGGTAGTTTTGTTCCTTCAGACCATCAGAAATATTAATTTGGTATTCTAGGATTCTTGTTGGGAAACACGCCTCATAAAGTACTACAGTAGTATCTGAAGTTGTTTGTGCACTAGCATACAAGGGAGAGTGTTTGAAAATGCAAAAGCATTTTTACTTGAAAATAATAACTAGTTCCTGTGAAAATTGGTCAGCATTAATTTAGTTCTTTGGTGGTTTTTTTGGAAAGTAATAGGCAAAAGCAGTGAAAACCCCGCTGACACGGGAACGCAGTGCTTGCCATGCCACTTTGCTGATAAAAGGACATTGTTTTCCTAGTATTACTTGGTTTTTATCCCCCAAAGAACAGGATTAATGTGCTTCACCCAATTTTATGGCAACTGAACACTTCACCATAAAAAGTAGTGAAATGGCAATGTTATATCCTCCTTCTCACACAGGGCCAGCAAATGAAAGTTGTTTATATGGATCCCAACAACCCACTGCCTGACCGTCAATATTATGGCCGTGTGCAGCTAGTTGAGGTAAGAAATGAAAATGGAATGGCCTTCCCTTTGCTTCACAGTGGACATAAAAAATACACAGCTAATATGTGCAGAAATTCCAAATGTTTGATATAATGAGTATAAACTTAAGTACTGTAGTCCTCAAATACAAACAACATTTTTGTTCTCTCTTCACTGACACATTGAACCTAGGTTCTGGTTCACGCCACCTAATTTTATCACCTCTAAGTTAGCCATCTTGTCCAATTTAGCCCTTAGCAGTCCCTGCAGGGCCAGTGGAGTAATACTGAACCAGTCATCAATGGAAGATGATTCATTGCAGCTCCAGACTGTACTTAATAGGAATGAAATGAACTGTTACTTGTTTTCCTTGGTGTTTAGCTACCCAGTTTTGAATGGGCGTCCAACATTCAGACAGGTGAGCTTAGCAGGTATTATTCCTACCTTAAATCTGTGCTCAGAAGGTCAGACTGGGTTATTTATTTCTGTATCATGTACAGGTCAAAAAGATGTTTCTTTAACATTGTCTATTAGCAGCAAGAAAGCATGTGAAGGCAGCCCACAAAGGCTGGATTTCTAGGACTTTGCTTACTCTTAATAATAAAAGCATTTTCCTCCACCCTTTTATGATTTGATGGGTAATACCTCAAAGAAATTTGTTTGACTGAAGAACCTATATACTGCTTCATTTTTCAATACCTCAAAGCTATAGGTACCTTGCAAAGCAAAGGGTCCATCCCTTTTTACACTCGTTATTTCTTTTTCCACCTGTTCCGTGTTTATGTTCATTATTTTCCTGACCTCTGTTTCACCCCACAGCAATTGGCACTATAGGGGTCTGTTCCATAGAGTTTTTCCTCCCTTTTCCTGTCATCCTGTCTTCTTTGCAGATACTCTTTTTAAGAAGCTGAAGGGCTGTGCTCATTTTGTACCCTTAACATGCAGGGAAACTTCAGGCATGCCAGCAGCAATAACCTTGTGTCCAGAGAAGAACTGATGATAATCCTGTCTAGACTGGATGGCTTACACATCAGAGGCCTTTACTTCACGGAGACTCAGCGATTAACCCTTGGTGAGGTTGGGCTGGAAGAAGCCACCAGTACAGGAAGCGGCAGCATTGCCTACAGTGTAGAGACATGCTCCTGCCCTCCGCAGTATGCTGGTGACTCATGTCAGGTAGGAAGCAGCTGCCTGCATACTGTACCATTACCTTCTGTCTTGCCTACAGCTATACATACTGGTTTAGTTAGAGGAACAAGCTAGTTATTAATTAAATGTGCTTCTTGTAAGCATGTGCGCTTTTGATGGCTCAGGTACTTTCACTAAGAAGCACTGTAGGATTATTCAACTCGTGATGGCTTTTGTGGAGCTGTGAATGCCATTTTACGTGTGTGAGGCACTACAATGCGGGTTTCTTCTGTGATGCCCTATGAGAGGCTGAATAATCTCATTAGATGCATACTTTAATGGAAGAAAGGTCAGAATTGACTTGATGAAAATTTGTGAGACCCCAACACTGGAGAAAATTCCTGGTGTTCCTTATTTTAGCAGGGTCCAAGGCAAGTAGCCTGAACCTAGATAATTCTGGATACTTTACTGGTTTTATAGGAAAATGTTTGAAAGATGAAGTTAACATGTTTGCAAAAAAAAAAAAATGGAGTTATTTTTATGAAAGATAATGTAAACATTGCAAAGTAACACTGTTACCTGAAGAATGGTGGAATCCTAGCCTCAGTTGTATATCCTGTCGCTGATGCTGTTCCTGTAGCTGTAATTCTTTTGGTTGTTTCCCTGCTTAGCTTAAAGCTTGACTATCTATTCCCATGGATAAGCACCCAAGGCAGCAGAATAAAGTACTGGAGAGATAAGCAGAGTACAAAGTGCACAGAATATGAGGAATTATTCTCTCAGAAAGTGGTTGAGGGTTACCATAAAGCAGCAATTGCTGCACTAACCTTGCAAATATTTTTGAAATGAGAATGAAAGAATAATACCTAGACTGGAGCAGCTGCAGAGAGGCTGAACAAAACATTTACGGCTGGCTTATGTCTCATGTGTGCATCCACTACTCAGGGCAGCTATTTATCATCTGTCGAATACCATTTTGGAAATATTTCTAAAAGCTTATTTTTTCACACATTTGATGTTCTGTGCCACACGCAAATTGACAAGCACTGACTGAAATTCCTACTGCCACCCCATTGCTTTCAACATACTGCTTTGATAAATGAAGCCGCTGGGTTTTTTATATAACCTGGTGGAAATACATAGCCAAAGGAAGTGATCAAGACGCTCACCTGGGTAGTTTGTAATGTTTATGCAGCATTACTCAGGCAGTGATTTACTGCTGTAATCACCTAGCTTTGTCTGGCTGCCTTAGGTGGGGAGGAGGTGATGCCTGCCACACCTCGACTTAGGTATATATTGAGCTACAGGAACTGCGGGGTTATTTGTTAACCTGAAGAACAGTAGTATGTGCTGTACAACTTGACTCACATATAAAGTTTAAAGGTGGGGCCCGTCACAGCAGAGCCTCATTAATCTGAGTCAGAAGCTGGAGAAGAAGGGAGAGTATAAGAGAACCAAACACCTAAAGGACAGCAGCATATGTTCACACTGGAGCTAAGGTAAAAGGATGGCCCAGGTGAAGAGGCCAAGGAATGCAGGATGGCTGGTTGTCACGTTACTAGCCTTGGGGCATTGTTTAGCACAAGATATGCAACAGAGGCTATGGTATCCTAACCTTCAGGAGGGGAGTCAGCAGCAACAAGTTCAAAGGGATTTTCACCTGAGACAGGTAATTTGTTTTTTTCCCTTGCTTGCTTCCTTCTTTTTCTTTGTTTTTAAATGAACTAATTTGATAACAAATTATACATTACTTAATATAAAAGTAATAAGGTTACTCTTATGTCTCAAAGTACTTTGCTAACAAAAGCGTGTGCCAGAAGTTTCTTTTAAATTGCTGTTTACTTAAAAACAATCAGCCTGAACTCCTGAGCACTTGAAAGTGCACAGTTTTATCTTTGCATGGAATCGGTTTTTCAGGATCACAAGTGCTGTTTCAGAAACAAAGTGCCCACCTACTCCAAATGTGTTGTTTTAAAGACAGCGTAAATAGAAAACCAAAAAGATGTACAGATTTTTTCCAAATGCATTTGGATGCATCTTTAAAATGAGTGATACATTTTGCTCTTCAAAAAGAGACTTTCAGTAAATAAAAGTTATATGCATTAGAGCCTATATTTTACTTAGTCATGCTGTTTAATGTATTTCAGGCACTGGTTTCTTCAGAAGTTGTGTGTATTGGCTCCCTGTTGTTCAGGGAACATATTCACCCTTTTAAAAATGTATCTGAAAAGTTTTAAATGCCTTTTCTAAATTCAGTCCTTGCTCACACTGGAATCAGTATTAAAAGCTATGGATTATATTTGTATTCTGAATTTATTTATTTATCCCACATGTAAAGAAGGCAAAGGTGCCACTAGCAACGGTTGTTTAAACAGCAATAACTGAATATTCCTTTTGGGATCAGCTCTGGAAGAGTGAATTTTTTTTCTCTGGCAGTTACGTGCTTGATAAATTCACTGGTTAATCCTGCCCCTGCATAAATACTTGAACCTCAAACCACTGGAACATGGTTTGAGACACCATCCCATAAACCCTTTGCACTTCAGATTTGTCCCATCTGTCTTGGTGGTGCAATTGCTGTAAGAAAAGATTTATGGCTTTAAAGTTCAACTGTCACTTATTTTCTGAATGTTGTCAGGGCCAGCCCCTGACCGTGAGGTAGACTTGAGGTATAGGTACTGTGCAGAAGTACGTTGCCAGAGGCAGGAACCTGGGAGATGCTGGCTTCGTGGGGAGCACAGCTTTCTCCCCACTTCTATGCAGCCTCTGATCTTCCTTGCACCACACCAGCTTAGTTACTAGTGAAAAGGAGCTGGGAAATAGGAGGGATAGACTGATGTCCGGTCATTTTGGATGTGGTTAGTGTTCCAGGAGTACGCTGAGCAGAGAACGTGGACATGAATTTTTTAATTGGTCTGTGTACGGGAAGGCTCCATGCCCAGGAAGAATTCCTCGTATTTTCCCTACCCTTGTGCTTTCCCTGCTCATTCCAAGGAAGAACCTGATTTTAACATATTAGTTACTACCTTCCTGGTGTAGGATAACAAACTCCATTTCTCTTGCTTCATTCATAATGTTCTTCTGGTTCAGCTCCCTATTTAAACCCAACTTTGATCTGACAGGCTGTGCTCCTGCACCTGTGCCCTCAATAGCTGAACATTCTTCTCATGCTTCCCAGGTCTCCATGGCAAGTCTGTACTTAGAAATTAGACTGCTTTATGTTTTGTTGTATCACCTGGCTGTGTCTAAGCATGGCTTTGTATAGCTCTAGGTAGACTTATTGCAGACGTCATGATGAATTAATGTAAAAGGTGTCTTGCTAGAAGTATTTCCAAGGAATACACCATAGTTAAATTGATATCAATATTTAATGTAACCACTAGCTATACATGAGATTTCCATATGTTCTTCTTTGAGAACACTGTAGTGTGAATTTATATTCAAATCTTTTTCTGTCATGTTAAAATTTTGTCATGTTAAAATAAAAGTAATGTTCTACATCTTTGTACATAGCCACAGAAAATGTGGTTTGCTCAGAGGTTAGAGTCAAAACGATGAAATCTCCACTACCACAAAGTGTAGAGCACGGGGGTGGGATGAAACTTCATCATCTCCATTAATTTCTATTCACTGCATTAAAATACTTATAATTTAAACAATATGGGCTTAGAAGAGCTTGCAAGGAAATGTACACGTCCACTACTCCTTGGAAATGGCAATCAATTTCAAAATACTCTTCCCATAACCTGTAAAACATACTTTCTGCACTCACTATTTTTTTTTTCTCTCTGCTTACCATCAAGGAATGTGGCCTTGGATTTTACCGTGAAAATAAAGGATTATTTACTGGACGCTGTGTTCCCTGCAACTGCAACGGAAATTCAAATAGGTGTCAAGATGGTACTGGAAAATGCATTGTAAGTAACTACTAATGTTCAAGAAATGAATTGGAAAAAAAAGGAGAAAAAACATTTAGCTTACTGCAGTATGGACTATATAGCACTGTTAAAGTCCAAGCAACTAAACATAATCCTTGTATGTCTCATTCTCTATATCTTGTACTGTAATGAGCCCAAGTTGCATGCACTTACATGTATGTTAAACATAACTGTGAGTGATGAGAATAATTTCTGATCTTTTTTTTGTTTTCTTCTTTCCCTTATGATTTATATTAGCTCATGGTATAAAATGTCATGAAATTAGTACATATGTAAGTGTTTGCAGTTATTTTTAATAAATATGGGTCTTACACTGGCATATGCAGTCCTTAGTTGTACACATATATACTAGGGTTTGCCAATGCTGGCAAATAGCATGTTCATGCATAGCATGGCCTTTGCAGAATCCCTTCTTTAATCAACATCAGTAAATCTCCACGAGTCTTAATTTACATCTAGATGGATTAAAAAATATTGGAAGAAACAAGACGAGATAAAGGGGATAGAAGTTAGATTAATTAGAAAATTTCCACTGTTACAGAAGGTAGTGGGACAGATTTTGCTCCCTGGCCCAGCAAAGCAGCCTCATGGGAGTGGATCAGCCCTCATAGCAATGGAAGTGCGACATTTGGCCGACCGTGCTTCTCCAGCTTATACCCATTGATGGTTTGAATAGTTTGTTCTGAAAAATTCCTGCTTAAAAACTTTTCACTAATTTTTCACTTACTGTGTAAACAAGAACCTTGTCAACACCTTTCATGGTCTTTCTTCTCTGTTATTTCTTCCTTGTTCGCGCTGCATCCGTTCTGCCTGCGGTGCATTCCTGCATGTTATGTCATTCCCCCCCTCCCCCCCGACTTCGTCTCAGCCAACGCTCTCGCTTTAATGGAAACTGTAAAGCAATTCAGCACATTCCGGGGGATGACTTACAGGCTACTGCTTTGGAGAGGCAGGGCAGGCCATGACAAGAAAGAGCTGCAGCAGAGCTGTAAAGATGAGGAGATTTTACTTCATTTCCAGATGAAAATTATAAAGGACAAAAATTGCAAATTTCACCTTTACCTCATGAAGTATGTGATTTAGGTTTCTCTTTATCCCTTCCTTCTCACAGCTGGATTAACTTTCAGATAGATAGAGCTAAATCAATGCTTGGCCCTGGGACAAAATTCAGGATAAGCAAAGTCACCCAGGATAACGTGGTGGAAAATGAAAGCCCAGAGGGCCTGTATTTCCATCATGAGCCTCTGCCTAATATGGAGCAAGTTTGTCTCTGTAGAGGAGCCGTGGGACAAAGTCCTGTTGTGGTGCAGAGAAGACAAGGAGGCTTCCCTGTCCAAAGTGCAGTGCTCACTCGCTTGCCCTCCTTCTCCCTGCTCCTCACCTGAGCACGGGCCCAGTGCCTCAGCATGTCAGCATCGCTGCCATGACAGCCTCCAGAGAGGGCTTTGTGAGCCGAAGCCCAGGCTGACTCCTTTCTCTGTGGCAGCAGTGCTGTGCTCCCCAGCTCAGGCGGTAGCCATCCCACTGACTGCTGGTGGGAGGAGAGGGGTGCAGTGCTATACTGCTGAAAGAGGAGAACAGTGAGGGAGGAGGTGGAGAAGACAGAAAGACTGGTTCTCATGTGTAGGGAAAAGCCAGCCCTCTGCCATTAATCAGGCTTTGTGTCCTTGTGGTCCCTGCCTTTCCTCCTGAAAGGTGCGTTCCCTCAGCAGCAGCGTGGTGCTGAGACTTGCTCATCCCTTGACAGGTTGTTTCATGTCACATAAGCCCATGTACATAGGTGTTTCTGTTGTGGCCCTGGCACGCTCTGCTATGGCGTCCTGATGCCATATGGGTGCGTATGGAGTCAGCTGAGAGTTTTCCTTTCAGAGTTTGCAGTGCTGGATGGTTTGGAGATGCTGTGACCCCAGGGGTGTCTCTGGTCCTGTGAAGGCTGAAGGAAGAGCCCCGAGGGGGCTGCTGCTCTGGCTGCGTTCCACTGTGCCTTGGGAACTCCCATCCTTATATGCCACGTAGTTAAAGGAAACTTTCTTTGCAGTTATGGAGTTGCTTCAGTTTCTATAGACAGAGTGAGCAAAACAAAAAGCCAGGAACTAAACTTGGGGGGGGGGGGGGGGGGGGGAGGTTGCTCCAAGACGAAACCAACACAAATATTTTTAAATACATCTCTTTTACTCTTTTTGTAGTTTAATTTGTTTTTCAGGATTATAAAAGCTGACAGTAATTATTCAGAAACAGTCTGAAGTTTTCCACACGACTTTTGCAGGAATATATGCACCAGCTTTTGTAGAGGCTGCCTTTTAAAATGGTTCCTTTCATAAACGTAGTGTCTTCATGTTACTTTCACTTCTCTAGTTCAATGTCCCGTATGTGAACTAGAGCTTTTCCTGCTTTCCCAGAACCTTTCACAAGTGAGCCACAAATTTAGTTCTTCAACCAAAATGAAAACTAATTGGAGGTTACTACGTGCAGAGGCTGAAGGAAGGGCTGTTGACGTGGTTGAGGGAGTCTGGGTGTGAAGAAATGTAGAGAATGGAGTATACAAGGAGATGGGAGAGACAGAACTGTTTCTCATTTGTAGGGAAAAATGCCCCTCTGCTGCAAGTTATGGTAGTAGGGCCTTCAACCATAGCCCTAAGCTGTCAAGGTCCCTGAAATGCAAGTGTTACTTGCTCAGTGACTGCTTCCAGCCAATTTCCCACTTTCTTTTATCATCTTTCACTTTATTAGTACACCCTCAGCTCTGTGGGATGTTGAATCAGTCTGTTGCACACTGAAGGAAACAGCTGTAGAACTTGGGAATGTGAATACCTCTTCAGTGTTGGTCACATGGAATTTTTATGGCTGCTCAAGATTGTATTTGAACAATTTCTACTTTAAATTAGTATTGCTTTAGGTAATGCAAAAGCAACTTCTTTATTCTCTCCCTGTAATATATAAATTTGTGTGACAATTAGACAGCACCAGGAATAAGAATGTTTCTAAAATAAGATATGATTCCCAACAATTTTACAATGGAAAAAGTGGCTCAGTTATACTGGTTTTAATTGTCTTCCTAGCCTTTGTTTTCATTATTTACTCCATAAATACAAATAACACATACACTGGAGAAAGTACATGAAATGAAATTCTTATCTGAATCTACTAACAGAAATATTTTACATTAATTTAGTGGGATTCTTTTAAGAATGTACTTGGGTTCAATTGATTGCGTGCTTTTAAATGATATCTGCCTTATAATTAATGTTAAGATGCAAAATTTAAAGTTTAATTTAAACATATTGATTTTTAATTGAAATATCAAGACAGAGAGAGTGCATTAGTAATTCCTTAACAAACTATGCGTCTGATTGAATTTCTTTAAAACTATGTTTAATGCTGCTTGTTTATTGATGCTTTTCCACAATAATGACCAAATTGTGGTTTCTACAATTGCAGAATGACTGGAACCAATTTATCCTGGTTGGGAAGGCAGTTTGGCCATAAATGTTTGATTATGTGGAAGGGAAAGAACGTATCCTCTGAGTAGATTAGCTACTTTTTTTTTTTTTTTTTTTTTTTTTTAATAATCATAAAGCCGTATTGAGTGGTAAAGAACTGTTAACTCTCTTGCTTGTCTCTCTCTTCCTTTTGAAGAACTGTCAGTATAATACTGCTGGGGAGAAATGTGAGCGCTGTGAAGATGGTTATTTTGGAGATGCCACTGAAGGCTCCTGCCGGGTGTGTCCTTGCCCCTATACAAACAGGTACAGTAAAAAGTAATAAAAAGTCAAGCAGGGGAGGGGAAAAAGAAAAAAAAAAAAAAGAAAGAAAGAAAAAACCTGCAACCAAACACCAATCCCTACTACCATAGGAAGATAATGATCTTTTCCTGTATTCTGATATTGCTCAGCATAGTGGGGCATCAGACCCATTTGAGGTGTGTTAGACCAGCAGTAACTTGGTAGTCTGTCTCACAGCACTGCCTTTTTTAATAAGTTGAGTATTCCCATTCTCACTCAGTTTCTGAACCACAAAGGCACACTGCTCATCACCTGGGGGAGCCCCAGGCAGTCGCAATGGGCTTATGTATAAAATCATGTTGAGAAATATAGCGTGGAAGCCTTTTCCCTTACTGGACATATCCAGAATCTTTCTTGTTTACTGAAATGCAAGATGTAAGTTATCTTTAGTCTCACATTTAACACCATTACTCTGGGTAGGAGATAAGTGACAATGATGAAACAAGCCCTTTATATGAATTCAGAAAATTTAGTAAGATGCAAAAATAATATAAAAACGTTAAAGCTTTTCAGCATGTATCTAGATTTCTGAAAGTATGGTTGCTCTTCAGGTGGAAGCTCTGTTTGAAGTACAAACATACTGAGCTAAAAAAAATTAATTTCCTTGGATCTAATGAGGTTGCCAGGCTTAAAACTGGGCAGTAAATTGCATTTTGAATGTGTGGTATGTTTAGCCACATTGTCATCATTGGTCAGTTCTGAAACCTGAAGTCTGTTAAAAAAAATGAAGCTAGAAATTGCTAAAGGCACCACATAATATTTGCCAGGTGCATTACCAAACACCAAGTAGCCTTAAGTAGGAGATTTGCACCATCAGAAAATGGACAGGTTTTTCATTTATCAGAGAACTCTGTGACAGATCAGTTTTTGACAGCATTGGTCTTTTCTGCAGGTGCTTGCCTGAGGCTGACTGAATATATTTTTAGTCATATTTTGCTTTAAGAATGCTGAAATATCTAGGGAGACCATAAAACTGCGGTTTCATAGCTGCACATTAGGGTGGTAAATACCATTCCTGACATAGGAAATGCACCCCACCTGGCATTGTTGGAGTTGACAATTTTCCTCCTAGTCAAATTATATGTAATTCTTATTGCAGACATCTTTGATGCACAGACTTGCTTTATCCTGCTGTTCATAAATTAAAAAATGGAAATAGCAAACATGCCCTATCCCTGCTTCACCTCCTGCCTTCTCCTTCCCAGACATTGGCCAAAAAATTTTTCTCCCAGAGAAATTTGAATCTAGATGGGTCTGCTAGAAAGAGCAGACAAAAATGTTCATTGTGTTAACCAGATATACTCTAAAGCTCCCCAAAATGGTGTACAACTCTATTCTGCCTTGGTTAAAAAAAAACAAAACAAAAAAAACCCCAAAACCAAAACAAACACCAAACAATAGCTACATTAAAATATCGTTTAATGTTTCCATCCATAAAAAAGAAAAAAAGCTATCTAAGCAGGAGAACATATTGTCTAGCACAGGCTATTGATTCTTGCCTAGTAAGATAAAATAGCTACCTAGACTTGTTTTATTTTACAACATCACTATTAAGGTTTATTTTAGGCATTCCTTTGCATAGTGAACTATTATAGTCGGTCAGTCCAGAGGGTCAGGAAATTATTATTTTTTAGTCTAAGGAAAGAATTTAGACAAAATATATAAAACTTCAAAGAATTAGTCACAGCAGTTTGTCTAGAGGCAAATTAACTGAGAAGTAATTTGGTGGTATAAAAACTTTTAAATCTGAAAGTCATTTAACTGAGCTTAGCCTCTAGAGAGCAAAACCTATTTGATGATCTGTTCACAATAATATTTTTGCTTCTTCTCAAAGATTTGCAACTGGTTGTGTCACAAACGGTGAAGAAATACAGTGTCTCTGCAAAGAAGGCTATACTGGAATTCGTTGTGAACGGTAAGTGACTTGTTTCTCAAGACCATGGCTTTTGAGGGACACCATAGAAGGAGGTGTGTGCCAATATATGGACGTACACATATGCATAGTATGCACACACTTAAGGAGTATCTATTTATATGAACAGCTGCTATAGCGTGGTGCTATAGTGTAATTCTAGAAGTAAACCCAACACTCCCTGGAGAAATGTAAACAATTATTCACAGACTATTTAGTGACTACACAGTTTTTACCAAAAAGAGAAATGTCAGCCTCTTAGCCTAAGTGCCCTGTGCCTTGCCAGGATAATCCTGTACCCTTTCTGGTAATAATGACTCCCACTTGTTTTGTCCCTTTTCGAGTTAAAAACGTTTTTCCGTTTTCTGCAAGGTACCTGATGATGCTTCAGTGTTCCTAGTTATCCAACAGCAACCATATAATAAACATTATACACCATACCCTTCATGCCAAATCATTCTGATGTGTTCCACACGTGGAGCATACAAAAATACAATGCCAAAGCCATCTCTTTTGCTGGAACATTGCAGCTGTTTGGCAAAGGACAAGAGGAACAGCATGGCAGTTTCAGGCAGACAGAGGAAGCTATTTCACTGAGTTTCAATTTCCGGGAGAATTTAAGCACAGCGGAGTGGTGTTGTCTGGTTTGGAAACCTGAGGCTAATAAGTCATAGCTCACCTGAAGACAGCACCTCCAGTAGGACGTTGTCTTGTGCTTTGAAACTGTTACCTTTGACATCTAAGCTGCAGGTTAGACGGATTTTTCTCTTCCAGATCTAGCTGTACCTCAGCTGCTCATCATGGCCCTTTGATCCTGCATTGCCACTCCTACAGATCTCACAACAGGGTGACTTCTAGGAATATTAGCTAGCCAGTCTGGACAATATATTTTATCTATAAAATATTCAGAGTTCACTCACACAGAATACTTTGCTGGCAGATGGCAAGAGGAGGTATCACCCAGCAGAAGGGTGATAATGTCATTCAGTGCTATTGCTGTTTGAAATCTCAACATGTGCTTGCAGTATGATCCTCCTTAATAGGTGTTTTCTGGTGAGATCACAGACCAGAATGGTGTGGTTTGCTGGATTAAGCCTTGTCAGGGTCTCTGTGTATGTATGTATCTGTGTATATTGTATTTTTTCAGATTAAGTGAATTATTCCTATATGAGCATTGTGGGAGTTCTTTTATTTTGAGAAAAAAATTCTGCAGTACTTGGAAGGATATTTTTAGCATAGTGCAGAGGATACTTTAGGCCAAAAATATACTCTTTTTGTCTAATTCAAGACATGAACTCAATAATTCTTGAAAATTTCTTCTGGAGAATAACTAGGGGGTTTTGTATTTTACAAGGGAAAGTATTTTTCACAAAAGTAGCTTCAAATATTTAATAAAAATTACTTCTATCTCTTTAGATGTGCTCCAGGATATTTCGGAAATCCACAGAAATATGGAGGCTACTGTCAGAAATGTAATTGTAATAATAATGGACAGCTGGCTAGCTGTGACCACCTGACTGGAGGTACGTGAGGGCCTATGAACATGAAAGGGGGTGTTATCTTCTCTCTGGGAAGCAGAGAAGGATGGTACTCTAGATAAATTGAACAGAGGGAAAGATCTAGACTTATAAGAAATGTAGATAATTTTTAACAAAATGTAAGTTTTCCTAAAACACAACATGATGGTAATAGAAGGGCTGTCCTGAGTCATCAAGTTTGCTCCTCTAAGCCATTTTATCATGTATTTCCCTTCATAAATACTACCAATTTTATTCTGGTTTTCTGTTTCACTGGTATATTTTTAAATGCATTATGGTTCCTCTGATTATATGGTTAAGTCATATCTTACCAGTCTGTGTCACAGACTTAGGAAACTGAGAAGCCTTAATATGCCTTTTTTAAATGTATTTGGGACAGATTAGTGACATCTTCAGAGTCTGCATCAGGCAGTGCCTTCATAGGTATCCATGCTAACTGTGTTTACAGTGGAAGTTAGGACCTGAGTCATGGGGCTGTTTTATAAACCCTGCTACATACCATTCTGCCATCTAAGGCGTCCCTGATTTTCCCAGAATCAGTCACACATGTACTCCACTACTAGTAAGCTCTTATAAGAATATTATACCACTGGCATGCATTTGTTGTATCTGTTATAATCCTGAAGTAAAGGGCCTGATCCAACATTCCTCAGACCATCTTTACCTTGATTCACCTCAGTCCCTTGGGATACTCATTTCTATTCAGAAACACATAGGCCACTGCTCCTGAAAAGGATCTTGATTTTCATTCCCCAGTAAAATTACACTTTTCTCTCCCCATAGACAGCTTTTCCTCCTCAGATATTAGTAAAGTGTCAAACTAACAACTGACATTCTCATGTTACTCATTTCTCTGCACTGCTGTTCATACTGCATTCAAGGAGCTGCAAGGATCACCTTTGTCACAGAAATGAGAAAAACAGCAAGTGATGTGAACTGCTGTTGGCAGCTGGTGCAATTTTTCAATAGCTAGTTCTCATTTCATATTTCATCATTGAAGTAATGCATCTTTATTATATTTATACCTTGTGTGGAATAGATCCAAGCAGTGTTTGATGTTTTATCCTTTCTTTTTGAAGCAAACGTTTGCTAGGACAAGCTAATCCAAAAGGCAAAATTCAAAAGCCAGTTTGTTGACAGTTTGTCTCCAACTATATATTCTGATCAGCTGTCTCTTTTCTCTGCATTAAGAATAAAACCTTCTGTGATCATCAGCACAGCATGTTCTATCAGGTTTCTTGTGCGTGATGTCTGGCATTTGGCCAGACTTTTTCATTTCACCATTTCTTGGCTGACGTTTTTTGTGCACAAGTTGTAGCAATAGTTGCATTTAATTGGTACTTCACAGTGACAGCTGAAATGTGTCTGGCGTTAGCTGATTACACAACAGCAGAACTGCATGGGTATTTGAATTACAGAATAATTTCCTTAGTTGTCTTACAAATATATGTTTTGTGACTTGTCTCCTTTTGGCAGCAGCGCTCACTACCAATCCCATTTAACTTCCTGATGACTTAATGTGCAAGTGCCAAAGGAAATGGCACAGCTAGGCAGTTTGTTCCAGGCTGTTTCATGCTGCTGTTAAAGCTCAGGTCTAATTTTATCACTGTAACATCTCACAGTTGCAGGCTGTTGTTGACTCTTGACAGCAACAGCTTATACCCGGAGTGCATCCTTTTCCTTCAGAGTAAAAGACATGCACAGCCCTTTTCATTTTCCAGAGGAGAGGAGGGTGACAGTAGGGCCAAGCCTGTAAAAGGGAGTTGGGCATCAAGATGGGGCGATTCCTGTCCTATATGGTGGCATTTTTAGGAGCCGGTTCCTTTCCTGCCTCCTAGAAGTTAGGATCCCAGGATATTACAATACCATGTGCACCAGGAAAGCGTTAAGCTTCTTATAACAGGGTTTGTAAAACAAACCAGCACACTGGACAGGCAATCACTTGTGCTAGCTTGTTGTAAAGTCTGAGGGCAATGTTTGTTGTACACCACCTGCAGTCCAAGCTCCATGCCTTGGAACACATACAGTGCCTCCTTCCATGCATACACTATGGATTTCTCTCAAGCTTGATTAATCTCTTAATCTTGCGAGCTGTGACAGGTATGAAGAAAAGCCATAAACATTTCTCAGTTCCTTGTGGGTAAGGCATCCTTTGGGGAATCAGAAGCTGTGGTTTGAACATGGATACTGAAGTAGATAAAGGGGTTTGAACCTATGTCCTGGGTAAAATGCTTTAACAGTGTAGCCTTGGCTCCAATCCTGGTGGTGTTATTCTAGGCAAATTCTAGTAATACATTCAGCATATTTGATGTGAGAGAGCCTTCTGCTGCTACCCAAGTAGCATATATTGGTAGGGGAGAGCAGTTTACAGTCAGTTTCCTTCGAGGGATGAAAAAGGTGTTGATCGCAGCAAGGCATAAATGGGAGCTGAATGTTTTGGCATGCTCAAGCTTTCTGGGCCTTTCAGCTTGTTCATGGTGGGTATGGATTTATGAAAGGGCATCACCATGTTTTAATGGCTGGTATCCTTGAAAAGTGAGGGCAAGAAAGTCAATAATACTATTTCTATAAGAAAACTTTGGTTACTAATGACAGTCTTGTGATTTCAGAATGTTTCAATAATGAACCAAAAGATGTGGATCCCAATGAAGATTGTGACTGTAAGTAATAAAATAGAACTGCACTTACATTGCCTTCTGCTTGTTTTGGATACATACTGATGACTCTTGTAGGGGTGGCAGAGTTTGAAAAGGACTGAAGGTGTCTTGTAATTAATCTTTTAAAAGCAAGCATTCAGCCAAACACTCAGAAAAATGATAAAAGAGGTGGTCAGCTAGCCAGATATGAATGAGGCCTCCTCCTAATTTCTGGCTTTGGTCACTCTCCTTAATACTGTAGCCTTTGTTGTTGCCTTTATTCTTCAGGTGGCACCAGGTGACAACTGTCAAAGTGTTTCCATTGCATCTTGTTTATTAATGTACTCAGCGAAATATTCTCTGCACCAAATATCAATAATACGTATTGTTTTCCTTTGCTCATGTTCCTTCCAGCTTGTGATAGCTGTGTAATTACACTGCTGAAGGATTTGAGCACAATAGGTGACGAGCTTCAGCTGATTAAGTCTCAACTGCAAAATGTCCATGCGGGTACCCACACACTGGAGCAGATGAGACGTCTTGAAACACGCATCCAAGACTTAAAGGTAGGCATACAGAAACAGAAGAGTGGATTTCAGATTAAGCAGGTAAGAGCTGAACCTAGGAACTTATGCCATCTTTTTGTCAGCTTGCAAGGAAACATACATCAACTTTTGATTTCAAATACCAGGTGCTGACAGCATGGGGCTTCACCTGTTAGAAGACAGAAGTTTTTATGTCATGCTCTGAAAGAGAATCAGTATCTCTGCTTTTTCTGAGGCCTACTTACCCTGAAAGCCATCTCCTTGATTTTTCCCTATAGCTCTGCCTTTTTCCAGCACTTCATGTCTCTGCATTACCAAAAACCGCCAACATTCCAATTTCCAATACCAAAATTGATCCTAAAAAATGTTCTGTGGTTGGAATAGCAGTTGCTATATACACAGATAAAAAAGCCCAGGTTTTGGGCAGCAATTGGTCAGCCTTCATGTCAGTAATGCTGCTTTTATTTACCTTGGGTAAAGATCTAACCCCATGAATTTTTGCTTTTTGTCTCCTCTGTGTGAGTGATGTATTGGAAATATTGTTTTCCTTTCTTTTCAGGTCTTATTGAAGAATTACCATTCTGTTGTTCGTAATCAAGGTTCAAAGGTAGATGAGTTGGAGACAGAATTCATTAACCTAAATCATGAAGTAAATACTCTCCAGGAAAAGGTGACTTACTAAATCAATTTCAAAATACACATCTCTTGATAATATGCATGCTGTATCAAGATATTTTTAATCTAATCTGTTTTTTCCCTTGGTAGGCTGAAATGAACTACAAAGCAGCAGAGAGATTATTTAATAATTTCGGCCAAACTCATCAGAAAGGAAAGAATTTGGTTTCACACATACAAATAGTTGTCAACAATATACAAGGTAAAAATAGTTTCTAACTCTATAACATGTTTTGGTTTATGGAATCTTTTCAGTTTATTTACAATATTCTTAATTAAGCATGAGAGGTTTCATTAGAAAACTTTATAAATCAGAATTTAGACATAGCTGTGGAATTCACTCTTCCTATTAGAAATCTAATATATAATGCTAGTTTAGGAGCCTGCCTTCCCGATGTAGTGAATAGGGACAGAGAAGCTTTACCACAGGGACATTTAGAGCAACAAATTTACTTTCATCTGGGTTGCTATCATAGGCTCTTTAAAGTTAGAATCTTAAAATTATCGCTGTGAACTTGGTCATTTGGGACAAATTTCAAGCCCAGTGCCATCTTACTAGCTCTGATTGTGTGACATGGGATGCTTTTCAGCTTAATACATTTAATTAAAAATGGATCTGCTTCATTAAGGAATTCAGGAATAGGCATGGGGTTTTGGGGAAAAAACCAGGCCCTGTCACTTGTGTATTTTGCATACTCTTGAGCACATCTTCTCTCTTGACTTTGACAATACATTTTTCAGTGCTCTTGGAACAAATAGCTGGTACAAATGTAGAAGGTAACAACTTGCCCTTGGGAGATGCTGCCAAAGAACTGGCTGAAGCTCAACGCATGATGACAGAGATGCGAAACCGCAATTTTGGCCAACTTCAAGCAGAGGCAGAGAAGGAGCGAACAGAAGCTCAGCTGTGTAAGGGCTTGTTATTTCAGCTTCTTACTCTCAAGATCGACCTTAAATCTGAAGCATTATTGGTTGATTGGGATGGAGTGCAGGGAGGGGTATTTTGCAATGTATCCCTGGGATCTGTAGCAGTCAATAGTCAACAGGAAAGTGATAGTTTTGGAGTGGATTTAAAGGCATTTTTAGTTTGTTACTGAAGAAACAGAATTGAGCTGGGGGAGAAACCCAGTAGAACTTTCATAACAAGATCAGTCTCAGTAAAATAAAGATGTAACTGATCCTAATACACTTACGCAGTGCTTCTGTGTATTGTAATCTATAGGCTATGGTACATACAGCTATTTTAGAGAAATTACAGGTGTAATTTAACAACAAATTTTCAAAAGCTGCTGGAATATTCCAAGGGTCAGATCATACAAAGATTAAGTTTAGAAGTTCTAGTTGCACTAGTTGTACTTCTTTTTATGTTCTCTGCAAGTGTTTGACTGGGGCATTCAGAAACCTGATTCCAGACGAGACAGCAAGAACAGCAAAGTCACAGGCTTATCTCCTAACCAGGGGCATAGCTGAGGAATGTGAAAGACCTTACAAGTGATAGTAATTTCCCTTAACTTTGGACTTTGATAGCTATGTCTAGAAAGTAACCCTTCTGTATCCTATTTTGTAGGCAGTGAAATGGGCACTCTTAAGAGTGTGATTCATTTGACCTGTTTTGTTTCTACCTTCTTCGAGATTAAATGTGCCCCTCTCTCTCTATTGATTACAGAGGAAGCTTTGGTGACTAGCACAGATGTAGATGTCCACATTGTAGATGAAATTTTTGGTGAAATTGTGTTTGTTCCATATAAGAAAAGAAAATAATTCAGTGTTTGCAGATTGACTTCATCCTTACTTAATTTAGAAAGAGCCATATAAATGTTTATTTGTGCTCTGTGTCTGCAGCAGCAAACCAGTGAGCAGATTTGATCCAGTGAGATGCTGAATAACATCTCTGCTATAGTATCACTGAAATTAGCACTGCAAAGGATGCTCAGTATTTCAGATAACCACAGCTTTCTAATACTAAATGTCAAGCCCTTTTGAAGTAAGTTTGTTCTGGTTCCCTTCTTCTCTGAACAAAACTTTTATTTCTGGTCCTGATACTGCAGTACTGGCACGTATTAAGAATGAACTACAAAAGTACCACCAGGAAAATCATGGGCTTATTAAAAGTGTGAGGGATTCATTGAATGAATATGAATCCAAAATCACTGACCTTCGTGAAGCTCTGAATGAGGCGACGGGACAAATCAAGCAGGCTGAAAACTTAAACAGAGATAATGGAGTCCTGTTGGAAGACATCAAGGTACTGTTGGGGTTCAGGAGAAGAAAGTTAAACCTCAGGGCAGAAGAAGTACTTTTGATTGCTGCTTTTTACCTTGCAAAACCAAGTAGCAGTAATTCTTCAGACTTTCTCCAAGGTGCCTTTCCATCTTTTGATATATGTATGGACAGGTATAAATGTAGTCTATGCCCACTTGTGAACTGTTTGTGTGACCAGGACAGTATGACCCAGACATAGCTCTGATGAGAGCAGGGAAGGAGCGTCTCTGCCTGGTACTTCTTTTCAGCTGCCACTGGCCTTTTTGTTTCCTATTCTAGATCAAATTCCTGATGCTGGTGTATTTTTCGTAGTGAGTTGCTTAAAGTATTTGTTTTTAACAGCCATGAAAGACTGGAGCAATAATGTGGGCAAGACTGTTAAATTATTTGGGATTAATATTTTATGGAAGTGCTTCTGTGATCCTATCAGAAAGGTGGCAAGAAATAGCTGTCATTTCTGAGCAGTGCTTAATTTTTAGAGCTGCTGAAATAGTACAAGAAATAATAAATAATAATTTATTTATAAATGATTATTTAATATATATATAAAATAATAGTTTGCTGCAGGACCCATTCTTTTAAATTAATTGTGGGTTTGCTGAAATACATCACTGTTTTAGCACACTTACGTCTATCCAGTTTGCTAACACTGCTCGAACAAAAGAATTTCTACATTTAACTGTCCTTTTCAGTATTTAATTATACCTTTATGTGCATGGACTGTACAATATGTGTGGCACATATCTATGCATGGTTGTTTTAAAAGATGGACTCATCTGTACAAGTCATAAATCTCCTGATACACTTCTCTGGTAGAGAGAGATTTGACAGATTACAACGATAGAAACCCAACTGAAGAGACCTAACGCATCCTTACCTGCAACACCACTTGTCTGGCTGTGTTTGTGGTGTGCCATTGCCCTAGGGCTACACTGTGGATTGTCACAGGGCTGCTCTAGACCAAGGAGCTTCATTCCCCTCAGAGCTTTCAAGAGGATAAGGTGGTGAGAATTCACCCCCCCCTTTCTGGTAAGATCCCCAGATGAAGGGATAGCGTAATCATTTTATTTCTGCCTTTGAAAGAATGCAAAGATCAGGGTAGTCACCAGGGATCTGTTTTTAGTTTCCAGGTTTGAGAGATCAGACACTTAGATGGCCTGCCCTGACAGTTCATCTCAGCTGACCTGTACTACTTTTGCTTTGAGTGCTAATTACTGAGCCACTGTAGGCTGCTGCCAGCTGTATGCTATGCTACTGCAGACTCCCAAGTTTTCTCACCCTTCTAATCAGTAGCATAGCATTAGTTCCTAAACAGTATAGGCATCTGATTAACAAAGTGATAGCACCTTTCATAAATCCTACTGCAAACTAGATTTTAGGTAGATACGGTTTTCCCTGCGTCTCATTTTTAACTCAATCACATGGTATTCAACCTTTTATTTTTCCTCAGAAACAGATTGAGGAGACAAATGTACAACAGAACGGTATCTTGGATATTCTGAACTCTGCCCGGTCTTCCCTGACACAAGCTAATAGTGTACTTGGATTATTGCAAAAGAGCAAAGAGGTATAACTGACATTCTTAAATTAGGGTTTAAAATCCCACTATCTTGCTGTCACTGTAATGGGTAGCATAGCTCAGTGGCTAGGACAACAGGCGTATCTGGGCCTCACCAAAAGGGAAGGGTCTCACAGCCTATCCTGGGTGCGAGAGGAGCCTGCCTACACAGGTTTCTGTAAGAGCAGCTTGTTGAGGGTTGTGGTGTCTGAGCTGCAGATATCAGAGTTTGGGAGAATATCTGTGAGACATACCATAAGTGATTGTGCTATTCTTGTATTTCTTTCTGGGCGATTGCTTTAGCCACTGTCAGAGACAGGATACCGGGGTAGAATGGTCTTTGGTCTGACTCGATTTTTACCTAATGGGTCTGGAAGCATAATGTAATGACTTAGCAGTTGTTTCCAGTAACTTGCAGGGTAAGTTGGAAGGGAATTTTTTTCCCCTTGATCTCCTCTGATGCAAAGTATATGCAGTACTGAAGGAGACAAGAACAAAATCATGCGTGTATATATAAATACACTTTTTTCTTTATAAACCCATAGGAATATGAAAGCCTGGCTGCTCAGCTGGATGGAGCAAGGAAAGATATGAATGAAAAGCTGACAAATCACTCCTTATCAGCAAGCAAAGAACCGTTGGTGGTGAGGGCTGAAGAACACGCCAAATCTTTGCAAGACTTGGCAAAACAGCTGGAAGAGTACGTTGCCATTCCTGTAAATGAGCAATTTTTGTACATAACATCCATGGTTGCAATGCTCTGTCTGTAACTTCACTTGATTTAATGGCCATTTGCAAAGTTAGAAAGAAAATCAGTTTGTTTTTTTCTGCTTCTTCATGATGTACAGATGTTTTCTTTTCTTTTTTCCCCAGAAACCAGGTCTTCCTGTATTTTTCTTGGGTTTTTTTTTCCCCCGGAAGTGAGGACTCCCATAATACACTTTTGCATTACTGCACTAACACTTCATTAACTTCTTACTAACAAGAAAAAGCCCTCATGTATAGAGTGGGAAGATGTTTAGAATATGTCTGTCTTAGTATTATTTCCTGTACTCGTACTCAGGGATACTTTTATGATGTCAATGAATTAGGGCAAATAATTGGAAGAAATGCTATCTTGGCAGTCTTCAGACACAACTGTTTAGCATTAGTGAGGAAAAGACTTCCTATAGTTTTCTCATCTTTCAAGGAATCTTCTAGAAAGGCAAAAATATTATAAACTTCATTTGAATCAAGTGTTTCCATGGTAAAGTAAAAGTAATGGAGAGGGAATTATGAATGAGGTTTTGGAGGCCTTCTACAGTACATCAGAACAAAATTTAAAAAGCGAAATGCTGATTTTTATTTTTCTTTGCTATGTAAATTGTTTCCATTTTGTCAGTACACCAACTAGAAACTCTCAAAAAGTTAGATTAAAAAATACCTAACTCAGCTGGAAAATTCTTTGCTAAAAAAAAAAAATCATCTATTTTTTGTTAGTTTTCAGAGTGATTTTTTTTTCAGTTAACAAGACACTGTTCTCATAAATACAAGGCGGCTACTACTGGGCAGTTGCGTAGCTCACAAGGAGTAAGTAGAAGAGATTTTGTGTGTTGTTTCTGATTCCAGAGCTCCTGTACTGGTTCTTGGGGAAAACACAAGAGGTCTTGTAGTTGTTCCATCTTGTGCCCCATGTGCCACTCCTGCAGGATGTTGAAACAGCCAGAGGCGATCTGGAAGCTGCAGTTCTCTGAACTCCCTGAACTGAAGTGTATCTGGGGGGCTGTGATCGAGGTGGCTTACTGACCTTGTGTCTTGGTGCATTCTCCCTATCTTAATCATGTAAAGACTGCTTTGGAGACCCACAGTTGTGCTTTTCCGCACGCTTGAACTTATCCCATCTTCTGAAGAATTTTTTCATATTGGTATGCCTCCCAGTGTGATTTTTTTTGGAATGAAATTACAGATCTAACTGAAAAACATTTTCTGTACTGGTGTTACTTAGAAAATACTGAGTTCAGGTCTGTTCAGAATACTTCTCAAAGTCTTTGCAGAACGCTGCATTTTTCACCCTGTTTCCCACAGAATAAAGAACAGTGCCAGGAAGGACGAGTTGGTAGGCTGTGCTGTGGAAGCTTCTACTGCCTATGACAACATTATTAACGCCATGAAAGCGGCAGAGGAAGCAGCCAGCAAAGCTGGGAATGCAGCTGACTCAGCTTTATCGGTAAGTACCCATAAGTGGCCAAATGATAGTAAATTTGCTACAGCTAGATTTATTTTATTTTTTTAACTGTCAGAGAGGCACCCAAATCAAAGAGCTCTGTGTCTTCGCATGCCTTATTTGTCTGTGGCCATTATATGAGTTCCTATTCTTCATGTTCATGAATTAGTCTTGTTCAGTACTAAATAGGCTGGGTACCGCCTCTCTGATGTGGCTGTCCCTATGAATACTAACTGTTCCTTTCAGTGCAAAATAAATAGATCTGCATAAGGCAAGCCCAGTAATCACTGAAGGTGATTTCAGGTATTCTTTTTTACTTTGCACTAGTCATACCCACAAGCTCTTCAGCAGAGGAGTAGCATCCAACAGCTGTGTGCTAATAATTTCTTCCTAACGCCCCAAAAATTTCTCTGAAGTTTGCTGAAGACCAAGGCTGTGTTATGCTCAAGTTAATCTTGCTAACTGTTGCTAAAGATTATCTTCACATGAAATCTCTGCCCTTGTAGAGTTGTTTTTTTAAACTGGATTGGGCTATCTCTTTTACTCTTTAAATTTTAATATTATTAAAGCAATCTTACAGTACCATGCTTCTGTTACCAGACTGTGAAGAGAGAAGATCTATCAGGAAAAGCTGCAAGGTTAAAAACTGAGAGCAGTACTCTCTTGAATCAAGCACAGGAGACTGAAAAGACATTGCAAGGTACCAAGAAAATGATAGTAGACGTGTTGGCCCAGCATGAGAAGCTTTCATTGAACCAAAAATTTTCACAGTTCAGCAAAGCTCTGCAGAACATATTTAACCAGAAGAGGCTAGTTCTATTATAATGGGACCTCTTGTGATGGTTTTTTCCAATGGCAAAAAGGCAAGAAAGTAGATTCCCTACTTCTGCTATGCTATACACCTTTGCAGTAGCCCTGTCCAGCAAATCCTCTGCCTTGTACTTGTTTTGCAGTGCACTCAATGCTCAGCGGCAACACGAGCTGTGCAAGAGTGCAGGCTGGTGCTGTGACACCACCTGTCCAACAGGAAGGTGGTATTTTGTTTAAAATTCACACAGGGCATTCACTGTTTTGCAGCTATTGGTCCAACCCTTGGAGACATAAAGCAAAGACTTGATGTCACTGATGGAAAGAAGAATACACTGCAAATTGATCTTGTCACTCTTCAGAATAATCTCAATGGGATAAACAGAGGTTAGTTACTTACTGATCACTTCAGTTTTGCCTCTTTCATCTATGACTATAAGAATCTGCATATGCATTTGTGTGTGTTTCAGATGATATCGACAGCATCATTACCAATGCAAAGGACATGGTAAAAAATGCCAAGGATGTCACAACTAATGTATTGGATGAACTGCTCCCAATGCAAGCAGATGTGGAAAAAATGAAGAGTACCTATGGAAGCGTACAGAGTGCTGGCTTCAGTAAAGCACTGATGGAGGCAAACAATTCAGGTATTGCAGGAGCTATCTGAGACTTGCCAAGTCACTGTTAAGTGAACATTGTCAGTTTTGCAGCAGAAATATTAGTCATCCAGAAGTTAAGCACCTAGCCTAAGCTAGTGTTCTGAGCTTCCTTTATTGCCAGTAGAAAGGGACTGGCACAGCAGAAGATGACTCAGGCCATCCTGTAGTATGTGTTAAAAGGTGATACCATGGCTGGTGTCTAAAGACTTGGAGGCCAGTGACTAGCAGGGTACCCCAGCGTTCAGTGCTGGGTCCAATCCCATTTAACATCTTCAGTAATGATCTGGATGAAGGGACAGAGCATACCCTCAGCAAACTTGCTAATGACACAAAACTGGGAGGAGTAGCTGATACAGCAGAGGGTCATGCTGCCATTCAGACAGACTTCAACAGGCTGCAGAAATGGCCTGATGGGAACCTCATGAGGGTTCAAGGAGAAGTCCTGCTCCTAAGGAGAAACAGTCCCAGGCACCAGTGTATGCTGGGGGGCGGGCAAGCTTGAAAGCAGCTTTGCAGAAGAGGAAGGTCCTGGTAGACAGCAAGTTATACATGAGCCAGCAATGTGCCCTTGAGGCAAAGGCTGAAATGCAGAAGGTTCCCTCTGAACATCAAGAAACACTTTTTGATACTGTGAGGGTGACCGAGCACTGGCACAGGTTTCCCAGGCAGGGTGTGGAGTCTCCATCCTTGGAGATATTCAGAAGCCATCTAGACATGATTCTGGGCAACTGGCTCTAGGTGGCTGTGCTTGAGCACAGGTGTAGAACAATATGACCTCCAGAGGTCCCTGCCAACCTCAGCCACTCTGTGGTTCTGTGATCTTCTACTGCACTGTCTAGAAAGGGACCTAGACAGTTAGCTTAGGCTAGATGTCTGTTAGCTGAAAGTAAAATGCATTGCATAAAGCATGCATTGAATACAAAACAAGCGACAATCACAATCCCAAGAAGCGTCTTTTTTATCTTTTCAGCAACTTTGTCTGATAGTCAAGTGAGAGAAAACATTTTGAGTAAGATAAATACAAGAGCTAGCCCTGCATGTTATTGCAGAGGCATAAGTCATCCCTGCAGTTACAAGACCAGCTTAGAAGTCATATTTAGAAAAATAATAGCTCTGGATTTCTTTTTATCTGCTTTCCGTATCATAGGATTTCAGTCTGCTAATACTTTCAGGCTATTATTTTGCAATCAGTGGAGGTGAAAAATTGTTTCCTGTTTTAATGAAAGTTGAAATTCTCATAGTATCTCCTTTTCTCCTGAAATAAGCCTGCCCAGATACTATAAGGCTCACTACTGAATTGTGCTGGCTAGCAACCCTGACACAAGAATACAAGACATGCCCTACTTGCTCAGGCCAGTGGTCTGCCTGCTGCAGTATTTACTCTCCAGCTGTGGCAGCTGGAGACGCTACTCAGGGAATGCACATAAGCCTGACCCCTGTCTGTTGTACATTATCCTCATCCTCTCCTAGCATCCACAGTCACTGAATAATAATGTTAGAGAGCATATCCCTGTCTGTTCTATTTAATTTTTTCTTCTGGACCTTCATTTATCTAACACATTTTTGGAAGTGCTGACTCTGTCTGCTTCTGCAAATACCTTTGGCCAGAAATTCCAGGAGTACAACATCCTCTGTATAAACTGCTAGTATCAGTGAGGGCTTCCTAATAATGTAGCACTAATGAAAACAGTTCCATCGTCACCCTGCTCACTGCTTTTCTGATAATCGTGTAGTGATACCTGTTTTCCTCCTCCTTTCTATCAATGATATTTTTTCTTTCATTGCAGTAAAAAAATTGACAAACAAACTTCCAGATCTGTTCAGCAAGATCGAAAGTATCAACCAACAGCTGATGCCACTAAGCAACATCTCTGAGAATGTAAATCGCATAAGAGAGCTGATTCAGCAGGCAAGAGATGCTGCAAATAAGGTCTGTACTGAACATTGCAATCATGCTTGACCTCGGTGGTCTGGACACACAGCAGTACTTTTGTTCCTCTTTCTCTTTCTAAATAATTTTGTCAAAATATGTGTGAAAGACCAGACATACATGTCATTCAACAGCACCACCCAGCACTTCAAGTAACTGTGATGATGGGAAGCATAATAATTTATACACAAAAATGAGTGGATGCAGCAGCATCCTGCTCCATCCTCCTCCCACAGGGCTTTTTTCCCAGGGCATCTCTGCAATACTTACCTGTACAATAGCCTTTTGCCTTCCAAAGTACGTTGTGGTGGCTTTGGCAGCAGTGGCAGAGTCAGCTCTGCAGCTTAGCGGCAGGGCTGTTCACCCACACATGGCCAGTTGGACGCTGACACTGCAAAAGAAGTTGTGTAGCCATGTGTTCTTATATCTCATAGCTGCCCCAAGATGTTATGAGTTGGCTACTAGCACCTCCTTATTAGACTGTGCTTTCTCCATTTAAGCAGCTGCTGTAGTTGGTGAAGGGGTAGCGTGGTCCCTGAGAAGCATCTCTGAGATCATCACAAATAACCTGCAGTTAAAATGGATAAGAGAAATCTGTGACAGTGATGTAAATAGCTGTAATAGGATGTGTCTTTGTTAATATCAGAGATGCATTATAATTTCCAACAGATAGTCAAGTCCAGCTAAGTGAAGCATCAGGATGTGTATGCTGACATCTAAATAATGCATAGGCTTGCTCTTTAGAGCTGCAGGGCACATCTTTCCCTGTCCATGTATTGAAGGTAACAATTACTTGACAGAGGCATGGCCAGGGTTGATTAATTGATGTCTGGACTGAAAAAGTGCTGTGTTAAGTGATAAGTATTGATAATACAGAATGCGGTATTATCCAGTCTGTTTCCTAATTATATTGTTTGGTAGCGTCAGAGCCTGTAGTAACTAATGGCTATAACATGACTAGGATATGTAATAGGATACTTTGCAACTAAAGACAACAGTGAAATAAATAGGAGTAGTAGCAAGAGATAGTTATAATGGACTGAATTTTGTTTTTCTTAACAGGTTGCTATTCCTATGAGGTTCAATGGCAGCTCTGGTGTAGAGGTTCGACCTCCAAGCAACCTTGAAGATCTGAAAGGCTATACTTCACTTTCTTTCTTTCTCCAAAGACCTCAGAGAAGATTAGACACCCCCCAGAGGGCATCAAATAAGTTTGTACTGTACCTGGGTAACAAAGATGTAGGTATATTTTGATATTTAATCTGATTTTTAGAACAGACGATATGCTTTGAGAAACAGATGGGAGATGGTTTATTTTAACTGAAGGTTATAGCTACTGTTTGGCCCATTTATTTGTAATTGCCATTATGTAGTGCCAGAAGTGTTTTGTTCGTTTCTCCACCAGCAAAGTAACTTGTTGGCTAACTGACTGCTTTGCCCTTTGATGCTTTGCTGTTTGGTCCTTTGGAAGTTACTTCTCTGGCATAGATACCATCACACAGTCTTGTCAGAACTGACAGTTTCTGCAGCAGTCAGCACAAACTCAGAGCTTTGACTCTTCCCACAATATAAGTCACTGTGAGTTTCTCTGTCGATTAAAAAAAAAGTGATCATTTCAGTTTTAAAATTCAGTCCCTCAGCTCTTAATTTCTTTCTCTTCTGAATATGCAGAATAATACAGACCTGCTTGTGCATTAAGGCTTGCTCAAGCACAGTCATTCTAAAAATTTCCTGAATGTGGTCAAACTATGTATTTTTAAGTCTTCTTACTTGACAGCAGTACGGTATCTGTAGTGAGTCTTGTGGATACACAGAAAGCTGTTTAAAGGTAGTTGTTCTACACTGGATTTCAGCTTTTTATCTCCTGAATATCTGCCTGGGATATCAGTTGTCAGCATTTTAATTGTTAGTTGTGCAATATGGTATGTTGGAGAAATAAAATGTGAATTGTTTGGGAAAATTACTGCTTCCAGTCACCTCAGCAGAAACTATTGTCCTTGACTGAGTGCTGTTCCAAACATGTTTTTTATTTCACAGATGTTGAGTCTAATTTTTAGTAAAGGTGTCATGTTTTCATGGCTTTAGTTGGGAGATGTTACAAATGTGAAAATTATTTTAGCTACTGTTGTTATAAAAATAAATAGCCACACCAGTTTTCAATTAATTTATAGCTATATTCACTGAATCAGTGCAACATACAAGATTACAATTTTTTCTTCCCAGAACTGATAAACTTAATAACAATTCTCATCATTAGGTGAGTAGATTTTTTTATGACTCATGCACAGTATGATGGTGTCTCTAAGGAAGTGCTGCTGTATTATACCCTCATTAACATTAATCATTTATTAATGATTATTTGCTTTGCTATTCTTAGGCTTCCAAGGACTATATTGGTATGGCTGTGAAAGATGGTCACCTTACTTGTGTTTATAACCTGGGAGATGGCGATGTAGAAATAGATGTGCAGTCATTAGTGACTCAAAGCGAAACTGAGGAAGCTGTTATGGATCAAGTTAAGTTTGAAAGGTATATGACCCACAGTGCACAACAATCTTTTCCAAAACCTGCTAAGAACATCTTTTATTAGTGTGATGTGACATTTTGCCTGTCTGTTTTGGTTTTAGGATTTACCAGTATGTAAAGCTGAATTACATCAAAGCAGCAACATCAACTTCTCCAGAGTATGAAAGCCCTTTGACTGCAAGCAGTGGAGGCAGTGACACTCTCTTAAACCTTGATCCCAGCACTGTTGTCTTTTATGTTGGAGGATACCCACCAGATTTTAGGGTACAAAGAGTTGTTTAGTCTTTTAAAGAGATTTCCATGTTAATCATTCTGTTGTTCTTACAAGTAAACGTTGGAACTAGCAGTCTTTCAAAAGCTGTGTAAAAGTTTATCCATGTCAGTAGGAATAGACAGTATGTAAGGAGATGCTGCTTCCTACAGAATCTGTATAGCTTGTAGAATGCTAAAACTCAAAGCAGGGAGTATGATGGTATTTCATCTGCCGAGGACAGCGTGAAACCTGTCCAGCCCAGCTAAGTGCTATTCCCAATCCATCCATATGACTCCAATTTAAATCATGCTGCAGTACCCCTGGAGTGGTATCAGATGGTTTGGATATTATATAGAAAGATATAATAGTTTTGTGATATTTAGAATGTCATGTTCTGTGTCATTATTATTTGCAGTAAGTTTTAGCAGTTATATGTCAATGTAAAATTTTGTTGGCTGATGTTGACGGAGTGTTTTTGATGACACTATTTTGCAGCCTCCACGTAAGCTAGACTATCCTCATTATGAAGGCTGCATTGAATTAGACAACCTAAATGAGCATATTATCAGCCTTTACAACTTCAAGAGGACTTTTAATCTCAATACCACTGAAGTGCAACCCTGCAGAAGGTATGATATAAACACAGAAGTGTTTCACAGTTCTGTAATTTTATCATTATAAAATTATAATGACAGTAAGTCCATGAAGTAATAGTTTTTGCTCTCATATATTCACATCTGTGACATTCAATTATTACAGGTATAAAGAAGAGACTGACCAAAGCTATTTTGAAGGCACTGGTTATGCCAGTGTCACACTGAAAGAACCAAATACCCTCAGCGGGGTACGCTATGAGCAGACAATTGAGACTACTGCAGATGAAGGCATCGTGTTTTTTGCAGCAAATGGGGTAATTCATGGAATGCTTCTGTCTGTTTTGTTGTCCAAGAACCTTTTTTAAAACTTTGCCTACTTGAGAACATGTTAGATTTACTAATAACTGTGAGGAAGTTTCTTAAAAGTGTTATTTTCATGTGTGTGGCAGTTTAGTAGATTCTGCTGCATGTTTAATGTCATACAGTTTAGTTTTAGGTAGTCCTGCAAGGAGCTGGGAGTTGGACTCCATGGTCCTTATGGGTCCCTTCCAACTTGAGATATTCTGTGATTCTGTAATGGCTACTGAATATTCACATTATGGAGGCTGAGAAAAAAATCCTTCCAAGTAGTTCCTCCATTAGGCCATGCAGAGAATTCAGAACTGAGCGTGGGCAAGGAGGATGTAATTTGAATTGAACCAATTTTGAAATATTGCAGTCCTCCAAAAGTGGAAGTGCACTCTTCCCAAATCTAGATACGGGTGGTAACAGAGTAAGGAAGAATCTAGAAAATGACATGGTGCCTTATACCTGCAAAGGTGCTCCAAACAGCAGTGATGCTACTTATCTAATAATATTATAGGCATGTTTGCAATCACTGTGACACGTTCAGGATAATTTCTCAATGCTATAAAAAGTCAGTAGACGTCTTGAAATGACAAAAAGTCCTCTAGAGATTTGGAGAATACATTTGGAGCTGCTGCCAGATCTGTTTATAACATTTTAAAGTAATTATGGTTGATTATTGTAAGTTTTAGTCTGCTTTGTGTTATCTTTCCCCTTCAAAAGCTTTACTGAAGCAACTAGATAGCTTCATTGCAATTAGTCACATGACAGTGAAATATATATGAAACGTTGGCAGTTTAATTGGGTTGGTGTTTGGTCTTTTTCTTGCAGGATCAGTTCATCAGCGTGCTCATTAAAGATGGTCATACTGTTTTTAGATACAAAGTTGGCTCTGAGCCTCCAAAAGAAATAGAAACCAATACAACTGTAAATGATGGAACATATAAACAGGTATGTCATCTTAAACAATCAAGTGATCATTATTTGTAAAAATACATGTTAGCTGAAACTAAACCCCCTGTTGTAAAGTTTAGTTGTGAAGTTTTCCTTTTGTGTTGAGACATCAAGCTGCTGGAGATTAGTTTGGACATGTGAAAATTAATCTTTCTACTGTGCATTCCTGTGAATAAGTTCAGTTTTAACAGAGAAACCACCAAAGAAAAAACACTTTCACAAAGCAATGCTTTATTTAAAGAGAGCTGTGTACCTTGCAATTGTTAATGTTAGTTTAATATTTAGATAAAGTTTTTTAACCAGCTGAGAGTTTATTTCTTCAGGCCAGGCTGATCTTTGCAGACATCATTTTCTGTTGTTGCTTGTCTACTTAGCTTCAGTCCGGCTGTTTTGAATCACTACCAGAGTGAAATCATAGACATTGTTAAAACCTTTGGCTGCCATGTTGATTCTCCCTTTTCCCCTTACTGCATCTCCAACTAAATAGTATAGGTCACAGGGTCTGCTGGAGGGAATCTTTATGCCATACTGGGTGAAGTTCCCTCCAGCCAGCTGATCGACCTAGTCTTTGTATCAGGCAGCAGCTCCGGAATCTTCAATTGCAAATAGAAGGCAATATTTGAGTCCTAGGTGAGGTGTATTTGTAGGGCAATCTTCCTGAGGAAAATAAAACCTCACCTTGTATTTGGATAGTAGAGTGTTTTCCTTAGGCATTTACTCTGGCTAAATGCCCAGATTTTGCAAAGTGCCTTTAAACTACTGCAGTTGTTCTGGATTTAAGTCATTAGTAAATAAAAGGAGAGGAAAAAACCCTCCATTGTGTCCTACTCTGTGGGAGTACATTTAATCTGCTAAATTCTGGGGTTTCCTCAGTGAAGTAATTCTTATTATTCACCTGTTTCAGATTCATTTGGTGCTTGCCCGAAGTAAGAATACTGTTCACGTTAGTCCTGATATTAAAGCCAACATAAAAGTCTTCCTTTTCACTAAGTACTACTTAGGTGGAATTCCACCTACTCTACGGGAACGGTAAGTAACTATAAAAAGACTTTTTATACACAGGGTTTGTATGGAAACTCCATCTAAACTCTTTCGTTAGGCACTTTTTTTCACACTTTGTTCTGGGTGTCTTATGTAATATGAAAATAACCAGCATATAATGCATGATCATAATCTGTGATTTTTGGCTAACGGTGGGACCTCTGTTGGAGTGTATCCTGAAGATTGGGTTTGATCAGCCTGAAGTATGTGTGTGCAAGAAAGATTGCTTTTGTTCTGTTTTTCTATTTCTTATATTGTCAGCATTTACAGGCTATTGTAATAGTGTGTGCTTTGAAATACCAGGCTACTAAACTCTTTTTCCTTGTACTCTCTGAAACCAGCTTTAATATATCCACACTTCCATTCCGGGGCTGCATGAAGAATGTGAAAAACCCTAACACTGCATCTGTTATTTTTGACGAGACTGTTGGTGTCAGCAAGAAATGTTCAGATGACTGGAAGGTAACTAACAAAACCCCTTAAAAACTTCTGCTGGATTTCACGGAGTCTGGTCTGTCTATAAATCCTGGACCATTATGTTTTACTTAGATCAAAAATTATATTTGGTTAACATGTGACGGTAATAAAAGAAGCTGGGCTTGATATAAATATATGGAAGAAAGGAGACTCCACCCCTATTGTGATAGCTTGCTCCAGCACATAGTCCACCTTCTTAATCAATACTGTGTACAATTAAGAATTCATATTTACCATGTAAACTTGTTGGCTTCCAGTTGCTGTTATTGATTAGGCCGGAATACTAAGTTACTTAATACTATTCGGGATCTTTCCTCTCTCCAAGGTGCTTATGCTTCCTAATTAAATGACCTCTCAACCTTTTTTCTTGAAAGAGCTAAAAGACACTACTACCACTGAAGTCTCTCATTCTAAGGCTATTGCTCCACTCATCTGATTGTTTTATAATTACTTTCTGTGCATTCTTGAGTTTTGCCACATTCTTTTTAAAATGGGACAAGGTGACATTTCAGTGTTGGCTTAACCAATGCTGCATGCAGAGATGAAAATTATCCTGCTTCTACTTACTGCTACTTACATGGTGCATGATTCCATTTCCCTTTTTCCTATGGCACTGCACTGAATGCTTGTGCTCGCTTGCTTTCCCTTTGTGGTATCTAAACCTTTCACAGATCAATTTCTTTGCAGGTCATTTCCCTCCACAAAGGATCTGACCTTCATTCTTCATCTGTATCTGTATAACTTCTCATGTATTAAAATGTGTTTTGTTCAAAAGGGCTCAGGTGTATTCTGTCCTATGACTTACACTGTTTCAGTTATGTAGCTCATCTGCACAGCTCTGTACTTATGAGCCATTCCTCCAGCTGCTTACTTTTACGTCCCCAAATGTGAAAAGTTTCAAAGCCATCATGCCGATGTAGCTAGAGACGAACAGCTGATTGTACTCGGCAAGCCTCACCTCCCTTTGGAGTTTCTCAGATCATAATTAATGCTGGTGAAGCCAATTCAGTCAATCTGTTCTGTACTGAAATAATTGTACTTGCAGTTTGCCTTGTGCTTGGTTTTGGCTGGAGACAGTCACAATTATGTTGAGTAGGGCAGTTGTCCCATGTTGCCATTTCTTCTGATTAAAAGGAGAATCATTGAAAGCATTATTATCTCTTTTTCAGCTCGTTAGATCTGCAGCTTTCTCCAAGAAGGGAACACTGAGTCTGAGTGCGGCAGGTTTCCCATTTCCCAAGGATTTCCAAGTTGGCTTTGGCTTTCAGACCATGTCATCGACTGGAACACTCTTAAATTACAATCTATGGGTATGAAACATGTTCCACTTAGAATATGTGATTGCTTTGATTTCTGAATCAGTCATGCCTGTTTGTGACTCTGTCAGTTTGGCATCAGTTTGTGTCCTAAGTCTCAGGTAGATTCCTGTCTTTTAAGCCAAGAAATAGCTATTAGAATCATCTTTTGAGCATGGCATCTTGCACATCATAAGCCAGAGAAACGCATCCTGGCAATTTCTTCACTGGACCAAGAAGCAGTTTGACAAGTAACTGAACTTTGAACTTGAGCCTTCTGCAGAGTAGCACATGCACACTTAACACCACCATCCCAGTAAGATAACTGTTGCCTAATACATTTGGCCGAAAATTTTCCCAGCAAATACTGGCATTCTGCCCACACAGAAATGTTACCACCCGTGATGAAATATGCAGAGGAAACCGGTTGATTTTGGTTATGTTCCCTCAGAAAGCAGGGAAGTTCAAGCAGAATCCCATTCTTGCTGGCTGGAGGAGTTAAGAAATGAGCACACACCAGGCATTTGAGAAGTGGAGAACTGAATCCTCTGCTTTTTGTAAAAATAACTTAAGTATTTAAAAAAACAGTTTAGTATTCAGAGTGCAGAGGTATTTTAAAACAGGAACTGGGCTAATCATTCAGAATTTGGTTTAATACCTGGTACTAAATGACTGAGAAATGCAGTTTTAGTGTAAGAAAATTTCTTTGCCAGAAGAGACCACTAAGAACTGTATTAATGGTAATATCAAGGCGAACTAAAGGCATTTGCAATTACCTGATCGTTTTGTGGGATTCTTTTATAGCCTAATATTCTTACCATCTTTCTGAGACCTGGCTCTGTAGTTGCAAAGATGATAGAGAAGGAAATCGAACTGAAAAAGAAATACGAAGATGGGTCAATGCATTATGTGACAGTAATAAAAACAGACAACACGTGAGTTCAGTTCTTTATCTGATTGTTTTATGTTTTGGTTGGAGAAAGAAGATTAAATTTTTTTGTGACTTGTTCTTTTGGTACACTGCTAAAAATGGCCTCTGTTAGCAAAGGATACTGAAATAACGAATCAAATGGAGATTTTTTGGTCTATGAATGTCTATGTCAGTCCCTGTGATGTTTCAGCTGTACACCTGCATGTCTTTTATAGATTTTTATAGACACTATGCATGTCTTTTATAGATAGTGTGAGTTTTGACTGTTGCTCAAAGCTGGAGCTTTGGAGCTCTTCCCCTTCCCATAGTTTTTACATATGTTACTGTAACATAGGTGGTTAAAGGCCCAGGGAAGAAGCTAATATTGTGTCTCCTTTTTCAATAATGATCTGTTATGCAGATATTGGAAAAGACAATATACTGAAAGATTTTGAAATCATATTGATTTCTTTGGAACACATAAAATGACATAAATGTTAGTTGAAGTGGAAAGCTTTGAATGATTTGCTATAACTTTGGGTTATATATAACTTAATATTATCTGTACTAGTTGTTGCTAACATGTTAAGTGCACCATTTTGACACAAAGGATGAAATCCTGTCCCGTATTTGTCAATGAGAGTTTTTTCATGAATTTCACTTGGATCAGGATTTCACTGTAGGATTGAAGTACTAGTTTCAACTCTGGCTTAGTATCTACTGCTGAAAAGCAGAGCAGTTTCCTGGCAGTCAAAAGAGTACATACTAAAAAAATCCCAGAAGTAAGCTAATGAAACTGTACCATAATTACAATGTAACAAGAAAACACATCTGTCAAATGCTTCTCTCTTTTTGTGTATATTTCATTTAGGTTCATAACTATTTCTTTAGATCTCATGCTTATTTTTATTCATGTTGTTTCAGAGTACATCTACTGGTTGATGATGAGTCGGTAACAGCATCAGTTGACCCTCTCAGAGCACAGGCATTAAATGAACCTATAAAATTTGGTGGAGATAATTTTGAAGGCTGCATTTCAAACATCTTTATAAAAAGGTATTTGGCCTACAAAAATTTCTGTTGCATGCATTTTATCCTGTTTTCTTTCTTTAATCATATTAAAATAACTTTTTGCTAAATTGCTTTTCTTCTACATGTGCAAAGCTTTCAAGAACGTGTAACCTTGCTGCCCCCAAATATTCTTTCATTGAGGTAGACTATACATGGTATCAAGTTGTAATTAAATCTGCTGTTCAGATGTAATGGGATTTTAGTCTGAATCATACCTGTTTAGTAGTCTTTTAATCAAAGAATGAACTCAACATGGTGAATTGCAGTGTCCCAACAAGGCATCCAAAAAGATCTGCTAGGTTGTATCTTCATAGCTGCACAGGGAGTCAGACAATGAAATGAGGAAAGCTTACTGATAGAACCAAAATGGGTAAACAAATGAGAGCATATGTATAGAAACCATGTGCCTGATTTATGTTGTCTGTTTTTTTTTTTCACGTTTATCTGGTTAATAGAGACATCTTACAGGCAAAATTTACAAGCAAAATCAGGCATAAATATGTTCTTTAAAGGAAAGCATTCCTCAAGTCACAAGTGGTGTCCTAGTGGGGCTTTGTTTTAGCTAAGTTTTGACAAATATTTATACATGTGTAGAGTTTACAAAAAATTGTGTATTTTGATTATCATAGACTCACAGTATGGTTTGGGTTGGAAGGGACCTTTAAAGATCATCTAGTCCAACCCCCCTGCCATGGGTAGGGACATCTTCCACTACATCAGGTTGCTCAAATTATATCTTCATTTAAAGCACTGCAAGACAATTAAGTAACCAGTGTATTAACTTTCCCATAAAAAAAAAATTGGAAAATTGCTTTTAGTACAAAAATAGATGGAGAATTAATATTGTGGCTAGTGTGATTGAGTGAATGGAGAACTGGAACAGAACTGAAGAAGTTCAGGTTCTGCTACCACTCTTCTCATAGAAAACCAGGGGCAAGGAGCTTCATTGCTTTTTCTACTTGTAAAGTGTTCTGTAATTTACTGATTAGCAGTGCTGCATACAACTTATGAAATTATAGTATTACTTAACATTATTCTTTATACACACAGGATGTTGGTTTTGACAGTCTTTCTGATAATGTGGTTATAATACTAAAGCTATATATTAAGTTGTGATGGGCTTTGCCCCTTGACAAATCTCATTAAAACATCTTATTTAAGGAGAGGGTGAATCACTGAGTTAGCAGGACTTGATGTTGCCATTTTTTCTTGATCTGCCACTGGTTATGCATAATTAACCAGCAAAGTTTTGTAGTCTGATCCAGAAATCTTCCTCAGGCAAGGCTGCTGACATTTTTTGCCCTTTTTTTTCAATGGAATATTGGTTTATTTTGAATAGATAGCTTTCAGCAAAAGATACTTTGTTTAGAAGAAATGCAAATAAAACATCAGAGTTTTTCCATAGCCAAAAAGAAATGGGCAGAACCAGGACAAATACGAACTTTTTACAGTATCGAACATATATTTTTCATCAAAAAATAAAAATCGATACTTTAATGTCAGGTCACTGGGAAATCTATTTTGTACAGAACATAGTTTTACAATATGTTGTTGATTAGGCTAAAGAAAAGGAATGCTGTGTCACAGCACTTACTGCTTTCATCACTCTAGGTCAGGACAGCTCCCTGAGGTTCAAAATCTTGTTAATTATACTGCAAAGACTGGTGTATTCCTTGGAGTGTGCCGCAAATACAGGAACCTGGAACCAATGCTGCTGAAGGAATTTAAAAATCCTCTCAGGCTTAAGGTGCTCAAGGTATGCTTATTTTTACTGTCATCTTCACTCCATATTGTCTGTACAGCCATGGTTTATAGAACTGAGATTCAGATGTTATTATTTTCCTTCCATCTCACATCTGAAGCAAGTTCTTCCTGTGTTGAAGTTGCATGCTAAACCCATACCTGTCCAGAATGACAACAACTTCTCTGCCATTTAGAGAAGTCTGTTGACTGCCTCAGGTGGGGACTCTTAAATGTGTAGATTGAAATGTTTTTCATGTGCATGCATAGTAAATGTTTTGGTTCTGTCTTACAGGTACAGAATGAAAAATACCTTGAGTATTTGAAAACCACTAATGTGCAAAACCAGCAAAAACACAACTTACCAACCCAGCTAAATGTCAGCAGTGAAGCGTATCTCCTTGGAAACATCCCCAACAGTTTCATATCCTATATGTTTTCTCCACCGTCATCTACAGACAGGTAATACAAATGTTATATGTTCTCCTAATACTTGAATTGTCAAAACTGCTGGAATCTTTGGGTACTAAAGAGTTAGGATTTTCATCTTGCTTATAGGGTGTTGTGACCCAACAGACTTCCCACCTCCTACTCAGAGCGGGGAATCCACTTCATCACTTACGGGCCTGGGTGGTAATCACTAGGACTCACAGTGTGATTAATATGATTACTTTAATGAACACCATAAATCAATGCCCATGAGCAAACTTCTATCCCTTGATAATATTATAATAAGCAACACACAGGAAAGTAAAGAAATAGCTACAGAGTTGATCAAAACATTATAGTAAGCTACAAGCGAAAGAAAGTAAATAGACACAATGACCTGCTCAGAGGGAAAGCGCAGTGTGACAATGATAGGGAATTTCAGGCCAGCTAAGAGGGAGCTCCATAGAGCGCTCTCTGAGTTGTGAGATTTTATACCCTTGCAGTCACGTAGGCTTCTTGTAGAGACAACTTCGATAAGCAAGCCTTTTTTATCAGTTTAGACACAACACAAAGGTGTTACAACACTGGCTGTGTGTTCCCCCTTAGCTGATAGATAGTTTTATCTTTTGGGTTTTGTTCCCATTGAGATGCAGGGTGTGAGCAAGGCATTGTTATCACATATGCACAGTAGGGATCAAGGGACTCAGAAAGGGAGAAACTTACCCGGCCTATGCCCTGTCCTGCTCCTCTCTTATGGCTTCAATGGCAGTTTCCCTTCTTCAGCACACTTCTTTGTTGTTTTTTCCAAATAGCAGCCTGAACCTCACATGGAGCATAACAGAACAGTGCTTCTAAAGGTTCAGGCATATTTTTTTCTCTGCTAGTATTTACCCAAACTGAGTAGATTGACTTGGATATGGTGGAAAATTACAGTGCATATTGATGTCAAGTTCTAAGCCTGAATACGTCAACTTTCATTCACGTTCAGAAATGCAGGCGTTGTAGAACCCTGTGATTCCACCCAAAAGCTATTCTGTGTTTCACAAATCAAGTTTCACTGGCATTTTTCTGGAGTACAGAAAGAATACAAGAATTAACAAAATAGACCTGTATTTGAATATGCTTACTTTCCTCTACAGGTTACTTTTTTCTGTAGATGTACGGACTCGATCATCAAGAGGATTAATAGTTTACATGGAGGAAAGATCTGAGGGCTCTTATATGGCTCTCCACATTTCTAAAGGACGTTTTGTCTTTTCACTTGGCTCTGGAGGAAAACGAATCAAAATCAAAACCAGTATTAAATACAACGATGGGCAATGGCACACTGTAAGTAATATGGCATGGGACCATGATGAAACCACAACTAGCATTCAGCCGGCACAGCCTATTGAATTTTTAAGGCATTAGAAATCTGATTTTGGTCATCTGAAGTTAATGCCGATGCCTGAAATTTCATGTGGTTGACAGGCCTCTGTTATGACGCAACTTATAGAGACTGATGGTCCCAGCATGTTATTTTCAGTTTAAATATTTCAGCAAAATGTGGTGTTTAAGTTAAAGTAAAAAAGGCTCTAGTGGCTTTCATTGGCTTTGGGGTTTTTCATTCTGTTATGTTTGTACCCTGCAAAGGTGGTCTTCAGCGTAGATGGGAAGGATGTCCGCCTTGTTGTTGATGGTCTAAGGGCCCAGCACGGAAGATTAGCAACAAATTCTGCCATCAACATTAAGCCACCAATCTACGCGGGAGGGCTGCCATCACTGAAAAGACAGGTAAGTAACTGACACATACACACACACACTCCTTGTGCTGCACTAATTACATGTGAAAGTGTTAATATGCAGGATCTCCATGCTGAAAAGGTTTGGGGGATATTTCCAAGCACCAAGTGAGCACCATCTGTGACTGGTGTTTGCAGTTGTTCAGATCTTTTCCTCACTTGTTCATACAGATCTCAGCTGGATCCATATTTTCAGCGTGTGTTGCTGAGACACTGATGACAACTGTGTACTCTTTTCATTTCTATTCTTTAAAAAATAGAAAAGACCGAAGTCACATTTGTAATTCCACTAATACCCTTTTCCCACAGAATATTCACCTCAGTGGACTAAGTGATAATCTGTAAAGAAGCAAAGGAATCCTTCTCATTAAGGAATTATGAATGTAGAAGTGGATTTCAATCTGAAATATGTCTGGTTCATATTACTTTAAAAATTGGACACTTAATCATGCAGGGCATTTTATAAACCCAAATGTAAATAAACAGCCTTTTAGGAAGGGAAGGACATACTTGAGGTTTCACAAATCCTGTTGTGTTGTTGTTTTGACACATCATTGGGAAGTATCTGTTCTGCAAGCAGGAGTTATGTTAACTCAAAATCAACTGTTACTTTCCTGTTTTAAATTCTTTTTAAAAAAATTTTGGAATACCTTTTCACTGCATCAGATACGGGGTTTAGGTGCCTTTAGTGCCAGCTGGCTTTCTACAGTCCAACAGTAAAAAAGAACTAATGGGTATTCTTGCTAAAAAAATTGCCGTCATGCTTCAGCATTCATGTTTTGAAATATGCTTTCAGAATATACCAATGAACAGTTTCAAGGGTTGCCTGAGGAATTTGAAAATGAATGGAAAAGTCATGAATGCACTTCAGCAAAAATATGGTGCACTTCCATGTCTGGATGTTCCCATGGATACAGGGATTTACTTCTTTAATGAAGGGGGCTATATCACCATTGGTAAGCTGTGTAGAGATTATGGTATATGGAATTATGAAATATGTGCATGTATAAAGATTATTTTTTTTTATATGGTTTTCCAGTTACCTCCTCCTATGGTCGTTGTTTAATTCTCCACAGGTAATTTGCTGACAGGCCTGGATTTTAGGATTGTATTTACCATTCAGCCAAGGAGTCCAACAGGTGTACTCCTCCATGCTGGAAGCAAGCAAGACAGCTACTTGACTATTTACATGGAAGGAGAAAAGGTAAGTACAATCTGTGTTTCCATTTCAGCTGTATTGACCTCACGCAGCAGGGGGAATTCTGATCTTAAACTCTGGACTTATATATGTTACAACATTTGCCTGTAGGTATAACGTTAAACAACTTCCTCAGAGTTGTTTAAAATGGTCACATGGAAAATTGAGCATTTAACCTGTCTCTGTGCCTCCATTAGCAGCTTCCATTGTTTGCACACTACTTTGCACATGCTTTCTTCACAGTGGTCAGCAGTAGGGCTCAGTCGCAATTTTCTCAGGCTTCTGAGCCTTTGCAAAAACCCGCTGGGGTTTTGGCCAAAGACTACAGAACTCTGTGGCTTATTCCCACTCCCGTGTCGGTCATCATGTGGCTGTACTGATGCTGCTCCATAACCATGTCTGTTATACAACTTGAACAGTCTTGTCTTGTGTTAGCACCTTCTCTAGTTGATGGGTGTGCCATAGTGGTGATTATTATCGCTGTTGCTTTTTCATAATGTAACAGCTTCAGAATGAGAGTCTTGGACTACAAAACTATTGTGGTTGCTGCTGAAGAGACAAATAGAAAGATACCAGTGCTCCACAGAACCTGCTATCTCACAAAAAGGTTTGAACTCGCATGAGTCTAAGCTTCAGAAAGCTCAGCTTTGACCTTCTCTTCCCAGATTAGGGAACTTGGTGTTATTATTTATCTTGTTGTCATCAGTTAATTTCCCCCAGGTCACTAATTCCCATTAGCACATGGAAGCAGGGGCAGCACCAGCTGGGGACTCCTTAAGGGCAAGACTGACCACTTTTTTCAGCGGTAACTGAGATTAATGCTGTCTGTCAGTGTGGACAGGATGAACCAGGAAGCAATAAAAGGCCAATGGCACACTGTCAATCAGGCTGATGGGAAGCAGACTCAGTATATCAGTTACCTAACCATTACCAAGTTTGTCATAACCATCACACCAAACAAGAGTTTGAGCGGAAGATGTTGAAGAAAAAAAAATTCACTTACAAGGAATGAGAAGCAAGATGTGAGAAAGCACAAGTAGATGCTTGTTCAAAATGTCATCATAAATAGTCAGGCTGCAGGCTTCATGAGTGAATTATGAGTAGTCCAAAAGTGTGAAAGGCCAGAGATTTGTGTATTACAGAGATTCTCTGAGGAGATGCCAAACATGTAGATGACTACTTTGGGAAAGGAAGGTGTAGTAGGAAAGACCTTGTCTGAGAGATTATGTTGAAAGAATTAACCTAATTTTTTAAGATTGAGAGGGAGAAACAAAGGTATGTTTTTATGCTTGTAAAATTTGTCAAATATCCTCTGCTTGGATTCTATTAGGGAAATTTACTTTCCTCTTGGAGAGGATAATTTCTGAAATACATATACAATGACTGTGACTCTTAAAACCAGGGGAACCCCAGCCATTACAAGTTCAGTAAATGACTTAAAGTTCTGTATTTTTCTGTTGCTCTTTGCTTGGCCATGGTAACTTAAAAGATAACCTTTTTTAGGTCATTGCTGCTGGAAATAGTGGTGCTGGAGAATTCCAGACATCAGTCACACTTAAGCAACCTCTGTCTGATGGACAGTGGCATACTATTGCAGGTACGTTGTACATACCAGTTCTTCTGAAACTTTGAAAGAATGGTGGGCACAGAGCACTGCAGCTCCAGATTTTCATTAATCATTTCACTTCTGTTTATTCTCAGAATACTTTTTAGAACAATAGAAGTGTCTTGTGTTAATCCAAGGCTTTACATAAGACAGTTTTTCTGGGCTGTATTTGGCCCCAGAGTACCTAGATATGTTGATCCGACTTCAAAATAAAATAAAATCTGTTTTTCCTAAGAGTTAAATTTCAAGGCAGATGCTATCTAAAAATACTGCCATATCTAGCTGATTCTTTAATGGGGTGAGAAAGAGTACTCATTTACCTGCTGCTTTGCAGTCTCTCGGAAGGAGAACATGGTGCAGCTAGAGGTGGGCACACAGAGTAACTATACCAGTGGACTTCCACCCTCTCCTCCTAGACGTCTGCATCAGCCACTCTACTTTGGCAAAATTCCAGGTAATATTATCGCTTCTTATTTTTTCATGTACCTACTGGGTTTTTTTCCTTCCCAAAACAAAGGTCCTTTTCATGCACGTAGTCCTATACCATTCCTCCTCTTTCAAAAGCCTTGCAATAATTAATGCTTTTTAAAACCATTCTTCTTTTATTAACTTGATCTTTACCTTGTTTTTTGTAGCAAATTTGGATGCACTGTGGCTTCCAGTTAAAGACCCATTTTTTGGCTGTCTTCGGAATATTAACATCAATGACAAACATGTGTCCACCAGAAGAATTTCAGAAGTTCATGGTGTAGTGAGTTTGCATGGGTGCCCAGCAAAGTAACTTTGCTGTTCCAGTAGTTTACACACATCAGGCTGGGTCTGCTGAAGTACTGTGTGAATTTGTGCAACATGGATTCCCTTTTTGCTGATCACTGTGTCACTATAATCAGACTGGTTATTCAGAACAGCTGGTGAGCAAATGCATCCTCTGGATGTGGACTGTGCCAAAGCAAATTAAAAGTATTTGCTTCGATAAACTCCCTTTTAAATGTTATTGATTTCCAAGGTAATCCATTGTGCCTTTTGAAATATATGCAGAAAATATTGTATATACCCTACTGGGCCAAATTCTGCTCTCACCTACAACAGCATAGACTTGAGTAACTCCAGGGTCTTAATTTTGGAAATTTGCTTTAATGCTGGTCATCTTGAGAGCAAATTTGATCCACTAATATAAATAATTTTATAAAAATATAAATCTCTGTGGATTGATGTTTATACAGAAATGTACATTAAAGTTAAAAGTAATAATAATAATATAAATGGAGTTTGAAGCACTTTAAGGAATGAAACTCTGGAAGTTTGTTACAATGCTAGGAATTCTGGGGCCAAATAAATGCAGTACACTCTTAAAACCTCTCATTTTCTTGTTTGGTTATTTTAACCTGGTGTTTCTTTTATGTGCTTTTTACAGGCTGCTAAATCCTGCTTGCTTTATGCAGATATTTCTGTAGCTTTAAGAAGATGATTTGCCTGAATAAGCAGGAGTCTGTGATCTCTGCTTATTAGAATCTTGTTGTGGTTGGTTGACCTTGGCTGGATGCCAACCCACTCAGCCACTCTATCACTCCCTTCAGCAGAGCAGGGGGGAGAAAAGAAGATGGAAAAAAAATTGTGGGTCAAGATAAAGGCAGTTTAATGAAGCAGTAGCAAAAGTCACACGTGTGGAAGCGAAGGAAAACAAAAGATGTTACTCTCTACTTCCAATCAGCAGGCGACGTTTGGCTACTTCCTGGGAAGCAGGGCTTCAGTATGCATAGCGGTTGCTCTGGAAGACAAACATTGTAAACAACAAATGTCCCCCCCTTCCTCCTCCTTTTTCTTAGCTTTTCTATCTGAGCAGATGCCATATGATATGGAACATCCCGTTGGTCACTTTGGGATAGCTGTGCCGGTGACGTCCCCTCCTAAGATCTTGCCCACCCCCAGCCTAGTGGTGGGGGGAGATGGAGGAAGGCTGGACAGACAGCCTTGATGCTGTGCGAGCACTGCTCAGCACTAGTCAGAACACCCGTGTGTTATCACCGCCAGTCCAGCTACCCATACAAGCGCAGCACCGCGAGGGCTGCTGTGGGGCTCAGCCAGACCCGATGCACTGGTTATATAAAAACCTCAGAAAGAGAGTATTTTTTCTTGTGATCTTCAGAGCCAGAAAGCTTTTTCTGTAGGCTTTGGGTTTTTTTCTGATTAAACGAAGAGAAGTTATATTAGGAACAGCAGTTGCACCTGCTACAGTTACATAGTGTAAATTGCAGGACGAAACCAGCAAAACTGTCACCTTTGACATTCAGATCTTTAATTTGTACCTGATCATGACCCGTGGTGGTGGGCAGGGTACCATTTGCTTTATTCTTCTGAATACAGGGCTGAACTGAATAGACTTAACATAGCTGCTTCTACCACTACCATTCAGAAGCTGGGTTTTTTAATATAATAGTTGGGTTTTTTCCATTTCCCATATGACAACACTCTTTTGCAAAATTAAAACATTTTCTAAGGCGGGTCCTAGGTGGGAGTAGACATTGATGCGAACAAACCTTCCTTACCACTTAATGCAATGTTTGCTCCCACCTTCTGCTGCCTTCTTGCTCAAGGTGTAGCAGCATGTCCTCTGTGGGTTTGGAATGAGGTGTAGCTGGATTAATAGAAGAAGCCAGATTAATAGCCCATATGGCTTTGGTCATTAACCCCTTATTCAAATATTGGCAGCTTTGCAGGATGGCAAAAGTGTCAGAAAGGCATTCACACCAAATTTTCTGTTGCTTTTTCTTCATGGCAATTCTGCTACAGACAAATCTATGTCCATGCAGAGTTTTTTCATCTGTAGAGCTCTTTTTGGAGGGAATGGGATGAAAGCATACTGGGGTTGAGGCCTCTGAGGGGGCAGAGGATTGGCACATAATGGCAGAGCCCTCCCTCTCCAGGTGCTCTGCAGAAAAAGCTTCTCCTGTATGGCTGCCTACCACGTGGGACAGAAACACCCATCAGCCCTGAGGTGATGGAGTGAGGAAATCATCTTTTCAGATAGCAACAACTGAATCTTTTCCATGCGTAAAGCCCCCTGCCTTTGAGGTAGGTTGTCAAATATTCAGGTGACCAAAACTGTAGAAATACTCAGCTGATTTACTGGCCCTAGTAGGCACTGAAAATTTCCACATGGAGAGGAAGAACAGTTAAACTTTATCAAGCAACTCTCTAGTAACATTTCATATCTCATGGCCACCAGACTGCTCTCTGAAGATGTTCCCTAGTCACAAAAAAGCCTTTTCCTTCTTCCCTTTCCCCCTCAGAAAAAGCAGACATGGCAAAGATTTTTACATCACAGCCTGGAGCCGGTCCTGGATTTCAATTCCCTTCCATCTGATTTGATTTTATCAGAAGTAGTTTTAATGCTGACAAGAAGAAATGAAAAATGCATAAAGACTTGAGTAAATCTAGTTATAATGATTATAAAGTATTCATTCCAGTACAATCCTATGGCATAACAAAAAGGTAGAAAAGTCTCTCTGGTTTTAGGGATCCTGGTGGTTATTTCCCCCTAGTTTCTTGCAGTTGTATTGCTTCCATAGAGTCAGGCTGTCACGCATTGTTGGGACGATCAATGAAAGCCAACTAGAGTTTCAGGTTTTGTACTTTAACATAGATAAATCTATATCAGGCTGATAAACACTTAGTAAAAGGGGTTTTGATCCTGAAGAGCCAGTGGATAATCTTTACATGACAAAATAAGTTGTCCTGTTTAGATTATTCTGATGAAGAATCTTATTACTGAAGAAATCCACATGGACACTGAACTGTATTTCATGTATTATCTGTTCTGTGCTTAGAATATTCTGAATTTTCTCACATGGGAAACAACTGCTGGAAAACAAGAGCCTGAATTTTCAAGTGTTACAAGTTATGAATGGTAGACGTAATCTCAATTGTAAAGATTCCTTCTCTTCAGGTTCACAAGGAAAGATCTTTGTTATATATAATAAATAATTCCCCCAATATATTTTTAGCAGACCAGAAGTGACTAAATCTTGGAGTAAGATTAAATGTTATGAGAATAAACAGCGATGTGAGCCTTGGGTAAACACCATGTCATGGGGTCTTTCTGTTACAAGTAGTAGTTCCAAGGGTTTCACCACCCAAACGTTGCCATTTGACAGTAACTTCCATCAATTATTTACCTCTTTCGGCTATAGTATTTCAGGTGGACCCCCAAATCTATCAGATCCTGTGTTAGAATAAAAGTAACTCCCACAGAAGAAACTTGCCTTGTAATTTTTTATTCTCTAGTCATCTTTACGATTTGCTATTCAAGCCTTTATGTAATACTAATATTTTCAATGGTAAAAACCTCTCAATTCCACTCATCCTTTCTGAGCCTGCTTTATTACTCATTGCTTGTGTTCAAGGGTACAACGGTATTACAGCGTAGATTTTGCTTCATTCACCTTAAGATTAGAAGCAATAACCAAAGAAATGCACATGTTAATGTCTGCTGGCAAGATTTTGCTATATGGTTTGTACCTCTTGAAATTCAAGCTTCTGAGGAAAGTTTTGAGAAGTTTAATGAAAAAGGATCAAATACAGTGTTCGATACACTGAGAGCGCATGGCTAAAAAACTCGTGCTCTTTAACAGTGTGTTTAGATTGCTGTAACGGCTCGTCAGAGTCCCAAATCAATTACATAAGGAGAGCAGAAGATTTCCTCTCTAGACTAAACCACATTGGTATTGCCAGTGCCAAGTCTGTCTCTTGTCTATATTATAAGTATCAAGGGCAAAGGGTTCTCCTCCAGTTAATTTGGATTAGATTTAATAGGATCATGTTATCTGAGGTGGATGACACCAAGGTCTGTGAGTTCCCATTTATTATAATTACAAAACGCAGCCAGATTAATGGGAGCTGAAAGACAGTTGGGCAGCCTAACACTGAGAACTGCAGGCAAGTAAGTGAAATAGATCACAGGGCACTGTAGAAAAAAGCAAATATACACACACACACGAGGAAAACATTCTTCCCTTTAACTGCTTATGAATGCTACTGTAACTTCAGTATCTAATAATAAGAGCTTCCAATTAAAATGTCTTAACAGTCTTCCCATACCTGAGCTTGAAGGGTCTGTACTTTTGCTACTGTAGAGCTCTTGTGTACAACAGAGCCATTGACCTTTCACTCTGTCAGCAGCCAAATTAATTGGGTGAGTTAACTTTCTCCAGTTTTGTAACCACTTCTGCGGAGTCATCTATGAGCCATTTCATTTTCGCTCTTCCTCATGCTAGTAGCTTTGTCCCTTCTGGATTCCTCTATTTGGGTACTTTTCTCCCCTCTGCTTCCTTGCTGACCTTCATAAAAGAGCCTGGAAAATGTGGTCGTACTGAAAACGCTATAAATGCATTATGGCTTGGTAATGAACTCTTGCCTCACTTTTTGCCTCTTACCATTCTCTTTGTGGTTTCCTCTTTTTTTAAAAAAAGTCTCGCATCTTTCTCTAATGATACAAGACAATTTAAGGCACAATGGTCCAGTCTTCTGTAAATCTGTCTGTATTTTCTAAAAATATATGGATGTCCTTGGCAAAAGGAACTACTTTACATTAAAGGGGATAGTGCCATAATACAATGTTACAGCTTCACTGAAGGCATTAAGAGTGCAAGGCATAAGCATAAACCTTGTTTGTGCAGCTGGCCCAGACAGCTCAAAACTGCAAGAGGCTGGTCATTGTCAGAGCTGCAATGAAGCATCCTCTGAGTATAAAGAACAGCAAGCAAAGTAACCAGTGAGTCTTTACCTTCTCTCTGTTGGTTTTGGGGATTCTCTGTAACAATGAAACCAAACTATGGCCTGTTGTTCATATCATACTGTGTCTCCTGGTTTGCAGCTGATAGTATTCCAAATATATAAGGTTATTTTTTTTAAACACACTCCTATAATTATTTTGCACCTCAGGCAATTACTTCGTTTCCTACAGGTTGTTCCAAATGTGAAGCATATGTGAAATGTTCCATGAGATGCAGTTTCTTTGTTAAGATGTCACCCGCTCGTTGATAAAGATTGAGCACTGCTGCATTGTTACACAGAATAAAAAGACAGATAGTTGGCATCACGATCTTTTGTCTCTGTTCAGTTATATTTAAACTGGGAACAGCAACAGATTTCTCTATTGTGCAGGAGCCTATGTCTAAGATTCCTGTTGCAGGAAGACTATACACTGGTAAGAATGAATAATTACATTCATAGGTATGTCAGTAATTTATAAGTTAATATGGAAGAAGAGTGTTAGAATTTAAATCCAAAAAGAACAGTTCAGATCTGGTGTTTGAAGCCTGAAGACATAACAAAGAAAATAATTTTAAAGGATACAGAAATAAAATGGCTCTGCATCCAGCTCTTGCTAACACAGTTTTAATTAACAATGTGTTAATAACATAATGAGCTGAAATCTATTGGCATGAGATATGACTTAATAGAGAATTTATAGTGTTAGGTACAGCATCTGCCATAAATCTTAATTCTAGATCCTTCTCATTACTTTCTGATCAGAATTACTGGCTGGATTCTACAAACCTAGAGAGTCAGTAATACACCCAGAAACCAATTCCTCTGGCTAAGGCAAGGGTCTCAACTAATAAAATTCACTGAGAACAAGGTATCAGATCAGTAATAAAGTTCTAATTTTCCCTTTGCTGTACTCAGTTAAATCAAAGGTAATGACGTACCCCTGGGGACAGTAACCTAAGCAGTAAAGAAGCTGAAGGCCCTCTGGGCAATTCTCCAAGAAAACACTTAAGTGTGATCCAAAGTTCCGTCCTGAGTGGAAAGATCTAACCGCTTCACAGGACTTCGGCTCACACACCTTATCAAAACATGCAGAAAATCTTACATACAGTTTATAAAAAATGTATTCTAAGATATTGCCAAGGTTTCTAAAGAGTTGTTATTGCAGATTAAATCTGTTTGTTATGTAATAAAGGGCAGGGGACAGTCTCCAGAAAACCGAAGACAACTCTTTCTACGCAAATACACATAAATGGGAACTTTACACAAACACAAAGGGTATTTGCATCAGCAATAGGGGTGGAAGCAAGGAGACCACACAGATAAAGCGTTCTGCCTGGTGTCAGTGGTGATGGCAGTGCTGCGGAGGGTGGTCTCACCCCACCTCTGTGAGCCAGTCAGCCTGAACACCCAAAGAGCCCGCCTGGGCTCGCCCCTTTCCCATGCCGCTCGAAATCAGAAGTGACTGCAGTCATCCCACTATGCCTTTACCAGGCTTAAAGGAAAGAAAACCCTTCTAGAATTTTCATTGTCCCTGCATGCAGAACAGTAGGACCAAATTTTGAACTGATTAAGTTGTATTTAGTCGGATTCTTGTAACTTGACATTGCCATGTTAAAGAAAGGAAATGTTCCCACTGCTGAGCCACTTAAAATAACATGTGATCACTGAATCTATGTATATTGCATTTATCACGAAAGATAAAATTAATCAACATGACATATATACTCAGAACAAATTTAATTCAAAACAGACACCACAAAGCCACCAATGATCATCATTGTTATTTAATTAAGATGGAATGAATAGGTTAAACCTTCCAAAGAGACACTGAATGCCATCGACAGAATAAAGGCCAGGTGCATGGTTGGTATAAATCAGCATAGCTTTATTGTTCCTGGATTTGGGCTGATAGGAGAAAAGGTTCAAGACGTGTTTGTGTAGCTTATTGTTTGTAAATGTTGGGAACACAGTTCATAGATCTTGTTAAAAGAACTTTGCTACAAAGAATTAAGAATATTTCAAATCACTTTCTGTGAAAAACTAATGGGTTTTTTTATCAGCACAAGAAAAATGCCTAAAACCCAGATGTCTGAGCCTCGAGGATGGGTAGAAAGAAAAAGACTTTACAGCTAAGAAGGAAAGCTACATAAGAAAAAGCAAGCCTTAAGACTGCTCAGAGAGGACTTACCCCTGCCAAGAGAAACGCCTACAGCAGAGAAGCTAGTTAGAAACCGTGATGTTAGCTTGACTGGACAATTTCAGGGTGCGTGATCATGGCAAGGAGCCCAGCCACTGCTCTCTTCCAACCCGAGACTCGATGCTACACTCCTGGGCAGCTCCTGCATGGCATGCCAGGTGCCCCAGCCCCTCCACAGCCCAGCCTCTGCCTGCTGCAGGGCTGGGGGCCTGCCTGCACCCCTTCCCCTGTGTTGCCCTGGGAGGGAAGCTGGGGGGAACAGCTTTTCTCACACTTCACCTCTCCTCTGGCCAGTTGAACTCACAAATCTCTGTCTGTGATGGGGACATCAGAAAAATGGTGGGCCAGTCTGAGCACATAACAGGAAGGCAAACAGCATGATGCTGCCACTCCTGACCCCTTTTACTTTGCTCTCTGACCCTTTTTCTTTTGTTTGTTGTACTTACAATAATGTAAGGGAACATCTGGACTCTAGTGACAGCAAACCAAATTTGCATGTATATAGCAGATAATTAAGCACGTGTCTATCTGCAGCTGCAAACAGCAATTAGTCATAAGATAGCTTTCCACACCCCTTCCTGCCTATTCTTCTCGTCCCCTCACAGGGCCCTCTCATGCATCCAGCTCCGAGAGGCACTGAGCACTGGCCTCCCTTTTATTTGTGAAGACAGTTGTACAGATGAGCTTAAACCAGGGGTCCTCAAACTACGGCCCGTGGGCTGGATACGGCCCCCCAGGGTCCTCAATCCGGCCCCCGGTATTTACAGAACCCCCCGCCGGGGGTTGGGGGGGAAACCAAGCAGCCGCAGATGACTGCCTGCCACTGCATCCGCGCGCCGGCCCCCTGGTTAAAAAGTGTGAGGACCCCTGGCTTAAACCCTTCAATACAACTTTGACTAGGATGAACTTGTCTGATATATCAATTTCTAGTAGAAACTGCTTTCTGCATAAGATACGATGCAAGTGACCCAAATCCAAACACGCATATCTGCATCCCAGCTTAACTTGGGCTATTAGCAGGTTTCGTTCCTAGTTCCTCCTTTCCCATCTGAGGAAACTGAGCTCTGGAGAGTCGTTTCTGAACACCGATATTTTCTAAGGCTGACACTTCCATTGCTGCAGTTGCCCAGGGCAAATACTGGCTTCTCTACTCCCTGCAGCTATAAAGAAGTTTCCGTTTGCCCAATGGTTTCCACGCTAGGCCTATGAAGGGCATATTATAAAATCTTATCACGTCAAGTAAATACAGATATCCTACGCCTGCCTTTTCAGTTGTAGAGAGTCCACTGGCAATGAAGCCATAGGCAGCTTTTTGTCGCCTACGATAGGTGTCCTCATTTCTCCTGTAATAGAGTCAAATTTTCCAGGCAGCTAAAAGAGAAGTTGCTCAGGGCTGCAACCAAGAGCCACAAGAGTCTTTTACAAAGCACAACAAATTTCTAGTTTGGTAAAAACCAAAGACTGCATTGGATATTCCCCAGAGGATTTCAGCCCCTGGCATCGTATCTTTTCATTTATCTGTATGCTAAAATGGAGTGTGGTAATAGGGCAGGCTTCAGCTAGGACAGCCGCAAGTTGGAGAAGAAAGGGCTGGAGTGTGATCAAAGGGACCGCTGTGCCTCAAGCAGGGATTAGATTCGATTGAATGGCTTCACAATCTGGACAACAGTGATAATTCCATGTGGCCCTTTGCATTTGCTCACTGTATAAGTGAGCTGCCTGATCAAGGCTTTTGTTGAGGTAAGAGTCTCATACCTACATAATGATCTCTGCTGGAGAATTCCTGTGCGTGTTTGAAATAATGTTCCTGGGGATAATTTGCAACATTTCCATTGGATTTACTTGTGTGTGTTAATAGTATGTAGCCATTCCCAGCTAGAACAAATTCACACAAATTGCAGAAAGCATTTCATCAGGTAGTCATTTGAAAATAAAACTTGCAGCTTTCATAAACATATTAAGGCCCAAAGGCATGTTTGAAACCAAAAGTCTGCTTTAAGTATAGGTAATATGAAGTTTCCTGTGCTTCAGTGGGGAATACCAATGTAGGTTTTTTATGAATGTCCTGTAACAACAATGCACAAAACAACCTTGGCTGGCACCAACAAGCACTGTAAGACTGTCACATGCATCTGCATTTCAGGCATAGCTGTGAGTATGGGAGCACATTCCACCACCAAATCCAGACAAAAATGTTAAGGGTTTCACTATTAGGGTAGGTGAACTCATTATTTTTCATTTGGGACCCAGAGAAAGATAAAAAATATGTGGACCTACTTGATTTTAAGCAAATGGAAAGGCTAGACAGACTTGTGGGCCTATGAAACTGGCCAGTAGCGCTGTACTTGCTATGTAACACCTACCTGACTTCAGTAAGACCCACAGCATTTGTGAAGTAGCATGATTACTCATCTCACAACTTCAGTTGTTTAAAATCGGTTATCTAGTCTAGGCTCGCCTTCTATAATCAGAGGAGGGGGTTAGTTACTCCCAACCAAAATGACACCCGCACACCATCTTAAATAAATGCCCTAAGAGGACGAGGCAGCAGCTAACCTAGCTCTGTGCTCCAAGCACGAAGCCTACTGAACTAAGTCCCTGAAGATGGATGTAGCGCTTGATTAGACTTTAGTCCTCAGGAATAATTTGACCACCTTACAACCTAGCTAGAGAAATACCATTGTGCAATGCTGTCAGCAGGCCTCAGTGAAGAAAGGAACAAGCCACAGGGAGCTATCTCCTACTTCCAATTATAGGGAAAATTTGTCATTACAAATGCTTTTGTCACTCATCTTTTTCAGTATTGAGTTACTCAGTGTGGTTAGATCCTGGCATCTCCATATTCCACGCTGTGACTCATCACGATGATAAGACAGTGCTTGGATCTGTGACACTAGGTTTGCCAGCATTTCTTCACCTTATTTTTCAGGTTACCACTGCAAGAAATCTCTATTGAACTCATTGCTTTTGAGATGAGCCAGACACATTGGTGGGATCATATTTTTTCCTAGTTTCTACCTTACACCAAGGAAACTAACATATATGAACTATTTTCTTCAGTGCTTTGTATGACTTGAAGCTTGGGAACCTAAGAAGAAAATGTAGGCTGGACCCCAAGTGAATGGTGCATAAAATAAAGAGGTGTGAGACAGAATGTGTATTTACTTGTACTTGTGTACTTGCAACCCCCCTAACAATAGGTAAATGCAAGAGCTATTAAAATGAAATGAATGGAAGGAAAAAGAGAGGAATGTTTGCTGGATGAATTGCAGTAGAAAAAAGCATTTGAGAAAAATGCTAATGGAATGAAAAATGGGAAAGTGCACTGAGAAAATAGAAGATGATTTCTCCTTTTGCTATGCCTGGAAGAGGTACTCTGAAAAAATGGCCTGCAATAAAAGCATGGCTTTTCTCATTGTATTATCCTGGTTATTGCTGTGCGTAACTCACAGTGGCTAAAATTATGCAACTCGATTTAAGATGCTTGCCTAGTACGTAGCTCTCAGTCTCACAAAATGCTGTTGGTAGAACAATAAATAGTGACTCAGTACAGAATAAGTCACCCACTATGTGGTTTTACAAGGCACTGTGCTGCTTAAGGGCAGGAGTGCTTTCAGAATCCAAATACACTTTAAAAAAATAGGGGAGTTATTTAATTTGTTATTCTGCTGTTACTTTAATGAAAATCTTGTTGCTTATTAAGATTTGTAAGTCACCCCTGTGGTTACCATTACATGCACACAGAACCTTCACTTTGCCATCTCCCTTTATCTGCAATGCAGTGTTTCACTTGCCAATCTGCCACTTCCCATTGTGGAAACTGATCCTGGTAGTCACTGCTTAGAGCAATCTTTAATTCTCAAGAGCGTTTCCCAATTCACATACCTTGATTAACAAGTGTCCAAATAGGAACATTTTATAAACCAAGTCGGACAGAGTACATATTCCAAATAAATGGCCCAAATTTCCAGAAGTGGAAGAGTGGGAAAACCTAATGGTAACCAAAAAAATCACTTATTTTAGAGAACAGAAACCTTGGTCAACAGCATGCTGCTTATTTCATTAAGTACCAGGAGATAACACATACATTCCTGGTTTTGCTTAGTTTCATTATGCAAATGTCAGCTCAAAATCTACTTGGTCAAGCATCAGCTTCCAGTCTCTGAAATTCTCTTTTAAATGTCAGCTACAGAAAATAACCTCACCAAATGACAAATGTATATCTTTTATGTCTGCTTTATAGTTTTACACATCAAAATGTGAAGAAGCTTGCATTCATTTAAATTGACAGTCCATACACATAAACTAATGTTTATGACTATAGAACAACAAATTAAGGCAAAGACGAATAGAAAGGAGATTATTTAAGCACACAGCTCTGTTTAGCTGTTACCTTTAAATAACGCTGCAACCTGAGTGTATATAAATATACATACTGCCTGAAAACACCCTTAACAGAGGATCCCTTCACTTTAGGTTTATACAGACACGATGGCTTTTCTTGCAAATTAGATGGTTATCTAAATTAAATGGTACAACTAGTTATTCTCTTGAGTGAGCAGCAAAAGTGTTCAGACCAAGGCACAAGTTTCACAGCTGAAAACCCAGTATCCAGAAATAAAAATTTTGATATCTGGGGTAGCATCTGTCTCTCAACATGGTTTTTAGGCTTTTTTCTGTCTTACAAGATACGCTGCAGATCATACTGCTTCTTTCAAAAGCCAGTTGCTGTGTCTGTGTGTGCAAGCCTCAGAGAGGAGTTTTGTAAAGAACAGAGCACTATGTTCCAGACAACATGATTAAAATCCCAAAACATAAAGAACTGAAATAATCAAGGACAAAGATATCAGTACCTAAGATAGCGTATATGCAAGGGAAGAAGCTCACCATCTTTGTAGGCATGCTGTCATATACTGCTGACAGAGCTGCTCAACTGAACATACTCTATGTGGTCTATTCCAGTTACAGAAAGTCAAGATGCTTTAGTCTGAGGCAGTTGTAGGCTACTGAATGCCTTGATGTAGCACAGTCACCAATGTTCATGCACAAAATTATTGTGCATTACAATCTCATCAACAGATACGAGAACCAATGCATGGACAACTTAAGTGGCTTGCTGAAAGACACAGATGAGGCAAGGTTTCCTCATATGAGAGTGACATATGACTACCAGGTAGTGATGATATCTTAGACCTTGAAGTGGGGCTCCCACCTACAAGCCTACAGCAACAAGAAAATGCGAAAACAGGACAAAAGAAACATCTGCACAAGAATCCACTGTTTGCAGCTTTTACTAATTCCAGGACAGAGATTCACAGCTCTGCCATGGCTGCTTCATAACCTCCCCCTGCCTCTCAAGCTGAGCTCTTGGATGCCTTTAATACCCAACCATCAGCCCACCAGGTCTTTCTTTCACGCATTCCTTTGTGTTTAACTCAACTACTGGTCACTGCAGCTGTAATTATCTTTCAAAGCAGACTGTAAAGTTAGGCCACGCAGGTATGCCTAGCATCCTCTAGATGATTACCTGAACAATCTGTCTACATAAACTTGTGTTTTGTGTCACAAAAAACTGTTGTCAATGGGCTTTGTTGACTTTTTTTGTCACTAGAATTTTAAACCAAATATTTCCTGCTCTCAGACTAGGGGAAAGAAGGGCAAAAAGTGCAGATTTGAAAACTGAAAAAAAATGTGACATCTAACATGGCCAAAATAAAACCTCTGTAGCTCAATAGAGTCCATTTTTGTAGTGAAGGACTGAGGAATAAGCAAGTGAAAAACGTTAAGATGCTAAATATAAAGCACATATAATGCCGAAAGTCCCAAATGGAAGTAGAAAAATACAAGTGTTGCTGATGCATAATCATTAAATAATCTAATTTCAAATTGCATTATACATCAAACTGCTTGACACCTGTGAGAAAATATTTACTGCTGCACTAGTAAAAATAAGCTGGAGCAAGATGTTATGTTTCTTACATTCCAAACATTTCAAAATACATCCCACAGATTTTTGATCATTTTAGATTACAAGGACTGGAGGGGAGCACTAACACAAAGGGCATTTATTGAAGCTGATATGTTTGCCACAGGTTATCTACATCCTTGCTGACTACTCATTTCTCATCATAAGTTTGAAAGTACAAAGGCATGTCCACAGTAACTGGGCAAACGATTTGTTGGCAAATGCTGTACATATAGTTAGATACACATGTATGTAGATAGAGGAATATAGAGAGAAAAATCATAGAATCGTGGAATCATTCAGGTTGGAAAAGACCAATAAAATCATCGAGTCAACCATTAACCCAATAACAATAATGAATAAAAAAATAACTGCCAAGTCCATCACTAAACCATGTCCTTAAGCATCACATTTCTATGTTTTTTAAGTACCTCCAGGGATGGTGATTCCACCACCTCCCTGCGAAGCCTGTTCCAACGCTTGACAACCCTTTCAGTGAAAAAAACATTTCTAATATCTAATCTAAACCTTCCCTGGCATAACTTGAGGCTGTTTCCTCTTGTCCTGTCACTCATTACCTGTGAGAAGAGATTGACCCCCACCTGCCTAAAGCCTCCTCTCACGTTGTAGAGAGCGATAAGATCCCCTGAGTCTCCTCGTCCCCAGGCTGAACAACCCCAGTTCCCTCAGCCGCTCCTTGTAAGACTTGTGCTCTAGACTCTTCACCAGCCCCGTTGCCCGTCTCTGGACACGCTCCAGCACCTCTATGCCCTCCTTGTAGTGAGGGGCCCAAAACCGAACCCAGCATTCGAGGTGCGGCCTCACCAGTACAGGGGGACAGTCACTTCTCTATTCCTGCCGGCCACACTGTCTCTACTACAAGCCAGGACGCTGATGGCCACCTTGGCCCCCTGGGCACACTGCTGGCTCATGTCCAGCTGGCCGTTGACCAGCACCCCCAGGCCCTTTCCCACCAGGCACTTCCCAGCCGCTCTGCCCCAGCCTGTAGCGCTGCGTGGGGCTGGTGTGACCCAGGGGCAGGGCCCGGCACTGGGCCTGGCTGCACCTCAAACAGTTGGCCTTGTCCCATCGGTCCAGCCTGTCCAGATCCCTCTGCAGAGCCTGCCTGCCCTCCGGCAGGTCAACCCTCCCCCACAACTTGGTGTCACCTGCAAACTTACTGAGGGGGCACTCGATCCCCTTGTCCGGATCATCGATAAAGATACTAAACAGCACTGGCCCCAGCACTGAGCCCTGGGGAACACCACTTGTGACCAGTCCCCGGCTGGATGTGACTCCATTCACCACCAGCTGGGCTCGGCCAGCCAGCCAGCTTTTAACCCAGCACAGAGTACACCTGCCCAAGCCATGGGCACCCAGTTTCTCCAGGAGGATGCTGTGGGAGATGGTGTCAAGGGCTTTACTAAGGTCCAGGGAGACACATCCACAGCCTTTCCCTCATCCACTAGGTGGGTCATCTTGTCATAGAAGGAGATCAGGTTCATCAAGCAGGACCTGCCTTTCATAACCCCACGCTGGCTGGGCCTGATCGCCCGGGTGTCCTGACATGCCACGTGATGGTGTTCAGGATGACCTGCTCCATAACCTGCCCCGGCACCGAGGTCAGGCTGACAGGCCTGTGGTTTCCCAGATCCTCCTTCCTGCCCTTCTTGTAGCCGGGCATCACACTGGCTGACCTCCAGCCTTCTGGGACCTCCCAGTTTGCCAGGACTGTTGATAAATGATGGAGAGCAGCTTGGCGAGCTCCTCTGCCAGCTCCCCAGTACCCCGGGGTGGATCCCACCCGGCGCCATAGACTTGCGCGTGTCCAAGTGGAGCAGCCGGTCACTGACCGTTTCCTCCCGGACTGTGGGGACTTTGTTCTGCTCCTTGTCCCTGCCTTCCAGCCCAGGGGGCCGAGCAGCCAGAGGGAAGCTGGTCTTGCTATTACAGACTGAGGCAAAGAAAGCACCGAGTACCTCAGCCTTTCCCTCAGCCTTTGTGGCCATGTTCCCCCCCTGCATGCAATAAAGGATGCAGATTGTCCTTGGCCCTCCTTTTGTTTCTAATGTATTTGTAAAAACATTTTTTGTTACCTTTTGCAGCCGTGGCCAGCCTGAGTTCCGGCTGGGCTTTCTCCTTTCTAATTTTCTCCCTGCGTAGCCCTGAGACATCCTTATAGTCCTCCTGCGTTGCCTGCCCCTTCTTCCAAAGGTGGCGAACTCTCCTTTGTTCCCTGAGCTCCAGCTGAAGCTCTCTGTTCAGCCAGGCTGGTCTTCTTCCCTGCCAGCTTGTCTTTCAGCACATGGGGACAGCCTGCTCCTGCACCTTTAAGCTTTCCTTCTTGAAGAATGTCCAGCCTTCCTGGACCCCTTGGCCGGCCAGGGCTGCCTCCCAAGGGACTCTGTCAAACAGTCTCCTAAACAGGCCGCAGTCTGCCCCCTGGAAGTCCAAGGCAGTGGGTTCTGCTGACCCCACTCCTTGCTTCTCCGAGAATCAAAAACTCTTATCATCTCATGATTGCTATGCCCAAGATGTTTCCTGACCACCACATCACCCACCAGTCCTTCCCTGCCCTGTTTGTAAACAGCAGGTCCAGCGGGGCATCTCCCCTGGCTGGCTCCCTCACCGGCTCTGTCAGGGAGTTATCTTCTTCCACACACTCCAAGAAACTACTAGTGTTTCCTCAGAAAATCCTTCACAAATGTATCTGGTTTATGAAATGGCTTCGCGTACAAATGGAAAATTCAGGAAAACTGGAGAGACCCTCTAAAGTAGATCAGCAAAAACAGTTAGAGGTTTAAAATGTATGGCCTGCTTGTGAAAGGTCAAAGTGAATGGGTTGTTATTTGTTCTAAAAAGTGGAAGACTAATAGGGCCCCAATCAAGATCCCCTAATGTAGAAACAAGGGTATTGTGTGGCACAAATAATGTTTATATTTTCCAATTTGGGCAAGACAGCCTACCTCACCCTCCATACACAAAACTATTAAGCTTGCATGTTTTAATTTGCTATTACCCTGCTGCTTCTATGACAAAGATGCAATCAATTGTTTTAATTGCTCACTGGAGCAAGAACAAGAGGGAAAATTAATTTGCAGACTCTTCATACTGAAAAGATCTTAAGGACACTTAGACAAAGATTTGTCTTTTACAATCCACATGAAGTTGTTCTGACTCCCCAGAAAGGACTGCTATAGAACTGGTAGATTTCTGGCAATCACTTTGGGCTTTACATTTCATGCTCTCTGGCAATACAGAGCAGGTATTTTTACAACCAAATGTAGATCTGAACTCTGTAGGATGTCATTCCTCTGAAAGCAAAACATTTTAAATTGGCTCTTAAAAATTAAGTAGGATAATCATTTTGTGTGGAAGTTCTTCTGATTAATTTTCATAAAGAAGGCCAGCATGTGGCTGCTGCCTGAACAGAGCAGCTGTTAGTATTTAATACTTGTGTATTCCTTTGTTTTCTCCGGAACTGTGTGCATGTGTTTGGCCATTAGCACATTGTGAGAAAAAAACCCCAACACTAAAAAGCTCTGTCATTTAGTATCCTTTATATAGCAAAAATTATACACCTTCATATGCTTCAGTAAAAATAACTCTGTGTGACAGCACATGAATTTATCCATTATATGACTGATTATATATTGCGTCCAGAGCAACAATAAGTGTGGATAAAAATAAACATCAAATATAATCAAAATATGAAAAGACATATGAAATTGCTGCTACTTGCGCCGTCTCATGTTCCGCTTTCCTTTTTGAATTTCCAAAAACTTTACGTGCTCTGACTCAGCCATCTGTGTGATTCCTCTGTGCAGAAATGCTGCAGCGCAGCCCTTGTTACAGACTAGATGAGAGCAGCCATGAACCCGAGACCGGGACAGAGACTTCAGTCACCTTCCATCTGATAGCTCTCCATACATGAAAGGCTTCCTGTGAAAAACAGGCAAGGAAACAGAACACTTGTGAGAGGAATGGGTAATTGATTGTGGAGTAAAGTCCACTGCAGCAAACAGTGGTTATTCTTCTAGTTGTTATTACTGTAACGCCCTTTAATCAGAGGAAAGGGCCAAAAGACTCAATTTCAGTATCCTTGAAATAAATACTTTGGATGAAGAGGCTCATTGAGCCTGTTTTGTTTTACCAGGCTATGTATGCATACTCCTTCTCTATTGACAGAACAGACCTGTCATTTTGATAGTTATTTCATGTGTGTATCCTTAGGCAGTGTTTAGCCCTTAAAATGACAATGGCTATCAATAGGAAAATGTGAAGAGCCAGCTCTGAAGATTGTCTTAGCTTTGTAATATTGCCTAGTTGCTGTGCTGTATGGAAAATGCATGATGATAACAGATGTAGAGCTCACCACTCATAAATATTTAAGTGACGAGACACAATAGGCAGGCACTTTCATTGTTGCAAAACTCAGAGGTACAGTTTGAGGCACAAAGCCCAGGAACAAGTGGCTTTAGCTATTTAAAAAGTACATTTCCTTAGAAATGTACTTGTGAGCTTAATGATTTTTTTCTTACCAAGTACAGTACGCTCAAAAAAAGAAGATACTCCTGTTAATGTATTTACTAGCTGTTATAGGCCGTCACCAACACAGTTAAGACCCCTCTGACAGCTGGTGAGGAGAAGATGGCTATAGCCTAGATCGTAACAGCCCTTCATAACCACCAACGGGACTGGACCTGATATTTAGCTAGAATAGCAAATCCTTGAAAGGAACTCATAATTACAGAAGCAGATTATGCGGGTTTGTGTCTGAGATTGAAAAAATGTGGGAGATGTCCTTATAATTTTAACTAGTGTTTTCAACATTTAATACACATACACAGTCACACTTTCTGCAACACAGAGGAAAAAAGTTAATTCCGTTATGAAGGATTTAATTCTACTTAAATGAGCAGTGATTCTAACAATTGCTGATTAACAGATACTCTAAATCCACTGCTGAAATTACTTCTCCATCTTAAAAAGTGTAAATTGCACCAGGCTTATTGAGGAGTTCCAGGACACAGGTAGATTTTTGGAACAAGATAGGTAAAAAGAAACCCAGGAAAATCAGATTTAGGGAACTGAGACAAAAGCAAGGGGTTAGATTGCCTCCTCCAGACACAGAGGAAAAGGGTCCTGGGGCAAATGGGAACTAATTTACAGAGTATGAAAATGATATTAAAGAAAATATGAATATAGGCCTCTTCTTAACTCTTTTCTTGCTGATGCTTTAGATAATTTGGTATGCTTTTCTGTAATAATTTATTCCCTGCTACTTCAACTTTTGCCATTGTCTGTAACTTATGGAGTTTATAGTAGAGCTAAATTCCAAATAGATTTACAGAGGAAAAACATCAATGAAAACCAATTTTCAACTTGGGGGACTGGTATGTGAAAATGATGACTTGCAGGACTTCTCCCTGTTAGAAGCACAGACAGGGTAGAAATTTGGAAAGCACGTCAAGGCGGAGAGCACTTGAGTATTGGAAGTACAGCTATGAACTACAACAGCAGTGTCCTGAAAAAAAACCCCAACAAACAAACAACCACCACAATTCTGTATTTCTTACAGAATGTGAATATTGTAGCCACTTTATCTTTCATCTGTCTAACAACTTCTGGGAAACCAGAGTAAAGGTCTTGCAAATTTTAGACCAGTTAATTTATTGAAAGTACAATTCTTGTTCACCATCAGTAACTTTATTGATCTTGAGTAGTTACAAACCAGTCACGTCAATCTGTTTTCATGAGAGGTAGCATAGGCCATGGGTTCTTCAACACTGCACTGCAGTAAGCTGTGAGGCCAAGGGACCTCACAAGGCTAGACACTGACTGGCCCCTCTGCTGAAATTGGTGGCTGATAATTGCTTATCATACTGATGATAGTATGCTAACAGGAATTAAGGAAAAAACCAACCAAGACAGATGCTCAGTGTTGGTAGAGTGGGAAATAAATACAAGCTTTGATCAGCAAATACAAGTCATCCACGTAGTGCTCTGCTCACTGTGACTTCCTCACTCCCCTGGCCATTTTTACAGGCTGAATCAGCGGTACCACATCCTCCATATGAATCAAACTAACTATAACCCATAACAAGACCTCATCTGCCGTTACAGAGCAGGCAGGGAGACTTACAGCCCAGCTGATTTCAAATCCAGGTCTGCAGGAGCATGCAGTATAAAACTGCTGCTGCTCAGCTGTTGGAGTCAAGCTACAGTTGTCATACTGCTTCATTACTGGTGTTCATGTCTTATTCCTCTACTTGAGCACTTGAAATGCAGTGTCATCCTGCCAATATTTTCTGTAGATTTATAGCTGTGTTTCTGGGGAGTTCATTTAGCTATTCGCATCTTGAGTTTCAAAATTAATAGCTAGCTACCAGATAGTTATAAAAGCATTTGTTACACAAAATAGATTATCAGTGCCAGCCCTGAACAAGGTCTGAAGCAACTGGGTGCTAGAAAGATCAAGAATTCTAGCTCCTTGTGCACGGGGACAAAAAACTGCAGAGAGCACACAGCCCTGCTACACTATTGTTCAAACACAGGGGCTAGGAGTCTAGCTTTGGAGAAATAGAGTAGGTGTTTCACAAGGAATTTGGCTCTGCTGCTCCTGAGATATGGTACTTGGAGGTAGGAGTTAGCCTTCTCTATGGCAAGTTCTCAGGGAATCCATAAGACGATTCATTGCTTCTTGATCAAATTGACCATATATGACTAAGGGAAAGGATATTATAAACCACTCTGGCATGAATCCCTGCCCACAGAATTCTGCATAGAAGATAACCTTATAGAAGTAATATTTTTAACCTGGAATGCAGTGTCTTGCACACACCTGAAAGACAACGAAGTGGAACTGCAACCTGCAGCTTCCTTTTAGCAAGGCTGCTTGAATTTCTGGAGTCCAGATTTCACAAATAACCTGTAAATATATGGGAGAACATGCCATTCCCCATTCACGCTGTGCTGACTTCCTGGAAGCCCTTGAGGATTTTTAGGCTGTGTAGATCATGCTGTTTTGGAGATGTGCGTTGCAACAGAAGGCATGTTCTCTTTAAACACCCCTCTGAGTATCCAGCTCTGCTCAGTGAGACAGAGGGGCTGGGAATCAGCCAAAGGGCCCAAATCACAGCAGACAGATTTCAGAAGCCTCCTGGCATTAGACAATTTCACCTTTCAAAAAGTGTCTCGGGAGTTTTTTTACAGAGTATTTCACAAGGCAGAGGTAGGGATTCCCATGAGACACGTACAGAAATATTGCTACTCAATTCAGAGGAAGGCAGATGTTTTTCTTGAGAGGGAAGAGAGGTTGCTACTACAAGTAGAGTGTGGTCCTATTCTTTGTGTATGCTAGCAAGTGTCGGGGGAAGTCTGATCCTTAAAGTTTCACAAGAGCAGCTGGAGCACTGCCCTAGCTGGCTGGAAGCAAACCCAGGTTTTAGGCAATAGCCTTTGTCTTCACCAAATCTAAACACGGCACGGAAAGCTGCTTCCTGCAAAGGAGGCTGGAACCAACGTGGGTGCATTTCCAGTGTCCAGGTACTTGGCCGTTTTGGGTTGGAACGGATACATTTGCACATGTGTACGTTCCCACCCGCCCTGTGTTTGGAAACACCTGCCAGACTAGCCCATACCTGAAGCACCAAACTTGCAAAATACTGATTTTTTGCTGTCATCACCGCAGGCAAGTACACATTGCTGCTAATTACCGTAGGCGTCAAGAGTCAGGGAGTGAATTCCTAGAATACCAGTTTCCTGGGCTCGTGCTGCGCAGGTCACAAAGTCACCATTGTACACATGAGGAAATCAGTCACTGTGCTACTGACCGCGGCCACCGACCAGAATGACTTAAAAAAAAAAAAATCGCTTCTTTGAAAAGGGAAAGCTGCCTTATCAAAGGACTTCAGTGCTTCACACCCACGGCTCGGCTGCGGCCCCAGCTCCCGCACCCCACCCGTGAAAAACCCCAGTGGGTTTTGCGAGAATCGGAGAGCCCGCCCGGCGGGAGGGCGGCCGGCCAGCTGCCGCCACCGGCGCGGCGCGGGGCAGAGACTCCCCGAGGGAACACACCCGAAGGGGGACGGAGCAAGCGAGCTCTGCGCACACCCTCCGAACCGGGCACCGGCGCCCGCCTCCCTCCCGCCGGGGCGCGCCACACCTTCCCCGGTGCCAGGGGGACGGCGCCCGCGGGCAGAGATCCGACAACCGCGGAGCCGGCAGCCAGCACCCGCCGCCCCACCGGGCGCCGCCGCCGCCGCCGCAGCCTCCCCGCGGCCGCTGCAGCCGGCGGCCCCTCACCCGGCGGCCGCGCCGCCCGCCCCCGCGCCTGCGCGGCTCCGTGGCGCCTGCGCGCTGGGGCGCGAGGCGGGCGCCGCTGCCTTTGGAGGACCTGCGGGCGCGAGGCGGCTCGCCGCAGCGCGGGCGGGGGAGCGCGGCCTGGCGGCGGGCGCTGCGTGCGCGGCTCCGTGGGCACCGGGCGCCCCCGGCTCCTCCCTCCGGGCACGCTGAGGCAGCGCCGAGCCGCCCGGGTGGGCGGGTAGGTTGGTAGATAGATTAGTAGGTGGGCGGGTAGGTAGGTAGGTAGGGGGGAGTCGGCTGGGTCCCGCTGCCTCCTCATCGTCATGGCCGGCTCGGAGCAGCCGCCGCCGCGGCGGGAGGACGGGGAAGCGCCGCTGCCCATCGAGGACGCGGAGCTGGCGCTGGCCGGCATCAACATGCTGCTGAACAACGGCTTCCGCGAGTCCGACCAGCTCTTCAAGAAATACAGGTAGCCCCGGCCGCCCCTCCGCCGACCCCTCCCCGGGCGCCTTGCCCCAGCGCGGTGCCGGGCACCCCCCGCCGGCGGCGCCCCGGCCTCCGCGCACCTGTCCCCACCTGCGCGGCCGCGCCTGCCCCGCCGGCCCCTCAGGCGGCCTCCCCGGCGGGCGGGCGGCGGAGCCGTGAGGCGCGCAGGGCCCGCCGCCCCGGGCGGGAGGGTGGGCGCGGGCAGCCTCACCCTGCCTGGCTCCCGGGAGCGGGGGGGTCGGTGCCCCTGGCTGCCGCCTCCTGGGGAAGGGGCGCGCGTGGTTCACCCTCGTGGCCCTGGGTGAGGGGCTGCGGATCCGCTTCGCGGGGTCTGTGCCGGGCTGCAGGGCAGCGCGCTGCGCTGGCGGGGGCGGTGGGCTGCGGCGGGGGGTACCTGTCGCCCTGCTGGAGGAGCGGGGAAGGGCTGGGCGGGGGTCGGCGGGGTCCCTGGCTGGCTGTGGCTGCGTGTCGCCGGCGTGCGTGAGTAAACACACACGTGCGCCTGCGGACGGCGCCTGGGGCTTTGCGCTCCGATGCGCCGATGTGAACCGTGAAGCCAGCACAACGCGTAGCCGCAGGAGGTCCTTGAAATGCTGCTGTGGCTTATATTCAGGCTGTGAGATTATGTTCATAATCGCAACGTGCATCGTGCCTAGGTTTGTGTGTGAGTAGTCATCCGGTAGGCATGGTGTTAACACAGCTTCGTAAGTCAGTGTTAAAGGAGAGATCGCCCATACCTGTGCTTGCTTTTTGTCTGAGGGCTGATGTCTCCCACTCAGGCTTGAGCTGCTGTAATTGCGCATATGTTATAAATAATTAATATGCACTATACTGCTGTTGTCTGTATGATTAAAAAAGATTTTGGTTGACTTAAAATAGCACTTCATTGTGGTGGTGTACTTATGTACTTACATTTTATTTACAAAGAGGATATTTGAAGGTAGAGTGGATGGAGTGAGACAGATTAAGAAAACACCCTGTAATAATAATGGAGTAATAACTTCACTGTGTACCTGCTTCAGTCAAATATTAAACATGTCATTCTGTTTTTAGTGTATAGTGCTGCTACATACACGATACTGTTGTGTAGAACTAACTGGAATGTTGCAGGTGACAAGGTCCTGAATCGGCATTCCTTACATGCATAACGTGCAGCTCACATTCATATGAGGTTGCAGCCTAAGAGTTACTTATTTCTTAAACCTGTTGTAGTTGTCAGTTCTGGGTATCTAAGGAACCTGTGGTTTTGATGGTTTGTTTTTGTGTTGTGTATTTTTTTTAAGGTGCCAGTTAAAGATCGCTTGATGAGGTTTCCCCTCTGCTTTTGTTTTGTGCCTTTGCTTTCTCTCAGTAGTGTGAATCTGGAAGTAGTCTAGTAATTCTAAATATGTGATACTTCTTATATTGTTACGAGTGCTAGGGAGTAAAACTGTTAAGATTGCTATTTTCCAAATGCAGTTTAATTGTCCCTTGAAAGGGTGAATGATGATTTCTTCTGCAAATTGTTCTCTTGGTTATCTAGAAGGTTTATTACTAAGGATTTCTTAAACCCAGAAACTTACCTACTTTTTTTTTCCCCAAGTGTGGGTTTTTCTTTGTTTGATATTTATCAAGAAGTGCCATTAAGTTGTGTACTGGTTGATCTTGGCCTTTAAACACTACCTGCGAGGAATAAGTAAGGATTTCTGCATTATATTGAGTGGTTTCATGATTCATAAATCAATAATCACCGTCTTGGTTTTAACATGACTGTGAAAATCTCCAGCGCTGTCTACCTTATCCCGAAATTCGTAGCAGAGTTCCTCTTGCTGTGAACTAATAGACATCTGTTGAATTGCAGATTAGCTGTATGTTGAATCTTTGCATTAGATGTAGGAGAGAAGATACAGCAAAGTATGCTCAACTTTCTATAAATTTGGATTTTGGTATGCAGTGACGTCCACTTTTTCTTCCCAATGGTTTCTGATTCTATACTTGCCTTGGGTGCATTCTTCCTACAAGGACTTAGTAATGCTATTACATGTTTCTTTGCATAGAGTCTGAAAGGGTATGTTTTTACTGGTGTATGCTTGAGATTATGAAATAGGACCCATCCTAAATGGGACTGGTAAACCAAATGAGCAACTTTTGGAAGCTCTTCGTAATTTAATATGGATGTTTGTAACTTGAAGCACTAGAGCTCAAAGATGTCTGACAAAATGCAGCTTTTTGAACTTGATGTGTGTTGTCTGTATTTTGAGTGACCTTTTATAATAGAACATGTTAACTCTAGACTACTGCCTATGCAGGTATTTTAGCTCTGTTTCAGAAGCTTAAAAGTTATCAGATGAATCGTAGAAGCGAAGGGAGGAAAAGAAATCTTTTTTCTTATGGAAACTGTTTAAGAACCTACAAGACTATTTGGAAACTCAATTAGTCAGCAAAACTTCAGTTTCATTAGCCACATCACTTAAACTAGTTAAGTGTTTCTTAGAAACTACTGGGTTTGCTTCTGCTTTTGATTAATATTTTTCTTCATTTTCCATGTGAAGGATATTGTGAAAAATTAATTCGGATCAAGGCTGCTATCTTTATGGGACAGTAGACAGCCTTGATGAGCCTAAGGACAGCTGTCATTCCAGAGTAGGTAGGATGTGGTTCGTTCTTTGCTCTTCAGTGTTTTTGCAACACCAGTAAATCTTGGCTTTAAAGAGTGGTGGTACTTTGAAGTTATGGCCTATGGAACTATTGTTTCTGTGTAGGGCATGGGAGAGTAGTAGTTTATATTTTTGGTGTTTAGAGCTCATACATACTTATTTAGAACCTGAAGTCAGATGAACATGTCTGTTGTGTGTTCTATTCAACATTTAGTTGGAACTGCTTTGATGATCCCTGTAAAACAGTTCAGGTGTAGTGTGTGACTTGTTTTGTTTTTAATTATACTTGAGGGAGGATATCAGTGTTTGAAAAAGCGATCTGCAAGTAGCATCAACATTTGCATAATCTTTTTTGTGGGTGTTTTTGTTTTTGTTTCTTTATAAGAAGCCCAGATCCTCTACCTGCTAGTGGTGACGACTTTCTGAACATGAAGCAAAACCCAATGGATTTAATACTTTTGTAAATCTGCAACAGACGGCAGCACCACTGTCTTTAATGCTGTGATTTTGTGTTGTGTTGGGTCCCCACAGTGCTAACTCAATTTAAAACCGTCAGGTATCAATCTTTCTATTCAGCTTGATCAATGCTGACACCATCCCAGTTTTCATCGGTTTGAATTTTGAGTGGCTGTGAAAGCTGCAGGAGACATAGAGGTTAAGAAAAGACATAGGCATTGGAGATGGAGCCCACAGTCAACCTGTGGGATGTGAACTACCCTGACACTAGCAACAAATCTGGAATTGGAGTGTTGTTTTTCCCCTTCTAGCTTTGTGGATTCCTAAACATTTAGGAAAAGAAGAAACTGTCAAAAGACCTTTTTTTTCTCTGCTTCTTAAGAGCATTTACAATTCAGAAATTATTTAAAAACTTCCTCCACCTAAGAGAAGATAGTGTCAAATAAAATCAGGAGCTTTTTAGCTGAATGTTGACTCACAACATAAAACGTAACATAAGGGATATTATCTTACAAGAAATCTGACAATCCTCTGTCTCCTACCAGGGAAATGTTTGACTCTGCATGAATGACACTTCTGAGAAGGCTTGATAAAGTTTTCAGTTTGCATCTGAATGAAAAAAGAAATGATGCAAGATGGATAAATATAATGTATATAATAAGGTCATCTTGAAAGAAGAAAATGATGTTGTAGAGGAAATGTGATTCTAAGACAGAATCTTTAAAGACTTGAAGAATAGTGTCAGTGTAGGAAAACATGCTGTACAACCTGATAGGGTAAAGCAGAACATGGAGAAGCATAGAAAGTTGGAGCAAATGGGAAAGTGAGAAAAAAAGAGAAAAACCTGCAATTTTTAAAGTTATGATATGTTAAATTGTATATGTATTAAGACATACAAACTTCCATAGTGGACCAGAAATTCCATTGTGGGTAGGTATTTCAATGTAATATTACCAATCTATAACAGTATATCTGGCTCAAAAAACTTTTGACCCAAATACAAGTTGAAACAAGGTGACATTAAGCTGGCATGGGTCAGCAGCTTGGTTATAGTCCATGTATGGGCAGTCTAACCACTGTTGAAATTCTTGTTTATGGAGTTCAGCAAAGGAACATTAAAAAAAAATTAAGTGATATAGTAGTTGTTTCAGTAGCTTCTCTAAAGATAAGGACAGCAGGGTGAAAACTGACATAATTGGGGGAGAAGGATGATGACATCTTCATTGGCAGTGTGAGAGCAGGTCATAAGTGCCTTGGAAGCAACCCTGTGTGCTTTTGGTTTTTGCAGCGGTGGGCAGATGAGCAGCTGCTAGATGGATACATAGAAGAGTTGAGTTATGTATGAGGGAGGTGATTTTTAGCAGCAATATTCTAAATGTATCCCTTTGTAAGGGAAGATTTCATTGCTTAAGGCTAGGCAGAGCATGTTAGTAGTAATAGTGATGCACATAACTGGAAAACTGATGCTGGTTTTATGTGGATAGATCAGAAAAATTTTAAGTATTCTACAATTTAAGTCTTCCGAGACCTGGGTACATAGTGATGATCACATTGAATGCAACGCTTAGTTTTGTGGCCCACGTGACAGAGACAGGTCTTGTTGCCAAGAGAAGTGGTGAAATGGTAGAGGGAGGCTGGGACATCCGTTTGGCATAAGGAACAAAATCTGGTGGCTAGAAGTCCGAGGGAAGATGACAGGAAGCTTAACAAAAATCTGATTTAATAACTCTGATGTTAGAAGTCAGATTTGGTGGAGATGGCAGAAGAGGTGTGATAGTAAGCGGTTTTATTTTAATGTTGAAGAAATCAGCTCTGAAAGATACAGATATTGTAAAGACTTTTCATGCTTGCTAGTGCACCCATGCTTTGATCTATGTATGGGTTATATTTATTTCTGCTTATTTTAAAATAGTTGGTAGCTGCTTCTATTTTTATCTGTGAACTTACCTGAATTCTTCATTTTTCATTAAGCTTTACTCTCCCACTCTGGAGGAAAATAATTTGTTTTGTTTCAGCTTGAGCACCACTATCAGTATTATGTAGCAGTGCCTGTAAAAGTGGGGAGGAGATGCTGGCAGGTTAATTACATTACTTAAATTTGAACCTGAGCTAGATGGTAGTAGCTTTAGAAGCTGATGTATTTGGAAGTGAAATCCTATCATGGAAATGGCTGTAGAAAAAAAGAAGATACTGTGGAAGTAATTTTTCTTTTGATGTGCTTCAGTTCTCATTTATTTTTTTTATGGTAAAATTGGGCTCTATTATCTCAGCCTTTTTAAACCAAGGCTTAAAACCTTTGAATGTTATCATCATGTGTGAAAATGGCACCTGGCAAACACCTTTCTTCTGAAAGCGAATTAACATCTTAAAGATGTGTCATGAAATGAGGTGAATTAGGGTTGTTTGGGAGGAGCAATGTCTCTCATAACACCAGTTTATATACCTGGAAGAAAGGGCTACACCTTATGACTTAAGTTTAGTTTTATGTTCCAACTTTTTTGATCTGTAGAACCTTTTACTGTGGAATCTTGTAGAAATGGTGTTAATAGCATGGTTTCTTGTAACACAGGTATATTCTGAGTCCTAGTTTCGTGGGTGAGGTACAAACAGTATTTTACAAAATATGTCTGGAGACTGAATTTTTGAATTAAGTCTTGAGATTTTTCTTTACCTGATGGAGTTTATTGCTTCAAAGTAGTGAGGACAACCTGGGCAGTGCAGTGTCCCAGTGTTCATTTATATTCAGTTCCATAACTCCTGTCAACATTAATAAGGCCATTGGTTTGCTGTTAGTATTTTGTCAAGTGCTGCCTCATAGTTTTTTTTGGGTTTTTTTTTGTATCTTAACAACTTTTTGGAATCTGTCAAAAGATATAAAATCATGTCTGGTGCTGACATAAGTTCAAACATATAAGGAGTTTAAGCTGAGGGTTATTTTCATGAATTGTGCTTTTTCTCAGAAACTTACTGTCATTGTTAGTCATGCGTTGGTGTTTACTGGGACAGTCGTGTGCCATTGCAAACTTTTTTCTTAGCTTTCAAGGAAAAGATAACTCTAAACTATTGAAGAATTTATCAGTCAATGTAATATTCACAAAGACTGACCACTAAACACAGTTGTTGTTTAAAATGGATTTTAAACGCTGAGATTACCTCAACAAATGATCTTCCATAAATTTCCACCTGTAGTCTGTACCGAGTGACTATGTAGGAATGTGATAGAAGCATTCCTTATTTTGTTTAGTGATGACACAAACTCTGTGTGAGGAGCTGCTACAGTAAAGTTTGTCATGTTTTGTTTGCCAAACTCCATGGTCTCAACAGAAGCATCTCCCAGACATAGTATAATGTTATGCACCATGTTTTCTTGCTTCAGGGTCCTTATGTGCTACAGCCCATATGTGCTGCAATGACAATGCTTTTTATAGACAGACTGAAAATTAAAAAGAATGAATCTGCAACATTTCACCTCATGTATTGCAGCTGGTGATAAATTCAGAAGAGAATGATGTTCTCAAGGTTTTTGTTGTCTCATCTTTGAATTGTAAACAAGGCTAGCTGTGAGTATCTGAGGGCAAGTAGGGAAGCAGTTTTGAAAAATCAGTTGAAAAGATAAATATTTGGGGAAAAAACTCAGTTTTACTTGAAAAATATATGTAAAAATACTTGGACAAACTTTCATCACTTGTAACAAGTGCTTCAATATCTTTCGTAATATTGGAAGAGCAATTGGCTCTCAACTGTAACTAGCTGGCTCGTTTTTTAACATTGTGATAAAATTTACCAAAAAGAAATAAAAAGGTTTTTGAAATATATATTTAAATGTTCACACACTATGTGCACAGTTAAGAAGAGGTTCTTAAAGTCCTGAAAAGAAAAGAATTTTTTAAAATTTTTTTAATAGCGTATTTTTTTAATTACTATATGTATTGAGCTGCTGGAACAGCATATATATGTTCTTTGATTCTCAGCTGCCTTCCTGTTTATTCAATTTCAGTGGTTTCACTCCCAAACATGGTCATTATTCAAGCTGCTCTGTTTGAAAATACTGTTCCCATAGACAGGAAATCAGTTTATCTCTGAAGCTGATGTATTTAATTGTTTTTAAATCTGCAGTAACTATTTCTAGGATCTCTTTATAAATTCATAGAAAATGAAAAGTAGTCTAGAACTTAAAATGTTTTCATATACAACACTTACTATTAATTCTATAATTCCACAATTTGATTTGTATTTACGTTTTGCTGATATGAATGCACACCTTTCTTGTCAGGTACTAGGGAATACTTGGATGCTACTTTCTTCTGAGAGCCAAATGCATATGTTGCTTAGCTTATTTGATTTACTTAACACACATTTCAGAGGAGGGGAAGAAAACCCACCTCATAATCTTAGTCCTGTTGTGCAAAGTTCTAATATGAGTGTAATACTTACCAAATTTACAAGTAAATTTTTTACAGGTGCTCGGATTCTCAAATTTTAGCTATTCTATTAAAATAATTTCTTTGTATCTGTGCATGCTAGTGAAGTAACATTTTCACTGCGAACGGAAACTTAATGTTCAAGAGATGTGCTCTAAGGATCTTGTTGAGAAGTGCAAACCTAATTACCTATTTAACTATTTCTTATGTCATCTATTTTTATTTTTCTGGTTGTATTCAAAGACTTGTGCTTGAGTACTTTTAATTCACTCTGATAAGCAATCTTTCTCTAACCGTTAATTTTCTGTTCTGAATGGCCTTCAGTATGAAAGATTGATTATCTAGAGATGCTTAGCTGCTTTCCTCCCCAGAGTTGCTTTCTTTCTGTGTATGTAGATCTAAGGAAGCTCAAAAATGCAACACTTGATTTATTTTTAGCTTCCTTGAAGGTATGATCTAAGTGTAACTTTGTACATAAGGATGTAATTTCTTGTGCTGATCTGTTCTGCAGTTGTAGATCCATTAGGTGTTGATAATGTAGTAGGTGTGACCTTGAAACGTATGGTGAAGGTTATGTGCTGCAGTGTATGGTGGTAGTACTGGCTGCTGAATGGGTCCCACATGCCTCATGAGTTGAAAAGTGGATTATGAGATAGCCATGTGCCCTCTGCAGCAAGAGTTCATGCTGAAAAGTGTCAGCTGCAGCAAGTATAACTCGCGTAGCTGAATTCTGGTGCTCTGTGTAACACAGCTGTTAGTAAACAGTCCAGGTACTGAATAGCAGAGGCATATACTGGCAGCTGTTCTTTGGCCGGCCAACAAATGGGAAGAAAATTATTCTTCTCGAGAAAAGAATGAAAAAACGGTGCAAGTTATGTTGAACTCACATTTATATGTATATCCAGAATTGAGGAACATATATAAAAAGGGAAGGTTCAAACCTCCTTTATCCTCCCTGGTTTTCTTTCTTTTTTGTTCATGTCCTTGCTTTTATATATTTACGCTAAATCAGAAAAGGAGGAGGGGGTATGGGAAATATAGATTACTGTCTTAAAAAAAAAAAAAAAAAAACCCACAAAAACCCAAAGTCTTGTATTATAATATGGGTTTAGTACTGGGAATATATGTTGTAATAAACAATATACTACTTTCTCCATATTTTTCAAATGTCTGTCCTATTTTAAAACTCTCATAGGGTGCTTGCGAAATTAAGTTCGAAACAGCATAATTACTGTGCTGTAGCAATACATGTACCTGTAGCATAAAGGTTACCTCTTCTTAAATCCTGGAAGTCAGTGTTTTTATATAACCTGACAGCCCACTGCTGAACAGTGGGGATCAGTGGTACTGCTGAGATCCTGAAAGCTTTTTATTTTTTTTCAATTGCCTTCTGTGTGATGTCACTGGAGCTTCATGGTCTGTGTGACTACAATAACCCTGAAACTTGAAACCTGTCCCATATATTACCAAGATTTTGTTTGCCTGCATTTTCTGTTCTAGCAATTGATTTCACCCTTTTGGAATACTCCAGCAAACAGAATAGGTGAAGCATCTTAAAACCATTCTACATAGTATAGTAAGATGTAGTAAGATGTGTTCTGGACTTGAAACAAAGCAGCTATAAACATGTAAGCTTTGTAAGAAATTTGTATTTCCAACAACTTATGTTATGTGGCATATACATTCTTTTAAAATCTGAACAGATTAACTTGAATTTTGATAGAACTTGTTAACATTTGTCTGCTAGGTCAAAATTTTAGTAATGGATTGCAAGAGAAGAGTAGAACTAGCAGATTTTTAATTTTCTGTAGCTCTTGATTTTTATTTTTATTTTACCTGCACTGAATGTATATTCATGGCAGTGATTTCTCTTAAAAAACCCAAATATCTACAGCTTGATGCTTGAAAAATTTTTTTAAGATATTGTTTAGTGAAAATAATGAAGCTTTTGGCTTTCTGTTTCCATTATATCTTGCAGAATGATGTATTTGTAACTTGATACAAAAAAAATCCAAGATTTGTGTACGGATGTATAAGTTAAAATAAAAAATGCAATATTGATCTTTACAATGGGACATATATGCAAATATAGTTACTACATTTTGTTTTCTTTACAGAAACCATAGCCCATTAATGAGTTTTGGAGCCAGTTTTGTCAGTTTTTTGGTGAGTAGGTGAGAGCAGAGTATACATCTGTTGTGCTTAATGTTTGTATGTGTATGTATTTGTTCATAATGGTGGATACTCTAGCTTGTTTCTTTTTATGAAACTTAAATTTTTCAAATTTTTAGATTCTAGATACATTTAAAACAAGTCATGTTATATAAAACTTGTTTACTCATGTGGTTTAAATAGAAAGTAAAGGTTCTGTGATTCAGCTTCTCAAATGTATGAAATATTTATGTGTTCCATTAAAAGAGCCATAATAAAACCCTGTCTTAAGTGAGCAGTAGAGGTATTATTAAAATAATACTCCTAAATGCCATTTTCCTGATAGCTTTTGCTGTTGAAAACTTTTCCATCATACTGCCAAGTGAAAGTTGTTAATTTGATCTGTTGACATTGCTTCCTTTTTAAATATACAAGAGCTGAGGATATTGATTGACTAAAGAGTCACAATGAGCAGGTTAGGCCTGTTAAATGCTTTTCTTTTTTTATTGTATTAAAAATTAGAATACATTATGTAAAACCTGAGCAGGTGTATTAGAAAAAGTTTGGATCTTGCTTTTTAGACTGTCCTTATTCTGACTTTGCTGCTTAACCTTAGATCGCACCAGAAAATAACTATGACAATACTCCTTTTAAAGACAGAATTTATTATAATATGCCAAAAGTAGGTAAGTTGTAAATGAAAATAATTTGAATTCTCTTTAGTGTCTGTAGACTACGCAATATGGAAAAATATATTGGTTAGGAAATCTCCTGAGGCGCATGCTTGCTTTTAAGTCAGTGGAAAGGAGAAAGGAAAGAAGGAGAATCTCTCAGCCTTGCTTATTTGAATTGATGCACTGAACCAGTGCAACATCACAGTGCAGCATCAGTGGATCTTGAAAATACTTTGCTTAGCTACTGTTCTAAACATAGCAGCAGCACTTCGTGTGCCTGTGTCATTCAGAGCTTTAGTTTAATAAAGCATCAAGAGAATAAGTTACTTGTCCTGAAATTCTTTCTAAATTGGCTCAGCAGTAGTTGGAGTCTGATGTGATTTTTTTTTTTTTTCTTACGTATGTAGGAATTGTGATTATTATTTTGAAAAATGCAATAGCTGTTACTTGTTACTGACTTTGGAGGCCTGTTATTTATATGGATGAATTATATAAAAGGAGTACCTGCACAGATGCGAATCATGCCTTAACATAAGAATAGTTGAAAATTATATTACTTTTTCTTCCATTTAATATCATGTGACAGCACATTCAGTTTGACTGTATATGAAGCTTCAAGGTAAGGGTTTAGGACTTAATATGTTCTGATTTGTCCTGAAATTTTGGTAAAGCTTGTTTGGTATTTCTGTGTAGGTATGTGTATTGATGTGTGTGTGTATTAATACTTCTCTTTTTTTTTTTTGAAAGTAAGTTTTGTCAAGTTTTTATGAAAACTTTTTACTGTCCTGTACCTTCTGTAGAAATATTTGTGATTTTTATCATTCAAACTTGTTTGGTTTTTGGTAGAATGCCATGATGACATTTGAAGAAGAGAAAATGCAACTGGCATGTGATGACTTAAAGGCTACAGAGAAACTTTGTGAAAGTGAAGAAGCTGGAGTTATAGAAACAATCAAGAATAAAATTAAAAAGAATGTAAGAACATTATCTATAAAATTATGAATTGTGTATTGGATAAGTATTTCTGGAAACTTCCCTTCTGTCATCTTTGTATTTTGAATGGATGATTTTAGCTATGTGAAGAGCAGTTGAGATTTATAATAAATTTAGAAATTAAGTAAAATATTTTGCTTGGATTTCCTAATTATCATAAAGTACTCGGGTAATTCATCAGCAGGTTTTGTTGGTGTTGGTACTTATTTTCCTAACACTTCAAATTAGCGATGTACTAAAATCATCTCAGGAGCCTTGTAGTCTGTCTTAATTCAGGCTAACTTTAATTCATACATGCTCTAATAGTGTTCAAAAGGTGTGATGTTGAAGCTGCAGAGTGCTGTGTGCCAGGCATATTTGTTGGGAGTTTTCCTTCCTATTTTAGATTCTTTTCATTCTAAATAATGAAGGAAGCATGCAGATTGAGAACTAGTTAAAGTAGTAATACAGAAATGTCCAGTGAGTGACCTGCCTAGTGTGACATAGCAGATCTATAGCAGAAAAAGAGGCTGTTTCTCTTCACTATTTAGTTTACTTGATAACAAAGTATTGAACCTAACATACTTAACTCTGCTCTGAAGAAGCACTGTGTTTTCCCTGCCACTTGTATATACCCCTTTCTGTGCTCTTCCTAATATCTTTTAGTTGCATGTCTGATGCATTTAGGAATAATTAAGTGAAATGTAAATCTGTTCTCTAGTATATGTGTAAGATTTCCGTATTTATTAAGTAAGATCTTGCTTGATGATCTGTGAGAGAAATTTTAGCATAGTTTTGCACTTCAAAATGCTGAGTTAATTTAGTAGCAATACTACTACTTGTATTTAATTCTGGATTGTGTAACTTGCCAGATTTAGACTAGTATTATGTATTATCTTTGTTAATATTTTTCTGTGCTTTGTGTTTGTATAATCTAAACAGGTTGATGGACGAAAATCCACCCTATCCATGATAGATCGTCTACAAAGACAAATAATTGTAGCAGACTGTCAAGTATACTTGGCTGTGCTCTCATTTGTAAAACAAGAGTTATCAGGTATACTGTTGCTTTAATATTTAGATACATTTTTTGCATTGTAGCTTTTTAATAAAACTTGATCATAAGGTGGCAATATGACTATCAGTAAAGGTGATTGTTTCATAAGAGCGAGCACAGTTCCATTTGAAACATTCCAAGATTAGTACACTTGCAGAGGTTATACCTTTGTGTAGGTAGTAGTATCATAAAATGAGTTTGATTGCTACAGGTTACAGCTTCCTGGTTTTTTCATATCAATAATCCTATTCAACTGATTCTCTTTAGCTAGGTTGGCATTCTTTACGTGTCCCATAGAGGCATTTGAGGAGTTGGTACGAAGACGGGTAGCATTTGTATGCTTTGTGTGTCCTGCAAGATAAGAGGCTTTTAAGTCCAAGCCACTGGGAAAATCCTAATGTCCCATATACATTATGTTCATGACAACTCAAGGAGGTGACTAACTTCCAGTGAAAGTAATTTTAAATGAAGTGTGTTGAAGATGGAGCTACTAAATCAGTTCTTATTCTCTGGTCACCGGAGTGTGTCCTTGCATTCCAAAGAGGTTAATCCTGTTGTGTTGAATACAGACCTCCTTGTCTCAGCTGCAAAGCTGTTTCTAATGTTCTCTTGCGTTCCTTGATCTCTTGCGTAATCTTAAAACATGCCTTCATCCATTTCATTCATAGAAAATATGATCAAGGTCGTATACAAAGTGAGCGCATTCCTAGGCTCTTACCAAATCAGTGAAGACCAAGAGATGGCAGTCAGACTAGCTTGTCAGTGAAAACCCTGCTGCGAGCTGGAAGGAACCAGGGAAATAACATTCAGATTATTTAAAATAACACTTAAGACCTTCAGTCAAGGACATAATGCTTTTTGTGATCTGCAGACTTTATTTCTTCCAGGCCGTGGCATCAAGAATATGTTTGGCTCTAGCTAGCAAGAATTCAGGGGATATTTCTGTCTGCTGTGTGTGTAGTGCTGCGGGGAGGTTTTCTTAAAATTTTTGATGCAGTTCTAGGTTTTCGCTTGTGGGGGTTTTCCTCCCCGCCCCCTTTCCCTGCAAGCTTTTATTGAGGATGGTGTCTGTTTCCTTTCTCTCTTGTCTCAGAGAACTGCAGTGCTCTGCTACCCACTTCAGAACATGCATTGTATTTGGGTTAGCCTACTGAGTGAAAAATACACCTGAAATCTGTAGTTAATATTCCAGGTGGTTAAATGCCACTTCAGTGACTGCTAGTTGCTGAACTATTGCATCTATTGTTTCAGTTTATTATCTTCCTGATTATGTATAAACATCTTTCTTTTATATTGTGTTTCTGTACAGAAATAGTAACCAGATTATTGAAAGGAGTAATTTAAAAAAAAAAAAAGGCTTTCTCCAGAGGCAGACAAATATTTCTAATCAGTGGATGAGTAAAAAATGTCTTGTGTTTTTCTTCCTGGAACAGTTTGACAAGAAGCATATGATGACATGCAAGCTGCTTTCTCATATGCCTCACACATTTTAGATCTTATTTTCCACCCTCGTGGATGTATTACAAATTATAAATTTATACAAATCATAAAATTAGCAACACAGCAACTTATATTAGCTTCCCACAGCAATATTGAACTACCTTTTCTTGATATTTACCACTGCTGTTGTGGATCTGCCTACTTTCAGAAGTTCATGGGGGAAATCAGCTCAGTGATTGGGCTTGATTTAATTTTTATGTTTAAAAAGTCAAAGTCATTTTGATTTGTTAGATTGTTTTATCTTAGTGTATTGAATCTATTAGGGTTATGCTGTTAGTGAACTGTTAAATGAGAGCACACTGATGGAAGTAAAGCCTAAAACTATACTTTTTTCCCACATTGTATCCTTTCGATTTGATGCACGCATCAGAACACATTAGTTAGCTATTAGCAGAAACACTATCTGTAGGATAAGTAAAATGTGGGTTTTTCCTTATTAGTCTGCTGCATCGCTGTGCATTGTTGTATAAACATTCATCTTGTGGTGAATGAACCACATAACTTTTAAAATATTCTGTGCAGCCAAAAAGTGACCTAATTGCTTAAAACTGAAGTAATGTTAGTTTTGTAGTGCAGCTGAATCATGGTAGAGGTTTACTTTTTTTATTATAACGCTTTAATGTGGAGGTCAAGATAGAGGATTAATTTTTTAGTACTTTAATTTCATGTTGACAGAACCCTTCTGTCAAAACTGAGAATACAAATTCTACAGTCTTTCTCAGTGCATTTTCTTAAGACTATCAGATAGCTCCATCCCCTCTTCATACAACAAGAATCCAAAAAGAGGTAATCTAGTCTATGATGGTACTTTGCCTAGATGATTTTTTTGTTGTTGTTGTAATTGGAAGGATTTTGTTAAAGATTCAAAGGCTTATGAAAAATGGTTTGCTATTAAAAGCATTTTGCTTTTCTTTGACACTCTGCACCTGTTGTGATCTAATTTTGGCATCAGTTAAAACACTGATCTCTGCAAATTTGTTGATACCTGTTTAGGACACTACTGCTGTAACCATGCTTTTATTTTCTCTCATTTTAGTTAACTCCTTTTGTCAATGCAGTTCCTAACTCTCAGAGCTCCTATCAGAGACACAAGTGCTGGTGTCTGCTTTTACAGTTAATATGTACAAGTAAATTCAGTGTTGTTTTCTGTTTACCACTTACCATTATCCAAGGATGTGCCATAATCAAGATGTGTGGCTGTGTGAATAGGGAAGTAGGACATCTTCATCTTTTGGTGTATTGTGCCTTTCTTTACCCCCTGTAGCGAGGGTAATGAGACTGAGAATTGCCTCATTTTCAACTGAGAATGCCCCAAACCAGATTTTTAGGGAAATGTAGGTACCCAGCTTGCATTTGAAATTGAGAAATTTAGGCAACTGAAAAATGTTTTAAAGCCATAACATTTATTCATTCTTCTTTTTTTTCCTATGATTTTTTTTTCTTTACTTGTAAGGTGCTGTGTTTGTATGAGGGGCAGGGAAATTACGGTGTTGAAAACCTTATTATATAACCCAAAGGAAGGAGCTTCGGTATTTTTCCATCAACTGTCTTTTAACGTTATTTGTGCTTAAGAGATGTAATCTCTTCCTAGAGCTTTGCTTCTCTCTGTCAGGCAGCCATTTCATCTCTATTCTGTAGTGGAGCAGAATCCAGCATTGAGTTTTTTCATTTCTCTATTTCTTTCTGACAGTTGAATTGCTAGACAGTTGAATTGCTACACAGCTGAAGGGAAGTCCCTTTGTATTGCATGCTGTTTTAAAGTCTGTGGTTGAAAAGCGTTTAAGTTTGTAGTGCCCAGTATAACAGAACTCTTTGAGAGGATAGTAGCTATTACAGAATCCTTTATAGAACAAATTAATGCAAATAGAGCATCCTAGGATTTGTGAAATAGCATTCGCTAGTTAGTATGTTCTACTTCTGAAATATGTCCTTGAAACACTTTTTTCCTTGATTTTTAGCATACATAAAAGGTGGGTGGATACTCCGAAAAGCCTGGAAAATTTACAATAAGTGCTATATGGACATTAATACACTTCAGGAAATATATCAGAAGAAAACAACTCAGGAATCCTTGACTTCTGATGCTGCAAATGATAATCATATTGCTGCAGAAGGTGTAACGGAGGATTCGCTAAACAGACTGAAAGGTGCTGTTAGCTTTGGATATGGACTTTTTCATCTTTGCATATCCATGGTGCCCCCAAACCTGCTCAAAATCATCAACCTGCTGGGTTTTCCTGGAGACCGCCTACAGGGGCTTTCTTCACTGATGTATGCAAGTGAAAGTAAGGACATGAAGGCCCCTTTAGCTACGTGAGTAGCTATATTGAAATGCTTTGGTAGATAATTTAATACTAAAAATAAGTAACTGGAAAAAAGTCAAAACCAAAAAGTCATGTTGCTTTAAAGGAAACAACAGCAGGTAAAATAAACTTGTAGTTTGTTGTTTAACATGCCATGTTTTAGTAAATTCATCACTTCGGAGTGTATGAGGTATCTCTGCTGTTAGTTACTTACATGTATTCGAGGTTTGCTCTTCACTGTATTCTTCAGTACCTGTTATTGTGATGTCTATTAATTTATATGCCAGCAGAATAAATAAAAGCACTCCTTGAAGGCTGAGTAGATTTACCTGAGTTATAGTCTCTGGTATAGAGAGCATACCGTGTTGTATGAGTCATTGATCTCACTTAGCTGTTTATCCTTACTAACAGCCAAATATCTCTTCCTGTGTATTTTTAGTTTTAGCATCTGAGTAAAATGAGTCTTTTTGGAAGAGTATTTTTTGTGTAGCCTTTTCCCCAAGCCTTTGTACTGCATTCAGGTGGTCTTATGAGGCGAAGGGTTAGCCAGACCTAATTTAAACTGCCTTCATAAATGGGTTTATTATCCCATTATCTCCAAATCAGTGCTTTTATTACTGGACCTACTGCAGGTACCATCAGATGTCATTTTTGAAACATTGACAGGAGAGCTAAAGTCTCTTCTGTTTGAGGAGAAGAATCAGATTTCTGATGGGTTAAGAAAGGTTAAGATTAAGTGTTCCTGTTGATTTGGGGTTTTTCTCCTTTCTGGGGAAGAAAAATGGTATTTTTGGAGGTGTTTCCTCCTTCAAATGGTCTTGGAAATCTTTGTGCTCTGCCTTTGTTTCCAGGAGTGATGCAGGTCATATAGATGTCTGTTCTCCTGAACACTGGATGTGTTTCTTTTTGATACTGATTTCAAGTGTGTCTGCTGATGTGTGTTTAGTTTTGTTTTTTGGGTCATCCCTCTGTCATATTGTGTGTCATGTCCTGTGTGTCGTCAGTCGTCCCCGTCCCTCCCTGCAATGAACAATTTGTTTTCAGAGTCTTCCTGTCGGGTTTTTATTTTCTGAAATCTAGAGTTCTAAAGGCCGAACTGCTTTGATGCTTTGAGCTTGATTGTTACCTTACCTTTGGGTCATGTGCACTGAATTGTATGTTCAGGTGCAGTTTAGGAGTACGTTGCTGTATAGCAATAGCATTGTTGTTTGTTTTAAAGCCAGGTTGTTTAAGAAAAGATTAATATCTTTCTTTGTCTGTCAGAGTAATTTAAAAAACTTGCCTGTGTAGGATGTTATCCTTCAGTCTCTGTTTACGAGCTGTAATCCTTTTTACTCTTATGTTTCTTTTAGATTAGCTCTTTTGTGGTACCACACAGTTGTCCGTCCCTTTTTTGCCCTTGATGGCAGCGATAACAAGGCAGGATTGAAAGAGGCAAAAGAAATTCTTGCAAAAAAAGAATCTGCTTATCCAAATTCTTCTCTGTTTATGTTCTTCAAGGGAAGGATACAACGATTAGAGGTATTGCATGTTTTCTTCCTTTTGACAGATTTCTCTTCCCCACCTTTTGTTATTTTATGTTTTTCTGATGTGAATAAACTGTGCAAGCTTCAGCAAATTGTGAGTGAGAATATAGTTACATGGGAAGACAAGAAGAAAGGATTAACTCCTTCCCAGTTTCAAGTTCAGGACAAATCTGCTCATCCACTACTTCTATCTGAATTAATGGCACTTGGAAATTCTTTTTCAGTTACTTGATACATTTGTAACTCTATGCTAAAAGGAAGTGCTTTTGGCCACTCACGAGTTTCTTGTGGTATAAATAGCTATTTCAGTTTTGCTTGTCAAGCTAAAATCTGAGTGTTATCTGCTGAGTACATAGCATTTATCTTCCTCTTTTCATTTTATATATTATTCATATACAGCTAATTCTCTGCAATGATTTCCCTCAAATAACTGCTTTTGCTTTTAAGAGGTCAGACCAGGATGTTTTCTGTTGCTAAGGGTGAGCTCTGACCCAAGCAGAAATGTATTCACTGAAAATGTGTTTGTGAATGCTGTTGCAGAGTGTTATTCAAACACTGCAGCAGCTTCATGAGTTTTGGCTGAGTACTTCTTTAAGAATCTCTGATAATACAAGATGGTGGCGAGTACTTGAAACTATTCAACTCCTACCTGCTGCTTTCATCAGACCAGAATATTTCCAGAGCAATTAGATTAACAAGAAAATCCAACACAAAAGCACAAACCCAGAATGTTCAAACTCTTCATCTCAGCATCATAATGAAAAGAGCTAATCCAGATTTTAATATTTGATGGTTGCTGTTTGCTAGCATTTGCAATTACCTCTCAAATACAGCTTAATATTTTAAGGGAAGTAGCAACAATAATAGAACAAAGCCACAGGCTTCAGTGGCCTATTAGATTTTGCAGGTATATTCTTGCATGGGCTTTGGATGTTGTTTCTCCTTTTTTTTTTTTACTGTCTTTCTGAAAGAAGAGTGCATTTGGGGAATTCCACTGGCACAGGCAAGCTGTCAGTCTTTGAGAAGTACTGCTGTTTTCCAAGTAGGAAAGATTTTAATGGTCTTTGTTCAAGTATATGCACATTCCATTCTTACAGTAAAAATCAAATTTGCTAGGAATAGCTGCACAATGAATGCAAGTGCAGTTAAAAAGGTAAATATGTTGACTACCAGAATGTCATCCCCCCCACGTTTAGTGTAATGAAGAATAAAATTCAGCTGCTTTCTTCTGACTTGCAGGGCAAGCTAGGACAAAAGCGTAAACATAAGTTGTCAATAAACAGTATATGTTCCTATGTGTAAACACAGAGGATAGGTTTGGGATGAATGTCAGTTTTGTGTAGTCAGTCCATTTCTGGAGTACCATTATGTTTCAAAGGAGAGTTCTTAACACGTTGTCTTGTAGTATTTGTGCATTAAAAGATGTCGTATATAGATACCGAAGTTTAACTCCAAGTGAAATAGTTTGTGTGCGAGACAGTGTGGCCATATTAACAAAGTTAGTTAGCTTAGGCAGGCAAAATCCTGTGTGTTATGCTGCGTAGCTGGAACTTTAGTCAGCAGAAAGCTTATTGATTACTAACAGGAATTACAATGTTCCTTTGCTATTCAGGTATTTGTTTGCATGAACCTTTTTCCATTCAGCAGCCTCTTTCCCCTGCCGTCATTGCTTTAAGTGGTACCATATCACTGAGGCTTTGCTGTGTCTAAATGCTTTGGTTAAATGTGTCTGGCTCTTCTGTAGACTCTTATGGATTTACAGGCTTCATTTATTCAAATGTTGTTGGCATCATAGTAAAGGCAGATATGTGACTGGTGTGCAGAAATCCAGTGCAGCTCCCCATGCCACTGCCACTACACTTATGGTTACATGTCTCAAATCCGGGCATGGGTCTTAGAGCGTCCGTTGTCCGTTCTGAACCAGAAGTGCATACGTACTCTATGACTCAACATATTAATTTATAATCTAAATGTCAACCTCATCTCCAAGGTGGGTGAGGAGAGCACTTGCAAAGTCTGGGGAATGTTTAAATGGTCTTCCTTGAAATTGTTAATACACAGGTAAGTTTAAATTCCTTCCACCAGACATGAGAATATTATTTTCAGATGGTTTAATGAAATTGGGAAGTCTGTGCTTTAACCTATATCCACTTAAAAGGGTACCTTGTGCTGAAGCTTATAGATTTTATAGTCTTCAACGTCTTATCTTCTAACAGTTCTGTGATAACATTTAATTGTACATAGATGAAAGGCAGCTTAGACATTGTTACACAGAAGAGCTTGTGGAAGTTCGGATCAGTAATGGTCAGTGTAGGTTTTGTATTGGAGCCTACTAGCACTCAGTCCATTGGATTTCTTTTATAGCCTTTGTTCCTGCATATGTTTTGGGTATGTTTCAGCTGAGCTGATGGTATATTCAGCTTCTGTTAGCAAGTCTGCATACACCTGTATGCTATGTGTGTATGGGTTTTTTCTATGGAGAAAAGAAACATATTAAGAAGCATAATTCAGCCATGGACACTAGAGGAAAGGGAACACTTCAAAAGACAGAAGCAGTTAATGCAAGACTGGACAGTGAGACACAGATCTGACAAAAGAGAAAATTGCCAAGGAGATGGTAGTTGAGGAGAAAGGAAGATTTCATAGTGACAGTGCTGTGAAAGGCAAATGAAGAACATGTAACTGCATAATGCTTCGTGCACCAAAAAGCATGTATGAGTATTAGTCAATAAAAGCCTTAACAGACTGGTTTTCTAAGTGGCAGCCTTAACAGGTACTCTAAATGTGGACCAAATTATTTTTCAACTTTTTTCCCAGATTCACATTTTTTTGAGAAATGAAGTCTGAAAGTGTTTGGAGACTATTGAAATGAATGAGTTAAGGGAAAGGAGAGGAGGATGATCTGGGAAAGCTGGAACGAAAGTGCACCAGAAAGTTAAAGATTGCACTGGTAGGCTGATCAAACGTGCCCCCCCTCCTCCCCCAAAGAGGTGGTTAAGAGACTGCGTATTGAAAGTAGTGGTTTTCCTGACTTCTGTTTAATTCACTTGGCTGTTTTTATGGGCATAGCTATTGCTGTGCTTGACTTAGGATTGTGTGGTACATATTCCAGCCTCACAGGTACTTCTATGTGAATGTCTATTTCTATCTTTGAAATACTTTCCACTAAAGCTGGTAATGATGTTTCAAGTAAGTTGAAGCTACTAAACCCAAGTGAGAATAATGTTTTATACTCATGCCTAAAGGGTACTTAAAAAATATAATCAGTATAGTAGCTGCTGAAACCCACTGGTCTGAAACCCAGTCTAGTAATTATGTTAGTTAATAACAATTTACTTTGAAACTGTTACTTAAAGTGTTGGAGTGTGGCATCATGGCCAGTAGTGAAAGGTAGGCACAGTCGTAGCATGGTAGAAGGTAGAGTAAAAGGTGGTGGTCTAAATCTTAGATATTTCTGCTTTTCAGCTTGCAATTTTGCTTTCTCTTTTTTCTGGTTTTCCTAATCAGTAACACTTTTTAAAAAATTCCACCTGCTTTTTTAAATAGTACAAATCACCCCACTTAGAAATAGTTAAATAGATAGCTTCATATGGAGAGTGGTAAGGGTATAAAGCCAAAATAGTGTTTGACAAAATTGTGAACTGGGCAGGGTTGCTTCTCTTTTGGAATGGAGAGCGGACTCTGGGTATGTATACATAAATGACAAGAAATCTCTGGGGCTGGGACAAAAACCTAAGGCTTGATCTATAGAGTTCAGTTGGTATAGGTGCATGTTAAGAGTGAAGGAAAAAGTACCAAATACTCCAGCTGACAGGCAAAGCAGGTGTGCTACAGTGTGTTTGATGTGCGGGCTGGTGAAAATATGCAGTGTTATTGCAGGCTTAAATGTAATACTTCCAAGTACTCTTGCTTTTTTAGTTACCTTTTGTAGACATCTTGGTATCAGTGGTATCCTTATTTAGAGGTGGGAGGGTATGGCATGCAAAAGTAGCCTGAGGGCAAGAGTAGTAATAAGCATTGAAAAGTCTTAAATGAATTTTCTGGAATGAAGTCATAATAATGTCTTAAGAAATTTTCAGGGCTTGCATAATGTCAAGGTTTATTTTTCAGGAGGTCTGTTGGTTCCTCTAGTTACTTGTTCTAGGCTATAAAATACAGAAACCTAGTTTTAATATGTTTTGATTTTGTGGCATGTCTAGGGAAAATTGGTGGCAGGGGGTATTAAGGAATAGAAAATACAGGCTTTGAAATTCCGCTACAGTGTCCTCCAGTGTAAATTGTCCCCTTTTAGATATTGTTTGCTGTGTTCCTCTTAATTACGAGCATGATGACTCAAAAGCTTTACAAATTCATGGTGCTGATCAAGAATAGAGAGGTCCTGGGAGAGGGAAAGTGTCCTGAGATTTCAGAAGAGCTCTGCAGAGGTGCGTTGGCTCAGGAAACTGCCTTAGCTCAGGAAGCTCTGTAGATGCATAGTCGGTGAATCACTGTGTCTTTGTTTTTAATCTGAAGTCAAGAAATGTAAGATTGTGATTTTCGCATTAGCTTCAATAATCTTCTTCATGGTTATGTAGGTCTGTATAGTAAACACTTTATGAATTAATCTTTTTTTTTGTCTTTGTATTGTATCCAAGAGAGACATGAGTGATGCCTGTTGAAGGAATTACAAGTGTGTGTGTATATATATTTTTTTGAAATCTCAAAAACATCAATTTCAGGTGACAGCCGTGAAGTAACACTTGCAGACTCTTGGGACTTGATAGTTTGTTTCTTCTTTGAAAGAGTAAATGGATAATAATTTATTTTAAGAGTTAACGCTAAGAGTAGAAAATCATGTTTTAGCATGTTGTCGCAATCCCTGGACATGATTGAAACTACAATTATTAAGGAATGTCTCAGAAACATACTTTACTGAACTTAGTGCTTAAACTTAAGGCAGATATTAAAACGTTTGAGAGATCTAGACAATTGGAGAAATGGATTATAGAAGATTGACTATTCACCTAACTGATCTTGTGTATTGCTAGGTGGTCAGTATTTCATGTGGGGCCCCAGGCTGGTGTATGGCATTGCAGGCAGTGATGTAATTGCCATTAGTCATTGCGTGGAATAACATGTCCTACAAATAAGTGATTTATATTTTCATATTGTTTTTAGGTTTTTAGAAGGCAAAGTATCTTCACAGAGGACTAAATATTTAGATCTTTTTTTTTTCTTGCGTTTTCCTCAGAAAATCGGTTTACTGCATTTCTAAACTTCCTAGCTCAAAGATAAAGTTCTAAGCTGATGTTACCTGATTTTATTTTTTCTGTAAGACTGGGCTCATTGCTTTCTAGGAAGTCATGTTGGGGTGACGCAGCATCAGCTGAGTAATGTGTAGTATAGAGAATGTGCTGCTTCAAAAGTAAACAAGGTGTATGTTGCTGGAGGCTCCCTGGTAACTTTAAGGGCAAATACAACTCCCCTGTCTTTCTGTGTAGTATATGCTTCTGCTATGCCAACAAGCATTTAGTCTAATTGCTGTTCTATTTTCTAAGTGTACAGTGTTTATATTGGTACAGCAGTGGATCCCTTTGCTGGCATTTGCGCTGTCTTGATGCAATATATATGATTTACAGTTCAATTGTTACTTAGCAAGTGAAAGTTCTCCCTGGTGAGACAAGAAAGATCTAACAAAATCAGTTTAGAGCGCTGTGTGGTTTTAAGATACAACGCTGCAGATTTCTGCAGGATTTTTTTAATTCAGTTACGGTTGCGTAGATGACAGATTTGCATTTACAAGGGTTTCTTTTACTTAAAAGATTCTTCTGTTGTATCAACGCAATTGTATGTGAAAATAAATATAGGAACACTAATGAAGTGGGTATAGGTCATATTGGGACATATAGTGTGTCTGTATAAAACTAATTAAATGTTGATTTGCATCCCCCTCTTTGTGATGAGTGTTACGGAGAAGTCCCATGCTAGACTGCAGAAACTGGTAATTAAGGTAGTCAAAAGAGCTATCGTTCAAGTTTTTTATAAAACAGTCAGCCTCTTTTTGCTAAGCTGTTGGTAATGAGTTTATTAAAATGTTTTTTTTTCCTCATATGTCGTCTTTCATGTCATGCAGCATTTATGAATTCTCTATCAACTTAAAAGTTTAAATTTTGCTTAAAGTTGTTACTGAGGGATGTGGAAGAAGGTGAAATAGTTAAAAATAAAATTAAATATTAAAGATATCTTTATTGTGCATAAAGTTAAACTTTATTGGCAGATACTAAAAATAAGACTTTTAAAGGTGGAATGGTCATTAAGAGTAGAAATGAGATTATTCAAAAGCTTACTGCACAAACACAATTAATTTAGGTTAGGACTTAATAGAAAATAGAAGGAATGCAGCCAGTGATTTTTAAGGTTGAGAGAGATTCTGAACTGGCTGTAAGTTATTGCTGATCATTACTACGTTATTAAACTCCTCTACTATCCCCTTCCCTCCCTTTTTGAACTGGTGTCCTACATTTCTCTTTTAATATGACTTTTAGAGTGCAAGTTTCTTACCATATGTTTTTAATTTTTACTCTTGTACATGGTAGAACTGATTGTTAATACTTTACAAAGCAAATGCTTTGCATTGTCTGGAGTTTCATTTAAATATTGAGTTGCTTTGTATTGGTGATTTTTACTTTCCTTGCCTCTTATAGGTCAGCTTTTCTCTTGTGTTTTGTATCATGAATATGAAATACATGGAAAAATGTTCACCATGGGACCTCTTTAAGATGCTTGTTTGTTGTCGTAAATAAAGGCGTTCTCATAATTTGCCCATATTTCCATTCAGAAGTGATCAGGTCAAGAAAGCTGGGAGGAAAGAAGCTGGCCAAAGGAATTGCAATATAGAGCTGGTATATTGAATTAGTATTAGCTCTTCTTCAAACGGTTAGCTTTATGGTGGATTTTAGCTCATTTAAAATAATCTGGAGTCTGAAATGAATTTTGAGGTTTTCCTCTCGGTGGGATGTTGTGCCTCCTTCATCTAATGAAACCAGAGGTGCAATCTGTAAGACACTTCATTTATTTTTTTTTAACCATATAGTTATTTTAAATACCTGTTAACAAAAGTCTGAATGTTCTCTTTATCAAAATCAAATTATCCAAAAAAATACAGATTTCGGGCATCTGAATATTTTTTTTTTTTTCTTCTCTCACATTTCTTAGTGTCAAATCAATAGTGCCTTGACCTCATTTCATACCGCTTTGGAACTTGCAACAGACCAAAGGGAGATTCAACATGTCTGCTTATACGAAATAGGTAAGTTGGATATGTTTAATCTATAAATAGCTCACTTTCAAGTTTAGACTAGCAACTTCAGTGAACAAAGTGTGTTGTGTTTGGTTTTTTTAAATTAGGATTTTAAAAAAGGGTTTATAATACTAGCCTTTTGTCTTGGATGGGCTATGGTGATAATCCTGTTGTCTTGTTTGGGCAAGTAGAATTCAACAGGTTTTTCTTTTATGCAGATATAAGGTGATACAAAATCAGAGAGCAGACTGCAGAATCAAGGGCAAACTGTTCACCTACAGAATATTATTAAAAATGAGGAATTAATTAATCTGAATTTGTCTGTGGAATCACCATTTCTGTGCCAAAACCTAATAGGTCTGTTTCGCAGTTTGCAGGACCTATATCTATGAGTCGCGATATAGGCTGTATGTTCTTAATTTGCGTACGAGCCTTTATATTGGAGAAGATGCTTTGCGTCAAGCTTTAAATGTGACTCCTTAAGGGATCTTGTCACAGTGGGGAAGAATAAGGGAGAAAGTAGTACCTTTGTAAGTTTCAGCCTCTGACAAAAATATGGTATTATTTAAAAATAATAAAAAAAGAGCTTTTAGTGTCTGTATAGATTTGTTGTTGGTTTGAAGTAGATTCATTATTTTGTATGGATTCTTATAATTCAACATTTCCCAGTGAATTTAAATCAGGCTTTAAATGTATGTCATCAATTTGTTTTATTTTTAAGTTTTCCAGTTACTGTTGTTAAACTAGCTCCAGCTCTCATAACAGACTCTGTTTCAGTAATGTTGACACCAAATTTGAATTACCGTGCTTTCTCTGAAGTTAAATTAGTCTTGCTTTTAGGTTGGTGCAGCATGATAGAGATGAATTTCAAAGATGCGTTTGAATCCTTTGAAAGGCTTAAAAATGAATCCAGGTGGTCCCAGTGCTACTATGCTTATTTAACGGCAGGTGAGTATATTCACTGTATTAGATAAATGATAAATCGGTGATGTGGTAAGGTTTTGGCACTGTTTTGGTTTTGGAAACTTAGTAGTGTACATCGTGCCTTCCACACTGCCTGCTGCTTATGCAGCTTTATGCCAGAGTTCACTTAGATAATTTCCTTTGTTTATATAATGTACACTTGCATGCGTGCACACGTACATGAATGTTCCCCTCCTGCACCCAATGTGTTCTGATTGCCTGTGTAGTGACAGGTCATATAATAGTGTATTGCAACGATTAAATAAATAAATCCTTAGAGGTTGGGTGATACTAGTTCCTTTAATGGGTATGAAAAAGAAGTATTGACTTGTTAATGATCACAGAGGTTACTTGGGAGAGTTGGAGTTTGCATGTTTTGTCAAATCCCTGGTCTGGATCCTTTCTGGAAGTGAGTGTGTTTTTTGCTGTGACTGTATGGTATCTAATCTTAATTCTTCCTGTTTCATATCCCAGTAGTGTTAACACATTTTTGTTTCTGTGTTGTTACAGTGTGTCAAGGAGCCACTGGTGATGTCGGTGGTGCTCAGAATGTGTTTAAGGAAGTTCAGAAGCTTTTCAAAAGAAAAAACAATCAGATTGAACAATTTTCAGTGAAAAAGGTTTGGTTTAGCTCAGGCTGACTTGTTTCAGTACAATAATTACACTTGGTAATTTTATTGAATTCTTTACCAGTATTTATTTTTGAAGGATGTATCTGTTTTCTGCTGTGTATAAGAATTAGTGGGATGGATTCAGATGGGAAAACAATAGCGTCATGTCTTGTAAGAGCCTAGCAAAGGAAATGTGAATTAGCTGTTTGCTTTACAACTACAGTAATTGTTAAAGATAAAAATACATTATATTGTAGTTGCTTTAGTAATTTTCCTTCTAGCTTAGCCTTTTTTTACTACTTTTTATCTTGTCTTGTTTGTCAAAGCCTTAGTTGTTTTGAAAGCTAGGAGTTGTCCAGGAAATATCTCCCACTGATGATCTTGCAGATGTTACCATTTCAGCATCCAGTCAGTGTGTACTTGGGATTGTGAAATACAGTAAAACAAAACAGACTGCATACAAGGAAGCATTGGTTGTGGTCAATATATAAGCCTTTAAATTAATTGAAAGATTTTGCTTTTTAGTCTTAACATCTTTAAGCTCAGTTACTGTTGACTTTATTTTCATAAAATTGTTGGATGCTTTCATGAAACAGTTAGAATTGCTGTTCGTGGTATAACTTGTGAATAATACTGTGTTCCCTATAAAGGGATCAATGACAGATCTCCCCTCTTTCTCCCCGCCTTGCAGGCAGATAGATTTAGAAAACAAATGCCGACCAAAGAGCTCTGTGTCCTGGCATCCATTGAAGTATTGTACTTATGGAAAGCCCTTCCAAACTGTTCCCTCTCAAACTTACAGCATATGAGCCAAGGTACAATATTATTCTTTATTTGTTTACTTTTGTAAATGAGGTGTGTAATTTTCTTCTGTTGCACGGAGTAGCTGATTGTTGTAGCATGAAAATTTAAACTTACGTGCATGTGTCATAGCAAAGCAGTTTGAGTAACAAAAAAAATATGACCCATTAAGATTCAGCTTAATGCTTTATTTTTACCATTTTTCTAGGTTTTTGGAAGTTTAACTGCCTGCTATGTATGGTCGCTTTTTAACCAGTTACGTTTGCCCATTGTTTAAAACAAAATACTAGCATGATAGTTACTGTCCAAAGTCACTAAGCAGAATTTAACTCATTTAAACCTAGCTACAAAATAATAAAAAATAAAATAAACCTAGCAGTTCGTTTCTGGATGTCGGCTCTCTTCTAAGAGGCTATATGTAGCTTGTGAGGTCATCTATCATACAAAGGTTCTGTTTATCTTGGCCAGTGGGACCATCTTAGAGGTGAAAGGAGCATTTTATAGTTGCCTCTTTCTTAGGCTCCAGATGTCTTTGGATGTATGTCACATGAAGTTTATTTTAGCAGTGTTTATCTTGTTTTCAGGACATCCAAGTGATCAGTCTTGTTTGCATTCTGCAAACAATTTCAAGTTGGTTTATTTTCTAAATTAGCAGGTAATAAAAAATGTCTGCCACTGAGATACTTCCCTTTTTCTGTAATTGTGAAATTTTGGGGACTACACAATTTTTATGTTAAGCTAGAAAACCACCAGTCTTTAACTTGAGAGTTAGGACTGGTTGTGGGATTTTGTTCTGGTTTTATTTTAAGATAATTTGTCTATTTAAATTGTGTGTTGATAGCGGGTTACATTCACATCCTTAGTTTTCTAGTCCCAAAGATAATGCTGAAGACTTTAAAATTAGATTTACTTTATGTAAAAATAAATTTTGGGAATTTTTTGTCTGTCATTTACCTTCAGAACAATAAACTTTAGAGGTTGTAAAGAGTATGTAGTCCTGGTACATTCAGAAGCTGTGATCTTCCTTGTATAAGCTTCTAATCAGTGGTTCATGTTTCATTGTGAAATAGCAGTATAGATTGAAATTCAGAGATAGACTTTTTCTAGGTATGACACAGACAGATGTGTCTGCATTAGTGATCCCTGGTTTAAAATTTTCTGCATGAGTGTTATTGCTGTGCCTTATGTGTATCTCAAGAATGATGAGATGGTAGAGGATTTAGTTTTATATGTATTCGCTTCCTCTTCTCTTGAACACTTGGAGTGTAATTTGCTGGGGTAAGTTTCCAGACTTCCTCAGGGCTGGAAGTTGACTTACAGCAATTAATTTGTATCCACATGTATCTCTGTAAGTAAAATGCCAAGTAAATTGAGACTTGCAGTACAAGTGAGAGTTGACAGCCTCATGTGTTGTGTAACATCCAAATTCTTCATGCAGCCTACTCTTAGTTATTCATAGGCGGCTTATTTGGGTTGTGGATTAACTGTGTTCTGAATGCAGAGCTAGTTAAGATCTGGCAGGGTTTAGGAGATGAGGCAGAATGTGAAGTTAAAGGAGCTGCTGCTCCAGGTGCAGCAGTTCAACTCCTTTTGAAGCAACAAAAAGCCCTGCAGGTCTCCCTGTGCCCTGGCCTTCCTGGAGGGGACCATGCAGGCAGGTGCAAATGGCTCGTCATGGAACTGGCCTTGATTGGACAGAGCTGGTGCTAATGAGTTTGATCAAAATGGAGCCTGATAAATCTAGAGACAGTTATGTGCATTGTGATTCAGGTCTTTCTGGAATCGGAGCACCTGTCAATTTAGGCACAGTCTGTCCCTGGATTGTGGGCCAGCTAAGGTCTGGCAAATAAGCTTTATCCTCTCAGCACTGAGAACCGTGATGCCAAAATACCCTAGTCTGGGTTAAGTCCAGGACAGATTTTTGTGTGTCTGTGACTTGGCTTCAGTTCAGAACAATCAGCTTTGTCTGAACTACTTGCCCTGTGCTCCTTGTAACTTGGACTATATATTTTTCTTTCAGTATCTGGGACAAACCAGTTTCCCATAACAGCAGGAGGTGGTGATTATTTCTTAACTTTACCTTTTAGTGTGTATTTCAAAGACCAGTAGAGGAATGGATTCTCCTCTCCTCGTGAGAAGAATGCACCAACTGCCTTTGACTTCAGCCCATTCATTCCTGTTAGGAATTGTTCTCATGAGTGACACATTACTTGATGAGGTTCACATAAAATGGGTTGTATTTAAAAGAAACCAAATTACTTCGATTTATATTAATGTTCCTAGCATCTTTTTCTGGTTAAATTTAATCATCAAACTAAAAGTCACCATAGACCACAGTTCTTTTATAAGGAAGGATAAATAAATCAATCCACCTTGTTTGTTTACTGGAATCTTTTCATTAAGCTTGTCAGGATGTTGATGATTCATCGGCTGTTGGTTTGAGGAATTTGCTTCTTGGTGCCATACACAAATGCTTAGGGAATTCTGAAGATGCTGTTCAGGTAAGTTGTTAAATGATAATTTACACCAGTAATCCTATTGTATGAATTATTCTGTTGAACAGTAAGTATTGTTGAGTAAGAGTGTTAAGCAAGCCATTAGTTTTCAGTGCTATTTATCATTCTGTTTTGTTAATTCCAACAGAGTATGTCAGGTTCTTTTCAAATCTTCTGGTTTAGCGTGTCTTCATTATGTTCTAGGTAATTGGCTCTGTTGAATGAACATGGCAGCTAAAGTGGCTTGTAGCAGCAAGAGTTAAGGGGAAGCTGGGAAGATGAACGGGCAAGTTCTTGCTCTGCTGGATTTACTTTGTCCAACAAAGAAAATTCAACTTTCTAAAAAAAACCAAAACTCTGAGACTGACCTTTCGAAAGCATAGATTTGCTGCTTCACCTCCAGACCTATTAGATACTGAGAGGTTTGTTTATCAAAGAATAATTTTGCCACTTTTGCCACTGCTCCAGGATTTAATCTGTAGGCACAACTTTTTTTTTCACCTCCCTCAAACAGAATCCAATTCTGTTCCAATAAGGAACAAGGGAGCTGATGCTGGCTTTACATCTTTTTTTCTCTTTTTCTTTTTTTTTTTTTTGGTCTTTTCTCAAGCATATCTTAAGTAATCTGTGTACTTCATCTCTGATGTTAAGATCTAATATGTTTTTCAATATGAAGTTGGAAAACTCTTGAAATGGTCAACATATTTACTTGGTAAAAAATCCAAACAAGTAATTCTGCCTTGATACAGTAGTTTTGGTAAAAATGGCTAGGTCCTAGCTTAAAGAATCTCTACCAATGGAAACTGTTAATGTATTCTCATTTTAGCTGTGGGCTGATTTCTAGTGCTTAATGTTGAATTGTACTTCTGGATTTTTTTGAAGTATCAAACCATCAATTTTGATGTATTACTGCAGTCTTTTCTTTTTTTGTCTTTAATTTTCATAGTTCTTCCAGCGAGCTGCTAAAGATGAAATGTGTCGTCAAAACAACTTATACGTCCAGCCATATGCTTGCTATGAACTTGGCTGTCTTTTGTTAGACAATCCAGAGGTAATAGCATAGCCTATTTTTAAACTCTTAAAATTAAGGTGGGGAGTCAAAATACCACTATACAAACAATGGATCAAAGTTTATAGGTGATAATAATGTATGTTAAGTTTTAAAAATTCGGTTTATACCTGCTGTAAAGTAAGTTACTACTTTGTTGTTGTTTTTTTTAAACCAAGACATACAATGTGTGTTAGGCGACAGTCTGAATTTTTCAATACCGGGAGCTGTAAGGACATTCTGAGGAGCTTAGATAACACTGCAATGGCTTGTTTTGTTGTTACTGGGTTTTATTTTTACATAAAAACCAGAGCCTGAGTCTTGGATTCTTCAGGGCCGTTGTTACCTTCCTGATCATTAGTGGTGTCTTTCTCTAGCAGTACAATGAACATGCCTGCAAACCTACAGGAAGCAGTAAAGCAAGAATTTTGATGAGTGTAGCACCACATTGTTTTGATTATTATTTAATACTTTACTGCAGAAAGCACCAGAGACTTGACTTTTCACCTCTCTGATTGTGCCATGATGCGCATTTTCTCATGTGCCTTATAGAAACAGCAGATGGAAATACTGGGGTATGGCAATACTTCTGTTACTCCTCCAGACGCAAAGCCTTCTCTCCCTCTTCACCTCCCTTAGTGTTCCTGCTGCTGGTGGCAGCAGAGGCGTGCCAAGAATGCCTTGGGTAGGTAGGGATTTGTTGTCTGCAGGTGGTACTTAGTGTGGTGAATGCCCAGGATCCTTATATATTTGATTTCCTCTTGGATGCTATTCAAGCTCAAAGTTTACCTGTATTTATCCTCTCCAAATAGAAATTGATGCCTTCCTAAAATAGCTCCCATGTTTTTGGGATCAAACTTTTATTTGGAATGATACGGTGTTTTTCAGAAGTCTTTACTTTGGGATTATTTATCCCCATGCTTTAAGACTGGTGTTTTCCTAATCTTGCACATCATTGCGTTTTGGGAACCTAGCTGGACTGAGGGCACACATACGATCATACAGTTTCATTGTAGGGGATGTATAAGTAAAGTGATTTCAGTCATTTAAATTCTGTTAAAGCTGCTTCTGTTGGCGTTTTGGCTTTCACTCTGACTAGTGAAGTTTTTGTTACTGAGGATGAAGATGAAAATAAACCACCTGGCTTTCAGACTGTCCGCATGGCTTGGTTGATGATACTTTTGATTGTTCAGGTCTTTGTATGTGCCCTGCCTCCTAGGGAGCCTAGAGAATCTTAAACTAGGGCAACTTCTGCACCACTCTTGGTGCTGTTTCCCTCCTCAGACATGTAATACCACTACTTGGAGTTTATGCCACATTGCGTGGTGCTTCCTGAATTAGATTGCAAGGTAGGGGAAGCGGTTACAGGGTAATGACTTGAACCTCCACATCACTGGGTGTTGTGTAGAAAGTAGTTGGGCTGATAGTATACCGTATTCTTAAGATTCTGTTTTCAGTTGGTTTTGATCTTGTCAGATTTAATAATCTGAGCTGAACCTTCCCCTTAAAGAGGGAAGCAAAGGAAAATCTTTCAAGAGAAATTATTATTGTGACAAAGGACAAAACTAGAAAACACTTTTAAAAATAATTGTTTTTTGAAAACCCTGCTGCCCTGTGACTTGGAACTGGGCCTTGAAGCCTGGTAGGGAGGTTTGAGTCCATGTTCCTGCTGCCTTTTTTCCATGTTCATATTTACATTTCATTATGTCACGTGTCTCTTAACTTTGCTACCCACTACGCCTTTTTGTAATCTGAAGATTTTGAGAATGTGGGAGCAGTCTTTCCTTCCTCCCTGCTGCTTTAAATGTAGTATGTGCACACGGTAACTGAATGTGGTTAGTGTTGGATGTTTGAGGACTGAGCAAGCCTCAGCTTGCGGCTGTACTGAGAAGCTGTGGTAGTGCTTAGTACATTAAAGACATGCAGGAAGCTCCCTGTCCTGGCACTTGGGCAATGGGGAGGTAAATGATGTTTGACTTGAATAAAGGGGGATGGGATAGGGAAAAGCAAGAGCTAAAATTCCAGGTGAGTGGATGCTGTTTTATAGAAAATTCCATTTCCTAGCTGAGGTGTCATGCGAGAGCTCTGTAATTGTTAAGAAAGAAAAGGGAACAGGATTTTACAAATCACATCTGCCTGAGAGGCTGAGCATGCTGGAGACCTGAGTAACAGATACGGATATGAATATGCATTTTAGTATAAAACCCCCCATGCTGTTACTAAATTTACTTTGCTTTGACATTATTCACCATTATGTGTTTGGTTTACCATGTCATCTGAATCATCTTTGTTGTTTTAAACTTAATTCTAATCAAGTTCTTCAGGATTTGAATATGGTTATGTCAAGAAGTTTACAGGTTGTTTTTTTTTGTTTAGATTTCTTAGACACTGAATGTAACTTAACCAATATAAATACATATATTCATATTTTTCTGTCTTATCAGGCAGTTGATTATTTATTTGTAAGGCTTAAAATAAAAAGGTACTGCATGATAAAAAATAGAACATGAGCTTTTTGGTAGTAAATATTAATCTGCAAATACATATATTTTCCTTAAGGGTTTGAAATTGAGATTTCTGAAACAACTTTTAATGTTTAAAATCTAGTAACTTACTTTGTAGATAAATGGCTTGAACTTCTGGTAAGAAACAAAAATTACTCAATTAGTCATTTATCTGTAGCTTCATTTCTTTCCTCATGGATTGTAGCTCACCATCACCAATAGCAATGTGCATTTAAAGCAGTAATTTCTCCTTTTCTGTAGAAGACAAGAAATACATAATACTGCATTTTTTTAGGTGCCTCATTAGTATTTCTAGTTTGCTAATTTGAAAGGGTTTTGTCTGTTGGATACCTTGTTTTCAAGATAAAGATGCTATTCTGGACTGACCAGGCCATATGTTTAGATACTCTCTGCAATGTCTGCAATGCATTTCTAATGCAATATTTGTCTTTTTGTAGACTGTGCCAAGAGGCAAAACCTTACTTCTCCAAGCCAAGGTAAAAACTAAGATACTTTCAGATTTATCTTTCAGATGAGGGCATTTGAGAGGTTGTGGTTTTGGGGGATTTGGGGCAGTGGGAGTACAGTTAAGTGTCGGTTTCCCTCACCTGTAATCTACAACACTGTCATGTAGATATACATTAATGTATATGATACACATTTATGTATATTATGTAGATATGTATTTCTAGGTTAGTCATAGCACTTAGCCCACACTAGTGACCTCTCCTGGACTGTTAGAGCCTTGCCAAGTGTTTCAATTAAGATTTGGCTACAGAAAGTTTGAAAATAACAACTCTCCCCTCCTTGCCTCTTCCAACTGGTTCCTGCCTTGGGCACGTTGGGATTTTCTAGAGCTTTTGGTCTTGCAGAACTTGCCAGGTGCTGTTTAACTACATGGGATCCAAACAGCATGTTGGAAATGGAAGCTTTCTGTTCTCTTCACCAACTTGAAATTTCTGTAATAATCCTGTTACTTGGGGTTATGTAGGGATATTGCAACATCCAATCTCCAGTTCACCTCTTTCCTTCGGTCTCTTTTGTAACGTGACTTCTTAAGCATGAGTAGTAAAATTATCATCACGTTGAAAAGTGAAGGAGGCTAATGGTTACATGGTTTCCTTCTTTATTTTTTTTTTCCTTTTCTTTTATTTTCTTCCCAGGAGGAATTTACTGGCTATGACTTTGAGAACAGATTGCATGTCCGCATACACGCAGCCTTAGCCTCTCTAAGGGAAGTAGTTCCACAGTGACGGACAGGAAGTCTTGTTATCCGTTCCCACAGTTTCTGCACTTTAAGATGAAGCAGAAGGAAAAGCTGTTGGGAAGACCAGCTTTTCTTCTGAAAACCACTTGTGCCAGAGACACTTTCCTAGTATGGTCAGAGTTGGTATGGCTTAGTGAAAGATTACAGTTTTAACTAAAGGTAAATCAACCAGGAAGGTTAAGTGACCTTGTGTTTTCAACTCTTCAGTTTTTATTTTGTTTAAACCAAGCTGAATGCAATTGTATGTACGTCTGTGGGTGAGCCTAAATAAGCACACATGATTTACTTCAACAATCGTGGCAGATGTGGTTTTTAATTTTAAAATAGGTCCAGATCTAAAATATGCCAAGGGGAGAGCTTCTGGTTTGATTAGAATGATACGATAAAAGTAATTGGTGTAAATGTTGAAGTGGGAACAGTCAGAACACTTTTTTTTTTTTTCCTTCTATTTTTCCTCCTTTGAGCACATCGGCTAATGCACAGGAGGAAGAAAACTGTTCAGCCACAAAAAGCAAATCTTACTAAATTATAGTGGCTTATGTCAGTGACCTTGTGATGACCGCTGTGTGAATTTTAAACCTTACATCTCCTTCCATTCTTCATTCCTTCCCTCCCAACCCAACTCCTACCTGTCATATAAATTATGTCAATATTTAGGTACATTCTCTGCTTCTGGTACATTCCAGCAAATACTTAACTTTGACATGCAGTTATAGTGTGGGCAGTTCTTTTTTCTGCTCTTAATATCCTGAATATTATGTTAAAATACTTAAGCCAGATACCGTGATTTTCATATTTTTCATTCAAGCTGCCGCATCTTCATTGCAGTGACCTTTAAAAATACTTTAAAAAAACAACCAAACAAAAGACAAAACCAAAAATCTGCTTTGGTGGTTCTACCATAACTATGGTATCCTAAGTCTCTATATGGTATTCCAAACCTGTGGTGTTAAAATACTGAAATACCTCGGAGAGCTTAAAACTTTTATCATGACCATATAATTGTTAATACTTGGCCATCAGTGTGTTCATCTATAGTTTTTTTTATTACTTTTGCCTGTAATATGTAGTATCTCCTACATTCAGGTAATATCATATTCTAGGAAGGTAAATATTTTTTTAAAGAAGCTTATGAATGGAAATCTGACCAGAAAGTTAGTTGAATTTGTTACTTTGCAAAGCTAAGAAAACTCGATATCCTTGAAATAGTTATCTAAAAGCCTTATCTTTACTTTGGTCAGGTTGCCTTAAACAATTCCTTAGCTTAAACTTTTTTTTCTTTACCTATTTGTAGAATATGTTGCCAAAGTTTTAGACCTTGCCCACACCTAACCTTCATTGATTTGCTTTTGAGGTTGAATCTAAAGCAAGACTGATATGGAGGAGCAAAGTAATGTCCTATTTGGTAGGCCAAATGAAATGGTTGAGACACTTCTATTTCTCTCTAGAAATATACACCATTCCTGCTATGAAAGGCATTCCTAGAGCAGTTAAACACTTCTGTTGCAGTTTGTGAAGGAGAGGAGAGACACTTAACTCTTAAAAAAGCAGTTTTATTTTTCTATAATCTAGGTGTGTTACAGGTAGTACACTGGGGTTTTTATTCAACTTTGACAGTAATATTGAGTCATGAGTGTTCAACCTTGTTTGGTCAATCCAACTAAGTTTTGACTAGAAAACAATGTATTGTGTATATAGTGACTGCATAGAATTCAAATAACGATTTTAAAAATGGGCTTTAATGTACTTGAGATCTTATTTCGTCCTATCTGACTTTTAATGTTTTGCAAATCAGAGAGACAGTCCGTTCTAGGGTAAATAGCTAGAAATGGTAGTTACTGACAAAGTTCCTTTCAAACACACTGCTTAAATATAATGTGAGACTAGGCTGTTCAGGACACAAAGCACCTGCATGCGATTTGTGTTGGGATATCTAGGGTCTACATACTTGAAGGTAGCTAGCAAATTGTAGTAAATTTACTAAAAGGCCTGTTGTTCTCACCAGGCCAGGAGCGCGTATGGAAAGACACTATATATTCATATAACAGTTTAACTCTGTGGAAATTGCAGCTTTTCTGTGAATTTAGTGAATTATCACTGAAATAGCACTATCTGTTTCTGTATTTTTTTTTTTCCTCCCCTCGTAGGAGAATATCCTACGTTGTAAATGTCAAAATTATTTTTTTATGTTAGATTGTGCCTGTGAAGAGAAAAATTTCAACGGTATTTTCTGTAAACTGGTAAGTTTTTATACTTTGGAACTCGGAGGCATGGTCTAATAGCAATAATGGAATATGCATCTTGCTAGTTAATATGTTAAGATTATCTTTACTGGGTCAGGTATTTTTGTTGACGTTGATGCAGTTTCTATCTCAATATGACTCATTTCAAATAACTAGAATTTTTAGATGTCACAAGGTGGCATATTTATTGTGATGTACTGTAAATGTTGTTAATTTACAGAACTTGCACTTTTATATTTCTGAGTAAAATTAAAAGAAATGTGGACATGAGTTTTGTTCCCTTGCTCCTCAAATTTGTCTTTAAATTGGTGGCCTCAAGCAAGATGATACTAAGTACTGGGAGAACTTCTGGGATGTCAAGTGACTCTGTAACCAAGTTTTTCTAGTCAGCAATTACCTCAGGTTTTGTTCTTCCAGTATAATTACAGTCTCCTGGTTTAGAAAGTGAGTTACATGTGTCATGCTGAAATTAACCATAGAGTGAACAAGGTTTAAGATGTTTTTAAGACATCAAATTTACTTGTCCTTCATTAAAGAAAAGAACCACACACAATTGTATTTGTTGTATTCTTACACTTTTGAAAAATGTTTATCATTTACTCTAAAGCAAGCACTTTAATTTCTTCTCAGACTGCGAATGCTTGTTTCATATTCTAGTTATGCTTTATTCTTAAATAAAATTCCCAAATGTTGTATTGAATTCCTCTTCAGTTTACAACAATGTAGGTGTCTTTCCAGCAGTTGATCATACTCACATTTAAAAACAGCTCTGTAACTGTTTGAAGTTTGAACAGGGGGAAGCGTTAGCTTGATACAGGTAGAGCTATACATGGTGTTGTGAGAGTGCTGGTTGAACCTGTCAGTGGAGTGAGAGCAGGGTAGCCTATAAAGGACATTCCTTTTCCAGTCATCATTACAAAATACTAACAGTGGTAGCAATACCTTTCCTGAAAAATTACGCAATCCCAAACAAGCATTATTAAAGCGAAGGTTAAGAAGTAAATTTATACTTGACTGTCTTCTAAGGCAGTTGGGCAGCCAGTAGCATCTGACTGGCACGCTTATCTTTGGCTCAGCAGGCATCCTAGAACACAAGTGGTAGACTTCACTGAAATTTGGGAGTAAGGACTACAGGTATATTGACTGATCCTTCATCCTGAAGGAACTGTATGACAAATTTTTATATAAATTAGGAGTTTAGGAAAAAAGGCAGCACAGGGAGTTGGTTTTGTGCTAATTACAGTTTGAGTAGTTGCTTATACGATACTGTCTTGCATCTGTACTCTTCCGAGGAGAGGTAGAAAAATACTGCTTCAAAATCTACTTTTATCTGGACAAGCAGACTTACAGAAGATGGAAATATACAGGCAAGCTCTAGTTCTGGTTCATTTTGACCAAAGAACAATGAAAATACGGTATTCTAGACCAAGATTCAACAGGCATGAGAACCTGCTGTTTCTACACAGTTATCTGTATCTATAGAGAATACTTCTAATTCATGCCAAAGCAAGTTCCTGTATGAAATTAGCTGGTGTACAAGGTACACTAGAAGAAAGATTGGGTCCTTTTACGAAAGGCTTACTTTATCACAGTGTTGCAGATCTGTATTTTCCCTGAACTTCAAAACTTGTTCAATTAAACAGTTATAAAAGTGTGCTGATGCTAGATGGCACAAAATGATACTCCTGCTCCACCCCCACCCCCGCCTCTTATGAGACAGGAAGAAATTCAACTTGAGGCAGGCTTTCCAGAGTTAAACACTGAATTATTTCTGTTTTTTACCACACTTCTATGTGTGTTTGGGACCCCAAAACTGGACCCAACATAGGTTAACAGGTTAGGTGCATGTTAGAGTTGCATATTGCCTCCCTGCTTCTGCTCAGAATCTCGATTAATTACCCAATTCTGTATTACAAATTTTATGTATATAAATTTTCATGACCTATTTAGCTGCTGTGTTTTGACCGCCAGTGTGTTTTAGCCACGGGGAGTTCATGTTCAGTTGCCTTACTGTTAGCTAGCCCTCGTATTTTCATTGCTACTTTTTTGAAAATGCTCTTTACCTTTTGATGGGACTTCTTCCAAGACATTCCAATCAAGTAATCTGCTAAGCTCCGCAGAACTGGCTGGTCCTCAGTGTTTTTCAGTTGTTTTTTGGCAAGCTGTGTTTACCTATAGGAGATGCCCAGAAGGGTTCCCAGGTAAAGGGGTTAAGAGAAGGAAAAAAAGCTAGTTTGAATTGAATAGTTGAGGGGGGAGAGAGATTATCAGGCTTTGCCGAGCAAAACCATTACTTAACAAACACCTCCTAGTCTTTCACTAAAAGCAATTTGTTTACTGTATTGCAAAAAAGATAATTGTACTGCTGGGGCATACACTTCTCCCCACTTGTAGCAAAGGCCCCAACAAAGGTAAAGACAAGAGTCAGATATGTGTGAAGATACCTTAAATAAAACCAGTGTATTGTACCTTTGGTAGGAAAAGCAAGAAGGTTTTCATGCAGATGAATGCAAAAAGCCCTACTTGGAATTCTACTGAATTGGCAGGTAGAAACACAAAGATGGTGCTTGCAAAAAATGCAAGTCCTCCTGCCTGTTTAGCTGAAGCTTTGAAAGAGATTGCAAGTTAAAAAAATTAAAACTGAACACACCCCACATGCCCCCAACCAGTATGTTTCATTAACCTGTTGTGAACTCTAATGATTCAATGAAGTGGATTTTTTTTTTTGGCAGAAAAATAAGGCTCATCTGGGACCTTGATATGCTGAACTTCAGTCCAATCTCTTACCTTCTTAAGACTTTAATGTTGTCTGGAAGCTGTTACTTCTGCAGATGGGGCAAAGGATGGTAGGACAAGGTAGTTACCCTCAATTGGGCAAACTGCTGTTAGGCTGAAAAGCTCTTCAGCTTGGGGCCAAAGGGTAACTAACGTATGGAGTAACTGGTACGCTTGGTATGATGGATTTACTCTAGATGGCTTCCAAATACAGCATTCAAGTTCCAGCACAGTGAATTAGTTTCCAGTCATATCTTTCCTGTAGCTCTTCGAAAGTTTCAGACATGCAGACTTCCTTGTTAAGGGCTGAAGCCTTTTTAAATATTTAAGGAGGTTTATGCTTCTGTTACCTCTGATAATAAATTTTTCTGTGGTGTATGATATCTGTACTTAATCATCTTTGAAGCTTTTGCTGTGCAGAGCTTTGCAGACCTAGAATTTTGGAAGTTTCCAAAAGAAGCAAATTTAGAAGTCCTCTTCTGGTCTGTATTTGTTAAGGATGGTTCCAAAGTAACCTTGCGACTGCCTTTGCACCCAGGTATGTTTAACGCCTTTATGGCTTCTCTATGTTCTCCATAGTAATCTGAAATTTTGATTTCTGTATCTCAGCTGTAGAGATACAGATATATCTCTACATATGTCCTTGAAGTATATCTTATTCTTTCTATAGGATAGCTGTTCTTCCTAATTTCATAAGTCATAACATATTCCTATTTAACTTTTTTCATATTATAGTATGTGTTATCACTCTTGAGAACTGATGAGTTATTGTGAGAAGTTTTCTTAATGAGAAATTACTTGCTAAGGATCCTTTTATGGAAGAAGCATTTTGTGGTGAGTTTACTGTTAACATACTTTCCAGTAAACTAATTTGAAAGTGATACAATAGTCTGTTAATTTTGAATGACCTCTTATGAATATGTTGATTACTAAAGGAAGCTATTGTAGATAGTCAGAATGTTTTAGCAGCAGCGACACTTGAGTCTTCAGTACTGTAGGAATTCCTCTTGGGTTTTTATAGAGATGCAGACATCCAGGAATGCAAGAGCAGGTAGGTAAATTATGGTTTTCCAACTGTGATGAAGACTGAACTGTAGCTTTGTTGGTGGGTAAAAGTTTTTATCCTGTGGCAGACTCCTGATCATGGCTTGCCCCCATGATCTTCCTGCCTTCATGATCCTCAGAAACACAGTGGTAACCTTCAAAATACAGCACTGTACAGTTACTTTTCTTGTGCTTCTTTTATTGGAACAGAAAAATATGTGTGTATCCACTGAAAGTATGTACTGGAAAACAAAAGTTGTCCCTGAGGCTGTTGAGGTTTGTTTGAAGTTTTGCCCTTCCAGTCATTAGGTTCTGCAGTATGAATGGAACCATATTAAGGAATAATCTTGTTGTTCTTTGGGTGTAGCTGCTGTGGCTGAAGAGATTACAGTCCCCAGCCATTTGCTGTGAGCTGTGAGCTCCTGCCAGAGGTCACTGCAGAACATCGCTTCTCGGGTGCTATATTTCGTAGTCTGTTATGTCAGTTTAAATCCCTTGGGTGTTGTGTGTCACCTATCTTAAAAGGCCAGGCTGTGAACCAGGGGATGCGTCTGTGCACCCAGCTCCCTGGTGTGGCTAGCAGAGGGGTGGGGGGGATGTGGCTGCAGCCTTTCTGCAGGTTGCAGCGTTGGATCTTGTGAAGTCATCATAACCCAAGACTGAGCACAAAGTTACATTCTTCCTGTGCTGGCAAGAAATGTCTCTGGTTTGGCTGCCTGCTGCTAGCGAGGAAAACTGGTGTTTCAGCAAAGGCAAAACACTTTTCTTGAAGGTGTTCTGCATGTGCTGCGGGTTCAGCCAGATAGGTGCTTGAAGGCAAAAGCTGGTGGCAGAAGCAGGGAGGGGTTTCATGGTGGTGTGGGAAGGGAGAAAAGGCAGCAGCGCAGGGGGTGTGAGCTTCCCCTGCGCCCTGTGGCAGGCAGCACCCACGGGTGCTCAGCCTCGCCCTCGCAGCCCTTGCGCTGCTCATCCTGAGTAATGGTAGCCACGACACTGTACTTTGGTCTTAAAAGACGTTATTGAGAGGGTTATAAATAGAGTTGTGCTCAAATTGTTATGTCCGTTAAATGCACCGGTTCTTGTGTGGCAGTGGCAATCAGGGTGTTTATTGCAGGAGAAAAGCTCTTTCTGGTAAGTGGCAGTGTCACCTGGCCGCAGAGTGCTCTACTGCCCAGAGGTAAGTTTTAATCATGTATTTTTGCCTCCTACTCCTTCCTGTAATCCTTTATGACCAACAAACTTAATGCTGCAGACACTGCTCAAACCTGTGGGTGATGCAAGGGCACTGTGACCATCCCTCCCGGCTGGGTGTGGCACCACCCTTGTACAGATCTGTTGGTGGGAGGCCAGGACCAGGAGAGAGCAAGTAGGGGAGGGGATGGATGAGGAGGAGAGAGGAGGAAGAAGTGTCCTGTAAACTCTTTGTTTGAACACGAATGGCCGTTCTGGCTCATTGGGTGCTTTAGTGGACCTTACCTTTAAAACAGTGAACCCAGGGCATGGGTTTGAATTCACATCGTGGTTCCCTAGTTGGCTGGCCACCTGCCGCCTAAACGTGCAGAGGGGAAGTAAAGGATTTGGTCACTGCAGATGGTGGATATCCCCTTTAAGTTAAAGGAGTGTTTGGGAAGGGGTGGAGGAAGGCTGTTGATGGCGTGGCAAGGGAATAGCAGCTGTGATCACACTGTTGGCATTAGACACCACGCTGGAGTGGGGCAGATGCTCAGCTGAGGTTTTCTGTTTGTCTGTACAGATGGGAAACTGTCAGCCAACTTGAGAGGGTGAAGATGCAGTCTTCAGTTTGGGCTGCTTGTTCCACACAGCCTCAAGGGCCTGCTCAAGGGGGTGAGCTGGGCTGCCATAGAAGACGACCTGGACAACATTGCTTAGTGTTTTGCTCTATTTCCAAGAGCTTGTCGCCTTCCGAAAAGGTTTGTTCTGACTGGTGCTTCATCTGAAGAGCTGAGCTGTTTGAGAGTGCTATCCCACTGCAGCTTCATTTCTGCTTTTGTTTTCAGGGCATCCAAATCTGGATATAACAACTGGTTGAAAAGTTTGAGATCATTAGCGGTAAGATGGTTGCTGTTTGTTCTTTCAAGATATTTTGAGATAATGTTCTAGCCTGAATGGATGCAAGTAGTTTTCACTTACGGGTTGCATTCCATCTGTGTCTAGTCATGTGAAGGATGCACATAGGCTATGGGCTATCAAAAAGTCTGGCATCTTCAGAAAGCACTTGATTCTATTTAATGTGGAAAGAATTAGTCCCCTGGATGCCGTACGTTCTCCTTGAGTATAGAGAGCAGCCTTGATGCCTTTAGTCATTCTAATTTTAAGATACTGCAGTGTGAACTGTCACCCTCTAAGCAGATAGTGACTTTCTGCCTACGTATTCCTTGTAAATAGATATTGTATCTCTTTGTTTATAAAAACATTATTTAGTTCTGTGGGATGCTGATTCCTTTGGGAAGTGCTGGGAGCTTTCAGCTGCTCCTTGGGTTTGGCTGTAAGACCTCGTGCCGCCTGCAGGTTGTGTGGGACCAGTGATAGGGGTGTGTTGTCTAGCCCACGGCCTGTTTGTATTTGCCCTACTGGTTTGGGGCTCCATCATCTGGTTACTATAAGGTTCAGCAGCTTCAAATATACCTTTTATTCAAAAAGGATGCCTAAGCTGGGTTCCAGGTAACCCAGGAACCAGCCAGCATTGAGACAGCCTTGGTCTGTAGATTGAGAGCTATACACTAAGGTAATTACAGCAATGAAGAGAAGCCCCAGCTATGAACAGAAAGTACTACTATCTTATTCCTAGCTTAGGCTCTCCTCTAAAAAAGCTAACCACTGCCGACTTCAGCACTTGAAGCAGTTTCCTTGTAAAAATGACTGGTGGATGTTGCAGTGCAACTTGGCACCGAAGGCTGAATTTTGGTACATTTGCAAATGTTGCATTGATGATACTACACAGCAGGTTTTGCATAATCATGGAATAACGGAGTAGTTTGAGTTGGAAGGGACCTTTAAAGATCATTTAGTCCAACCCCCCTGCCCTTGGCAGGAACATCTTTCACCAGACCAGGTTGCTCAGAGCCCCATCCTACCTGCCCTTGAACACTTCCAAGGATGGGGCATCCACAGCTTCTCTGGGCAGCCTGTCCCAGGATCTCATTGTAAAAAATTCCCAATATCTAATGTAAATCTACCCTCTTTCAGTTCAGAACTGTTGCCCCTTGTCCTGTCCATGCAGGCGTTAGTAAAAAGTCTTAGTCTTTTTTAAAGCCCCCTTTAAGTATTGAAAGGCCACAATAATGTCTCCCCGGTGTCTTCTCTTCTCCAGGCTGAACATCCCCAACTCTCTCAGCCTTTCGTCACAGGAAAGGTGTTCCAGACCTCTGATCACTTTCATGGCCCTCATCCATGTCTTTCATCCGCTGTGGATCCCAGCGCTGAACACTGTACTCCTGGTGGCTCTCAGGAGAGCAGAGGGTCAGACCCACCTTCCTCCACCCACTGGCCATGCTTCTTTTGATGCTTTCTGGGCTGTGAGCACACATTGCTGGGCCACACTGCGCTTTTCATCCACCAGTACCACCAAGTCCTTTTCCAAAGGGCAGCTCTCAATCTGTTCCTCCTCCAGTCTTTATTGATACTGGGGATTGCCCCAACTCGGGTGCAGGACTTCGCACTTGGCCTTACTGAACTTCATGAGATTTCATATGGGCCCACTGCTCAGGCCTGCCCAGGTCCCTCTGGATGGCATCCCTTCCCTCTAGTGACTCAACTGCACCACTCAGCTTGGCCTCACCTGAAAGCTTGCTGAGGGTGCACTCAGTTTAACTCTGTCATTGATGAAGATATTAAATAGAGTTGGTCCCAGTGTGGACCCTTGAGGGGTTTCCACTTGGACATTGAGCTGTTGACTGTAGCTCTTTGGGGGCAGCCATCTGGCCAGTTCCTTATCCATCAAATAGTTCACCCATCGAACCCATCTCTCTCCAATTTAGCGGCCGGGATGCTGTGGCAGACCATACCAAAGGCCTTACAGAAGTCCAGGTAGATGGCTTTGTAGCTCTTCCCTTGTCCGCTGGTGCTGTCACTCCATTGGAGAAGGCCACTAGATTAGTCAGGCACCATTTGCCTCTGTGAACTTGCCCTTGCTGGCTGTCTTTAATCAACTCTCCGTCTTCTGTATGTTCTGATGGATCTTCCAGGAGGATCCGTACCATGATGTTACCAAGTGTGGAGGTGAGGCTGGCTGATCGGTAGTTCCTAGAGATCCCATTACAGTTTTAAAAACAGGTATGATATTCCCCTTTCTTGGCACTGGGGACTTTGCCTGACTGCTGTGACTTAAGCGTGTTGGAGGGTGGCTGCTTAACGCAGCAGTTTTCTGTCTGAATGCCTGTCAGTGGCTTGCTTATTGTGACCTGACCCCTGCATGTTCACCGGTCTCTAATACAGGTCCTTCTCTGACCCCTCTCTTTCTGTGTCATCCATCCCCGACTATAACTGTGTTATGAGAGGCGATGATCAGAGAGGAATTCCTTTGCAAGCTCGAGCAAGGTTTCCTCTGGAGTCTCCTGCCCACAGTGCCAGCATGGGTTTTGGGACTGTGCACCAGTAGGTAGCTAGCTGGCTTGTATAGCTGCAAGGGAGCCTTTCTTTTCTGTGGCATTGCCTGATACTGACACTAGATTATAAATGGGTATGAGTTGGCTTGGGATGGCAGTCAGACTAATGTTTTTTTTCAGAGAGGATTTAGCTCTATCATCCTTTGAGTTATGGCTCTCATACCTCGTCTAGTCATGACTTCAGAAAAAAACCTCAGTGCTGAGCTATGATGATGTATTAAAGACATCTCTTCTGCTACTGTGCTGGTTTTCTGTATTGGCCAACTCTTGCCCATCATGATAGAAACCAAATCTCTTGGTTTGTTGGTTTTTTTTTTTTCAATGCTGAGGGTTTTACTAACCATGTGATGAAACACTCTTTTCATCTTCCAAGTACTCCCGTGTTCCTCCCCGATAACTAATCTAGAGGCCATTTTTCACTCTGTATTTAAAACTTGGTCGTGTCTTACCCTGTTCTTCACTTCATTAACGTGTCAGTTCAACTACTCGAGACTCTTGAGGAAGCTAAAATATCGCCATATATGCATCTATAATAACTTCTGTGGATCCAAAGAGAGTTCTGAGGTATTGCAAAGAGGAGCTGTACTCATCCAGCTGAGATATCTGATGTGCTTAATGTAAAAGGTTTAATCTCTTAACCCTTCAGTGTAGCAATGTTTGTGGGCAGGAGGTAAGAACGTAGCCATTACTGCAGGATCAGGAGTACCCTTGAGGCTTCCTAGGTTTTGAAGTGCTCTCTGAATTCTTATTTCCCCCTTATTGATAGGCAGGGAGCAAACCCCCTCCTTAAATTATTCAGTCTTTGCAACCCGGGAAGCCTCATAAATGTGCTGTAGAGCATCTAATTGAGCTGTTGTTGAAATCACTCTTATTTCAATGGGAACAGTTGCTCATGTATTGCCATTATGTGCTTTTTACCTTGCTGAAAATGGGAATGAGGGACTGGAAGAGAAGACATCACAGTACACAGACACTTGGTTTTCTGGAGAGCCTAAGCAGAGGGACAGGTGTACTGACACAGAAGAAGACCAGCTCCTTGAAAAACCTGATACTCAATATAGCTCCAAAGTAACTCAGTACCCATCAATTGCCAGTTCCATTGCAGAAAGCAGATCCTGCCCTGGATCTGATGGAGCTTCATCCCTTCAGGGACTGGTGTACATCCCTGCTAAGCCTGCACAGCTTGCTGCCCATGTGCTATGTAACAGTGATTCTTTTTATTCTGTGAGGGATGCGGCAGTGTGCAGACTCTTTATGAAGACTCTCAGTTCTCAGAGAATGAACTTACACCAGTAGAAGGTGCTGCTGAAGATGATGCTGCCGTGGAGGCTGTTAGGTCACAACCAGGAGTGCCGAGTCAGGGCCCTGTAGCTGGAGAACTAGGGCCTGCAGATGGACAGGCTCATGTCTCAACAAATGATGCAAATCGAGGTCCCTCAGTCCCCTTTTGGGAAGAACCATCACCTCTTTCACCATCACCGACTCCTGAAGATCCATTGCAGGCTGTGCCTCCCTGCAGCAAAGCTGAGGTTGCCTCAACCACTGAGGTTGCATCACTGTGCTGAGATGATGAGCCAGTTATGGATGCAGAGGTTCCACCTTACGTAGAGAGCAGTTTCCAGAGAAAATAATCATTCCCTTTGTAGACCAAACAGCTTATCTGTTAAAGATTGAGCAGCCATTAAATGCATACCAGGGCTTAAGTGCTACAACCTTAGGTCCATTGGATGATGATCTAATGTGCCATCCTGAGAGAATGGAATCTACAGCACAAGTGGAATCAGCTGAAAAAGTTTGGTCAGGTAAGAAAGTTTGGGGTCTTTGTGTCATCTTCCTGTTCCAGCTTCTAGCTTTGCAGCTTCATCTGTGGTCATTAAATGGAAAAGCATCTATGTCAGCGCAGGGCAGGGTAGAGATGACTTCTAAGAAACTACTGTATCAATACTGTCTGCTTGGCCCCAGTGCACGTGTGTTAGATCTACTGCCATCTACAACGTCTGTTCCAAAAGATGTGGCTAGCTGTGGGCAGGACTTCCCCAGGCAAACATACAGGTACGAGTGATGGGAAGGTGCCTATCGATGCCAAATGGTCTTGCTCAAAACAAGCTGGATTTTCTGAAACAGGGTTAAGATACCTAATACGTAATAACACGTGCTCTGTGGCTGAAGAGAGATGACCAGCTGGAGGCTTTGTTTTGATTCTCCTCCCTTGAAAGTTCTTATATTACAGCACTGACCTAGGCGGTTTTCCATTAGAAAAAAAAAAATACAGTGGTGGTTGCCTCTGCTGTCTTGAGCTTGGTGAGTTTCTGTAGCTGGACTAAACACTTGTCACCAGTTCCACAAACAGCAAGAGTGCTGGTGCTCACCTTTCGTGGTGAGGCTGTCACCAGCATCTCTTCCCTGTGGTGACACGTGCCCAGCTCATCCCTTGCCCAGCTGGAGAAACCCTCCACGGTGGAGCTCCCCTGCCCTGAGTCTCCCTGGTACTGCAGAATCCATCCCAAGCCCCAGGAGAAGCAGTACAGCTGAGGTTTCAGCAGAGCATTTTGTAGAGGAGAGCTGAGCTTGGGCAGATGTGTAAATTAACATTGGCTTTTCTTAAAAAAAATCAAACTTTTAGGGGAGTTTGACAGACTTCGGTTTCAGAAATACCTGGTAAATACTTTTCCAGAAGAGCCTCTGCTCTGACCATAGAGAGTTTTACTTTTTCTAGGCTGCAGGTGTTTTGTCAGCCCCATACCAAACTGCTAGGCCAGCTCTCTTCTCTAACATGCTTGCTTCACCAAGTGTAGCCATGTCTGTTTTAGACATAAGGATTTACAGTTTACAGAATTCACTGCTCCTGATTCCAGCGCTCTTATTTTTGTATCTTTGTAGCCATGGTATCAAGTGAAGCGGGACAGCTCCCTCCACATTCTAATGTGTGGACCTTCTGTCACCTAACTGACTTGAGACCAGGTCAGAAATCGCCACCATCCGTCTCTCCTGCTGGAGCTGGTGTTCCTTATTCCCAGTCAACCCTCAGCCTTCCCTGGAGGGAAGGTCATCAATGTGGTCAACTGTCACAAGTATCTGCTCCAATTTCTGTGATGCAAGAAGAAAGCAAGAGAAGTGCTCCACCTTTCATTTCAGTGGGTTCTAATGTTCAGAACACACAGGACTGGGGAAACCTATTCCTCGCCCTGCTGTCTTCGCACAGCAGGAAGCAGGTGCCAGGAGATTCACTACTGTCCTGGTCTCAGGTGCCAGGCCTGCTGTTGAGGAAATGGATACGGCAAGCCCCAATTCTAATTCTGCAGAGGAAACTGCAGTGAAGCCATGCACACCCGGTGTTTTCTCAGTTGCCATCCCTCTGGATGATGCGATACCTACAAAGAAACGCTTTCCAGCTGATGCTAAGCGCCCAGGTATAAATGCTCTTGCAGAAAGCTACGGCACCACAGGACAGATCACCATTACTCCAGGTCCTCTTGCCAGGGCAGGGTCCTGAAGAAGTAAGCTTGCTTCTTGCATGGGTCTTGCAGAGGGAGATGCTAGCGTTTGGATTTTACTGCTAAAAGCTTAATTAGGTTTAAGATCAGTGGTTAAAGTACTTGTCATATATACCAGGCCCAGTGCCTTCCTCTGCTTGTTACACTTTGCAAGTAGTAGTACCAGTCTTGCTCTGGTTTTAGCCTAAAGTAACAAAGTTTTTAGTCTCATATTTACATACGTCTTTATGCCTGCAGCCTGACCTTTCACCATTTGTGTAATATTCAGAATGGGACAAAATACCGTCACCTTAGAGTACACTTAAGTAGCAATTAAAGTAGTTCTTGCTGTGTATTTTCTACTGCGTTCATGTTATTTTTTTAAACAGGTTGAGATGAGAGGCTGTTTGGACTTCAGGAACAGTTCAAGAGGAATGGAGTTTACACTGTAATAAATCAAATAATGCAAATGCTCCAAAAAAGCCAGCAGTTAAAATGCATGGGAATGCAATTCTGTGTTCTCCTAGCACAGCACAACATCCTGAATGTTGACTCCATGTGAATTACGACCACTGATAAACATCTGTTGCAGCTGTTTCACTTCTTCACTGTGCTAACATAATGTATGCATAAAGCCCAATGATTCTGACAAACTACACACAGAGCCGAAGTTAGTTCCTTGTAAGCAGGCATAGTCTACACTGTTGAGGTTCTGTTCCAGGAAGGAACTGTACACAAAAGTCAGGAGCAAGAGGACAGTCCTACTATCAACTAAAGGAAAGAATTATTCTTGCACATGGTCAAGTCATTCAAACTAGAGGTTTATCAAGGAGGACAGCTGAGGTTATGCTTCTTGGAAGGGGTTACAGAATAAAATCTGTTCTTATGAAACAAGTTGCTCAAAACAAAAGAAGCAAAGTTGATGTTGTGTAGAGGTTTCCCCTTCTTGAACCTGGGGCAGGGCAGGAAGGACCTAAATGCTTTGTTTAGGAAGAATGAGCACTGGGTGTTCATGCTGTGTGACCGGCTGAAGCACCGACCCAACAGCTAGACTTTCTACAGCTCTCGGACTCACAGTTGAAGTTGCACAGGAATTAAGACAGGCTTCAAGAAATTCTGGCCAGAGTCTTGGATTGGGGGCAGAGATGAGGCTCCGAGAGACAACGCAGGTATTCAGTTTCTGCATCTACAAGTCCCAGTGAGATCTAGGCCCTCACTCGAAAGGCTGCCGAAGAAAAGTCTTTCCCTTACCTATGCAAATAAGCACTGGCATCACTACCTGGGTAATTCTAGTAGTGCACAGAATAAAAATAGAAAGTATCTTATTGCCTTACTAATGGTTGCAGTAGTCTACCCTCAAGCCTCGAGCTGCAGCCTCACTGCATATCTTTAAGGAGGAAGCGCTTGGCTCCCCAGCCGCCCCCCTCCCATAAGCAAACTGTTCCTGCTTAGGGGAAAAGAGGTCCCTGAAGCACAGGAAAGCACATTGCAGCAGCTTTTGGAGTAGGCTTGCTCAGAAAGGGTCAGCACTGTCAAACACCACTCACTTTAGACTAGATGCAAGAAGTTTTGAAGCCTTTATTTAGTAGCAATTAAATTATTTAATTAACACTAATCTCCAGACAGCAGTTAAAATATTGTACAAAGAGCAGCTTGCCCTCTAGAAGCTCTGTACACAGTTCAATATAAACTTACACTCTAAGATTGAATGCACCCCACTGAAAAGGGGTAAAGCAGCTGTGCACAGGAGGCCTCACTGAGGTGCTGTACTACCTTTGAAATGCACAAGACTTCCTCCCAGGGCATTTGCACGGTACAGACACCGGTCCTGTGCCCCCTGCCATGTTCTACCCAGTCCTGGACTGATTAGGTTCTTGCCTTTTTGCAGTGGTGCTGGGCACCAGAACTTCTAGTGTGTGAAACAGGTTCTTTTAAAACCTGTAGTGTGCAGTTCAATCAAATCTGTAGGTTATTTAAATGGCTCTTAATTCCTTAAACCATAAGGCTGGTAGCAAAACAGGAGAGCAAAATTCAAAACACACTGCACAAAACATTGAATAAATACCTCTGAGTAATGTTACCAGCTTAAACAACTGCATTAATGCTCCAGAGACAGGAACGCTTCTGGAATCTCTGGCCAGGATTCAAGGGAGTTACTTTAGTAAAAGAAAAGTCACTTTATGAAAAAATTACATCTTTACAAAAAATGACACACCCTTCTTCATTTAAGAACAGAATATTGCAGTTACTGTGTGTGCTTTGAAACATTCCCTTGTCACAATAAATAAAACCAGTTTTACTTGTGCCAATGTTATCTATGAAAGAAAGTATTCACAGAACAGCCGAAGGTGTTCTATTGCTCATACACCACAACCTAATACAGGTGTACTCGGCAAACAGGGCAGCTTGAAACCATGGCAATTTACTTCATCCACACAGGACCCACCATTGGCCAGAAAAATCATTCCCCAACCTATGGGACTGCAGATCGTGTACCACCAGATCTACTGCGGAGATGCTTAATATTCCACTTGATACCATGTCAGTTTTTTCAGGAGATAAGTAAAATAAGGGAAAACATTAAAACAGATTAAGACTTATTTGTATCAGTCACAGGCTCCTTACTGCATTTTAATAAATATCGGGCAAGTTAAAGTAGTTTCTGTCCCAGTAGTTGCCAGAATAAAGCCAGTCCTGTGTACCAGTATAGGGATTGGGGCCTTGGTGGAACCATCTGCAAGGAAACACAGCATGTTAGTGAAGCTGTTAACACACACTATTACAGAAGTTCAGAACTGCTTTGCTGCATCTTCAGCAGTTCATTGTTCAAAGTAATTACTGTGATCACAGAACCCCTCTTGGTTTAAAATTCACGAGTGAATTTGAAGTTGTCTTCAGCGGCCAGGATCTCCCCATTCGTCACACGACTTACAATGTCTCCTAGGGGAAATTACTGACACCAGTGTTTTGTCGCTTGAAGCAGTCAAGACTATCACATAAAAAAGGGCCGGTACAGTTTCAAAGCAGTTGTGAACAATGATTTTGGCATGCATAAGCAGTAACAATTTTTGCAAGACATGTAAACACCACAAGCACTGCAGTCCTGAAAACAGAAAAACATTATTTCCCCTTGGTTTTTAAAGCCTTGTTTTGCAATGCACTTAACTCGGACCAAGTGTAGATGAAATCACCCACAGGCTGCAGGAAAAGGCCTGGCTTATTACAACTTAACTGTGTTGCATTACGCTGTTAGCCATGGGAGGCTCAATCTAAATGCCCAGAAATCTGATTCCACCTGCCAGAAGTCACCTGCACGCTCTTGCTAAGCTGGTCGTTGGTAGAAACGCTTCTTTCCTTCCCTCTCCCCTCCTACCTAATCTGGAGGCACCGTGTGTACACGTGCACTGCTGACACCTGCATGTGTACGTAACCTTTTGAGGGGGGCTGTGTATCGGAGGTAAGGTATCTGTAAATAAGGTGCACCCAGAAGGCCATACCGCTGGCAAGTTATCTCAGTGGTGAGTACAACCCTGCCAAATCACCGTGGCACGGACATTTGTCCTTCCTCCTCTCGCACCGCTGTGTCTGGCAGTCCTGCAGCCCGTTGCCGAACGGCACTCTCGGTTTGGGCCCAGTTACTCCATAGTCTGCCTCAACAGCACACACCGCACAGTACCAGACCTTTTAGCTTCTTGTTGCATTTTGCCAAGCCGTGTTTGTGGCACGGATCAGCTTGCTGCAGGCTACTTCTCTGCTTAATATGCTCCACAGCTTCCTTTCACCTCCTCAACGGCCACAAGAGCCAGTTCTTTATGTGCTTCACTGCAGCGAACACTCAAATAAATCATGCGTGCAAGGCAACCCATTTTAACTCGGGTCTTCCCTTCGAGGGTACCGTAAGCTTTCAGAACAGAAATTAAAGCACGTTCGGACCAAATATGACTTGACCTTTTTAAAAAGCAAAACCACAAAGGCCACCAGTATCACAGCGTCACATTACAAAGCAGGGCTGCTAACGGGTAAGTCTTCCTTGGCTCAAAAGATCTGAGATGTGTATCAGAAGAAACGCCTTGTACCATCTTCACGGTGGTAAACTGGACAGTCGAATGCTTAAACGGTTCTCCTGCTGTCCTGGTTAAATGAACCGAAGTCAACAGGAGACAGAAGTCATTCACCCCTGGTGCTGCACGTGGTTCACTACTGCATCACCTCCACGCAGGACAAGGCAACTATTCCGAAGTAACTGGTGTGTGCGCCTGTGCGTGTGTCTAGTTCACCTGAGCTCCCAGGAAACGGCAGCTCATTCCAGAGTGCAAAGCCAAGCATTTGCCGAGGGGCAGGGCTGTAAGCGCAGTTACCTCATCTCTCAGAGGAAGGAATTGTGCCACCCAGGACCTCGCTTAGTGTGTCTTTGACACTTGTACAGGTCAGGGCAGTGTACCCCTCCTCCAGTGACAACCTACTTCAGCAGGAAGGGGAAAGGCGATGGGAAAAACTCAATTTGAGGAACATAGGAGACCCAAAGGAATCAGATATTGCAGCCAGGTAAGTGATAGGAGGAGGAGGAGACTGATTTTCATCAAAAGCAACAGACCACTACTGTGTTTCAGAACTGGACTAGTCTTTTACCCAAGGTTTAAGACTCCTGGTCAGTCTCTAAAGCATTAAGTGTTCAACACAAATCACTTCTTCAGAACCGCCAAGACCCCGCTTCTCAAGTGGATTCAAAATAATGAAAAGAATCAATAGGCACTTTGGATAACTGTCTGACGAGTGAGGAGCTCTACTAGACAAAGAAGTCTGCTTTTCTGTGGCAAGAAAATGGCAGTTACATCAGAGTTTATATTACACCGCAGATGAAGACCTATGGTTCACTTTCTGGGAACAGGTAGGACAGCTTCCCTTCGCAGTATGCATTTTTTCCCCCCAAAGCACAACTCTTCCTACACACTTCACATTCACCCTTTGGAGGCAGTCACACCTGGCATGCCAACGAAAGAGCTCAGACACTAGGAATTTTCTGCCATAACTTTAGAATCCTGGAAAAGAACTCTTAGAAGATATCCCAGGCAAGTACTAAGCAGGTCTACAGTACCTGCACAACAGCAACTGAAGAACCTTGTGAATGGTTTCTGCATTGCTCTGAGTTGCCCTGTGGAAATTCCCCAATTTCCAATACCAACCTCAAGGTGCTTTGAGCTATACCTTAAGCTACTGCAGGCACCTGGAAGAACACAATATAACGAACCCTTGCTTTGAAAACACTTGGTGAGGGCTAGAACCACTCTGAATTCAGGAAAGGAAGAGGGAGGCGCAAGGCTGTCCAGCACTTAACACATTTACTTGGAAGCATTACAAAGATGTTATTTTCCATCAGTCTCGGGGCAAACAAACCCAAACACTTCAGAAGAGCAGGCACAGGAAAAAGACAAAGGCAGACATGTCCAAACCTGGGACTCTGGGATGATGGGTGACTTCATTTGAGAAAAAAAAGAAAGAAAAAAAAAAAAGTGATTTATAGTTACAAACAGACATTTTAAAGATACTTAATCCACAGTGTCTGGCTGTCTTAATAGCTAGTTGACAGGGAAGAGATGAAGCTTGCTTACTTTTAAAGAGTTTAGCCCTACCTTTTTTTTTCTGTGAAGACACCACCAATGTTATTACTATACTTTTAAATAGACCGTGTCTGGTCAAACTAGACTCATTTCATGATGTTTTCAGTTTCAACTTGGCTTGTGTGTAAGAGCTCCCAACTGACTCTCACCTTACAGTAACAACAAAAAAACCCCAAACATCCTGGCAGATCCCTTGTAAGCTAACTTTTCCCTTAGCTCTTCCAACTTCTGTAGTTAGCAACCCTCTCAGAAAGACGACCAATGACTTGGATAGCTGGGTGATACAAGTTTTGCACTGACTTTAAGAACTGTACACAGTGGGAATTGCAGTATTGTCAGCAGACGGCAACTGATCTGAGAAGTCACGGCAGTAAGCTATCAGGTCCACCGGGGGAAGCATTTCCTCCTCTCTGTGGCCGAGCATGCAAATTTGAGGCAATTACCAATTTATCAGCAAAAACTGTCCTTACAAGCAGCTATCGGTGGCAACATCTTTTTCGCGTCAGAACCAAGAGGTGCTCAGGAAAGACAACACAGTTTGTATTTGAATACGGGTGTGCAAGCAGTGAGGGAAGGAACTGAGACCAGCCCTGATGCTTCTCCCTGGAAGCACTACAGCCTGCACATACAGCAGCGGTACTACCAAACCTGAGGATGCCAGCTCTTCGTGCTGACACAACACTGCACGTCACCGGCGTGAACTGGCAGTTAACCTGAATATTCAAAACCTTTATGTAATAACATGAACACAGAAGCAAGCACGCTAACCTCGTCTTCCAGTCTTCCTCTGACTTTGAACGATTTTTGCGGGCAGTCCTTTGTTTTTCTTCTAGCCTCTTCTTTTCTTCACTAGCTAGATCTTGAAGGAATAAAACCACACAAATAAAAATAAAGAGGATGTTAAAGTGTAATATAAGACAGGGCCATTACTCCATCTGAGCCAGCAAATAAATACGGGAACTAGTAGAAGATGTCCGTTTAAAAAGCTGCCTACATAACACAGAAGACTTCTCGTTGAGTCTAATAGCGACGCCAGGCCAGCTGTGGCACAGGATGAAACTGCTAAATACATGTTTATGCTTGTGGCCCGAGGACCCTGAAAATGTGTTTGCTGTAGACAGCAAATGTGAGCTAGGGGAGGTGGCATACCTAGAATTTATTTCAGTAGGGAAACTGATTAAGATAATGCTGGATTTACTTCAGAAGTCTGACCTCCTGCTTCTTGTTAAGGTTTGGGGTAAATTGTTACTAGTGCCCAGTCCCTGGGCAATAAGGGTTTGGAATATTCATTTCCAAACCACAAAGAATTGTCTCTCTGCAGTATCCCTTCTTTTTTTTTTGTTAACACACTAAGATAGCACAGATCACAGACCTCAACAAGCAGAGCAGTTGCTTCTGTTTGGCACAAGGGATGGTCAGAAGGTCTGAGGAGTAAGTCAGACTAAGAAGCAGATTAGGTGAAGGGCGATCTCTTTCACACCTGAATCCTCGAAAAGCATTTCATAAACATCACATCTTAGAAAGACATAGTTGAGAGAACCATTTTTGAAGACTATCAGCTGTTCCCAGTTACCTTGCCAGCTACTAACACACTGCGTATTACCAGTCTATCTGCTAGAGGAACTTTATGGTGTTACTACAGAGCTGGGGAATATGGCCCGTTGCAGATAGCGTAACTGTTTGCACTTCAAGTTTAGACAAATTACTGGGGATGCTCTGAACCAAGTACATCCATCCTGCTGGCCACAAAAGAATCACACAGGCTGGAGACTGGTTGTGGGAATTCACTGATCTGCTTTTTTAAAAGTTTCAAATAAATGGTTATCAGCTTCTGTGAAAAAAAAAAAAAAAAAAAAGCACAAGTATAATTGCACTGTATTATGCCTGTGTCACTGTTTTTCGTACCTAGACCTCAGAGTACCTATCAGATGTGGTCACAGCCATTGCCCTATTACACAGGTGAAACTGAATCAGAGGTTTCATGACTTACCCCAATCACTAAGCAATCCAGAGAAAGCAAGAGCCCCTACGCTTTTAGTCTACAAAGCTGGCCATCCTGCTTTAATACGCAAAATGCCAAAGGAGCAAAAGAGGGCCAGGGGAAGGCTGTTCCACACCGTATTGAAGGATTTAACACCGAGTCATGTGTCAGAATACTAAGACACTTTTCACTCTATGGCATCTACAGTAATAATTTCGATGAGGTTTCCAAGAAGTACACTGTCCCTACTCACTGGAAATCTCATAATGCATTTCTAATTCACTATTCCAGGACAACAGAAGTGTTCAACTCCCAGTGAAGAATGATTCTGTATTAACTATATTTTTTGGCATTACAGTTTCACTTAAATATTTTAGACTGTATTTCTCAGAACTGGTATATCAAAATACTTCTTTTGCATCAGGCTAACAGAAACAGAAAACTGAAAATTTCACAAATACTCCCTTTCGATGCTCAGAGATTTTAGTCTTAGGCTAGTTTCCACTTACAGGGCTTGACTACGGAGCACAGCAGAGGGCCTAAAGCTAAATAAATAGCATAGCATCGTGAAGTTTACGATTCATGCTTACATGGAAGATCATAAGCAAGGAGGTGGCATGGTGGGCTGCTGGCCAGCAGCTAAGCACCCACAAGCCACTTGTGCACTCCTATCTACTCCAGTGGGTTAAGGGAGAGAATCAAAGAGCAAAAGTGAAAAAACCTTACAGGTCAAGGTAAAGACAGTTTAGTAAGTGAAAGGACAGAAAAAAAGGAGGAAACATTGATGCAAAGGCAATCACTACCTTCTACCAGCAGACCTGTTTCCAGCCAGTCTCCCAAGCAATAGCTGCTTCCCCCTGACACAAAGAATTTATTGCTGAGCATGATGTTACGTGGTTGGAATATCTCTTTGGTCAGTTTGGGTCAGCTGTCCCAGTTGTGTCCTCTCCCAGCCTCGTGCCAACCCCAGAAACAGAGGGCCTTAACACTGTGCAGATGCTATTCGGCAATAGCTACAACAGTCTCGTGTTATCAACACTGCTCTGGTCACCAACGTGGCCAAAACGTTTGTCAAACACAGCACAATATACGGGCTGCTACGAAGAAACTCCATCTCAACCAGCCCTAGTACAGGTGGATGACATACCTTTCTAGAAGTTTACTGCAACCTGCAGAAGGCTGTACTAAAGAGTCACTGTCTTGCAGCATGGAGGAATGTATCTTTATGGGAAGCTACTTACTCTAACAGTTCATCTAACAGCTTGAATGTGGAATTTACTTTTTCCCCAGTCCCTCAGTTTTAGCATAAAATATAAAACCACCGTTGCCAATAACTGAAGTTACCTATTTCTCCATTTTCCATGGCTCTGATATCTGGTCGTAGCCGGCAGTCAGTTTTGGGAATGACACTCTCCATTTCTTTGTCCAACTCATTCAAAGCCATAGCAAAGCTAGTAAAATTATACATCTGAAATTCAGAGACAAAGATAAAATGTGACTTTATGATGTCTCTAGCTGCTAATCTTAATACACAAGAAAGCTGCCATCTGAAAACAAACATCCAAGCGCTTTTTTATTATTTAGTCACTCAAGATAGGAATACTCAAGATACCAGCAAATCTGCACTGTCAGGCAGCGTGTAGGTGATCCTTGGTGTTTCTGTTTAAGCAGGCCAGCATCTAATTACTCAGTGCACTATTTCTCTCTTATCTTCTTTTTCCAGTCCTACTGGTATTTTCCCTATCTCTGTAGAGAGATTCCCCCTTGATTAACCCACTGAGGGCACTTTTTCTCATTCCAATTCTTTGTCTTTCCAGTTGCACACATACCCTTGTATTCCACCCACTGGCTCTCAAGCTCCACAGCCCTTCATGCACCAATGCACGCTATGCAGGCTCTGCATCTCCTAGCAAGTACATGTCGTCAAATAAAGCACTTCAGAAGAGACTTCTCACAAGGTAGGCACCTCAGCAGGGGGAGCAGGGTAGAAAGGAGAGGTGGGGAAAGTCCCCATACCACTAGCTACACGAAGCGTCCTGTTTTCCAGAGAAATACCACTAACTCTGGGGTCATGCCTGTGGCAGTCATCCTTCCAACCCCCCATTAAAGAGTTACAATTGTAGTGGGAAAGTTTGTTGCAATAAACAGGTGAATTGAGACTTAATGAGAAAGACATCAAATGGATTTGTTTTGTGTTGAACACAGTAACAGGATAGCACACACTTTCAGTAAGCAGAAGCATAGCTGACCTGTGCTGAATTTGGAGGTCTTGGAGTTATCTTCCATAGCAAAATACTTCCAGGAATAACATACACACTCTCAGAATCTGGCAGCGGCATCTCATCTGGGTCCTCAGTATTGCCCACCTAAAGGCAGCACACAAAGACAAGAGGAGGTCATAAACCATCTGGAGTCATAAACCATTTACACCCATTCATTTCAACACTGGAACTTACGTAAAATTATTTCCTTGACCAAAAGTAAGTAATTTCAGCAACAAAGAAAGTTTTCTAGATGTTTGGCAAGAAGGATAACAGCACAAACAGCGCACTCCCAATTCTTTCACAATGGAAGACTACCAGCAGTTTCCTGCATCAATTTCCTCATAGATATAATCTGGATGTTCAAGTGTTATGAAATGCCAATTTTTCCACCACAGACATGTCCCGTTTCCTTAAACACAAGCATTTCCATGCCTGATATTTGACTCCATTGCTGCTTCATTAAAGCTGAAGAACAGAACTTACATTCCTCACCCTTCCACATCAAAGGAACACCAGCACATAATGCAAACGCCGCCTTCAGTTTGTGCACGACAGAAAGCCCTACGCTACTGCTCTTCGCTCAGAGGAACCTGCCTTTCCATTGACCACTATACTACTGAAACGGCAAACTGCAAAGGTTAAATGAATACCCCAGATTAGCCACTTCTTTTGGGAAGGGCATCCTACGAAGGCAGACATACACAGCCTGAAGCAGCTGCAGGCACAGCACTGTGACGTGGTTTTCCCAGAAAGGGAAAAACTCCACCCAGGGGTACAAGGGCAGTAGAGAATAACTGGTGGTCACAGTGTAGATGTGACCTGAAGTAGTTCTTAAGCATCACCCTTTTTACAAACAGCTTTAAAGCAGCTGGGGCCCAATGCTGCTGACGCTAATTCTGCCACACAAGCCTATGTTACAATACTGAACTAAAACCAGCTAGACAATGAATACGGCTCTCCTAAGAAAACTTGGTGTCACTAGCACAGCTAAAAACAGCAGCATGTTTCAAAGACACTGGAAATGAAAGCTGCACTTAAAGGCAACTAATTCTTTGAATGCTTTGGCTACATGCCAACTGCTTTAATCCTGCTGTTAATAAGCTTTGATCTCTGATGGCTGCATCAGATAATACAGACTGATGTTTTAGCGCAGAAAAATCCAGTACCCAAACTGGTCTTGGTTGAGCTCTTAGAAGATTCATGTGTTACTCCTCCAAGAAAATTAGGAAGTAGTAAGGATTCCGTTTCACTGTGGAGCACTTGGGTACAGTGCTTTTAATAACGAACAGGTCGCAAAGTAACCAGAACAACATGCAGACCAGGTTCAGTCCCTCAGCTACTAGGAAAACAAACAGGGCTTTTAGTTGACTACATCTGAACTGTGCTGGCAACCTGCCATTCTTTCCTTTAAAGGACACCAATCAGTCTTTCAGAAATAGGGAATTTGAAGCAGAACAGGTTAGAAATATATACTTATATCAAAACAAAGACACTTCAATACCAGACTGTCAAACTCCAAACCAACTTTTATAGAAATGCTACAGTACACACTGCAATTCGTGCTTGCTGGATACATAATCTTAAAAATGTGGTAAGAATTACAAAGAACTAGGTAAAAAGTGAATTTTCATGTGCTCTTGCCACAGTGATCCGTATTTTATACTCGGCACTACTCAACCTCTCAATATATTTCTAGCAGGGTAGCAAGTGACTTTGCCAAAGCAAGACTTCTGGTGTCTGTAAAAGAGGCAAATGTGAGGGCAGTAGCTGTCGCCTTACATTATGCTCTTCCATACATTTGCACTGACAATTCGGCATGAAATGCTTGGTCTTGATTAAAGAAGGCTCCAGTTCATTCAGAGCAGAATCACCCTGGTGTAACCCCAGGTTTACTGTAACTCTCCTGATGTTGGTAAAATACCACCTTAGCATACATGAAGGTTTGCCTAGCTCCCTGCAAAATTATTTTAAGTTTTATCCCTAAAAAAAATCAAAGGGATTTGGGGGGAAGATCCAAGACAACTTGCAAAAAGACTTGCATCCAAGCAGGTCCCCTAAAGGGAGAAGAAGTGATTATTCATTAGTAGCAATGCAGCACAAAGGAATAGCTGGAAAACAACTAAATAAATCTGAAAATTCTAATTGGGAGCAATTTGAAAGGCCATGTACTTTCATGCCTGAATGAACCTTTCACTACCATGAAGGGACAAACCACATCCAGACATTATGCATGAGACTTGGCTCACTTAGATGCTCAAAATTGTAAATAACAGCCCCTCAAACACAAGGCGGCAGCAGGAACATACTCAACAAAGACTACCCGATTCATAAGAGTGCACTACAAAGCTTAGAGTTTCCTAACACAGAAATAGTTCTATTAAATAAGTAGAAAAAGCATGCTTTTCTGGAGCCAGAGCAACATTGCAGCTTGAGCTTTATGCAATAGGATGCTTCATTTTGAAGTGAAAAGCAAGATCCTTCTTAAGCATTGTTGGAAAACGCAAAGTGGTAGCTGAACAAAGATACAGGGTATGTTTTTCTTTGCTCCTTCTCCCTAGAGCTCACAGGGTCAGACTAGAAGAGAAGCAGTAATCCCCAGTGCTTTAACACTCTCCTGATGACAAGCACTGGAGCAATCTCACATAGAGCAACAATCTGAACCTGCTCAGGAACAACTGCTTTCAGACTTCTCTGTCTCTTTTTCTCTTAAGTACAAAAATTACCAACATCCAAACCAACAAAAAAAGTATCTCGCTTCCGTCAAAGAAGAACAGTCCCTGGTTTAACCTACTATGTGAGTGGTTGTTCTTCATCAAGCTGTATGTTGCCACATTCACCTTAAACAAAAAAGATACTGTTGACCAGAAATCTGGAAGAATTAAGAAAGAGGGTTTTTTCCAGAAGGGGGGGAAAAAAAGCAACTGTGGAGAAAAAACAAAAGCAAGCATTTCTATGGTTGTGAAAATTTAACAGCAAGCAATACACAAATTCCTTGTAAAAGCTGGAAAATATGATCTTCTATCAAGATGAGAAACTAGTCTATCCTGCCTCTAAGAGTCCAAATCCTCTTACTAGGATACAAATATTATCACATATGATCAGAACCATGGTCCAACCAATAGCCATGTGATTTTCTGCATGCAACTTGGGAAGAAAAGGCAGGTATATAGACCAGTATTTAGAAGTATCCAGTTTTGGGAAGTCTGGATACAAATCCTTGAGAGAGAAAGCATTTTATCCCTTAGTGCTGGTACTCATCCAATCTGTTTTGTATCCTACCAGGAAAGAGAGAATAAGTGAAAAGAAATCTTAATGCTCTTAAATGCTACTAAAGTATTTAGCTGTGTTATCATACTTTTGAGATACCACCTCTTTACGTGATTAATACCTGTTTACCACTTTTCTTCTCTTCTGCATTCTTCTTGTCATTTTTTTTGTAAGCTTCAAATGTAGCTGGGTCAACGCTGTACAAACACTCAGTCCACTTCCCGTACAGTGCACAAAGTTTCTTTTTGCTGCCAAAAAAAGACCACGTTTACAAAGGAGCTTAAAGAGATTTAATGCATCATTTCAGACAAAAATATTTAAAAGAGCTTTTGAGAACAACTCTCCAAACTCCATTGCTGGTGCTACACAATCCATAACCTTGCTGTTGCAGGTTCATGCCCTTGACAGGCTATGCAGTTCTACAAGACATTCAGTTCTACAGCTCCCATCAGAAACAGAGGGCAGCCAATTGTTTCCTACTAGGAATGAAGCTGTTACCTTTTGTCCTGAATGTAGCCTTCAACTTTGTGCAGCTCCTTCCCAAAGAGGCCACAGGGCTTGAAGCTTAGTACACATTTCTCACCAGTTCTAAAGGCAGAACAAGAGGGCACCAATTACTTCCAAATGCTTTTCCTTTTCAAACTGGCAGCAAGTGAAAGCACTCACACTCTTGACTTACTTATGGTTAGTTATTTCCACATTTCCATACTGCTCAATCCAAAGTTTGCCCACGATAATGTTATGCACACAGCACGTAGGATTCGTCCACGTGTAGGCTTCATTGTGTCTAAGGGAGTGGAATAAAAATTAAAATACTGTATCTTTGTACTGGATGTCACTCCTGCAACAAGCCATCATCTATAAATCACACCAAGTCTTGAAACGGGCATGGCAGTAAGTCAGGAAACCCAAGAATTTTATTAACCTATTGCTACCAATTTTATCTGTTCCTTAGAACAGCTGCTTCAATGCAGTCACTGTTGCACTGAATGACACAAGGAAAGCCAACAGCACCCTAAGTGTGCTAGTCTTAGTAGGACTGACATCCAGGTGTCTGCAGAACATACAAGCCCCAACTACTGCTACCATTAGCATGCAGTATATTAAAAGAAATGATGGTAGTTCCTTTCATCTTCTCACCCCCTCCTCCCCACAAAGTCATCTGCCATCAGACATTAGGATGTGGGTGTTAGACACATCCATTCCTAAGCCACGAGACTTTACTGCACACTAATCGTCATGGATGTGGGCACTTGTGCCTACGCAGTTATTGTTTATCAACTTACTCAAGAAGCTCCAAAGTCATTGTGCCTTTTGGTTCCGCTTCCACACTCTTGCCCCAGAATTTCAGTTTAGGATAAATTGATCCATGAAACACAAAATCATTATGTAAGCCTTCAGCATAGAAAGCACTGATTGGTGGATGATGGCTAACTTGCTCCGAGAGAAGTCTAAATCCAAGATCATCTCTGCAAAATAAAGATTACCAAAAACATGTATCTACATATCAAGTGTAGTGAAGCTGCAGTTCTTTTCCCCAGAGTGAAGCAGATTGGACCCATGCACAGTTGTACTCAGTGCAAGAGTTAAAACTCTAGGACAAAACAAAAAGACAGATCAACTAATACATAGAACATCCTCATTCTAAATAACTGAGGCCATAATGTAAAAAGGTAACAAGAATTACCAAATCTGATCAGACAATATGTTTACTTTTGATAGTGACCTCCTCCTTAAAATGTCACATAAAAATCGGCCAAACCCTCATCTGAGAGAAAAATCTGCTAAGTCCAGCTACATACTATTAGTCTATTAGCCTAACGTTGCCTATTGGTATTCTGGACACTCATATAATGAATATCACAATTCCAACACCTCCCTTATGTACCGTGCATCTTTTCATTCAGAATTCCATTCAGAAATTTTTCAGAAGAAAAGTAATTTTTGTAAAAAAACTTACATTTAAACCTGGCAAACTTCCTTTGACTGCTCTGAGTTGAAAAGTTAAGTAGTTTCCCTTCACTGGAAGGTGCATGGCTGAACACCAAAATGCACTGCAAGCACCTCCAGCAGCTGCTAGGAGAACGGGTGGAATATTACACACCAACGAGCAGTCTGCAAGCCACCTGACAAGTCTAATGAAACATCCATTACACAGAACATCACTCTCCACTTTCCAGTGCATTTTCTGTTCACTACCTGATCAATTCATAAGTCTCTCCAAGCAATGGGTTGAATGGCTTCCCTGTACGTTCCCACTGCGAGGCTACAGCAGACACAGCAAACGCAGCAACACACTATTCAAAAGAGTAAGAGTACAAAGTTAATCTCCTGAATTTTAGACTTTATCAAGCATCAACAGCAGCCATGGTATTGCAGAATGATTCTTCTGAAATAGCTTAGCAAAGTTCTATTTGCAAGGCAGAGGAATAAACAATTTTCATCAAAAGCCTTTTTTAGGCAAGCCTTAGGAAAAGCAAAACTTTCCCAGATAAGCAAAACTAGGTAACGAATAAGAGAATCTGACATGCAGCGAATTACAGGCGTTTCTCCTATAATAAGACTATCAATGAAGAAAAAAGAGCTAGCACAAATTAGTGCACTCGAAGTACCTGCATTCGCTCGGTTGTGCTGGAAAGTGAGCTGGCTTTGTGGATGAGGTATGTATGCTCCATATACTCTGTAAGTCGCTGTAGAAAGCTCAGTGGCTCATTGAATATAACCGGCATTGTGATCTTGGACAACTCCTGAAGCACAAATGAAATTTGTGTTAAAAACCAAATGATTAGATACACTGGCCTGCAGTAACCCAAGTGTAATTGGCTTATTACAAAAATAAATGATACTCTTAGGGCTAATGCAATGTGCTTGACCTGGCTCTGCTAATGCTGCAAAGAAAAAACCCTGTATATCCCTTATGAGCTTGATAAGCTTATCTGTGTTGATGTTAAGGCTACTTTTAACACAAAAAGAAAATCAAACTTCAAGCAAACTAACTTCCTATCAACAAATGCATTAAGAAGGTGAGACGAAACAATGGAATGAAGTATTAAGGACCCTTCTAAAGACAAAATTATTTATCACTCTTAAAATAGCTATAGGCCATCTAATTACTTAAACACTATTATCTTTTTTGGAGGCAGGTGGGGGCAGGAGGATGAGAAAGGACAGGGCAACATGGTGGCACAGGAGTAAAAACATGGATTCTGTATTCTGAAGAAAAAAGGTATTTTTTGTAACAGGAATAAAAATGTAAAAGAAGTCCTATAGCTTTGATGCTGTTTATTCTCTTTCCCAGTTTTAAAAAGCATGCCCTCTGAATGCACAACATAGCATGTTCTAAACTGCCTGCAGTAGCAAACTGAAAGCATATATATGACCATTGGCAATGTGCGCAGTAAACAGTACTGTTCTTAACCATAATATCAGCATCTGGCACTAACAACTTGAGCAGACACTTCAGCACAACTCACTCCAAGTTCTGCCGAACCCTCCCTTCAAACTGCAACTTCTGTACAGCAATTTCTGCAAAGCAGAATTAAGACCTTTGTGGATATTTTTCCTGCACACACCTTATGCAAGACAGGTGTTCAATCTACTCTTTGTATCTTAAGGTTACAATGCTTCTCTGCTAAAGCCACTGTGAGAAGCCTCAGATACTTCACAACAACTCAGGAGACTTGGAGCTGCTGAAACATGCACCCCCCGGCATTTCCACATCTCATTGCTTGGTGCTGTTTCTAACTACAGCATGAAGAGGAGGAGAAAACAACAGTGACTAAATATACACTTTCCTTTCTGTAGGCTACTGTTACAGGCTGATAAGAGATTTATCAGCAGTAAGTACTTTCAACCTACTGCAGGATCTAATGGAGAGAAGCAATCTTCTCAATTCACCCTTAGCTGGAAACAGATTAGCTGCCAACCAGCTAACCTCTGATCTGGCCACCATCTGGCCAGTAACACCATGGGGGTGGGGGGGTGGGGGGGGGGGAGGGGAAGACAGAGATACTAAGGACAAGGGAGAAGAGCAAAATTAAAGTAGCTTTTTATGTTTGGTTTGGTTGGTTTGGTTTTTCACAAAGTAAAAATAAAAAGAAAAATTGCTACCTCGAAGTACTTTAAGGGTTAAAATCGAGAGACATTTTCAGTTCCCCAGGGGTCAGTTTTGAGTCCAGTCTTGTTCAACATATTCATCAATGACCTGGCTGAAGGGGCAGAGCGCACCCTCAGCAAGGTTGCTGATGATACAAAACTGGGAGGAGTGGCTGATACACCAGTGGCTGCGCTGCCATTCAGCGAGGCCTGGACAGGCTGGAGATGTGGGAGGAGAGGAACCTCATGAAGGTCAACAAAGCCAAGTGTGAGGTCCTGCACCTGGGGAGGAACAGCCCCATGCACCAGTACAGGCTGGGGGTGACCTGCTGGGAGGCAGCTCTGGGAGAAGGACCTGGGAGACCTGGTGGACAGCAAGCTGGCCATGAGCCAGCAGTGTGCCCTGGTGGCCAAGAAGGCCAGTGGGATCCTGAGGTGCAGGAACCTGGCCAGTAAGTCGAGGGAGGTTGTCCTCCCCCTCTGCTCTGTCCTGCTGAGGCCACACCTGGAGCGCTGTGCCCAGTTCTGGGCTCCCCAGTTCAAGAGAGACAGGGAACTACTGGAGAGGGTCCAGCAGAGGGCTACAAAAGGCTGAGAGAGCTGGGCACGTTTAGCCTGGAAAAGAGAAGGTTGAGAGTCAAGACTCTCTAAGACTGGAACTTCTCAATGTCTGCAAATATCTTAAGGGCGCGTTTCAAGAGGACAGGGCCAGGCTCTTTTCAGTAGTGCCCAGTAACAGGACAAGGGGCGTCGGGCACACACTGCAGCACAGGCAGTTCCACCTGAATATGAGGAAGAACTTCTTTACCTTGAAGGTGACAGAGCAGTGGCACAGGCTGCCCAGAGAGGCTGTGGAGTCTCCTTCTCTGGAGACATTCAAAACCCACCTGGACATGATCCCATGCAACCTGCTCGAGGTGAACCTGCTTTAGTAGGGTGGATTGGACTAGATGATCTCCAGAAATCCACTCCAACCCCAACCATGCTGTAATTCTGTGAATATTGCTCTGACCAAGTCTTACCTTCTCAAGTTGTGAAAGGAAATAAAGCATAAGCAGCAAATTTAAAAAAAAAAAATTATCTCCCCAAAAAGTTTTATTTTGGGCTTCAAGTGAAACAAGTACTTCACATCTTTTATCATAGCTTTCTGATTACCTACCATTCCAATGCATTTTCTTAAGATACTCCAGATACTGAAGTCATTTCTGGAAAACATCGGAGATGGCAAGCTTGTTCTGAGGAAAGGAACGAAAGAAAGCAGAAGTAAGAAAAGTTTTCCATTACTAACCATTACTAAGAAACCCAAATAATCTTTCTGGAAAGTGACAGTTTTCAAATTTTTAAATTAATTCCCAAGGGTTTTTTACAGTGCTACTTTGAAGAACTTAAACTGTTTTACCTACACAGAAATCTGAATTTCCCCAAAAACAGAATTAGAGCCATTCCCTTCGTTTTGCATAAGTGCAGTGGAAGAGAATTTCTAAATCAGTTATTGAAACAATATTTTCATAGTGGCTATTTAGTTGTGTCTTTGTAAGAAAAAGTTCTTTCTGAGTAGGTACATCAGTATGTTCACTACATCTGAACAGATTTGTGGGTTTGGGATTTTTTTGCTAGTCACTTGTATACGGACAACAAAAGGCCATGAAATTTATTGCCCGTATTAAAACCAGCCCTCAGCTACAACAGAAAAAGCAGCATCGTTAAAGAAAAGAAAAGAGAGCAGCCTGTTCTACAGGAAGCTGATGTATTCTGAAGCAAGTCTTAAATGTACTTTCAAGACCAACATTTAGGCTGAGTAATGCAGACTGTATTTCTCAGCTTTATGATAAATCAGGTACAGATTTCATTCAGTTTTCTTACTGCTACTGACCAGCTAAACTATTAATCCGATATACCTATAGAAAGGCATAAATACAGCCAAAGCCCTTTGTCTACAACACTAAAATCTGTGTTTGGCTCATGAAGCTATTACCAATGAGAAAAATTCTCAGTAGATAAGAATCACCTACAGCTCAGTCAAACTGCATGAACTGTTTGATTTTTGAAGTTTAGTTAGCTGTCTGAATGATCACGTTGCCCTCCTAACCAAGGAGGTCTCTTCTCTGGTCAAAGCAACTAAAGCAATACCTTTCCAGAGAGTGCAAACAGGCTGTAGCTGCCTCCTCCACACCCCTTTTCTGATAAACAGAAACACGGTCAAGAGAAAAAAAATAACAGAAAATCAGCCTGAGTAGTGGTTAAGTTGTTAGTTTCAGTAGCCCTGCTTGCTGTGTTGCCTCCCATATTTATCTGTTACTGAAACACCTTTACCAGGGCTGATGCTTCAGTTTTCAGAAAGAACAAAACCAAAAAATGCTCATATTTTAAGGAGCACCCATCCAATCAAAAACCTAGCCATATGCCTGAGCTCCTCACAGTACCAAACTGTTTTGTTAGCAAGTAGCTAACAACCTAACACTGAATTGTTTTACTAGGCTCCCATGCAAGGGATGAGTGTGTAGGAGGATTTCTTTTAATTGACAAACATGATATCACTCACTCCCTATTCTGATTTTCCACTGATACAAAAGTATTTCATGAAACAGATAATCTTGAAAAATATGAAGTATAAAATACTTCTGTGGATGCTTTGATACAAATGTCCAGAAGAGGACAGTGTCCACCAAGTATTCAGTCTTACCTTCATTTGTAGTGTTAACTTTTTTCTGTGTGTTCTTTAACAAAAGCAGTTAGCAGAGTGGGAATTTGTGTTTAAGTAAGCCCTTCTGCATATAAAACACACTGATGTGCCTCTAGTTTTCTCAAGTGTATACATTGTTAAAGTTTGCTACAGTATACACATTGCTTTCCTTTCACAACAAAACTTAAATTTCATTAAAGTTAACATGTCCCTCTGTTCAATTTGCTTGCTTACTTGAAAGCTATCATTCAGTTTCATCCATATTTCTTATCTGTATCAGCCACACCTGATATGAGAGCCAGTTCTTTTCCCCACAGAACACACACATACTGAGGAAACAAAGCAGTTTTAAGCCACCGAGAAAGATCCCAGGGACAAGTAAGAACACGTGGAAAAATGACAGGCAGCCAAGACCTGAGGCCTACTAACCTTGACATACTCCCTACGATTAAGGGTAAGGTTTGTGAATGCAAAAATTTCCTTCCAGATGTCAATTTTAGAAACGACTCAGGAAGTTAATTATAGCTTTAAGTGACAAAAACATCTGCTGGAATTTCTGTGCAGTAGAACAGATAAGATGTATTTAAGAGCATTCATTTTAACAAAAACACTTGTCCAAAGCGTTATCTATAGCATATCAACTGTTACAGGAATCTTGTGGGGAAGGAGAGGCATATGGTGTGAAAAAGGCATGTTTAGCTTGTTCTTCATCTGACCGAATAACCTCCTGGCTCGCAAAAAGTTAAACCGAAACACATCTACATTCTGAAAGGCCCCCAGTCAGCGGACCAAAGGGAAAGCTGACTACGAAACCTCAGCAGTAAGAGGTAAACAGCAGCAACAAGTGGCTGTTAAATGTTGACAGGTATTAATAAAACATTTTTGTGCAAGGGTCTTTTGGGGTTTTGGTTGGGTGGTTGGGTTTTTTGGGTTTTGGTTTTCTTTTTGAGGTTTGTTTTTGTGTGTGGGTGGGGTTTTTTTGTTGTTTGGATTTTTTTGGTTTTGGTTTTGGTTTTTTTTATTTGGCTCAAATGAAACAGTTCCCTCTTAAAAAGAAGTGATTTGAATGCTTCCGGATTACTTAATGGACTATTTTCCTGTCTCTCAAATTCCCTCCCAAAAAGTTTTCAAAAATTAAGTCCACTGTCAAAATACTCTATGAAAAATCAGTAGGATGGAAACTACCTTAATAAAAAAATCAGAATAAGGTAAATGGCACTGGTTCCACCTATATTTATAAGTACATCCCAACACTTTAAATTCCTTGGAAACAGCAGGCTTATTCCTACATCTCCAAAACCACCCTCCACCCCCACCCCAACCCTCCATTAAAAACTGACCTCCACCTCCCTGTGCAAAACCCTCATCGCTCAAGGGAGGCAGATTAGAGCTCAGGTTTTCTAGATTAAGGTAAGAAATAGTCTTCTTTATACTGACTGCTAAACAGTGTTAGGTATTTTCACATGCAACCCAGATGGAGATGCAGATCCTCGGTTCATCTGAGGAATCACAAGAAAGTATCAAGACTTTAAGCAAAGGACATCGATCTAGGCTATTCTCTAAGTGACTTGTTTCCATGTGGCTAACACAAAAAGAAGTAAACAAAGTTACAGCAAACACAAGGATGTAATCACAGAATTAAGTTCTGTCAAACTATTCTGACCCCCTCATTTTGCACAGCATCAAGAAGTTAAGGTGTCTGCTCCAAAAAGGACGCAGGTGGCATCACAGACGATGCATAGTTGACCACATGCTCTCTAACTAGCCCCAAACCCAAAAGAGGTACTAACTGGAGCCAGCAGCTCCAGGTAGCTAACACGGTTCTGAAGTCACATCAAACAGATCCCATACCAGGCCAAGTATCACTGCCACCAAGAAACTCAGAAATGAGCCTAGAAACACCACACAACTCCCATTCCCTGAGAAGGTTCTCTAGGAGGTAAAGTTTAAATTGGCTGAGCTCTGGGGAAAAACAGTTTGCATCAATATCTTTGTGGACAAATCCTGATGTGTCACCAAGGTGCCAGGTAAAAAAGCTTGAAGTTACAGCTCAATCTAGAACATGTTCTGTAGCCATTTAGTCACATAAATATAACCACACATACTTATCTACATGCAAGTCAGATGTTTCCACTTTTCTTTAGCAGTATATTATTAGCTAGCCAATTTACACATTCATTTTACGCCAATACCCCATACTCTCTTTACCACTAAAGACATGCAACTCAGAGGAACAACTCATGCACAGGTACTTGCTTATTACTTTTCATTCCCCTTTACAAAATCAGCAGATCTTAAATGCTCCTCCAGTCACCGGCTGCCTACAGTTTGGACAGCGTAAGTGCAGCAATATGGAAACCTGCCAATTTTTGGGTTTTTTTGTAGTAAACAGAAGATCAATTTCTGTTAAAACTCTTAAAGACAACGCATGTCAACATGCATCACCATTTTCTTGCGGATCATGAATTGCCTTTCTCCTCATAGTTTCCTAGGCAATGAATGCAATTCAATGTCCACCTTCACCTAGTGCTTCTCCCCCACCCTTGAACTTCCTGCTCTAATTAGGAAAGGCACTTAGCCAAGGCCATAAATACCACCTTGCTAACAGCACAAGAGTGCAGAGCAACACGCTTAGTCAGCTGCTTTATGTTACCTTCCCAAACAACCCCATTACTCCACTCACACCCTCATCTGCACGCCCTCATCTGCCTTATTCTTTGCCTACTATGGGAGGGATACACATGCAAAGGTTGAACCTTGAAACATCAGGTCTCTGGCATTACCACATGCTTCAACAGTCACTGCAATTTAGCTATTTAAGATACCAAGTAATTATGCGTGCCTGTTCTGCTTCTGTAAAATTGAACATTAATTTCCTGTTTTTACAGAAGTGTGGTGCCCCCATCATCATTCTGCATATCCAAAACACTTCCAAAGTAGTCTTTTTGAAACATGCTGAAGTCTGGCTTGATCTGTAGCACAAACTTTATATTGCCCTTTCACTGAAACTCGAGAATAGTGGTGTCTATTACATCTCATTAACTCCAGACCTATTGTCCTTCTTTATCAGCAAGGAAACAAACAAAAATGGATCATTTGACAACACAAAATAAGCACATAAAACATGGATGAGGACTTTTAGAATAGGACTCCCTTTGTTCATATCTGAGTTTCTGATGCCAGGCTAGCAATATTTTTCACTCATTCCTGATACCAACGGAAGGATCAAATGACTGGAAATTAAAGAGGCAATAGGAGGCATAGGTCATTAAAGATACATGAAGGAATTAAAATCCACATAGATTTCAATAAGATCTATTAAAAGCCAAGTGTGTTCATTTTTACATAGCACATTATATTTTATTTTCACTTAATCAGAGTTGATCATCAAAAAACAAGATGCAAAGGAGCATACTAGCCTTGGAAAAATATTCTTTATAAAATCATAGCACAACCAACTACTTGTCAATCATTCCTAACAAAGTTTTGGAAGTTTTCACAGTTAGCTTATCAGAGATTCCTGTGGTCTTTTACTCACCATTAATGCATATTGTAATACCTTAAGAACAGGCAACATCCTACCTGTGTTTTTTGATCCCGTTAGACAGCGACTCCCCACTGCCACAAACCTTTTCTTCAGACATGCTTGAAGTTATTGTATCTTTTGAATCCATGCTGTCCTCCAACGAGTAGGCTGTTGTTTCAAACCCACTTAATGATTTTTCAGATTCTGAATCTGCAAAAGAGCAGGTGCATGTTAATGAATCTACCGCCTGTGCTAGACTTCAGTCACTAACAGATCTTCTTTCTTTGTACAAAACTGAAACCTAAGTAGGCTGCCGTGTTCTGATGACAGCATCCATTTGGTAAGTAACTAGTACTGCCACAGACCACTGCAGCTCTGTATCTAGATATAAAGAGACTGCTTGACAAGCAAGAACACAATACATTAAAAATCACCTAGCAAACAGAGGCAAAATTTGACATTCTCACTAAGCTGAAGCTACTACAACTTGCTTAGGAGAAGTGCCAGTGTCATAAAGACACCAGTACCTCACCTAACTAAACACAGTTACCTCAACATTCAAGTATTGACTCCTTCTTCTATATAATATTTCACTTTGGACTAAATTCTTACGACAGTCACTGCTGTTCAGCAACCTTCACTTCCCACCTTACAAAACAAGTATCAAAGAACAGAAGGAGGTATCACACACGGTGTATTACATTAGCCATAAAAGTCCCAGCAAAGTCAAAACGATGAGCTCTCCAATCAGTAAGATAAACTTTGTACTCTGGAAGGTAGGTTAATAGTGCAATCCACAATCACATCTAGAACTAAAAATAACATTAGTGACACCACTTTATTTCCAACCAGTGTTTTGGTCAGGTAACACTTAACCAGCTCTGGAGAAGAGTCGGTCTTGCCCCAAATCAGAAAGTAAAAATTTCTTGGCAAAAGGCTGTATTTTTGTTTCATGTTTTTCTTTCATAACTGACAACACTGTGAAAGGATTATCCAATTGCAAGTTCCAGGAAGCAAAGGAACGACTCAAGACAAGTAAAGATGCACCTTCTATCCCATTTGGGAAATCCTTTAGCAGAAACCAGGTACAACATCGAATGGTAAATAGCTTAATGCAAGCCTCACCACTTCTGAAAAAAGTGAACAGAAACTGCAGCAGACACCATTCCAGCTACGTACTATTTCTTTCAGCATATGCTCCTGCTTTTGGCTGCAAATACCCAGAGAAACAATTGCAAGATTAGTCATTCTCTCACATGCTGATTCTAATTCAAAACTAGTAATCAAAACCTGTTGAAGTAGTAGTCCATCCAAAAGAGTATCTCAGTCACAGCTGTCCATTCCCAGGTGCTTTCCTGTTTTCTCTTAAAAAAACCCCAAAACTATGCCAGCAGCTTCTCTACAACATGTAAATTATGTTTGGTGAAAGGGACAGTGATAAGAGGATTTTCTACTACATCCACATTACAAAAGGGTCAAGAATAGGATAAAATCCTGATGAATGGATGGCTGTGCCACCATGTCTCCATCCTCTCTAGAGTGAGATCTAGGAGCATAAAGGAAATCTTTCCTTTCATCAAAAACATCCATCCCTACCCTCATCAAGACAGTACTGAAATTAAGCCAGTTGCTAGGGAATGAAAAAGAACTGCCAGCTGGTGCTGAGGATATGCTAAAAAAGTGGACTGGCACTCCAGAGAATCTTCTCACAAGTTTCCCCATTTGTCAGTCTAGTTCTGTGCCATATTATGATATAACATATCAAAGCATTAGTTTGGTGGTACTATATATAACAAGTAGGATAAGGAGAAGCATTTTTACTTGTGGACAAGTCTGTTACATAAAATACAGATTTCTCCAGAGATCAGGAGCCCAGGTAGTCAGGAAAACACTGTTGTGTATCCAAATATCAGAGAGGCAGAGACACTCTAGCAGTGTAACACGTGGGCCTAAGCATCCTGACCACAGGGCAAGCTATAAATCTCTTCAAGGTGAAGTATTCCACATCTCTATTGAAAGAGCTGCCCAACATGTGGTTATCATGACAAGAAATGCACGAAGCCAACCCAGTAACATAAAGCAAAGCGTCTGCCTCCTGTAAGGTTCCCTTCTTCTGTACCATCCAGCGCTGTCTTGTTTTCAGACAAGAGTCACAACACACAAATTCCGTCAGTCTGAGTTTCTGCAACAGGCCTAGGACTGCACAGGCAGAAAGGGCAGAACAGGTAGGCTGCACCAGAGCTGCTGACCACCCTCTGATACGCTTCTCAGTATAACCAAGGATTTTTTACACACATGATCAGTTCTCCTAAGGCTGACCTTACAGTGCCGAGAGGCGATTCTGCTGGACTGAGCTCAGCACCTGGCAAACCTCTCCAGAGCTGTAGACGGTGACCAGCCAGCCTTCTCCAGGGCACGTGCCTTGCTTAATACAACAAAAGCATGCTATACAATAAAGAACAGTAGAAGAATGAATCCGGGCACTGTTATAAGAATCTGCTCCCTAGAGACATCTCTCTGATCTTCCTGAGAAATTGCTCTCACTGAGAAAGTACGTCTACACCAGCTCCTGCCAACGATCTCAGTCTCCAATCCCTCAACCTCAGTTACCTCCTTTGACCCAACAAGCTTAACAAGCCTTGCGTTTGTTTAGGTGTCAGAGGGAACAAGCCTAGTATTGTATTGTGAGCACAGACCAACAGGCAACTCAGCCTGAGCTCTTTCCCGTGTACTTGCAGCTAACTCTTTTCTGAATTAAGATTTGCATACTCCCCCGTCACTGCAAAAAAAGATTTATATTCACAAGTTGCTACAGAGCAGCTGTCAAACAGATGACTAGAAGAAAATGAGGTGGATTTTTTTTCTATTGAACTTAAGTGGGTGTGGGCTGAGGAGAGGGGAGAAGGAATAAGAATGCCTGTTCAGAAGCCAAACTTTTTAAGTGATCCTGAGACACCACCAGGCTGACTAGGAAGCTCTCCAGCTCATGAAACCTGAAGTGTCAGGGTAACAGTAAAAACACCGGCTACATTTTGCAAGAGTGGAAGAGCAAGGGGAAACAGCGGAAGCAATGACAGAAACTTAACTCAAGGGAAGTTCATCTCCTATTGCAACAACTGGTAAATCTTCAGTTCCAAATAGAAAAGTTTGGCCAATGTATTTGATTAACAAATACACCTGAAAAAAGGTAGTGTTTAACCGCTAGCAAGGTTGGGTTTGAGTTCTGACCAGGTGTTTCCCATCCCTCTCTGAGATACCTGAATTCATGCTTTTAACTATATTCAAAGCAAGAAGCCCACAGGCAGCACAGAGGTTGTGGAGCATTTTTGGTAGCGTTCAAAAAAAGCCCTTGACAAGCTACCCTAAACATGGAAGGAAGGGCAGTAAGTTTCTATGCTTTTTGTACAACTTTTAAAGTGAGCTGGTAACGGGAGACAAACTAGGAAGTGAGCAAAAAGCAAAAGAACTAGTCTACTACTTCTCTTGTACCATTTAGAAGCATTCTTTATAAACAGCACCCGTTAGTGGTACCTAACAGCTCAAGCTTTACTGTGACAGGTTAGCTTTAGTACAGTCTAAATATTCCTCTAAACAACTGCTTTTATAGTAAGATTGCATCTATGTAAAACCATCAATACCCCCTTTGATACACACAAAAGCTGCGTTTGCAGAAAATCCCCACCTCTCAGATAAAACCTGTTAAAAAGAAAAATTAGGACAGTTCTAAGCTCTTCCCAAATTGGGTATGCAATTTGCATACAACCAACAACCAGGGAGCCTTATCTGCGAGTACCTTCACTCTTTAATTCTTGACATGGTTAGCCATTTTTCAGCATTCTGCACATGTATTCTGTTTCCATATGCTTCCTGAGGTCTGTATTCTTAATCAAAGCTAGTAACTTCCCTAGCTCTCTAGGAGATGCCATTTGTCTTAGAATGTTTTGCTACTTGTTTGGTGCTTCTTCTCTTCCCCAATGCTCCCCTGGCCCCCATCACCTGCCTGACACACACCCCCCACCCCCCGATCACCATAAAAGAGTTTGACATGTTAAGCTTTCAATCCTGAAACCAAGAGCTCTCCTGCAATCCATGCGTTATCGAGTTTAATTACACGTTTCCACCACTCCCATGATGAGAGGATCAGCACACCAGGAGACACTGTTGACCAACCTATTGCTATCAGAGTTCAGATTAATAACACCCTTAACTTTACAGTTCTTAACACTGGATACCATGCTTCAGTAACACAAATAACTCCCATTTCCTGAAGGTTCTTCCTTTCATGTCCAGTGTCTACTGCTCTCCCCTTGCAGGGACTTAGGAGTTACCACAACATTTTGAAAGCATTGATAGTCAGTAGCACATCACTTAAAAAGAGGAGAGAGACTTGAGAAAATAGACTACTACTTCAGTAAGCAATCTTACCACGTTACAAACATTTTTTTCACCACAGTTCTGGAAAAGAAAGAGGATATTTCCGTAATTGTATCTACAATTTCTACACACAGGACCACAGAACAGAGACTTATGAGTGACCAGTTTCATCTATGCCAACATTAGCAGGCAGTATAGCTCAGTTGAAGCAGATTTGCAAGCCAAACAGATAGTGCTGATCACTGGACACTTGAACTAGATAAATTCCTGGTGGTGTTCTCTTCAGATTAGCTGTCCAATAGCAACTGGACTGTATCTTCTGATTCAGCTTCATTCAGGAGCCTGGTTGATGCAATCAGATTGCTCTACAAATGTGAATCACGTCATGGTAAATGGGGACAAGTAGCTGCTGCTGTGAACATATCCTTTCTAATACACTTGTTCCAAAACCTGTTTGAAAATTCTTGCATTGCACTGAATTATCAAAGCTAGAAATACTTTTTTGGGGGAGTAAACATGCAGAAGTGTCTAATATGCAGACAACATTCTTTTAAAAAACAAAACAAAAAGTAGCAGTGGCTTCTTCTTTCAACCTGTCAAGTCAAAGCTAACGATTCTTCAGCTCAAAGTGCAAGCCTAGTTATGCAATACTCTCACTTCTAAACTCACTCCTACGTTGGAGATTTAAAAACTCAGAGAACTGTAGCTAGAATAAGACGGTATCCTAATAAAAACACTCTCAAAGCAGTGGCATCTTCCCACTGACAGACACTATAACTTGTCACATCACCCTGTTAAAATACATCGGTGTTTGCTCCATCTCCTATAAAGCCTAGTAAGATAATTCAGGGATATGACTATTTATCCAAAATCAGTATCATTTCACTTAATACTATCAGACTGCAAATCAAGTTTAGCAAAAGCTTTGAAGACAAAGTCCTAGTAGTTTAGATTTCTGGAGATAGAAATTTTTAGCTTCTGACAACTAGGCCTAGTCACTGTGCTTTCTTATAAAAATGTTTATGATCGTATTCCTGTTTCTCAATAGCCCAAGAAAGAAGACCCACATTCCCAAATTCTGAGCCAGTGTCAAATATTCCTGACCCCCCTGCTCTCACTGTATCTTGTCATACAGAGATAAGAAGCCTTCTAGCTGAGACTCCATAGACATGGCAGAAAAGCAAGAAAGTATTACCAGGATCCCAGTGATCAGCAAAAAAACCCCACTCCAAATCACACCCACAAAAAACTAATTCCTTTTGTGCTCAAGGTGAAAGTCGTAAAGTGCATCCAGCAGCCAGGAAAATATGTCACATTACCCCTTCTCTAGCCGCACCCCCTCAATCACAAATGGCCATCCTCCAAACACATGCCTTCAGAGACAGAGAGGACCCTAATCACTGCAAAGCACTGAATGTTAACAACCTACAGAAGACAATCTAACAGATGCCTGATGAAGTTGAGAGCCAGTCAAGAAAGTGAGTCTGTGCTGGAAAATTATTTCAAGTACAATAAAGATGAATTTGTCAAGTAACTTCTAATGGAGAAAGAATTTACATATATGCTTTATATATGTATATATGGAAAAAACTGGACTTGTGCAAAGCATTTGACGCTGTTCTTCATGACATCCTCATCTCTAAACTGGAGACATATGGATCTGATGGATGGACTGCTCAGTAGATAAGGAATTGGCTGGATGGTCGCAATCAAGAGTTGCAGTCAACTGCTCAATGTCTAGGTAGAAACCAGTGATAGGTGGTGTTACTCAGGGGTTGGTATGGGACGGGCACTGTTTAACATCTTTGTTGGCAACGTGAACAGCAGGAATGAGTTCACCTCAGTAAGTTTGACAATGACACCAAGCTGTGTGGTGCAGTTGACACACTGGAAGGAAAGGATGCCATCCAGAGGGACCTTGACAGGCTTAAGAGGTGGGCCCGTGTGAACCTCATGAAGTTCAACAAGGCCAAGTGCACGGTCCTGCACATTGGTTGGGGCCAGCCCAAGCACAAATACAGGCTGAGCAGAGAATGGATTGACAACGGCCCTGAGGAGAAAGACTTGGTGTTGGTGGATGAGAAGCTCAACATGGCCTGGCAATGTGAGCTTGCAGCCCAGAAAGCCAACCGAATCCTGGGCTGCGTCAAAAGAAGCGTGGCCAGCAGGTCAAGGGAGGTGATTCTCCCCCTCTGCTCCACTCTCATGACACCCTGCCTGCAGTGCTGCATCCAGCTCTGGGGCCCCCAACATAAGAAGGACATGGACCTGTTGCAGCAGGTCCAGAGGAGGTCCACAAAGATGATCAGAGGGCTGGAGCACCTCTCCTACAAAGGAAAGATGAGAGAGTTGGGATTGTTTGGCCTGGAGAAGAGGAGGCTCTAGGAGACCTTACAGCAGCCTTCCAGTGCCTAAAGGGGGCCTGCAAGAAAGCTGGAGAGGGACTTTTTACAATGGCACGTAGTGATAGGATATGGGTAATGGCTTTAAGCTGAAAGAGGGCAGATTTAGATTAGATATTATGAAGCAATTCTTGATGGCAAGACACTGGAACGGGTTGTCCAGAGAAGCTGTGGATGCCCCATCCCTGGAAGTGTTCAAGGCCAGGCTGGATGGGGCTTTGAGCAACCTGGTCTAGGGGGGGTGGAACTTCAAGGTCCCTTCAAAGGATGTGTGTGTGCACGCGCACACACATATACTTAACAAGTTTCACAGTTACACATACCCACTTGATGCAATTTGTTTGCAGCTTCACCTGACAAAACTACCACCTCTCCCACCTAGAGAAGAGGCTTTGGACACTTCCATTCAAGAAGATTTAGAGACTGGTCAGTTATGAGATGTATAAACTAACAGTTCTTTAAAGCTGAGTATTCTCTCATATACACAAAGAAAGCCTGGCTGGAGAGACTACGTTCCAGCAACACCGGATAAACAACTGTTCTCAGCTTTGTTGCAACAAGTGAAAAAGCCTGAGGCCTGCCAGCAGAATTGTTCTTTTGGTTCTGGTTGAATAACCTGTTTCTAGCGCTCCTCAATCTCATCTTGTCCTTGAAGGCTTGATAATTTGCTACTGCACCAAGCAGCAAAGCCTGCTGTTGATCCACTGTGTTCCTGTGCTAGTGCTGTACTCGAGCATAGACTCCACTTTGGTTGTTTTTATTCTTTAAGTTGTACACTGCAGAACACCTACCAAGGATTCTAGGAACACTGCCTTTCTCACCCACCAGAAGCATCAGACAGTTAAGCTCGCATAAAAAGCACCCCCACAGCTGCTCATGAAGTATGCCATCACAACCTAATTGACTGCTACAGTTAGATTATGTTCACCCTCAAGCTTTTCCAGATCCTTCATAGTGGTAGACAGCTGTGTGCTGCGGGATCACCCAGTTAGAGTTATTGTTGAGCTGCACTATGTACAGCCTCTCTATACAGATGCACATTGTAATCATCTTACGCAGTTCAGTTTTCCAAAATCACTATTTTTGTGTTTTGCATGTGATAATATGAAAGATACTAAACTGAAGAGCAGACAGAAAAAGAAAAGATATTTCAGAAATACACAAAGTATTTTGATTCATCCTTTTCTTCCACCTGTGACACTTAAGGTAGACAAAATTGAAACAGAACAAACCTCATTATCCCTCAAAACTAGGGATTTTTATGGATCAGTCTTAACAACAAAAGAAAAAACATACACCACCATGGAGAAAGTGAGTCAGAAGGCTACCAGATACAGTTACATCCACTAAAATAGGAGCCTTAACTTAACTTTTGCTATTTAAAAAAAAGGGCGTAGTCACCTAAGGAATCAGACCTTTCATGACCGCCCCGTGGTTTTATAACTTTTTATTATACTAAGGTAAACTAATCCAATTCTACAGCCGGACTCAGGCAAATTTTTAGAGGCCCACTCATAAAGCACATGAAGCATTCTCCTAAAATTAGTTCCACATTAGAAAGGCTGAGACTTCACTTAAAGTGAGACTGTTCCCACCCCCCCACCCCCACTGCATTCACCACAAACATTCACCACAAACATGACTACACACTCACATTCCAAACATCATTACTTACCTGAAACAGCATCATAGAACTGCTCTTCACTGATGATGCTAAGAGGCGGAGACCCCTTAACCAGAGACTGTTCTAGTTCATGGTGTTCAGTAGCTAGCGTCTCTAATGCTTCTGACAAGATCTTGTTTTTCTCCTGCTCATGCTCCAGTTTCAAATTCCTCACCTATAAGTAGATACATGTATGAATAAAATCTCATGTCTCTGGAGAATGTGTAGCTGGAAGCTGTTCAGAAAATAAACTCAAATAAATAACTGGCAAACAGCTGGAACTGAAAATACATGGATTAATGAAAATATTACAGTATTTTTGTGATGAAAATAAGGTTGTTACTCAGCATTTTCAGCAGTTGAGAAATCTGACAAGCTCTGAGGGTATAAACCCCAATTCCACAAATGAATTCAAGCCAAGTAACTAACTATACCTTAAAACTGAGGGGAAATACTTACAACTCTATTTGGATGACCTTAACTATGGAGTTAGCGATTGGTTTCTACATGTACCAAGCTCCTTGTACTAGTCTGCTCTAATTTGGGCTGAGCAGCATCATCTAAATTGAATTACAGAGCAAATGTGAATGCTAGCTACAAATAACTGCGACTGAACTATGAGCTGAAAACATTTAACCCTGAGGATTACAGAGGGAGGTTAAAAAAGACATTCCTCTACTAACTGATTTAATGTCGATATAAACAGCCCTCTCTCCCCGCTCCCAAAACAGTTTACAGAGGAGGCAGAAGATGACAAAACAAACGAAATTAAAAAAAAAAAAGTCGTCCAGCCACCAGATGGTGGACATTTTTTTTAAGCCCACACAGGCAATCAGCTCCAGAGAGGATGATGTTATCCACATTTTGAGTCCAGGACTAGTAATGGGAGAGCAACATGTCCTTCCTATTTCCTCTTCATTTTTTTTTTTGCTCATGCCTTCCCACCTCCTCTTTCTGCCAGGGGAGGGGAGAGGATTGGAGCTGAAGGCTCAGGAAGGGCCTCCGAAGCCTTGCTGGGCTGGGAGAAACGTGCTGCTTTTTCTCCTTCGGTTCCTAAACCACAGCCTCTTCTCCTTCCTCCCTTCCCGTCCCTTTTCAAAAGCACCCCAACCCCTGCCTCATCCTCTACCTTACTCTCAAAGGTCAGTTTACAATGCTGATTCTCCCTCCACTAAGAACACATGAGGACATGACAATCTCTTGGAACAGTTACAGGGACAACTCACACATATACCAACATCACCTTTTTGAATCTGATTTAAGAACCATGGATGTGTCCTATCTGGTTACATTTTACATTACAGCTTTACTTTGGAGGCTTCAGCCCCCTGGGTTATAAGAACCATTCGAAGAGTGGATTTGGAGTTTGGCATAAATGAGGGGGTGCAAATTTAGAGGCTAGGAAGGAAATACTAAAGCAGATTTGCCACTTCCAGAGAAGAGCTGCTATGCTGGCAGTACCATATCGTCTAGAGAAAGATTTGTGAAAGAAGTTTTCACCTCCTCAGTTGTGCCAAACACTGCATCAGTTGGTTTGGTTGCCAGGTTCTAAGAGTAAAGGGGCAATCCAATTAAATGATAATTACCAGAGTATAAAATTGGGTTGCTAATTGAAAGCAATAAAACTAATAAGTCACTTACTGTCTAATAGTTTTACCCTGAACAAAATGAAAGAAGTCTGGACTAGTTACTGTCACTTTCATTTAAAGTTCATTCCAACAATACCAACAAAGCCAATTACTGCAATGTTTCACACACATCAGACACACCACTGCAAAAGATCTGTTATTAAGCAGTTTCTGCAGGGGTTACATTTTCTATACTATCAAGTAGTTAAGGAAATGCCCATTTAGAGAAACAGCATCAGTATTTCACTCTCCTGAAGGAGGGGAAAGGACTGAAAATAAAATGGGACTTTCCATTCTTATTAAACAGCAAAGCAAAACCAGTAATTAATGTGCTATTTGCATTTTTTTTGCAGTATTGAATTAGATGCCTTTATGCTCTAATGCTCTGTTTTGATAAACTGGGTGGTTTAAATCTTTACATAACACTTATATTTCAATATTTAACAGCAAATTGAAAAAAAGTAAAAATGTATCTGACAAAACCCAGATGAAGCTTTTTTTCCACATCCCCTAAAAGCACAGTAGTATGACTGAACAAGCAACAACAAATACAGGCTTAAGACACCACACCTCCCTCAGAAAAGTCTTTTATGACTTTAAGGTTCCTCTGCCTTATCATAATGTAAAGCTATTCACAACTGTAGAAGGTATACTAGAAGTAAATTCCCCTTCTGGAAAATAAACAGCCAGCTTTACAGTAAGGTTCACTCTTCTGTGTACTTCCAGGCTTTCGAGTTGCCCAACACTTACTAGTACAGCAATTACACACTACTAGTAGGTAACAAAAAAAGTTTTTCATCTGTTACATAAGGAACATGACACTAGCCAGAAGCTAAGGAAAAAAGAAAACGTGTTTAAGTTTGTTGCCTGTAACTTTTGGGATGTTCAATTTTTTTTAAATGGGGGTTCATTGTGTTAAAGCATTAATTCAGTACTTGGGGTGGGAGACGAAAAACCAATAAAAAACTTTTGTCAGCAATACTGAGCTTGTGGGATGGACACACACACTCCAGAGGGCCAAGAGGCAGCTCTGCGAATCTGTACAGCCTAGTACTCCGTGAAGGGTAAGAGTTTACACCAGCAGCTCTCTGAAGGTAGCGGTCTGGAAATACTGTCTGTAACTATACTACGTCCTTAAGCACCAAAACAGCTCCACAGTGACAATGTGAGAACTCGGGGGGGGGGTGGGGGGGGTGGCTCTACAGCCACTATTTGACTGATTTCACCTCTAGAAAAGCAATGCTTGCAGAGTTACTACAACCTCCACGTACTCTCTTAAAAAAATACAGATATCACTGGAGAAAGAATCTTGTTTGAAATAAGCATACTGTTTATTATTTTTTTTTAAACACAAAGCAGCTTTAAGTGATACCACCCTTTTATCACCTTGTCTTTTATTATTGACAAGATATATTTCCTAAACCCTTGGAATAATTTAACTGTAAAGGCAGGATGCTTTGGTTTGGTTTTTTGTTGTCCAGGGGGTGGGGGGTGGTTTGATTTGTTGGGGTTTTTTCCCCCAGAACCACACACTCCTTTCTTCCAAGCTTAACAAGAAATATGCAGGCAGATCGGTACTATTTTCAAAGCATAAGTTTATTGAACAACATAATTGACCAACTGAGTCTCAGGTTTTACCAAAATTTAAGTAGATTGCTATTACGCATAATTTTGCCACACTCCATTTTTCATTCACAAGATTTGACTTATGATTAAATTCTGAGGTTAGTTATTCCATCTTCCCGGCCACTCCACCACCATTTCTGGAGATTAAACTTCAGCTTTATTCCTTCCCAAAGTTTTTTCTTCCCCGTCTTGTCTTACTTCACTGTCCCAACACAAACACAACTGCAAGATTGTAGAAGGACCTTCCAGACTAGTTTTAAAAATGCTTATTGACACAAAACCTTTAGGATCTATGTATAAAGCAGGAAGACAAGCATAAAACGACAAAGAAAACATTCTCTTTCAGAAGCATACGCATTTCAGTCTATTTAACTGGACACACACAGACCAACATTTTTCAGAGGAATATCATGAAGTTTGATTAGCTGAGTGCACGAAGTTGCACTAGCCAAGTTCTGCACTGTTTTAGACAGTGACAAATACTTATGTAAGGTTGTAAATATTACACCAAAATGATGCAGGTATCAGTGTATACACTGGATATAGCTCTGGAAATGCAGTCTGAGCACACTCAGGAAAGTATCAGAAGGGACATTTTATTGACAGCCTGCGTATGGCTGCACAGCTTGGGATACAGCTGTGGTTTCTGTACCTTTAGTAGTGGTGCCTGAGCTGAGAAAGAGACAGATGGCAATTCACATCATACTGGGTTCAGCTCCTCATCTTCCAGCTATGGAACAGCTGTCATCTTTTTGATCCCTGTCACTGGTCCCCACAATGCCAGTACCACCATCAGCATTGTAAGCTTTCCACTGAGCTCCACAGGGATAGTGCCACAGAGAGCTCTAGCAAGCCCAGCATGAGGCCAGCCAGGTTCCCGATCTTCAGCTGGTCAGTCTTCCTATCTCACCCCCTTGTAAGGAGTTATTCTGCACAAGAGCAATTATGGTTATCAATAAAGTTGGGCTTGTGCTTGCACTATCAGACAACAACAGTGAAGATCCATCTTGTTGTAATCTCTAAAGAGAATAATATTATTATGGTAAAACTTTAGGGTTTTAATTGCTGATGGAAACTATCTAGCTTTGTCTCACAGAAGTGTAAACACTCACTCATTAACCTTACAGCTATAGACACGGTTATAGTCTGATACACAGACCTACCAAGATTTCAGTATCTAGGTCAGTGCAACAATTCATTTTTTTTAAAAAAGAAACACTTCTCCACTGAAGAGTTTTGATATCCATGTTCTGGTAACTGGTTTCATTTCTGGTTTAACTGAAAGGGAATCTGATTCCAACAGCTTCCCATAAATATTTGAGTCCTTCAAGCTGCAAGCACTGAATTGCAAGTTTAAATGGTAAAATTATTTTAGCAGTTAGACCTTTATTTCTTTTTTCTAAAGGAATGCAATAAGCTATTTGAAGACACTTCTATTGTCCTTCCATGCTGTTAGAAATCCTGCTAAGCACAAGAACATGTTTTAAAAGTTAACTCCTTCAACTGCATATTACTAGCAGAAAGTTCACATGCCTATTTCGAAATATCAAAAAGCTTATCTGTGTGAACAGACACCAGGCCCATTTCTTTCTGTACCCTCAGCTTCCATCAAGCAGATGGGAGACCAGCGACACACACCAAAAAACTATTTTCCTCTTTTTTTTTTTTTCCTTCTTTTCTTAAAGCCTGAAGTCTTGAACTATATTGTCATAGCCTGTAACAAAGGCTTCCATCCTGAAGACATCTCAGTACAACACACAAAATACTTGCTTTGTTTGGTACTGGATGCTTTTTATTTATTAATGCCCAACAACAGTGGCACTTTTGTGGGGTAGGAAAGGGTCACACCACTGTATGCCCAGCTAATAAATCATCATCCCAGCAACATGCTATTGCAGCTGCAAGTAAATCCTAAAAACAGTACATAGCAAGCAAGGCATAGAACAAATACAGACACCTCAACAACATGTAGGGCTACCTGTCTTTAACATCAGAGTAGCAAATTAAAAGGCAGCATACCTTAGCTCTAGGTTCTCCTGGACTGAGAGAAAAAATTCTAAGACAGTCTTCACAACACTGCAAGGTGGTTTAGTTGAATTTCACTTTCAAAACCATTCAACTTCAGTGTTAGGAATCAGAATGCCCAAAATATGCAGACTTTCAAGTTGTAGGAAGGAAGAACCACCTCTTTCACATAGCAACCACCAGAGGATCTGAAGCCAGACTCTGCCGGAACGTCAGTACGCCGCGTACTGATTCTGCTCTGCAGTAAACTGAGTGCAGGAAAACAGCCTATGACACTACCTCAATGTCTCTGACCACTCAGAAGTGGGGTTGGTTTTCAAAATGAATGGCTTTGTCCAACTGCCACAGAAATTCCATCCTCCCAAAAACGTCACCGCTTATGGGATGTCTGCCACAAAGCACAGACACAAGGTGCAAGTTTTCAGTAGCAAGCTAAGGGCTAGTCTAACACCTGGCTGGAAATTAACATGTAACCAAGGGATGAGAAAAACACTGCTACAGTAGAATTGACAGTTTTCTGTAGGTATCTCCCGACATTAAGAAATGTAATCCTGCTTTCTGTGATGACGTAAATGTCAATCAAACCTCAGATTTGTTTCACACTGTATCTATTTATACGAAACTGTTAGTTTCCAGGGTCAGATACTCCAACAGGACATATTATCCTGCAAGACAGGACCTACAAAGCTCTGTGTTGTAACACATTACACTATGGAAAACTATTCACAGGAAGCACTGGGAATCCAAAGTGAGGATTCTTTCCCTTCTTCTATGACCTTCATACCAAATGAAAACCCCTCCCAAAACATCTGAGGCAATCAGCGCAAACCATAACTTCAGTGCAGTTTGATATGTATTCTATTTGTCTATTCTAACAGACAAGCTCACATTGCTGCAGTTTTGCTGTTAGTACAATACAGTCCCTATTGCTAGCGTCTCCTTACATAAACCAGTTCTTTGTGATGACCAGTTTAAACCAGTGCTGAGTAAATCTGTTATTCTATTACATTTAATGTAGAATGAGAACTACATAGTTTCAAGAAGTCTCAGGTCTGCCTCCATGTCTTGAACAAAACCTGCCTTTTCATTTCATCATGGAAGAAATGTAAAGACTTCGAGTATCTTCCACTAGGCATCTCTGTTTAGAAATTGAACAGATCTACGTATTTTGTTAGCTAACTTTGAAGCATGCTTCTGCAGCACTAATTCTACAGAATATGCTTCTATGAAAAAGTGCTTTTAGATTTTCCTACAATAGCTAAGTTGTTGCTTAAGCTGCTGAAGTGAAAACTGAAACCAGTTGCTCTCACATGGAGTTCTTATAGTTTTAACCACATCTGAAATTTAAGAGAGGAAGTTTTCCAGAAAGAAAATAAAAAGGCTTGATTTTTACTCATGGGACTAACTCCCACTAAGCACTCATCAGTACATGATGTTAATGTGTATCACCTGCTTTTTTCCTAACAATCCGTACCTTAAACAAAGGAACAAAAGTTTCCCTATGTTTCTTTGCAAGCACACCTCAGGTATTTGAAGCATTAGGGAAAGGAACAAGTGCTTTATGAATACTCCTATGACATGTCATAAAACTGCAAATGTGACACTGCTCACATTAAAGCAAAAACAAAGATGCAATCAGTTTCATGAACACATCGCTAGATTGCTAAAGCGTGTAAATATTTCATACAAAACTTTTGGAGTTCTCATCTGTTTACACACAGGCCTTTCCACACAGTCCCCCTGCTGACTCACCACTCCCCACCACCATCAACCACAAGAAACTTGTGATGAACATCTTAACATGCTGTAAGGCCTTGTATCAGAGCTCTTCATTTGCTGGAGTAAACTAGCTCTTGTCAACCTCATCATAGCCTTGGCTCACCCCAGGGCACAGAGGACTGATCCCAAGAGTCATGCTTTGCTTCAACCATTGTTTCTTGCTTAGGTTTTCTCTCTCTCTGTATTATAAACTTACCATTTACCTGGCTGCAGAAATCTATCAGATCTCCAGTTAAAAATAGAATAGTTAGATAGCACTTGCCAGTGACTTGAACTACTGTTAGTGCGACTACTGAAATGTAAAACAAGATGTTATCAGTTAATCAAGGAGGTAAGCTGAGCTCACTGACGACAAGTAAAGGGTTACTTACTGTATCACAAGACAGCATCAGTCTTCATCTCAGAAGTCTGGCCAGCTGACTACAGCTACAGCATCAGAGTACCACATCTTACTGAGATCATCAAATTGAAAAGCAAACAAAAAACTCAGAAGGCTAACGTAACATTTTGCTTTCTTTCAGATCCATATACAGGATACATCAGCACTAAAGTTCCTTTTTGTACAAAGGCTGAAAGACTACCATACATATCTATTTGAAGTCCTGGTAAATCTACTCACATCTCAAAGCCTATAGAAGAAATAAAAGGCTTCGTAAATCAAGTCATAAGACTCTGCCTTAATCATTCTCCAGATGAACACAAGGACTTATTGTTAGTCAACTACAAATGTTCACCTCAAAAGTTTAAGAGGAGGAGTTTAGCAGGGCAGATTTGAAAAGGACACATTTCATTCTTCTGAGTACAAAGTTATAATTTCTCTATATCTGACTGACTTAAATAATAAAATTCTGGTAATGAAGGACCACATATAATCATAAAACTTAAAAAGACAGTGGAACCACTGCCAGAAGCAAGAACCAAGCTATCATCCACACAAAAGAAATTCAGACTTTAGCAGGATCACACCAACACAGACAGACATCAAAGTAGCAACAGAACTGCTGTTCAAGAGGAGAGCTGGAGACGCTGAGAGCAGTCAGTACCCTTCTTGCAACATATAAGTCTATTCTAAAACTCCATGATTCAAGACTGCCTGGATTAACAGTTTCTAAACTATCCACATGCTAGGGACAAAGGCAAGTTTGCCTCCCACCTTTCCCTAAGACACTCACACTTCCTTCTCAACATGGACCTTGCTGCCTTCCTTCCCCTCTCCTGTTTCCACATTTGGCTATGTCAAAGTTTGTTTATTCAGAGGCTGATGAAGCACCGCAGTTTTAACCAGTGGGGAATGTTGTAGTTCTGAGCCAAGAACCTGTCTAGAAGCGCAAGAAAAAATTGCAAAGATTTCAGTTCTGGTTGCAGATTAGAAGGATGGTTATGGCTTAAAAGCTTCGGTTTAAGCTTTTTTTATCAGAGAAACTGCTTTCTTCAAAGTGATTCTGCACTGGTCAAGACTTCACAGAGTTTTTCCTGGTTTGTTTCTGAAGTAAGACTTAATGGCAATTTCAAGTCTTCTTCTTAGAGACTTCCTAAGTCTCTGCTTAGGTTTGAAAGCTGCAGAAGTTGCCAGTTTCCAGAGTGCATTCTGTCCCTACTCATGTTCCAGTATTATAATAATGATCAGTCAAGTATCAGCAGTTCAAACAAAAAGCCTTCTGATTTTGTTGTTTTCCATTAAGTATTGTTTCTATTCTGAGTAAAGCTGAAATTAAATATGGCTGCTATTCATGTTTGCCAATAGCTTATGCCAAAATAAGCTGAGACTGAATGACATCAGCAGCGATGTACATGTTTGGGAAGATTGTTTCAAGTTGCAGAGCTACACTATTACCAGAAAAAAAAAACATCTCTGCCATAGCGAGATTAAGCATCTACTTCTTCAGAGGAATGTGTCACAAGTAACCTTACCCAAACTAAGGGTCTCATTCACGCTGATATATTACACTAATGCCAACAGGACTAGAACAGTATATTGCTGTCTGTTTTCAGATCTAGTAAGGACTTTTCTGTGTCTTTTCCCTTTGAGAGACTCAAGACATCTTTGAAGTTAACTAGTCCCACAGACAGAGAGACCAGGCCTTAAGATGCAGGGGTTCTTAAAAACACACACAGGAAACATTTCCTTTTTATTCTTAAGGACTGTTTTGAAAAGAGATTTTAAGGCAGTTTTGCTCTAACTACTTCCTTTAAGTATTTTTTGGTATACACAACTGATTTCTTTGATCAAGCCCTTTGTATTCTCTCCCCCACACTTCTTCCCAGTTGGATCACAGCAAATGCATGTGTATTAATGTTTTATCTTTTGAAGCAACTGTCATGTTTTTGCTGTTTTTGTTGGCTCTTAGTGACTCAGAGTGAAACCAGCTTCCTATTAAAAAAATTAACACTTCTGAAGCTGGTTGTCTGTTCTTCAAGCTCCGTTATTGGGATCCTTGTTAATTATTCATGAAAAATAACTGACAAGTTTTATTAAAAAGCAACTCCAAAACAAACACGCAAGCTGTATAGTTGTTCTGCATTTATGGACAACTCAAATGTCTTATTTGCTAGTTTTTATTTCATTCTGGATGCTAACCAAACCAGTTAAAAATGAAAAAAGTTGAATGTCTACACAGGCCAGAAGTCAACGGTGAGTTTCACAATGCAGTGCTAGAGTTCTGATCTCCAAACAAAACCCACCTTGGAAAGCATTCTCACTTGCTGTTGCCCAGAACATGCTCTTCTCAACTTTCCAGTGTTAAAGAATCAGACTTCACAGAGACACACACATGCCAAAATCTCACCTATACTTCAGATTTTAGGAGGACTTGCAGCATTAAGGAGTTTGTCTCTTCTTAGGGGTAAGGACAGAACAGTGTCTCAGAGGAAAATTGTCCCTAAGCAGGCCACAGCCAGCAGACATCAGCTAAGCCCTGGGCAGGCTGATAAGATATTTCCTGAAATTAGAATATGTCATATGGAAGTTTGTCCAGCAGTTAGGCAGACAGATAACCATGCTTTGGGCTACTGAAATCCAAACAAAAAGTTCACCACCTCAGATCAAATTAGCAAAAATACATTTGCATACTGTGAATGAGATCTGAAATACTGCTGCTCTGTTCTTATTTTTGTTATAAATAATTGCTAGTCTCAAACCACTACCGTTATCCCTACTGGTATATTACAAGGAGACACAACAGAACACCCATCATTGCCATGCAGAACAACTAGATAATCCGAGCATTCAAATTCAGTGGAACAGATCTTCTCTCTTCATGAATGATCTCAACCACTTTTGCCCTTATCTAGTGGTGGCTAGGTTTTGGGGGGGGGTTTGCTTTGTTTTTTTTGGGGGGGATTGTTTTTGGTTTTACTTCCTCTCTTGCAAGAATGCAGTATATTACTCACTGCTACTCAGGCCCCCCTTGTGCAAAAAGTAACTAAAGATGAATTGAATAGGTAGAACAAGCCCACTTCTCCTGGAAATATATGCTTAACACTGTAGCAAAGCTATTTACTGATAAATCAGTTTATTACTCCCAGATAGGCAATCCAAGTAGCATCTACATTTCAGAGGAAGAAGTGGCCCTAGCTTAAACTTCTAGTAAGCTCTTTTATGAACTTCTCCAATAAAATCCACTGGCTTCTAAAATAAAACTAGAAGGTAGATTTGATAAAAGTCTAAGGAACACCAAGAGTTCTCCCCACGCCAAGCTGAAGCAGGATCTGACAGCCTGGCGTGACATATCTCTTTTTAGCATCAGTAAATTATACGTGGGAGCAAAGACAATAGTAAAAAAGCACTGACCATATGTTATCGCCTGATCTGTGGAACATGGTTCACTGAAATTGTCTAGAACTACTGGACAGGACTGCCTGGATGCAGTACTGCATGGATGCCTGAGGACTGTTCAGGCTAGAGAAGAGAAGGCTCAGGGTGGATGTCAATCTATATAAATACCTGAAGGGAAGGTGCAAAGACAACACAGCCAGGCTCCTCTCAGTGGTGCCCATTTACAGTCCCAGAGGCAATGGGCACAAACTGAAACACAGGAGGTTCCCTCTGAACATCAATAAACACTTTTTTTACTATGAGGGTGACTAAGCACTGGCACAGGTTGCCTAGAGAGGTTGTAAAGTACCCATCCTTGGATGTACTCAAAAGCCATCTGGACACAGTCCTGGGCAACCAGCTCTAGGTGGCCCTGTCTGAGCAGAGGGGTTGGACCAGAGGACCTCCAGAGGTCCCTGCCAAGCTCAACTATTTCCATTTTTTTTATCCTGTGAGATTACAGTTTAGCCCTTAGCCTGAAATGTGGTTTCAGATGGAAGAGAATACTGGTCAGATAAAACTAGATTTCTGCTATCCATAGGCACAGATGCAACTGTCCAAAGTTTCAAGACGTCTTAAAGGCTCAGCCAGCTCATTTTCATCTCAATTTGATTTGTCTGACCTTGCAGCAAAGTGTTTCACTGGAACAATAGACAATCCAATTTGCACGCACAGCACAGAATGTTTCCACAATTGATAATCTTGTGGGCATTTCCAGAAAGGTACCAGCTACTGACATATATGGATTATCACACTACCTAGAGGAGCTATACCATGATCTCGACAACTTAAGATTATTCCGCACCACAGTGGTAAAATGCCTGTGTATGGCTGTGCCCCGTTAGTTCATGCCTATCTGTTCAAACCCTACCCTCCAAGTTCCTGCAGATGTTTCCAGACAAGGCAAGAGTAGTTTTCTTTTCCCTACCCTTTCTCCCACTATAGCTTTTGACTCAAAAAATAGCAACACTATTAAATTATGAGATTAATAGGAAACTGTATTTCTAGTCACGGGCCAAATATCTGAATGAGCTTATGTTGTGGAAGCAGCGTAGTTTTGTCAGCAGAAAACTCCCGCTGCCAGATGAAAAAGTTTACAGTCTGCTTCTGCGACAAAACTATTCTCTTCTAAACTAAGGAACACCCCTATGGTATGATGTACACTGCAGACTTCCTTCAAATAGGCATGCTTTAAAGCCATTCTCAAAATCTCCTAGTGTACCCATGGATCCAAGAGTTACCACACTGATGTCCAAGTTTTAAAATTAATAATGTAGCAGTGACAAGCATTAGAGGAGGGAAAACATTCCTATTCAAAACCACTGATAAGTCTACATTTACCTTACAAGCGGCTTAACATCGAGCTATGCAAACAGAGTAAGCGCATCACAGGTGTCAATTCCCAAATGCATTCCATGAAGATGACATACTCAGATGAGGGTTATTCTTACATCAGAACTGGACATCCTCTTATACTGGACTCTTCAGGATATTCACAACAAATGGATATGCTTTATTCATAAGAGGCCTTCTATCTTACCACTCCACTCCTCTGCAGCAACATTCAGCTCAGCTTTTTACTATAAATGGAGCATCATTTGTTTTGTGCGTGCTGATCAACTATCCTTATAGGATTATCACAGGCCTGCATTTCCCCCATTTGTACATAACACTGAATACATTTAAAGTATATTATTGTTGCATTTAAAAGGGGGTGATGTTAAGAACCATACAAGCACTCTGGAGAAAGAGGTTACTAGCGTTCCTTGATGACCAGGCCTGGCATGTACCTTCAAGGAAAACTGTAATATTAGTGATTAATTTTCAGTACAAATACTTTCTAAGCACAGCCCATTTACTAATTCTGGTGATAACCTCAGTGACTCAGCAGCCAGCATTACACTGATGCATTTCTTTACGGGACAGCACAACAAGCAGAGATAACACGGTCCTGAATATTAATATTAAAACAAAAAAGCTTTTAAAGTCACTGGCTGCGTGGAGGAGAGATAGAGGCCATCAAGTACATGTTCGGTTCATGAGATTAAAAATCAGACAAGAGGTCAAATTCCACAATGGCTTACCTCTATTACAAAATGGTATCAGCTCTGAAGAGTTATTCAATAAACAAAGTAAAAAAAAATAGTTTTGGATGAAAAGCCCTGACTGTGGCCAAGTGAAGTGGAAAAAAAAAAATAGATAACACACCCTCATACTAGTACTGTCTAAACAGGAGATCATCCATTTTATTCTTCATAGCTAGAAGACCCCTATATTTCATGTAACCAGAAGTGACTAAAATACAACAACTAAAAAGACAGCAAAGAACAGCAGAGAAGTAAGTTTAGATTGAGTCAACATGCTTTATTCAAGGAAAGGCTAACACAACTGCACATGGACAGCCTACTAAGCCATAAAGGCAATAGATCTGAAGTCATTGACATTTAAGGAAGTCAAATAAAACACACCAAAAATCCCACCACATGGTGAATTTAAGATGATTTGACAACAGCTCGGTCAAGCCTTAAGTTACTTTTGCTACTCAGAGACAATGCATTAAATAACATCATACAAAATGTATGGGTAAAAAAAAATTAAATAACTTATCTCCCTCAAAAGCAAGTGTTAATATCCAATACTGGACAGACTAAATGAAGTTTGTTTTACATGTGTAGACATAATTTTTTTAATTATTATTCTAAGAAACTAGCTTTTAACAGCTTTACAAGGAAAAACGGCATTCTAAAACCCCTAAGTTTAAAAAAAGAAAGGTCAAGAAGGAAAAATATATCTCCAGTGAATTAGTAAATGTGTGTGACTGCAGTTACAGAGCTCAGCATTCTGATGTTTTATGCAGCTGGGAGACAGACCGCTCAGCCAAACTGCCGCTGCAGTCATGTATCTCAGACACTAGCATGCAAAAATCCCTGCGAACAAAGTTAACAAGTATGGTGCTATGTGCAGAGGTTCAGCCTTAAATCCTGGGTTTTGCTGCTTCAGTTTTTTCCTGAAGTGTTAACAGTGACACTTAAGTGACAATACACTGGCTGTCTGGGAGCTAGCGAATTTTAGAACTCTGCTGTTCATCCATTCTTACAAAACACATCAGATAGATATTAAGCAAGAACACTGAAAACGTCCTGATCAGCTTTGCATGCCATTATGAAATCACAATGAAACTAGAAGAATAAAAGTATGTACCCTTCCCACTCCAATTTGTTTTCCAAGCATGAAGAAAAAAAAAAAAAAAAAAAAGAGAGCAATACCTTCATAGCAGTAAGTAGCAAAAGAAAATTTCCACATTATGTATTTTTTTGTTCCTCTATTAGCTTAGAGACAGCAGCACTGTTTTTCAAATAGTAATTCTGTTTTCTATTAACATAATTTTTATCTGAGAAGCTTACTATAACAAGTACTATTCTATTAAACTTGGTTGCTGCTTGATCTTTCCCCCCTGCAGCCTCATCTAAGCCCCTTTTCTCCGTGTTTTTGCATTAAAAAGTAAAATCCCCCAACAAGTTGTAGACAACCTCAGAAGTAAACCTCAGAATGGGAGCTGCAGAAACACAGTGAGAAGGAGTCTCATTTCAAACTAATATGTTTTTACACTCTGTTTCCCCAGAGGCCCATAAATGGATTCCAAGTTAGTTTACATAAGGCTGCTTAACAACTGCCAAGAAAAAAAACACACCTACAAGCCAAGCTTTGAAAAGTATTAATCCACTCTGGAAAGTGCAAGAACAGGTTAGCAGTGTGATTCAAATTGGGCAATACAGTACTGAGTGGAGAATGCCTTCAGACAAGTTGTGTGACCAGCTTTCATGTAGGCTTGTAGAGCTCCAAGTCAGCAGCAGTTTCACTGTTGCTAGATATTAGCACATAACTTCGAATATAATCTACTGGCAACCATATCACCAGCTACAAGGAAAACTGTTAACTTCTGAAGTACACACTCTTAAGGAAAAAAAAATAACAATAACACAAAAACCAAACCCCAAAAGTTGGGACCCTGCTGTGCTAAAAAGACCAGTAGCATTCATCTTTTGCCCTACAGTAACATCCAAGTGTCATTGTGTCAGCCAGGACCGTCTACCGTTCAGAAGCCTTCTGTATACAGCACTTAACCAAGGATCTTATTGACTGCTTCAAAATTTAAGTATTCTGTCAACACACAATACCCTTTAATAAAAGAAAAGCAGTAATACTTACTTATTTTTCCCCTGAATGGAATCCCAGTACTTGTTATTTTAACAAGCTTCTGTCTAAGCTGCTGCTTAGCTTCTCTGCCCACTCTGGTGACCTATTCAGTCTTGGCTGCTCTAGGAAAGTCTTTCAAAAAAAGTTATGTTCTTTAACTCCCCTATTTCCTAGACACTTTGGACTCACTAAACTGCTTCCTTTACATAGTGCTGATAAGGACAGTGTCTTCACAGACATGTAGTTCGTTTTCTATCTGCAAGCCTGCAGTACAGTGGCAGAAAGAAAATGCTTCCAGAGCAAGAACACTATGCCATCTGCAAACATTTAATTATCAAGTTCTTCTGATTTGAATAGCTTCTCTTTAGAGCTTTAGTACATATGAAAGACACATGCATATACAGCACCCAAAAATGAGCACAGCAAGAATCATCAAGGCATGACTAGACCTGCCACCATTCTAGTAGGAGAAACCACCTGCCAAATGATTTTCCTGTCGGTAGCTTTGTTCTCCCACATGCCATGCATATACATGACCCGTAACGCATTATATTTCATGCTCTTCTGTGTAAGGGAAAAATACCAATCTTTACCTGGGCACCTGTTTGAGCACAGAGAACCTTCCAATGAACTTGTTACTTTCAAACAAGATTAAAGGTGCACTAGGTATTTCTAGGACACTTCTACTCATTTGGAGGGGAGGGGAAGAAATAGGGACAAGTCAGAAATGCATACAGCCAGCACAGGTTTTCTTGGTGCAGACACACTTTTAGTTTCTCAACAATTATCAATGATGAGTGCAATTATCAGCTGTTGGAAAACACTCTCCTTTCCCCAAGTTTGCAAGTTGAACAGTGTTTCAGTTGTTTGGGGCATTGCCTACAGGCCTTGACACACTGAGGTCTCACCTTGATTTCCACTATTTCAAGCAAGAGCTGCAGAACAGAATTGACAACAGAATTGCTCTGTTGTGCTCCAATGATTGAAAGAAAGCAAAAAAAAAATTAAAACCCAACACCAAAAAACAACCAGAAAAGGCTGTCATCTGTTTCTAAGCTCAAGGAGAAAAGAGCAGAGAAACACAGGTACTGGTGCCATGATTGAGGGGCTAAAGACTCTATGGTTCTAGGTCTAGTACAACAGTCAGCCATGACACCATCCCCAGACCTAACTTTGAAATCACAAAATTAACCTCTTTCTTAGCTTCCCTGATTTTGAGTCCCTCATCCCTCTTCATCTCTCCCTCCCACACACCGAAGGCTCCCTAGACCTTACAGAGATTAGCATAGCTGACTGCATTACCAGGTGGCAGAAAAAAGGACTGCTGATGGACTCCAGGATTTTTCTAGACAGATTTGCCCAGGGTGCCCATATCAATAGTTTTCCCTTGACTGCAGGGTGTCATCACTGCTCCCCTCACCTCCACATGGAAACGTAACAAAAAGTCTTATTAAGGAGTCACCTGGACACAGTTTACAGGCACCTTCTTCATTCACAATCCAGTAAGGTAGTAGGTCTAAGTTTAACAGCCACACATGTCTCCCAGACCACAAACCAGACACATATTAAAAGACAATTATTTGTATCCCAAAGAGCATGCATGCATTCATTCACAAGAACACACACAGCCACATCTAACCCTCGGACATTCAATTACATTTCCAAAAATTATGAAACAAATTAAGGCAGTACACCGAACTCCTAGAGATTAATATTTGCTAGTTGAACTGCATGCATTTTTTTATTTATAGTACATCAGTTATATATGCAAGAGATAATCTCTACCATGGCGTAACCTAACTAAACTCAAGGACTATGACCCACAGCATTTTGACCTTAAAGTTTCTCTAAAAGTGACAAGCTTAATTTGTTACGACAGATTCCCTAGTTGAGTATAGAACCCATTTAAAACAAGAAATGAAGAAACCTTTCCTGAATCCCTTGTCTCATTTGCTGAGGTTTTTCATCAGCTTGTAAACAAATGCCCTTTTCAAAAACACACACACCCCCCACAAAAAAAAAAAAAAGGAAGGAATGACACTAGCTACAAAGTAAGAAGATCAAACAGACTACAAATGAAGTCAGTTTACAATTGTTATTTGTTCTAAACTCATGCAATGTGAGCTTTTAATTTACTGTTAAATATAACCTTTGATAGTAAAAGTGAAACTTAGAAGAGTCAGTATACTCATCAGCATGCTTTATCTAGCATTAGTTAATGAAGAAGCAAGTTTAAAATAAAAATAAAGCTGATTCCTTTAAAGAGTACCTTTCATACAGCTTCAGTGCTGGCAGCTCAAGTACTGGAGATAAATGTCAAACTCAGCCAGAAAATCTAGCAGAGATAATAGCGTGCAAGAAACCTTGTGTTAAACTTCTCCTACAACTATATAAAAATACTAAAATCCAACTGCTCTTGGAATGCAGGTTCTGGTATCTGCTAGACATAGTACAAGGGAAGTCCTGGTTTGCAACAATACTTACTAACCTTGTGCCAAAGTCACTGCAGAAAACGTTTCGAGTGGTACTATCTCCGACACAAACGCCTCAATAAATGTTCACATTAAAGCAATCGAATTATCTTCCTTTTTCCCCCTCACATGTTTTAACTGTTCGGCAAGAAGTATCTGCGCTCATCTCCGCCTGACTCTGAAGGGTTCATCCCAATGTCAAGAGAAAAAGCCACCCAACCACACGGAAATGCCAAACCCGGTCCCCCGCGCGCAGCACCTACCGCGGACCCGGAGTCGTGCGGCGGCAGCAGCGGCGGGAGGTGCCGGGGCGCGCAGCGCGGCGGGCGGCCCCTTCACCTTGCACCAGGGCGCGCAGCGCGGCGCGGCGCAGGGCAGGGCCGGGCAGGGCGGGGGGTGGCGCCCGCCGCGCAGCCCGCGCCCCGCCAGGGCCGGCGGGTCCCGCCGAGCGCGGGGCACGGAGAAGGGGCGGAGGAGGCCGACCCGAAATAGCGGGGCGGGCCCGCTCCCAGCCCGGCTAAAAATGGCCCGACAGGCCGAGCGCTGCCGCCCCGCCCCGCCGCCGGGGCCGGGCCATCCGCCCGCCGCTCATGGGCCGCGGCGAGTCCCGCAGCCCGCCGGGCCGCCCCGCACGGAGCCCCGCCGCAGTGGCCTATTTTTGGAAGCGCCGTCGCCGCTCCCCTCTGCGGCGTCGCAGCAGCTCCCGCCGAGCGGGGCGGCGAGGTCACGCCTTCTCCGGCACGGGTGGCGGCCAGCACGGCGCTGCGGGGACCCCGCTCCCGCAGCCGTCACCGCAGCGGGCCACAGCGCCCGCCCCCGGGCGAGGAACCCGGCCGCGCTGTCCCGCAGCCGCTCGCAAGCGTCCCCGCCGCCGCCGCGGACAGCGGCGCTGGGGGAAGGAGCGGCACCGGACAGATGGAGCGTTCCCCGGTCACGCTCATGCACCATTTCTAAGGCAAGCGGAGGAGGCTGGAGCTCGCCGTCTTTTTTTTTCCTCTTTAGTGCTGCATTAGCAGTTCCATTTGCAGGCTGCACGCTTACGCTACAATTTACACAGCGCAGCAATGCGCAATGCTAAACAAAGAAGTTTTCTCTAAAAGACAAAGCATGTTCGCTGGGGTTATCCTTACGGAAACTAGCAGCCCAGCCTCCCCTCATTAGTCAAACAGTGGCTTCTGGTATGCTGACAATCTAAGTTAGAGGGAAAAGAATTCTCCTTAAAGTGGCAAGATAAAAAAGGTACCAAGAAGCTTGAGAAAATGTTCGTCCTAGAGGGAACCAGATTTCACGGGACACATACACTACAACTGAAAGGTCTCACGGAGCAATTAATTCCTCTCTACTCACAGGAAGCCCCCGTAAGACAAGCTGCAGTCAAACAGTTGCCTGGAGACAACAGGACAGGCAGGAAAGAAGCTTTTCGACAACAGTTGCAGAGTTATCCTTCCTGAAGGTCATTCAGCAGTTTCAAGTCGACAGCAGCCAATTATTGCCAGAGCATTCACGGAAGTTGGTCCCAAACATTGACAACACCTAAGCCTTAACTTCATTATTGAGGATCATGATCAGAAGAGAAACAAACACTAAAGATATATATATTTTTTTTAGAGTACTTTACACAAGTGTTTTTATATTAGAGTTTGATACTTATCAACTTGGAAGGAATATTAAAGCATTTAATTGGGGTCCTATCACTTGTCAATACAGAACCCAATATATTGTTTTTGTGATGCCAGCAGAACTGCAGCCTAGAAATCAACACTGAATGGCAAAAAACAGGGCCTTTTCTTACAATGGACAACAAACCCAAATGCTGTGGGTTCAATAACAGTAATGCTCAAGGAACATAACTTTTTGGAAAGGTTCAAGTCTTAGGAAGAGATTGCTGCTGTAATTTCCCTCATGAGGTTATGGCATCTTTAAAAGCCTATATTACATTCTGGAATTGCAATAGTTTTAAGTTTAAAAATATCAAGACGCAAAACTCTCCACAATCACATTGCCTTGTCATGACCAACTGATCTCACTAGCTATGGTGGAAATTTGAGTTCACACCTCAGCCTATCCCTCTGTGCTGAAACCTAGTGCTTCCAGATTAAAATAAGGCCTCTACAACACCTACTGAGACTGTTCAAGTTCAAGTAAGGTGAAATTACAATTTCACCATATGTTTTGCCATACTCTACTCTGGAAAGCTATTTTAGTCTGGCTTGAAGCAAGATGCCAACACAGTTAAGGAATACTAACTAACACTATACACCCACTGTTGTAACAATTTCCCCCTCATCCACAAATGGAACTGTCAACTTTAATATTAGATTTTCTTAAAGAAAAAAACCCTCACTGTAAAAAAGCAATGCTTGTCCCACTCTGCCAGAGTTTGACTCAAGCAAGTCTAGAAGACTCGTGACTGAAGACAAGAAGAATTGGAAAGGAATGAGGGGGGAAAAAAATGTATCTTAAACCAGCCCTAGACAATGGAGCCAGTGTTTGCAGCTCACTGTTAAAGAACTGGAAGACTAACAGCACCAACACAAACCTCATTTTGAAACAGCGTACTGACGACAACAGAAGCCTAACTAAGCGATTACTGTTACTACAATACAGGAAGACAAGTTTATTCCACGGACTAAGGTATCTTTAAGAGGGGAGAGAAACACCAGATATCCTACCCCATAAATTAATCAGTTTGACATACATTCGCAAATTGAAGCATTTGCATGATGTTTAACACCATACATTTGTCACTGGGAAAGCCAAGTTCAATAGATAGCATTTGCACACCCACCAAGCACATGGTCTGAAAAACAAATTCAGAAGCAGTATTGTTCAACAATTCAGTTAGCCAGTACAAGAAAAAAAAAAATCTCAACATTTTAACCTTCAAATCAGCAAAGCAACTGCCTTATTGAATTCAAGCATTCAGTTTGAACCTTAGAAGCAGTAGTTTGTAAGAAAAATCTGTGTCTCTTCTGAACACTCAATAGTAAGATATCCTTTTGTAGAGGAACTTAGCTACTCTTTCTTTAAAAGCATGAGTTTTCATCACATTCAGCATGCAAAAGGACAGCTTACCAACAATATGAAGATCTATGTGTTTGCGCATTTATTTTTGTAACAGGTAAGCAGGGAACTAGCAAAATATACTAAGCCATTCAACCCTTTATAGACTCATGCAGCACAATACATACCCCTTCTTGCTTTGCAAATAGGTTGAGGCAGTCAGCCAGGGCCTCACATGTTTCCTGGGATACTTCAGAGACCACATCAACTTTTTGCAGGAGGGGAGAAGATATTCCTGAAAGCACAAAAGATTAGTAGCATTAGGGGGACACTGTAAATTGCAGGATTCTTTTAATTATTTTTTTCCTCCAAGTAATACAGGCATAACATTCATATCCTACAGGAAGGCTGGTGAACTGCAAGATCTGTGTGAGGAAACGGCAAGGAAAAGTAGCACCGAGGGAACATAAGTTCTTTCTTTTGCATTCTTTCCCTAGTACTGGTATAAATGGCACATGAATGGATCAAGTTTCTCTTTCAGCATGGCTTAGAAAACAGAGGTAGTAAGCTATGACAGCAACACACTGGAAAGTTACTAGCAACAATCTCCTTTTAACCACTTTCTAGATCTAAGAGCCTCAGAATTGCCAGCTGACAGAATTCAAATACAAAGGAAACTGCACTGGTTTAATGTAAGTGAGAAATGTAGCTCCTTTTGCCTTCTGCCACGGTATTACATAGAACAGAAAAAATTTTCCACAGTGCAGCTGGAGATTTAGGTTTGAAAAAATAGATGGAGACTTACAAGTGCACTGATCAATAAAAGGGGAAGGAAATCTTATTTTAGTGGACTCATCTTCTGGATAAGTAGCACTGCTTGCAGGGCAACAGTACCTCACATCCTGCCTTCTGTGACCATTTATAGCAGCAGCTACATGCCTAGAACCAGCAGAAAACCATGATAACCCAATCAGCCAGTAGAAGTTATTTAATATTTGAGTTCATCTTTGAAGATTTATGATGTGCAGCAACTCCTCAGAAGTCATGCAAACTATTCTCTCAGGAAGCATACTTGTTACAATTAAAATAAGGGTTCATTTAGAGGCCACAGACTCCAGGATCAGTTGACACCATTTAGTAACACAGGTGCTTCAAGTTGATGTCATAACAATATAGACTAAGTAGTCTGGCAGTGACAGTTCTTGAATATTTTGCAACTTATACTGCTCATGCAGGACAAGATACAGTACATATCCACACACTAATTGGTGTCTGATACCACATCTCACTACTGACTTAGGAATTAGGAGTCTCTACTTAGAGCAGCTATCAAGAACAGCTAGCACCTCTAGAAGAAGGGGCAGCACAGTGAGTCAGTACAGGTCCTAAGGTAGCCTTTTTTATTACTCAAAAGCTTTTAGGAGATGTTCCACATGGAAGAACATTTAACTCGAAATCTGCATTCTTCTGGAGCCAGGGGAGTCAAATACTTTAAAGATACCACATCAACCTAATGTGAGAACTGGGAGAGCTGCAGCAGTTCTCTCTGTTAAGACCCACAGAAGTTGCACATGAATGTGGAAACAGTTCACTGACCTGTCAAGTCACAAACATTCATTAGGATGAAAACAGGAACTTATGCCTGCTATTGGCCAAGACTAGCGGTTTCTAGGAAAGAGACAGTATCTGGTTTTGCTTTACTATGGGTTTTGGTTACTCAAGCTGTGTATTTCTTGAGAGTAGTGAGTATCCTCACTAGTTCTTCAGGTCAGCAATATGGGGTCAGAGAAGCTGCCCCTACATCTACCCAAGAGAAATTTTTCCACCTCATACTAATTTTCAAACTGCTTTTTTTGTGACTAATTCAGATTTTATTGTATTATTAATTACAAAGGCTTCCCAATAAAACACTCATATGTATTATAAAACCTTACTTTTCTTTATGAAATAAAAATTCGGTAAGAATTCAGTTAGTGCAAGATATGTTAACATCATGCAGTAACTTACACAGTAGCATATGGAGAAAAAGCTGGGGTTAGACTCCTTTTGGGAGGCCACAGGGATGGAAAAGGAAGAATTTTTTTCCACCTGAAACTTGTTCTGTTACAGACTAGGATTTGTACAGATAAACAACTTGTTGTCTAGTTTGAGCTTCATAAATTTTAGTCACAATATGTAACTAGGACTCATGTTCACAAGGAACAACAGTTACATACTCTTACAGAACTCCTTAGTTTAGTACATGAGCAACTTGTGTACATGTTTCAGACATTAAATGAAACCGGTTCTAAACTCTTAACAGCCTGATGCCTGTGCTATTTTTTGGCAGTTATGCTTCAAAAATCCAGGTACACATCGAGATTTATTATATAGAAATGAAGCCCAAGAAGTTCAAATCTGGCATAAAACTCACAGAAGTCTGTGGAATATATTCCATCACACCATGGCTCCAGTTCCTTGTATAGTTTTGTGATTTCACTTCACATCCTGTCTATCATGCCTCAGCTTTCATTGTATTTCTACTCACTACAAGTTTTTTTTTTTGAGTAAGACAGCTAGCTCTTTGTAGCTGTCAGGGGACACTTATGCTCTGCAATAAGCTACCAACTATAGATTCTTTTTAAACCTTCAAAGCAAACCCCTATGTGATAGTACTCAGTAAGCACTGTATCTAATGGCAGTTTCACATTTGCAGCCACAGAAAGCTGCTTTCAATAAATGTACTTATTAGTCATTTCTCCAAATCTGAAATCTTAGTTCTTAGCAGTTACTATAATGTTACTTTATTTGAAGCTTTTTCAATGAGGAAGAGAATCCTATATTTTCAAGCTCCTGAAAATTTAATTTCAGATTAAAGCACATGCTGCTTAAAAGAAAATAGTTGCCTGCTAACAAACTGCATTTTAGAAGAATAAGTTTTACCTTTTGCAGCATCCAAAGATTTAACCATTGCAAGGAAATCCGAAATCTCTTTACTGAGTCTTTGTTGGCATGCTTGTGCTTTCTGAAAGACAGCAAGGATAGCTAGTTCAGAAATGCCTTGTTCCGAGGGAAGTGTATGTTTATTCTCCATCAACTATATTGAAATGTTTAAATTTGGAGAGCATTAAAACTTAACAAAGATTCCCAGTGACAGATACATTAAATCTGAAAAAAATTACCTGAAGTCCCTCTAAAGTCACAGAAGCAAACAGAAGATTTATGCACATTATATGGCTGACCAGCTTTTGTTTAAATTAGCATAGCAAACCAAACACCAAAGGATGTTGGATGTACCACTTTTGCATTTCCTCCCCTTTTTTATTAAAAAGTTTGAAAACCCAGAAGAGCCAATGCTTGTTCTTTGACAAACCTGAGGCCAAAAGTAAGCAAATGCATAGGTTAACTGATGTACAGCAAGTACAGTGACATGCAGGAATACACCCCAAGATCCTATTCCAAGCCTGCATTTGAACTTGGAGACAGTTATCTATTAGATAATACCATCTTCTTCCATAGGCTGCTGGGAACTGCCAGCACCAGCTACCTCCCGTCTCTGTTCTGCCACGAACCACTTCAAGTTCTTGTACCAAAAGGTATGGTACAAGCCACTTGGAGTTCAGTCTCATGAAGATTTTTGCATGGCAGTGTCAACTTTTCCTTAGAGTAAAAGCTTTTAGAAGTATACGTGTGGCAAAAAGCAAGAAACAGACTGAATGCTCTAATTATCAAGGAAGACTCATTTCCATTGCAGGTCTCTGCGATCACTGTACAACACATCTAACGTGACCTGAGGTTCATTTCTAAGCCATTCCATTGCCTGCTTTATAGAGGTAGAGATCGCTGAAGGGTATTTTTGTTATCCCGCAGTTTTGGTGTCACCAAATAGAGTACACAAGGCTCCCTCTCCTGGCTGAAAATCTCAAGCAACTGTCTACCTTGCAGTAAGTGCTGGTAAAACTGAAAACCACAGCCCTTTAGCTGTAGATTAACATAATTTTACACATAGTCCGAACAGGAGTACATGACAGTAAGCAGTACAAATACAAGCAGCACTTATGCATCCATGGGACAAAAGAATCATTAATTTTAGCTGAAAGTACACTAAAGCATTTCAACACACAACAATACTAAACTGCAACAGCCTAGATGCACGAGCCAAGTATGTACTTGAGACATACTTTCAAAGTATCCTGTAGATCTGTAACAGATACTGTATCATCTTCCTCATCATCACTACTCAACTGTTCTTGTGTGCAGTAATGAGTGCTATAAGCAGAGTGGTCTTCTATTGCTTCCAGCCAACTCTGAACAAAAAAACCCAGAGTTAATACACATTTGAAAGGTCATCCCCAGAAGGCAACAGCATACATGCAAAAGAAAAAATCAAAATTTTCGATTGATGTGAGATATTAATTAGTAACATGAGACATCTTAATAAGCAGAAAATAAGATTATTAAAAATGGTTACCTGTATTGAAGATGAGATACTCTGTGGTCAGACTGTCACAGACTTATCTGATTAAACTTTAAGCACAAACATAACCCACCCCTCAGCCTACCCAAAGTCACACAGAAAAAAGTTGCACCAATTAAGAAAAGACTGTAGGGAATGTGTTCTGCATCTTTGGTTTTCCATTCAGACAGCAAGATCCCTGTGACAAAGTCTGCTGCCTTATGTGTGACAAACTGTTTACAAAACCGGAAGCGCTATCATAATTAAGAGGTAGATTATTTTCTTGTTCATTACATCAGAGTGGCAGAGTTTGGCAGGGACCTCTGGAGGTCATCTGGGCCAGCCCCCACCCCCACTCGCCCGCTTCAAGCGGGGCCACCTAGAGCTGGTTGTCCAGGACCGCATCCAGATGGCTTTTGAATATCTTCAAGAATAGAGACTCTACAGCACCTCTGGGCAACCTGTGTCAGTGCTCGGTCACCCTCACATTTTTTCTTATGTTCAGAGGGAATGTCCTGTGTTTCAGTTTGTGCCCATCGCCTCTGGTCCTGTCACCAGGCAACACTGGAAAGGGCCTGGCTCCATCCCTCTTTGCACCCTCCCTTCAGGTATTTACATATATTGATAAGATACCCCAGAGCCTCTCTCCTCTAGGCTCAGCAATCCCAGCACTGCCAGCCTTTCCTAGTATTAGAGATGCTCTTGTCCCTGTAATCATCTTAGTGGGGAGCCCAGAACTGGACGCAGTACTCCAGTTGCCTCCACCACTACTTCATCATGTTAGTACAGTTACAGAAGCACAATAGTAAATACACTACAAATAACCCTAAAAAAAAAAAGTTATGCTCTTGTTTCAGGCCCATCTTTTAAGAAAATATAATTAAGTCATCTAGGAGGATGGCTAAGAGTAGAACGTACCATTAAACACTTTTGTTTAGGATAACAAACGATGAAAGAAAGTGCAACAGAAGGAAGTTGCAATAGAAATTTACCACATGGAAAAGAAAAAGAGGTACTTAGACTAAGAACATAATACAGGCACAGACCTGGAAAACAGGGTGGCAATAATTCTAAAAAACAGAATGACAATCTGTCCATTTTTGCTATTTAGTCCATAGTCATGCTACAAGATTCAGTATCTGCACTTACGTTACCAAGTCCTGGTGATCAAGATACTGAACCCACTGCTAATGCATTCACAGCAAGTAGTACGCAAATTATTCATTACGGAAATTAGATTTTAAAGTCTTTGATGGAGAGTCATTATTACCTCTCTAGTCTGAGAAGGAAGGCTATTTTTAGGAATCTTGAAACGATGAACAGTGTCATCAAAACATCTGACAGAAAAGAAGCAACTGTCTGTAGATTTTACCTAAAGCATTGTGGAGAAAACACAAAATTAGTATAATGAATTAGTAAGAAAAGAGAACACTTAGGAGTAACCAAGGAGGAGAATTACTTCCAAATCACATGGTTTTGCTTCAGTTTTGACACAAAATAACTATTGTTTACAAAACCTGGTCAGAACAGTTTTGCAAAGTATGCTGTCTTGCATTTTACATCTTGAATGAGAATACAGAGGTTATGTCAAAATACTACATTTGCACCACTTGATTCAGGCAAAAATCACAGCAATGGTGCAAGACCACCAATATTAAGGAATTTGTAGATACGGGAAAGTAAGAGTGACTTTTCATGTATTAAGCGTATATATAACTGTAGTTTAAAAGAACTTGTTGTGCCAATCCACTAGGACAGGTTTACTTCTAAAACAAAAAGTATTGAAATGATTCTAAATGCATTTTCCTTACACACTTCATCTTCCTTTGTATTATAAATGACACCTGGCCTGTTTTTCTTCTGTCCTCTGTTCACCCCTTCCAAAAGGAATACCCACAAGCATAATAGAATTTAAGAAAGTTTTCAAAAAATCACCTTCAGAATTGATCATCTCTGCAACTTGAGATCAGCTTAAGTTACACAACCAGTCACAAGTAGGCAACGACAGCTACAGGAGGAACTAGAGCTTTGCTATTCTGTATCACATGCCCCAAACAGTTGTTTTGCACAACTGAAGAGGCATGGTTTTAGGAAGCCTTATGTTTGTTTAAATCTTGAAGACTTTAGGAAGAAGTGAAGGAGCTTTATGGCCACTTTACATATAAGAATACTTTGCTTGAAAAGAACTAGCATTTTTTTGCAACACCACAAGCTTTTTCCCTTTTTTATAAACTAGGGATGCCTACCAAGCTAGCTGAAGTTTTCATTGCCTAGGTATGGACTACCATGATACAGAAAAGCCAGTAGACAGAAGTAATTTCACTTCCTACCGTGCAGACAGCTTGTGTCAGATGCTTGCATCCCTGACGATGATCATTATTCACTGCATCAGCTCTTTAAAAGAAAAAGAGATTTAATAAAGTGAAGACAGGAATTCAAAACGCTTTTCAGAAATTTAAACACAGAACTTACTGTCTCCGATACCAGGAAAGGACTCCATGTTCTAGAACTATCCAGTAGAGTTTCCAACCAAAAAATCGTGAGCTCTAAAAAACCCAAAAGAATTGTAAAAGGCCAGGTAAGGTTAACAGCTGAAGAGTTAGCTTGAAGGCTCTTACATAGAACTGGTAGTCATTAGGAACACATTTCAGGTTTTACATATCTTGGTGATCACAGCAACCTGAGAATACTTCACAATTACAGTGCTATTCTCGTTTTTGGAAATATCTAAAGACAAAAGTGCTGTTGAGCCTGTTATTCAGTTAGAACTTAAATATTAAATATTAAAATGCTGATTTTTTTAATATTACAGGGGTTGTTGATCACCACAAAATTCTACATTGTAAAAGCAAATAAGAAACAAAAGACACTGGGATATCCAAATACAATATTTTACCTTCCACAAGCTTTAGTATATAGTCCTGGTTTAAAAACAGTTTCTTGTATTACAATTGTGAGTGAATACCTAGGAAAATTTACACTGAAGAAAACTTCAAAGATTTCATTAAGGAAAATAAAAATTAAGTATTTATGTAGAAAAATCGAGAAACTTTTTTGTTTAAGCAAGGAAAAAAATAACCACTTGAGTATCAGAGCAAAACAAACTTGAAACAACCATTTGATTGACATCTTCCCTCAAAGTTTTAAAATTTCCAGAAGGTGGAGAACTTGTGGCAAAACATTAGCAATAGATTATGAAAGATATTATATTAGTCATAGATTAAAGACATCTATTCGGGAAAGAAAAAGAAACAAAGCAAAACCCATTTTGCCCATCACACAGACAAGGAATACAAACTAACCACAGTTAAGCTTTGCCACAGAAATTACCAAGAAATGGAGACTTTAGGGACTGAGGTTAAGGTCAGAGTGCCATGAATCTAGTAACTGCTCCACCCAGCCAGCCCATCTACAATTTATCCAATATACCAGACTAAAGTAATTTAACAAATGTATTATTGAAAAGTTCCATCATGCATCAGTTCTTACTGAAGGGCAGAAAAGCACATACTGACATACTTTGAGATTTTACAAGCTATTTTAGAACAGGAAATAAGGCATACCTTCCATAGGAGACCTTCATATCGTCTCAGAGGTTTGTTGATAACCTGCATAGAAATTAAAGCTCATGTAGGAATAGCTCCAACTAGACAGCCTCGGAATTTGAAGTGGATATAAAAGCTCCTACCTTTCCGGTTTTACCTCCCAGTATCAGTTTCATTTCGGCACCTTGGGCTAGATCACAGGGTGTCTGATCTGTTTAGTAATCAAGATGGGGCATGAGAATTTGATGCAAACAAACCTAGATGTACTTAACTTAAAAACAATCTGACACTCTGTTTACCCATTAAAGTTTGGTCCCACAAGCATCTACATTTACTAGGAACTGGGGAATATAAACTCCTCAGAGGCAGAAGACTAGAAAGGCTCTGAACTTTTGTGCACTGAACTGTCCTTCAGAGTTCTACTTGCCACAGAGAGGCTTCTGCTTTTACTTGAGATTTTTATAGCTGAAGAGCTAAAAATTAACAGTTCAGAACACTCACAAATATCAAGACAGAGACGTTTTTAATCAGATGACAAGTACACAGTTTGCATAACATCCGAGTAAAGTTCTCCTGGATTTGCTCCCATTAGAAGCCACCTTCTGAAGAGTCACTTTGTCTGGAGCACCTCTTCAAACTTACCACTCCTTCTGTTACCTGTGTTCAGTGTTTAGCATCAAGAAAACAAGTGTCAGACACATTTCACGGTTATGACATACAGCAGGTAAATTTTCTAGGAATGGGTAAGTTTGGAAAATAACAGCATATATGCTAAGTATTTTGCTACAGTTCTTAAGTCTCTTGCAATCTGGTCAGTGTTGGGCTTCTTTTATTTGTGATACAAAGCTTTTAAAGCACTGTAAGATTTTCCCTGAACACTGAGTGATAAGTAACATAGCTTATTAGATGCTGTTGAATTTGTCTCCTCTTAACACTTTATGTACTTTCATTTGGTACTTACCATTTTTGTTTCTTATTTTAGGATCTGCTCCATTTTTTAGAAGTTTCAATGCACAGTGCTTATGGGCACGATATGCTGCACAGTGCAATGGTGTGTTCCCCATCTGATCTGTACAGTTGATATCAGGTGGTTTGGGTTTGTTCAACTGGGAAAAAAAAAGTTTTGCTTACTTATTATTTTTTCTCCCCAGGTGCCATGTTCATTCTTTTGAAAGTTAGCTTTTCCTAACTACGATGCTTCAGTGCAGATCTGGCAACAAAGAGGGCATGTAGCAAGTATTATGAGAAGGACAAGGACTACAGCAATTAAGCAAGATGTTTGGCTAGAGTAAGGAACTTCTCAGTTTTTTGTTTGCTATAATCCCTTCTGCTGCACAACATGAAACATTTATCCTGGTCAGCTGCACAGTGCCAGAGAGAGTTGCCCAGCAATATGAATGACTGAACTACAATGCTAGAATGGTCCTGTATGATTCTACTGTCAAAATTTACCATTTCCTCTAGAAGACTCCCAGGCACAGTCTAAAAGTCAGCACAGGCCAGTGCTAAATCCTGTGTTGTCACCCTGTTTCAGACAGTAAGAACTTCATACAGAAGGGTGGCAGGCTTGCCAGTCTCAGTGACAGAGCTATCATACACCATTTGGAAGCTCCTAGTACAGGCAGTCTGTTACACAAACAGTTCCACTGCACTCTGAAGTCTAACTATTGCGGAAATTAAGGTTAGAGCAACTATGTAACAGAGGAAACCCAAGTTCTACCTGGACATAATATGAATGTTTTGAGAAGCTGTCCTCAAAGAGAAGGGTCATTAAGCATGACACTATTAAGTGCCCTAAAATACAACACTTCTACTCAGATATATGGCTACTGGATGTGTACAAGGGGGTTGGACGCTATGATCCTTAAAGGTCCCTTTCAATATAAACCATTCCAAGCCAAATGGGACTACCTTAATAGAAAGGCTATGCTACTGTTAAGCAGTGACAAGCAGTGCATGACAACTTTAGAGAAACTCGATTTAAGCCTTCTGCATTAGCTATATGCTATCTTAAGAGAAATTACTCATAACAACAGAACACCCATTGGAGCAATTCAACGTAGCATCAACAGTAACCACCTTAAAAGTGCTTCAGTAATAGTCAAATAAAGGATAAACTCCTGCAGCTGTTATTTACAGTTCAACTGAAAAGAGAACACAAGTCAAGAACAAACAGCTTGGGGGAGTATAATATCATTAATACTGAGGTCAAATACTTCCTGAGGATTCCTAGGTTTTAGCTCTTTCCAACCAGTTGTTTTACATCTGCCTTATCTCTGCCTCCTGACTTCTTGCCTCCAGACCTTTTAAACGGCACGCCTGTGCTTTCAGCAGCTTACACCATATTGTAAGTATTTTGAAGGAAGTTTTGTGCATTGACTCAGTGACATAAAAAGCTCTCCAGTCATTTCAGCAAACGTACAGTATGTTTTTGAGAACTCTTAGGAAGAACACACTAGTTTTGGTTCAAGTAGACTAAAAAGCTTGGGTTAAGGTTCAACTACTGAAGGTCTAGCTTTTAATAGCAAAACACAAAACACACTGGGATCTTGTAAGAATCTTGACAGAAGAGACACACAAAAGCCAACGCTATCATTTGACTTAAAGAAACTTCAATAGAATGAGCAGTTGTAAAGTTAAAGTGCATGCTGGAAAAGGAGGGAAAAAATTAGATCTGAAGCGCAATTAGAAAGCTTAGAGGAACTGCACCGTTAAATTATCTCTTCCAGACAACTGTGTTACAATATGCAGTACAGTTTTTTGGTAAAAATAATCAAGATAAAGGAGAATTAACAATAAAAGGGTATCTTTCAAGTAAGTGGCACACTGTTCCAAAAGCAGGGCAGTAGAGACTAAATTCTGGTGTGTTAGGTCTCAATAAAAGCAGATGTAAGCAGCCAATGTTTCATGAGTATAACAGTCTGCTAATAAAAGATACACTAGGAGCAGAAAGGCCTGAAAATCAGTAGGTAAGTATGAGGAATTCTCAAGACAAAGGGCAGCTCAGAGAGCTACACCAGCTCTCCACAGAGGTATTAACCTAAGGGTAGGAAAGTCATGAAGGTTTACACCACAGAGCTGTAAGTGGAAAAAGTTCTTTGGACTTCCTCAAGAATCAGCGGAAGTATTAAAATTGTAATTCAACAGTCACAGGTCCAAGCACTCACTGAGGGATTCCAAGAAACACCTGTTATGACTTAAGAACTGCCTCAGGGTCAAGAATGTGATAAGTACTTTGAAAAGTTTTAGAGGTCAACATATATCTGTCCTCACAAATACAGATCTCAATGATACAAAATATTTTAAAAAATCACTTAGAAACTAAAACATTCACAGGAACAGTTACATGTGCATGCATGGTTACATGGTACATGAGAAAAAGCACAGCTCTTTAATGACAGACTTCTATGAGGAGTCACCTTTTTCTTATTTTTTCTGCATCAGTTTAATGCTTAGTCAGCAGGCATGCAACAGATGTTACAAGTTATTACAATCAAGAACAGATCCTTATGCCAATGTATTAATTGCAATTAATACAATCATACCAGTGAATTAACACACTATTTTTCTACATCTTATGTACTGTGTACAGCTCTGGTTCTCTCTCCATTTCAAAGAGGACAGTACAAAATGTACAAATAAGAATTACAAGGATGACCAAAGATTTAAAAATTTTCCATGCAAGGAGGAGTTAGAAAGACAAGGGTTCTTCAGACTAGGAGAGACAAATTTAGAGAATGGAAATAACAAATTTTGAATAAGTGTTCACTCTGTCTTCTAGACAGAAAAGAATTTCAAATTTCTCAAAATACAAATCTCTAATTTGTGAATTTTCCAGTAGAAGCAAGCAGAAGTATTCAGACTGATTTGATGTCTTAAAAGGTATTATTACAGGTGCTAACCAGGTAGAAAGTATTCCACACTGCATGTCTTACTTCCAAGGAAACTCTTCAGGACTCACAAAAGCCTGAGTTCAAGCACTGAGACCCTGCTTCAAAACCCATCTGGATATGGTCCTAGGTCATCTGCTCTAGCTGATTCTGCTCTGCAAACAGGAATTGGCACCCTCCAGCCTCAATTCTTCTTTGATTTGCTTCTCCAATAACCTTTCCACTCCACGGTATTGTTCAGTTTGAATTACTATGAGTGTGCACATGTGCACGTAACAGCTTTCAATTCCTGCTCAGCCTGAAATTGTGTTATGCACTGAATTTGATGTCGTCCATTAAAATGGATGTTGACTGTCCATTAGAAACTACAGAGACTTCAGCTGCAATGGGTGCTAACGACAAAAGCTTACTTTCAAGATTTAAAATAGGCCGTACTATAGTGAAAACCTAGGCACCCACGACATTAAAGTATCCACAAAAACATAACCAGCTTACACCAGTAGATCTAGAACTGCTATTTACAACTAACTGAGGAGTATTTAGAAACATGAGAGAAGCTAAAAAACATTGTTTTTCAGTCTCCAACAGGAAGGCTGGAAAACCCTTGAAGGTTTGGCACTTTACCAATATACCACAGTCCACAGCAGTAATATTCTGAAGTCACAGCCCTTTGGAATGCAAGGCCTAATGTCTTATGTTGTTACATTAGCATTATGGCTTGAACAACTTCACACAAAAGTATTACAAGTACTTGAATTCTTACCAAGGCAGTCAGCTTCCCCATTTCCCCCTCTCTTGCTGCTCCTAAGAGTTCTTCTTCCAGTTTCCTTTCTTGTGTCCTTTCCACTGCTATTTAAAAAAAACCCCAAATTTAAGGTCAGTTTCAATGAAGTAGCACATAAAGTACAGCATTCAAGAAACTGTATCAAACCAAGCGTTTCCAGTATTATCCGAGATGGGTATAAATGAAATATTTATTCAGAAAAGTCTACGTCAGAGCAAAAATATGTTCAATACATGTAATATTTGACAAGATATGTAAAAGTGTATACACACGCACATATATATGGTTGGTTTTTTTTTTAGACACAACCCAACCTCACTCCCTTTAAAAAGCAAAAATAGGGGAACTATGCAACATCCCATCAGATCTTCCCTGTGTTCTTTTCAATTTCTCTTCTCTTCCTATCATCCTACAGAAATTTCATTCTTCTCTAACAATTCAGCAGATAAGCAACATAAAGGACTTTTATCTGTAACTTGCATGCAGAATCAGAAGAGAGTTCACTTTTCATATACACAGTCTGTGCTATTGGACACAGAGCTTCAGCAGTATTTAGGGGTATCACATAATAATACCAGGAAGCAACACAGTTCTTGAAATCTCCAAAAATCTAAGCAGTGGGCATATGTAAATATTTGGACACAATCTCACTCATTTTCAATACCTGTAAGGCAACAGAGCAAATGTGGGGAAGGGTTTTTACTTTTTTCTCCTTTTGACACAACCTGTAAGATTGCAATAGCAAGTCCTAAACTTGATCCAAAAATGGGCCACCTTTGAAAACTGTTCAGAATTTTGCTTTTTAATGATTTTGTTGACACAAAGTCACTTACTATTCTTGAGTTTTTTCTCTGCCAGTGAGCTAAGGCTTTGACTGCCATATACCATTCAGAGCTGTACCAAGTATTACCCCCAAGAAGGCTGAAATTGTTACTTGAATAATGCTATTGGCATTCAGGATACTTAACTCTCCAAGTCACTTGCAGACATATTGTGGAAAAAAAAAAACTTCCAACTGTCAGTACTGCAGAGAGGAACAAAAACCTATGACTTTTTTCTTTCTAATAACCAAATTTAAAGCGAAAATTCAATTGAGCTTCAGTAACTTGCAGAAGAAAATCAGCTTTTAGAATATACAAGTGTTGAAACAAATGAGGTTATGAACTATTAAAGTTACCTTCCAACATATTCCTTATGTCTTTATCATGAGTAACTTCTTTTGCAGTCTCTCCACTCCCATTAACAATAGAAGTATCAGCATTGTGCTGCAAGAGTAACATCACCACCTCCTGGAAAACAATTTGAAAAACACTGCTTATCTATGTCTGTTACAGCAAGGCCACAATCAGGCTTTCCAGCTACTGACATCCTGTAAAACGAGCTGTGTAACGGCTTCTCACCATGGCTGACTTACAAAAACAGGAAGGGATGTTTTAGAGATTGAAGAGTGGGACTAAGAGGATTGCAACCTTCTCTCTCACATCGGTCAGGCTGAAAGAACTAACAAGAGATTAGTTACAGCTGAACAGGCCCACTCTGATTCAAAAGCTGGTGTACCTGGTGTGAATGCTGAATTTAACAGATAAAAATAGTACAGTTGGCTCTTTTGATTAGAGACTTTAAGTAATCACTCCTTCAGAAGGGTGAAGAGGTTATCCATTGAGGCAGTACTGGTTTGGGAATGATGGCGGCACGTGGGGGAAAAATCAAACTAGTCTTACATTATAGGCCTATAAAAAGCTCTTTAGTTCTAGTTTTCTATAAAGAAACAGCACTTCCAGACATCAAATGGACCAGTGTGTCCTAATTTACAGTTTTTAGCCCTCCATGTAAATTTCTTTTGTAAATATTGTTTCTCCTAACTAACTGCATCTCTACTCCTTTTCCTGTGTCAACCATACCAGGCACAAACACAAATTAATATGTTGTACTTTAGCAGCTGATGAGAGATCTTCACCCTGGCTTCCACACGGTAATTAGCACCTGCAGCTAGAGGTAGCGTTATGCTTCAGCAGTTTCTCTGACACACAGCAGAAGCAGAACAGAAGCAACATCAGTTAGTTACAGAGCTGATAGCAGGTTTTTTTCCACTGTAGCACTCAACTGTGTATCTTTCTCTGCCAGCAAAATCTTTGCCAACAAAAAGCTAAAAAAATATGACAAAGAATACAAAGGAAATCCATGGACCAGTATTCTCCCATCTTCAAGAAAAGATATTTGTACCATGTTTTTGTTTTGGACAGTTATACTAGCTACGCAATGTGCCTAGTCATTTGAACACGCTGTACCAAAACAGGTAAATAATCTTTAGACACTGTACAAACATGTTTTTGAAATGATCTTATTGCTAGTACTTCTTTAATAATTCCAAAATTGAGGCTTACAAAAAGGCAACATATTTTACCTTACGTCCTGTGAAAGCTGCACGATGGAGTGGAGTGTCCCCCATGTCATTCAGCACATTCACGGCTGCACCAGCCTAAACAGCAAGACCAAAAGATACCGAATGTCCTTCCAACAAGAACTACACAGTTATTCCCTCTGACTGAGAGGAAGGGGAAGACAGTACAAATCATATCAGAACTGTAACACAGCCATCCTGGAAACAAAGATACATTACATATACAAGCTTCATAACCAACATTCTATAAACTGTTTCAAAAAGGAAAAGCCTCCTGCATTTTTTCCAGGTATCCCTCTCACTTTTAAGAATGTGGTATATGGAACATAAGATTAACACCCGGGGCAGGGGGGGTGTTGGTTTGGTTTACATTTATTGGGGGTGGCTGGGGAGTGGGGTTGTGTATTTGGGGGTGGGTGGGTTGGTGGTTGAGGGTAGGCATTGGGGGAAAAAAAAACAACTTAATGAAAGAACTGCAGTAGTACTGTATAACAAGCATACATATATTATTACATATGTACACACAGTAGCACCAGCCTCCTGGTGCTCCTGATTTAGCAAGTGGTGTTGTTCTCTCTAGGCACCTATTGCTATTCCTTCACTTAGAGTGAAAACTTCCATTTCAGCATTAAGATGGTACCATCTGAAACTTAACCTTTCTTCTCCTTTCTCTCTTCTGCAATCTTTGTCTTGAATCTCCTTTCCTTGTCTTATGCAATTTCTCCAACCTGTACCTTTTATCTGACAGGACGACTGATAGCTGCACTGCACAGACACTGTTCCAGGAAACCAATAAATCCTATCCTTCTTTCTTTCAAGATCTCTTCTACACTGCTTTACTTAACCTCTCAAAGGGTCAGAAAAAGGGCAGGACATATTTAACTATCACATATGTTTACATCACATAATTTAGCCAGGTCACTGCTGCCTGCCTAAAGTTAAATAATGAACCTGACCAGTTCCAGAGCTCTGTTTCTGATAATACCTCACTCGCTCTTTGAGCACAAAAATCTAGGCACAAGTACACAGACACAACCTGTATATGCTGGGCTTCCAGAGGCGCACAGCCTGCTTTATTATTCAACTTACTCTTCAAATAATACTCTATCATGAGCCAAAGTTACATACTCTTCCAACTCTGGAAGTGCTGATAAATGCATTAAGTGACAAAACTTTACCTTTTGCTTTAAGTAGCCCTCTTGGATTGAGAACAGCATTATCTACTAAGCAAGCATGTAGGCTAGAGAAGAACTTCTCAAAGAAACTCAACTTTATTTCCTGCTTTAGAGTCATGATAATGGCTGGTGGCCTTTATTCTGAATGAAATTCAAGGTTAGATTAGCTACCTATGTGTTCGAGGCTGTTTAGCATGTTCCTTCCATCTGCAGCAAAATCTTTCAAACACGAATAGGGTATAATACAGTTAGGGTTGAAGCTACTCTGAGAGCTGAGGGTAAAAAAAAATAAACTCAGAAACAACTGCAAATGCAGTGCAAACATGGCTATGAAAATACAAACAGGTCAGCTTTGACAACAGATGTTCACCATTTCAAAGTTCATTATTTCAAATACATTAGAAAGAAATCATGAGTCAAACTATGTTAGCTCGTGCCTGGAAAGAAACACATACCGGTTACTTTGCACAGAATTCTGGACATACTTCTATGCACAACATAAAGGTAGATAATGCAGATCATTTTGCATTTGAAACACTGAACTGTCTTGTACAACTCAGTAAACGAAACTGCCTAAATTATATACTTTATGTACTACAGTAAGCAAGATCAGGCCCTTGAAGCATTTGCATTATTGACAAAAGCTAAGACTTCCATGAGTGCATACCTATACACATTTTTAATTCCTACATTTGGGTGGTTACCTAGACAAACACACATACCCCATGAGAAAGTCAGATAAGTACTGATAATTGTAAACACTGTTCAGATTAACAACTGTACACTACTGTACAGACTTCCAGTGTCACTATTTTGGGTCCTTGTAAACTAGGCTGATCTTAATACTGCAACTATTCCATTCCTTAGTTTTAACAATCAGTTATTTCCATGTTACATGCAGATAAACTGTAGGAGTGGCTCTGCCTCTCTACAAAGCCACCTTTCTTCTATCACAAAAACCTGAATAAATACCGTTTCTAGCATAACAAAGAATTTTCTGCCTTACACACACAGGCAAGTAGAAACATACCTTCAGCAAATCCTCTACCACAACAGCATGTCCAAAATAGCAAGCAAGATGAAGAGGTGTCCAACCCATATTAGATTTACTTCTACCTAAAAGACAAAATAAGTAAATTAAATTTTGTCACACAATACAAAAAAATCTTGTCATGTACTTAGATGATCATTCTTCACAGTAACAGAGGAGGCAAGGAGGCTAGAAACATCAATACTACTCACGTCATCAAAATTACTAAATCAGGATGCAGTTTGAGAATGTTAAGATTCAAACCTACAAAATATTCCTGAAAGGAGAAAGTCATGTAGTCTGATGGTAAATAAAACTTTTGTTTTCATGTAATACTTTGTTCAACAGTAGCAAGAAGCTTCAATTACTTTCATTAACTATGAAAACAGTACATGCAAGTACACATTTTTCTCTTGTTTAATCAAAAACCTGTTTGGTTTACCTGACTCTTTTCTACATACAAATGAGAGGTAGGACAACCCATCTTCCAAATAAAGAATTTTTTAAAAAAAAACAAAAACCCGGGTGGGACAACTTAATGTTAAGACATTTTTTGTTGTCTTGTGCTCATTTCATTTTCAATAAAGATAGCCTTTCTAAGCATCATGATTTGAAATCTTTGTGCGCTGTAGAACTCATGTACCACCTACAGCTCTAAGCCTTTGCAGGAATGATAAGCGCAGGCACAGAAGTGACCATGCAAAGAAAACTATGATTTATGATTCAAAAAGCAATTAACATGCTCTGTAAGACTGGCTGTACGAATGAAATTCAAGAACTGTCCTACAGTTGCTTCTTTAAAAGCAAGACACTAAAGCATTAGAGATTACTAAATTAATAATGCACAATACAATTGAATATTAGAATTGGAATGTATTAATCTAAGTTGACGTGCTTTGTTTTTACTAAGCAACAGACCTACAGCATTGTAAGCACCACCTAAAAGCTATCACTTTGTATTTGGAAGAAAAATGAAAACAAGGCATTTGAAATTGTTTTGAAATTACTGCCACAATTAAGTTTTCCCCTTTCATGTATCCCCAAGCATTGATACTTGGAACACGCACAATATAAGTTTGCCCTGAGGAGACAAGCCACTAGCATAAGGAAAGAGAGAACTGCTGAGAGTCTTGCAAGTTCATCACTCTTTCTGCTCTCATATTACAAATTAACATTAGAATGTGGTTCACAGCTGAAATATTTCTTGTAATTGTTTCCAGCTAACATTTTTGCCCTTTATTTTTGTTACTTTTTTGTTACATTTTGCCTATTTCTTTTGTTACTTGATTCTCTTCCTTTTCAACATCTTCTGTTGTTCCAACCCCAGACCTAATGTTTTTCCCTCATCCCAGTCTGGCCTACAACAGAGTTCCCGCCCTATGCGACTGATGGGTTAAAGTACCTGAGAAGATAAATATTTTGTGGATCACCAACTCTGGGGCTGCTTATGCTGGATAACATACCAAATGGACGTCATTCAACCTTCAGTCTAGTAAGGAAGAAGGTTCTTTCAAAGAACACAGGATAGGTCCAAGTTTCACTGGATTCATCCAATTAGCCCAAGACATCATGAGTTACAGCACTGACAAGACAATACTGCTGCCAAGGAATTCAGTCACAGAAAAAAATCAGGATCCCATCCAGATTTTTAGTTCTTACTGGATAAAGTGCCAAAGGCCCTTGTTGTGCATGCACTCTGAATGTTTGCATTTCTGATGTTAGCTGACCAGTTACTTCTCGAGCTCTTGAGGTGTTTGTTACTTCTCTTCAAGTAACCACAAGTGTTTGCGCTTTTTTATTATTATTTTAAACCAGGACATCATTACACAGGGGAGAATGCAAGGACAAGAATGTAGAACACACACAAAAAAATTTCCCCTACCCCTCCAAACCAGTTCTTTGCTTTGATGCCAGTTAACTTCAAGTCTCAAGCATTACTGGTTTTTTTCAGAGAACAGAGACAAGCTAGGCAGTTATTTCCTGGTTGTGTTCTACTAGGCTACTGTGCAGTCATTCAAATGGATATTTTGCCATAACACTATTGACCATTGATCTTATTTTACAGTTTTCTCACTTTGCAGAGTCCTAGATATTCTATTTTCTGGTATTTAAGGAGAATGAGCCAACATAAACAGCCTTAGAAAACATAATTGTTTTGGATGAAACCTGGGTTTAGTGCTGTTTTAATGTGAATACCTTCTTTTGAAATCATTGAACTGAGAAAACTGGAAATGGAAGTTCACTTCACGTGGCTGGATTCTCATCAAGCAAGTCTTGCTTATCTGCAGCTAGAATCCAGTCACAACAGTGCAAGTACAGGAAGCTTGGATTTATTTTCTCCTCCTTTGCTTTGGCTGAAATCTAGATGTTTGGGATCACTGTTGTCAGACTTCATACTTGTAAACCTAGAGCACAGTCTCAGATATAAGCTCACCCATGGAAAGACAAGATAGGTTTCACAAGATGTTGAAGGTAGGCTTTGACACCCAGGCACATCAATGCGTCGGACTTACACACTCCCAAGGCACACTCTGGGGGAAGTTTACACTACCTCCAGTACAGCCTCCCACCTGCTCCAAAAGTACTTTATTCCAAGCCAAGTGTCACTGCCACATCAGATGCAAGTCCTGAAGGAACTGCTGCAGCATTGAAGACATTCCCCATACCCTGACTTTCTAGGGACATCTACTTATCCAGAAGGTAATGACAGAAGGACAAGAGGCTGTAAGGAAGAGAAGAAAGATTGAGGGTTGCAAAAAGTTGCAGTCTACAGCCTGTATTTTAGTTAATCATCATGTGGTTATGCAATTACTATCTGGTAGTGCCTAACAGATCAGGTTTTGTAGCAAGACGTAGTGCTTTTACTAGTGAGGAGGCAGAATGGCAGGGGTAGTTACGCTGCAGATTGAGGCCGTTTGGCTTGAAATTGTCTTAAATCTATTTCCAATGGAGTACTCTACAGGAGCAGAGTGATTGAAACAGTCTCTGAAGAGTGACTGTGGAATAATAGAGTTTTAACTCTGAAGTTTCATACAACCACAACAGTTCCCAAGAGAACACTTCAGCTACGCTTTGCATCCTCTAACATTTAGAGGAATCAGAACTTGGAATTTATACATAGCGAAGTCTCTGCTGTTCATATTCACAATTATTTTGTTTAACCTGAACTACCACCAGCACGTTCCCTCTAGGTTCCTACACCTCCCACTAGCAAGCATGTATTAGCTGCCTGGCCATGTACTGCTAAACTGGAAGAACAGCTAAGCACCATGTTTCCTTTAGTCAGCTAAGTCTCTACTATGCTGCAGACTTTCACAATACTAAGACTTGAGTTTGAGCATAAACGCTGAGCAGAGACCAGTTTGCTCGACATAATACAGGACTGAAGATTATGCTTTCTTCGCTTCATTTTATGTTTAAGAACACATATGAGAAGCTCTGAAATCTCTTCTAAGCACAAGACATTTCAGCAACTTGTTTGTGGGTGTTGCATATATCTTTAGGTGCTTTCATTCCAATTGTTTGGGTACTACATATGCTGTCATGAAAATTTGCAAAGAATATACTTGTGAGGGTGGAGGACTTCAGCACCATCAAGCTCTGTCTAGTTCCCTTTTAAATTGTGAACTAGCGCAGTAAAGATGAAGTGGCAAGGGTTTGGGATTTACAACTTGTTTTGCTGAGGTGAGTACATTATCTATTGGGAAAACACAGACGTGGCTGAGTAAAACAAAAGGATGAGTAAACTGATGATTAAGAACAAGACTTGGGGAAGGGATAGAGCTTGTTTAAAGAGCAGTGAAGCCTGTTATCTAGGGCAAGGTGTTCCCTCTGTCATGGCTGAGAAGAAGCCTAGTTGCTCTCTCCCTTCTCCTTTTTGCAGTGCTACTTAACAGTTAAATGCTGAACAAAAATACCGACCTGTACAGAAAGACTGGGATGCACATCCACTTTTTTTGAAGCAACCAGAAACACACTCATGTAAATAAAGAGAAATATAAAGCTACTAAAAGAATAAAGAAATAGGGCAGTCTGCAATTGCTAGCAAGCTTGCAAATGCAGCCCCAGTTTGAAGTTTTAATGCTCAGCAAGTTGCTTAGCTATAACTACTGTAGCTATGCACATGCAAAACTTCAGTGTTGGCCAAATACTTAGATAACTAGCAGTTTTGCTTTCTTTTCCCAGGTAACCTAGTATACTGCTAATGGTAAAAAGCATATATTTGTCTCAACCATTCCTGCAAATGCCAAGAGATGTAGCTGCTCCTACTACATGATAATGAAACATGGCCTAAAAAAAATAAAATAAAAATCAGAGCTAGCAGAGCACAAATAAATGACCTAATCTTCTCTGCAGCCCTGATGGAAGCTCTTTACCTCCCCTGAACCATGCCCTCGCATCTGTTTAGTATTACAAGCTCTGAAATTGGCATAAGCATGAATACAAGCAAAAAGAGGTACTGATTCTTTGTCTTTCTGACACTTCGGGCCTCTGTGAATTACTCTGAGGTCTTCTAAATTACAATTATCTGTACTCCACTTTTATGAACTCTCCCCTATGCAAGTATGGCCTTTATTCACAGGGTAAAAGCAGCTAAGTGTTTTTTATTACTCTACTGAGCACTCCAAAGAAAGCAAGATTATACTATCAGCAACAGTTTCACAGCATGTGGCTTTAACAGTGAAATTACGAACATTTGAGGAGGGCTACTAACCTTTACAGTTGATATCAAAGTTTATTTCTCCTTTGTCCATGGTATCCAACAGCTGTTTAACTTCTTCAGCATTTCCATTTCTAGCATCATGGAGAAGCTGCTGTTCTGCTTCAGTACTCATCTCTAATAAAGATACGAAAGAACGAATTCTGCAATCTCTTATGCTGCTATAAATTATGGCTTAACATTACGTCACTTTTATCCGTTGTTTAATACTAACACTGGCATGAGAAAGCTAATTATTTCCTCTGTGGAACACAAGTAATGTGCAAGCTCTTTTCAACAATCCAGCACTTCATCATGCCACTAAGAGGCATTAAAATGCCTTATACAAAGCAGTTAAATAACAAAATATCCATGCTTTCTTGTTTCTCAGTTTTCTAGGTTCTAAATGTGGCTTGGGAGTTTGGAATGTATGCCACAAATGAGGCAAGCTTTCCTACAAGCATAACTAGTAAGCACCTACTTTTTCCTCATCAGGTTTCCACCTTTACCCCTAAAGGTTAGGTTTCCAGAGGCAAGGAGTTAAAAAAATAGTAATTATGCATGCCTATTAGCCCAAGTATTTCTTCAGAATTAATTGAGACTTATTTTGGCTGCCAGCCCCAGGGAACAGAATCTGTTTTCACATGGATGAATTTGCATGGAGGTCCCAGATACCCATCAGTGACTGGTACTATCAGTGCTGAACTCAGATACCTGTTCCCCTGCTCCTGCCTTGACTTAAAGGGGAGTCAAGACAAACAACTTTGTAGATTTGACCTTATCTTTAAGAAACACAATAGTATAATATAAAGAAGTAACAACTGTAAAACATCACTAGGTAATGCTCATCTTACCATTGCTCTTGAACTAAAAAAAAAAAAATAAAAATCAGTATTTACATCTGTCAAGAAGGGAGAAAACAAATCCTGTTACCATAGCTATTTTTACAGCTCTTTATTGGACAGGGAGCCTTAGATCTTTGGGCAAGTGACACTGCTACTTACCGCGTCTCTTGCAGAATACAATTATTAGGCGATATCTTAACCAATCTTTTTCCACACTGACAGAATCACAATCTGAAGTTGTTTTGCTGCTTTTTAAATGTTATTACAACAACTAGATCCAGACGCAACACAGCTCACCACAGGCAAAAAAAAAATTAATGTCCTATTTAAATACACTGCTTCTTGACACCTCTTAAAAGCAATTTTAAAAGCAGCCTCAAAAGATTGTGCTGCAATACACAATTTATTGCTGCTAAAAGCAACAGTAAAAGAAGAGGTTGTCCAAATTTAGTGTCTCCAGTTTAGCGTCTTCCCATGACACACTAGGTCTACCAGATCGTGCAGAATCTAGGCTACTAGTCAGATTGTTGCAGAGATCATTACTGGCCTCCCATAGTTAGCTCTCCTATACCAGCAGAAGTTTGATTGGTCTCACAAACTGTTTACACCCTGCTGCATTGGTCAGGCAGCTTGACCACACCACACACACTCATAGCTGAAACATGCAGGGAGCCCTTTGACTACTGCAAGATGAAAAGCCACTCAGCAAGAAAAGAGACAGTGAGAACACTGGGTAAGCAACAAAAAGCCTGTAACAGTGACAGATCTTGTAACATTCAAGACAGAGACAGAATCTAGAACAGGACAGACTGCCAAAGAGCTAACAATAGAAAAGAGTTTTCCCCTAGCTTTCGCTCAATCAGCAAAGGGAAAGAGCAAATCTGTTTTCCAAGAATTTGACAGGGAGACTAAGCAAGCCCTTTCTATCATGTTTCAGAAGAATAGACTGGATCAGTCCTTGCAATCTATCACAGACGTGGGATACAAATGCCTTCTCCAGCAGTGGTTATAGACAATACTCCTGCTTGTGCCAACTTTTCAGTTTTACTACCAAAAAAACCCCCGAACAACAAACCACCAGTACTAGTCCTCCTTCTAGTAATCCTTCAAGCCCTGAAGCTACCTTCTACTTTAACAGGAGTCTATCCACTTGTCCAAGGCAACACAGCACAGTTTGTTGTTACTGGGGCAGACCAAAATCACGTATGTTAATATATTATCAGTCTGTAATACTTTCTCTGAGGCTGAGTGATATTGTTTCAGGGGCAGACAGAGAATGCAAGCACTGAGAATCATACAGCTAAGAGGATAGTTAGAGCTCATTTTGCTGGTCTGCCCATCAGCAATGGGGGTGGGGTGTGTATGGGAGCAAAACTCATCTTTTGTTTTCACCCCCTCCCACACACTATTTCTTTAGCAATCTCTCAAATGTCTCAGATGAAGCATGCTCCTATCATTACCCTGTATCATTTGTCAACATCCCACATACACAGCAGGTATGAATAGCAATGCACTTTCAACATATTAAGAACCTGCAGTTTCCATCTGATATTGATGAGAAGGAAAAAAAGGCTGCTTGGGAAGGGAACCAAGAAGCTGATCCAAATGCACAACTCTTGTATGCAGCAAGCGCAGCTACACACATAAGCAGAATCTTAAATAGCTTAAAATACACAGAAAGCTGAATCACTGTGTAAAACTATTTGCATGATTTTTCTCCCCCCAAATAGCCATCAGGTTAAAACCACCAATTTGTTTACACTCTTACAACAAATATTAGCAGTAGAGTGATATGCATAGTAACATGGCTAAGGAAGGTCTGTCCGCCTCACTGGTTTAGTCTCAAAGACTTTGCTGTTTAGGCCAACCTTCCCATTTCAAATACACTTTGTAAGCTTGAAGCATGCAATGATGCGGAAGAATGGCTGGCTATTACTCAGTTAGAAGGATCACTCACATGAAAACGTTCCTACAATCCATGCTGGAAAGTGGAACTGCATGCAGTAACTCATCAGACAAGTGATACAGAACCTGAAGTTTTCGCTAACAAGCTAAATAGAGTGTCTAAATGAAGCTGGCAGCAAAAGGGCTCTTAACAGGACTTAGCATAATCTTGAAAATACAGTTTCAAGCAACAGGATTTGCTCTATAATGGAGTTGAGCAACCATCAGCAGAAGTCTGAGTGGCAAGTTTAGAGTATGGAAAGAAAATGACACACAGGCACTCAAAAGCTATGTGCTTACAACTCAACTGTACTTCCCACACCCGTATTCCCCTGCAGGCAAGTTTATTTAATCACATGATGCACCACCAAAAGAGCTCCAAAATCCTCACCCACTAGTTTTGAGGTAGCGAGCCAGACCATCAGCACTGAGGGAGAAACTTAATAGTTTAGTTTGGATTTATTAGGCATAAGATACTAATAGCAGGTTAATCTATATGAATTGCGCTGCCCATATGCAAAAGCTACTAGTCACTTAAGAGAGCTGACATGTTCAGTCAGTGGTGTTGCCGCCATTACCTTACTCCTTTAATCAGCTAATATAAGTTAAACTGCCTTTCACAGTCCATCTTTACGCTTTCTGTTATTGAAAAGCTTGTATGGTAGTCTCTACAGTCACTGATATACCATGAGAAAACACCACAAAACCAGTATTTAGTGTCTCCTATACAGCTGAGATGTGACTGCAAGGCACTTCCACTGAACTCATTAGGACTACTGGAGCAGTACTTGGCTGCTAATTGAATCTTATCCTTTAAGAAGGTATAAAAAATAGCATTGACATGCTCTGCTTTTATCTTCTTCTATGAGATCTATGCCAGAGTGATCTCATGCTATTACAGCATTTGTCTGCACACAGAGGTTGTTTCCAACACAGAGTAGAGCTCTCAGGTTAGTAATCTGCCTGCATGCCTGCTGAAGGGAGTTTTGCAGAATGCTTAATCACAGAAGGCCACCTAACAGCTGATCTACAAACTACCAACCTTACTCAACCACTAGGAGAGAGTCCAAGCCAAAAAAGGTGCTTTTCTTTCAAAGCAGTTTACAAAGACCTAAAGCACCATCCCCCACCACAGGGCAGCACAATTGATAAGACCCAATTGCTTTTGCTTTGGGTTCTTCTGCTGAGGCCTCCTGCCACGTACACATCCCAGAATAACAAGAATACACACTAAGCAGAAGGTGGCTAGTTTTCACTCTGCCACAGCTTGACAAGTGGCAATGCCAGTATTTGATGTTAAGGTTCTGAGTCAGCAGCCACTGGTTGCATAGGAAGCTTTCTATTTGTGACAAATAGTAAGACTGGTAAAAAGCACAGCACTGGCTAGTATTTCAAGAGATCTCCTTCCAGCAATGAAGACTAGATTCCTGTAGAAAAGGGTGATACTCGCTCAGGAAGACTTCTTACACGTCCCAGCATGCACACGCTATGATGTGATGCTTTTAAAGGAGGAGGACAAAATGCACTAAAACCACACAAACAGACAGAACCTGTCTACAAACCCACACAACACACTGCACTGACAGGAGCTGTTCCAAGAAGAAAGAGTTGCAGTACTAGAAGCATGAGTGATGTTATCTAAAAGCAGTTATTTCAAACTTCCAAGTAAAGGATTCTAGAAGTTGAACTTGCTTCTGTAACAGTTTCATGGTACCTCATGTGCAAGAACCACCTTGTCTAAAAATCAAGTTACTGCCTGCTCAGTAGCAATTAACACAGATGCAACAACACAGTATCAATTCAATACCATTGCCAAGGCAATAGGTAAACTAATCCTCATTCTTAGGCATCTCCTGGCTGTTTGTGCTGCACATAGTTTCTAGTTCTGTTACATCAAAGACTTTCAGCCCAAGAGCTCTGAATAAGCTTACCACAGCTAGTGTGAGATCCCACCGGATCAGCAGGCAAGCACAGTGCCAAGCACCGAAGAACTTCAGCAGAGCCGCTGGAGTTCTCCACGCGCTGGAATCGGGCAGTTCGTTTCCGTACCGGTAATTAAAACACTTTTTTGAGGCGACAGGCCCGCGTGTCACGGCAACGGCACTTCTTGCCTACGGGAAAGGTGCGCTCAGACCGCCGCACCGGCCCCCGGCCGCGGCTACGGGGCTGCTGCAGGGAGAGGGAGGAAGAGGAGGAGGAGGAGGAGGAGGATGGGGGGGGGGGGAAGGCCCACCCGCGCCCCACAGCGGGCCCCCACACCGCTTCCCAAAGGCCAGGGCTCCCCCGTGCCCGGCTACCGAGGCTGCCTCCGCTTCGGCTCCTCAGCCCCGGCCTCCGGGCCGCTCCCCCGCACGGCTGGCCGCCTCACGCTGACCGGCTCCGAGCGGGAGAGGCAGCGACAGCCGCACCACACCCCGGGACACGCTCCTGGCAGCTCCGAGGCCGAGACGACGCCTGAGGCTGCCAGCGAACCGGGGTCCCGCGGGGCGGGCGGCCCGGTGGGAGCAGGCACCCCCCTCACGCACCGCCGGCCCCGCAGGCCTCTCCGGCCCGGCCGCCCTGCCGCGCCCCTCGCAGCCAGCTCCGGCCGAACTTGGCGCCCTCTCCCGCCCCGCAGGCACGGGCGGGCAGCGCCGGCCCGGGAGCAGCCCGGGGAGATGGGGCAGCCAAAGGCGTAACACGGGCAGCAACAAAACAAACGCCGCGGCGGGAGGACGCGTCACCTGCCGTTCCCCAGTCCCCGCTGCGCGCCGCGGAAGAGTTACGCGGGCTGGGCTGGGCTGACCCGCCGCCAGTCTCGCCGCGCCGCGCCTCACCGCTCCTGCCGCCGCCCGCCCCGCTGTGCCGTACGCACCGGCCCCGCACGTGACCGCCGGCGGCGCCCCGGCAGCGCGGGCCGCTCCCCCCCCGCCGCACGGGGCGGGCGAAGCTCCGCCCCCCTCGCCACGGCCCCACCCCCCGCCTCGACCACCCCGGCAGGGCCGGGCGGCGGGGCCGTTCCCTGTGCGCGGGGCAGGTCCCGGGGGTTCGGGGGTCCCCGGAGCTGCCGCGGGTCTTGCGCCCGCCCCTTCTCTGAGAGGAGCGAGCCCACACCGGGCGCCGGCGGCCGCTCTTCCCAGGGAGGGACAGCGATGCCTGCGAGCCCGGGGCTGCCTGGCCGGCCGCTCTGCGCTCGCTTGGGTTCGCCTGGTGGGTCGCGGCGCCGGCTCCCCCCGCCCTCAGGGCGCCCCGGCCTGCGCCGCTGCGGAGGGGAGCCGCGGGGCGGAACGGAGAGGCGGCGGGAGCGCGGGCCGGCCGCCACGGGGGCGTAGCGGCCTCGGGAGAGGGCTGTGAGGGTGCGGGGATGGTGTGTCCCCAGAGGGGACAAAGGGCCTTCCCGGGAATCCCTTCAGTCTCATACACAAACGTGATGCGAGTAAAAGGGAATTGTGAATACGTTACCCTCCTGAGAACAGCGTGGCCAAGAGTAACCTAAAAAGTGAGAGGAACTGGGTACTGCTGAGGACAAAAAGCAAAGTATTCCCTTCCTTCAAGGCCCTTTGGCCCACCGCTCCTTCCCAGCTGTTTGCCCTGCCCTTATTTATTCTCTGCTACACGTTTGCTTGGAGCCAATAGCCAGCACCTTGTTTGTCTGCCTTTAGCATCTGAGAGGGGTTTCACATCCTGAAAGCTCCCACAGTGCCTCTGAAATCCTGCAGGAATTTATTAGGGAAGCTTTGTGCTGTTGAGGCACAACCAAGTCTGTCCCATATGCGGGAAGGCTGAAAAGGCAGGGCGGGAGCTTGAGGTGCTATGAGAAGCTATCTCAAAAGATGAGGATGAAACTTCTGTTCCAACAGTGGCCAAGTTTAAACCTGAGCAATTCTTGTGAAACGCTTGAGACATAAATAACGAGGCACGCTTCATTTTTCTGTATTGTCTATAACTACATATATTTTTGATGTTTTAAGAATGAATTACAGAAAGAAGAAAAGGAACGCTTCAACACCTGCAGAGATAACACAAATTTATCATGTTTGGACTTCTGCTTTTCATTACTAAAACAAACTTCTAAACTTCAGTTAAGAGATCTAATTCCAGGGATGCTTCAGCAGTAAGTATCTGCCAGCTGAGAGGCTGCTGTGAAGGGTTGCATTGGCTTTTTTTCCTTAGGAGCAGGTCTTCAAGTTGCTGTCCTGACTTTCAGAGGACTAGCTGTTTCATTGCCACATTCATCTTCCCTTATGCTCCTGGCCACTGCTATCAGTCTGTCTAAGCTTCTTTCCCTTTATTTCTTCCTCTGGCTTCTGGCTTTAGGCAATCTTTCACAATGCATAACTGCTTTTAACAGCCTCACAATAAAATCAAGCATCCCTCCCTTTTCCTATTTTGTATTGTATTTTACATACACAAATACTATATGAAAATATTTATATTATTTCCTCATATTTATTATAATCTTTGTAATAAAATGTAAGTATCAGCATCTCCCTACTCTGCAACCTGTTGCAATGCAGCACAGAGTTTATAGCACAGAGCTTTATCCTGCAGCCAGTCAGTTACCCTGTAGCGCCCTGTTCTGCACCGGGGAGTAAGGGCAACACATTGGGAGGGATGGTGCAGGGTTTTTTCTCTGAATCTCATTAAGGAACACTTGACAACAAATGATGTAATAAAATTTCTCCTCTAAAAAGACAAAATGGAGATGAGTAATACAGATAGCAGATAAATCTTACACCCCTTCAGATTCCTGCAGCATTGGACTGACTCTGGGTGGACTTATCCCACAGCACACTGCACAGGCCCCATCCATAGAGGGAAGCTCCTCCTTGGTCATTCAAGCTTTTTTAATATTCTTACATGAAAACAGCTATTCACAAAGGATGTTCACATGAGAACTTCTTGCTGCACTTCTAGATAAAGGCAAGGTCACGCAGGTGGTGTAACCGCCTGCACCAAGTAGGAGCTGCCAGCAGGCTCCTCTGAGAAGACGCTGGTGGAGTATGTCTGTCCTGCAGCCAAGGAATTTGTGTGTCACACCACAGGCCTGATGGCAGCACAGCACAGACCTGGACTTGCTCGAGTTCACTGTACTGTGGATCACTGACTCCTGGATGTACAGTGGTCTGGTTAGGATCACTATACTCCACCTGCTTCCAGCATCTTCAGCGTGCCTGTTTTTCACCCATATTTGGCCTCCTTGCACATCCCAGAATAATAACCCAGTGTGTTTTGAAGTGTGGAAATAAAAAAAAAACACCATAGTGTTGCTGATATCAAGGGTTCTTTCTGTTTTGAGCGTATCTTTTATCCTTCTTTTTCATGTCTTTCCTGTTTCAGATAACCTGCTGAAATTAGTGATGAAGCAAGCATGAAACACTTCCATGTTAGAGATGAATGCACTGGTAAACAGCCTCGTAGAGAATGCACTGAACTGTTCTATGATTTTCACAGTATAGTATATTTTACACCCTCTAGCATTCTGGGATGGGGCAATGGGGCAATATGACTGCTGGATTTGAAGCTGTAAGGCCATAGCGCTTCCTGAGGAGAAACTTAGTTAGGGAGGGGACTTCTGCTGGGTGTAGCACATAGTCAACTAATTGAATTCATGGCTGCAGGCAACCAAACCCTATGACTAGAAGTATTTCACCTGGAAATTTTGAAATAATGCCACTCTTCATTGCCATTACTTGAAAAAAAATAATCACGTTATTGTGGTTGATGTCATCATTAGCAACTATACAGGCCAAGATGCTGACCTTTTCTCATTTTGAAGTACCATTCGCAGCTGAGAGAAGACAAGTAGCACCTCCCTACACCCCTTTCTGCCTCTGCACAGTTCACTTAGGTTGCTAGTGATTTATCCAGGGCTGAACTAAGGAAGAACTTTTGGAAAACATTTCAGACTTGGAGACAGACAAGAATTACTGGGCATTGATGTTGTTATCCCCCATGAAACGTTACAATTTTATTTATGATACAACTCTTTATTGTGCTGACACTTTGTTTTCTTCCTCTTCAGACTAGAGCATACTGGTCAAATTTGAGATATACAACTTAGCAAGGGAGTATATACAGGGAAATGGCAATTGGAAGTAATAAATGATACATGACAGGTTGCATGTGTTTTCATGCAGTAAAATGTTTAATGACTGAGTGTTCATTAACTGACCAATGGTCATGGGACAGAAGCTCAGTATTCGTTCCTTAGTAGCTTGCATGCAGCCCTGGTGCACTTCTTGGGAAAGTTGCTCCTCAGCTCTGTCTGGAAAGCAGTGCAAGCACAGGCTCTTATCATATTTCCATACTGATTTTTCTTACTAGACTGGCAAAAGAAAGGCACAGGAGAATTAACTAATGTGCGCTGGCACTTTCAGGCATGATTCCTCTGGATCTTCTCCCTGGATTACCAAAAGCAACTTCCAGCGAGTAATGAAAGCAAATTTTCATGTTGTTCTGAACTACCGGCACTAGGAATTTTTACAGATCTGAGTCTATTGCTGATATTTATTTTATGCTTTGCAAGAAATAACCATGTAATGTGGTTAATTTGTAGATCACAGAATCATGGAATGGTTTGGGTTGGAAGGGAGCTTAAAGATCATCTAGTTCAAACCCCCCTGCCATGGGCAGGGACAACTTCCACTATACCAGGTGGCTCAAAGGCCCATCCAGCCTGGCCTTGAACACTTCCAGGGATGGAGCATCCACAGCTTCTCTGAGGAACCTGTTCCTGTGTCTCACCACCCTCATAGTAAAGAATTTCTTCATAATATCTAACCTAAAGCTACTCTTTCTCAGCTCAAAACCACTATCCCTTGTCCTATCACTACGTGCCCCTGTAAAGAGTCCCTCTCCAGCTTTCTTGCAGGCCCCCTTTAGGCACTGGAAGGCTGCTGTAAGGTCTTCCTGGAGCCTTCTCTTCTCTAGCCTGAACAACCCCAACTCTCTCAGCCTGTCTTCATAAGAGAGGTGCTGTAACCTTCTGATCATCTTTGTGGCCCTCCTCTGGACTCACTCCATGCTGCAACAGGTCCATGTCCTTATGTTGGGGGCCCCAGAGCTGGATGCAGCACTGCAGGCAGGGTGTCATGAGAGTGGAGCAGAGGGGGAGAATCACCTCCCTTGACCTGCTGGCCACGCTTCTTTTGACGCAGCCCAGGATTCGGTTGGCTTTTGGGGCTGTGAATGCACATTGTTGGGCCGTGTCAAGCTTCTCATCCACTAACATTCCCAAGTCTTTCTCCTCAGGGCTGTTGTCATCTATTCTCTGCCTAGCCTGTATTTGTGCTTCAAATTGCGTGATGGTGTGAGCCAGATTAACTAAGATTAGGAAGGCTTTTTGCTCCTCAAAGCAGCACTGAAGCAAGCTCAGGCAGTTTCTGGAGGTATCCTGTAGCAGAAAAGAAAAGAAAAAAAACCAACAACCAAACCACATACTAGAGAAGACTTCATTTTAACATGCCCTTTTTATCTGAATATAGGTATGGCAGGAGAAAATGTAAGAATTCACTGATCCTTTTCTGCCAGGAGGCTCCTAAAACCTGCTAGCAGTTACTACTTTGTAGAAAAGCTTTTGGATTTTTCTAGCTCTATAGAAGACAACTGTACACTGCTATAGCCAGCACAAAACTGAGTTGTGGCTAAAAGAAATGTTCTTAACCAAGGTATGAGTCACCTGTACATATACTTCTCCTTAGCCTTACCAGCCATGTAGTCTTAGACCAAGATTTAGGCTTGGTTAATCACTTTTTTGTTCTTGTGATTCAATCCGTTTGATTTGGTTTTAGTTCCAAAATGATAAATTAGCTGCATGTGGAGAGTTTTTAACTATGAACTTTATAGCTAATTTATGTCAGTTTAGATTGCAATCTAGCAAAACACATCACTGTGAAACTGAAACCAGCTGAAGTACTTCATGTTTAAATGTATATATGCTCCTTATTGGATGACCCAGATTGAGATTTACATTGGATGTAGAGTAGAATGGGAACATTAGAGAAAATTGTTGCCGAGTTACTATAGGAAAATGCTCTCATTGAGCTATTAATTAAGATAAAGTTACAGTACGAGCAGAGCATCAGTAGAAGAAAATCCTACTCAAAACCGAGGGCATTAATAGGTAGTACATGACATGACATTGTCCTTATTTGGTCTTAATCTTCCTCTTTTTGTAAAAGAGAAGTAGCAAATTGCTACTTGAACTGTTGTATGCAAAATCAAGCAGGGTTATTGACATTTTATTCTAATGCTTTAGGTTTTCTGTATTTCTTAGTTCTTTATTTTTCACTTATTTGTGACTCAATACTGATATATCTTTCTGTGTTTACATACTGTGCCTCTATCAGAGTCAACAGTCAAAATCTCATCAACTCTAGTGAAGTTAAGATTTCATGATGTATGCCTTACATGTGATTCTTAGTCACAGATCAGAATTCTTCACTCATATCAGCTGTGGTGTTTTATTCCTAATCAACATTTAATTTGTGCTGTCAAACTCTATGCTGTCTTCCTAATATAATTTATGTAACACTTTGTTATGCAAATCTAGATTTTTCTAAGGCTCGGATCATTAAGTTTTAAAAAAAACCCAACACTGGTGGAGATAGAATAATTTGCAACAAATAAAGCCCATATGAGCTGAAGTTATATACACAGGGAGAAGGAGCCTCTTCAGCAAGTTCCTTTTTCTTAAAGTAAGATAAAAATGTGGCTATTTACCTCCTCCCTCTGGACAGACTTGGTAGTAGAATGTAAACAGTATTCAAATAAATGAAAGAGCATTTTTTATTTTTTTTTTCCTTCAAAACTGCTGATAGCTTTTACATGCATTGCATTTAAATAATATTCTTGTTTATGCTTTCTGTGTAAATACCGCTTCCTTAACTATGTGAATATTAGCTGTATCTGGTTTAAGCTTTTTGTGCTCTAGGATTAGATTCTGGTCCCAGAAAGGCATCAGTAATTACCCAGTGTATTATCTTGCCCTGAAAAGACAGAAAAAACAATTCACATTCCCCATAGTAATTGGGACCACTTAATGACCTTGAGGGTCTTCTTTTGATTAATTGATTTGATTTGAGCTTTAAATGTTTTCATTTGCTATCTATAGTTCACAAAGACAGATGGGCCAAAGGTTAGATTTAGTAACTGTCAAAGGTTAGTTTTAGTAACCATTTTAAATATCAAAGTTCATGTACTGCTGTGCAGAGTATCAGTTTGGGAGATGCTCACCATAAAGAACAGCGAGGTTCAGTTATGTACTAAAAGACCTCAAATATTTCAGTAAACTCTACAGTCAAAACTAGCAACTTATAAAGTGCAAGCACGATATAGGGATTGCTATCAGAAAGTTAAAATATGTCTTGCAGTTCTCTCTTTAAATGTATAAGGCAATTTAATATTAGAACTAACAGATGCAGCACAATCTATTTTAGGTCCTTGTAGATTAAAACTTTGTTATGTTTTGATCAGAAAGAAAGCATGTGTTCAAAAAAGCCCTCTCTCAAATTTAAGTGGAATATGTCGCTTCGCCTTTAAAATGTGCATTATTGTCATGTTCTGAGACTGGGTATATTCTTTTTATTATTGTTTCTAAAATAATTAAATGAACTCTGTCCATGACACTGAAGACAAAGAAGCCTCACTGATCCTGGAAAAAATTACCTTTCCAATTATCACATATAGAACAACCTTTAGTATTTATTATCTCACAACAGGAGAGTTATGTATTTAGCTGTATTGGTACTCAAACAAGATCAGGATAGAGCTTTATTTTATTTTTTCAATTACAACTGTTTTCAATTACAACAATGGCACTGTTGGCAAATGCTTATCTTGGTAATCACTCTAACTCTCAAATAATTTCAGCATAACTGCTGTGTAACCAGTTGTTCTCCATCCTGAATATATGCAGCTGATAATACAGTGTTGGGTTTGTCTATGCTCAGTTGCATCTTGGGGTGTTTTTGTTACTGTTTTTTGTTTTTAGAACGTTGTGTACTGTTTCTGAACTCTAATCCTGTTATCCAGAGCAGGTGCAAATTCTCCCAGCTTTTGAGAAAGGGGAAAACAAAGATTACCTTTAATTCTTCACAACTCTGTCAGTATAGAAACACATCGGAAGAAAACATATGAACTACAAACTGCAAAAAAGGTGGTACTCGTACTTTTCACTCAAGCAAAGAGATCTTTCTTGATCAGTGCTGTTCTCCAAAAGAAACGCATAAAACTTGCCAATATTAAGTAAATGAACTGCATTTCTGTAACTGTAATGAAAACTGCTTGAGCACCTATGATTTGTTTTCAATCCTTTTTAAAAAGAAATTATACAGTTATAAGAATGCCAATTGTTCGAGTGACATAAATGCAAGGTAAAAATGACTATTTGTAAAATCATCACTGAAGTATAACTGCTTACACATTTTAAAAGTAGAATTAATGAATAAAGCAAAAAAATGTAACGAGTAAATAAAAACCTCTTGATTCTGCAGCAAAGCATGACAGAAGTAGATTTTGTAACAATTTATTAACGCTACATCTTGAGCAAGTTATATAGGCTGCTTACTGACAGGAGTAGGAGAAATGTTGAATTTCCTTTACTTGGGACAGCAATTAAACCTAACCTGGGAACAAATTTATGACTCGAGATCACGCGTTCTTTCAGAAACACACAAGAATGGTTCAGGGGAGCTGCACGGCAGGCAATGGGGACAAAGGAACAGAAGGAGGAACTACCCCGCTTGTCCCTCAGGAACACGGGCCACAGGAAGGGAAGGCCGCGGGTGCCGAGGCAGTCCCGAGAGAACCGGAGCCGAGGGGCTGGGCAGGGAGGCCTGCAGGAGACCCTCACACAGAAGTAGCTGATGCACGGACAGGCTTCGCCATTTCGCCTCGGTCCGGGAGGTGCCAGCCGGGGCCTGCCCAAGCAGGAGCCGCGGCCCTGCCCCGAGGCTGGGCCACCACAGCCCGGCTGTCCCGGCAACACTCTGCGAGCGCCCCTGAGCAGCCGCCTCTGCCCTTCCGACCCGCTCGCCAGGTGGGCTCCGGGACGCAACAGCGATCGCACGGGCACACCGACCAAAGAGGGCCCGGACAAGCCCCGCGGCGGCGCAGACGGACACCCACCCGTGCGCCGACACCCGCCGAGCGGCTGCGCTGCGGCTGGCCCGCCGGGGCACCGTCCTGGCGGCGGCACCGGCCGCAGCGTCCCCGCCGCCCCTGCGCAACTCCCCCCGGGCGCATGCGCACACGGCCTGCGCCGGCACCGCCTGCCCTGCCCCTCCTCCCTCAGGTGCCCATGGCGGCGGGCGACGCGGAAGTGGCCCAGCAACAAGTGAGCGGCGGCGGGGTGCGGGGGGCTGCGGGCAGCGGCGTGTGTGCGCTCGGGCTGGCACGGTCCTGCCGGGCCGGGCCGGGGGTCCCTCGGGCGGGCAGTGCGAGAGCCCCGTCGCCGGCGGTGACTGTGGCTTCTGGTGAGCGCCGGCCTGGCGAGGGGCGTGGGCAGCTTGGCTTTGTTCAGGCACCAGCGGGTGACTGCGTATGGGCGCTGGCGCCCCATTCTAGGTGTTCCGTTTCTAGGCGGAAGGCGGCCCTCCGTTTTTTGTGGGGCTCTGTTGGGTGGCTTCGCTCGGTTTTACCCCGTAAGCGCTCGCACTCGGGGTGTTTCCCCTGCGGAGGGGCTGGGCCACCCCGGAGCGGCGCTGGGCTGCGGGGGGTGTTCTGGCAGCGCCGCCACCCTTTGCTCACCTTGTCACCGCTGAGAGTTACGGGATTAGCCATGGAAATGCAAAAGCTGGTGTGTGCATGGAAGAGCTGAGCAAAGGTCACTTGTGCTGCGAATCGGGACTGGATCCCCAATATTTGTGGCCTTCCAGTGCAGTGAATCTTGTCGCGCCTGTAAATAAGCTGTAACAGAGAGAGCCTTAAAACTGTGATCGGCACACAAGGTTGTGGCCTTTGGCAGGGTTTATTGACTTTTCCTTAATGCTTTTTACAGATTGATGAAATTGAAGCTCTTTCATCCATATATGGTGAAGACTGGTGTGTTGTTGATGAAGATGAAAAAATCTATTGCATTAAGATAAATGACTGTCTGGATCAACCAAAATGGACCATCTGTTTGCAGGTATGGTGATGTTAAGGAGTTTGGCACACAATTTGAAGTTGAACTGATTCAGGCAAAATCTTGTGCCTGCATGAAACCCTTTTAAATAGGATTTGTTGTCTGCTCATGTGGATTAAGGAGCTTTTCGACTGGAAACTGGCATAGACTTTCCAGTGATTATTCCTGTAACTCATCAATGTGCTTGTGATATTTTCAGTAGTTACATATCCTAATTCCACAACTGACAAAAACTTATTTCAGTGTTTTTCTTCAAAGGCTAATTTCTGACATATTTTTTTACATTGACTTTGTGCAGGACGCCTCAGTGAATCTGCTGCAATTGCTTCAAATTTACTTTTATGGAAAGTGTGGATATGAAATGAAATTCGGATCAACTTAATTGAGTAACTAGCTACTTTATGTTTACAGAACTGAAAACAGCATTTGCTTTGTGGAAAAAACACTGAAGTGTCTTACTTATGGATGTGCAGTGCCACTTAAATCAGTCCAGTAACCATGTATGCAGCTTCTTTCAAATTTCTTTTGCACTTTATTTTGCATGACACTTCATCTGTAAAAATTGCACCATGAAATATAATACTTGTATGCATTACCATTGTTGGAATCTGCAATACAGATACTCGGGTTTTCTTGACATACTGTAACAACATACTGAACTATTTTCTTCGTTTGTGACACTAATAGTAGTCCTAGTGCTGGGCATCAGAGTCTATCAGTAAAGCTGATAGGAGTAGTCTAGTGAATACTTACCCTGAATTTCTTTCAGGTGATTTTGCCACCAGGATATCCAACTGCAGAGCCACCTATTTATCAACTAAAGTAAGTGAAGTTTTCTTTCAAACATATGTGGTTTTTTCTGTATTACCTCTGTTAACTGTTTATGGTATAAGTTGAGGTTTAGATAAGATGACTCCTTGAGTTAAAACATACCAGGGATGGGGGATGTTTCCAGCAAGAATAGTCTGCTCTTTTTCCTGAGTTAGCCTCATGGAGCTCCCTGTGACAGTTTGCTCTCTTCCCTCAACTCTATTTCTTGCAGCATTATTTTGTGGCAAGGCAGCAGTTAGGCTGTGGAAGGTATGGTGGCTGCTGCCTGTTGTGTTGGACCATGATGTCTCAGTGCTTCCTTGGGTGTACACCCCATGTCTGGATCTTTGTTTCAGATTGTAAGGCATGCTTTTCATTTGAGCACTGACTCTTGTTGGGATGGAGCCTGGCATGTGCCATCTTCCTATTTTCCTTCCCTGCTCTCCCCTTATTGCCTAAAATGTAAACGAGATGGGAATGGAGACATGTAAGCTGATTTGGATGATGGAGGGACCTGCAGAGCATGACACACAGCGTTATCTACTTTTTGGTCAGCAGTATTGACAAGGCAGTGCAAAAGAGTGCTGGTAAACTTGAGGCAAAGTTTATAGTTTAACGTGAGACCAAGAGGGTACAGGTACAGAACTGAAGGGTCATTCTAAATATAATAGATACTATGGTGCTGAAGGAGTTGGAAAGGTAAACTAATAATACATAAGATGGCCCTGAAGTGACAGTGGCCTACCATGAAAAATGATTCCAGCTTTTTTACCTGAGATAGGAAAAGGCAGCCCAAGTTAGGAGTCTTGAAGGAGAACTGGGTGATCATGCTTTTACCAAGATATTTACAACTGGAATCTTGTTAAATGAGAATGATTGACAATATTATATTTTTAAGGTGCTTGTCACATTTCTTTTAAAATGTATATTTGTTGAGATGTTGGAATCAGCATATGGGCACAATTTTCATTGTATTTCTTTTCATTCTAGTGCCCCTTGGCTTCGGAGAGAAGATTATATGGAACTAGCAAATAGCTTGGAAGAAATATATGTGTAAGTTAGACATTTGTGAAATACAGTAAAAGGAGACAATGCATTTTCAGTTTCTTGCCTTTCTCAGTGTATGCTTTTGAAGTACCTGCATGAAATAGCAAGTTTCTTTTATAAATCTAACAGGTAAAGGTGCCATTTGTTTAGTAAGCGTTTTGCAAGAACGAATCATGTTAAACTGACAAATTTGATTTATGTTGTTTAGACCTGGTGTTCTGTAAGGATAGAAGCTTCATTTTGACTCCTAATAGAATAGACTCCCTTTAGAATCTATGAGATTGCTTATGAATTGGTGCTATGAAGTATGAGATTTCTGCATCTGTTCTACATTTAAATGTTAAATGGCGGGATGTGGAAACATTCGATCATGTCTTAGAGTGCATAAGTGGCAAAACAGTTTTTCTTAAAAGATAGCTAAGGGATAAGTAGGTTTTAAAACAAATTAAACATATGTAGAATCTATTAACTAGAAACTAACATAGCGGACTGTTTACTGTCACAGAGTGCATTTAACAACAATGCATAATGAATGCAGGAGAATAAAGGGAACATTTAGAAATACTCAAATTATGTGTTTCTGAATTGGTGTGAAATTGGGGTAGTAAATGTAGTAATTTTATATGGTTTACTTAATTCTTCAAGATCCCAAAGAGAATATAAATGAAATGAAATGAAAATACGTCATAAGGAAGCACAGTCATGCCCAAAGTACTAAAATCTGAACATCTCGCACAAGAGATGTTTTTTAATGCCATAAAATAAGGAAGAGAGCACTTAGCTTGCATGCGAGTTTTTGTCTAATTGCTCAGTTACTTTGATTAACTTGGGTTTCTTATCTAATTAAGCAACATGTAATTTAAGCAAGTAAAACTGCATTTGAAGTGTTTAAAAATGCACAAGGATTGTAAATGAAAAGTTCTATGGGGTCCTATTAACTACCGTTGTTCAGTGGAACTAAAAGGGCAGAGATTGTCCTTATCTCTGTCCAGATTCATAGGATTTGCTGGAGTTTCTACCAGAGGTAGAGCTGCTGTAGGTGGTTCTTCAAATGTCCTGAGCATCTTGCACAAGTTGCCACATGAGGACTGTGAGATGGAATAGCATGGTTGTGAAGCAATTTTCTTTTCTTTTCTTTCCCCCTGCAGTCTTGTAGGCTGTTAAATTGTGCTAGTTATACGAGTCCCTTGCAGCTCCATTCTGTCTGTATCAGTTGCTGTTCAGAGCCCTCACTGGTCTGCTGTCATCTTCGTTTGTTCAGCAGGAAATGAATATATTTGTACTTTAGGCCGTGTATGTCATTTTAGACTTTAAAAACCTGGAGTAGTCACTGATATGCACAGTGTTTGTAAAAGCCTTTTATCTATCCAGTGTCTAAATAGTTATCAAATAAACAAAGGTACTTTGCATCATTTACATTGTGTGTTTCACTAGGTTTCTAGTCCCTAGTGATCTAAATTATGTAGTTCTGCAATGTAAAACAGTATGAACTACACTGTCAATCACTATATTCTTAAGGAAGTGGAAAAACTGGATAATTACAGATCACAAGTCTGTTGTAGGAGACCCAAAACTCTTAAAAACGTAGCAAATGTTTGGTTTGTTTTTTGTTTCTTTTTTTTTCCGGATATTCTTCTGGTAAAACTTTTATTCAATAGAAAGCTTTGTTTCATGACATAGACAAAAATGACAAGAAAAACAGCAACATAGAAAGGTAACCTTTCAACACTGAGTGTAATTTGCGAATAGGCAGAAACTGAAATTGGGTGATAGCTGAAGAAATTGCTATTTACTTATGCAAAACAGGGCAATCTTATTAATTGTCTTATCTCTCTCATTCCATCATTAAAACAAATATAGTTCTTCATGTATTGAAGTACTGCTTCCGTATGATAAGAAGCAACATGAAATCAGGATGTTGAATTGTTCTGGATTCTGTCCAGATTTTGAAGAGAGCGCTACAAGGTTATAAATTCCTTATTTTTGCTTGAATATTTTTCTTAACATATCTATATTTAGATGAATTTCTGATTGTATTCAGCAGTAGTGCTGTATACATTAAGCAAAGTAAGCGTTTTCAAATGTAATTTTGTTACTTATATGTGCTTACATGGTGCCCCAGATGGTGGCAGTAAGAACAAAATTAATGAGAAACCGTGAGTTACATACAACCCTAAATCTTTAGTTTTGTTTTTGAGGCATATTAAAATATAATTGCAAAGACAAATTTTTAGGACACCATTTCAAATATATTTTGTTTGGGTCGTGCTGCACGTTAAGGCAGCATTTCTTAACTCTGAGTGTGTGCATTAAAAATGTATTCATCCCATCCTCCCCCAGTACTTTAATACACAGCTGTGCCCCCCGGCTGAGGACTACTAAACCTAAATCCTTACCTCTCTGTCCTATAGGACTGCTTGTTACCCAGACTCTAGCATATCAGTCCAGTGCTTCACTGTGTCGACTGCCACTCACTATCACAGTCCACTGACATCAGCCTCTGCTGTGCGTGCACTGGCTGCTTGAGGGGGAAGAGAAGTGGGGTTGTTCCAAGGAAGAGCCCACTCCCAAACGTGAAGGGAAAGAGCCCTCAGCCACAGAGCATCTGAAGGAGCTCACCACTGGCAGTACGTTTTGAGGAGAAAACTGATCTGAAACAAGCTGTAAGGCTAAACATCCTAGCTTAGTATTCTTTTGAAAATACTGAAGACTGGCCAGCTTCCTTTTCTCACAGTTGCTTTCCCTTTCCTTAGTGGTCAGAAAGCTTCTGGCTGTTCTCCAGCAGTAGTGCTTTTAATGTTGTTTTTTTAAAAAAAGCCACTCACAGAAAAAATCTATAATGATGCTGATATCATGTGTTTTACCCAGTGAACTACTGAGACAGAGCTCTTCACAAGCCCATCTAAGCTCTTTATGTCACTAGATTATAATGGTCTGTTTCTGTGTGTCTGAAATCTGTATATGGTGTACTTTTCAAGTGAAATCCACAAAAATTATTCTCTGTTCACTGTGAGTTTTAACTTCCAGACAGAACCTTGGTGAAAGTATACTTTATTTATGGGTGGAGAAGATACGAGAAGTTCTGATAGAAAAGGCACGGTCATCAGATCAAGGTACTTCAGAAAATACACAGGTTTTTCAGTTTAGTTCTTGTTCCACTGTGAAGTAAAAATTCATTACAAGTTAAAACTTTATGCCCGGTTTTGTATTGGATCTAAATAACAGAAAACAGCAGTCTTCAGCATCATGGCTCATTGTTTTACCGTGATAGCTGCCTTTTTTGAAAAGCGGTAGAGGAAGAAAAGGAGGTGGGTGGGTGGCCTCAGTGAACTAGAACAAGGTCCTCAGTTCTCTCAGGAATTAAATTACTTGTGTGAAAGCAAGAGTGCTGCACACAGGTACATTATTCATTGTCCTCAGTTCTGCAAAGGGATTATTCATATCAATACTTAATTTCTGGTGTTAAGTGCACTCTTGGGGGATTGCAGTTAGCCTCAAGAGAAGATAAACTTTGGTGGAATATGCAGACAAATAACCAAGTATTCTATCTTAGTTGCATTTTACTATATTGGGATGAGAAGTACATCATCACTAGAGTTGCAGTCATTATTCTGCCCTTACTTTTACAGTGACAGAGTTTGTGTAAACTCACAGTTTGTCTTTCAGAAAGTGGTGGAGTTTTCTTGGTGGTTTTTGTTTGTGCATTAAAAAGCTAAACTGCTATGAGGTGCATGAGTGACATGCATGCATGCACTTGTGGCAAAAGGAAGAAGTATTTTTCTGTGTTACGGATGTTAGTTTAGTCCTATGAGGAATAAAAGACTGCAGAGGAAAAAAAACAGATGTATTTTCAGTGCTGCTTCATAAGGTCTAGTTTTAGTCTTTCAATAAACAGTGCATTTTGTTGCTACATCACAGACATTTAAAAACTCATTTTTCATTGATGTGACTAAAGGAGTGGATACTGAGAAGTGCAAATTTTACTGACAATATTGGAAGTTTGTTGGGTATTTTGACTTCAGCTTGTGGCTTCTATTTAATGCATGTAATGATTTTTCTAGGCCTTTTGAACATGCTGTATCACCCCTCTGCTTTTTCATAGAATGTACCTATGTTCTAAGAACTGCATCATCACTGCATCATAGGCCCTCTAAATAGGAAACTACTTTGTGATATATTAACTTGTCTGTATGGTAGATTCCCTCTAAATCCAGTTGCCAGAGCACTGACTGTGTGCGATATTTACTCTTTTCCTGTTGACTGTTACTTTTTGTGTGTCCTATGAATGAAGTAAAATAGGATTTTGGGAATCCTGGAGTGCTGGAAACTTGTCCAGAGAGATGTTTGAAATATAAAGATTTTATAGCTTCATGAAATAGCATTGAACATCAGGTCTACATTTTTCCCCAAATGACCAATAAAAGACTGGAGTTCTTGTGAAATATCAGATTATTTTGGACTCTAAATTCAGACTAAATTAATGGTAGCACTGTAAAAGCTTAATGGAAATTAAAAACATTATTGTTCTTTTCTTTTTAGAAATACTGTTAATTAGTATTGAAACAGAAGATACTGTGCAAGGATCCTTGCATGAGTATTGTATTCTAAACTCTGAGGAAGATTATAGCTAATACTGGACTAAGAATTTCTGGGTTTTGTTATAATTAATGTTATCATTCTGCATTTCATAATTTTTAACAGTAAATTGATTAGAACTGAAAAGCCAGAGATTTTTGAGAAAAAGAATTTAAAAATTTGTCTGGTCTCAAAAAAGATAATGTAAGACATTCTACTACTTGTATCTTAATAGATCCAGATATTAAGAAAACCAGTGAAGAAGTTGATGAAGATGATGGAGATGATTTTCTCTTAGACTATCAGCCCATTCAGGAAGAACAAATTAAAATGTTAAATTACATTACATCTGAAAATCAAGAAGGTAAAAAATATGTCCTTGTTAATTCTGATGAAATAACTTGGAAGGGAGAGGCCGTAAGATGCTGGTTTTCTGCTCAGCTTTTGAGTAAAATTACTAACATTAAAATTATAATAAAGATTAATAACAGTCATAAAAAAACCCAGCATATTTTTGGTGGTTCTGTATGTCATCTTACGTATGTTAACAAATCCATTTGTTGAAGCTGAGACATGTTTTACTTACGTAGCCATATGCAGTGTTCCAGTACCTTTAAAAGAAAACAAACTCTTCCTTGTTTGTGATCAGTAGATGAAGAGCTGCCATCCATACATCACGGAAACCCAATTACAGATCGAAGGAGTACTTTCCAGGCACATCTGGCTCCTGTGGTAACACTCAAACAAGTTAGTAGAAATCAAATCTGCTCTTTTTGTCTGTACTTTGATCTTGAAAAAGTATTACTGAAAAGCCAAATACGTCTATCTGTCTTTGCTAATATTGTCTGAGTAGTCATCAGTTTCTCACTTTCATGATCAGCTAAATAGCTCTAAATATCATCTCTGCAGTGCTTCCTGCTATTCTTTACCATTATGTGCATTAGATGTAAAAGAATAATAAAACTGAAATTTGACTTTTGGATGTTGGCAAGTTTTATCATAAGATATTTGGAAGCTGCTGAGTCTACCATGTGTTACTTAGAAAATGAATTAAAATGAGTTTATAAATGTTTTCTTTCCTTCAGAAAGGAATTCAATTGAAAAATACACTTGGATAATGGATAAGTAAATCTTTATCAAGACCTAAGTTAGAGGGGTGAGCATGCTTCTAGAGGTGTATTTGCCTATAGCTAGAAAAAATCTTAGCGCTAGTTTTCTCTTGCTGATCCTTGGTGTGTGTAGACCTAGGCAGAGTGCTAGAAAAGGGCAGATACATTTTGTTTCCCATCATACTTCCCCTCTTTCAGCAGTTTAACACAAGGTAACAAAAGTATCCTTGTGTTTATATTACTGATTTTTCTTTTTTCTATCCTTTGAGGAATTTGTCCCATTGCTTCTTGCACCGGAAATAACTTTTAGAATTCACAGCATTGTATGAAAACATGCCTTCCAGTGTTTGCTGTGAATCAGTTGCTCATAACTGTTTGTTGCACCTCTCCGCTTTCTCTGTGCAGTTACATTTTTCTAGACATCTGTCATATTTTATAGACCCTAGTTTTCTGTTTTCCAGGCTAAAAACCTCCAGTCTGTTTTGGTACATGTAATGTATGCTGTAACCTTTTTGAAATGCAGATCAGAACCGTACACAACAGTGAAGATACAATCACTCCAAGGGATTTATAGTGGTGTGAAGAGTTCTTCTGTTTTCCATATTCTTTTCCTAGTAATATCTTTCAACTTACTTTTTTGACCGTTATTGAGCACTGAGTTGGTGTTTTAGTAGTAATGTCTGCTGTAACAGCAAGATCTATTTTTGCAAATGCCAATAGCTGGTTTGGAATTACTTTGTACATCACTTTGCATCTATTAATATCAGTCTCCTTTGATCTGTTTAGTGGGGAAACTACTGAACAACTCATGTTTTCTTGTAATTAACTGAGAGTTGAACCTTGAAAGGATTTTCTTGTTGCAGCCTACCAGTTTGTGCTGCAACAAGGCTTTACCGTTGGTCAGATTCTACTGTCTGTGCTGTACCTCCTTCCTCCAGAGATCAGACCACACCGCTGCTCCTCCATCCAACCCCTCTCCCGTGCTCCTCAGGGCTATTTAACCACTTAGCAGAACGAGCTACACCTGCACATCATCCATGTCAATCAACCCACTGCCTCTGCGGCAAGGCCACAGCTGCATGTTATCAATGCTAATCAACCCACTGCCTTCATCCCTCTACAATTTTCTTCTTCTTTTTATCTAATTCTAGCTTTTATTTTAAGAATTTTTGGTAAGGGATCTTGTCAAATGCTTTTTGAAATTCCAGGTAAGCTAGATCTACTACATGCTCAGTGATTCTGAAAGAATGTTGGCAGATTGACAGGGTTTTGAGGCATATTTCTGTATAAAAAAGCTGTAACATTTTAAGTTGTCCATAGGTTTTGGGTTTTTGCTTCCTCATTAGTTTGCCTAGTATGGACATAAGACTTTTGTCTTTAGTTCCCTGCATCCTTTCTGAAGTACCTTTGAGGTTTTGGTATTGCATCAGTCATCTTCTGCTGCAGAAACAGTTTTAACTGGTAGGTTAGATGCCTTAGCTATAGTTCAACAGGTTCATACTCCCTCATTCCAGTGAAAGCTAGCTTCTTTATCAGCTGAAGAGATTAGTATATGCCCGTAATACTTCATTTGCATAATCTATATGCTGCAATGATATTCATTGATATTTTAGGACAGATTGCTGTGTAAATTCCTTTATTGAGTATTTTTAATAGTGGAACTTAACTTCCAGTATAGTTTTGAATAATGGTAGCCAGAGTGGTACTGTAATTACTTAACAGAATATGTTACTATAAACCTTATGGGGCAAAGAAAGTGATTGTCATATTTCAGGTAGCAGGCTGTATTTGGTACCATTGCTTTTTCTTGTCTGAATTTGTCTTATTCTGACATTTAAAATGTCTGTGAGTCTTGGAATTGACATTGATTTAGTAAGGTAGCACTGAAAACTGATCTGTTTAAGCATCTTCTGTCTTTTATAAGGAGGTGTGTCACTGACATGTAGAGAATTATATCCCTTAATTCCCTAAGGCAGGAATAACAGAGAGGGGAACAGGAGAAATAAAGGCTCAGGAGCTACAACAGGAAAAAAGATAAACTGTTGTTTAGTTATAAGATGTGTGTCTTGGAGGTTCGTTGCTAATACAGATACATAATGAATCTTTAAGGTATGTTTTTAGGAGCCTGGTAGCTGACAGATAAGTAATGTCAAAGGTGATGATTATTTCATATGCCTTGTACCCTACGTCCATGTATTGAAATATATTTATGAAAGTGAATTAAGTAATATAAGTTGTCTTTCTTCAGTGTTCCCCTTTAGGGGGGAAAAAAAGGAGAAAGCATGTCTGAAGCAATGTTCTCCATTAATAAAAATTTTTCATTGGGGTATCTTATATTTGAGGTGATTTTTATAAGCTGAATTTCTTCCAGAAAAATTGGAATTAGCATAGTATAGCTAAGACGGATATTAAATATGTATATTGATTACTCCCCAGAGACGTTTTTCTTTGGAGTGGAAGGCGATTTACTTGCCAAGCATGTTTTCCCAAATGTTTCAGTAATGTTTTGCTCAAACTAGTATTAATTTTGTATTATGTACCAAAACAATGTCTTGATCAAAGCTCTCCTTTTGCTAGACCAAATTGGAAAGGATTGAACAATTGCTAGCTTGTTTAATTAGAAATGGAAGATTAACTGATACTGATAAATGTTTTGAACTTGGTGGTACTTAGGAGCAGAGAGATGTCATGGTGGGAATATCTGTTTTCTGGGAAACAGTGACACTTCCGGACCCATAATAGAACTTTTTTTTTAGTATTATTTCTGTGAAATGGAAACTCTGAAAAAAGGTGTGTTTGTGGAAAAAGGAAAAACTCAAAACGTAGTAGAGCTTTCTAAACATCACATGTTTTTTGTGAAATATGTAAAAGCAGTGTGTTTTTATGTTTTACATGGGAAAATGTATATCAAGTTTTGTTACATTCCAGCTTAATGTTATAGTTCAAAAAAGTAAGCAGATGTAATTGTTACTTAATGCTGATTAAAAATCTTTTCTAGATCTTACTGCCTCCCTTGTTTTGTAAAGTGATTTGACACCTCTACATCTTTAGCAATTACATGAATGTACACAATGCACAAATGCAAGGAACAGCTGTTTTCAGTATCCCAGAAAAATTATTTAAAACTAGCATGAGGGTACAGAGAAGTTGCTTCTTGAGTTATTGCTCTTAAATATTTAATTAATTTTATATCAAAGTGTAAAACTGTTTCATTATGGTATTAAGGTGGTGATGTTTGTTTAGCAGTGATATTGAGATGGTGTGTATGAAATCCCTGTTATAAAACAAAACTTATTTCTGTTTTCTTAAAGGTAAAGAGAGTTCTTGAAAAATTGAATGAGAGCAAGAAAATTGCAAGTGCTACCCACAACATATATGCATACAGGTGAGAGATGAATAGTGATTTTTAAAATTTTTTTTTTCAGTGCTCTTTGAAAAATGAGTGCGGGATGTGAGAAAAGTAAAATTTCTTGCTATTAAATCTTTATAGGAGTAGGTTTCTTATTTGTATGGTGAAGGTTTTAGTCTTTATTTTAAACTTGAAGTCAAGAAAGTAGATCATATAGTAGTAAATATGTTAAGATAGTAAAGCAGCATTAGGAATAAAAAAAAAGACTAGAGGTGGATGTGAAATATGTTGTTATACTTTGTTCTGAGTGTGAGCATGGAAATGCTTCATCATCCTGAACTAAATGTGTTTTCACTTGGGCAAAGTAACTTTTTTACCGGCAACCTTATATTTAGAAATAGCTGAATATTTTTAGTTGATACAAGAGTTGAAACAGAAAGCCTGATGCAGACATCTGACATATGAAGTTTCAGCTGTGAAACTTCAGGGAAGATGAGAAACAGGTAAAAGTGAGTTTCGCAGTGGTCTGTCTCTGGCAACTTTTGTGAGCATAGCTTGCATGAAATTAATTGCTCTCGGTCCAGACAGTGATGCAGATTTTCTGAGGAATGTAAGTGACAGTAAAAGGAGCCTTTTTCATTACTGGAGGAACCAGTTGTCTGAAAAAGCCCGTATAGACGCTGATCCATTCATATGCATTCTGGCGTGATCCTAATGAAATATGAATGAGACCAAGTGAAAGCTTACTTTACCAAGAAGTCTACCTAAGTAAAAGGTTTCTATAGAGAGGGGGTTTCTGTTATTGCCAATGATGATCTGGTTTCTTTCACTCATACTATCTAAATAGATTTCCAAAACGCAACAGAAACATAGTTTCATATTTGTCATCTAGTACCAGAAGCCTCTTTGTCACTGTGTCACCTGTGGATTAACCAAGTTTGGAAGTTATGAAATCAATTGGTAACAAACAGTAGACCTTCAAGCATTACTTCTGGAAATTTAGACCTGGGCAGCTGTCCTTTATATCAAACAATATACCCCAAAGTTTCCTGGAGTGCCTTGTGAGGAAGGAGGTGGCATGGAGAATCTAAAGTTGAACTTCAGTAATAGTTTCATGCTGCTGCTGAAATACAGACCTAAGTAATTATTCATAATATTTTTGTTCGAGTTCTTCCAGTTTGTGGTTGTGTATCATAATTCAAACCTGTATCTGGTAGAGTTGGTTTCAGCTAGGCATAATTATTAGGTGAAAAACCTAAGGATTTTTCTGATTAGGGATTTTGCACTGGTAATGACTCTGGAGTTAAGCTGAAGCAGAATTAGCTAAAGCCCATGTAAAAGCTTCTCAAAACTTGTTCTGCTGTACAGAATAAGTACTTGTGGTTTACCCTAAGCCTCATCCTGTTTTCATGTAAATGTCCTTAGTAGAGAAGTAGAATTGATACACATGCCTATACAAGATCTCAGACTTCATTAATCATGTCAACATGTCAGTTGATTGACTTTTTTAAAATCTGTTTTGTTTGGGTGGGGCTTTTTCTTTTTAAGAATATACTGTGAAGATAAGCAGACATTCTTACAGGATTGTGAAGATGATGGGGAGACAGCAGCAGGTGGACGTCTTCTTCATCTTATGCAGGTTATCAAAACTAATCTTTGACTTCTGGAAGTCTTGAACAGATTTTAAAAATCACTAATATATAAATAAACTTGTAGAAGATTATTTCAGTTATTGCTCTACCTGTAACCAATTAGAGGATTACTTTCTCAAAGGTGAAAGAAAACACACAAACTGTTGCATTTCCAAGTCTTGGATCATAGGAAAAAATAGTGCTTCATAGGTGCAGTAATAGTTTGAATGGTTTAAAAGATAAGTAAATTTTGATTCCTATGCTTACTGTGTGGTGTAAGGTATATAGAAAATGAAGTCTGGAAGAAGCTGATTGACAGAATGCAACAGCTGACCTTTGCACAGCCTTTCATTTGTTTTCCTCAAATACTTGTAATAAAAAGACACATTTGATCTTGCAGAGTAGAGCTGCAATTGCAAAAGGTAGTGAGAGTGAACGAGTTAATTTTTTTTTGATCATTTAATATGTTTCTTTGTGCTGTTTCCAGTTGTGGGTCTTACTCGTACTCACATATATCTCATTTTTCAAGTGTTGAAATGATAATCCCTTGGCAAATTTGCTACTAAATGCGAGTTGAAATTGATAAATTTTGATTCGCTGGCATGATACAAGCCCTAGTAAAACCATAAATAAAATACCATAACTACAGGGGACAGCTGGGTATATCTTATGCAGTGCCTCAAGTCACTTAGCTATATCAGCACACTAATTATTTTTTTTAATTTTCATTTTTAGATTGATGTCCCCTTTACAACAGGGGTTTTCTAAAGGTGCAATTTTCACCTCTAGGAAAACATTAAAATAGTTTATGGGCTGATTTCTGTATGTTCATAGGTCTCGTAGTTTTTCTGTTATAAGCATCTATGAAATATGATCTAGGCATGAAAACGAGATGGTTTAATACACTTAATTGTTGCTATAGTTACAGTTTTTCTTTTGCAATAGAAATCTTATCTTGTTTCAGATAAACCTAGCACTTCAGTCAAGATAGCACTTTCCGGTTACAAAACCCCCTGTATTTTAGATTAATTCTTTCGAACGTAGAGTTAAAAAATTTGCCAACTGTCTTTGGCATCCTGTTTACTGTGAACAGTTGCTATACGTAGACTTTATGGCCAGTGTGTAAATGTGGAGTAGAAAATGCCTGTCAAAAAACCTGCCCCAATCCTCCTTTCTTTTTACATTATCCTTTTTAATTTTAAAATTCTAAGAATATTTCTGTCTTCACAAACAGTAATAGAATCTTCTAATAGTATTGTTCAAATTAGACAAATATATGTATTTTTCTCCTTAATGGAGTTGATGAATAGTTGTTAACATGCCTCATTGATAGCGAGTTCTTACGTGATTTTTCTCACCTCCACCAAAGCGCCATGATACCTTGCAGACCACCGTGGTTTTGTTCAGCCTTATGTAAATAAAGCTGTGTTTGCTCCGTCTGGCTCCAAGCTGTCTGTGTGCATTAGTGTAGTTGCTTGTAAGTGAAGACCTTCCACAGAGATTTCAAGATTACTTCATTTGAGGGACAGATTCAGAATCGTGGTCACTAACCATGCAAGGCTAATTTGAGCAAAAATGCTAACTAGTGATTGTCACTGCACATTTCCATGCAGTAACGTATATCTTATATTTTGACAAGATGTGTGTTTCTTTCTGATTCTTAGTTGGCATTCCCTGTGTTACTAGTGTTTGCTGATGATGGGGGGATCTTGAGGAAAGAATTGCTGTAAGGCGGAATAAATGCCAGTTTTCAAGTCTAGTCAAACCACTTTTAGATTTTGTGAAAAGTAAAGCTGTTGAAGGCCGCCTGTGTTTCTTGCCTTCAATTCCAGTAAAAGAAATCACCACTTCTGTTTAACTCTGTGAGCAACAAAATCAAGTAGAGTCTTAATACACAATTATTTCATGTTACATGAACTCTGTGTATGCCTTTTTGAGCTCAGGAAGCAACTGCTTGGTTGTAAGGGACTAGGACTCAAACCTGGAAAATGAAGAGGGTTTTATGTATTATCTGGGTGCCGTTGCGAAGTCCTCCTGCACATTGCAACAGTACTAGCTTATAGCATTTTAGTATCCATGTGTATAATGCCTGTCCCCTGGCTCATCCATCAGCACTTCCAAAAATGTGGATAGACAATCTGCTTAGTGTCAGAGGCTCTCTGGAAATAATAATTCATCATATCAAAGAATTATAAATGTAACTCGATAATTTTCCCTTTAAGTCATGCCTAAAGTTTGTGACATGTCGATGAACAACTGTAGCACGCATGAGATAGCTTTGTGCCCTTTCTGAAGGATATTGAGTCATTTTACTTTGAATTTACCTTTAGGTAGGAGCTTGGAGATGGAAGCTTACCACAACTGCGGACTTGTTATTGTTTGTTACCCTCTGATAATGTATGTGTGACACTTACCTGACTGAGTTCTTAAAAATGTGAGATAATAGACTTTTCTGTTTAAAATTTGTGTCAACAGTAAAACTAGTTCAATGGAAAAAAACCAAACAACCAACCAACCAACAAACCACTTTTATGTCTTCTTTTCTTTTCTTTTTTAAAATAGATTCTGAATGTCCACAATGTATTAGTTGTGGTATCCCGCTGGTATGGAGGTATTCTCTTAGGACCAGATCGTTTTAAACATATAAACAATTGTGCAAGAAATGTACTTGTGGAATACAACTATGTACCTTCAGTGGTAAGTTTCTGCCACTTAGGAGGACGGCATTTGTATGTGAACTTGTGTAAATTGCCACTGTTAAGATGAAGCCAGAAGAAAAGTAGTATAACCTGTGGTGTTCTCTGGTTGCTTTGATGCATTGAAAGTGTGCATAGGATCAGTGGGAAGACTCCTGAAGAACTTCAAAATAAGTTAGTGACCTGATTTCTCAGTGTGAGGTGTGCAACAGAAGGGTGGCAGCAGTTGGGGACATTGATCCAGAACACGAATTTGAGGGTTGGGGGAGGGTGGGAGGGGGAAATGCCTCTTCCTGTGTGTTCAGAAAGCTGGAAGCTGCTGCTTCTCTTGCTTACCTGTTCTAGTGTGTAGGCAGACTGATCCTGGGAATCACTGTAACTAGAAGGCATTTTAAAAATTGAAAGCTTTGTTAGACCCAAAGAAGTTTTCAGAATTGTAGATGATAGACACCATTTAAAAAGAAAAATGACAACTAGAAGAATTCAAACAAAGTAACACTAACTGTTACAGAAAAGATTACAGGAAAATGGTCCAAGGGAGCTTAGATAACTCGGGTGACAGAAGTTCCAAATGTCTTTAAATGGCATTTTACTTCTTAAGAAACTTAGGTCATTTAATAGTCTAATATTCTTGTTTTAAGACAGTAGGGAATAATTACTAATGAATACTTGAAAAAGTATGCAACTGTCAGTTTTCCTTTTTATATGAAAGTATCAAAGATTGCTGTGGCTGAAGGCTGAGCATTTATTCCTCCTACACTTTTCAGTTACTTGCTTTTTGCATTTTAGAGGCAGTTTATCAATGTTCTCTTATTTGAAAGTGTTGCTCATAAAATGAAACTAACAAGATTTTGAAGCATTTACCCTCACAAAAAAGTTTAGTCCCAAAAATTACACTTTTCTTTTTTCCCTTCTATTTTTAACAACTTAATTCAGACTCTATGGTGTATTAACAAAGGTATTTTGTTACCAGTGTTCATCAGAAAAATAACAGATGGAACTGACAGTAATTGATATTCTAGTACCATAGATGTGGCTCTTAGTAAAAGTATTCTTTTAGCGGAGTTCAGACATCCTGTTAGGGTCAGTTTCCCTCCCATGTGCAACAGGTAGAAGGGAATAGGTTAAAATGTCCCAGATTCTGGCCGATGTAGTGGCAGATCCCTTTGTCTTTTTGGGGAGTGCTTGGAGTGAATGCCTACTGAAGAAGAGTCTCGTTTTTCAGAATTGGCAGTCAGTAAGCTGACTTGTGCGTAAATGTAAAATGCATTACAATGGTGATCGTTGATCCAGCAAAACTGGTAAAATTTTGTTTTTCCCAGTGTAGGTTTGTTTCACTTAGGGAAGCAGTTTTAATATATTGGTGCGCGGTGTAGTGTAGAAGTATTCCTGTACTGGAAACCTCTTCCTTGAGTGGAAATGGCTTAGATTATTTTTACATTATATGCTTCTGTTGCATAGCTCTCTCTATAATTTTATCGTTGCTGAAGGCAGAAGTTTCTAAATAGCAAGATAAGCAGACAAATTAATGAAACTGGATAAATATAACACAGTTCAAAACTTTCATAAATCTCAGTGAACTATGAACACTGTTCATATTAAAAATAATTCTCATGGGTGACTTTGAGAGAATACTCACAGTGTGTAAGAATGCTGTTTAAATTTTTAAATGCTTGTTTTTCATTTCAGGAAGAATCATCTAAACAAGCAGGAAAGAGCAAAAAGATAAGGAAGGACAAGAAGAGAACAGAACACTAATTTATTTTTTAAAACTATAAAATATTATTTTCCATGTATTTATACAAAGAAAACATGGACACTATTGCCTTATCCAATACAACAGACATTTTGTATTCAAAAAGAATTCAATAAAGCTGTAGATGTATTTTAATCTTGTTCTGTGATTTCTTTTGCTGTTCTTAAGTAGAGCTTAGGCAGAAGTTTTCTATATTCATGTGTGTTTCATAACATGGAGCTGAGTGCATTGCAACATCTGGAACCCCTTCCACACCCCACCCCCTCCCTCCAAACCATGGTTGACTAATTTAAAATGTTCTCTATTCCTGGGTTCAAACTCAAACACCTGTTTTGTATTAGTAATTGAATTCCCTAGTTTGTTGCATTGAGGGTGAGACTCATAGGGAGTCATTCATAGACCAGGTCACTTATGAAGTTTTAGATTTTCTGTACTTAAAAGGAAAGTGTGTGGCCTTGGAGAGCCTGGTCCTGTCTATGCAGTTCTTGATCATACTAGATAGGGCATGCTTGGTGACATAAGAAGGACTGAACATGAGTGACAAACTAAGAAACACAAATTCCTTTGGAATTTCTTTGAGGATTGTTCTGTGGCTGTCAGGACTCTAGGAGCCTGTTGAAAAGCTGAGAATTAAGTGTTGTGTAATGAAAGAAACCAGTGATTTCAACAAAGAATATGGGGATTTTGAAATTGGATGGTTACAGCTAGTAGCGAACATCAGTAAACATTCTGAAGTGACTTCCATGGTGTAGAGTGAGGAAAAAACAAAGTGTTAACGATGTGATCACAAACACTTGAATTTTCTACTCTTTTATTAATACCTTCCAGACTGTTCTCTAATGCATTGCAAAATAATTAACAGGACCTTTTGTCAGTTAATTGTTATGTTGCTATTTAGATTAGATGTAAATATTCTTTAACATTTGCTTGCTATCTTCTACTTGGGGAGTATGGACTTTAATGATCCATTGGACTTTTTTTTCTTTTTCTCAAGTTAATTTCTAAACTTTGTGATCCATTAATTACTAGCTGAGTCACAGGTGCTTTCTTAGGTCAGGTACACCTTACATAGCTCGTACAGTAATGGCAGGGCAGTGACTTTTTTTAATGATGTTTCTCTAGTGCTTTTACAGAGTTCGGAGGTGTATTTGTAAGACTAACTGATTTGCCCACCGGTTCAGTATACGACTTTTTGCCAGTATGTTTTTATACTGAACTGTTCATTATAGTTCTCTAGCATGGGTACCCCAGAAAACCTTTCCCAAGGCATCTAATCAAAGTAACTACTCCAAAGTTTGATAGCAACAGAGATATTCCTTAACTATTTCAGTAACTTGATAAGTACCACTAAAATTCATGACTTAAATTTAAATTTTTGGTTTTATTGCTGATTCTCTGGAAGATAGGTTCTGCGTTGATTTATTGAAACAGTTTTATGCAGTTACATGACCTTGTCTGCATAGTAAAACTTCTGGGTTAAGCCTTAGCATCTGCACTTGTGATAAAAAAATTGCATTCCTCCCAGGGAAGGAGATCCATGTATTACAGTATGTATCGGTCTTGCACTTTTTGGGTCATACAAGTATTTCTTGTTCATAGTTCGTCTATCTTATGGGTAGACTCTTTTAAAGTAAAAATTATGCCATTCACTTCCAGTACTTTATTGACTTAAGTATTCCAAGGTTTCTGTTGCTTTTATGAAAGTTTGAAATTGTAGCAATTACTTAATATGGGAAGCAGGTGAATTGCAAGAAGTTCTGCTGCAGCTGCCCAAGACACAATTCCATTCATGGAAACACATGTTCTTCTTCCAAAGAGCATCCTCTAAGCTTTGAACGCTCAGAATCAACAAGGGATTCTGAAGGTCTGAAATTCTGGGTGTTCAGTCTGAGGTATGTGAAAGCTAGGTGTCTGGTCATTATTATTATTATTCAGAAAGTATTGATCCTTGCCCTCAAGAGTCTCATGTTTCAGTATGTGTCAGCAAAAACTAAAACCCCAAAATTGAAGGAAGTTGTTGATAACCACTTTCTGCGTAAATGAAATAGACAATATAGGTTATCCAGTTAGTGAGCCAAATGAATCCCCATTCCTTAAAATGGCTGGAAGCAAACCATCAAAGGGGGAATACGTATTTTCATGCAGTTTCTTTCAGAGACAACATGAATTGCTGGCTAGCTATCTTGCAGACATTTGGTTAGAGAAGCTGCATTTTCTTCCTGGTTTTCTTTGTGAGCATTCCTAAGTTTAAACTTCCCTTACTCTAAGAACAAGTTTTCACTTTCTTCTTTCAGAAGAGTTCTGCGCTGCAGGATTTTGTCCTGTCCACCATACCCTGTGGCCTAAAGAACCCGTAATTCTTGCTCTTTGATTATTAGCTATGTTTCAAGGAGGGTGTATCCCATCACTTAGTTAAATACAATTGTTTCTGCTTTGTATTTCAGAAAATGTTAGAGCAGCAGTGGTTGTTACGTGTCAGGATCAAAAAATTTAGCACTATGAGCAGTTGAAGTCCTTGAGACGTCGAGTATTTTCGTACTGGGACTGGTAACCAAAGGACACAAATAGCCTACTCAGTGTGTAGAGCAGAGCGGCAGCAATCACAGAATATTTTGATCCCCACATTTTCATCATTACCTATAATGCATTTGGCTTGTTAACAAGTAAATCAGGAACTTAATTTTTTAAGAAACATCTATAAAACATTTTGTTTCTCTTGGTGGGGGAAAGAGGTCCCCCAGAATCTGTGGAAGAAAACCAGTCAGCCTATTCTTACAAGCAGCTGGCTTGCTTCCTTAGTCACTTGTGCTCTGAGGCTATAAACCATTGCTAAAAAATAAAAAAAAAAATTAAAAAAGTAGCAAAAAAATAATTTCAGATATCTTACAAAAAAAAATATTGAAGTTATACTTCATATTATTTGTGGAAGTTGCAAGTTCCTGTAGTCTAACAGTCTGACCTTGGATAGGCTGATATCTCTGATGAAGTTTGGGTGTGCTTGTGAAGCATGTTGTTCTGAAGCCAGTGTGTTGCTTTTGAATGGACTGTTAAGTACTGACATCTTTTGTATCTGAACTATAGTAATTTTAGATTGGTGTTCCTTGTTAATTAAAAAATGTAAAGAGAACGAAATGGACAACTACATGTAATCATAATAACCCTGTCATTTTGATAACTAACAGCCATTTAGTTTTCATGTTGCTGATGTAAGTCGTCATTTTTTTATGTTTGGGTAAGACAGATATGAAGAGACAAGTTGTAACACTCAGTGAGTGTCTATGCAGAAAAGAGAAAGATTTGCCTTTTCTGTTAGGTATGTGTCACTGTTTTTGCAGGTTTCTGTAGTGAAATGAAGTTAAGCAGAAAAAGTCCCCGTGACGGTGGGAAAGGAATGAATTTTTGCACTCTGTTATCTGAAGTGTGCTGACAGATCTGCTTTAGATTGCGCACAGCTTCCTCCCCTACCAGGTAACAAGGGTGGGACAGCTTTTGCCTTTGAGTAAGTTGGGGACACAACTGCTATAAATGCATTATTATAAGCACTGATATTCTAAACTCCTACTGCTAAACAATGTAATAACCTTATTTATCGATGTAAGTTATGGTGGTTTAATATTTTACTGCCAGTTAAATATTTATAAATAAGGATCTAGAAAACTGTATTGAAAAACAGCTGAATCAGAATGGAGCACCAGTGGTCTTCAGTCCAGAGCTTGATGATGCAACCCGATGAGAAATCAGATTGCATTAAATAAATTACGTGTATGTGAACTAGCAAGTGGGATCCAGCAAGGGAGATTACAAAAATGGCTTGCAACAGCGCTAACTTTAAAAATAATGTCCAAACAGAATATATGATGTTAAACTGAAGCAGCAGTTTTAACAGTTTTTATTATGAAATACTGTATATTTGTTTAAGACAATATAAACTGTATACATATCCCCTGCTTGTGGAAAAGTTAGAGAGCTGATTACAAGAAGAAAAGGTTTATAGCATTAATTCATATCTAAAGTACAGTTGGCTGTCATAAAAATGTATCTGTGTAGAATCAAACACTAGCAGAAAAAGGTAGATTGTGACTTCTGCCACTCTGTCTTACCTCTTTCTTTTACAGTTTTTGCTTTATTCTTCAGGAAATGAATCAGGAGTGTGTCTGAAACCAGATTAGCTGTTACAGGACTGCAGTCTCCTGCAAGGTAGTATCAGAATGATTTATTTTTCTTTGTTGCTCAAGAGCTGGAGTTTGTATCTGGTCTGTGATCAGGGTATGTTGATAGCAAAACACCTGCTAAAGAGCTGCCGTGTGGTCTCTCTTTAAACAGACTTCAGATAGAAAAGCCTTAATGAACTCAAGACAATTGAGCCATGGAAAAGAGCTCCTGTCATTCTTAAAAGCTTCTCTTCAAGAGTGGTGATGAGACAGAACATTTAGTCTAAATGTCCTATCATATATCTGGAAATCTTCCATGCTGGAATATCGAAAGGTCACTTGTTTTTAAAATCTATTGCCCTTAACTTTTAAATTGAAGATAATTCTCTTTCTTAATTGCAGTGTAGTGATTCTGGACTGTAATTTATTAATATTGCAATCATTAAGAAATAATTAATATTGCAATTATTAGTTATTAATTAATGAAGTATTAATTATTAAAATTGCAATTTATTAATATAATAAAGTCTGAACACTTTAATAAGCAGGTAATTCAGGGTTGTGCTTTTACTGTTTGTTTAATATCTGGGGAAGAAGAAAGGGAAGAGAAAGCTGGAAAATTGACTTGTGGATCTTTTTGGTATATTAATCTGTGCTATGTGTTTATTGTCTAGCATGTCTATTTGAATGAAAATTCCATCTTTTTATAGGGTTATCACTGAACAGTTCATATACTGCCCTGGCAATAGCAGAAAATCAGCAGTTTATTATCTACTTCAGATATATTTCTAGCTAGACATGTGTTCTAGACTGGTTTAATCATAGTTACAGCCACACAAAAAAAGTCTGCTAAAAGCTTATGTAGTGGATCTTCTATTAAACTTCACTTACACTACTGATGTTTTAAAAAAACTTGCTGACTGGTGTAGATTATGTTCTGGATGTGAACAGATTAGTTACGTGACATCATGACTTGTGCAAAATATGTCTGTAATCTTGGATGTATATTGACAAGGCACATGTGTAGCATCCATATTTTTAGGTGTCCTGCAGGCTTTCCAAGCATGGTGTGGAAGTTAGGTACCTAAGATTTTGGGAAACATAGTTAGATCTAAGTTAACGTCAAGAAGAAATGTTGAGGGAGGGAGATGGAAAGGGATTAGGTAGCTATATGCTCCTAGCAGGCACCCTAGGATTTAAGCCATTTGGCAAGGTCAGCTGTTTCTCATGAGAAACAGTGAAGCTGTTGAGTCTCCTCTTGAGACTGGAGAGTATATGGGTAGGGTGTTCAGCTAGGATGAATCCTGTCTTCAGCTAGATTTTGGAGGCTGTGAAATCTGGCTTCATTGCTTCCCACATGAGTTATCTTAACTAATAGATTAAGGGTACTTTGGAGAGCGTATCTTTCATTCTTTTCCACTGAAATACTTTATTAATTAATGCAGAATTACCTTCAGATTTTGAGAAGCTCACTAAGCATTACCTTCCTCTTACTGCTGAAGAAACTAAAACAAAGACTTCAAGTCACAGATTGAAAAGTCACAAGGTGGGTGGGTGTGGGTGTGTCCACTTGGACCAAAAGCGGAGCTCAGAAATTCCAGGTTCCCAGGGAGCTCTATAACTGCTCAACTTTATTGCACTTAAGATGATGTCTTAATTCTTGCAGCAATAAATACACAATATCAAAGAAAAGCAGGGAATTCAAAGTGATACTGTATTTTTTAACTTAACTGCTTAGATTCTTCTTACCTTAACAAGGTATAGCACAGCTGTTATATGCGTGTACTAAAACCTCAACAATTTATTGCATGCTACAGAAGTGAGAATGTAGGATGTGGTCATCGTATCTTGGAAGACATTGTGTGGGCAGCCTTTTCTAAGAGGAGTAATATTCTTCTAATTCAGTTCCTCAGCACTGACTATTTTGGGTTAAGATGCGAACCTTTCTATTTAAACTTTGTAGAGCAGCTTGAGGGAGAAGAAGAGGGTCCAAAACATTATACTCACTTCTGCAAAGAGCTGTAATTGCACCATGCTAAGGCGCAGTAGTTGCAAATGACATCAGTAACTTAACTGCCACTGTAGCTTTAATTATTTTAGCATAGATTCTCACTGAAGAAAAAAAAGTGTAACTCTTGAGTAAGGGTTTTGCAATTAAGAGGATCCAGTTAAAACTACAGTTGCTACCAACAGTGGCTTTCAGCCTCATGGCTTGTCTATTTGTGTGTTTTTTACAAAACTATTCTTTTGGAACACAGTTTTGATCTGATTTTTCTGCTTTTATAAGAATTTTGAAGACTTTTGGTCCTCATGGGGCTGTTGAGAAATTTTAACAAATTCTTTTCTTCTGACACTAGTGGCTGTGCATTGATTCACCATAGACACCAGTCTGTAGAAATGCTGCTAGGCCATTCAGGGACAAGCTAGGAATCAAAAGTATATCCAAAAGTTTCCCATAGAAAAGAATACTTAAGAGCTTGGGTCTTCCCCCTTCTTCTGCAGCTGAAAAGGAGGGATGTCACTGGGATGGAGAAACCCATTCCAGAACCCATCCCTGGCTGAGGGCAAGCAGGCCTCATGTCTAAAAGAAAACCTTTTACATACTATTCTCTAGCATATAGGATCTGGTGCAGTTTCTGAGCTCCCACTGACAAAGGTTTGCAGCAGGTGTATCGTGTGTGTGTGTATGAGCTGCCCCAGGTTCAGTGCTTCTTTCCAAGGGATTGTCACTTTGAATGCACAGGAATGATCTGTTGCTCTCGTGATAGGTGAGACCAGTCAAAAAGGACTGCTTGCCTTAGGTATGAGGAACAAAAAAGTATAACTGGGACATGGTAACAGTTTATCTAGGATCCATGATTTGGCAGTATCCATGGCAATTTTCCTGCTTTCTATGGATTTGGATACAGGGTAGCAATAACACAAGGACTGTTACCCTCCTTGGAGGCCTATAGGAGCCCTGTAGTGTCTTTTATTATAAAAAAAAAATGCAGAAGCAGAAATTCTGGGGGTAAGATGACTGTTTGGAAGATGAAGTGGAAATAAAATGATCAAATGTCACTTCTGGTACCATATTGGCACCTTGGGCCACAAATCACTGGAGGAGCACACCGGCAGTGTATTTTCCCCATGTTCTTACACTCTTCCTTAGGCTACAGGCAGTTGAGACAGACAGAATACAGACTTGTCTGAACCCTTAATTTGACCTCACATTTGCTTACCACTTGATTTTCTTTTCAACCACGTAAGAGTGTGGATCTCCAAAACTTCATGTAGATCAGCTTCAGTATTTCTAGGAGAAGAAAGTCTAGTGGTACTACTTAGTAGTTGTTGCCGAAGTGTGTTTTCTACGTTTCTAGCATTACCTGGAAATGAAATAAAGCTTAAAGTTGTAATGGACATGCATGCTGTGAAGATATTTGTATGGATAATAAACTTTTGCATTTTTTGTACTGCTGCCATTCAAACGTTTAGTAAAAGCACTTGGCAAATGCTAATGAATTTGTTCCCACAACAGAACAAACATGACAGCCAACATTTTTCAAATTTAATGGTCTAAAATTAGACACCAAAGTGCTTTTAGAACCCATAATAAAAATGATTGAATTTTTACAACTGTGGAATACTCACAGCTCTCTGCAAGTGGTTTCATTACTCATACAAAATATAAGCACTTGTGGAAGACGCACAATTTCTCCCACCAGTATGGAAAGAAAAGCCTTGTCCTATTAAAGTTAATTGCCAAGCACTCATTCACGTTCAGGGAGTCAATATTTCATTCCTTGGTTCTGGGATGGCAGCAGCTGATGCTGTGTCACTGGGGCTGCTGCTAAAAGTTTTGAAACTAATTTCCACGGCAGTTTTGCAACTGATCTCTTCGGGTTGCATTGTTACTGGTTAACTGCTCTGGTAAGTAACTGTATTTTACTTACAGCATAGCAGTTTTCAGCCCTAGGTTCTGCGGAAAGAGGAACAGCGGCAACAACAAGAAAGTTGACCGTGGCTTTCGTGGTCAACAAAAAGATATAACATAATAGAGAGGGACTACAGACTTGCTGAAATAACAAGTATGAGATTAGAAAGTAGTTTAAATTCTCATAAAGATATATACAGGGTTAAAAAAAAATTAGAAAAAAGTTGTTATCCATAGTGCTAGTAAGCAAAACACTTCTTGGAGGGAGGGAGGGAGGGAGGAAAGCAAGACAGAATCTCAAATCAGCCCTCCTGACCTCCCCAGATAAGGATCAGGTTGCATAAAACCCCTGTGTTTTAAAATATGAAATTGAAAACCTGCATATTTCTTACTAGTAATTCTTTTAGAGATACACATATTTTAAAAATCTTAGGAAAACTAGATTTATCTAGCATCAGAACCTTTCAACTTTTTCCCCTCCTGAGTAATTTTTTTTTTTTTTTTTTTTAATGTTTTTGGCTCGTTCTGTACATGGTCCTTTGAATCTCAGCCTTTTGGATAACTCTGCCAGATGCAATTTTCTCCCCAGGCTGAGCTGACCTGGATACGCAACATGCACAACAGCAGCGCTGAAACCCCGCACACAGCGGGCAGCTGTAACGTGACTTTGCCCACACAGCCCCCGAGCTCCGAGTTTTCGCTGGGCGTGTTGGTGCTGCTGGCTTTCCTCATGGTGTTGCTAGCTCTGGTCACCATCCTTGGGAACATCCTGGTAATCCTTGCTTTCATCATGGACAGGAACCTCAGGCACCGGTGTAACTATTTCTTCCTCAATCTTGCCATTTCTGACTTTGCAGTGGGTAAGTCACGGCTGTGGAGGCATGTCCTCTTGGTTTCCTTGGAATCTTAGGAGAAGCAACGGGGTTGATTTTCTGGGTGGTTTCTTCTAAGAGAGCTGTTTCCCGGCTGTGTGTCTAGGGGAAGAGTAAGGAATGGTGGAAGCTGCGTGAAGTGTTTTAGCAGCCTATAAGTTTTCAGAAAGAAACATATCCTTTATCAGGTAAACAGGTAATGTTTAATGTTAGTGCTTCAGGAAAAAATACTGCTGTGCGTGAATCTATGTGGAATAACAAAGAATGGTGGTTGGTTGTAAAGAGTCTTGACTAAAGTCTATATAGTCAAATAAAATACAGCACTTATTACCTGGCAGATCTTGCATACATGGTTGATATCTTTTATTTCAATTTGCTCTCACACAATACAGATAATCACCTGAAGTTTGCAGCTAAATAGTGATGAATAGTATTTTTGCTGTGCTTGCTCTGTCTAGAGTCATACTTTAGAATATATGTTTGTATAGGTAAACAAAAATAACAAATCAAATAGTTTCTAAGAAGTTTGATGTTATACATTTATACATAGGGACCCATCTTATCTTGAAACTTGTACTGAGAAAAAGTACAATTCAAACTACTGTGATGTGCAATTGCAGACTGATGTATTGCAGTATTCTGTGAGGTATAGCGTCTCTGGTAAAAGTCTTGGTTAAATTATTGAGTATGCAGAAGGATGATTTTGAACAGGTGTGACTATTTCAGTAAATCTATATTCTGACTTCTCACATCACAACAAAATATTTTAAAATTGTTTTTATTCTACTTTTTTTTTATGTCTAGACATTTTAAAAGGATACTAGAAGAACAGAATAAACTCTTCTTCAAATTTATTGCCACTGTCAGAAGTTCTGTTAGGGGTACAGCTACTAATAGTTCAGTCCTTGTGATGCCCAGATCCCCTTGTATAATGTTCTGATTCCTTCTCCCATACACTCAATGTCTTCCAGCTTATAACTGCCTTGTGCCACAGAGCTCTTGCTGCCTGCTGTCCAGCTAATGTACACAGGAAAAACACAGAGCAGGCAACAGAAAACCAGTGGACACAGTGGTGTTCTGTCATCTGGCTCACAGTCTAGCACATCTTGAACAAATACCAGCATCTAGCTGAGAAGTAAGAAGTAAACCATGTCCTCTGTCAAAGAAGGAAGTAGAGCTTGCCTGGCATTACTTAACTTCCACAAATTTTTGATTTGTGATATTATGTGTACTTGAATGTCTAGGTTTTCATTCTCAATTTGGTTAAAAGCTTTGCATACTTTAAAGTCAAACTGATTTGTATTTCCGTAGCTACGTAATTTAGATTCAGGGTATACCTAAATTACCTATTTAATTTCTGCTTGATCCTAATTGATAAAAGCACACATTTTCATGCTTGCAGAGCCTTTGCTTATTCGTTTAATATATGTAATCAACCCGGTTTTGACCTTCAACAACTTTTGCTTTATCTCTGTGCTTCTGGACCTATAGCTGGATTTGAATAGAGATTTCTTCTTAGTAGAGGGAGAATAACAGGAATTGTAATATTTTTAGGGAAATGAAACTCTCAACATTCTCTTCAGTACCTGTTACAGGAGTACTCACTATTATGAAGTAAATCTAACGTTGAAATGATACTCTTTTTCCTCCCTTGTGAATGTTAAAATTGATAATACAAATTTTTACTCAAAAGAGGAACTGTTAGTTGCTCTGCAGATGCAGTAATTCCATTTCATTATGGCGATGACACTGTTCTCTGCATTTCTGCATCATAGCAAACCACACCACTAGTTCTTCAGCCTCCCCTAGAAATTCATTAAAATGAGATTATATTGGCACTTTCACAACATTTAGATTTAACAGCCTAAATCTAGATAGCTATGGGTGTGGGTCACTCATGTCTGTTCCCACTGCTTGGTGTGTTCCCATAGTTAATACCCTATCAGCTCACCACTGAAAAGTGGTTATGATCAAGAATTATGATGAGAAGAAATGTTAGACAGTTAATTAACTGTTCAGCTTTTGTCAGCCTTTTGATCATACAGTTAAAAAACTAGTCTGAAATTCATATTGTATTTCTATAAAAGTTACTTCTGGAGCACTTTTGGACACCATGTCATGCTTTTAAGAGGATAGAAGCATAGCAGTTAGACAATTTATTGTAGAAAACAGTCAGTAAATTACAGTAGCAGGGGAAAAGATGTTTTTTGTTTGTTTTAATTTCAGTAGTTAATACAGAACAGTATTTACTTCAGCAGGTAAAGTCAGCTGCTCCTTCCTTTAGGAGTTGATATAAACAGGAGAAGTAATGATGATAAACAATAAACATGGTACACCTTCCAGGTACTAATTATAAGAATGTTACTGGTAATTTGTAGTGAAGTGTTCATTGGTTGCCTGAGAATACAAAGCCTTCCACATGGCAATTCTAGTCAGTATTGTGCTTTTATCAGATACCACAGAAATGTTTCTATGCTTTCACGAGCACTGCCTGCAGTGCTGGCTGACATGTGCATCTGGTTTATTTCCATAGGTGCGTTCTGTATGCCTTTGTACATCCCTTATGCCCTGACAGGGACGTGGCACTTGGGAAGAGGCCTGTGCAAGCTCTGGCTAGTTATGGACTATCTCCTGTGCACAGCTTCAGTGTTTAGCATCGTCCTTATCAGCTACGACCGTTTCCTGTCAGTTACAAAAGCTGTAAGAAGAACATTTCTAATTATTGCTTTATATATATATTTACATTTCTATAAAACTCAGAGCGTTCATGATTAGCACTAGAAGCTAAATACTCCTTCATTACTCTACCATTTTTTTTTTTTCCTGGAGAAACATTGATGCTTCAATGTTGCATTGGGACTTAAGATAAGACGATGCCTTGCCTATGATTTCCATGTTTCCTTCCTGCCACCTGGATTAGAAATTGCTTACATTACAGAGAAGGTGGGAAAGTCCAGGTTCAAAAAGGGCAGCAAGAGTGTGAGGAACTTGAGTTTTGGTTGTTAGAAGAGTGGTAACAAAAACTAGGTTGAGTCAAGGATATGCTTAGGCTTGAGATAAATTTTAGAAGGAGTAGAGGGTATGGAGAGAGATGTGGGCTGGACTGACTGAAGATCAGATGAGGATCTGTGTTAGCATAGGGGGTGCTACCATGTGCTGCCAGCGGGCAACTGGGGGGCAACTAATCCCTCGAAGCAGAAAAAAGATTGAATCAAAGTATGCAGAGATGGAAGAGGTGTTCCTTGAGTATTATCATTCTTCTGCTTCAGAAGATATCTGAGAAATCCAGTGGTAAATATTATCACTCACCATTTCTGAGCTCTACCTGGTGTTTCGTCCAGGTGAAAGACGATCAACATCCTTTGGTTTTGATGAGTCTTCTAGCTCAAGCGACATAGGCTGTGTTAGATTGGGAGGTTCTTATTTTGAAAGTGCTGATACAATGCCTAATCTCTTTCTCATGTTGTGCTTGGTTGTTGCTGTTGTTTTTTTTTTAAAGCTAAATGATAAAGTATGAAAATGCCTGTATTTAAGAAATAATAATATTGAAAAATATTAATAAACTTGCAGAGATCAGAATGTGAAAAATGTAAATTAAAAGAGCCTCTGCAACCCAGCTGAGCTCCACGTTCTTGTGCATTATTGATGGTCTTTGTTTATGTGATCACATTCTGGTTTTCTCCTTTAGGTAATTAGGATAGAGCGTGTCCAGGAGTGTGTAACATAGGGCTGTTATCCAAAGAAAAGAGATCATGCTTCTTCATGGACTTCATGGATCCACATCTGCCTCTGCTGAAAACCTAGCCTGTGGCCAGGGGCCATTTCAGACATAAATATTTGTGAAGCTGTCCTGAGCTTCCTGTTTTCTGCTACTAAATTGAGATGCTTGTGGTCTTGCAAAGAGCTGCAAATTCATTATTGCAGAACTGGAGCTGTACTCTCACCCAGTAGGATGCTTTAAGATGTAGAGGAGTCTGAATCTTCAGGCTATAGGTGTTTAAGACAAGAGAATCTAAAATAATGTGTGTAACACTGCACTCCTGCTCTGTTACTAGTCCATTGGGTCATATGTGGCTGTGAAGATACCACTCATTAATATTTGTATAGCATAGAGATGCTATGCTAATGAACAGCCTAGGAAGCTGATGAGGAAGGTAGTGGTTCTGGGTCTGAGTAAAGCCTGGGATGACAAATGTTGAACAAAATTGTCCAGCTTCTCATTAACTGATCACCTTGTGCTCTGAAAGATGCAGGGGATGAAGAGCTAGAAGTATGCATTGCACATACTGGCTGGGCTATTTTAAGGACTTTTTAAAAAATCTTGAATTTCCTAACTTTACATGACATGATTTAATTCTTAATATTTTTTTCAAAGAGGTATTTATGGCTAGAGAGTAAAATAAATTAATGTAGTCTGGGTAGACGTAAAAACGTTAAGGTTTGCAGTAATGCAATGAGCTGTTTACAAGGTAAAGTGAGTGTTAAAACAATGTTTCAATAAAGTAAGGGATGTTAAAGCATGTGTGAGATAGAATTTTCTGCTATAGCAAGGGGAAACAGTATTGAAAATGACATTGTCTAGTGTTTGCAGTCTCACATGGTGACCCATCTAATATAGAAGGCTTCTGCTTTTGCCTGTGCAGGAAGGGAGTGCCCCAGCCGCTTTCACTCTGCTCTGAGCCTGGGCATTTCATGAATCATAAATTGATTCCTTACCGCTGCCTTACTGTGGTGGTGGTGAAAACAAGCCATGTCCTTTCACACCTGGAAGCCAATCAGTAGTTTGGCCATCATAATTTCTGCTCCTTTCCAATCCCAAGTATTAAAATCAATCACAGAGCTACTGTATTTGATGAGCAATACTAACAGAATTTTTCAGGACCTTATACAAGTGAAGATGTTTTAGGTGTCTGGGGAATTACAAAAAAACATATTGTATTTGACTTGCCTATGTTTTTTTGAGGTAGTTGTTCCAAAATGTCTTGAGTATGTGACATGTTCTTTTCCTTCGCAGGTATCTTACAGAGCCCGGCAGGGAATAACTTCCAACCCTGTCATCAAGATGGTGGCCACCTGGGTCTTTGCCTTCCTTCTCTACTGCCCAGCGATCCTCTTTTGGGAGCACGTGGCCGGACACAGCGTGGTAGCGCCGGATCAGTGCTACGCCGAGTTCTTTGACAACTGGTACTTTCTCTTGTGCGCGTCCACCCTGGAGTTCTTTGTGCCGCTGCTCTCGGTGACCTACTTCAACGTGCACATCTTCCACAGTATCCAGAGGCGCCAGCGGCACGGCAGCACGCAGGACTGTGAGCCTCCAAGGAGCAGCAGCTTGTCCTGGAGATTTTGCTTCTTGCCAAGGCCAGAAGCATCGTCTCAGTCGGAAGCAGAGGACAGTGTTTCGTCATTAAGAAGGTCATGGAGACCAGCAGTGATGGCTATCCGCCCATCTCCAACACAAACCAGCCCCACAGCTCTCAAAAAGGACTTTTCTGTTTCTTTCCGTTCAAGAACTGGGTCAAAACTGCAGCAGGACAAGAAAATAGCAAAGTCGCTTGCCATAATTGTGTGTGTGTTTGCCATTTGCTGGGCCCCGTACACTTTACTGATGATTATTCGTGGGGCCTGTCAAGGGAAGTGCATCCATAGCTCCTTGTATGAAACAACCTTTTGGCTTTTGTGGATCAATTCCTCTCTGAACCCATTTCTCTACCCTCTCTGTCATATGAGGTTTCAAATGGCTTTCATGAAAATATTATGTCCCAAAAAATTTGCAACATTGAGATCATGCAACACATCTTTTTTTTAGAGTTAAAATAAATTAACTTACAGATAAGGTTCCTCTCCTCTTTAGTGCTAATTTTTCACATGTATCTTCAATAGAAATAGAGAAAAAACTTTTGTTTAGTAATGGCATTAGTTAAGAGAGCAGCAGAGGTATGTATTTGCCTGATTTTGCTAGTTTTCAGGATCTTGGTTTTGTTTTTGCTGATACAATGCCAGGCTAAACACCATCTAGTGCAATGAAAAGAATAACAAACTTTGCTGGATGTTCTTCTTGGTTTGTGGGTTTGAGGTATCTTTTTGTTTGTTTGTTTTTAACTTTTTTTTTATATAAAGCTGGCACTATGAAAGAACTCTTCTATAGATATCACCATAGAGATTCATTGGAGCGAGATTCCTGTTTGTGTGTGTTGAGTTAAAATAAATTTATGTCCTATTTGTGAAAGTAAAGCTATCAGTGAAGAAGCAGTTCTGCTCTGTTTTTGAAAGGAGCAGTACAATTTCATTTTAAAAAACATTATGAAGACAAGATAGTGTCCTGTAGTCATAATTCCCACAGTGAGCAATATGCAAGTGAATGGATTGCCTAATCTGGCATATCTGTCCTTTTCCAATTTTAATATAGTTCATATCTGGTGTTGCAGGATGCAGTACACATTGTTAGTAATTCTGGTTGATTTACAGAGGAAGAAAGTTTCCATGGTAAAGGAATTTCAAGATTGTTTATCAAAATTGTCACAGGCATAAATGGTTGTTACTCTTTTCACCAGTGCTGTCTTTTCTCCTGACAGTGGCTGCCTCTTTGGTCATGCTTAAATGATGTTTAATGCCAGATCTGTGCAGTATTTGATTTCCTAAAAGGTAGGCTGGGCTTGGGCACCTGATCACATTCCTTTTGAATTAGCAGGGCAAGCAATACAGAGTTCATACTGGATTTATGATTTTGGCTGGCTGTGCGAGAATAAACAATACCCTCTCAGGTGTAAAGCTTTGCAAGTGCAAAGATATTCCATCAAAACGTCTGGAACAAATTTGAACTGACAGAGTGATTTATACACTAGGTCAGTTCTTTGTGTCCCGTTACTGTGACATTATATGGATTTTCTCTGCCACTGAACCAGTATCAAGCTAGACGTTTTCTATCACTGAAGAGGGGCCATATTCACTGCTTGAGAATGGGATTCACAGAGGTCTGAAAGTTGACACAGAGGTGTCTTAAGCAGCTTTTAATAAACAAAGCAGTTGAATATGCAGGGCTGAAAGCAGTGGGTAGATATGTTGGAGAAGGCAATGGAGCTTGATTATAACCCATTCCATGTACTAAACTTTCTTACCTTGTGTTGTGTGTTGCAACTCGCCCAGAAAGCTTTCATGGATGGGTAAGTAAGAGTCGCTGGTTAAACATTTTTTCCTCTCCTTTTACATATTTTTTTCCTCTTTGTATGTAGAAATGTATGAAATATGGGAAGAGAAATCTAATGCACAGAACAATGACGAGCAATAGTCAATTTATATAGTACTTTTAATCTAATTTGAAATTGGCTGTGGAAGTGTTGCAAAAGCAGAGTACTCCATTGCAAGCACATTTCAAATGCATGTAAGCAGCTTAATCATAGCATAAAAGTTGATGGCTTTGAGGAGCTAAAATGCTATTCTGTTCAGAGGTCTGGAACGGAATGCTTCTCTTGCCAGTTTTCACACTGCTGGAAGATTATCTTAGACCATTCATTCTTGTTACGCTTCCTTGCCTCACATGGATAGTGTTAGGGATTGTGAGCCTCGTTGCTAAGAAAGGTACAGCTTCAGGGGGAGGTCATTGATTCAGCACAGCTGAGGTGCTGGCATAGATTTTGTGGGGTTTGTTTTTCTGTGAGGCTTAAAAAACCCAAACACACGTGCACATTTAAAACATTTACAGAATAGCTGGTGTACTGAATAAACATCTGTTAAACAGGGAAGCTGAAGGTGGGCCCCAAATGGAGAAGTATGTGAGTTGTCTGCTTTTCTATCCCTACACTTCTAGTGTGAAAATAGAGTTTGCATTTTATGATTAAAGAGTGTGGTGTTTACTTTGGGAAAGTGCCCTACAAAATTGACTAGGTAAACTGTATCCACATTTTGCAGTGCTGGAAAACTAGTTTGTCAGGGAGTTTGTCACAGAGCACAATGTGCAGCAAGTTTGAAACTGCATAGCGAAGCTACTAGAGATCAATGTTTTTGATGTTCTATATCACACAGACAGTGTTCAAACTGTTTTGTCACACCACTCTTGTACATTTGAAGAACTTTACATTGTATTTTTCTAATTGTTGAAAGTTTTGCTTAATGCTCCCAGGATAAGTCAAGCACTCAGTTGCTGTGCTCACAGCATTAAAGCTGTCTTGTTCAAGTGGCATCCTAAGTCTTCCCTCTGTTGGACATTTTGCAGGGTTATGGTAAGATGCTTGTTCAGCATTTGTTCTTGGGCATACTTTTCATGCACTGACACATGGAATTTGCTTGCCAAAGCAATTTCCAATCCAAGTCTCTCTGTCCACTCACTCATCCATTTCACCATTTCATGTCCTTGAATTTTCTTCTGCCTTTGCAGACATCCAATAGGTCTTGTAAATACAGGATGACAGTTAGGTTTAACTCAAACCACAGCAGTATTTTTCTAACCTGACCCTCTGAGGTCTTAAAAAAAACCAAAAAACGAAACACCCAAATAAAACATAAATGTTGGCAGAAATTTTGTTATCATTTGTTTGTTTCTGAGACAAATATGTGACCCTAATGATTCTCCTAATGTCTGTCTCCGTTATGTTAGGCTATGGTTTTCCTCCACAGGAAGGAAGGAGAGAGCACTTAGATTCCTCCCTCAGCCCCATGAAGGCCTATGATTAAAATTTCAACATTTGATTTATTCCTTAATTTTAAAAAGCAAATTAATACTCTCCCCTTGTCCACTGATCTAGTCACTTTACCAAAGAAGGCAATCATTGCTCAGGCATGATGTATCCTTGATAAACCCGTGCTGACTGTTTCCACTCACCTTTTCCTCCCTCAAATTCTCACAAGAGGCTTCCAAGAGGACTTGCTCCATTATTTTCCTAGGGACCAAAGAGAGAAAGACCTTTTGCCCTTGTGGCATCATTTGAAGACGGTTTTAACTTTTGCCTTTCTTCTGTTGTTGGGAACCTCCCTTCATGCCCATGACCTTTCAAAGAGAAGAGCCTTGCAAGAACGGTAGCTGATTCTCTCAGCTGCCTTGGGTGCAGGCCATTGGGTCCCATGGACTTTTATAGGTGAAGTCCTCTGAAGTAATCTCTGCCTTATTCTCACCTGCTCTTGACAGGTCTCCTCCTTTAACTCATTCACTAAGCACAGAGGAAAGGGAGACCTAGTTAGTGAAGAATAAAGCAAAGAAAGCATTGGGTACCTTGTCCACAACTGCTGTCACTGGATCACCAGCCCCATTTAGCAGAGTGCCTACATTTTTCTTGTTCAGCATTTTACTGTTAACGGGGTGGCTGAAGTTCTTCACGTTGTTCTTGTGTCCTTTACGGGCATCAGTTGTAGGTGACCTTTGGTTTTCTTAACATCATACTTATGTGGTCAGACAACATTTCTAAATTCCTCCTTTGTAGCCTGTCCCTTTTTCAAACTCCTCCACACTGCCTTTTTGCGTTGTAGCTTCCCTGGTTAGCCAGTGTCCTCATATATCTACTTGTTTTCTTGAAAATTGGAATGGGCTTTTCTTGTGCATAGAGACTGCTGTCCTTACAGGTCTGCAGGTTCCCTGAGCTCATTTGCTCTCAGACCTGCTTCCCATGGGATCCCACCTACCACTTTCCTGAATAAGCCAAAGTCTGCTCACCTGAAGTCCGTGGTCTGTACTGCTACTCTCCATCCTCACCCCCTTTAGGATCTTAAACCCCACTAACTCATAGTTGCTACAGCCAAGGCTGCCATAGGTTACACATACCTAACCAGCTCCTCTTCACCAGCGAAGGGCTGATGGAGCTGTGTGTTGCCCCTGCCAGCCCATTCAGTACTTGTGTCAGAAAGTTCTCCCTGACACTCTGCAGGGATTGTTGACTGCTTGTACCTGCCACGCTGCCCTTCCAGCAGATGTCATGAACACAGAAGTCCTACACAAGAAACAGGGTCTATGATCCAGAGGCTTCCTTGACTTGCTTAAAGATGACTACTTCATCTCCCTCACCCTGATCTGGCTGCTCTGCAACACACTCCTGCCACTCTGTCACCCATATCACTGGACTTGTGACTGCACAAGGAGCTCTAGCTCCTCCTGGGTGTTTCCTCAGCTGCATTTGTGCATGTGCACCTGAGGCAGCTGCCTGTTTGCCACATTTTATCGTTCCTGAGGCCTCTTCTGTTCCTGTTGCCCCATACCTTTTGCTTTAATTACTCTTTATGATGTATTTCCCTTTGTTCCCTAAGTCAGGATCAGAGCACTGCAGCCTCTCCTCCGCACATCTTGTCCACCCTCTCTTGCTTTGTTTCTTGCCCTACATCTTCTCAAGCACCCATCACTGTGGCTGCAGTCCAAAAAGCTGGTCGTGGGGTGTGCCGTGGTGTTACGGAGCTGGTGAGCTGCAGGCATGAGTCACAGCCAGGGCCTGCCAAATTCTGTGCACTCTTACCAAAAATAAATGAAATTGTGATGAGGAAGGGATATACCTTCTCAGCCCTGCAAAAGGCTATGGGTTTGGCACTTTGTGGAGTGGAAGCTTACCTGGAATTACTTGGGAAGTGGAGGATTAGATGGGCCACGCTTGTAAAGTCCTCCAAAGTCCAAGTATTTGGTTTGCTGTGCCTAGGGCTGGACTTGCTTGATTAGGATGAGTGGGACTTGCTTGATTAGGATGAGCTGAAAATGTATTGGTGATGCTTCTGCTATGCATAATGATTTAAAATGCTCTGTAACCAGCAGCATTAAGAAATACACATCTGCTCTTAACTGTAAAATTTAGTAAGTGGTATAGCAGCAAGTGCAACAATGCCTATATTTTACTGTAAGAGAAATAGAATTGTAATAATTTAAATCCTGTTGACCACTGGGGAAGTGAAAATGAGATCTGTTTTTAGCTTCAGCAGAATTCAATGTGTAAAAATGCTTACACAATGCAAAGTGCTTGACTGTTAGAAGAGTTGTTTTCAGACTAACTTTTCTGACCTCAATAGATAAGGATCAGCATTCAGGAGACAAACAGATAATTTATGTTGAAGTGTGCACTTGCTGCTGCTTATGCGGTGTCATTTTATAGATTTTGTTTTCAGGCCAATAGGTGCATTCAGATCAAAGAACATTAAAGACTTCAGGCCCTGGAAACTTGTGCTCTGTTATTTGGATACTGTGAATTTTTTTGGATGTGTCAATATTCAGCCCAGCCTACGAAAAGACTTGTCTCAGCCTTTTGGATAACTCTGCCAGATGCAATTTTCTCCCCAGGCTGAGCTGACCTGGATACGCAACATGCACAACAGCAGCGCTGAAACCCCGCACACAGCGGGCAGCTGTAACGTGACTTTGCCCACACAGCCCCCGAGCTCCGAGTTTTCGCTGGGCGTGTTGGTGCTGCTGGCTTTCCTCATGGTGTTGCTAGCTCTGGTCACCATCCTTGGGAACATCCTGGTGATCCTTGCTTTCATCATGGACAGGAACCTCCGGCACCGGAGTAACTATTTCTTCCTCAATCTTGCCATTTCTGACTTTGCAGTGGGTAAGTCACGGCTGTGGAGGCATGTCCTCTTGGTTTCCTTGGAATCTTAGGAGAAGCAACGGGGTTGATTTTCTGGGTGGTTTCTTCTAAGAGAACTGTTTCCCGGCTGTGTGTCTAGGGGAAGAGTAAGGAATGGTGGAAGCTGCGTGAAGTGTTTTAGCAGCCTATAAGTTTTCACAAAGTGTGTTACAATGAAGATTATAACTAATATACGTATACATATCTGTTATGAGTTATAATGACAAATGCCTCCTTTTCCACATAAATACTTCTAATGTTGTTTCAGGAAAAATGAGCAATTTACTGTATGTGAGTACCAATCAAAGGGAAGAGGTTGTTTGCTAAAGTTTATGATTTACCTTTGCTCCTCCTGTAAGATTGTTCATCTCACACTTCAGAACATCCTTATATTTGACAGTGTAACTGTTCTTATTCAGCTATCTGTGGCATGTCCAGGTAAATTAATAACTTCTCCACACAGGGTATTACACTATGACAAAACATTTTACCACTATGACTTTTTACTGCCTTCAGCTCAATGCAGGTTATAGATCAAATGGATTGTTTGATGCCAGTAACAGCCTGCTGGCATCTTCCATCTATTTTCCTTATTAGTCCCCTCTTTCCAGTGCCATTGTAGAAGTCCAGGAGAGCTGGTGCCTGGAGGTGCCATGGGTCCAGTCCTGGTGGCTGGTGTCAGGCAAGGAGGTAGAAGCCTGACTGCCTTGTCAGCACTCCATCAGGGTTCAGGCCAGGGAAACAGCCAGTGCATCAGAGAAAGCCTGACAAAACCATGATCTTGTGGCAGATGTTCCAGCAAACATCTTGACTTGAGGCTAGCAAGGAGGTATTTCTGCACCAAAGGGCTTTCGTATCAGGACAGTCACGGAAACCAGTGAATCACGTGGAGGAAAATAGCACTCATCAACCTACTCCACTTCTGGCAATACTGTCCCTGCTAACTGCTATTCCTTTGTCAGTGCTGTGTAGTGAAGTGCATTAGTTTAGTTTTAAAGATTTCCCTCCATTTATGTAATTTATAACCTGTGTGCCTAATTCTTGGGCTCGCTCCACGGGGCAGAAACCAAACGATGCGTGTGCTGGAGCCTTTGCTTTCCTGCTTCAGGCAGGCAATTTGCTAGAGCTGCCATTGCATTGCACAGGACTTCTGCAAAAGAATGTTTCTCCTAGTTATCTTACAGTTTACTCAAGAGATTTAAATGTCTACCTCCTCCATCAGTTCTTGTTTCTGGCTGGTGCCTTATAGAGTCTTAAATTCACCAAGAGGAAATGATTGGTATCGGTGTTATGCTGGCCTATAGACCATATAAATCTAAGACACTGCCTCTGGGATCAGTCAGAAAATGCTTTATTTTCTGAAGCTGCTGTGGTATTTTTTAAATTTCTTAGAAGGCTGTCATCTTTCCAGGCATGTGAATTGTGTCTTTTGCATCCACTGATTAGGAAAAAGGAGAATAGTTGCAAATATAAATGCTTAAAACCTGGTTTTTGCATCTGTATTCATAGCTAAAAGCAGTCATTACTTTTTGACATGGTGCCAAACATCAATCCCGTTGAAGTTGATAAGAGCAGTAGCTGTCACCGGCGACTATGAAAAATGAGTACTTTGTACAAAAGGATGTCGCCTGTATTTAAGGTGTATGTTAAAACAAGCCATCAGTATTGAAGGTTCTGTATGCTTTTCCCTGTTGACAAGACCGTCAGTGCATTGCCCAGAGATTTATTGTCAGTGGGCCGTATCAGCCTAGATATGCTTAGTAACTTCTAAGATCTTGATGGACATATTAAGAAAAGAATAATCTGAGGAGTTTAAAATGGATCTTGAAGCTGCATGTAGTTTTCTGTTTGTCTCTCATAGATCAGCATTTTCAGGAATGTAGTATCAGATATTGCACCATACCTTTGAAATCATATTAGTGGTAAAATGAAGAAGTTGCTGGCTTAAAAATAAACCACAAACATGACTTTCTTATAAAAGTACTTCAGTGGAAGTCCTTTTTGACAAAAAAACAAACATAACAAACCAAAATATAGTTCTGGAGTTAATCTCAGCTGGAGAACAAACATGAGATTAAAACAGCTGGGGAAGGGGAGAGGGTTTCGTACCTCTGCTGTGTCTGCTCTGACACTGGTACAAGATGTTTCCAGACACCATGCAGAGTGTCTGTCCTGGTTTTGGCTGGGATAGAGTTATTTTTTTTTTTCCTAGTAGCTGGTACAATGCTGTGTTTGGGATTTAGTATGAGAATAATGTCAATTGCTTTTAGCTGTTGCTAAGTAGTATTTATATGAAGTCCAGGACTTCTCAGTTTCTCAGGCCCTGCCAGCGAGAGGGCTGGAGGGGCACACAAGCTGGGAGGGGACACAGCCAGGACAGCTGACCCCAACCCCAATATCCCATACCATATGATGTCATGCTCAGTATACATGGTTCAGTGTACTTATATATGTGTATACAGGGAAAGTTGGCCAGGAGGGCAGATCGGTGCTTGAGGACTGGCCGGGCATCAGTCAGTGGGTAATGAGCAATTGAATTGTACAATTGCTTGAGGTTTTGTTATTAAGTTTTATTCCCCTTTCTCTATTTGTTATCTCCCTTTTCATTACTTTCATTACTAGTAGTATTATATTTTACTTTTTTTCAGTTATTAAACAGTTCTTATCTCAATCCACGGGTTTTACCTTTTTCCAGCAGCTGCGTGGTACTGAGTTGCTGGCTGGGGTTAAACCATGACACTGTCCAACCTATTGCCTCTAGCTTACACACACTAACCGATCTCACAATAATAACCGACATTAGCAACATCTGTAGATGTGTTTTGGGGGAAATTCTAACACAGATAAAAAACTAGAGTATACAGTGATGAGGTTACATGTTAAAGTGCAACACAGTGCAAATATGCTGCAGCACTGATCATATACCTTTAGAGACTCTTAAGTTGGTTAGACTGCAGTTTTCTTCCTCAGCAGATCGTTCTTTGCTGATTTACCTTGAACTTATTCCCAACAATCAGTATATATAAATTCACTAAGATTTAATACATAAAGTCACTGTCAGATTTCATGAGAATGTAAGAATTCTGTACATAAATTACATATTCACCTTAATATATATATTTATTTTTTTAGCCAAGTACCAGAATAGTGTCTCTCTCTGCTTCCAGGAGTACCGTTAGCAATCTATATGAACCATATGGTGTCTTTGTGGTTGCTTTCCATAGGTGCGTTCTGCATGCCTCTCTACATCCCTTACAGCCTGACAGGGAAATGGCACTTGGGAAGAGGCCTGTGCAAGCTCTGGCTAGTTATGGACTATCTCCTGTGCACAGCTTCAGTGTTTAACATTGTTCTTATCAGCTATGACCGTTTCCTCTCCGTTACTAAAGCTGTAAGTACCCTGTTTATAGCTTCTCTGATTTTGTTGCAAGATCATTGGAGGGTTATATTCACCAACCATTCCCATGTTGGTGAGTAAAAGCCCAAATTTAATTGAGATAATAGCCCTCAAAAATATGCTGGTATGTGGAAATTATTAGATATTTGCAGCTAGATGTGGTGAGTATCCTGCACTGAGCATGCTCCAGCCCAGAGCCGGTCAAACAGGGCTGTTCTCACGACTGCTGCTGCAGGTTGCTGTTGTGCTACTGCTTGAGGGAAAGGAGGATGAGGGGTGAAAAGGGTAAGGCAGGAGGCTGGTAAAAAGGGGCCAAGGAAAGAGGAAATTCAAAATAAGCTGGATTTGGGTTTGGACCTCAAATCAGGCATGGAAGGAAAAGGCAGTGGGGCTAGGGTAGTGACCTGAAACATGGTCCTGAATGGTCCTGGAGAAGATTGGGAGCAAGAACAAACAGGGCAGAGAGTAGGACAAGAAGCAGACTGCAGCGACTGTCTGTGGACATGTGGCAATAAACTCCCCTCAGGGCCTGGAACAGAACCCCAAACTTCAGATACACTTATGTCTCTGCTTTCTGCAGAGCATCCCACACACCATATGTGTGCTTTATCTCTTGGTTCATGCTAAGGATGGAGGCCAGCATTTCTCACTAGCCACACAGTTAGCTTGAGTGGCAGGGAAATGTCAGGGAGAGCTAAACATTCCTACCCCTTGGTGATGTATGAAAGTGTCAACATAATGTTGTATGAAAGAATTTAAATTTTATTTTTGTTAATTATAGTTATTTTTCTTCTAATAATCACCTTTTTATTACATTTTACTATTCTATGTTATTTTGTTTCATTTTAAGGAAAAATTCTGGGCAATCAAACACCAAAACATATCATATGTAAGAAACATTACACTGGAAAGCGAAAGATTCGGTATTTACAAAGCACAAAATTCAGAGCACAAATTAATTAAGACCTATGGGCATTTGTATGATAGTCCTTAATGACATTAACTCAACCTTTTGTTTTTTCAGTTGGATGTCTAAGCTCCCAGAATTACATGTTCACCCTGTCCTCCCGTGAAAGGGATGGAGCAGGATGTGAGATACTATGTATTTGTCTGTTTGCCACATGTAGTGGAAGATATGTACTGGCCCTGTAGTGGGGGGAAAAGGGATGATTTTGTGGTTTCATCAGCTAAAGGCTGCATTGCAGAGCTGGAATCTATTCCTACCTCCTCATGAAGTGTGCAATAAATAATGTTCCCAAAGGGGGGTGTTAAATATGTGACACATTTTCTGTTGACCACTGTAAGGCATATAGTCCTACTTGTAAAATGCTGTAAAAAGCAATGCAGTTGTCATTGAATGAGAGTCATGCTCTGAAAAACTATACAATGTTAATTATTCTGGCACTTCAGGACCACAGGTGTCTCCAACAGGGCATACCAAATTATAGGTACTGATGGATGATCACATTTCATCACCTGGACCAGGACCCTAGCACAGTTACATTAGCCTATAGAGAGACACCCCTATGTTATGCCAACACCGATGAATTAAACATACTTGGATGAGCTTCAGCCGATCTGTGTATTTGCAGCTCTAAATTACCAGCACTCTGATGAGTTCCTCTCCTGCTGCTTTTCTTGGTTCTAAAACTTATCTACAGGTGTGACCACCTTCTTTTCTTCCTTCGCAGGTATCTTACAGAGCCCGGCAGGGAATAACATCCAACCCTGTCATCAAGATGGTGGCCACCTGGGTCTTTGCCTTCCTTCTCTACTGCCCAGCGATCCTCTTTTGGGAGCACGTGGCCGGACACAGCGTGGTAGCGCCGGATCAGTGCTACGCCGAGTTCTTTGACAACTGGTACTTTCTCTTGTGCGCGTCCACCCTGGAGTTCTTTGTGCCGCTGCTCTCGGTGACCTACTTCAACGTGCACATCTTCCACAGTATCCAGAGGCGCCAGCGGCACGGCAGCACGCAGGACTGTGAGCCTCCAAGGAGCAGCAGCTTGTCCTGGAGATTTTGCTTCTTGCCAAGGCCAGAAGCATCGTCTCAGTCGGAAGCAGAGGACAGTGTTTCGTCATTAAGAAGGTCATGGAGACCAGCAGTGACGGCTATCCGCCCATCTCCAACACAAACCAGCCCCACAGCTCTCAAAAAGGACTTTTCTGTTTCTTTCCGTTCAAGAACTGGGTCAAAACTGCAGCAGGACAAGAAAATAGCAAAGTCGCTTGCCATAATTGTGTGTGTGTTTGCCATTTGCTGGGCCCCGTACACTTTACTGATGATTATTCGTGGGGCCTGTCAAGGGAAGTGCATCCATAGCTCCTTGTATGAAACAACCTTTTGGCTTTTGTGGATCAATTCCTCTCTGAACCCATTTCTCTACCCTCTCTGTCATGTTAAATTTCGAATGGCTTTCATGAATATATTATGTCCCAAAAAGTTTGCAACATTGAGATTAGGTTCTTTCTAGAAGGAAAAATGAAAAAAAAAAAAAAAAAAGACTCAAGAGGAGCTGGATGAGGATGTAAGTAGCCACAGTTTGAAATCAGAATTAGTCTCTTCAAGGAAATTAGTTTGGTTAGAAAACCTAGATAAGCCTTCATGAAATATGTCCTCCTTCAGACAGACATGCAGGCTCAATTTTGTGTACTTTTTTCCAGCTATTTCAACGGGCCAGTTAAGGGATATTCCCTCTGTCTGTCTTTCCGTAGCAGTCAATCCACATTATCTTCATTCTGGTTGTTGAAGATACTATCGTCAATTGCAGTACAACTTACATTTATGTTCATGAGTGGTAGTAGTTAAAAATACAGTAAAGGTAGGTATTTGCCATAAGGTCAATAGTATTCTAAAATTATTATCTTCTCTATTGTATTTCTTTTGAATAGTTTGTAGTACATTCAGAAGAATTTTTTTCCTTATCGTAAAACATCCAGTTAAGCTATGACTTTCGTTGTCAGGCACATAGCAGGATTACTTCCTTTCACCAAGGATGTTCAGACATCAGGGGAATACAGGGACTATTTTAAAAACTCAAGTGAAGGTGTTCTCTGCTGAAGATGTTAATCATGGGACACAACATATGAACAGAAAATAACATAATGCAAAGAAAACGTGAAAGGAATATATAACTTTTAAGAAAAAAAAACTTAGCGGGAAGAATCTCAATGTTGATATTTTTAAAGTTTTTAAATGTTAGGAAACACTGATGGGTAGTCAGCCTTTTGGGAATAAACTTGCCCAAGATTCAGGTATGAAGTGCTGAGGAAGAAGGTTCGTTCTTGAACAGGCAGATGGAAACATAAACATGAGTTCAGTGTCAGGAGAATGATGGCCAGGGACACAGCCCTTATTTGACTGTCTAATCACTAATAATAAACTGCATTATGACAAATACAGCAAGAAGAAGTACTTCTGTTGGCATCGTCTCCAGACAGACCAGATAATTTTCTAGCCCAACCTGTTCTTGTTCCACTGTCATACTCAGCTGTTGAGGTGAAAAGTTCTTTCCTTCTACAGACTCTAGCCCATCATAATTTCCTTTGATCTTTTTTTTTTTTTTTCCCCTGATACATTTCTTTTTGGACTAGCAGAATCTAAAATGTAAACTTCTGAAACCTATGGTGTAACTGGGAGGTTTACAAAAGCATATTGGCTTTTCTACCTCCTCTCCAGTTTTCTCTGAATGCACTTCTGGTTTGTTATTTAAACTAGATGCAATCTTTTTAGGTGATGCCTAAACAGCACCTAGCATTATAGGATCTTGGCCAATGAGTTGGGCTTGTAATTGCTGCTAAAATTCAACAGATATATGCAAAGCAGGTCAGGACACAAAACACAGAAGTCCACTACACCCATCTGTTTTCTTTAAGTGCAGCGTGTATCAGTTTTACCCTGCAAAGCTTTTGTCATTCTTCTAAAATGCAACCTGTAGAGTCAGTAATGTTGAACATGTGCAAACAAATACTTTTGTGTCAGCTTTAAGAGCAAATAGCTCCTTAATGCTTTATAAGACATGCTTTTGATAGTGTTAGCGATAGAGAGTGAAAGATCTCATTCTGGTTAGCTTATCAAAAAGATACCTACAAATTTAACTCATTGCCTTGTGTAGATAAGGACACATACTCTTGTATCTATGACATGTTATGGGTTTTTTATTGTTCCTTTTCCTTGCTCCCATCTTTTGCTTGCTTCTCATACCAGCCTGGTCTCTGCCAGAACTGGTTGGTACAGGCCAGAACAACAGCTGAACGCTGGCATCAACAGGGACTCCTTTTTAAACAGCCTGAGACCTCATGAAGTCTGCAGCAGTGCCCTGTGCAAGGCCTAGGAAAAGCAAGTTGAAGTAGTTGAACCAAGATGCCGAGCAGACACTAAGCTCCTCTGAGGAGCAGTGGAACATGTAATGCTGCCTCCATTTGGGCTTGTTAGAAGTTGACAGATAATTACTGTAACTGGACAGTGCTTTTTGATGTAAACTTGGTTTTGGGAGCGTGGGCAGATATTTCAGTAATACCTCTGCCTTATTTCTGGCACCCTTTGCAACTGCACCGGGAAATAAGTTGGGAATCTAGTTGCGCTTGTCTCCCTCACTCTCTGTGAGCTATTGTTGGTAGGAGAGAGAAGGAAGAAAGAAGCTGATGGGCAAGAAAAATGGAGTGTTTTAGGTGAGGGGCTAGATTAGGTTTTTTTTATTCTCCTGATGTAGAAGTTATTTCCAGCAAAGAAAGACACAGGATCTCTCTACATTGTGCTCCTTATCCTTCAGCCAGGCAGCAGAAGTATTGGGAACTGTCAGAGGGAAGGTTTAGTCCAAGAAGGTTCTTGTGGACCATGAGTCCCTGTGGAAGTTGCACAACTAAGCTGCACTACTGACCTAAGTGCTGATGACATAAAAGTCTCCTTACACCTGATCGGAGCTCATGGTCAGTGCAGGTCCCGCAAACCATGTCATGGGGTCCATGCTGATGAAAGGCATCACTAAGGGCGCTGGTTAGAGGGGAAAGTGATACTGCTGTCAGTTGCAAATTTCACTTCTCCCTTGGATTGACAGAACCGTAAGGGACTTTTCACATAGGCATCATTTGGTAATTGAAAGTGCCCAGGCAAGTTCCTGACTTTCTTACACATTAAAAAAAAACAAACAAACAAACAACTGTTTCAAATTACCAGAGTAAAACTTTACTTTGAAGTACAGAATTTACTTGAAAATTGCTATGAAAATGTGTAAAGAAAAAGCTTTTATAAACAAAATTCAGATGTGTGTCTAAGAGCAAAAGCTAAAGTTGAATAAACTGTCATGCTTTTTAGGAGGAATCTGTCTGAATTCTGGAGACATGGCTTTTTAGTTTAATTACTGAACAACAGCGTAGTCATTCATAAAATATCTTCTTTGGGCTCTGACAAAAGAACTGATGAAGAACCTCTTGCTGAGCAAATCTTAGTCAAGGACAATTGAGTTTTATTGCTGTTTGTGTGAGGGCCTTGTGGGTGTCCAATAGTCCTTAACTGCCACAACCATCCTCAACTGGACTCCCACCCCTGACATCAACCTTGGGCGCTAGAGCACCGTTGGGCTGGGGTGGTCCTGGCTTGAGCTACATGGGTGCCTTTAGGCTGCTCTCAGCTCTGCCTTTTGCATCTTTTTTGATGTTTTGACTGGACTTCTGAGATTGGCCTTAGACCCAGCTTGTCACCTCCTGTTTGTGTCATGTTCTCCCCCAGCCATACCTGGGGAACTGAAGTCACCTATAGTGGCATAATCTGTGGTATCACTTGTCCCTCAGAAAAGGAATCACACGAGTAGAGCAAATCCAGTCTGATCAGGGGCTCCCCAGGAGGTTCTTAGCTCTGCCTGCCAAGCATCTTTTGTCCTTTTTTCCCCAAAACAATTCCAGATCCCACCCTTTCCTTTTATTTTTTTTATCAGTGCTATCCTAATACTTCATTGTTGTATCAGTCTTCCTTTCAACTGCATCCTTCAAAGCTGTTTTTTTTTTCCTTACAGTCTCCCCGTTTCTCATATTCCTACAGTACCTGGTTTCCCATTTTGCATCAGGTAGTTCGTGTTCCTCCATATTGTTGTAGTGTCCATAGATTTGCTGTGACACATATTTCTGTGTGCCCTGCTTGAGAGTTCCCTAGGGATATTGGTACAGCTTTTCCACTAAATCTATCACAGACCTGTTCTCACTTACACCACCTTTTTCTTTCTCATTTCCTGTACCGTAAAAGCATCTTTCTTTTTAAGACATCTACACAGAGTTTGAAAAACCTGTTGTTTAGCAGTCTAAGACAACTATAAATACCTCCTCTTACCTTATGCAAACTTTGCAAACTTCACCAGTCGTAGCCTAATTGCTGTTAGGCTGGTGTCGTTCTGGGGTAGAACACAGGGTTCTTGCACATCATCGCTTCAGAACAGGTCTCATCCCTAGTATTTCTAAAATGACACTGCTGCCTTATCTCACAAATGCCAAAACCTAACAGCCTGTGTTCCCAACAAATACAAACAATCATAGCTGATTCCTTTTGATGTTGTGGAGGTTCTGGCACAGTATTTTGTAAGGGTTTTGAAAACTTAGGTTAAACATGATGTAAAATGCAAAATTTTTATTCAAGACAAAGTGTTTAAAAAAATAATCGACCAAGATCAGAAATGAAGACACTTTAAGCAAAGAAACACAACATATGTATCCAGACCAGAAAAACCCAATTCCTCTTTGGTCTTGTTTTCTACTTGTGTGCATTTAATTTAAAAACAATGTTTTAATCGTAGTGTTAATGAAGTAGTGTTACACCCCTAGTGTAAATAGGGTGAAGTGTTCTATAGTAGAGTGGCTGGATTTGTATATGATAAAACTGGAACAGCATCATATGTTGAGAGAGGATGAAGGCAAAGTTCAATTTTTACTGTGCAGAATAGACTGCTTTCTTGAACAGAGGGGAAATGAAAAAAGAGACTATCTCCTTCCTTACATTACTAAATCTAGGTATTGCCCTCTCAAGACTTTTCCCTTCAAGCCTTTTTTTCAGGATCTTTTTACTATACTTCATGCTGTATCAAACTTTCTTGCCTTTAGATGTTTGCACAGTGCTCTGATCTTCGTTCGTTTGTGTACTCGTTTTCTTTCCCTGTTAAACAGCTCTGCCTGACATTTGTATCTTGGGTGTGCTTTTATTTTGGTAGGAACTCTCCCTTATCACTCTATCTTTAAAGAAGAGCATTCGTTAGACCTATGAGTTGCAATGAGACTTAATATAACTAACAGTGACACTTCACTGATGTGCTTTCTCAAGCTATGGAAACATTAAAATATCAGCTGCTCCCTTTCCCTGTTTTCTGTAGGACAAGGTACAATGATTTGTTTGTCCTCTTCCCACTGGTGTCTCTTGGTCACCATACCTAGCTCTGACCCAGGAAGCCACACGACCTCCCCCTGAAGCTCACATTTCTCACTCCTAGGAAGGAGGACAGTCTCACTGCTGTGTACGTGCCTTGTAAAGCAGGAGGCCAGCTTTCCCCAACCATCTGCAGTGCCAACTAAATGAGAAGCTCCTCCAGAGGGTGATTTAGAGGAGGGGTCTGACTTAATCCCCTGAGACAGCAGTTGAGAGGGCCCGTTCATCCCCGGGTACACTTGTGAAGGCAGGTGCTGTGAGTGCATCTGCTGCTTTTCCTTATCATAGCTTCTCACAGAAGCCTTAGTTTTGGCATTTTCCTCTCGCTGTTCCAACTGAGATGCTCCTGCAGGTGTCACTAGTGCTACACGGTATTTTTAAACCTTGCAAATCCGTGGGTTTTTCAAAAGGTGCCATTTATACGCACAATCCTGTATGATATGAATATGACACCGGCATCTTTCTGCTAAAAATTACACCGAATGTGTTACATTGCATCTAATATTTACGAAAATGTTAGAGGAAGGACTTATTACCCTGGCAAAGAAAAGAAGATTTTAGTCATGCAGATAATCATAAATCAGTGCAGGACTTCTTCCTAAGTTGCCCTGCGCAGAAATCACCCTGTGCTCTGCATTTAAAGCAGAGCCTTACATCGCCTGTGGAAGAGGAGAGTCCTGCTGAGCTGAGAGCAAGTCCTCAGCCTTGGCTCATTGAAAAAATGTGCCCTCTCCTCTGATATAAAAGGCTTTGTTCTCACGATTTCTTTAAACTATTCTAACTGCGGAGTGCTGCTCTAAAAGCTGTCCCATCCCTCCTACCCGTCCTGCTGTGGCTGCTGCTCCCGGCCCCGCAGTCCTGCCCCACTGCTGGCCTGGGCGAGGGCTTGTGCAGCTGCACAGGACAGTCAGTCTGTAACAATTTTCTGTTTGATTGGTTAGTTTAGGGTGAATTTATCACACAAGCACAGAAGCACTAGCTGCTGGTGTAACAGAAGAGGTGACAGCTCTGCTTTTGTCAGCAGCTTGCTTTTGGGTCAGCTGAAAGCAGTGATGAAGGCTTTGGGTATCGGTACTTGGATATGTTTCTCAGTCGTTTTCTACAGATCAGAGCTTTAGCCTGGCTGTCTTGGTAAACCTCCAGCGACTTTAGCAAAGTTGTGCCCAACTAGAATGGAGTCAGACTTTGCCTGATCGGTATGGTAGACAACTTCAAGGGGATCTGCTCAGCTGGGCTTTTGGGGCAGAGGGGCTTCCCCAGAGGGACAGATCTCAGTTCCATTGCTTTCCCTGGCACGCCAAGGGCCTTAGCAACTTTAGCTCTTTTGTATGGGGGAAACTGCCCGTAACTGTTGAAATTAGTGTGGTTTCCTGCTGAGACATTTACATTCAACTTATTCTGCTGCTTTTGACAGCTGACTGCAAGTACAGTCAGTCCTCACGTATATACAAAGACAGTGTGTCAGTGCAAATGCCTGTGTTATAGGACATGAGCCAAATTAATTTCTGGAATAATGCCATGGAAGTTAATGGGTATAGCCTCTGGAGTTTAACTGTTTGCATTATTTGTATTTCAGTAACAATTTCTGGTGTATGCAGATCAATTAATTTCCAAATTGTTCTACTATTACTATTTCAGGCTAATTAACTGTCCGGCTTTTCTGGCATTATACTGACAAGCACACTGTTTATTTTCTGTTTTCTGTCTGTGGGTTGTTCACACTGGTTACCGTCAGAAAGCACTGGTTAGTTTTTTCATTATTATACACCAGGTTTCCTTTGCTGTCTTCTGCCTGGGGAGCTGCCCCTTTGCACCAGACCACCGGGCTACGTGTATCCCGCCAGAAGCAAACAGCGCTGGCCTCTGACTCGCCTCCTTTGACAGCCTCACAGCTGGGGTTGCACCCTTCCTCTCCACCATGCCGGAGGAACAGGAAAGAGTCCTTTGAGGAGCTGTATGTAAATGCTTGTTGTGTTTGTTGGGGTTTTTTTATAAGGAATGGCAATATTATCTTTTGTAATATTCTTCCCACCTAATATGCAGGCTTATGTCTCCCTTGCTACTTGAACCTGTACATATAAGAGACTGAAGAAAGGAGAGTTTGAAACAAAATCGAGGCAAAAAGGAGCTTTAATTTCCTTCAGAGATTCTTGCCATGTCCAGAGCTTAGGCCCTGCTCTCTGTGCAAATTATTTCTTGTGAAGTCACTAGGCTTGTTGCTCCTTGGTATTGTGGGAGGGCACATAAGCACAGGGAGGAAAAGCAGGAGGCTTGGATTAAACTTACTGCAGCTTTTGAGCCTTAAAAGAGAGACCTGAACTCCATTAGGGAGCCAGCATGGAGAGCAAATCACCAAGGTATTAGACCTGCAAAAACATTTGATGCTGAGCTGAGGAGCCGCTTTGTCATTTAAAACATATAATAAACCCACGACCAACTCGGAGAGGGCAATGAGTTTTCAGATTGAGTCAAGGAGGTTTCTTCTGGTCCCTTGCTGAGCAGGACAGGGCTTATTAGGGAAAAAAACTCATGTCCAATTTGATTGGGCTCACAGGCTGAGATCAGTGGTTTTACTGACACTCGTATTGATAGGACTTTGGTTTTCCAGTGACACTGGGAGTTGGGAGGAGAATGACACCAAAACTGTAGCTCTGTTTGAGGGGTGTTTGTGTGCATTGTTCCTGCTGCACTGGGATGCTGGAGCCAGTACTATTGGTCAGCTCCAGGGGAGTTTTGCTACTCCTAATTCAGCAAAAATATTGTTTACTTTTTTTAACTTTTGACCTGGAATATTGAGCAATAAAATGCATTTTATGTACCAGTGCTCCAATGGATAAATATACATATTTTTTTGATGGATGAATAAAGGACACATAGACTAGCATATGTAGACTTCTGGCGCATCCGAATGTAACTTGTTGAATTGCTGTAGTTCTGCTTGAACCACACTGATCTTGAAAGGTAGAAAGGAAAAGCCTGAGCCGAATGGGGGATGTAAGGGAAAGTAAGTAGTTGCCTATTAAAACAGCAAACAGGCAAACCCCCTCTGGTTTAGGTAAAGATCTTGAGCTGTATCTGAATGTCTCTTCTCTCATAATTTCTTAGATGCTGTGAAGGACTAACTGAAGATCAGCTGAATCAATTACCACAGAGATACCTAGCAGACTTCTTTGGATGTATTTTTCATGAGAAATGGAACCAGCAGAACAACAGGTGTGATTCAGTGTTACGCTATATCTAGTTCTGTGCTGAAAAATATCTGACAGGTTAAATAAGGTCTCTCCCTGCCTTCCCCTCCCCTTCCCCTCCCTCTGCCCCCCAATTTGCTAGAATTTTAACTAAGGGCCTTTAAAAAATGATGCTAGTAACATGGGTGTAGTTTATTATATTGCTGGGTTTTAAAAAAATATTCCTGTAATTTTTTTCATGTCAGCTGTGTAAAGAAATATTCAGAGAGGGAAAAAAAGTGAGCTGGACTTTTGCACTGCTGATAATATCACAGCTTTACGGTCATGTCAGGGAGAGGGGACTACCTCACCCACAGTGGAGTAACTCAGCGTCTCTTGGCAGTGATTAGTATTCCTGGAGCAAGTCTGCTTATTCTTGCACTTGAGGCCACAAGTGTTTGTGTAGGCTGTTGCCTCCTCTCCCTCTCCCTGGCCCTCCCAAAGCACAAATCACCAGTGTAAGAGCTCCCGTGCATGCTTTTTGGTGGACCTTGCGGTTAGGATCTTTAATCTTGGATTGTCTCTCTTTCTTGTTTTAGGCAAGACTTTGCCTTGTCGCCTTTGACTGCCCTGCATAATTCCTGCCTCTCCTTGGCTTTTACCAGTTTAGATTTGTTAATTGAAAGGAAAGCTGCCACCATGGCACCTGAAGGGATGCTGGCTGAGCCTGTGGTGGGGAAGCAGCCTGCAAAAAGAAGTGCTATGCTTCAGACTGCTGCAGTGGATCTTGCCATCAGCTGTGTTCTGCTGACAGTCAGAGCACTTAGTATCCAATCTAGCTTTTGTAATCAGCAAAAAGGACTCCACAGCTATGAGATGAATTTGAAAGACATGCCCGGCCCCAGAGAGAGGGCAGAGATGTAAGGCAGGCAACATGGCACCATGCCCAGGAGACACCTTTCAAGAGCTGGGTACCCTGTCCATGGGGACCTGGATGGCCCAGCTTGCAGGGGCCCCAATTCTAAATTATCTTTATGTGTCTAGGGCAGGTTTGCCTAACTTAAAATTTGCCTTGGGCTTATGAGTTCAAAGCTGGGCAACGTCCTCTGATGCTTTTGGGTTTTCACTATATTTCAGGCTTTACAAAAAAATAACTTTTTTTTTTCTTGCCTGCAAACTTATGTTCAGTTCCTGCTCCAATTACACCCAAAAGGTATACTTACTCCTCTTTAATACCTCCAATTAAGCTACAAATGCTGTCTCAGGAGGTTTCCAGGCTATAATCTGTTTATTTACTGGTCAAGAGTCAGTGTGGTTGAGGTGTTTGCTTGAAGGGCGAAGCAAAGAGACAAGGGCCAGCATGGAAGACCTCTGGCTGAGCACACACTTTGGCTAGGTCCTTATGCTGTCCCATCACCCCTGTGCTGTTGGGGTATATGAAAGTGCTGCTGTCCCTCTTCTCTGCTGAGCCGTGAATTCCCACCACCCCCACCCACCACCCCTTGCAGTGTTCAGGGTGGTTCCAGTAACAGGAGCTGCTAGTCCTTTAAGGTCTCTTTTCTTTCCTTATTTTCCTTCTCTCATCCTTAATTGCCCTGGACATCTTTTCAGTGCTGGGGAAAGCAAAATTCTCTCTCCATCTGTGTGGTTTTGTTAACGGAGCAGAAAGAAGAAGAAAAGCTACCTCCTTTAGTGACAGGAGGAAGTACAAGTCTACTTAACACTGAGTAGGGAAAGTAAACTTTCTCTGGAAAATGAGGTAAGATTTGAAAAAGAAAGCAGAAGACTAGCTGCAAGCCTATTTGTTTCATAATAATGGTGACAATGGTGCAATGTGCGACTAAAACCCCACCGAAGGAAAATGAAATGATAGAGTGAAGCTTCAAATAATGTGGAATGCATTCTTTACTCATAAAAACAAGCAACCCCAAAAAGCTATGGTATCATTTTATTATTCCTTTTTGTAGCGGTCCCCAACCTCATAAATGACAGAGGGATCCCCAGGCTTAAAGGATGTCTACAATGCAGAGTGTAAACTCTCCCTGGTGTAAACTCTCTCTGAAGTTTTAACCTTTACACGAATGCCTTTGTGAAGGCAGCTGTGTCCCACAGTCAGTCATGACATTTCTAAAACCTCACAACTTTTTAATAATATAAATTTTATACTTTTATTTACATACTTAAGCTTAATACATATTGATCAGATTAATGCTTGATACAGTGACACAGGGAGTTTAAGTTCTTTTATTTTAAGGTCTTAGGTGAGGTAGGAGTTTAATGTGATTTAAGGATTTAGATCAGTAGGAAATAATAAATTGTCTTTAAATCTTTAACGCAGCTTAGCTGCAGCTTTGCAGGCTATCCCTCAGACATCAAAAATTTTAAGGCTTCCTCATGCAACAGAGTTTGTTTTCAAATCGAGCATGTTTCATAGCTATACATATATAGTTATACATTATGTCCCTCTCAAAGTGATCTATGACACTGAAATGGACTGTTAACCAGAGTTTGGGGTTTTCCCCTCAAACATTCATGAGTTTAGGGATTCTGTGAGTAGTTTTCTTACAGCTTGGTCTTGCAGTGTCACCTTTGTAGATATACTGTACCGGGCGCTGAGCAGAGCCTTCCTGCTCCACATCATTTCCAGCTTCCATGAGAGTGCTCCGCTGAGAGAAGAGGCTGAAGGGGGATGTAGTGCCACTTTATATAACTGCAGAATAAGTTTGGCTGGAGTGGGCCTGTGAAGGTCATTTCGTTTGACAGGGAACACTTTAAATGTGCAAACAAGTTTTACCTTGGGGGTTTTTTTGGTCTTTTCTTTCTCTGTATCAGTTCTGATTCTCCAAGGCAGTGAAAGCACAGGAAGTACGGTGCTACAATTCACAACTGTTTTCATGTTTAAGGGACTTGTAAAGAAAGACAGAATTTGCATGGTGGGGAATGTTTCTGAGGTGGTGAAATGGGAATCACGATGCATGGGATCCACCACAGTGTGGTACTTACCTCCTCAGAACACCCTGCCCCATCAGAGTGAGACATAAAACAGGGGCTTTCACCGGTCCAGGGCACTGCCAACAGCCAGCAACATCCCCTGCCACCTCACACCCGGCCTGCCACTGCTGGCAGGCCCTATTTTATTGACTAGTTCACATAGGTAACATGGATATGCAAAAATAACAAAAATAACTAGATAACGTAGTCAGTGTCTAGTGAAAACTGGACACTAAAGGTGGCAAATGTTAGAAGCGGTAGTGGACATAACATGAAAACAACATTTTCCCCCTGTTTCTTTCCAGGTTTTTGCCTCCATTTGCTATGTCAGTCTCCCAGCCTTTGTGCACCTACAGAGTACTGTGAACCATCCTAATTTCTTTCACAGCCTGGTCAGCCTTAATAAAGTTTTGACTGAAAATGCTATGCCCTGTTACAGTGCTACAGGTGGGGAAACCAAATCAAAATGTGGGGGAGTGCTTGACTCTTGTCCAGCTGTTTTAACTGGAAACAGAATTGGACTTTTTGTATCTCCTCTTACTCACAGGGGAAGTCAGTATTCATGGCTAGTAACATCCAGCCTATACCTATACCAATAACTATGTATTGCTGCTGGGCTTTTTTTCTATTCCTACTTTTATTAACTTATTCATGTGATAAATTGTTTTAAAGATAATATTAATAGATATTAAAATACAGGATTTTTTAAATAGAAATTATGTGAAATATTATAATGACCCATGTATATCAGTTTTCAAGTAACCTTGCATTTAATTGCCATTTTGCAAAACTAACATGCAAACCTAATGTTAGTTTTATGCTGTATTTCTTAACATGATCTAATTTGAATAATTTGATTTGAAAGTCAGTTCAGAGCACGTGCTTTATGTAAAACATAGTGATGGTCTTTGAAAAGCACCGAGTGGGAACTAAGGAAATAAAAGACAACTCCTGCATGTCTGACAGTTCCCTACTCTCAGGTCACTTTGTTGGGCCATCCTTTCTCGCATACCCACTGCTCATCCTGAGATGTAATTAGCTTGCTGTCTCACAACTCTTCTTGGAAACCTTTGTCTGAGATGCAAAGCTTTTGCAGCTCGTTTTCCTTCAAACCTAAATTCACTCTTGACCACTTTGTATGCATAGGTTCTGTGGCAGTGTAGTCTTTTATTTTAGATACGCCTCCTCCCCCCAGGCTGCTTCTCACAGACACATCCCTAGTCAGCCACCCCTCATTAGGCTGAACAGCCAGACATCTCACATCCATTTTCCTGACCTTCCTGCTGACCTCTCTGTGCCTCTTCCAGCTGGAAGGTATCGCCCTGAAATGTGGGTGACCAGGATTGTATGCAGTTTTCCATATGGTATCACGTGGGCCTCGTGCAGTGACATGAATGCTTCCCTGTTTTTACTGGAAATACCTTCCCTGCTGCCCTCATAGTTACCTTTAAAAAAAAAGAAATGGAATGAGTCTGGCAAGGTCTACCTTTAGTAAACCCATGTTGCATTTTATCCCATATTGCTTTTACCTCTGCATCATTAATTAGATTCCCCACAGAATGCTATTTTAAAGCCTAGCAAGCTACTTAAGTGGCTCCAATAAATCTGTAAATATGGGTCAATTTTTTCACCTTCTTAATTGTAGGTCATACCTTTGCTGTTTCCCAATCCTATGCCACTGTCCACAACTTGATTGCTTTAACAAAGAGGTTTGCTTAAAAATTCATATGACAAAGCTGTCCTAACTTAAGGCAGGATATTTTCTCATCCTTCCTATTTGAACACGCTGATCACCTCTGTCTTAGGGAAGCTGAACATTTTCTTTGTATTCAATATTCATTCTGGCAGACTTACCTGCACTTTTGTTCTTTCAAATCAATGACCTAACTTACAAAACATTTTTGCTGTGTTTCCCATTTAGTTTAAGCTGAACCAGTTTGTAATAACTTCATAAAAGGTATTTTCTATGATCAGCTGTCTTGTACAATGCCTTTAGTACGAATAGTATGAACCAAATCAAGTCTAGACTGTGATCATCTCATGTTTACTGAACAAAGGTTGCTGAGGCTGAAGATACCTGTTGGCCATCCCAGCTAACAGTATTGCCAGACCATACTGCCATACAAGCACTTGGTTGCTAACCTAGATCTAAGCTGTCAGTGTTTGCTAAAATAACATTTCTGACAGCACTTACCTCTTGAGCAACCTTAGTGAGATTGCTGGGCATAGCTGAATGTGGTGGTGGAATTCAGTGGCCGATCATTGGAAAATGCCTTTGTCACTCAACAGTGATTTATTTTTGTCCTCAAGCTCTTCTTTTATATTGGTATCATCCTTCTTTCTTATTATGGCTTTCTTCTTTTATAAGTGCCTTATAAATTTCAGGTTATTTTGTAAATTTCATGGTGAAATTCAGTGGTATCAAGAACAAAAAGAAAACCCCCAGCTATATTAATCTCAGGAATAATACTCCATGCTTTGAAATATGCCCTTGCTGTGGATTTCTGAAAAATCAGCAAGGCCAAGCATACTGTATAAACTGTGCTAAAAGTGTTCTCAGTTTCAAAGCGGGCTTCTTTTATTTATGGTTCTGATTAGCTGTTAGTCAGTTTGGGGACACAGGGAAAATTTGGGAAGAGTGGAAGCCCATAATGAATGGCCAGGAGAGCGCATTTTTCTAAAACAACAAAAAAAACCCAACCAAACCACCCACCAGACTATTCTATAAGCAAATGTGCCCAATGGAGATAGTCCAGACAACTGCACCTGGACACCACCTGGATATAATTAAGGTCCCAGAATGGAAGATGTGTTAAACTGAATGCCAAAAAATTTAACACTGTCTCTCCTTTATTTACCTGCTGTAAAGGGTTGGCATATTGCTCTGTGCTAGATAGTACCATAGCATGGACCCATAGAGCTTTGGACACCTCTGAGAAAGACCTTTTTTTTTTTTTCTTTGGCTCTGCCTGTGTCTCTCTCTATATGTGTTAGGTTTTCACTGCTTCTTGACCCTGCAAGGAGCAACAAGGCACAAAGGGTATTGCTGTGGTTTACACTGGCTGCGCAAAAATTCCTTTGGGTCCCTCCTATGCTTATATCCATGGGATGGGCACAGTCCCTGTGTGTTTCCAGTTGTCCTTGAAAGTGTTAATTCTTAAAACAGCACTCACCATGTTGTTTCTTTCTCTCACCCATTACTGTCTGTGTTATTTATTTCTCAGTGTGTCGTTCAGCACTAAACTTCAGAAACACTAATTTCATGTGCTGCCTTATTATCCTGAAGTGGAGAAAGCACAACAAAGTTTGCACATATTTAAATTTGGCCTATTCAGAGACAGGTTGAGATGAAATGTAATGCTTCACCTGAAAAAAGTGAAGGGGAAAAAATTAAGTTCAGCAATGAAGAATATAACAATCAGTTGGTTAAAAGCTAACATAGTGCTTCGATTAAATGTTAAAAATCTCTGTTGAAACAGTATTAGCACAGCAGGGCTGTGAAGAGCCAGAGGTAAATAATGACTCAGAGCAAATAGGCCTCAGCAGGAAAAAAAAAAAAAGGTATGTTTCACCTCACTGTGATCAGAAACTGTCCTCATATATGTTCAAAATTACACCTAATCTCATGATTATTATCATTACATGTGACCTTGCTAAGTTCCTATAGTAAGAGTAAATGTGAAAAAAGCAGTATGAGTGAAGACTTTCTATGTATTATTTTGTTCTATTAATTTTGTAGAGGAACTTGGGACAGTAGTCTGTTGCAATAGAGAATGCAAAGGGTGGTTTGCTCCCTGATTGACTCTTATATGGGATGCTCCAAGGGAGGGACAAAGGGAGAGGCATGAAGTCAGATATTATCATAATTTGTGTAACTGGGAGCTGGCAGACAAGCTGGACTAAGATTTGGCTGTTACAATTACAGAACGGTGCTTTATAATCACAGAATGATCTCTTCCCTGCCTGAAAAACTGTTAACACTCTTGGTATGTGATAGAATAAAATAAAACCTGTAAATGAAGAGCATCTCAGCCATTTGTGACTCCTTCTCAGCCTTCAGAGATCCTGGAAGAAGTGGGTCTTGAAGAGAGATTTAGGATGGTGGGTCAGACCTATCTTGTCTCTCTGATGTTAGATTCAGTATTGTTCTTCATTAATGAAATACATGTTAATAAATAAATATATGGTGATATGTATATAAGAGCAAGAGCAATGCTAAAATCCCTGCCAGTGTGCAAGGTCTTCTGGTACCTCTCTCTCCTTTGGGGCTTGCATCTCCCTGATGCAGTGTTTCGGTGATTCACCTTGGAGGAGCTGGGACCAGCTTGGGGACACAGTGAGTGACCCACATTGTGGTGGGGAGAGTGTGCTCCAGGAGGAGGGATCAGCACAGAAGAAGGTGTGAAAAAGAGGGAAGTGGGAGTAGTATGTTGTTTTTTGTGGCTCAAACGGGAAGTAAAGCAGACAGAGGACAAGGGCCTTTGGTAAGAGGAGGGCAGGCGGAAGGGGTCTGCACTTTGGGAAGCTTGGCCCTGGCACAGCAAAGGACTGTAAGGCAGGAGGTGGACTTGAAATGAGGATCAACATAAGGAAAAGGACAGACAGCTACAAAAGTGTCACAAAATCCGTTTTGAATAGAGACAAAAAGTAACGTGCATCTTGGATTTTATCTTAGAAAAAAGCTGATGTAAACTACATAAATTATGATGAAGGACTCAACCATATAGAAATGTTTGTGTTCTGAAATAAATTTGAAATGACTGTATCCTAGGGTACAGACAATGTCTATAGGGCAGGAAAGAGGGTGGTGGTGTTGGGATTTCCCCCATCATTGGGAATAAATGCCAAGCATCCTCACATATAAGTTGTCTGTGTAAAAAAGGAAACCCATCTCCTTTCTTTGTGTGGAAGCATGGCTCTATTCTCAGCCAAACCTTCTTGATACAAGCGAAGTTAGAACAAAAGAGTATCAAGCCGACTAAAGAAAAAGAACACAGGCACAAATAAGTCTTGAAATATATATATTTGGGCAGAGTATGAATGTTTAAAAGACATTAATATACCCTCTGAGAGATGAGGAAAGGTTCTGCCATCTCCTATTATCTGGCTTAGTAGGCTGAATAAGTGAATAATTCAGAGAGCAAAGTTTCTCCAATGAATGAGTCACCTAAACTCCAAACTATTAGCATGCAGCCAAAGCACAGTGAAAAAGGAGAGTTCATCCACACTGGTTTTAGTAACTGCTCCACTCAGTGGGGAAATAAATCAGTTTTTCCTCAGTTAACACAAGATCTGAATAACCATCAATTCCCTCCACAGTATCTGCAGCACAAATGGTATCACAGATGCTTGATTGTGGATATAAATTAGCATATTACGCCCATAGGGGGACGCTAGATGATGATGGCTTAGTAGCTGAAGCCTGCTGGCCTCTGGGAAAGTGCAAATGTAATGTCAGATGACTCAGTTCACCAGGTGAGCAAGAGGGGCTGTGCCTCTGCAAAACAAAAAGGTGAAAAATGAAGACATATTGTAGAGCTATGTCTTGGTTGTAGATCCAGTGCTACCTAATATCAACACTTAATGACATTTAGAGGAAGGAAAAGCCCTCAGCACCTTTGAAACTTAAATTGAGGAGAAGAAAGGATGGAGAAGTATCCGTGTAAAATGCCACTGCTCAGATCTTTCACCTCACCTATTGGCCCCTCCTGGGGAAAGGGATATGACAACTACTTAGAAATCTTATTAGTTAAAGAGAGTTGTAGGAGCTATCTGTGGAAATTCAGGCCTCCATCTACAGAGCAGTATTAGTGACTGAAGATCCTGATATAGTTTAATAGCAAAAGACAAAACGGGGTAGAAGTCAGCAAATTTGCGCATTTTTGCTGACAATAGAGACTTGGGGAGACTACAGAACTGCTATATCATTATCTTGGTGCCAGACCAAGATGGATCTGGACTTATTTAAGACTTGTGAGTTATTGCATACGTAAGCAAAAAATTTCAAGTTCCCCACTTGGGGTGTCATGAGTTTGTGAAGAACTACTGGGCTAAATATACCTGGAGTCAATAGTATTGTGACAGCAAAGAGCAACAAGCGATGGACTTTACTGGCATTGCAGTAGAAGCCCATCACAGCTCCACTTCTGGGCCCCAGCAATAACAAGGAGCATCAGTGCGGGACCAAACCAGGAGGGGGGACCAAAATCAGCACAGCACTAAAATTCACCACAACAGCCCGTCTGGGCCACTGTCTTCTTTCCTGTAGTTATTTGCCTTATTGTACCTCCTCACAGCAGGTTTTCCTCCTAGTCTTTTTTTCATTCCTGTCCTTTTTGTTCTTGCCACCCACATTTTTTCTCTTTTACAAAGAAGAGTTTGATTCCTATAAATCTTCCGACACTCAACACCTCTCTCTTGGTGGCCTGTTGTTTGTGAGGCAGCATCTGCACAGTGCCAGGTGGGATCCTTTGTCAGCGATTGACAGGAGATGCTGCTGCTGCTGCTGCTGGTAACTATTACACACATGAAAAGGAAGGTGATGCAGAAGCGAGGTTGTTAGAGAACCACGCGGCTCTTTCCTCATGTTGGGAGGACAGGTCTACAGATTTCTCCCTCGTTGCTGCCTGCCAGCATGGAGCTGTCAATTATCGCCTGTGCTTTGACACCCTAGCAGCAGCCTGGCCTCCCCCTCCTCGGCCATCCCTGCCTCCTCTGCTGCGCAGAGCTGCTTCTCCAGGTTAATGAGGTGCTGGTGTAATTTTGGCGCCCACCTCTTGTGCTGACAGCTGTACCCTGGCTCCAGGAGTCCTGGCACATTACCATCACTGTTGCTGACCCAGGCCCCTTGCTGGAACTGCTGCACACCTAGCAGCAGCTGGTTTCTCGTGGGTTTTTCCCTGTTAGGCTTTGGGAGGAAAGGCAGCAGCAGTAGCCAACACTGTTAAACAAGCAACTTGGGTGAGAGGGTTTTTCTAACAGGCAGGGTCAGTCCATCTTTCACTGCAGCTGCTAATGAGGGGTGGAAAAGTGGAGTCTGTCCTCCTTTTTCTTCCTTGGCCTCCATGCATGGAGCAGTTGTGGGTGCTCTGTTGATGTAGTAGCATTCTGATGAGGACAGGGAGCACATCCCTCTGCCTGCCTGCCAGGGCAGCCAGCAGTGGTAACTACGAAAGCAGCAGTGGTAAAAAGTCATTTTATCATCATGAGATCAGTGGAGGGTATTCCCCAGAAGGGGAAGTTTTTCATGTGCTGGGTGTGCATCCACAGATGTGCCTCTGGATTTGGCACCTGTGCAGGCCCTCCTGTGCCATCAGTCACCTGCTGGCGCCGTCTCATCCAGCATAGGTCTGGCACTGCTTAGGTACCCATAGCATCCCCAAAATGTTCACTGCTAGTGAAGAAACCACCTACAGGATTTCTAGAAAGCAAGTGATTCTTGGGAGGCATGAACAGGGCTGGAGCATGGCTGGGGCAAGGGAGATGTCCCAGGCACTGTTCTGAGTGGCATACAAATGGGAGAAGCAGGCGATGATTTGGAGTGACAGTGCAACCTCCTGCTATAGTAGGAGGCCCTAAGGGGACCTGTCCTCCTTCAGGGGTATCGTGTGGTCGGGGGAGGTGGCCATACTAATGCCCTGCCAATGTCTTCAACCTGCCCCAGGGATAGAGATCTTACAAGAATAGAGTTCCCCTTCCATGGCTTAAGGTTGCATGGGATGACCTGTAGCAGCAAATGTTTAATTCTCAACTAGTTATTGATTAATTTTTTTTTCCAATTCACTGACAGTCCTGAATGACCCTGGAGCTGCTGGGAAAGCTAGAAATAAAGCTACTAGTTACCTTAATTAATGATGTTTTTCTTTCCTCTCAGGAACCAAGGAGCCACTTCTCAACATTCATGGGTCATGGATTCCTCTCTCAACAGCCATGTAACTTTTTTAAATGTTAAAGATTTGATATCTACAATGTACCGAGGATGATGACATTGGAAAGTGGCTTCTCAGGTAGTTACTCCAGTCCTTGATTTTTAATGCACAGGCAATGACTCTGGTGCTCAGAGCCCTTCTCCCTCCTTTATGATGGCATTTTTCCACCTGATGAGTATTTTTACTATTATAGATCTTATGAGAGGAAAGATTGATATAGGCTTTATGGTAAATTACCTTGAAGCACTTGTAATCAGTACTGTTGCCAGTAAATTCATATGCTTGGAAATACTGGCATGTTGCCGTGTAAGGGATCTCGCAGGCAAGGGTGATGATGAAGGGCTGCTTTGTAGCGGGAGAGCTGAGCTGGCGCAGCCGCAGAGGCATAGCTCACGGGCAATGGGATGCGCTTCAGAGGGAGGAAGGTGAGGAGGAAAGGACACTGAGGCTGAGCTAGGGCTGCCCCAGGCACCGCTAGTGAGTGGAGACTACTGCCTGTTAACTTGCCTCCTGTCACTCCTTCACAGGAGCTTTTGCTAGTACAGCTAATCCTGCTCTAGGGATTTACCAGGAATAAAAAACAGGAATAAAAATGTCACTGCTTAAACCAATGTGGTTCCACAGATAGAGGTTTCTAGTGCAGACTTAGCCTCAGGTCAGTTTTGTAAGGGTAGCTCTTGTCAGCGTTTACACTAAAGCTGGACTGTTGGGGGGAAAAAAAAGTCTGAGAGGTTGCAACATCACCGACCCTTTGATTTTGCCTGTTTCCCAGTACTCACTAGGTTACAGTGATGGGCAGGTATCAGGACAATCACAGCATTTGTTTTTTGTTTTTTTTTTTTAAAGCCCCTTGATTATGGTTGAAAGATTTACAGACACACTCGTGAGATTTGAAACAAGGAGGAGACGGAAAAATTACACCAAGCCAATTTTGCTAATATGAGGCTACACCCCATCACTTTTTTGGCTTTGGAGGTTAGCGGCCAGGGGCATGGAGGTAACCTTCCCCTTCCAGAAATACCCTCTCCTCTGTCACCAAAATATTTCCGTCTGCATTCTTTGTGCAGTTTCTGTTCCCGAGTCCCCTGGTTGAACCGCGACCCTTCCTTTTTGCTTGCCTTTAGCAGCGTGCAGGTTTGCTGCGGGAAAGCGAGACCTGTATTTCCCGTAAGGCTGCTGTCTCACCAGCCTGGCTGTACTTTGCACATTTTTTTTTTTATTTTTTTTTTTTCCATAACGAAGGCAAAGCAGCCGCCCGCTCCCAAGTGACGCCTGCAGCAGGGCTTAGGCGGCTCGGCTGGGTGGCCGCGGCCACTGGATGTCACTGTTGTTCCGCGGAACCCCCGCGGCAGCCGCCGCCGGAGCAGAGCTGATGGCAAGGGGTGGCAGAGCACAGCGCAGATTTTCACACCCTCTGTGGAATCTGCTGCTTTTAAGTGGCTCCGAGCAGTCCCGTCTCACGCAAAGGGTCCGCATGGATGCGGTGGGTGTGGGGTATGGATGCTATGGGTGCCGTATTTTGCAAGCTCTGAGACTGTGCCCTGCTGGTGCCATGCGTTGTTTGGTGATAGAGTCTGCTCCTTACCGATCTTGGAAGCAAACCCTGACGAAATCTGCTGGGTACAGGGCAGAAAGAGCTTCCCTGAAGTGACAGGTTTGGGCTGAGGACCACTTCAGAACATTCACAGCTTCTTGGCTCACAGCTTGCGAAAATGCAATAGGCACAAACAGTGAAGAAACGTGGCAACAAATCTCTGGCCCAAACAAAGCCTCTTCTCAGCTGGTCCAGGCCAGACAGCCAGCAGCATCCCCCAGCAGCAGCTTTAGGGTGCCTCTGACTTTTCCTGGGGCTGCTCCCCGTGCCCTGTGCCTGCACTGGGAGCGCTCGAGGGCGCCTGCAGCCAGTACAACGTTAGGCAAAGCTGTGAATGCTCCTGCTTTGTGTAGGAACAGATTAGGCCCCAGCAGGCTCTAGGACTGGAGAAGCAGAGACAGAAGTAATTTTCCTTCTCTTTCCTTCCTCCCCAATACTTGTGCCGAACACAGGCCCCTCACGGATGAGGATCAATTTGTAGATCTGAGAGTCCAACACAGAGCTGTTGTGCTTTTTTGCTTCAGGGAAGTTTTTTTGCTCCCAGTTGCCAGTCTGACTTTAGATTAACTCTGTAGAAATGTCAAGATTTGTCTTCTTGTGTGAAATGTCCTACCTTTCTTAAGGTATAAAGTAGGCACCTGATGTCTTCCTACTAAATCCTTGTTCTCCAGCTGATGCAAAAACTTCCAAAAGGGGATAGTTAAATGGTAAGAAAATACATCCATACAAACTAATTATTTAAATAAAACTTCAGAAAGGCATAGGCTTTCCCAGTACCTGAAGGAAAAACATTCTGCTGAACAAGATAAAACTTTGCAAAGGAACATTGCTCCTTAGGAGATGTTTATTTTTCCTTTTAACACATTCCCTCTCACTGGAGTCTTGAGCCAATAAGACATCTATGTGACTAACTTCAAGTCATTTGGATCTAATTCCCTTGGGTTTCTGCAGACAAGGGACAGTCCCATGAGTGACGCCCAAAAGTGATCTTGATTGTACTTTAATAGTAGCAGTGTTAAAAGGAGCAAAGAAGATGATACGGGAGAGTGAGGAAACAAACCTTAAGACAGAAAAAGTGAAGCTGGCAAAAAGAAAATTAATTGCTGAAATTCCGTTACTAGAAACAGATACTGAAGAAAGCCTGGAAAACATCCAGCACCTAGCAGGTGGCCTAATATGTTTGGTTAAACTGTAATCTGTGCACAGTGCAGGCATCCCCCACTTAGTGTTAATCCCACAGAAAAGCTCCCATGGCATAATGACAGTCAGGATATCCCAGCCCAGGTCTAGAAACAACTGAGCCATTCCTCAATGTGTACCCCAAATGTCTTTGGAGGAACCATGACCTTCCCGGGCCCCATGTCTCTGTGCTCAGCCAGAATGGGACCCTGGCTGTGGCAGGCAGAAGGGGCAGCAAGGTACTCAGAAGCAGTGGCTCTCCAAGCCTCTGCTAGTGCTGCACTGCCCGCAAACCTTACTGTGAATCTTGGAAATAATCAGTACTAATGTTGCTACTTGGCCTGTGGATAAGGTCTAACTCTTCTAGATGGCTGGGAGAAAGGAAAAGTGAGCCCTGTCTGTACGGGTGTGCCCTAGGGGATCCTCCCCCTCACCTGGGGACCTCTGTCCCCAGAGAAGGATGCTTTGCCCCTTAATTTTTGTAACCCAGGAGACTGCTTGAATCATGATGGGCCACTCTAATATGAGGAAATATCCAGACTAGTGACTTCTTAAGCTTTTTTCTCCTTTGATCTTTTCTTCCTGGAGGCATTTATTTGATCTTGGAAGGACCTTAGGGCTACAGTCGGCCCTAGCAAAGATACGACAGAGAGCAGAGGAAAGAGATTTTGAGTCTTTTTTTCCGACTATTCCCCTACACAACACAGGCAAAATATTGGCATATCTCTCCCAGGAGCACAGGAGCAGGTCATAGCATATCTGAATAGAGAGAAACTAAGTGATATTTCTAGGATAAAAGCAATAGGAAAAGGTTACGGCTATGAGGGGTAAGATACTCCTCTAGAAAGTACTACGCAGGTCTGAGGGGGCTTGGATCCAGGAGACCTGACAGCCTGTGTAAAACTATGTAAAGGACAGCTGATTGCTTTGTTCCTCAGCTCCCCCCCCCATGACATATCCCCTGCCCCTTCTCTATTTAGCCCTAGCAGGACTGTTTTTTCCTGTTAATACAGTGATGGACCGAGGGGCTCTCACTTTCTGTTGGAACCACTCGATGGGACCAGAGTGAAATAATGAAAATAATTTCTCCATTTAAGCCAATAAAGACCTATCTTTCCCCTTTAAATACTGGTCTTGGGATTCAGTCAAAATGCCAGATTTCCAGAGTTACCTGCTAAAAATTAAACATCTTCTCTGGTCCTTTCTTCCTTCTTTGAAGTAAGCTTCATCTGCATACCTGGCGTTTGCATTGCCTTATTAGAGGAACCAAACGGTGTCCATCTGTAGACACGAAATATGGAGGAGCCATTTGGGCTGCTGAAGCGCTTCCCTCCCCTCCCCACACTCATTCCTGAAAGTGTTAAACATCAGAGAGAGATTGGATTCAGATACAAATGGAGAAAAGCTGGGGAAAGCAAAATAAAGGACATCTTTATGTTTCCCTCCCCACCAGCTGTAGCTAGGGAAATAAAGCAAAACCAGACGGACTCCAAAATCCAACAACTGAAAGGAAGGCATGAGTGAGGCAGCAGCTTGCACTCCTTCCCCCATTACTCTGCCCATCCCAGCACTCCCTTCCCCCCCTGGCCACCTATTTGCCACAGGCAGTGACAGCGAGCTGGGCAGGGCAGGGATGCTTTCCCCCGACTCTCTGTGGAGGGGAATGCCCTGGCAGTGCGTCTACACCACATTGCTGACAATCAGTCAGAAACTGAAAGTAAACAACTTATTTACATGCATTTTAAATACCGCTCGGTGCCCGGCAGTCTGATTATTTTGAAAAGTGGGTTAAAAAAGTCACTGTAAGGCAAGGACCTCACATACATACCAAGCTCCAACCCTTGGTGCATTAATATGGCTGAGTGGAGATACTAACATAACCTTACCTGTAATGGCATGAACACACCACTGTAATAATTCATTTAGAATGATGACACCTGAGACCTAATTTAAAACTCCTAGATGAATACTGTTCTCACATTCAAACCCCAAGGCTGCTGCAAACATACCTAAGAAATCCTAAGAACTATAGTGAGCCTAATTGAATTGGACTTAAATGGACCATTGAGGTGGCCTCACAGACCTCTGGGGAATTTATATTGTCTATACCGTATCAGAATCACAGCTTGAACTGAATAACGGGTTACATCCAATCATGTTACTGTAACTCATGCTTGAGGAAAGGGGGAAACCTTTTGCTATCAGCAAGGCTGTATGGAAAACAATTCCAAATCACTTTAAACCCGGTTGGCAACTACTTTGCCAATTATGGAGTCCTTTGGGAAAGGTGTGTGCTAGGGCTCGGGACTAAATGATTTATGTCAAGCGCCCCAGTCCCCGGAGGCACATACAGGAGGCTGGAGAGGAGGTGCTTGTGGCTAATTATTTCTCCTAAGAATACTTTAGCAAGGTAATTTGCGCTTGCAGATGAGTCACTGCACACTGAATATAACACAGAGAAAGCAGAGACTTCAGTGCTGCAGCACACAGACAGATAAAAGGGAAATGAACGAGATCTTCAGTCCTTAATCTCATATGCAAAACCTCAGCCCCCGCCGCCCCCTGCCTGCCCCCCTTCTCCCCCAGGGGCCCCGCACCAGCGGTGCTCAAGGGGGACCACATCCGAATGCCAAGCAGAGCTTCATCACCACGCCTAATTACAGAGAGGAGCTGAGCCTTTAAAAGGCTGATGAAAGTGTGCACTGTCAGTGATGGTGGTGCAAATCTGCCAGGAGGGAAAAGCTTGGTGGTGCAAATCTGCTGGTGGATGAGCACACGGGAGGGAAAAGCTCAGCAAGCAGAAGCAAGTAGCATCCAAATGCCTTTCCAGCATGTCTGCCTGTGCATCCCCTTGGTGCCCTGGCAGTGTCTCTGCTCCTGTTGTCTAAAATCTCTTCACAGGTGCACTGTTGACACTGCGTTATAATTTATGAAGCTGCAGATGCCTGGAACATGTAATTCATTTTGCAGATGGCAAGTGCAAATTTTGCTGTTCCTCGCATGGCACACACTTACCTGTTAATAAAAAAGCTGACCTCACAGATCCTGGCTACTCTAAGAGAGGTGTAGCAAATCCCTTTTGGGTGTGTGGCTGCCATCAGGTAAGGCATAAATAGCATTGGTCTTGCAAATGATTCAAGTCTGATTTCAGGATCCCCATTGCCCCAAAGCTCCGGGGTGTGAGTTTTGGGACTGACTCAAAGCAGGGTGAATTTAGGTCAGAACTTTGGGGTCGATTTGCAGCTGAAGCACACGTTAGTTGGTTGTGCACTTTCTGAACATTGCCTCCCATGCCTCCCAGATTTTCAGCTGATTTTAACCCATATCATATAGTTGAAATTGATTCAGGTCCTCTCATTCATGCTGGCTGAGGTGCTGGCTTGGGATTTCAGGACCAGCGAGAAGATGGATTTGTGACAGAGACAGAGCTGCTTTTCTTGATCAGGAGTTAGTAGAGATGCTGACACACTCCCCTTCTGAAAAATGCGTTTGTGGTTGTCTGCTGCTTTGCAGCAGCTGAGAAGATGAAGGAGTGCTGAAAGTCCCAGTGGAAATACCACTCAAATCTTCTGAGCCCAGATGGGTGCACAGACGACCCATGAGCCCCAGCTGAGCCCAGGGCTTTGCATAGCAGATGCACTGGTTGCACTGGTGCCTGCTAGCATGTGGGTGAGTAGTGTGCCACCAAGGATGCAACCTGCAGCTGCAGCACTCTGCATGGATCAATCCGCAGTAATAACCTGGGAAAGTTGTAAAGCACCTTTCTTTTTTCCTGCAGTGGTATAGGCAATAACACAGCTGTCATAGATGGAGAGGGGCCAATGGATTTGCTAACCCATAGCAAACAGATGAGTTGTGAAATACTGAGTAGCTAAACCAACTGGCTTCAAAACAGCAATCCGACCAAATGTGGCTCCTGGGTAAGTCTAGTTTGTCCAAAGGATCTGTGGACTTCTAGTCTGCTCATGTGACAGCCTTTCATTGGGAGAGCGAAGCAAAATCCATTCTTGTTGACCCAATTAAGGCTCGGCTGCAAGGAACAGCTACTGCTGAGAGGCTCCTCTCTCAAGCACCAGCCGCAGGGGAAAGCCAGTCTGATGCGGGCTGCCAGGGCAGCGAACGTGCAGCGCTAGCAGGCACCATAAACCTGTGGCTGGCACTAAAGGCGTCTGTAGTCTGTAGCATTCTGGGCTACATATGCTGAAGCGAGCAAGCTCCAAAGAGCCTTCAGCTGAGGTGTGTTTGGGTTTTTCACTTTTCTTTGGACATATTTGAGCCTGGGTTTGAAACATTCACATTGTGCTGAAGAAGATCGTGACTCATGATGTCTATTAGAGGAGAAGATGGGAAGCAGCTGAGGGGCAAAACACACAATCCCGTTTTTCCTGCCCCTGCTCACCCTGTTTCCCCTGCCTGCTGAATCTCTCCGGAGTGCAGGAATAAGACCCTGGCTTAGGTTAGTCTCATAAAGGAGGCAGGACATGCACTGCTTATCCCTTGTGGATTTAAGCCACTGAGAAAGTTGTGCTGGAGGTTGTCACCTGGCCAGCTGGCAGGGTGCTGTTCTCTGCCTGATTGCTTCAACCCCCTGGTTTCTTGGGCACTAACCTGCCCCAAAAGCCTGCCTGCAAGAGAGCAGCCAGAGCACATTCCATGGGGAGTGTGTGCCGAACGGGGCACTGGTTCATCAGAAAGTCCTTCACTTGCTCTTTTTCTTCTTTCTGATCCAATTCCCTTGAGTCTTTTCAGGTGTGCTCACCATCAGCCACACAATCCCTGCCACAACAGCTTAAGAGTGGTTCTTTCTGTCCCAGCTGATGAGAAAAAACATTATTCTGCAATGTGGTCAAGATCTTCCAGGTCTTTTATTACCCAGAGAAGGATCACAGAAAAACTCACAACTTTTTGTCTTTCAGTACAGGGAGTTTACAGCTATGTTATGCAGATCTTTTATGCATTTCTTTGTATTTTATTTTTTTATTCTTCCCAATCTCTTTTAAGCTCCTTCCCCTTTGCACATCTGAGCTTTGCTGATCACAGAGGTCAAACAGATTGAAAACATGTGTGCAAGTAAAGTGGCTTCACCTTTGACCTCAAGCTATTCCTCCTTGGGAACATTTAATTTGCTCTAACCAAATGTAGTTTTATTTTAATGGAATGCTCTTTGCCTGAGGCAAACTGTGTGGAAGTCCATCAGATGTGTTTTCATTTTACCACTTTGTAGAAAAGTGTATTAATCCATTTTGCTTTACATCTGGAATTTTTTTAACACAGCCCTGGGATTTTACTCTCTATCTGCAGCGCTATGCATGGCTCCTGTGCAAAAAACCAGAGTGATATGAAATGAAATGGACAAAGAGGTGTGTTAAGAACAAAAGTTGATCCTGATTGCAAAGGGTACATTTTTTCAGCATCCTGGGTCTATACATTTCTATTTCTGGTAGGTCACATATTTTCCAAAGATGATGCTGTGTGTTATGCCAGAGTACAGAGGATGTGAATATTTGGCTTATAACACTACCCTGAATCCTTCTGGTGAGGTGAGGTAAGCTTTATATAGGGATCAAGCTGTGGCTACAGCTCCTCATTTTCAGCTTGTGTCTCTGTCATTTAATTCAAAACACAATGCAGAAGATGAAACCATTTCAGATTCTGTTAGGGTTTTGATTGTTTCAAAAGTCTTACACATTAGTTTCTCATCAGCAGCTTCTCTAAGCCATTTGGAGCAGCTTTCAAGCTGCTATCCAATGCATTGTGCATAGCCCGTGCATATAGAATCATAGAATCACGGAATCATTTAGGTTGGAAAAGACCTTTGAGATCATCAAGTCCAACCACTAACCCAGGACTGCCAAGTCCACCACTAAAGTGTGTCCCTAAGCACTGCATCTACATGTCTTTTAAATACCTCTAGTGATGGGGACTCCACCACTTCTCTGGGCAGCCTGTTCTGATGTTTGACAACCCTTTTGGAGAAGAAGTTTTTCCTAATATCCAATCTAAACCTCTCTTGGTGCAGCTTGAGGTTGTTTTCTCTTGTCCTATCACTTGTTTCCTGAGAGAAGAGACTGACCCCCACCTGTCATAAGATCCTTACCTGCAGTAAGATCCTTCCTGAGTCTCCTCTTCTCTGGGCTGAACAACCCCAGTTCGCTCATCTTCTCTTCATAAGGCTTGTGCTCCAGACCCTTCAACAGCTCCGTTGCCCAGCTCTGGACACGCTCCAGCACCTCAGTGTCTTTCCTGTAGTGAGAGGCCAAAAACTGAACCCAGTATTTGAGGTGCCAAACACAGGGGGACAATCACTGCCCTAGCCCTGCTGGCCACACTATCTATGATACAAGCCAGGATGCTGTCAGTCACCTGGGCACACTGCTGGCTCATGCCCAGCTGGCTGTTGACCAGCACCCCCAGGTCCTTTTCTGCCAGGCACTTCCCAGCCGCTCTGCCCCAGGCCTGTGGCGCTGTGTGGGGCTGGTGTGACCCAAAGTGCAGGAGCCAGCACTGAGCCTTGTTGAACCTTGTAGAACATCTATCCAGCCTACCTGTTATTAGTATAATAACCAGGAGATACAGCTACCTTTAGTTTTACGGTTTTGCTTTGTAAGAGATAATTTCCAGCTCATATAATCTTTGTTGTTAGCTGTCTCAGCGTTCTGATCCTGCCACCTCTCATTTCTGGGTTGAGTACTGAATTCAACACAACATGACAACCCAACATGAGAAAGCTGGAGTAAAAGTTATCCCCTGACAGACCAGAATGACAGAGCGAGTCTGTGCCCAGGCATCTCCGTTTGTTTTGCATAGTCCCTACAACCTATGTGGGCAACTTGCTACTGGAAGGAACGTCCCTCCCCTCGAAATCTGAAAGGATGAATGAGCCCCTGCATGGCTGCAACATTGTCCTACTTTTCCACTGTGCTTCCACTTAATAGTCTGCTGTCAGAGGAAACTATTTCAGTACTATTGCTGTCTAGAAAAATACAAAAAGCCGTAACAGCAACAAAAAAAAGTATGGTGCGTAGATATATAAAACTATATATTTCCCCCTCTTGTGGATCCAAGGAAGGATTTCCATAGTTGCAGAAAAATAGAGCCTACTGAGGTTATTCATTGTGAGAAAATTCAGTAAACTGTGTGTGTAAAGGTTATTTTTTTTCCATTTCTTCTGTGCATGCATCAATTATTCCTCAACAAGATCCATTTTCTGTCAATGGGAATATTATTCCTAAGTATTTGTTAAACAGCTTGGACAAAGCATTTTCAGTCCAGTGAGAGGTTCACTTTGGCTATTCACTATTCATTATTCACGGTGTGTGTGTTCACATAAATCATATGGTATTGTCTCTGCTCCTTACTTGAATAACTCTAGTTAAACAGGAGACTAATGCATGTTGGAGCACACATGGTGAATAGCTAATAACCAGGAACATGTTCTCTCACTTGCGCCTGTACTCAGCAATAACCAGGGCTGTCTGACAGCATGGGGCAGTGGGACCCATGATCTGGACCTCCCAGCTGCAAAGGCCTCTTTTCCCCTGGCTGTGACACTGTGCATGTGCCATACAGGTCACTCTGGGTAGTGCACCGTGTTGCTGTGTGCCACGAGACACCACTGTTTTGCTCAGCTGGACCTGGGCCTCAAGAACCCACATGAGGGCTGTACCACAGCTAACTTCTCAATACAGGAGGAAGGAAATAGGAATCTTGCTATTTAGGTGTCAGGAAACAGTAAAGAAGCACAGGACAAGACCACGGTCAGCCCAGCCCCTCACACTTTACTCTTGTTGGAAATCCAGCTCCCACATATTGCGGGTCTGATGCAGAGGAACCACATGGTGCCATGGATGTACCTCCATAACAAACTGCAGGTGTGGTTTTAGCACAAGGAGAGGAACCAGTGCCAGATGCCAGTTGACCAGCATGACTATCAGTAGCCTTGAAGGTGCACTGCACAGGCTTCAACACCCACTGGCAACCAGGGACTCGGGTATGTGCCCAGTGACTAGCTTGGAGGTTGGACAGCTGCAGCCAGACTAGACAGGCTGTGCGGTCATATGACTGTGACCATCACCTTTAATGTAGAAGGAAAAAGCATCCCTGCATGTTTCTACTTCTTACCACCCTTATTCAACCTTTTTAGGCATGTTCGTTTGTGCCTTCCATGATCTTACACTTGCCTTACTAGATTAAAGCTGGCAGGCTCATGGTATTACCTCCCCCAATTTGCTTTGCATCCACATCCACCGCTGATGGTGGACCCCATCTGAAACCCAAAGGTACCTCTAAAAAGATGGTGAGTATACTTCATATACACCATCACAGTCACTGATGAAGAAGTGTGCTTTCAAAAGCATCTATACTTATTTCTCTGTATTGACATCTTCAGTACATGCACTAGCATATGCTCACCCTCCTTGTATGCTGCGCTAATCCCTCTCTCCAAAGGGACCGAAGGCACGTGTTAAAGCTGCTAGGGCTCATAAATGCTATGATTAAGATGAAAATGTGTGTGGTGGAGTCATTGTCTGCTAAGCGACTCCTTTTCCACGTGCTACTGTCTGATGTTGGTCAGAGTACTTCTGAAGAATGGATACCTGTATGAATTTAACCCTTTGTCCCAGAAAACTTTCAGAATTCAGGGGCAGTTTACTGAAGTACCATTTGTGGCCATTCAAATACATCAGGTGACTTACAGCTCACAGGAAATAACCAATTGAATATATCACTAGGGATATGTTGAAAATAGTGTAAAAATAGTTTGTACTCATCAGCTAACGCATCTGTCTGAAATCTTCAAAATGCTGGTAGGTTTGAGGAAAAGGATAAGTATTTTCAGCTGTTGTTTTCAAGAAGGTGAGGTGGACCTGCCATTGCAGGTGTCACTAGGGAAGAGGAGAAGGTTTGGCTGTGGTCCCAGGTGATGGTTTGACCCTGGAATCATTTAATCTCTTCTGGAAGTTCATTCCATTACCAGATACCTTCAGCCAACGGTGGCGGGTTTGCCATCACAATGTCTTTATAGTTTTAGGGGCTGCGTAGCCATAAAAAAAGGTTTTATGCCTCCTTGTTACTTAGGGAGCTGGTGGGGCAGGACTACATTGCTGTCTTGCTTTTGTCTATTCATAGCCTTGTGCTTTCCCATCTGCTGACTGCTTCTGCCTTTTTAATTTCTCACTGGGGAGACTACAAGGTCTCTTGGTGCTGGGATCATTTTTCCTCATGTGTTTGCAGTGTCTAGCATAACAGAGCCCTGATCTCTGCTGGTGGATACTAGACAGTCAGGAAATACAAACAATAAATAATACTCATTCCTGCTGCATTGGTCTACCTGTGCTATAGATCAGATGGAAGAAGGTGGTGCTTAATCTTCTTACTGTCAGGATTATACTGGTATATTTCTGATAGAGAACTTTTAAACTACCATACAGTGAAAAGTCGGGAGGTCTTTTGTAAATCATACTGTACTCGCGTATAAACATAACTTAAATCAAGCTGATGAGCAATACTCTCAACAGGATAAATGTCTGATACTGGATTTATTTCAGATCTGTTTACACAAAGGATTGATGACGATCGATATCTGGCCTCCAGATGAGTGGGGAACCAAAAATGCTAGCCATCAGCTGAACTAGGCCACTTGATGTCACTATTGCTTGACAATGTACATGTAACTCTAAGAGTATAAATGGGGTAGGTTCAAAAGAAGAGCGGGACAGGGGGGTTAAAGAAAGCCTCTGGGCCACCTATTTAAAAGGAATGAGAAAGGTATACTATTTAGGAATGCACATAAATTCTGCTTCTGTACATTTAGCAGCATTAGTGAAGGGAACTCCCTTCCCTTCTGTACGCATGGCTGAAAGTGCTCTGCTGTTTGAGAAGGATTCATATGCTTTTTGCTTGCTTGCTGTAAGAACAAGACACTTTCCTCATCTCTCTGACACATCTGTGTGAAAAGCACTGTGGTACTGGGCAGAGGGCCCCTCTGACCCAGTAGTGCAGGCTTATATTAATTTACCATATGCCAGGTAAGACTGGGTCCATAATGATAACTGTGAAGCAGAATACTTCTGTCCACTGCCCTAAAGCTTTCTGGCTACCTGGCTGACTTTTAGAAAATGCAGCCTGGGTTTCTTTTGATGAGTTTGGGACCTCACCTGTGCAGTTGGCAGAGGAAACATTTCTATTTCCTTACTGCAGAGATTTCACCATTCAGCGATTTTGTTAGTCACAGTTGAACCAGTAAATTATTTATCAAAGTCCATGGTGAATAAATATCTACTACTTTTACCCACACAACTTCATCTAAGTCCCATGGAACCGGGCAATGAGTTTCTTCTCCTTTTGAAAGGCCTGAGGTTACTAAATAATTCAGAAGCTTGTCTCCTGGCTGTGATAGTAAGCACAGCTTTAAACTACCTCAAAGTGCTTTTTGTTAGGAAATAAGCTATACTGGCCACTCCTTTTTCTTTGTCTTCTGGTAATCTGGGTGCTTACTTGGATGAAAAGTAGGTGAATGCCTTTGTGCATGAAACTCTGACATTAATTAGAAAACAAATTTGTTCTTGGAAGGACTGAAACCACAGGCAGTTTGTGTTATCTCTTTTTTGGATCATCCTCCTCTATGGAGAGCTCTTGGAATTGTCCTGTTTAGGAGGAGCTGGAAGTGTGCTGTTCTTGCTGTGAATATTTGTATGTTATCTGCTGGGAACTTTTAACTTTCTTTTTTTTTTAATTAGCAATAATCAATTAACTTTTTCTCTGCTGTTGGGACTCTCCATTGAGCAGTAGTGTTAGTTATAGTTGTTTACATGTCTCTGATTACAGGTGAGGGACAGAGACAGGCAATGTCTAAATTACTTTTATTTAGACTCATAGGATGCCCATAGGTAGGATTTACCCCACATCTCCTAAGCCATGAGCCAAGTGCCTTTACCATGGGGCAATCTTTTCTTACTCTTAGGGAAAGTAAACCTTGAATCTCACTGCGTCTCCAGCAGGTGCTGTTTCTTTCTAAAAGAAGTTCAGCATCACAAGAAATGTCTGTAGGAACCTGGGTTTCTTTCTTTATTTTCACTATTGAAACCCTGCGTGGATGACTACAGTACACAGGTGCTATCTTTCTTCTTCCCAGGGCAAAGGGAGATGAACCCTTGCAGGATGTGTGTGTGATAATTTATCACTTCAGCAGCTTGAGGGCTCCCATTCCTAAGCCTGAGGAACTGACTCAGGTGTCTCTTGGCCCTTCTTAACAAAAGACCAAGATACAACATTGAATAGGTTTTTAAAGCTGAGGTAATATGTAGTGGCTCCACTGACATATCATTGGATCATCACTAAAAGTAGCGATGCACTGAATAAAAAATCTTATATTCTGTTTCCAAATCTTAGTCCAGGCATCACACTTTGTATGAGCTGGAGAACAGAGGTGAGATCCCAGCTGTCACCTCAAACAGAAGTGCTGAGGACAGGTCTGTGCACCCTTGTGGCATGTGGCACTCTTAGTGTGTTAGTCTAGTTAGTCTAGTTGGCTCATGTTAGTACAATCATAATTTACATATTAATAGTGCTGAGCGACTCAGAGAGACACGGCAGAAAAGACAAAAAATGCATGAAAAATACCCTTTCTGCTTAACACTGCATTTTTTGCACAAAATATTGCAGCCTTTGAGAATTTTAAACCACCCTAAAGAATTTAGTGTTGGGGCAACTGTTCTTTACTAATTCCTGTAGCTTGCTTTAAAAATATCAGTAGAAAGGCTTTTTTACTCCATTAAGGTACATATGTTTTAAGAGTAATTTCCATGGACTCCTTATTAATTTCTATAGCTCCCTGTTTAATTTTCTTTTTTTCATAAAGAAGATTGTAAAACACTAATGTGGTTGGTCACCAAATTTCAGGGATGTGTCATGGCATCTTTAAATGAGTTTGCTTTCATTTCATTCAGTCCGTTCTCTGGCAATCTCCAACCAACTGTACAAGAACAGAAGAAAAGTCTGAGCATTTAAACTGGATTGTGAGTGGGAAGGAATTGGAATAGTCTTTAATGAGCTGTAGCAGTTTGGTTTTACTTCTCCGACGGTCGTGTATACTTTAAGTAAAAGAGCAAACTGAGCATTTTAAGATGTCTCAGAGTCACCCTATCATTTTAGCATTACCTGGGCATTCTAGTGTGCTCTTCCATTACAAGACCATTCTGGAATTGAATGGTCAGTGATGATAAACAGTGATAATAGATTACCGAGTAGGGGGAAGGTAGAAGATATTAATAAGGTAAGATTTTTAATTAATTTTTCAAGTTAATTAAAATGTCCAAAAGCACAATAAAACTGCAGAAAATCTGGCAAGGGAATGGCAGCCTGTCTGATTAATGCAAGTCAACTGTCTTCTGAGGGTAATAGTAATAATGATGAGATTATGGATATGGAAGAACCTGCTAAAGAGATATGAGATGCATGTGGAATACAAACTGTGTCCTAGTTACTATTTTATGGTGCACAATGGATCTTATTAAGGAGGAATAGCAGTAAGAATTACCACTGAATTGCTCTATAAAAGTATTGTGTAATTAACAGTGCTGCACCATCAGCCTGAGTGCTACCTCCCATTGATACTCCATATCCTCCATCTACTTTTAGTTTTTAAGTATGGGAGTTTCAACTGCAGTGGCAGGCAGCTTGAAAAACATGTTGCCTTGTGCGTGATGACACTCGGAGAAAGGGAAGCAAGTGCTGAATTGCTGGTGTGGAAGATGATATTGCAGAAGAGACTAGGAGGAACTTTCACAGGTGAGAGTTTGTTACTCCATTCCCTCAGTGAAAATAACACTAAACCAAAACAGTAACAATAACCATGACAGAGAAAGTAAAAATACTTCCTTTCTGTTATTCTTAGTCTAATGAGGTTCCAGTTTTGCAAGCATGTGCCCCCCGTCCAAGCATAAAAGAAACTCCACTGAGGCTGGTGCAAAAGTGGTGAATGGGATTCACTGATGGTTATTTTTTCCCAGCGTTAAGTTTCCTATTAAATATATATATGTAGTGAGCCTACTGCAGCAATGCTCTAGGCTTGGCTGATTGTTCTAGGCAGTCTCCAATACTATTGTATTGAAATTGAAGTATTGTAATGTATTAATTAGAGGCATCAGTACCATACAGGAGAGGATACTTGTATACTTCTGTCCTGATGGAAAAGAAGCAGTCAATATAATTGGAAAAAACATGCTGTTTCTAACCCAGTTTTGCAGGTCTTGAAGTAGGTAGTTCACTTAACTCTCAAAGAAATAGCCTTGCTGTTGAAGAATAGATGTTAGCCAAAGCTCATACGCTTTAAGCTTGGCCCATCGTTGCTTTTTATAGAAAAACACAAGCTGCTGGCTGCAAAGCCAAACTCTTCAAAATTAATATTGAAAGACCAGTTCGACCACATATTTGGCCAGATCAGAAATGAGATCTGAACTGCCCACGTGTTTCAGGACTTTTAGAGCCTGAGTTCTGATAGAGTGAGCCTGTGCTCATAGTGAATTGCTAGCCTTTTTTCTTTTTTTCCCCCCCTAGCTAATTTTTCAGATTCCTGGCTAGGTTATGCTATGTCCTGTGTTCATTTTATTCAGTTTCTTTCTGTCAAGAGCAAAATTCTTAATTCTATCTTCAGTGTTTACCCAGGCTGCTCTTAAAAATGTAAATAGTATCTGGAGGATTTTAGTCTTGGTGAAATAATAAAGTAAAAGCCTCCCGTCTTGAATTCTGAGTAGGCTGCATCACCACATGCAAGAGAAATTGTTGCTATAGATTGCCTCGTTATTAAAAGGGGAGGGTGGGGAACAGCTAGGAAGGTTTGAAGCCTGTTGATGTAAAACAGAACCAGTTTATAGGGAGCTGGCTGAGGACTGAAGTTTTATAAGGTGCACTTTAAACAACCATGCAGTGTACTAAAAATATCATAAAAACTATAGCTTCTAGCCACAAGTTTCAGAAAATGCTTAGTGGCAAAAAGAGAAAAAGCTGCAAGATATAGGGCATAAAGAAAATCTGATACGCAGAATGGAGGAACATTTAGGTCTGGGCTTTTGCTTCAGGCTCCAGTTTATTGCAAGCACAAGAAACACATAATGTTCAGTGGGACAGTATTCATCTCCTTAGTAGCAGAAGTATATAAATGCCACAGGAGAGGAGTTGCAAAACGTTCAGTATCTGAGGCCAATTCAGATCTTTCCACCCTCTGCAGATCCCATTGACATCACAGAGATGTTGCCATCCATTCTGCTGTTCTCTTGAGACTGCGGGATTCATCAAAGCAGCCAAACTGCTCAATGCTTGTCAAAGCCATTGCTCCTTCACTCCCATTTAATCAGAAAAACCCTGCCTGCAGGGACTGGGGTGAGCGGTTCCCTTGCTAAGACCTCTGGCCAGCCACACTCCCTGAATGGGCCGCCCTGCCGCTGGAACAGCAATGGCCCAAAAAGATGGTCTGCCATGTCACAGGCTTGGAAGTCAGTCCTGAAAAGTATTCCCAGAAACCAGCCACTGGTAATGTTTGCACCAGGGTTTTCCAAAGACTTCTTTGCAGCTGTTTGTCCCCAGCATTTGCCCAAAGGAGCGGTAAGTGTTGGGCAGGTTTGTTTGCATCTCATGTTTATGTGTAAATTGGCCTTCGGAACTGACTGCTCTTGGAAACAAGAGGAGAGAGGGACTGGAAAGGGCAGAAAGGTTGAAATGAAACAGGAAAGCTTGCAGGGATGTCATGCACATTTGCTGTACTTACCGGGGCATTTTAATGCTTCATTAGAAGTGCATGGCATGGCCCTGTCAATCACAGGATTTTAAGGGGCCCATCAGAGACATCTCTCTGAGGCAGAGTACCTGCCTTGCCCCCCTCCTGGCTACACACCATGTCAGAAAGGTATTAACACACCACTGATCTATGACAAGAGCAAACTAAAACATCCCAGCGCCAGCTCAGCTGTGCTGCCTGGCGCATATGAGATCAAACGAGGGCTCCTTTCCTTCCACCCCACTTCTGGAACCAGCCACTCCATCTGATTTAAGGAGAGGGAATGATACCTTGGTCTGCAGTTTCAGTAACAAATCCCCTATGGTGGTTGCAAGGCAAAAAAATAGTTGTTCTGAAAACCACCGCAAGTATGCTTTTTTACAGGATGTAAAAGCCAGCTCTTAAACACTCCTCTCCCAGTCCCCACTTGCAATAACAGGAGCTGGGATCAGGCATCCTTTCTCGCAGTGATTAATAACTTGCTACAGGAGGACTGCCATTAAAGGGAATGAGACAGCCCACCGAGCAAGGCTTTCCTCTGCGGGAGGGAGAGCGGCTGTGTCTGCAAATCGTGGCAGACACTGAACTTCCCAGTTTTCTCTGCTGCTCAGGCAGTCAAATCTCCAACTGACATCCCTCACATCCTCAGTTTATGGCAAACATAAAACAGGAGGCCATTTAAAAAAAATAAGATAAATCAGACCCTAAATTTAAATTGTGCTGATATAAATCATTCATGCAACAGATTGCATTTATTTATTGCCTTTGTTTGCAGCACAAGAAATCTGTTAGATGCGCCTCGTAGAATTCATAGATTAAAAAATAAAAATCCTTACAAGATAAAGGCTTTGTGCCCAAAATGCAGCACTTTCCTATTAAAACCTTTATTTGTCTTTAGAGGGAATATTCTGGCACTGTTTCCCCCATCATTCTCTTCCTCCTTCTCACCTCTGAAGTTCCTTCCCAGTCACAGGGATGCGTTTCATGCTCCAGCTCTGGCAGCTCATAGCCCTTCTGATCTCAGCTCCAGCCTGTCTCCTGCCCGACAAGCTGGCAGCTCTTCCCCCAGCCTGGAGGAGACCTGGCAGCAGCCTCACGGGCAGCAGAGCGCTGGGGAGGAGAAAGTGACCTCGTATCTACTCTTGGGACCAGAAAGAGAGGACAAAAGTTCATTTAAAAAAATGTTAAGTGGGACAGTCTTTCAAAGACCAAGAGTCACCTCTCAATAGTGGGACATCTGGTGACATTAGCTGAATTTTCATAAAAGCTCCCTATGGCCTTTTTAGAAATAGAGCAGGTTTCAAAAAGAAAGAAAGAAAGAAAATACAGAGCCCTATGTATTGGTGCTGATTTATCTCCCTCTTCTGTCATGAGGTACTGCTAAATCCAGCAAAGGATCTTAACTTGATTTTCTTCTCCGAAACAGGATAGATGGCTAGTCGTGAATGTATGTTGCTCACAAAGATGTGGTTTTGTCCTGCTTTCTTTCTTTATTTCATTATTTATTGAGTAAGATAATAGCTTATGGTACTTACACAGAGCCAGCTGTTTGCAGGATGCCAAGAGCAGGTGGTCTGGGAGGCCTCTGATGAATTGCAAAAGACACTTACCAGCTGCTATCGCTGTGTGAAATGAGCAAACCTGCAAAATCTTTATTTTCAATTGGATTGTACTTTTAAGTAAGCAAGGGAGACAGCCAGTATAACTACAGACCATGACCAACAACCCACATAAAGTGTGTGCAAACACAAATGATTAATGTACCAGGATTTCAAAACATCTAAAACGATTGAGTCAGGTTTAATGGGGTACATCAGAGGGAAAGGGAGCAGGAGGGGATCGGTGAGAACTGGAGAATGCATGGGGCAGGGGGGGGAGGGCAGAGCTGCAGGGCAAGGGGCTGCTTACATGGAAAGAGGAATAAGGCAAGAAGGAACTATTTGATGAGTCTTAATAGTCTATATTGGGTTCTTAGCAATTCCTATATTTTTATTCTGTCTTGTAAACAATGATGTTGAACTTGAAAATTTTTAGGGTCTTTTCCCTTCTTTCTCTCATCACACCCACTCTTCTTTTTTTTTTTTTTTTCTTTCTTTCTTTTTTTTTCAATTATGTAGGGCACTCTTGTGTGCTGCCTCACCAGGGCACAATCCTTTGGTGGTAACCACATTCTCAAATGGTCACCAAAGAGATGCAGGGATAATGGGTTACAAAGACAGACATTAATAAGGTAAGATAAGAGAGGGGAGGTTTATTAATTTTTCAAGTAAAGTTAGGATGCCCAAGGGCACAGTAAAACTGTAAAGAATCTAGTGAGGGATGAGAGGCCTAGCTGATTAATGCAAGTCAGCTGTCCTCAGAGGGTGATTGCAATAATGATGAGATTATGGAAGAACCTGCTGAAGACAAATGAGATGCATGTGGAATAAAAACTAAGTGTCCTAGTTACTCTTTTGGAGTGCACGATGGATTTTATTAAGGAGGAACAGCGATATAAATTACTGCTGACTGAGATGCCAAAGCGAGGAGCTGGGCTTGCTTTGCTGGAGTTTCTTTGCCTGAGATGTAGCACCAACCCAGAGTGCCTTGCTTGAAAACAATCCAAAAAAAACATCGAAAAGTTAAATGGGGGCTTCCTCCCCTACTGCAAAAGAAGATAATATTTCTGCTTGATCCCTTTGATGTGCCTTTCCCTTTGCTCCCCTGCTTCCCCCTTCAGCTCCATTACCTCATTACTTCCCTATGCTGGGGCGGATAATTCAGGGCTTCCCAGTTTGTCCCAGGAGCCCTTACCCTGTCCAGAAGTGGCTCTTCTCCAGGCAGCCCCACCATGAACTGCATGAATAAAGCAACGTTTCTGAGGGCAACAGTTTTTTCCAGGCTGCCTTCCTTCCTTTTCTGACCTACCATTCCCATCTTCTCATTCCTTGCCTTTTCCGCCCCGTTCAGTTGCTGCACCTATCACCTTGTCCTTGGTGTCCCCAACTTCTCTTATCACCTACTCTGGCTTTTTCCCCTCTCTCCTGAGTGTAGTGCTGCCTGCCAGTCCCATGCAGGTGGACCCTGCCACCAGCGACCACCACCATGGCCTCCTGGTGCCTCACTTCCGTACAGTAACATGGGGACCAGAGGCATGATGATCATCATTTTCATGGGTGCTTGGGAGGTGATCAGCATGCAGAAGAGTTGGTGGGGTAGCATGTCCTCTGCAGCACCTAAAAGGTGTAGGATTAACTGCCTGAAGCGGGAGGGCAAGGGATGGCTTCCAGATGCAGGGGGCTGGTGAGCCTGCGCCGAGTCACGCAATGAGAACCAAAGTGTGATTATCAGAGTGGTAACAAATGGCACAATATAGTCTCTTGTATAAATTTTCCAGGTCCTCTGTTTCTTTACAGTGTATTAACTGTCCCTAGTAACAGGAAATAAGAAATTATAATATTGACCGCTTGTGTTACAGTGCAAAGTCAGCATTTCCATTAGAAAATCTGTTTCTAATGGGTTTGAGTAATACGAAAATGAACTTTCACTTCAGGATTAATCCTGGTATTTAGAGGTCCCAGCTGGACTGCCTTTTCCCCCCTACAAAATTCAGTAGATCAGTCTGGGCACTATAAGGCTTTACCAACTCCCCACAGTCCAGAGCTCGCTTTCTCCTGCATACTTTCATCTTCCCTTTATTGTCCTTGTAAAGTCATGATATGGTCTTCTCATCTCTTTTGCCTCGATGGTTTATTTTTTTTAATGCATGTAAGTAACTACTGGATGTCAAAACAGCCTTTTCTCCCACGGTCTAAATATTTAATTGCCTGATAGATGGGCATTTCTGTATTATTAAGATGGTCTAAATACATATTTATGCAGCCGACAGTAATGACTTCATTTTAGCACCTCCCTACATATATATTTACATGACAGACCATAACGTTCTGCAGCGTCAACCCCCATAAACCTCATTTGTGACACCCTGAATCTGCTGCGGTTTGTGCCCAGTGCTGCATAGCACAACTTTACGTGAGGATCCCCTCTCACTGGGGGAGCCGTCACTGCCAGACAAATGGAGAATGACGTTATAGAAAGAAAATGTATTTTCCAAAGGAAAGGAAAAAACAAAATCGCAAACATATAAAAATAACAGCCCTAAAAGATCATGTAAGTATCGTGCCTCTGATTCCCAGTAGCAGATGTTTCGGGTGTTGAAACTCCCACCAGAACAGCTGCAGGAATGTAGAATCACATCTGGACTTGTGACGGGGCTGCATCATTACCCACCAACAGCAAAACAGCCAGATGCTTCCAATTCATTTTAGGGACAGAGCTTAAAGTTTAAGCCCATGAACATCCCCTGCTTTACAACCACTACTTACCGTTAGCCACAGACGTTCCTGGATGTGTCACTGAGGTGGTGGCATGGACCAGTGTGTGGCTGAGCTGCGAGCAGCACTGTAGCAAGGTGGCTCATCAGCAGCTCCCTGGCATGAGGGGCATAGCTGGGGCAGGGGTCTAGGCTGGCTCAGGGCCACCAGGGCTGAGCTTTGGGAGCTGAGGATGATCTCTTTGGCCCCAGAGAAGGACAGCGGAGGTATTGCTGTGGTCAGTTGACACCGCAGTCCTCCGTGGGCCCTGTGCCCTTGTGATGCCTGCAACACCCTTCCTCTCCTGCCTCTTTCTGCTTCCAGCAACTGTTCAGTGCAAGCTGCATGCTTTGGGTTAGTGCTTCACATGGTGCTGCAGGACATGTAATGGGAGAGTACCTCAAATCTAGCACCAAAGGCAAGCAAGGGCAGCTGGCTTGGCCCTGAGCTCTGGTGTTCATGTCTCCTGCCACCCCTCTTTCCCTGCACCAGCTCTGCTGTGCAGAGCAATCTGTGAACTGAAGGCTTCCCCACCCAGCAGCACTCACACTCGTGTTAAAGCTGCTCAGAATGACGAAGTTTTTCCTTCGCTCTGGCTCCTCGTGTGAGTCCAGACCAGGACTCCAGCTCCCATTGCACAAGTAGGTCAGCTGAAGATGTTTCCTCCATGTGATGGTTACTTGGGCTGCCGAGTACCTAAAGTATGACTGATTTGGTTGCTCTCTAGCAGTGTTTTTCCATCTCTCTAATGGGACTTCAAACTCAGTGGTGACAGCTGGATTGTGCTAGTTCATAATTTTATGGAGGGTTGCTCTTACTTACCTGCCATACCACATTTCAGCACCAGCTGATGCCTGGCAGTGGTTAGCCCTGCTGCTAGGATGAGAGGACAGCCTTGTCTCCCTCGCTTCTGACTTGTCTCAGTGGGAGCACAGGCATAGGCACAGACAGCCACTTTCTCCAGCCTGATACTGAAGAGCAAAACAGCCTTAAGGCGTAAATATACAGCTCTGGTATCCATATCTAATTCTGCACAAAATCTAGAGTCTGACCCTAATCAGAGGTAGGTACTGACCCCTGGACCACTAGGACAACTCAGTCAGACAGTACAGCTTTCATCACATTGTAGTTATTAATATGATAAAATATTATTTTTCATGTAAACATATGTAAATACATGAAGATGATTAGTGACATGATTTGCAATAAAATGACTGATTTAATCAAAGCTTGTTACTACACAACCAAAGGTCGTACATTATCTTAAAAAAAAAACCAACCTCATACAAAACAGAAATTGGTAGTGCAGGTATTTACCACAACGTGCTTGTCCGTTACCTTGTTGTCACCTGCCTATAGACACAGACTACAGGAGAGGCAGCAGAAGGTTCTAATGTGGCTTCTAAAAGGCCTACAAGAATAGCACACAGACTCCAGTTGAGAAATGCAGCCAAGACTGTTTAGCTAAGCTTACCAGTGTCAAATGGTTTAGAAAAACAGACATACAAGCAGATGGGTTTCTCCTTCTAGGGTGGAGGGTTAATTGTCAGTGAGGTGAACGGCGTCCATACTCTTGCGTTGAGGAGGAGACATTGGATATTGTCAAGCAAGATCATTTTTAGAGGAATTGATGACAATGTTTTGCTTTTGAAAAAATATTTCTAGTCTGCAAATTGGAACATCCCTCTCCCCAGGGAGGGGATGTTGTGTAGTTTCATATTGTTTTGATTATTGCTGATGAATGTATGTTAGGGCAGTAACAATAAGGTTTGATAGGATTAGATAAACTTCGGGTACTGCTGAGAATGTCAATTGCTCTCTCAAATCAATCCTTTTAGTTAAGATCTTCCCTTCTCACCACCATCGTGTGAGGATCAGGAGGAGGAACACAACAGCACTTGAATCAGACAGAAAAAGGATGTGGCCAAACCCTCCCTGGTTTTCTGTGTCTGTGGTCCCCAGGAGTGTGGGCTGTCATGTGGGAGAGCTACTTTTGGAGAAGCTCTGTGGAGATGGGTCTCCAGCCCATGCCACCTGTGCTCCTCTGTCAGCTTGAATTTCTGTGGCACTCACTTCATCTCTGTCTTTTGGGGTTTTCATAAGCATTTGCCTTCATAGCTTTACTAAAGGGAAGGAAACGTTTGGAGGGAGGTTCCTCCCTTTGAATGCTGTGAATCCGCAGTGGTGGGATGAGCACAGGGTGTCCCAAGCCCAGTGAGGGTTGTACTCACCCTCCAACAGGCAAATGCTGCTCTGCTGCTCTTCAGCTTCTGAAGGAAAATTGGGAGGCATGAAAATCCAAAAGTGTTCACAAGCGCCTCTGAAATAAATTACAGAGTGTAAATTCCCCATGACCCAAGGCTGTTGTTGAGGTGGCAACCACAGCCAAAGCAGGCCTTGCTTGAAGATATCTGCAAGGTTTCTTCTGAGTTCACCTATAAGTGCAAATCCTTTTGCTGCCTGTAACGTTCACTAAAGTCACCATCTCATTGCATAGAAGCAAAATGATAATATAGAGCAACTAATGAAAACAAAGGTTAAGTACAATTTCCCTGTTTCCCAAGGGAACAGATTTTTTTCAGGAAACAAATTTCTGTCTCCGTGTGAGAAATTATACAACTTTCTTTTTTTCCCTTCCATAAAATCTTATACAAAAAATTTATACAAAAAAAATCATGAAGAGGAGGAACATATTAAAATACTGTCTATTTGGTATAGAACATGGTATTGTAGACTAGAGTACATGAAAGAAATCAATAGCTTTGTTAAGTGTGAAGTTCATAATCACACTACAGACATACCTTAGAGAATATATGCATTTTAACTGTCTTTGTATAAAACCTTCCAGGGAACTGAAATGATAATAATTAATCATAAAATTAATACTTAATTTATAAAGGGCACAGTATGCCCTACTCTCCTGCAGAGGCACTTGGGGTGATAAGCAACTGAAAAATAGAATTCAAATAAAAATAACATTAAAATGAAGACAAAAAAGTTAATAAATAAAGTGCATATGGAAGCACTACAAGGGGAGGAAACATGTGCCACTGCAAATTCATAGGCAAAACAGAAAAAACTTGTCTTGCTCCTAACAAGACTCCCATTTACTTTGGTGGAGCAGAGACAGGGATATCACTGAGAGCCTTAGGAAATCATCACGTGCTGCCTTATAAAACCAGCAAAGACATCCATCTTCCATCAACTGAAAGCCTAGTGGGTTTGTGAGCTGGAAGTTTCATTATGCTTTGTAGCCACCAACAAACCTTACTAAATGAACTGAATGCCGCTTACTGGTATGCTCACTGACTTCTTCAAAATCAATTCAAAAGAACTAATAGGTGTTGACTTGTCCCCAAGTTTATTTATTTCTGTGTCTGCTAATTCCACTCTTTATTATAGCTTTTAGCATTTTCCTGGTGCAGAGGTCAGGTTTACTGGTCTGTAGTTCCCAGAATCACCCCTGCAAGGCTTTCCTAAAGACTGGTGTCAGAGTTCCCATTTTTCAGTCCTGTATTATGGAACAGGACTATTGGATAAACTGTTGTTCAAACTAAAATCAGTTCTGATCAACTTCATATTTGAGTTCTTTTGGAGCTTTTGGATAAAAAAGAGAAAAACACAAAACCCTACCTCCTGATATGTTACAATTTGAATTACTAATTCAATCTGAAATATCTTCACTGACACTTTTTTTTTGCAATACATCTTTCAGTCTCACTACCCATGTAGGTTTACTGTGGTGTGAAAACTTCCTGGTTTCTGATGTGCATGCTAATACAAGTAAGTCACTTAGCTTTTTGTGATGTGCTTGTCTTGACTTTTGATCCCATGAACTTGCTTGGAGGCTTTCTGCTTTCTATAGAGGTAGATGCTCCTTGGTCTTTCTTGTATTGAATTAGTATATATTATATTTTAGCATGCATATATATATATTTAGATATATATTTTATATTTAAATGCTCATATTCTGGTCTATTTCCTCACCTATGCATGAATTTCCTTTTTTTTTACAAATGTATTTTTACTCATAATAATTTCCTTTATTGTAACATTCATCCACGTTGGCATGTCTGGATCTTTTGGAGTAATACGGCGTTAACCCGAACTTCTGATGTAGAGTCTTTAGGCAGCCTCCACAACAGCAAAAAGCATTTTGTCTATTTTAGCAGCTCACTTCGTTTTGCTTTAAATTTTTTCCTCATTATTATGTAGCTGTACTTTTAAAAATCAAATGTTATTTAGTGTGATTTGTTAAAAATTTTTCCTGTGAAAGAAAAAGACATTGAATTTGAAGGCATTATACTCACTGTGACAGGGACACAGTTGCATCTTGAACCCTTTTTGAAGTCCAAGTTAAACTGCAATTTACTCCTCTTCTTCCAAGTGCTCAGACTAGCTGCTCCAAGGAGGAGCTGTTTCTCATGTCTGAAAATCAGCCCGTGTGTTACAACTGACTCAGAGATGTAGCATGTTTATGTGGGAGCATCTGATCATTGTATGCCTTCACAGATTTGTTAATCTCCCTTCCTCAGCAGGTTGTGGAAGACTACAGTTCTGCACTCCTAACATGCGTGGAATTCCAAGCCACATTCCAAGTTATTTCTAAGATGATGATTTACTCTTATATTGTCTAATACTTTAAAAAATAAATCAACGCCTTGACTGAGTCTCCTTTGTATCATAACATTACAATGTCTCACTGATCACCTTTACACCCCTAAATTATAGGTGTGAATATAGGGATACTTCCATTTTAAACCAGGCATTTCATCTTGTCCATCCTGGTTTTTAGACTTCTAGTATCTGTTTGCAGTCACTGATACATTTGCAGTGATCTAGTGATCACTATATCTGTAGTGATCTAGTCAGTCTCACATTAAATAGTTACTGTGCTTCACTGTGGATTTTTTGCCTTATTGCTGTTCTAAAGTGTGGAGTTCTTGTCACTCCATCACTACAAAACGTCTCTCCCCACACTGTGCCCATCCAGCTCATGTTTTTTTCCTATATTGGCATTTTTTTGAAATCTTACTTTTGCACTCTCTCATATAAAGGACCTGACAGCCCTCGTCAGGTCTTTTTTCTCAGTGCTTCATTGGGCAGAGAGATGTCCTGGGCACAACAGCTAACACAAAATCCACAAAATGCCAAATGAGCTCCATGTCCCACTGGAGCTGACCTCAGGGATCTCCGTACTCTTTCAGCAGTAGGTCATGGTCTTGGGAGAAGTAAACACCTACCAGCCTGTTGGAAATCCCAGAACTTGCAGGATATACTAGACAACTTTGATTTGATGCTTTACGTCATCCTTTGGAAAGCCACAAAGTATATTCATATCAACTGGTGAAATCAAATAGACCTTTTTTCTTTCTTTTTTTTTTTTTTAATGGGTTTTTTCCCTCATATTTCTGTACTTCCTCCATAAGCAAATAATGCCCTAGTGGGACATGAGAATGAAGTCAGAATTTGCAATTGTGGCAGAGAAACTATTCAAAGTCTATAAATAAATATTTTTATTGCAACAGTGCCGCATGAGCCAGTACTTTCTGAAAACCATATTCACATCAAGATGGGCTGGGGGACTATGTTCAGTTACCGATGATGGTTACTTGGAAGTGTTTGACTGGGAGATGTATGCAGCCTTCTCGATATTCTTATTCAGTTGTGTAATTCCAAGCCCTGCAGTGTTGTTATCCCTTAAGAAAACTGCTTTCTATTTCAGAAGCACCAACTCTGAATGTTAAATTGAAAGGTGATAAAAGAATCATAGTGGTAAAATCTGCACAGTTCTACCCTCTTCATTATACAACAAGCTGATTCGGTATTTGCTTCTTTACATTTTCATGCAGATATAAAAGGCTACTTTGGGAAATCTGTAACACTATTATTAAATGTCACTGAGCAGAGCTGAGTATAGAGATGACTCATCCTCAAAAGATTTGATTTAAGTGTACATTGGCTTCCCAAGTGGTGAGTTCTCTTTTTGGACTATATCAACCACAGTGCCCAGATCTAAAATGTAAGGACCATTCACATCAGCAGGAGTCTTTCCTCTAGATTCAGTCATCAAGATCTTAGTGAGAAGGGATACTCTAGAAATTTTAGTATTGTTTGTTAACAATAAGTAATAATTATCCATAATTCATAAGGGCCAACTGAAAAATCAGGCCTTGTTGTGCTGTACCGCACAGACAGTGGAATATAGTCTATGTCATAAATCTATGAAAACAAGCCAGATACAGTATTGCCAAGGGATGTGGTCCACCACGAAGATATATGTCATGGCAATAGTAAATGTTGTGTTAGTTCAACTTATTTTTTAATAGGTAAAGAAAGACATGAAAAAGGAGAGAGAATTTTGAAGGAAAACAGGATGAAAGAAAGGACTAGGAGAAGTAAGATCGATAGTTTAGAAGTGAAATGAAGGTAGAGAGGCTAGAGGATGGGAAGAGTGTAAATGTTGAAGCCATCAGCCTACAGTCATGACCAGTATATGACTAATCAGAATATTCTGCCAATAAATTAGCTAAAAGTCCTTAATTTCAACAATATTAATCCAGAATGGCCTGAGAAGCCTCAAGTGCCAATGGATTGCCTCAGGTATTATAGATAACACTTTCCACACCCCTGATGCAATGGCTTCCCGATCAAATAATTCTCTGTGTTAGATAGCAGTCATAGGGAATTACATGAGGAAAAGTCCACTTTTAATCAATTATGTGGCCACATTTGAGCTTTTCAGAACTGTGGGGTGGTTTGAATTTGGATCTAGACTTTAAGGCATCCTGTGGTTCTAGGAAGAAAAGCTTGATTTGTTTTGATGTTTCAGTGTTATTTAAATTACGGACTTACACTGGAGAAGTTTGACTATGAAACTCTAGTACAAGGCTAGTGAAATGGGAAATGTATATAACAGTCTGATCTTCCTCCCTGTTACAGGTAAGCATAAATGGTTTGCATGAATAGCTAAACATTGCTCAGTCATTGCTCAGTAAGGAAAGGAATTTTCCATCTTACCCTTTAGAATTCAACATCAACATTTACTCCCACTTTCACAAGCTGCTTGAACAATTATTTCTATTAAGAAAATAGATTTGAGACTCTGCTACTTTGGGGAACCTCTGTATTAACTTGCTTAGGTTAAGGGGCTTTGCTGGCAGTGGATCTTCACAGTAGGATATAGTTATTGCACTCAGGGACTCCCTGCTTTTGGTAGATAATGCAGCATTATGGCTTCTGTCTGCCTTGTAAAGTCCAAGAGACATCAGGGAAGGAAACAAGGAGAAGAAATGGGACAATGCTGGAGAGCTGCTCCCTTGGATTCAGTGGGAAGCACAGAATAAATTAGAACAGCTCTGTTTTCTGTAATTTTCACAGTGGGTTGGACACGCAGAGTTGCTGAGGATTAACACCTGTGTTTCTGCAGTAGCAAATCCTCAGGAGAAGTGTCACAGACTTTGATAGAGGTGGAAGCAGCAGAGTTCTACAGAAACCAAAAGTCATCCCCTGGTAATGTTTTTGATGCCTCAAGGATTTAAGAACAATGTTTTTCTCCCTGCAACAAACATGAATTTTAGGTATCATGGATGCATGGAGGTGCTATGATTCTAGCATGTAAATATGGAGGCATGTGTTTATGCCTATAAAGTTTTAAAACCTTAAAATGTATTTATTTTTGCAGTTATTTTCTGGGAAGGAATACCTGTAAAATAAAATGGAATTGTAGGTGACAGAAAGACACCACTCATTGACCAACTCCCTATGGATCGGTGAAGTTTTAAAACTGTGGGTAAATTCCTCAAGTTCAGAGTATCTCACAGAGAAGGTGAAAAATGTCTGACAAGAAGATGGATATAAACCAAAACTGGCTGGTGGCCTGAAAATCCTCAGGGTTTTGAGATATGTGATAGTGTCAAGAACACCTTTCTGCCTTTCTGACCCCAGCATACTGCTTGACTACCAAGGAGCCCTCACTACGAAAACCACCACCTAACTGGATGACACTGTACCTGAACTTCGTGTCTGCTCCTTTGAACAGAGGGTGTTACTTGCTTTCAGATTTCATTCCATTTCCTACTGTGCAGAAAAGACACTTAGGGATTTTGTCCTGTGGTTCACTTTTGTGATTGTCCAGAGCCATGCTACTGTGTGAGGATTTGGCAAGGTACTGGTGGTGAAGAGTCCAAGGACAGGACAGCTTGCCAGACAGTGTCTGCTTGGGATGAACAAGAGGTGGGAGCTTATGAGGAGTGTTTTGAGAGAAATGGAAAAGATGGGAAGGAGACAAAAAAGCATTTATAAGACAAGTTATAAATACAATATATGATGGTAGTAGAGGCTATAGGAGTAAAGGTGGAACTTCCAAGAGAAAATTAAGAGGCAGAATGAGATGTGGAAAAGACAAGAAAAAAGGGAAGGTATGCTACACATCAGGCCTTAAAATGTTATTTTTCTCTCTCCGTCACTGAATCATTTCCAGTGCATTTAATAATACAATGGTTGAAATCTAATACACTAATTGGACTCGCTGTAAGACCTTGTGGAAAGATTATTAAAGTCCCCTGGTTTTGAGCACTTCAGTTACATCATATCAAATGTGGGCAGAAAGGAAAAAACCCTCCACTTCTCCTGTGCAGCGTTAGTGATATATAAAGCAAAGGAGAATCAATTTAATACATCACCACTGCAATGTGAATTTCTAGAACCATTGAGCTGAAAAGTACAATCCCACCAGTCTGGCACCATGAAAATGAAAGTTGATGTCTGCCTGGATCAATTTTATCATTAAAATAATGGCATCACTCTGGGCACAAGATTTAAAGCCTTCAAGGCTTTGGGGCAGACACACTCAGTAACCTACATACGAAAGTAGATTGATTGAGAGTGGCTGGAACATGCACATAAAGCTGACGTTTTTACCCATCTGGGCCTTTATCAAGACTGATAGGCTGAAATATTGTCTTTCTGAATGCTCCCACCGCTTTCATATGTAAGCTCCTGGGTTTGCATTACTCTTGAGGCTTTCACAAGGTGTATGCATGGTACATCTGATATGCCACCAGATATGTCTTGATGGTGCAAAGAAAATGACCTGAATTCATCCCCCACCTCAGAAGGGACAGATTATTTTCACTCTTAAAACCTCTTTTTATAAACAAAGCAATCTAGACACCAACAGTAAACATTCTGAGAACAAACAACCTTTTGTGCAGATAAAATCTTTGGGCATCCATTGCCCAAACTTGATTATACAGGACCTTTTACCTAACCCTGGCAAGTGATACACCTAGCTTAAAACCTGCAAATCTCTGGCCCCTCTAGCTTTGCATGGAGGTGGTACCATTCAGCAGACATTTAGAATCACAGAATCATAGTATTATTTGGGTTGGAAAAGACCTTTAAGACCACTGAGTCCAACTGTTAACCCAGGTCTGCCAGGTCCACCACTTAACCATGTCCTTATGCACCACATCTACATGTCATTTAAATACCTCCAGTGATGGGGACTTCACCACTTCTCTGGGCAGCATGTTTCAATGCTTGACAACACTTTTGGAGAAGAAATTTTTCCTAATATCCAATCTAAACCTCCCCTGGTGTAGCACAAAGCCACTTCCTCTCATCCTGTTTCTTCTTACTTGGGAGAAGAGACTGGACCCCACTTGCCTACAATCTTCTATCAGGGATTTGTAGAGAACAAAAAAGTCCTCCCTGAGTCTCCTCTTCTCTGGGCTGAACAACCCCAGTTCCCTCATCTTCTATTCATAAGACTTGTGCTCCAGACCCTTCACCAGCCCCGTTGCCCATCTCTGGACACACTCGGCACCTCCATGTCCCTCTTGCAGTGAGGGACCCAAAACTGAGCACAATATTCGAGGAGCGGCCTCACCAGTGCCGAGTACAGGGGGACAGTCACTTTTCTATTCCTGCTGGCCACACTGTCTCTAATAAAAGCCAGGACGCTGATGGCCACCTTGGCCCCCTGGGCACACTGCTGGCTCATGTCCAGCTGGCTGTTGACCAGCACCCCCAGGCCCTTTCCCACCAGGTACCCAGCCGCTCTGCCCCAGCCTGTAGCGCTGCGTGGGGCTGGTGTGACCTAAGTGCAGGAGCCACTTAAACAGGCCTTAGCTTAAGCCTGTTAAGGCCCTAGATTGAAATAAAGCAACTTGTTGGTAGTTAGAAGTGTGAAGAAAAGAAAGTATGGCAGTGAACTGAAATGAACTTGGGTTCATTTTAGGAAGTAAACAAAGGCTAATGAAAACGCTCATAAAGAAGAAAAAAACTTAATATGCTGTTATGAAAACATATAGTAATTATGAACATTAACAGCATTAGAGGATGGTGCATAGAGAATTGCTTGGTATTTCCCTGAAGATAAAAAGCCATCTGTGTGCATCAGGAATCATCATTTTTTGTTTCTCTGGGGTAGACGATGATATGCAATTGCTAAGCCTCCATTTACTATATACAAATGTTACTCTGTGCAACAGTGGCTGTCAGAAAGTGTTCCACACATAAAGGCAAAAATCAAGTGCCTAATAAGATAGATTCACAAGTTACCATTTAGGTGAACAAATCTAAGGAAAGCAAAAAAATTCAAGTAAATTAAGTGAATTCTATGGAATAAGATGCTTCTTAGCAAAATTTTCTCCTACTTCACTCCAAAATGTCAACAAGTTCCTACAGTATTTGAAGAAGTCAGGAGATACAGCTTGCATCACTGTGACCTTTGATTCCCAGTGATCAAGCCCTGCTTTGGTAGTCAGTAACAGCTGCTGTCGACGGCTTTGATGCTGAAGAGGAGACCACTTAAGATCTTGGTTTTGATCTAGCTTTTGCCATTGTCTTCTGATTACTGGCTCTTCCTTGGAGTTGCAAAATGCAAATGCCAGTTTTTGGCCCAATGTGCCCAATGTTATTTACTCATGAGAAACCACAATCTCAAATAACAAAATGTTTGGTCGAAAATTATAAAAATGTTCAGTCTGTATATTTTTAGAAAAAAAAGGACTTGTTACTGACTGAAAAGGGGAAACTGTAACTTACACCAAATTCTAGTATTTTAATATTCGGTTTTGTGTCCCAATGAAGGAGAAAAAATTAATTATCATTAAGTGAGGAACTAACTCAGAAAGGTATAATTTCAGGAATGCCAGCATTTTCTATCAAGATTGCAAACATTCCCAAACTGACATATTTTGATTAATAAGGCTGGCTTTGTGCATAGGTTTGCTCTGATGTTTTTTCATTCATTCTACCTCTTCTTCATGTATTGCTGTTTGCTCTGTCTTTCTAGGTTATTAATGTTGTTTTAACTTTTGAAAGCTCCAGTCTAATATCATTTACAACATACAACAAAATGAAAGAGCATATGAGTATGCACTAATGTTTTCACTCAGAGCAGGAGTGTAGTTTTCAAGAAGGTCTCCTGGCCACCTGTACTTACCACAATCTGGTTTCCATCAAGGAATGGTTTTCAAGAAAGCAAATTGGATTGCTTTTGAACCAAACTGAACCAGAAACACGGGTGCTTTGGCTGCTAATGGGATTTTGGGGCTTTGAATCAGACTAGAACAAAATGCATAGGACAAAATATGCTACACAAAATGAGAGATGAATACCATGGCTCTTGGGTCCCCAGTTCTGACAGTTTTGCTCTGTGGTTACATACCTTTTGTGCCAAATTACTTGCTAATGTAGTTTACTATGACCCAATCACCTTAAAATCCAAGGAGGGAAGGCAAGAAGAAAATATGCATACATGTACAAAACCAACTGAGATGTAAAAGAATCATTATTCATATTGTAGGCAAGCAAGCAAGCTAGGAATAGTTTGTCTTCTGGTTCACTGCTTAGAGACCACCCACTAGATGACCGGTACTTCTTTTATCAACTGTAAGTTATTACTACATTTGAGATGGTGTCAGTGTGGGACTATTGAAACAGGAAACATCTTGATTTGCCATGAAGGTTAATTAAAATTATCCTGAAAAATATGGACATAATTAATAGTTTTCCATGTTCAGCACACCTGTTGGAAAAACACACTGTCCAATACATATATTGACAAATAACCCAACGTGATCACTTCAGAAGGCTAGAATGGAGACTCATTTGTTCACATATTAAACTGAAAAGTGATCATAGGAAAGTAACTGTGAGTTTAGAACTGTCACCAAATAGATTAATTCTCAAAAAATGACCCCACATATCCCCTTTTCAATGAGCAATTAGCCTGACTAAAATGCAAACTCAGAGGGTCAGAAGTGAGAACATTATAATTGTTTATTTACCAACGGTCTTGCCATATATTTTTGAGTGTTTTTCAGTGCAAGAGGTGGCTTGAGAGCCTCTAGGGGCTGGGACCATATCTTATGTTCCCAGTCAAATAATTATTGGGCTCACCACATTTTATAAGTACTTATGAATAGTGAAATGGTTTTAACGTGGAGTGTTGCATACAGTCTGGGTCATCCCCGTTCAAGATGGGTGAACTTAACCTAGAAAATGTACTGTAAGGGGATGCTGTGATGGTATGAGGAGTGGGGGAGCTCTTCATAATAGAAAACACCAGAAGATTTTGGCTTGCTTATGCTCAGAAAATGAAAGCTGGGAGGGAGTTAAACACAAGAAAGGACTTTCACAAAACTAGACGCTGGATCAGCCCTTTAACAGTGAGGTCAAAAAAGCCACCAGACTGGAAGATGGCACTTGATGAGCTTCTGAAAGGGGTTTTCAGACACTAGTGTCTGAGAGAGCCATGGGCTAGAGGTGATACACCAAGAGGTGTGATCCACTCCCAGCTTTCTAAACCTGTTCTTTATTTCCATACACAAGGCCTGTTTAAACTGTCTGCCCCGGGAGTAGACTGAGAAGCTGATTCTGGCTTCCAGTCACACACTGCCTGCTCCAGGGAGGAAACGTTGTGTGAGAGACTCAGCCTGCTTCTCCACCACAGCATCATTTTTTTGAGCAGTAGTCAAGTGAGAGTTGTAGATCAAATAGTAAATTATGATACTACTATAATAATAGTAACAGTGGAGCTGTTTTATACATTTATAGAATCATTAAGCCAAATGGCAAAGAAAAATGAGTCTCAAACCCAGCTGGTCAGAGTAAGCTCTTCCAGGTAGGAGTGATCTTCTTCATTCCACTGTGCCTAAAAATGGTCTCCCCTTTTGGCTTGGCCTGGCACAGTATCATACACAACTTACAAAATTCCATATTGACACCACCAGGACTTATTTTCAGACTGTCTTGCAATTTTCTATTGGAAACTTTTTGCAATTCCCCTTTTCCCTTTTGAACAAATAAGCAGATATTAGTTGCTGAAATAAATTTTTTAAATTTCAAAACCGGTCCAGTTCACTGTTTCAGCTGACTTCCATGCACAAACAAATGTAGAGTCATTTTGAAATCTACATTTATCACACATTTCTTACAGGCAATTTTCTGACCCCCCAGAAAAGCTTTTTACTGCTTTATACATTCCCCCTGGATATTCAGCTGTATCAGTTGCTATTGATGGAGTTGTCTGAGTTTCTTTGAAACTGTGTTTTTTGTCAGGGAAATCTTGCATTCTAGATCTCTATGCGATTTATCCGAGATGCTGTCAAATTAATAAAGTTTCACTTTAGCTGCCAGAAAAAAATCTATGTGGTGGTTATCCCCATGACGATTTAACTAGTCGTTGTGTAGGTGGTGATAAGTGAATAGAAAAGGGGGCAAAATGGATCTCACACAACATAGCTTTTAACCTCATCTTTTCTTTCAAGCTGCTCTGGCCTGTGGCCTGTGGCCTTTTCATTTCAGCTTGATTCAGTTAAGGGTTTCTCTTCTCTTTCACGTCCAGGGAAAAAAATCCCCACAAAACAGGTCCATGTATCAGGCTGGTCACCTTTGTAGCAATTATATTTTAATGCCATTCTGGTACCAAAGCCAGGCTCTGCTGGGTGCTGTCACGGAAGTGCTAGCACCAAAAGGGGAAAGACAGCTTTTCCAAGCAATTCAGTATTTCTCTGCCACTTTTGTAATGTCTCTCACTCTCTTAGTTTTTCCTCAGGCAATGGGACTGTGAACTTCAGAAATATGCAAGTTTAATTCAGCTGCTAATACTGAGTTTAGCTGCTTCTGAGATTATTTGTTTATGTATTTGGAAATGAGTGTATGCAAAAAGTTCCCTATTAAATGCCCTGACTGTAAACCCTTCATCCACAGAGTAATTATTGCATGTCTGGGACAAAGTCGATATAGTCTATTACTGGGTTGCATTAAAACCAAGAAGGAAAACTTAAGAAATTAAAATGAACAGGTTTTTTTGCCCCCAGAGAATGGGAAAAGCTTTGCCAAAATGATTTTTTTTCCAGGGAGTTTTGTATTTTTTTCATGTATAAAAGCATGAAAAAATGCTGGTTACCTTTCCTCAGTAGCCCTAGATATTTGATGCAGTTTAGTCTGTGGACTATTGGTATAGCTGAATTAAATCTATGACAACTCAGGGGCTGCCTGAGCACTAATTGCCAAGAAACATTTTTCTCTTGTCTCCTGTGAGCTGAAGGAAGAAAACGGTTTCAGTCATTCCAGCTTGAGGCTCAGGGCAAACCCGCAGCTCCGCTGCAGACTTTCTGCACGTGCAGGACATGGGAAGCATCTTAGGACCCAGGCACACAGCTCTCAGCCCAAACAGGATTTTTCAGAACTTGTGATGGTAGCTTTTTGTAGCATCCAAATGTCTGCCAGTGAAGGTCCAAAGTGGCCAAGCTCCTGTCTCTGTAATCTCCCAGCAACAGCATGCTTTTCCTTAGCTTCCCTTGTCCTTAGGTCTGAGCTGTATCTGCAGCCCTGGGTTCAGTGACCCATGCTTCCCCTGCAGCAAAGGCAGGATCTCAGCACACTGGGGGCTGAACGAGGTCTGCAATGGCCTGGCAGAGCTGGCCTCTCCTCAAGAGATGTCAGGGCAGTGTCCAACCTGCTCCAGGATGTAAGCATGCTACTTCATGCTACCAAGAGTTTTTTTCACCCTCTTACAAGCCCAAATCCTCAGCTGTCTCCTGCAATGGAGTGCTGGAACCTCTCTGAAGACTAGTGAGAATCTGCTCCCTCTTGTGCAGCACTGCTCAGGTCCCTGGGGGCAATCTCTGTACCCTTTTCTTGGCTGCCTAAGATGATTTGAACTGTGACTTTTACCACCCGGTGCAGTGCCCTGTGCATGGGGGTGTGCACATCTGCTCCCTCTCCATCCTGCTGTGGGCATTCCCTTTTGCACGAGCTGCACCTTTGACATAAACTCAATGAGTGAGGTGTTTGTTGGAAGAAAGACCTGCATTCAGGGCCATTCCTTCTTGAGGGACACTCCTTAAGATTAGGATTTTCTCTCTCTTTGAGACCTGACTTGTACATAATTACTCCACACTAAGTGGGACCCGCTTCTCCAGGATGTAATGAGTGCTCCTGTCCCCCTTCCCACTGCCATCACCTGGTCGTCTCAAGGCTGCTTCCAACTTTTCTCTGGCAGAGGAAGGGATTACTCCTCTGTCTCCCCCTGACAGCTAACACTTTGGAAAAGCAGCACAGGGAACAATGTCCTTACCACCCGTGCTGCTCTTTGAGTGGCCTTTATGTAGTGTCCAGCTTGCTGGCTGGCACTCAGAGTGCTTTTTGTGTTGAGTCATGCAAAGAGGAGAGGTGTGGAGAAATGTCTGCTGCATGAGCAACAGCGGGGCTGATGCATGAAATTGGTGCCAACCTGCTCAGCTCTGTCAAGAGGAAAAGTGCTCAAGGGCAGCCCTTCAAGGCTCTTAATGAAATTAAAACTGAAGATGTAGACACTTCTGTATAGAAAACTCCTAAAGGGTTTGAGACGGGAGCTGAGACATGGTGACTGGATGATCTAAATGTGGGATTTTGGCACTGATAGCTGCAGCTTTAAAACATTGCATGATTTTTTTAATGGGCTTAGTTTATAGATCTTGCTGTAATCACAGAATCAGAGAATGGTCAGGATTGGAAGGGGTGTCTGGAGTTCATCTAATCTACGCCCCCCCCCCCCCCCCCCCCCGCTAAAGCACGTTCTCCTAGAGCAGGTTGCACAGAATCATGTCCAGGTGTGTTTTGAATGTCTCCAGAGAAGGAGACTCCACAGCCTCTCTGGGCAGCCTGTGCCAGTGCTCTGTCACCCTCAAGGTAAAGGAGTTTTTCCTCATATTCAGGTAGAACTGCCTGTGCTGCAGTTTGGGCCCATTGCCCCTTGTCCTGTCACTGGACACCACTGAAAAGAGCCTGGCCCTGTCCTCTTGACACTCACCCTTAAGATATTGTAGACATTGATAAATCTCAGTCTTAGAGTCTTAAGTCTCAACCTTCTCTTCTCCAGGTTAAACAGGCCCAGTTCTCTCAGCCTTTCCTCATCGGGGAGATGCTCCAGCCCCTTAACCATCTTCACAGCCCTCTGCTGGACCCTCTCCAGTAGTTTCCTGTCTCTCCTGAACTGGGAGTCCCAGCACTGGACACAGCACTCCAGATGCAGCCTCACCAGTGCAGAGTAGAAGGGGAGGACATCCTCCCTAGACCTGCTGGCCATGCTCCTCCTGATGCCCCTCAAGATACCACTGGCCTTCTTGGCCACCAGGGCACACTGCTGGCTCATGGCCAGCTTGCTGTCCACCAGGACTCCCAGGCCCCTCTCTGCAGAGCTGCCTTCCAGCAGGTCAGCTCCAGCTTGTACTGGTGCATGGAGTTCCTCCCCAGGTGCAAGACCTCACACTTGCCTTTGCTGAACTTCATGAGGTTCCTCTCGTCCCACCTCTCCAGCCTATCCAGGTCTCACTGCATGGCAGCACAGCTTTCTGGTGTATCGGCCACTCCTCCCAGTTTTATGTCATCACCAAACTTTCTGAGGGTGTGCTCTGTCCCTTCATCTAGGCCATTGATGAATAAGTTGAACAGGACTGGACCCAGTACTGACCCCTGGGGAGCACCGCTAACCACAGGCCTTCAACTAGACTCTGCGCTGCTGATCACAACCCTCTGAGCTCTGCCATTCAGCCAGTTCTCAATCCACCTCACTGTTCGCTCACCTAACCCACACTGCCTGAGCTTACCTGTGAGGACATTATGGGAGACAGTGTCAAAAACCTTCCTGAGGTCAAGGTAGGCAACATCCATTGCTCCCCCCTTGTCTACCCAGCCAGTCATTCCATCACAGAAGGTTATCAAGTTGATCAGGCATGATTTCTCCTTGATAAATAAATCAATGTTGACTACTCCTGAAAACGCTCTTCTCCTCCACATGCTTACATATGACCTCCAGGATGAGCTGTTCCTTCATGTTTCCAGGGATGGAGGTGAGGCTGACCAGCCTGTAGTTTCCTGGGTCCTCCTTGCTCTTTTTGAAGACTGTAGTGACACTGGCTTTTCTCCAGTCCTCAGGCACCTCTCCTGTCCTCCACGACCTTTCAAAGATGACGGAGAGTGGCTTGACAATAACATCTGCCAGCTTCCTCAGCACTTGGGGGTGCATCCCATTGGGGTCCATGGATTTGTGAGTGTCAAGTTTGCTTAAATGATCTCTAACAATATTCTTCTCAACCAAGGGAAAACCTTCCTTTCACCAGACTTCTCTTGCCTCCAGGGTCTGGGAAACCAGAGGGCTGGCCTTGGTGGTAAAGACTGAGGCAAAGAAGGCATTTAGTAACTACCTTCTCTGAGTCCATCAGCAGAGCACCTACCTCATTCAGCAGCGAGCCCACATTTTTCCTAGTCATCCTTTTCCAATCAATAGGGCTGAGGTACTTTCACATGCTTAGGGACCTTCACTTTAGGGCTTCGCCTCCTCACTTGTAATATGGGAAAGTATAAAACGAGGTGCTGTATGGGATTGCACTTCCACAGCATGGTAGGAACAGAAAGTGAAGAAAGCATGTGAGATGGTCAAAACTAGGGAAGACACAAGCAGGGAATGTGAGGTCAAAAGGAACTACTTAAGGCAGAAGATACGAGTGCTGAGACCAGAGCTACCTCAACAGCGGATTTTCAACTTGATTTGGTCTGTGAGTAAATCTCACCCAGGCTGCACCAAGATGCAAGATGTCTCTTAAAGTCCTGCAGAGATTCTATATTTTCTAGCATCTTCCCAGTCTCCTGGAGAACAGCTGCTGGTCACTGTCAGAGTTACCAGTCCTGAAGTCAACATATAGCAGCTGCCACAGTGCTTTCTGCAGAACGCTCCTCAGCAAATTACCGAGTAGACCTTCACAGAAATTAAATTGCTGTGGCTTAGCCTGTAATGTAATCAATAGTCGCATCACTGTGTTATGTGGATGTAAGTGTCTGGTTGCTGAAAGATTATCCAATACAATGTGGTTTAGGTTTATATGTCATTATTTAATGATCATTAGGCCCCTAAGGATCAAAAGTTACCTTAAAAGTCCAGCTGCCAGTGATGCTGGAATATTTGCCTATCACATTAATGAATGACTGGTGAAAGTTTCTACATCTAAGGACCAGTTTAGAAATCATTTACTTTCAAGTTTTCATATTGCAGGAAAGTATTCTGTACTTTTTTTTTTTTTTTTGTTGAAATTCACCTGCTGGTGATGGAGCTAACAGCTGGCTGCATGTGAAGGGTTCAACAGAGTGCTAATTAAAATCAATTACATGTTGATTGACCTGCCTTACCAATAAAACATCCTGGCCCACTTTGAATGCCTCATAGATCTCTGCTGGGGCTTGTCTGTAGTGGGCATTTGCTTTTGCCCTGCTGTAGCTATCACTAACTCAAACCATTATTGATTGCACACCAACTTTTACAATTTGCTCTGGTAGGATGTTCTTGTGTAGTCCTGCTGGCATGCCAGCACTGGGTTGAAAGATCACCCAAAGAAGGGGGACTGGCTTTCTGTTTTAACGAGGTGGAAGTTTCTGTTGATGTGGGTTCTTCTGGCGAGTTCCTAATGGTGTGATCAATGGCATGTAACGAGCACAAGGGTGCAGCAGTCTACACTGCGCTGCGCGATGCTGGGTTTGCATAAGTACTGGGATTTAGGTTTTTCTGACCCTTCTACCTTATTTTTGATGAAATAAGATTCAAATTTAAAGAACAGCTTCTACCTCTAAGGACCTCCTGAGGCAAGTAAGTCCTTAACTGTTTACAGCTGCCCCTGCAGCCACTGCCACTGTCAAGGGCAAAGGTTTCTTTTGAAATGGTTTTGCCTTTTCAGACTTCATTGGTAAGTGATGTCATGTGAAATGGCAACTATGGCCTTCATGTATAGTGCAGGGAAGCAGACAAATGTGAAATACGTATGTCATTTGTGTACTTCTGTTTCTGCAACATATTTTCTCTCACTGACAAGTTTTAATACTTTTTAACAGATACATTCGCGTTCAATTCTAGCTGTAAAGTTCAGATTCAGAGCAGGACCTGGAGTCTCTGAAGCATTCTCTTTTGGATCATACTAGGGATTTACATTGATATTATCTTGATACAGTGAGACTAATTGCAGGGTGTGTAGAAAGCATTTCCTTTTACCAGCGCTTCAGAATAATTCAATGTACTCTATGATAACTATGAGCATCTTACTTTCCTTCTTTATAACATACTGCTCTAAGTACAGCAGTTTGCCTGTTCCTGCACATCTCCATGTGCTCAACTGTTCCATTCTCTTTGGTTCCTTTCATACAGAAATCACATCAGACTCCTATTCATCTTGTTTCCTGCCTCTGCTGTATCCTTTCAAAAACTGGGTGTACAGAATGCTGTAGCTGCAGCATGAGCATGATTGATGCTTATTGTGGGACTGTGTAATCTCTACTTTCTTTTCCTCTCTTTAAAAATCAGGATAGTATTCACCTATTTCTCTTTTAAAGGCAATTAAATTCTGAGCAGAACTTTTCATTAAATGATCAACAGTGCTGCTTGGGGACTTCTCCTTAAACATCAGCATAGCTGCATTCTTCATGTGCCAGTACAAAATGCCTGAGGTCACACTACACAGTCCTCCATTTTCTAGTGTCAGATATTAGCACTTAAAATTTAACAACTGATGAACACATTTTGCAATTGGCTGCATTTCTCCATTTTATTCTCTTCTTGGATTTTGATATCCCTGGCAGGGGATGTAGGAAATGAAGGAGACAGTCCTTCAGACTGTGAATTATCCAGGAGTAACAATAAGACCTGTAATGGCTGTGCATTAGAGGCAGAGGAGAAGGAGACCAACTAGGGATCCTTTTCAGTCCAGCAGTTGAGCAACTCTATATTTATCCTAAATGTAGAAAGATGTGGATTTTCATTTGATGTGATGAAAAGGTGGATGTATTTGGTTTACACGGCAAAGTTTTGGTAGCAGGGGGGCGGCATGTTTGGCTTCTGTGATAAGAGACCAGGAGCTGCCCCCATGTCAGCCAGAGTTGGCTCCAGCTGGCTCCAGGGGTAGACACACTGCTGCCCAAAGCTGAGCCCGTCAGTGATACTGGTGGTGCCTCTGTGATAATGTATTGAAGAAAGGGTGAAAAATGCTGCACAGCATCTGTGATAGTGAAGAGAGAGAACAATGTGAGAGAAACAGCCCTACAGGCATCAAGGTTCATGAGGAAAGAGGGGAGGAGGTGCTCAAGCTGCTGGAGCAGATTGCCCTGCAGCCCATGGAATAGACCACGATGAAGCAGGATGTCCCCCTGCAGCCCCTGGAGAAACATGTTGAAGCAGATATCCACCCTGCAGCCTACAGTGGACCCCACACTGGAGCAGGCAGACATGCCCTGAGGGAAGTTGCAACCCATGGGAAGTCCAAGCTAGAGCAGGCTCCTGGCAGGAGCTGTGGCCTGCACAGAGGAGCCCACACAGGAACAGGTTTTCTGGCAGATACTGCAGCCCATGGCAGACCCACACTGGAGCAGTCTGTTCCTGAAGGACTGCACCCCCTAGAAAGTACACACACTGGAGCAGTTCTTGAAGAACTGCAGCCTGCAGGAAGGACCTGTGTTGGAGCAGTTCATGAAGGACTGTATCCTGTGGGAGGGACCCAAAGCTGGAGCAGGGGAACAGCATGAGGAGGAAGGAGTGGCAGAGATGAAGCACTATGAACTGACTGCAACCCCCATTCCTCATTCCCCTGGCACTGCTCAGTGGAAAGGAGGATGTAGAAGAGTCAGGAATGAAGGTGAGTCTGGGAAGAAGATGGTTTTAGTTTTATTTTTTATTTCTCACTTTCACACTCTATTATTAATTGGCAATACATTAAATTAAACTTCCACAAGTTGAGTCTGTTTTGCCCATGACAGTAACTGCTGAGAAATCTTTCTGTCCTTATTCTTGACCCACGAGCTTTTCATCTTATTTTCTTCCCCTGTCCTGCTGAGGAAGGGGAGTGAGAGAGTGGCTGGGTGGGCACCTGGTGGCCAGCCAAGGTCAACCCACCACAGCAGGTAATACACAAATACCTTATAATTAAACTGTAATATTTAACCATAGTTGTCTTTCTATAGATGAATATAGACGGACTTGCCATACGCTCCTGGTCAGCTTCCTTTCTACCTGATCTTGACTGAATGACCAAGCACAGGTGTAAGTCAGAGGAGACCTTCCTTATATTTCTCTTCTTTTCATTCTGACCACATTATATGAACCCATGGTACATGAACCAAGCACAAAAACTACAGTAGTTAGAACTCTGAAGGGCTTTAGTATTGCATTAGTGAGCTTCACTCCCCTTGGTATAATATAAAAATGGCAAAGATGGTATGGAATGAGCATTTTTAATAACTCTCCTAAGTGTTCTATTAACTGCCGTGTATCATACAAATGAGATGCAGAAACTAGGGAAGCATTTTCAGTTGCTGAGTAAAAACAATTTAGGGTGTAAATGTACTTCCAGATCTGCACATAGGAATCCTGCCAATTAGGCTTCTGTTAATTTTAATTAAAAAAAAAAAAAAGTTTTAGGGGAGAAATTTGTGACACAACAGTTCTAGAAATATCCTTGTATCTAGTCAGTGTGCTTTCAAGGCTAAGAATAGCCTGCAATCTGTGCCATACTGTAATGGCTGACGGTCACCTCCCTGTGTTGAACAGAAGTGAGGCCTCATGCTGGCTCTCCGAGATGTCTTCTGTCCCTAGTTTTCACCTGAATGCCTTCAACCTCAATATCTGAGACCTGTCAATGGCCTTAGAGAGCCTTGATCTTCAGACACATCTGCAGTCCCTCACAGGGGCTGGTGGAACCAGCTTGGAGTGAAATTTCTAGGAAGATTTTTTTTATATATATATATATAAAATATATACATGTCTATGTGTAGAAAATGCTTATGCAGCTAATTAGAGGTAGCTATGACATTTTGTGGCATGTTGATATAATGTCATTAAAGTGAAAGGTCTGTCAAACACCTGCTGCTCTCTGCGACCTCCTACCTGGCAGCACTGCAAGGACAGAGATTAGAGGCATGCACAGCAGAAAAGCTGCTGTGTGGCATGCTTTTATTTCAGTCAGTGTATGCCACAAACAGCACAAAATACTGTAATCTTTATTGTTTTCCATTCTCCTTTAAAGTCCTTGGCGATTGTATTTCCCTTTGTCAGTACATTGATACCATTGTGAAGAGGGATGATACTTCTTAATAATATATCTCTCCCCTTTGCTCTCTATTTTCTTATTTGTATTGGGAAAAATGGATTAAAGAAGTGCATTTTGCTTAGGAGGCACAAAAATTCATGACTATCCTGATCTTTTTCTGGAAGGATCAGGGGAAGACTTGTACATTGACCTACTATTGATTATCTCTTTCAAAAATGTTATGCAGAAAAACCTGTTAGACTTTCTGTATAAAATCTGACCTTTAATAAAAGGCTAATCATGCTCTAGAAAATAAGAAATATAATGTTTTAAATAAGAAATATAATGTTAGGTACCAGTGTAATCAGGAAAACCACTGTGTTGACCAATGTGAACGACTGTTCTGAATTTGAAATAATAAGAACATAACTGCAGATGCCAGGATTATGGAGTTTATACTGCTTGGATATTTCCTAAGGATCACCAAAACCTCCCACCAGATCTGAACTGGGGCAGTGGGCAAATGCATTTCTGACAAGGAGGAATTTTTAGGGGTTGCATTTTCCTGCTCACATGCTAGGACCGGCTGGGCAAGTATCTCCTTGACAGTAAAAACATACACAATGAGATTTCTTGAGATGGATCATTGGTCATCATATAATATGTCTTGATGTACCTGGTAAATGGAAAGGATAAGCATAGGCTACCATCTAGTGGATACATTGTAAAATTATTACATTTGTATTTAGCCTGTTTTGTGACTTGAATGGCTAAACCAAAGAAAATCAATTCACCTTTTCTGTGCTGAAGTGCCACCTGAAAGCACTCTGACCATGTATGCAATCAGACTGATTTTAAAAAATCTTGCTGTGCTTTCTTCTGATACCTCAAAGCAGCTCTGCTATTCCCAAAGCTAAAGGAGATGAGGCAGATAATACCATTTTTGACAGGTGTCCTTATTCCTCATTCACCTGTAGTAATAGGATATGAGCATACAGCCATACATTAGTGTCTGTAAGGCAGTGTTAGGGTATAAAGCACAGGGAGAGGTCCAAGACAGACAAAATAGAGGAAATAAGACATTTAACTCGAATATCATGGTGCATGTCTAAAGGCACGATGTGAAATACCCAGTGTAATAGTCAAGACTCAGCAATCGCTAAGGAAATAGTACCAAGTCCAATTTTGTTCGTATCTCCACTATATCCAACTGACTTCAGTGCAGTAATTTCTAACCTGAACTGCCATGCTTGCCTCTGGAGGAATAAGGCCTCAGATGCATCTTGATATACTGATGTACCTCTATATACACTATGCTCTTTGTGCAATGTAAGAATAAATAGTATAAGTCATGCAAATTGTGACTCCCAACTCTAAACTAAATTGGTTTAATCATCACTGCAACTGGACAGACAGAAAGGGAATGGAACTGCTAGATGCAACTACATGTTTTTGTTACTCTGAGAGCTGCAGCTCAGCTGTAAAGGACATGGTATTAAATGCAAAATGTATGGGTAAAGAGCTGGGGACCAGGTTCCTTAGATGAAGATTCTGGTTACAGAAAATACTTGCATAAGAGAATGAAAGATAAACACAAAAATAGAGCAGCCTGGTCTGTCAGGCTTGTGGATTACACGGATGATGCTCTGTTCTGATCAGATGATGTTAACTCCCTGTGATAGTGGCTTCAAAATCGTTTGTCATTGTCTAATGACAATGAGACAAGACAGATCTATCCTAACAGGTATGTCTAAAAATCAGTTTCTTCAACAACGGAAATATGAGCTGGTCTGTGTGTCAAACCAATTTGTGCTGCCTGCTGACCTACCTTGACCTTCCATATTGGCACAGAGAATAAAGGGTGTGTGCTGTGGGATGAGCACATGGTATGTGCCTCCCTGCAGGGATGTGCTATGAGCTGAAGCAAGTGTTGGGAAGGATGCTGGAGCCTCTCTTTCTCTCAGCAGTGAACTGGTATTGGGGCATGGGGACAGAAATTGCTATCTTTATGGACCTGTAGCAGTTGGCTGTTTCTCTGAAGCAAAGATGTAGGTTGTGGACATGACAAGCCAAATCACCAGATATATTCCAGCTAGCTTTAAACTAGCTGTCTCCAGTGCTGTTAGCAATACAACCGTGTGAGCACACGGTTCAGTATAGGTATTTACCAGCTATTTTTCCACTTAGCTTTTTGGGCAAGTTATGCCACTTCTGCGGTTCCAGTTAACTGAAATGAGCCTAGGCAGTCACCTCTATATTACAAATTCTTTCCTAGATGGATGGTAACCATAATAACATGAAAAATACAGGGTTCATATCTACCTCATTAAATGTGCCAACAGCTGCTTTCTTTAACTCATTACCTGTGTAGCTTTGGACTAGCCTGGCTGAAGGTTTCTCAGTCTCTTGTAGCTGTAGCTGATTTGACAGCTCAATTTCTGTACCTAAGGAGACATACAAAGCAGCAGAAAGAGGATGTTGAAAATGAAGCTTCCTCACAGTCAAATTCAGGTGGACAGTTTAAATTCTGCCAGCCTGGAACAGCAGTTCCTCCCTAGAGGTAGCAGCCTCCTCTCCCGTCCGTTGGTTTCTGGCTGGAAGCTGGAATTGGAAGGGAAGTCTTCTGGCTGCATGATGTTTCCTTCTATCTGTTGAAGGCAAGAAACAGCACAAAAAGCATTAGGTTAGCAGGCAAAGTCCAAATCAAGAATCCTTCAAGCTGAACAGTAGGATGTAGCAAATACCAAGGCCTGAGGTTTATTGTTAAAGCCCACGGGACTTGGTGACAAGGCACTGAGACTACAGAAAAATACAAATACATAACAAGAGTTGTGGAAACTCTCCACCTCTGATAAGGTAGAAACGCTTCACTTTTACAGACTTTTATATTTCTGCTCCTCAGAAACCAAAGAAATCCTCTTCTAGATTTTTATAATAGCCTTTTTCCAACTTATCTTAGCCCACCAAGGTCATACCAGTGAAGTTTGGTTCCCAAAATAACGTTCCTAACTTTCATAAAGTGTGCCCAGGTAGCATATTTTTAGATAGGTCTGTCCAAATTGACCTTCTGTAGGAGTCTCTTTTCCATGGGTCACCTGTTGCCTGTTACCCATCACAGCAACAGCACTGTAAGAATAGGCATTCCTGAACGAATACTGAGAAAAAAACATTCCTGGTTTATAGAGGAATAGGATATGATTACCTCTGGTGGTTTAGCTACCTTATTATCCAAAGAGTAAAAATTATGCCTAGTGCTACCAGAAGGATTCCCAAATTGTAAGAGAAGTCTTAGTACATCACCAAAGTTCTGCAAAAATGCAAAAATTAAGAACATAATAGGATTTGTACATATGTGAGCCGTTTTTTTTCTGAATTGCCAATGATATCTGAATCCTTATAATGCTTCTCCAGAAAAAAAAGCTGGTACCAATAACTGCAAACTTCTTGGATTCAGTATAGTGGAGGTGTAAACATGGAATAAGTTCTCAAAATTCAGCAAATCAAGGATAATATATATCCAGAGGACAAATTTTAGTGAATTGGGATGTTTTGTGAGAAAGATGTGAATAATAAAATTTACTGGCATGGAAAGGAGCTGGAGACTCCCCAAGACAGCAGAGCTGAGGCACAGCAGCTCATACATCTCGGGAAACGAGGAGGGAAGGACAAGGTGCTGAAGAGGCAAGGAGGAGAAAAGAGCAAGACTCTTTATGCTGACACGTTGATAGTGAGCTTCCCAGAATGGAGAAGTTTTCTTCTGATCCTTTTACTTAGTCTGGTTTCTGTCTGCAGTTATGAAGATCTACTTCTCTTGAATAGACATTTCTCTCTGCTTCTGCAGTTGAATGTTCACCCCATGGTTGCACCAGCTCACAGCCATGTGCTTATCTCTGTTTTGGAGAATGAAAACGTTTTAAAAGCCTTTCCCCCATTCAGTCTGTGTGACCTTGCATTGAGCAGAGCTAAGCAAACATTCAGAACAAAATCCAAAAGTGAACCTGAAACCTGCCTTTGCATTTTGTTATGGACTTGAAACTGAATTTTACCGTAAGTTTTATGAGCCTAGACTGAGCTGGAGGGGATCTGGGCTGATTTAAGGTTTTACAGGGAACCATTTGATACTCAGAGGCCTAATGTGAGTTTGGCCTGAAACAAAGCAATCCTTGGCTGACTTCAGTCAATTGAATCCCATATCCAAGGTGCAATCCAAGGGCTGTGTAAACCTGGGGCAAATTGAAGCTAGCATGTGCACGCATTCACGCGCACACACATGGCATCAGCACACATCACCAGATTCTACACGGGATTGTGGCTCTGTTGAGGAGCATCAGGACGTGTCTCCTGAAGTACCACGCCGGAGCTGAGCACGCTGGCAGGATCTGAGGTGTGGACAACTAAAGCTCAGACTCTGCCCTTCTATAAACAAACCCCTCACTCTCTGTATGTTTGTGGAGTAATAGTGACATCCTGTGGCCAGTCCCGATTAGTCCCAAGCACGGACAGGCAGTTTATTCCAACCGGTGCTAGACCCGAGGACCTGCTGGGAGAAAGGATGAAGGCAGAGCTGGAGAAGGAAAAACTCCATCCTTCCTTAATCCAGATGTTAAATTTCAAAGGAGAGGAAAGAGTTACAACACGCTTGCTCTTTAGTCATAATCCAAACATTATGGCCTTTAGCTAATTTAAATGTAAAGTGATTTTAAACATGCTTTCTGAAGCTCAGCATAGAAATGAATACCCATGGGAGCCACTGGGTGTAGCAGCTGAAAGGGGGAATAAGGGAACTGAGCTCGGAGCCTGGTGGAAGGAGAGGCCACCAGTGAGGTGGGAGGCAGGGATGTCTGAGACCATCCTCCAGAGCCTTCTGAGATGATCCAAACAAACCAAGTACAAAGGTACAAGCAGGAGGTAGCACTGAAATGGAAGAGCAGTTTCATTTCCCAAGCACACTGTATTTCGATGTTAACAGGCATGGCCGTGGCATTGTGGCAGGTTCGGTGAGGGACGGCGCTTTTTTTTTCTTTGCAGTTGACATGTTCTTGCTCAAGTACGGAGGAAATATACTGCCAGGTGAGTCAAGTATAACACTTGCCCGGAAAAGAGAAAATTTAAGAGGAAAAAAAATAGGTGTAGGGCAGCCAATAAATTGTCAATGAAGAGAGAAAGCAGGCAAAGAGAGCAGCTGGCTAGAGCCCAGCAGAAGAAACTCAGTGCCTGGGAGACCAGCTTTCTGTGCTACATTATTTCAAAAGCCAAGGAGCCACTGGAGTTCAAGGAGAGAAGGAGCTGGACAGCCAAGGTGACTTTTCTTACTAGTACTCTCATTTTCATTGCCTAAATTATGGTAAATCCTGTGATGTGGCAGAGATGCTGTTCCTGTTCTGAGGTGTCCACTGGCATTGTTTGGTGCCTTGGTCAGTGTGATGCAAGGCCAGCCAGACTCAAGGAAGCCAGCTAGACAGAAGGAACACAGTGTGATGTGGGATTATGGCTGAGTTGAGTGGCGGAAGCAAAATATAAATAGGGAGACAGTATTACAGAGAGAAAACAGTTTCCCATAGTACAGAGGAAAGGAGTGGGGAAGAGGTGGAGCTGTGATGTTTTCTAGTGATCATGGCTTCCCTGTAGAATTTAATTATCCAAAGATATTTCCTGAAGTGCATAGGCTTGTTATACAGGATAGAGCTCATGTTGTATCTGGTCTTTGAGAGAGAACATTCACTCCTGCAAATATTTGGTTTGCATTTGGACCCTACAATGGACTGGTGGATATAAAGTCATGCCTTGACACTGGCTTAATGTTCAAGTACATGTTTCCTACTGGGACAGAGAGCTGTTTCATTGGACAGCTGACAGAAAAAAAATGGTTTTAGACTACTCTCACAAGATGGACTGAATTGTAGTTGACAGAACTAGTCTTCCACCTTCTTTTCAGATAGCTGTAGAAAGCCACAAGTGTCCTTTTGTGATATCAGGGATCTGGTGGAGAAGGACCATTCCCCAGAACAAAAAAATAAGCAAAAATTTCACAGAGAGACATTATCTACAAACCAATCAATGTCCCTGGTGGCTGGCACAGCAAACTGTGGGCTGATACACTAGGCTGTAATTCAGTGTCTCTGAGAAACAGAAAGACCAGAGCAGCTGAGGGAAGAGTCAGTGAGGTAAAACACAACAGATGCAAGAGCACTACTAATGTGGCCCTGAAACAAAACAGCTACCTGGAGAGAGAGTTTGGGGACTGAATGCTGACTAAAAGAAGCCAGGAGCTGTAAAAAGTGAAACAGGCTCCTGTTGTCTGGTTCTCTGCCCATGCTCTGAGAAGCAAGGCTTTACGCGTTTCTGGAAAATAAAAGGAACTATATCCAAAATAGTAGATCATCATGATTTTCTCACCCTAATGGGGACAATCCACAGGGCCTTGGCTCTGAGCTCACTGCTTGGGCAACAGCAGCTTTAGTCTGATAGATCAGCAAAATCTCTGCAGTAAGTTTTTCATCGCTGCTGATTCAGTGCCCTCCAAATACCTGCCTCTCATCACTGTAGCGCACAATTCCTGAATTAGGTAGTGGTGCCAGGTATTGTACTCTCCCACTTGCTATGCTCTGACTGAGTTTGTAGGCCTTACTAACACAGAGGTAAAGGTATTAGTTTTCAAGAGTGCAATTCTTTGATCTGATCAACTTTCTCTATCAGTCCTTGCCCCCTTTGCTGTAACTCTTTCCTGCTGCATCCACAAACTGCTGCTTCTGTTGGAATGGTAAGAGACAGGAGTCTCTTCACCAGCCACTGGAGCTCCCTCCACTTTCCCAAAGCCCGAGGTTTACAAAAGCATCTTTCAGGATCCCTCATGCTAGAACCAAGTAACATGCTAAGGTGTAGGCCTCCTCTTGCTGAGATTTTGCTTTTGTTTGACTGGGGATGTAGTACATCCCAGGCTTAAAATCAAACATTTGCTTACAAAGGACAAGTGTATGCAAGTGGACCATGCTTGCTTATAAATCTGATCTGTGATAAATATTGTTGCTAAACAGATCACATCACAATAAAATTCTGTGGATCTCTTCACAATATATAAGCATAGCTGACCACTGACATATCAAAGATGTTTAGGAGGGGACAAGTAGGAGGGGACGAGAGTTAAGAAGGCCTAGAGAATCAGCTTGTCCATCCCTTGAGATCCTCACATTAGTGGAATTGATGCAAGATCCTTTTTTTTAGGTTTTATCCCCTCCCCCCCTTTTAATATCTCTCCCTCTCCTTCCTTCCTTCTGCAGATTTCAAGATCCTTTAAGCTGTTGTGAGAAAGAACAGGGTGGTTATTGCCTCTGTAAGCATATGGGCAACGGAGAAACTCTTATATTTCATGAAGTCCAGTAAAGTTTAAAGATCTGCAGCATAAAGAGACTGGCATTTCACCTATTTGCCTTGTTCTGCATCTCCTTTTCACTATGGCCTTGGGTTCCCAGCACACAACTGCCTCCCTACCAATAACTTTTCCTCCCAGAGCAATAACGCGTAAGTGTATGTGTGACCTATTGATCCATGTGTGGCACAGCTCACCTGCCATATGGTCCATGCTAGTCCTGAACTATTTACAATGTAGCTGTGCGCCTCAGGCTGCCATGGTGCATCTCTGATGGGCCACACTGAAATCCTTGGAAGTCCATAACTGAGTCTCTGCTTTGGAAGAACCCTCTTCCTCAAAGTGTCTCTTCCCTTTACCCAACTCAGTGTTCCCAAACTGTTTTGTGCTCCTTGTCAACAAAGGGATTTCCAGGTCTAGGACCCTCGCTGTTTTGGAGCAATGGGCAGGGATGGGGGAAACCCTGGGGGAAGCTTGGCATGGACGGTCAGGCTGGCAATGACCTCAGAGCCCTGAGAATAAATGTCAAACAAACATTAATGCCCATTAAATCTAATAAGCAATTAATTCAAGTAGTCATAAGTTTAAGGCAGTACTTTCTTCAAATAACTCATTACCATCATGCCCCCACGTTGGCTTTACTAATGCAAGGTGATGGTATCTCCACCTAGTTTTCCCATGGAAGCTGGTGGAGCTATGCAAGAAAAAGCTTGTTCCCAGGCACAAGACATTTCTGGACTCCACAGAAGGCAGAGGAAGAACAGCAAGAACAGCCTGGTGAATGTCTTCATTAGGGAAGTTTCATGAAGCGCAGTCACAGTGCTAGAAACACACATCTGACATTGCTTTCTGCCTCAGACGATTCATTGCTTCCTGTATGATATCTGGAGCACTGAAAAAGTACATATTAGAGCAAGATGTGAAATCTACCAATTCTGTTAAGGTTAGAAAAATTCTAGCTGAGCTGCAGCAAGAAAACAGGTTGTTAAATGCCAGCTGAGGCAGAAGGTTTTGTCTCATTGGAACTCTACTTATTCCATGCTTGAGCAGCTCTTGCAGCAGCAGGAACCTGAGTAAACCTATGTATACAAAAGACAGGCTTAGTAGATATTAAGCTGGCATTCATTTATTGGAATTCATTTTGGCTACTTTTCCTGTTTCTCTCCAGGAAGCCTTGCTGGTGGCAGGTGGGAGTTAAGATAGCTGTATTTCTGATAACTGCATCACTTACCTATAGTCTAATGTGAAAGATTAAAAGGGACACTTATTCACTAGCACTAAAAAAGATGGGGTTTTTTTTAAGAAATTTGGGCTCCTTTTTGGTATTATTATTTTTATACCCTGAAATAATGCTGTGTTTTATTCCTATTTCACATAGGAAAATTAAACCCTGGGACGAATGTATTGGTCCCTGGAAGGCAATACCTGTAAACAAATTAATACAACTCAGGCCTGCCTCCTCTACATTTTGTTCCTTTTCTTGTGCAGCCTATTGATTGATTTACCTTAGGGAAGAGATTCCTCTGACTCAGATACTAAGCAAGTTCTTAAGGAAAATATCAGCTTTAAAAAGGGAGCAGAAGAAAGAGCAGCAGTTGCAAAAATTGCTAATCTTTCATTTGCAGGAGCCACTGAACATCTGGATAGTATGAAGCTCCTTTAACCCCCTGAGTGCAGAAAGAATTAGCACCAAAGGGCAGCCCATGCTAATTCAGTGCCATTAAACTTGTATAAGCTAGAAGAATGTGATGTTATACTTCCATAGGGCCATATGGATACCACTTTGCACTTTGTATCCATCAGAGGGACTAACAAAACTAGTTCAGTACTATACAGTATTGCTTTTAGAAAGATAAAATAGCCTCTGTGTCTTTTTATTACACACTTCATATTACACAATATTACACATGTCTGTCATATCACATCTTGGAACCAACCTACTCGTTTAATTATATGTGGAGAGCTTGCCTGCTGACACGTACCTTCTGAGCTTCCATGTTCAGAAGAGCAGAAGGGTAAATACTGCAATAAAAACAGAGGTTTGATTTATTTTTTTTTATGATTGGGTACTCTTATTTTTTTAAGGAACCTAGCATTTTATTCATACTGCTGACTAGAGACTTTGTTTTCAGACAAGTCTTTATCTTATGTCTCCAGCATTAAAATATGACTTCCTGCTAATCTTGCTGCTCCCTATATTCACCTTTGTCCATAACAGAGTGGAAAGCATAGCACGTCCCCTGGAGCCCCTTTCAGAGCTTTCATGTTACCTTCAGTTAAGCCCTATTCTAGTTCTCTCTCAATATCATCTTTCCAAATAGTGAAAAGTGAATAGACGTTGCTTTCAAAGTCAACATTCTGTATGCTCAACAATAACAATATACTTAACATTTTATAGTGACTTTCATATGTGGATGTGAAACTGCTTTAACAAAGACAAATTATTTTTAGGCCATTGGCACAAAGGGCAGACATGCACAGAAGTTAAGGCTGAGATTTTCAAATTAACCCCCCCCTCCCCCACCGCGACGAGCTGACAGCCAAGACATGCAATCCCAAGTAGCTCCTTTGCTATGAGTTGGTATAGATGTATTCTGATGGAGTTATTTTGGGGTGTTACATAGCTGTAACTTAGGTAGGAATAATTCCTAGTATCTTACCTTTTAAATGACCTGAAAGATCAGCCAGCATGCAACATACATCTTCCAATATATGCTTTCATGTGTTAGGAAAATTAAAAAAAGGTTTATAAACTAGAACTGAACGTTAAACACAATAAACCAGAAGGGGAACACTGCTTACAAAACACCCTATTTCAAACTACATGTAATTATGCAAAATCCTAGTAATCCTTATCTTCCCCTATTGCTATAGGAAGCCTCCTCACTGAAACTCTGACTGCATGGGAAGAAGTCTCTGGATAACTCTTTGGAGAGTCAAGGATTGCCAAACCCCAGCTTTTGGAGTTCCCTGGGGCTGGGGGTTTAGGTAAGGACTCCACACTTGGATCGAGCCTCAGGATGTGCTTGTTTTCTCTCCTACAGTGGTGAGTCAGATCAGATCCGACTCGCAGGCTCAGCCTCCCGCTGGGCAGTAAAAACACCGCTCTCCTTTTGGGTCTAGTTTCCAGCTCCAAAATAAACACAGAGAGCAGCCAAACTATGGTAAAAAAACATCTAGAATGAGCACACTGGGTTGTAAGGGGGATGTCAGGAGGCTGTCGCTTCAGACAGTGCACCCTGCCGAAACTTCTCACATGACCTTCAGCATACAGACAGGTCTCTGCTCCCGTCAAACCCAGGAGAAATGTTTGTACATTCCAGTTAATTGCGAAGCTTGGCAGCGGAGCAGCAGAAAACGACTGCAAAGCACAAAAACATCACAGAGTCATGGAGTGGCCTGCAAACTGCACAAGCTTAGGGGGTCTGAATTCAACACATCCAGGCCCAGTTCAGAAGCAACCCCCCCCAAATTATGCCAACCCCACCCCCTGAATTATACCCCAAAAAATCCCAGAGGGGGATGCTAATGCTATTTTTTAAGGGGAAATGAGCCTAAAGAATACAGCCTTATTTCTTCCCCTGGATTATTTGTGTGCATTGTCAGACTTGCCATACAGCCCTGCCCTCTAAAGCTGTTTAAAATAATACACCGTATTGTTGTAGCATGAAAGGTAATTCACAAATCCCAGGGGAAAGATGTGTGACTCCTTTAGCGGAGGGGCTCTCAAAACTCATCCATCACCTTTGTGCTTCTAGGCTGCACCTCACATCCTGGAAGGCTCCCAGAGCAGGCTATGCTCTGTTAATGGTAATTATCAAGGTGATTGCATTGCAAAGGCTCAGTGTCTCCTTTTGAGCTATGTTTCTCTGAGGTGAGTATCCAGCTAAGATACTCAGTCCCACAAGAGTTCATTCCCCGCGTAGCTTACAGGCTTCACTGGAAGGGCAGGCTTTGGTGCTGGTATGCAGAGCAGACACCTTTTTTGTGACCACAGACTACAGAGAACTCAGTGATTTCTTTAACAGTGAAGGAGAGTTGACATGTAAACCACAATGGGCTGCTTTTTTTGAGTGAATGCTCCATGGACTTAATCAGATTCTGGGTTTGTCCATAACAAGTTCAATAGTTGCTATTTGCTCTTAGATCCTCAGCTTCATTAAATGTAAAAGTTTCAGCTTTTGCCAGCAGTTAGTTGCATCTAGATCTATAAAGGCTGTTCTGTCTCTCTAAGATGAGACATAAAACTGAGGTCTCCACCATCTGTGGTCATTAAGGATCCCACGGCATGCTTCAAAAGGTAAAGGTGGTAGTTTTCATCTCAGGATCAAATTGTAGTCTGAGTAACTAATTCTTTCCACCCTAAAATTCACCCTGAGCTTTTAATATGAGATATAGTGGTTTCCTTCAGTGTTCATACTCCAGTGGTGGACTGCTAGCTGGCAGCCACATTCTATCCCAGAAAATACAGCATTATAGCAGTGGATTAAATGATTAAATAAAGTGTGCAAGTACACACTTGTCCTGTTGGTCACAACACAACACAGACGGAGCCTTTCTCAGCATAGTAACATACACGCGCACACACAAGCATGTAGCCCACTCAGAATTGCAAGGTTTTAATTCTTTCCTACTTATGATATTATAAATCTGCTATCTTAAAGATCCTGAGCCTTCACTGGTCAGCAGAGAGGCAAATCCCACTGGAAAATGGATAACGTTGGCTGCAAAGGGAGAGCCATTCCTTTCATGTCTGGAAGCAAAAACAGTGTGTAAAAGCAGACTAAATTATCTACCATTACCTCAGTAAAGTGTTTTTAATTTACTGCCATGCTGGATGCAGAACATATACATGACAGAAATAAGAAGGACTGTATTTGTCTTGAATGTGCTTTGTGTCCCATAATGCAATGCATTGAATGTTTAACATCCTACCATAATGTTTTGGTTGACTTTTTTGGAATTCCTCTAAAAAGGGGATACATTTAACCCCAAGGTACCTGCTACTCCTCACTCCTGTTCTAAGCAGAGCTGAAAGGCTGTGTCACTTGTTTATTTCAGTACATGTTGCAAGTACTCAGGCCCCTTCCACCAGTTCTTAATCTATGGAGAACTTCATATGTATTAGCTCTACATATAAATTATCTGTGCGTGGACCAAATCCCTGAAATAGAAGGGAAGTTCATGGATAAATGTCTGGCAAAATAGACACCATAGATTGCAAAGTACATGGAGAGTGCACTTGATTAAATATGATACAATTATTTGCAGTTACATTTCTTTTTAACTCTGAAAGATGGAATGGAAGATGGACTACTTGTAGCAGAGCATGGAAGAAATCTGGACATTGCCTAGAGTACAGACCTCTCAGTAAAAGCCTACTAAAGCTGAGAGGTCAGTGTCTGCTTTTCCGTCTGCTTTTGTGGAGAGTGAAACTGTAGGTCTAACCATTGGAAACAATTTTTCTATAAACTTCAGTTATTCGTAATACAATAATTCTTCATATGGGCTATAAACTTTTGGTTCCCCTGTATTCCAAGTTGCAAGATTGAAGTGAAACTTGGCAATATTCTGTCTGTTGAAATGAAAAGCCCTAGGTCAGATTCTGATCTCCCATTGGCCTTACACCTGTGAACTGGCTTTGATGGAGTCACTTTTTACTTACTCCAGCATAAGCAATAACAGAATCAGACCCTGCATATGCTTTTTATTTAAAGCTGTGTTCCAGATGTGTTTATGTAAGCTGTTTTCAATAAAATGTGTGCATTTTAAAATGTAAATGGATTTTTCTTTAATTATAACCATATGGACTGTTATTAAATTTTCATTTTAAAAAGTGCAGATATAGCTAGCCCAGCCATACCAAAGTGTCACAACGGGTTCGCTTGACCAGTGTAGCATTCACGCAGCACCCAGGCAAATGCAAGACTCTTAAAGCTAGAAAAGACAGGGCAAAATCTGAGATGGCATTCTCAGGCTTTGAAGTGTGTAAGACTGTCCCTTGGAAAACTGTGATTCTTGATATTCCTGATATTAGAGTGCCTCATCCCATTGAGGTACTTCCCTTACCCCTTTTCAAGTGGAGGCAAAAGAAGTGCAAAGGTGATTCAGCATATTCCTGCAAGCTGGGTGATCACTCCTACCCGGTCCTTTTTTTCTGTCTTTGCGGCAAGTGCTCAGCACTCAGCTTCTTTACAGATTCAGCCTGCGACTGGATGCCTTGAACCAAATCAGCCCTCAAGAATCAGAGAGTTATGTGGCTGGATCAGTCTGACGGAAGAATCTGTGCATATCTGGGGGGCAGGTCTGAAACAAACGCATTCCTCCCCCCTTCCTTTCTGCCTCTATGCTGCGGTACCTCATGCTGAGCCTCCGGGAAGGAAAGGTCAGCCTGCTGCTGCCCCCAAACCAGCAAATGGCTTTGTGCACAATATCAGCAGTGGTGCTTGAGGGGATGAGACCTCTCTGACTCTCCTGCTCAATAGTGCCTGTTCCTGGGGGTGCCTGTACCCCACACAGCCTTTCGTGCATCTCCGCACCAAGGGGCTGGTTCCCAGCCCAGGCTGAGGGGATTGATTTTTTGCAACGATGGAAAAGTAGGAGCAAGTAAAAAAGTTTTGATTGATGGATATTCCATTTGAAAAAGAAGACAGATTTGTTAATGAATAAATGTTTAAGAGAGAGATGTCAGTTTTGATGGAGTTTTCCATGTGATCTTTCTGAAATGAAGCATTTCGGTAAAGTAAAAGAAAATTCACTTGAATAGCTTCTTCTAATTTCACATCCACATCTCCATGGAAGATATGCCTGGTATAGTCAACATTATGCTTATGTTTTTCCTTGGCACATTTTGACATTACTGAATTTAAGGTTTTCCACTACTGTTCCATAAGAATTTTTTTATTTATTATCTTTATATGAGTGTTCTGTTTGTCTATTCTAAACAACTATTTCCAAGTGCAGAGATATCCTTGAAAGTGAATTTTACCAGCCAAACCTGATAACAATTTGAAGTTCAGCTGTGCTTCTGTGCTGTAAAGATGCTTTCTTCCTTGGATAACTGGAGAACACAGACTGTGCTTTTCTCTTACCATTGTTATTATTTTCTCACCCCTTAACTTTCCATGTTCTGGGTACGCTGGATATTTATTTTTGACCTGTGTCATCTTCAGACTACAGCTGCCAAGGGTAGGGAAGTTCAGTCATCTCAGACTCGGACAAGTTAAGAATGTTTTTTCTTCTGGACTCAGTTATTGAAGGTGCCTGGGTCATATTCAGCTGTGTCCCAGTAATGTATGTCAAAGGCAGGATGCTCACACAGAACAACCACACTGGCCAGAGTGCCCCTGTGCTCTCTTGAGAAGGAATGAGTTTGATACACAAAGAAAATGTCTGTTCCTGGCAGTGGAGAACAGCCTTCTGCACCATGGGGCTCAGGCTTTCCCCAGACCTTCCCAGGGCTGCGGTCATAAATGCTTAGTTTGGCTACACTGTGGTGTGTTATGAAGATGTGAAAAGTGAGCTAGATGGCTGAGCTGCCCCATCTGCATTTTTTTTAGTTTTAAAATTTAATAAACCCCCATGTGGTTACAATTGAAAAAAATTCCATTAATGTTCCCAAAATGATTCATATCTAAACCAATATGTATATTAACCTCCCATCCCCCATCTCTAGTGAACAATAAGATAATTTTTTCCATTGAATCAGTAAAAATCATTAAATAACTTATTACATCATCAGTCCAAACCATGTACTTTTACTTATTTTTCTAACGACTAATAAATTAAGTTTACATATTAATGTCTTTATATGCATCAGGGAAGAAAGGGTGGGACATGTGAACAAGGAATCTAAACAGAGATTCTTTCATATTTTTATATATTTTAAATAGAGGTAGGTGTTTTTGTCTGGAGACCATATGTTCGGTTATTTTTTTAACAATCTGTATGTACATTAAAAAAAAAAATATGTAAGTGGTATGGCCTGCTACAGTGCGGGCTCCTCTGGAGTTCTGGTGAGGCGATCTAGATATGAAGAGATGTCCAGATGCAAAATCCTTTTCCTCCAGGGATATGTCCCATTATTTTGATCTTACCTGAACGGCACCAGTTCCATAAAGTCCGGCATGTGCTTTTCGGGGAGCAGCGGCAGAGCACAACTACCATCAAAGGGCTTAGCAGCGTCAGTCTGGCTGATGGTATGGGATGAAAGGCTCGTGGGCAACTTCACAGCACCAGTGCTCTGCATGCGGACACGCCAAAGCTTTGTAGCATCAGACAGGATCAGTTCTTCAACCCCAGAAGCTTGAGGGTTGAGGGAGGGAGGGGTTCTGCTGCACTACCAGTATTTAACGCATACAGCAGGGCAGTTTTAATTTCATCCAGTCTAGACAGTGATCAGTTTGCTACAGAAACAATATCCCTAGAACAAAATGGCACTCCCAGCTGCAGAAAAAATGAGGCAGCCACCTTTGAAGTCATCCTCAAGCCTGCCCCATAAACAGCCTGTCTGGAGACACAGTACGTCACCAGGTTCATCTTCCACCCCTCTGGGAGTTGTGTGTCATCACCTCTGCAGTGTGCCTAAACCCCAACAAGGGCTCCTGAGTCTGTGTGTGCCATGTTGCAATGTGCAGTGCTGCTGCCAAAACAGAAGACCAGCTGGTTTATTCATTTTACACAGTGCAAAAATGTTATTAAACTGCACCATACAGATAAGTACTAGAAAAATTGCTAGGTTATTTTTTTTTTCACATAAAATTAGCCAATTTGCTCCTGTATGTAATTGTAAAGAATGCAAAGCATCCCATTCAAGTGATTAACCTCTTAGTTAATAAAAGCAACAATTGCATGTGTATAAATAATATAATAAAAGGAACATTCATATCAAAGTAATATAGCTCATACTATCCTGCTTCTCTCCTTAATTAGTAAATAATTCATCAAATTCTGCAATGAATTGTGCTCCCACCCACATTTCTTCACCCAATTATAGTGAAATAGGAAAGCAGGAGTCTTCCTTCTTTGAAAAGGATGTGATAATGAAATTGTTCAATAGTTCTTCTCAGCCCTCTGCTAGTCTAAATTAGTACTTCCTTGGGCATACTGTTTCTTTTGTTCATTTCTTCCTTGATTCATTACTTTTTTTTTTTTTTTGATTGAAGATATCTTCTATGTTAAATGTCATTTTACACTGGCATGCTTTAAAAGAAGTATGTTCATCACAGTTTGTTTCCAGCAGACACAAATGAAATTAATTCTACAGTACAGATGAATGGTAGTTCTTGATTGCCAAAGTGATCCTTCGTGCTTTGGATTGCATCACACGCAAAAAAGTAAAAGAATATTATAAAATACAAGATACGAAAGAAGATGCATAAGCAAGCACTTGTAAGATCTCGAATTCAGAATTCAGCCTGTCCTTGAAACAGTATCATGTTGAAATAAGATTCTGCATTAGCTGATCAAATTCTGTGTCTTCCATGGGATCTCTGCTCGACTCAGTGCCTGAAACAACAAACAACTAGCCAGTGCTGTCTTTTAGCTATTTGGTGTGTGTATGTACCTAACAACATTCAAATCCTGCTCAGAAGACAGAATTCCTCATCTCCTTGTGGACTTGTTTATGGTACTCCTCACTGCAGCACTGGATGTCTCACATCGTAAGGAACTTATTTTCACAACACTGACATAAAATAAGGAAAGACTGTTGTCTGTGTTTTATGAATGGCAAACAAAGGCACACAGAAATGAAGATCCGAAGTATTCAAGAATTTCAAGCCCTGAATTTGAGGTATCAAGAATCTGAGTTTTCTGAAGAATCAATGTGTCTTTGTCTATATGAATACATATGCCCATTCTACATATTTTGTGTGCGTATGTGGATATGTACACATATATTACAGGAAATGTTGCATCTATTCTAAGGATTACTCTAGGGTCCTCAACAGTGCTGAGTGCTCTGATATTCCCAATGGGACAGGAAAATGAAGGTCCCGTGAGAACAACTGTTGCTGAGCCAGGCTGCCGGCACCTTGCTGGGAGTCCACGGCAATCATGGGAGGAAAGAGCTCCTGGGAGCTTGCATCGGGCCCCAGCACATCCACGCCAGGAATTTGCAAATTTCAAGAAAATCCTGGTTGATCTTTGGCTGGACCATGCCTAGTGGGGACCAGATCTTGAGACATGAAGCTGCTAAAACCTAACACTTCAGAAGCCTGGCGCTTCACCGTGTTTCAAAGGGTTTGTGTGGTAAACCACCTCCCATTGAAAAGGTCCCACCCTGCTAAATACCAGATCCCTATTTGGAACCATAAGGCTTTCAAAACTCAAAGATAAGACTACCAGAATTTTAAATTTGGGAAGAACAATACCTTCATTGGTTTTATAATGTAGTTAAGAAAATAACTGAAAAAAATTGGCAAAGATTTTTAAAACCAGTCAGCTTTGGTATTGAAAATTTCAGCAAAAATGGCTGGGTATGGCAAGTTAATAAGCAGGCACTTTTATTTTTTAATAGAACTATATAACACATGAGGCCACCAGCTTTGCTTATTATAAGGTCATTATGGAAACTATATTTAGGGAGCTATATTACCATTTGCTTTATTTTTCCATGTGGGGAGGTAAATTTCACTGTAGAAATAAAACAATGAAAAAGTGTTAGCTAGTGTGTGTTGTTGTTGTTGCTTTTTTACCTTTATGTGTAAGCACTCTAATACTTAATGCATTGTAAGTAATACTTACTGCATTGTAAAACAGATTTTTTCCAGAGTCTATTTCCATTTACTTCGTATTATACTCACTAGTGGATACTGGTACTCAAATCTGTTCTTGAAGATTTCTGTTCTTGAATCGTGCACCATGTTGCACGATTTGAACTCAAAAGCCCCCACAAGGATTAGAAGAGACATATTGTCCTCTTCACTCTCTCTGGAGTGTCAGCTTTATTTTTGCTTGTTTTAAAAAGAAATCTCTTAGTGTTATGATAGCAAAGAAAATCTGAAAAAATATGACCCCCAAGTGCCAGTGGTGTCCACCTGAAAAAATAGCTGTGTACTGTGAACTTCCACACTCAGGCTGCTAAGTTCAAAGGCAGCTAAATCAGATGCTGGTTGTGTGTTTTTTTAAATGAGGTTTTTATTGCTCCTTAAAGCAAAGGTCTGCTCTTACAAAGATCTATGCTATCTGCTTTGATTGACTATTCTTTTGGATAATCCTTTATCATAGCACAGAGGTGCTGAAGTAAGGATTTTAAAAGAGTCAGATGTCCATGGCTGACGACATGAGTCCAGAAGCAGGCACTCTGAGAAGGACACACAAATGCACTTTGAGAAAATCAAAGGTGTGGTCAACACCAAGGACTCCTTGTGGGGAAAAGCAGGTGTAGTTTTCCTCTGTAACTGTGGCAGTGTGGAGCTCTGTTTTGAAGGCATCAGCTTCTAATCCATTGTTTTTGTAAAGGCTGTGAGTAGCTTTTCCAGTATGGAAGACTGGGTCTCCAATTCTTCAGCAATTCCGGTGACACATGCTGTTGTAGATGGTACAGGATTTTACTGGTTTTATCTCCTGTAGGCTTTGGGCAAAGATCATTTTCATCACAAAGCCGTGCTCAATCTCCTGGGACAAAGGCAATGCCAGTTTTCGTGGTTCTGTGTATTTCTTGTAGGCATCATTGAGCTTGGAGCAAAGGTGTAGTCCTCTGAACCATCAACTCTGACAAAATCAGTTGCCTCTGTTTCCCCATATAAAGTGAAATGGCACCAATAAAGCACAGATAAAATGACAGCTTTTGAAACACCAAAGAACATAGTGGAAGACTTGCCACATTGCCTTACAATGACAGGGTATAATATTAGAGATTATTTTTTAATGAACATATGACTCCTCCTCCCAAATAGTTGAATCTAAAGCCTGATAAATCAAAGTATTACTCACCAGACAGTGAAAAGCTTTAGTCAAAGGAATTTAAAGATGTGTTAATTAGTCAAAAGGAGAGTCCATACAGTCTTGTAAACATTATAGGAGAAACCTATTAAAACCAGTGAACAGATATTAATTGAAAACGTATAAGAGCTACAGAGTTCACACAAAGTGCATCTCATTTGATATGAAAGCCTGTGTATATGCAAATCCAGTAGCTAGCAGATTTGCTTGTGCCTGGTTTCGATGCCTAGCTGTGAATAACCGAAAAACGTTCTCACATTTTGACGGCATATCTACTAGCAAGCTGTTATATGCTTCATGGGTATGAAGTGTAAAATAACGGGTGAAGGGCTGCTGGACTTCAGCAGCAGCGTAGAAAGGCTGCACTGAACACTGAATCTCTTCTGAGATGGATTTTTTTTCCCCATCTTCCTCAGGAAAGAGGCTGTGTCAAGACACTGAAGTCTTGTGCCAGAATTTGGCTCCTTTCTAGAGTTAGGTTCACGCATTCCCAGATTTCTTTCCTGTGGGAGCTGGAGCATGAGGATCCTGTGAGCTCAGCTGGAGTAAGCAGCTGGCTATGGGAGCTCAGGAGCACTGCTGGGTGCTTCTTAAACTAGACGTAGGCAGCTACCAAGGAAAAACATCCACTTAACCATGCTTGTTTCACAAATAGCATCTCTGGGGAACTGAAGGTAATCCCTCAGGCGTCTCCTTTCCCCCATTCACAAAGCATCCACCTGCCTTGCTTCTGTTTCGAATGACAAATTCAGAACAGCCTCTGCCAGTTAAGGGGGAGGAATAAACAATCAGTCAATCCCAATTATTAATCCTAAACCCATCTTTGGTCCACCCTGTGGCCCTGTACCATCCTTACCTCCCCTTGGCTCTGCTTTTTTTGCCCCTAACCAGCAGGTACTACCCCTTAATTGTCCTTAAAAGGGGCTCCCGGGGACTGTCAGACAGCAGGTAGCTCCAGGAGGGACGAGCACTAGCAGTACACAGGGAGACATCTGGGTGCCTTCCTGAAGCATAAATTTGCCGAGTTTATTTCCTAATAGCCCCTTGTTGCTCTGCAGTAACTTTTTAGCATGTCTGAGCCCAAAGACCTGGATTCACCCACCTCACCAGTGTGGTGCCTGTGGGCTCTCCACGGACCCAGGGCAGAGGCAAGCCCCAGATGGCCATTCACATTGCAGCGGGCTTGAAATGGCTCGTGGGGATCCACTCTCTCCCTCTTATTTCTTGGCTGTAGGGAGCCTAAGGTGCCTGTACTTTGTGGCCTCATATTAACTAGGTTTAATTACAGTTCCTCCTCCTCCCCATTCAGCCCAGCCTTCCAGTGGCAGCTATGCTCTCTCAGCTCAGGAACAACCAACCATTACTTTCCCTATCTTTTTATGCAGCAATAGTAGTCCTAATAGAGTCCCACTCTTCCTATAAAGTTAGAGGCTCCTGCTCCCCAGTGCTCCCTCCTGTATGTGCCTTTGCAGCACAAGGGTCGCTGGTGGCTGGAAACATTCATACAGCTCCAGTTGTGGCAATGGCCACGCTGTAATCGTCATGTCTGCATGCACACACAGGTTTCTGGAAGCACTTTGGAAGCTCCTTGCTTATCGGACTAAACCAAGTAGGTGAAGAGGGAGAGCAATGTTGTAGCTTTTCCACTCCAATGACTTCAGTATTAAATTATATTTCCTCTATTTTCCCCAGTGCTGAGATACGCATATCATGTCTCTAGACAAATCAAATGGTTGAATGGCAGTTAGAATCTTAGCTTTACTGCTGTTGCAGTGTCAAATTCCCTCATCTTTACTGGCCAGCCAGTGAGTGCAGGTGTGTCTCATGAGCCAGGAGAAGCAGAGGGGCTGTGTCCCGGTCGTTCTCTTCACCCTTCCTGGCCTGGATTTGAGCCAGCATCAGCTCTGGTGTAAATTATAGCAATCCCAAACCAGGCTGCAGCTGCTCAAATGCCAGGTTCCTGTGGAGTCATGACCAGCCAAAGTCCAAGTTGTCCACCCGTGTACGATCTTACCTTCTAAACCTCAGCAAAGGTCTGCCTAAGTTGTTATACAGGACTTATTCTGTCCATGGATATACCACATCAAGGAGTAAGTAGGGAGGCACACCATTTTGATGATGCCTTATGGTAAGTAAGTTCTTCCATGGCTTAGGAAGAAGGCAATAGTGTTTCTCATTCAGGACCAACCTGAGATAGGCTTTCCAGGCTGTGGTGCCTTTGGTACTATGCATGGCTTCAGTGCAAGCTCTGTGGGTTTTGGCAGAAGCTCACGTCTGAGCTAGAGAGCAGGTTACAGAAGCAGTGCTCTGCAGCTCCAGATTGCTCCCTGGTCACCAGCGTTGAACAGGTAGCTGATAACAGTATCTTCTAAACCCACAAACACTGTTATATGACATCTCTTTCCTCCTCCAAGGATTCTCTTTTGGGAACATGTTCTCATCAGCCCGCTTCAAATATCAGCCCTTTGCTCCCCATCACATATCCTACAGGTACAAGTATATGATCAATTATATGATGCATTTCTTTCAAATTTCCAAAGTCCAGAACAGGGACTACTCAAGCAGCCAAATCCAGGAAGTGTTGAGAGCACAACTTAGTTATCCTGGAACTGATTCAAAGCTCTGGAGATGTACTGCACTGGCTTACCTTAGATCCAGAGCTGGTTTGGCAATCACCATCCTCCTTGCTCTATTTGTCCATCAGGAAATAGGTGTTACAGTTCAGTACAGTCATAAACACATCATTACCAATGGAAAATTGTGTTGGCAGTTTCTTTTATACCCAGCCAAATTTAGACAAACGGAAAGGTCAGCTATGCAGGCACTGGTTTTACATATGTGCATTAATTACAACACAGTTGCCTTTTGCTATTCATTTCATCTGCTAAATATGTATGAATTTGAATGAGAAGAAAGACGAACCATAGAAAGACAAACAGTAAAGGGAAGCCAGGGCAAACAAGGAATGGGACTGGTCCTCCCTTTCTGGACCACACACTGGAAAAGACTCAAAAGCCAATTGCAGGCAATGCGAAAAGTAAAGAGAAACATATCCCATGTCAGCTACAGCTTTTTCTGTAAAGCTTTCAAAGGAGAGCAGGTCCTAGAATTGTTTACTGGGCTCAGCTCCTTGGAGAACCCCTGCATTGGGGTTTTTCCCAAGGTCTGTGGGTTTAGACACTCCAGTACATTAGCTGCTTCTTAACTATATAGCTATGCTTTTGAGCCAAACTCAAATTTTAATTAGTCCAACAAATTTTCATTAAGCACCATGACTTTTTCTCCCACACACTTATTGGGGATACCTGGCCTTTGTTAACACTGAAAACTAGGAGAAAAAGAATCCTGAACAATGTAATCAGTAAATTCAGAACATGGATTTAGATTCATGTTTGGATTGAACTCTTTTGTATATGAATGTGTTTGAAAATCAGGCAACATAAAGTTAAGTTGTGGTTAAGAGACTGAATACAAGTTTCATTATTACAGCCTGCCCACTATTTTTCTCATAGCTGTATTATAACTGTGTACTTCCCTGACAATGTAGTGCCCAGATACCCTAGGCAACGGGACTTTCACTGTAAGACATGCACCACAAAAGTTGTCAAAACCTGTCCATTCTCTTCCCAGGACAAGAAGGACAAATGCTGTGAAAGACAGAAAAGGACACAGCTTCCCTAGGGAACACCACGTAATGAGCATGTACATTACAACCAGACTCACCGAGACTGAGTTACTGAAGTCTCCCAGCTACGCCAACCTCCTTCTTCAGCTTCATGTACTACCTCATGGTCTTGGGTTGTGGGAGTCCCCATTGTGCCCATGTAGTTAAACTCCTTTGGTCACAGGAACCTTGTCCAAGTAAGGAGAGCTTTCTGGTATGCCATGGGTCCCGAAAACTCCTGAGCCAGGGACCTCTGTCCAGGACTGTAGAAAAAAACACAGTACCACTTAAAAGAAAATGGTTGTGATTTAGAATTACAACATTAAAAAGTACACCTTCAGATGATTAATACAAAGAGAACTCTATATAGTTTATAAAATAGATTTCATTATATACATATGAGAAATATTTTACATAGAATAAGCTGCACAGCAGGAGGGTACCAGAAGGTTTAGTGTAATTAACTTGATGGCCTTCTCTTAACTTCTAGTCTAGGTTATGTGTGGAGGCAACATAGATATTCTCACCTCTGCCCGTCCTCTTTCTGGTCTTTTAGTATGGATTACTCAACCACATGGCTTTACTAACTGCCTGGGTAGACCTTTCATAGAAAGGCTCAATTATTTGTCATGTGTTGGATACCAGTATTGACTTCTAGAGAACATGGCAGAAAAATGGCAGTGAGCTGAAGGCTCTTTGGCAGGTAGATAGTGAAGCAGAGCTTCTTCCTGAAACTGTTCTTGTCCCTTTCAAGCTATCCCACAAGAATCCCAGGTAAACCATCAAGTCCACAGCGAATACAAATTGAGCTGTGCATTTGTAGTAGTCTAGTACAGAACAAATTAGCATGGATTTTCTCTAATCCATCCATATATGTTGCCATGCATAGGGGTGGGCATTTACCCCAAGAAAGGTGGAGTATCAAATTAATGATTTCTCTGTGCTTTACACAGGTATAGTAGCTTTAATTCCTTGCAGAACCCCACAAGAACTACACTGATAAAAGACTAACAGGAGGTGCTTAGTCAATGAGCTGCAATTTGGAGTTTCCTGACAGTGTGATTCCTGTAGCCCCAAGAATAATACTCACTGTGTGTACATAAGCAATAACATGATGCCTCTACCCTGTTGTCTGTAGGTTGCAATTACTTATATGCTCTGCATCTTGCTAGTCTTCTTTTAGTTAGCGTATTTAGTGTGCTTGTAAAGGATAGGCTGAATCCTGATCAGATACTTATTTCTGTATTATCACAAGCAGGTGGGGGGGGGGCTTGCAGGAGAGGTAGTTACGAGTTTCTTGAAGTAGCTGATTTGAGCCAAAGCTAAGTAACCATACGAGAAGCTACTGACCAGCTGCAAAAGCACGACTTAATTAGAAGGGAAGATTTGGACGTTACATGCCTTCCCTACCTGTTGCTAACACACTGATGTGAGTCAGAACCAGGTAGCAGCACTGCGATGCCAGCACATCTTTATATGCTGTTCACATTCCATTGCAACTTGTCACCATTTGATATGGCATAATGCAGTGTGACTAATTTAATCAGACGTGAAGTGCACTACAGCAACACATCGAGACTGAAAATTTAAAAAAAAAAAAAAAAAAAAAGAAGTTGGGGGAAAACTAAAGCTTTTGCCAATCCATAGTTGGATTATTTTTCTCAGCTGGAGGGCTTCTTTTTCTGAGCTTGGTCTTTTCTGTTCTGACCTTCCAGCCAAGGGCATGTGTCAGGAGGCTTGTATTTCCCAAAGGCAGTGACACAGTCTATTAGGTCATATGAGCTGGATCATCAAGCCTTCGTCCACCTCAACTTCTGGGCCACCATTCCTTGCCCACCCCTGCCTCCCCCAGCGGTAACTCATGATACGATGCCCTTGCCTTTGACAGATCGGGAGGGAAAGAAACATTTTATTGCTGAACACGTACATAGCAGAGCCCAGAAACTAAGCAAGCTTACTGTGGTCTGGTGCTAGTCATTTAGTAAGTCTGCATTTAATTAGCTACTTCTGAAATATGACATGGAGAAAACACGAGATTTACCAGTGCAGCTGGATTTCTAACTCAGGGCTTAGCATTGTTTTGTTTTAAGGTGATGATTATAATCATAAATATCAAGACAGCCCATGTCCACAAGAAATTCATCAAGCTTTCATTACTTTTAGAAAGTATACCCACACACATACACTTTGGACTATCTCTTAGTCTGCAGGCAGGCTACCATTCACAGGCATTAGCAATTTCCCTCTTTCAAGCACAAAGTGACGTTTGTTTTAAAAAATAAGACAAGCCTTTCCTTGGTTTAGTGCTTTTCTTCAGAGCTGCCTTTTCTCTTTATACAGCACCTAGGACATGGAAGGCCTTGGAAAAAATCACTTGCCTCCTCTTCACTGTAGGCCTGGAAGTTTTTTGGTTGTGTGTCATGGTCCTCAAAGAGTTGTGAAAGGGTCTCAGAGGAGTTCACAGAGTGCTAGAAGAAACTTAAGAAACACTTAAGCTAGTGAAAATCTATGAGCTAGTTGGACCTAAGGGGGGCTGTAGAAGGGTCAGGTAGTCCAGAAGGAAGACTGTATTTTCACAAGATCTGGGGAACAGTGCTATTACAAAGAGAAGAATAAGCACCTACTTCAGTTACTGCAGCAGGCACTTGCACAGAACAAGACTGAAAGAAATCTGTATGATAAAATATATATTACAAAGAAGTAAAAACTATTTATTCTGCACTTCTTTTGTACCTGTACTGAGCATATCTCAGCTAAGGGAGAGATTCACTCTTCCTTCCTTGCCTCTTTGAAGACCAAAGAAACATTTCCATGCTGTACTCCTTTAAGACCCAAGCATCATGCACAGCTTTTCTGGGCTCTCTTCTCATTTCATTAGGCTTGGAAAGGCTTTGGTGATTGCAAACGAGAAGATGCTGTGCTAGCTCCTCCTCCAGTGGTTCACTTACTTCTTATAGCCCTAGTCCCCTCTATCTCCCTGTATCAGTGGAGATACCTTTGTGTTTCTAGCTGGGAATAAAGGAAGGAGACTCTTTTCCAGAGAGATAGAGCTAAGCTATAAGGTATGTTCCTATGCCTGGGAAGGGTTTTTGGTGTTGGTTTTGCACTGTGGCTTCCCTTTTACCTTGTAGGGTATGAGGTATACCTGAATTTTATAGAACCTGTTCCCTGTTTTGTGAGTCCAGTAACTTCCTGACTGGTCCCCTGTTCTTTAACCTTTACTCTTAGTTTTAGGTGGACCCTAATAAAATGATTCATCAGAACAGCCTAAGAGATTCCCATTCCTCTGGGGAAGAGGATGTTACAGCACACAGCCAAACCCAAGAGCATGCTAGACCACAGCTTGCTAAATCTCAGAGAAGAAGGTATAGATGGACAACTTCAGAGTGGCAAGGAAGACACCAGGCCTTGCAAGGTGATCAGCAAGAAGGGAGTAGTAGTATTGGGTCAGGAGAAGGGTGAGTTTAACTTAATTTCAGTTGCAGGTGGGTGTTATTGATGCTGGATTCCTTGTGTGTCTTTTCCAAGCACACATATGCAACTTCCTTGAAACAAAGGCTCAAAGGCAAAAGAGTGCCGGGTGACTCCCTAAAGCTGACCTGTTACTTCATTTTCAGAGCTGCTGTTCTCTGATAGGCACAATGTTTTCTTGTGTCCTTGCATTATTTACTCTAACCCTTCTTCCTAAGGCCGAAAATCTCCTACTTAATTATGAAGTAAACAGAATAATTAGAATATTTGTTTCGGAACTTCTAAGAAATATCTCTGGTTTGAAGCTTAAGTCAAGGCACTCCTTATGTAACATTGGTGCTTGGAGTTAAAGGTGATTTTCTATGCATTGAATGGGATTACTCCCTAGCCTCAGGAACACTATCCTCCCACTGTGCAGATCAGTTTTGCAGCTCACCAAGAACAAATGGCATACAGAATCTATTTGGTTTGTCTCTACCCAGTGTGACTTGGAGTTACAGAAGTAGCAGCATAGTAGTTTCCTAATGATCTGATGTTTCTGGTCCTGAGGAGCTCAAAACTTTCCTGTAGCAGAACTGCAAGGCAAAGATGCTGCAAGATGCCTTTGTTATAACTGTTAGGCAACTGGTTTCCAGAGACTATAGCCAGTTTACATATGCAGAAAATTTCCTTTTGAAGTGCAGAGGTGTTCTATAAGCATGGAGCTCCTCTCACAAGATAGTAATCATCTTGACCAGCTCATGGAGGACTCTAGCCACCCTTCTGTGCTTGCTGCTTAGGATGCTGGCAGCTCCCATTGCCCTGGAGCTGGCTTCATTGTGTAATGTGACCCCCTTTCAAAGAGCACAGCTGGGCGTTTGGTAAGGGGCTTGTAAAGATTGTCTGGGAATAATTCAAGGTCGGAACTAGTGAAAGTGAGTACTTCTGAGAAGAGAGAAAGACCATAAAGAAAGAGAAACCAAGAGAACAAGAAGTATCAGGGAGAGGTGGAGAGGATGAAAAGAGCCAGGATTAAATTTAGTAAGTTGAGCTTTTGAATGGAAGGCAAAATAAAGCATTAAAGCTCACGAAGAATTTTGGTTAGGTTTTTACCTTCCTCCAAGATATTGTGGGCTTTTTTTATGGCTCTAATAATCTCTTTTCAGACCCACTTAAAGTCAGCAAGCTAGGTGGAATGCAAAACTGTTGCAGTGGTTTGGATGGAGTTGGGAGAACATTGACATTCTAAGAGTATAGTGACTGTGGTTCCTGTGTTTAGTTCTAGGCCTAGCTTCCCAGAGCATGAGACTTCTCTACCCTTACTACAAAGACAGCAAATGTTGTTTTCACAATGGTAGAGGCCTCCAAAATGGAGTGCAATATAACCTTTGGCTCCTGAAAGATTTGGCTTTCTGACCTTGGACAAATGACACTAGTCTTGTGATGACCAATCTACCTCCTCAAAGGCTTATGGAAAGGGAGGGAAGTGGTATGAGAGGCCTATAAAGTATTTAGCAGTTGGGTGTTGAAGAGTCAGACTCTTTTTTTTTTCTTGGCTTTGGCTCTTTATTTGATTTTTTTTCTGCTTAGTCTGTCTTTGTTGCTTTTTCTGCAGTCTACAGATTTAGGAGTCGTGCCCCATCTACCAGTGTATGCTGCAATAGTGAAGGCTTTTTGAGGCTCTCTAGGATTCCTGCACTGATGGAGGATGGAAAAAGCATGGAAATGTTGCATCCAATAGCTGGCAGACCTAGCCAGCAAGAACCAGCTCGATGTTGGATCAAAGACTGTACTTGGTTTGCTTGCTTAGCAGCAGATCCTCCTTCTAGGAGACATCTGTTACAGCACCACCTCCTAGGTGAGGAAGGCAGCTTTAACTCCCTGATCAGAAAGGAATTATTCTCAATGGAAGAAGGCAATGATGGCAGCATTTGGGATGCTGGGACAGCCAGTTCCCAGGCAGATGTTACAGGTGATGGTGCTTCCAGTAGTCTTGCAGAAAAGTACTCATTGGGTCCTTTAAATACACTAAAGAAATACTCTGCTCAGAGTTTTGACCAGCAAGTAGAAAGGTATTTGAAATGGTTCTGAGCTTCAGCACATCTTTGGAATTTGGGAGCCAAATTGGTTGGAGTTGCAAATACCAGTCTTAATGTGCACAATTGATTGCTGCAGGCTTCAGCCTGCATTGCTAAGCCATAAAGGTTCAAATAGGGTAAAGCCCAGTATATTGCTTTTAGATTGATAGACATCTAGAAAGACAAAACTGGAATGCAAATAGCTCCTTCATATGAGTTGCTGCCTTCTTCAGGAGTTTAAAAACCAGTAATAATCATAAGGCATTAAAAATGGAAAAATTCTTTGCATCTAAGCTAATGTAATGACTATTTCCTTTGCAATTGTAAGGGATATACCAGGAAATATGGTTGTATTTTGTCTCTTTCTCAGCAGTAGAATCTCTTTTTAATAACTTGAAGGATATTTGAAATTCAAAGCCCCTGTATATGCCAGTATTTCCTTTCACAAAGTGTTTTAATTTACTCTATAGAGGCCTAGAGGGTTGAGTATTTTTGTGTGTTTTCTGATCTACAAATAAAAACTCCATTGCATATATTTGATAATTCATACTTAAACAGCTATACAATAATGTGAGACATCTAAAGAACATTTCTTTTTTTTTTTACAAAAAAGGGGAATCTACACCTTTTAGCTGTGGTCAACTTGTTGTATGAATTAAAAAATGAAAAACTTTTCTGAGGACCATATTGAATCCTTCTGTTCTGCTTGTGAGATAGTGTGTAGATAAAAAAACATGATCTGGATTTCTCAGCTTAGAAATGTTTCCTTTATTTAGTCACTGAGTAGACTTCAGGAATGCAGCTTAGCCTAACAGTAAAACAAGCATGTAGCTACTGGAAAACAGGTATACTTCAGGAGCCTGATCTTTCATGTTATTTGGAAATGCATCCTATTGGCAAGGTTTAGCTATGTCTCAAAGATTACTCTTTTCAATGAGCAGACTTGAAATATTGGATATAAGTTAAAAATAGACTCTTGAAGCAAAATCTCTGGTAGTGTATTTTCTTTCTGCACCTTGGTAGGTAGAGAGTTGTAAATGATCTCTTTATTATTGCTCATTTAGTTTGTGTAGCTTCTGCTATAATGCTGTCACATCTGCAGTGTATTTTTTTTTTTTTTGCAGTTAAACTTCTGCAAGCAAAAAAGTGAGTCTTCTGTTTTGGGTAATAGGAGTGAGCAGAAACAAAGGGGTAGTGGCTGTCTCTAGCCTGTCCATCACACACAGGAAGAAAAAGACAGTCAGTGTCATGAAGATCCTGCAAATGTTTGCATCCTAGTCTGACATATGAATGGACAGTATGCTTAATAGCTAAAGAAGGCTTGTTGACTTCAGTTTAATATTAAGTATATGCTTAATCTTACTTGCTGAGTCAGTCTCTGCCTTGCACAACAGAGGCCCTATATATGATGTAAACTTTACATGCTGTATAAAGTTATACTGGAGTGGATCAGGCAACTTCTGCTCGAATTTAAGCAAGTGTCCGTCATGAATAGGCTGCTGCTTTAGTCAGATCTTGCAGAGTCCATAAATCAAAGGGTGGGTTTTTTCTGGTTTTTGGTCTGTTTTGTTGTTTTTTTTTTTCCAGACATCTGCCAAAATACTCAAAGATGAATGTTAATCCTATGTATTTGATCCTGGGAATGGTGAATGTGAGTTACTCTTTCTTCCATGAGTCCTAAATTAAGTCTTATTCTTTTGAATGATAGCCGCTTAGCTTTCTAGAGCATTCATATAAAAATGTGGGGACTCTTCCTATGTGTTTTGTGCTTTATTTTTAAAGACTATTCATTGAACTAGAGTGAGATTTTTGTCTGTACCTGTTAGTAAGGCACTTGGCAAGTATTTGGCACTACCTGGCATAGCAGTAGTAAGGCATTTGGCAAAAAAATGGGACTACCTGGCTTAGCACAAGTTGCTTAATCTTTCCTGATATGTGTGATGCTTGCTAATTAGGGGTTTCCAGCAATGCTTGGAGCTTCTGCATTCAAGTTGCTGAAGGCCTGTGAGTCTAGACCAAAAACCAGAAGCTTTTTCTCAGCTGAAACTAATAGTGTCATCTATTTGGTCTATGTTACATCAAAACAGTATTGTAAGCATACATAGCTCAATTTGCCTGATGGGTTTGCTCTCTGAAGGCACTATAGGGTGTGATGCAGAATTAAAACTGTTATCTGCTTCTTATAGATGGAATACTGTAAGGCATCTACAGACACTCCTAAAATCATGCCCTTAATTATGTACATTTCAAATGGTGATGTGTTCATGAAAATCAGCCTGGTAATGCTTCATGTAGTCTTCCAAGAGCTTTTGCTTTCAGAGAAACGCTTGTGAAACACCTTTTTTTTTTTAAATAAAACATAAGCCCCTAGAAATCTTACCAGTAGGTAGTGAGATACCAAGCATTGTAGAGTTGTCAGCTTTTTGACAGCATGATTCAGTATTGTGTTTTCAACATGACAACTATACAGTTTTTCCTTGTGAATCTGAGATCCTGTAAGCATTTCTGTGCAAGCTCACTTTTTTTGGTGTTGGTTTGTTGTTTTGGGGTTTGGGTTTTTTTTTCTTTTCACAAATGACCCTGCAACTGGGGTCTTTGAGTTAAACACAGGTGTAAAGGTCTGAAAGATCAAGACTTCTGAGGAAAAAAAATCCTCTCAGAGTAAGTTCCTAGGAAAGAAAAACCTGTGAGACATTAATTTAAAATAGCTTTGCTTGAGGTTTTCTTAGAAGATGAGGAACAACTTGGGAAATTAGTTATCTCTTGAATAAAGTGGATCACAGGAGATAATATCTTTTTTTCTTTGAGAATTTGAATTCTTGTGCTCCTTTCCAGACTGACTTGTGGTTATGTGCCTGTTTGTGTATATATAACTGAAGTAAAGGACTCTAGGGCCAAAGTCTGTGGCTGGAATAGCAGCTCCCATGAGTCTAAGGTTTCTCATGTTGCTAAGCTTTAAACCGCCAGTTTTTTCCAGTGTGGGGTTTATAAAGTCCCCTGAACTCATTATATGTGCATGGCAATAAAACGGCAAGATTGTTTTATCTATTAATCTAGCTAGGATGAACAAGGAGAAAAGTCAAAGTAGCCTGAAGCAGGCTAGCTCTTGGTATATGGATGCATTGGGGTTCTACGTATGTGTTCTAGCTACTAGTACAGGCTAACTTTCACATCACTGCATCTTTACTGCTGCTGGCACCTTTCCTTGGTCCAGCCAGGAGGCTGGGAGTACCTGGATACAAAGAGGGTTGTTGACTCTCTGGAAGCATTTTTTTTTTCCTCCATGTATGTTTACAGGGCTTCTTTTTCTTGGTCTGACTGAGGGTCTGTGAGAGCAGATGTCCCCATGGTGCTCTTTTACCTTTGCCTACATCTGCGGAGGCATCTGTGTAAGTAAGAGTCCACGGGAATAAGAAGGCTGGAGAGGGGAGAATGAAGTTCGTGAGCTTAGAGCCCATACTGAGACCTCCTGAGTGTGGAAACAGTCTTTGTTCTGCCTTCCCACCATAATTAATGCAGTGGGGCCTTGATCCATGACTAGGGATCCAGTATACTATAAACTATCATTATTTCATTACAGTAGCCTCCTTTCCCTTCCTCACATCCATCTGCCATGTAGAAAGACACTTCACAATGTTCGAAACAAGTGCTGTTTTTCTGGACCCAGCTCTAAAGTCAATAGATTATTTCTGCTGCTCTGAGGAAAGATTCAAATCAAACTTTGGTAAAGGCTCAGGAGTTGTGGTCATTTGTTTTGGGTTTTTTTTTTAATTATTTATTTAAACCAGTTTCTCTGTGCCTACTTAGAAAGATCCAAAGAACCTGTGTTAAAGTGCTAGCTGAAGTGCTACAAATAACATTTTATTCCTTGCTCCCCACCTCCTCCCCCAAATAACTCTATTGTTCTTACAAATCCGCAGCATTCCAGCTGTGACTTGACAAGAGCCCTGACAGTCACAAAAGCCAAATCACAGGATCGGTGTTCTTATTCCATGAATTATTTTACACAGCTAAATTTAATACTTTCCCCCCACTTCCCCACCTTTCATTCTGGCAGATATTTAAGCTGCAAATTAGAGATGTACTGAATTAGCCTTCAAACCTCACAAACGCTGTCAAAAAGCTGACTCTGTAATGATGTGACTTTGATATCAAACAGATTATTGCTTATGTATAGCAGCACTTACAAACATGTGCATACTTGTAACTCCTGGCCTTTGTGCCGCAAGGCAGCCGGCAGGTCATTAATGTACAGTACAAACAGGACAGAGCCCTGCAGACCTTGCAATCGGCGCGCTGGAGAGGAAGAGTCAGAGTTTCCAACAACCACTTTCAGTTGGCAGAATTGTGATTGGAACCATGTGACAGTTTGAGGCAATGTACCACAGGCAGCCAATTTATTACATATGGCAATATGATTAATGGTATCAAATGTTTTTATATATAAAAAAACCTCCTAGAATATTACAGCAGCCAATTGCATGGAGTCCAAGGCAGTACAAATCTGTTCCATGAATTCAAAGTCAGGCAGATGAGGTTAAATGAGAGGGCCAGAGCCAAGATAATGATTACAAAGTAAGCTGTTTCAGAAAAAAGCAGAGTGTTTAGAAGGCGTTTGTGAGCAACAGTCCCTTTTTTCTCTTGTCTTATGGCTTCAGTGGGTACAGTCTGGAAGAGGTCTCTGAAACCAAACCTGCCTTCTGCTCTTAGCCTCTCCTCTTGTAATCCAAAGGCTTGTTAATGGTATCCAACAAAACTTACAAGGCAAACAGCAGCAGGTGAAGAGGCAGAATGGACTATCATTTTAGTGAAGACTGCTTATGCTGGTGATTTTTGTAATTTTTTTAAATCAATTGTTATGCTTTACCAAACACATGATTGTTTGTAGTGTCTGCCAAAACAAAACAAAAAAAATCAGTGCTAAGGGTACTATTATTGAGGAAGAAATTTCAGGAAATAGAAGTATTGAGGGGATGTCTGCACATCACAGGGTCTTCCCAGGTCTCTTATTGTCCATCCTGCTGAGTCAGGAAAGTCTAGCACAGTTTTGGCCTGCATCTGTGCCCTGCTACTGCTTGGGAACCTGTTTAGGAGTCAGCACAGCATAGAGGGAGTTCCTCAGAGTCAGTCTGCAGAAGGTCATGTTGCTCTGAGGGGTGAGAATAGATGCAGGCTGCCTTATGCTGATGCACCTCCGTGCCACAGAGCAGTCCTAAGCACATTTCGGTTACTAGGGGTGACACAGGTGAAGATTACAGCAATAACATACCTTATACAAATACAGTAAATTCATCTAAATATTTTGTGGTTTGTGCAAAGCACAAATACCAGTAGTGCACTGAAATGAAAACAAAAAAGGAAAAACCAAAACAAAAAACCAACAAAACACAATCAAACCAACAGAAGCATGAGTTATGCCCACCTAAAAAGTCTCATGCATGCCACCTTACATAGGCTTCTCTAGCCAGCTCCTTACATACCTGGGAATTCATGTTTGTACGTCTGTGTCCCCTCCCAATCTCCTTTTATGTGCTGAATGCAGCTGGGCATCCTATGCATGACTGGTACCTGACTTGGGTTGTGAAGCAAGTGAGACATGGAAGAGCTCAGCTGCAGCTAGAGGCACAAGGTGGGAGCTACTGCTCCCTCAGCGACAGCTCATCCACTAAACCAGTGCTGGAAGATACCTACAGACACATTTCTTGTGATCTCATGTAACTGGGGCTGTGCTAGCCCTATATTAGTTCAATCTGCATGCAGATTGCCTGACCGTCCCTTGCAGCATTTAGCCAATGTCCCCTTTGCTTCCACACAGTTCCATGACACCTATGTGTGTCCAGGCTTGTGTGTTGGGATGCTGCGTGGTTCATGGGATTGCTGTTAAAAACTGTGCATGTGTTCAGACTTAAATTTCAGTGTCCCATGGAAAAGAAACCCTGTACCCCAATCCTTTTGCATAATAACTACAGCAATTGCAGACTGCTGCGTTCCCCAGGGTAGCTTTGGAGGTACAGAGGTGCTAGTCCTGAGTGAGCACAACTGCAAATATTTGGCATCCAGGTATGATTTCTATTGTCTACTGTTTTTCCTCTTTTCTCACTCTGCTGCTATTATTGATGGTAGCACAACCCTTTTGTTAATACCCAAGACTCCTTTGCCAGACTGCTGTAATACACTGCATGAAGAGTATTTTTACCTTTCCTGCCTCAATACTGAGCATACAGCAGGAGGTCCGATACGGCCTACTGCTTCATTTCATACGGCTTGTGGCCACACGGTCTCTCTTTTATGTGTGTGTGTGTGTGTATGTGTTTATTGTTGTTGGATAATGCTAAAGCTTGTAGTAATGTGGGCTGCCAAGGGGATTTTGAAAAGCTTATTTCTTCAGTCAAGGAAAAGATTTCCTGTACTTTGTCTGCGCTAAAGGAATTGTTGCCTTGCCTAACCGTAGACATCTGATGTAGATGCTGTGACTTGCCCTTCAGAGATGCTCACCTCTCTCTGCTGACCATGGAGGGAGCTGACAGCCCTGACCGCAGGCGCTCATCAGAGCTTCGCCCACCCTAAATTCCAAAAGCAGGTGATGCGAATTCCCCCTTCCCACAGGCGCAACAGTCGGCACCTCGTGGCCCTCTGAGCTCCTGCTTACGAATGACAGCCTGGTCGTACGTGTGTTAGCATTTTAACAAGGCACAGAAGCCTTTGAACAAATTGCCAGAAAACTTTTAGCAGGGCGAGCGCACGCGAGCGCTGCCTGCACCAAGTGACCCTCTTACCGCCAGAGAGGGAGAGACAAAGTGTGGCACAAAGAACCAGCAAATGAAAGAGCTGGCTTGCAACTCTGATCCTTATGGACTTTTCTTGAGCTCTAGCAACAAAAAGTGTAACTCTTGTGATGAATACAGTCCTACTGTTGTATTCCTACCTTCCAACAATAATTTCAATTGAACCCTACAGCATGTGGAGTCCCTTTGCTTTTTAGGTCATAAAAGCAATATGTGGAGTAGAGACTTAAAAAATGGACTTTTAAAAGACTCCAATGCCTCCATCTCTCCAAGAACTCGACTGATAAATCTCCTGTGTAAAATGATCACATTTTATAGAGAAGAATCTTTGTTAGACATTCATTAGCAATAACATGTGAGCCAATTTAGGGAATGAAACCTCTCTTCAATATAAAACCCACTGTGGTCACTAAAACTAATGACTTTTTTGGCCTACCACCCTTTAATTCAGTAGCAAAGCACGTGAATTTCATGTATTGCTTAGTTCTCCAACAATTTGTTTATCTTTGAAGAGCAGGTCCCTGACTGTGTGAACTCAGGCACATCCAAAAGGTTAAGTAATAATAAAAAAGTAGATCAGGGCCACAAATGTGGTATTTAAAATCATGACAAAGTTCTGACTGTATTGAGGAGGTCTGGAAGAAGAACAGTTAATGGGCTTACTTCTATTTCGGCTCATCTCCACATGAGAAGCAGCTTGTGCAGGAAAGAATTGAAAATACAACATGAATTTAAGTGCTCTGAGGCTGATCTGAACCCATCAAAGTTGGTGGGGAAAAAAAATCCACTGAGTTCAGTAGTCTTTGGAGCACTTGATGCAAGTTCTGCTAATTACCAAAAAAAAAAAAAAAAGAAAAAAGAAAAGGAAAAAAAAAGGAAAATTAGTTTGTCAACAACCATTCATTAAATGGAAATAGAAAGAAGGAACACTTCAGTTTCAGATGGGTTTTTTTTGTGTGTTTTACCTTACATATGAATTTTTTGAACAATTAGATATACAGATGGTAGATTTAACAAAGAACAGAGCAGGCTGAAAAATATGGGAAGATGTTTTTCCTGGTTTTAAAACATAACTGACAGTGGGAAGATTTACTGTTAGATTCATATAAGGTAAGTCGTAAAGATGGGAAAGATGTAATTGGCCTAATAATTGTAAAACAAATCCTGTCCTGCGTTTGCCAAAAATTTGTATCTATGCTTCTGAGGGGATGTTAGCTGTAATGTGCCTTGCCTGAAGGGCTGACAGGAGTGTTCTGGGGCTCCCTTTCAGCCTGAGTGCCAGGCTTTCCCTATCTTTAGAAGGAAAAGAGGGGAAACTGCCTGTCCACGTCTTGTCCAGATGTGGAGCCAAGGCACGCAGTGGTGCCTAGCAAGTGCTCTCAGGTCCTAGAGCTTGGAAAAAGACGTTGAGTTTCTTAGGTCAAGTCTCCCGGATTTCTTTTTCCTAGAGGAATACATAATTTGAAGCTTGTTTTGTTTTTTACATATTCTCCATAAGAATGTAAGCATCTCTATGAGGCACAATTCCTTAGTGCCTAATTTGCTTCTATTATATTCCAGGCAAATTAAGAACAAAATCATGTGGGAATGCATGGGGAGGTGTCAAAGTGACTGAGAGTCAATTTCCTGGGACTTCAGCTGAAATTTTAGTTCCCAAGTTGCTTTTAAAACACGAATTACGTTCCTGAGTCACCCAGGAACTAATGAAAATGTTCCTTTGAAATGTGACAAGGAGCTCAGACAGAGCAGAGTGACACAGAGTCCTTGGGGCAGGATTGCCCAGAGAGAGTGATGGTAAAGCACATTTCATGTTAGCTGTAATATTTTTAATGCAACTTCTTCAAAAATAAAATTAACACAATTATGCAAGGAAGTGATAGATTTGGCTGGATGAAGAGGTTTTAAGGGTGCTGAAGAGGGCACGCAGCACATGTAGTGCTTGGATGGTGAGACCTTGGAAGTGCTGGAGTGCACTTTGGTCCCTTAGAAAGGTCTGGTCCAGCCTCCTCAGTGGTGGCATGCTGTAATGAAAGCAGTGGACGTGAGTGCTGACACACACAGCGTGCTCTCCAGCTTGCCCTGGTATGAGCAGCCTCTTTTATTGGTTGCCCCAGGCTTTGAAAGCTTGTGTGGAGTTTCATGATCTCTTGATGGCAATGTACTGTCAATCTTCGGGCTCCCAGTAAAAGTCATCTTCTCGGGTGCACATTCCCATGGCCTCTCTTGTGCTGACAGGAGATGGGTGAAGGAGCTGGCTGGCTGCAAGTTAATCCACAAAAGGAGGGCAGGGGTGAAAAATTATTTTCAGCCCATTCGGTTTCTTAGTCTGGCTCATGTTGTGGCTTGTGTGGTTAATGCTGGTGTGAAGGAAGGGGCTGACCTTTTCATGGGGAACCTGCACCTGCACCAGCTTAAATCTGTTGCGAATCTGCAGTGTAACTAAAACCCAGCAGATGATTTTTTTAATATTTTTTTCTCTGTTACAGAAGAAAGACTTTTAATTTACCCACATATTATGACTTCATCATTAATAAGGAGGAAAGTAAGTAATGAGACAATGTGTACAAAATGAACAATTTCGTACCGTAGCAAGTTGTCTGGCAAATTCTTTCATGAATGCTCTCTGTGTGATATTTCTATAGTATAATAGATTCTGGCTGTTCACTCTAATAATTCTGAGCTTCAGGGTAAGATTTTATTTCTCTTTTGAAAGTAATATAATCAGTGGTGCTAGCACAAAATTCCCTGTGTGTTTTTGTGCATCCTTAACACTTCTTGGGATGAAAGTGAAACTTACATTATTTAGAGCAGTTCAAAGAACTAAGTTCCTTCTGTAATGGTGGTTCCTGCTAGAATTCCTTATGAAAAAACATTAAGCAAGCTAACGGTACTACAAAGCATAGTAGGTATTCTATGTTTGCAGAAGGAATGGATCCAAAAAGCTTTAGAAAATGTTAGTTTCTTTGCACAAAAGGCGTCTTTTAAAAGTCACCCAAGGACAAATGGATATTTGTCTATCCAGGAATTTTATTTATATGCTATCTGTGTGAACAAAGCTCCTGGAGATGAGGGTAAAGGGTTTTTGGCAAAGCATGAGGTAGTTTAGGACAATAATGATGTAGGCACCAGCACGTGTTTTGATTGAATTTTACCTTTGCTTGTTAGTTTAGATTCACTGCTCTGTTGAGAGGATCACAGAGTTTCCCTGCCCTCCCTTCCTCTCCTCCGCTTGCCGGAGGGACAGAACCACTCCTGCTGTATCCATTCAATTCCCAAGCTCCTGGTCCTTTTTCCTGATTTCCTGTGAAGCTCCCCAGTTTTTTCACAGGAGAGTTTGTCGTGTCCTCTCCCTGCAGAGCTAGAGCTGTGTCTGTGGCAAGCCAGACTGCACAGCTGAACTTGCCCAGACACTGCTTCCCAAGGCAAAGGGAAGAATGAGTTTCTCATCTGCTGGCACAAGTGTGTAGCTACTAAGTGGTTCTCAATATTATAGGGTCTGGTTTTCCCCTCAAATTGCACGAAGTTTCTCATGCAAGAAGAATAAGTTCAAAACCAGGATGTGGTCATCTGTGCCAGACACATCCTTCCACTGTCTTCCCACAGTTGTTTCAATCTCTCTAGTGGCAACTATTCTATTTGCTTCAAGATGGAGAAGAGCTTTCCTGCTGCCTCCCGGGCAGCAAGGACCTTCCCTTATGCTTGAACAGTTACATCTCCTTTCCCTCCTCTCCTCACTACTGTGCTAGGCTATTCATGCACGTGTCCCCAAGGCTTTCACAGTACTTTGTGGGGAAAACTAAGGTCAGCCTAGAGTCACTGTTGTGTTTTAGTATGTGGTTGCTGTCCTACAAACTGGATGTCTTTGAAGGACATTCACAAACCAGAGTTAACTGCTGTCATTTTTTTTTTCTAACCAACTTGACCAAGGTTATAAGTAATTTATTAGCTGGTTCACAGGACTGTAAGTTCATTAATATGTAGTAACCCATTATCCTATGATTTTTATCCATTTATACAAACTTGGGCTTAGCCATTTGCAGCAATTAAATTAGACCTTGGTATGTCTGAAAAAAATTTATCATCAAGCCCTGCTATTATGACAACTCCTTAACAAACAACACAATCTTTGTGACAAATCATGCCAGGGATTTTAAGGAAAAAGTGATTACTTCAACAAGATTATTACTTCAACAGCAATAAAACTACCAGTAGAAATTTTCTGATCACCTACACATGCACAAATGATCCCCTAAAACAAACATGTGTGAGTACTTAACAGATGGACAAGTGAACCTTGGGATGAATGTATTAGAAAAACAGAGCAATTGCTGTGTTTTTCAGCAAAAATTATATTAACATCTAAGGACAAGGTTAGAAATACTTTGATTAGCTGGAAGCATAATCTGAGTTCATAGCAAAAATCAGTTTAGGTCTTCAACTCTGTTAAACAGATAATATATCATTTGTGTCACTCCCTGTGAGAACTTTAGTTGGCATGGATCTCTTTTTGGATGAATTTTTTGCTTTGTCTTAAACCAGTAGCAGCCTTGCTATCATTTTTTTCACCCCCTGTGCAGACTGAGGTCCTACAACAGTTTGAGGGCTGAGGTTGTCCTGCTGCCCTTGAGGAGTATTTCTTGCTACTCAGCTATGCAAAATGCCATGTGTTGCTTCTCATCACTGCTCTGCAGAGATGACTGCATTGCAGTGGACTCCTACCAGTTTACTGTGAAGCCTGTTGTGTCTTTTTGATGCTCTGAAAGAGTCCATAGAACATTGTTAAAAGCTGAAGAGACCTACAATGAAAGCTACATTAATGCCCAAAGCAGACCTCTAATCTAACTATCTCAAATGAGGGACTGTGTTTTTGGAAGCTGGCTTGGCAAATTCTGTATTGTACTTTGTGATGCGCTGCATTACAGAAAAATGAGATATGAGTTATAGCCACTATTTCACCCCTCCAGTTTAACTTGTCCTTGGATCTCTGCCTTTGCATCCTTCTTATGTGAAGAAAGATACCTAGATATTATTCATCAGTCTATTGTGCAGCAGTATAAATTGTATAAAGGAACAGCAATGGAGACATGAAACCTTCACCGAAGGACCAAGTTGTGAACCAGGGTCTTTGCACTACCAAGACTTTGTTGAACCTCTGTCAGGATGAAAAGTGCTCTGCTCACCCTGCCCCCAGCCTCTCAGTAGGTTGGGATAGCTTTACAGTGTGTCGGTTTTACCATTTCAGTCATGCGATGATGGCAGGTGCCACGGTTTGTAAGAGGCTGTGGTGGTAGGATTTTTCCATGTCAGTGTATTTCCCCATTTTACTTGGACTAAGAAGCTTCTGAAGCTGGTAACTTTTAATTCTACCTATCAGGAGCAAGCAGATTTAGATTTACAAAAGTCAGTCTCTGACAGTAAGGTTTCCTGCCTGATTTTTAAAGGAACATGATTGTCAGATAAGGTTTACCTTCTCCTCTACTGTTCACGTTTTTCTCTTCAAGTAACCAAGGCAAACATTTTGAGGTTTGAAAAATTTCTATGCCAAATCCACCCATTAGTTAGGAAGTTATTTGGGGTTTGTTTAGGAGTAGACGACTGATAGAAAACCTGAACTGGATATCAGTTACTATCTGGAAATTATTCTTATGTTTATGTCATCCATTTAGTTTTCTTTGACTTAGATTTTACTTGTAAGGTAACTTTATGATATCAAAATACAGGTTATTATTATGAATAACCTTTAGTCTATATTGGGATGGATGGGTTTTGGATAAGTTCTCTTGGTTTTACATTGTTTTACAATTCTGTGACTGAAATAATAATTTTCTAACATCAATAAAGTTCTGTAAATTTGATTCAGAGGCCGTTAAGGTCAAGGGTAAGAACACCTGTGCCAACTTCAGAGTCCTCTGGGAAGGCTCCTGTGCCTTAATTGACTGCAGCAATATCAGAGTCACAAGGTGAGACTATGAATGGTGCTCTACAGTGCTAGGAAGCTCTTTGCTGCTTTTCCAGAAGATCAGGTTTCCTCACATTGATGCCCTGGCGTGGACCTTTGGAGGTCACCTTGCTATAATATTACGATTACATTTCCAGATCATTCCCTCTCCAAAAGGCTTTTGTTCCCTGGAAGGTGTCACCTGAATAAAATAATATTAAAAGGCAAGAAAAGCCACCAGCAATGAAAATGATTCTCTGCAGATTTAGTAACTGCTACAGCATCTTCTCTCTATTCTATTTCATTGACATTGGCAATAAAAAATAATCACTTAGAGACAATGTCCTTGCAGGCTGGCAGTAAGTCTAAATGGCAACAGCTAAAAAGACCCAGAGAAGAACATTTAAGATACATCCGTTATTGCTTTGGCTTTTCAAAAAATGTCAAAAAAAAAGTCTCTTTTGCTCAGCATTTCGATATGCTTAGTGGGGGTGGGAGGAGACATAATATACTAGGATATTCTGTCTCATATTCATTAGCTGCTAGATGGGGTGATAACTGTGTATAGAAGGCAGCAGACACTGAGTTTGTGTTCAAAACAAAAGGAAGATCTAAAACCATACGAAGCTTTATTTTGGCACAACCACAGCACTATTGGTAAAGATTTCACTGTGCCTTTCCCAAAGAATATGCTCTATCTCCATCCTGAAAGCTGAAGAGGAGTATGGAGGGGTCATGATATCACCTCCCACCACATTTTCTCCTCTCTGTCCAAAAATTGGTTTCATATTTTTCTTTCCTTCATGTTTCCTAGCACTTTTCTTTATGAGCAGAAACATCATACAATAAATAGTCTGTCTGTTGAGACAACACATTGTGGCAGATCCCTTAGGAAGGCTGCAGCTGGGTTGACATTTTGGTCTCATCACTGCTTTGAAGAATGGTTTTGTTTGTGGATTCTGAGAATGACTCACATAATGACCAAATGTAAGTGCATTTCATAAACATCATAGGTTAACAGTAACTGCAAGGTTGGCCCAGGTTCCTCTGCTTGCCCATGTTTATGTAGACTTAATGATAGGTAGTCTTCTGTATGGAAGGATAAAAAACCTCCAGCAAAATCTGGGTATTATGATGGTTCAGCCAGTCAGACTTATCGGCTGAGTGTCTTTTTGTTTATAGTGAAAAAAATATTTATAATGGATTAAGATGGCTGGACCGCATGAGGACTGCAGGTTTCTTGGACAGTAGGAGCTGCTGTATGGTGGGAATAGTGAGACCCAGGTGGGCTGGCCAGGTCCTCCCTCGACTCTGGCTGTCACTTGCCTGCCTGGGCACAGTGGTGTTCCTGAGCAACCCTGGCTGCAGGGCTGGAGCTGAGAGCTGAGGAGGGGTCAGCCTGCTGAAAGCCAGACATGTTTCCCTCCTCCTCACACACACGTGTGGGCATTTTGTACAGCGACAAAGTCGTTTCTGATTACCTATCTATAAATAATGAGGGACGAACTTGTTCTGCGTCCCTCCCTTTATCTACAAAACTCTCTTCTTCCATCTTCTGTGTTAGAAATATAGAATACCAAATTCAGTGTAGCACTTTGTGTATCTGACTTTCAGCGTGGCTTGGAAAACCCTAAGGCCAGGACTGAAATAAGAGCTGAAATCCAAACAATGTGTGACTGAACACAAAACAAATCATGGCTTTGCAGGAATATGTTGTGACAGCTCTGCCTTCTCCCATAACTGCTAGTCGATTTTCCCCCTTACATTTAAATAACATAGTATACATATTGAACCAATAATCGGCTACAATGGAAAATGCATAGTGAAGCTAAAAAATGCTGAGATGTAAAATCTTCTAAAACCTTTCTGCAGGGGCTGGGTGATATTCTCTCTTTCTCTCTCTCTCTCCCCCCTCTCTCTTTCTTTTTCTCTCTTTAAAAGCCAGGGTGGGATAGGGTTTGCTTCTGAAAAGATAGCAAGTAGCAAAGGCCAATTCAAATCACAATGAAGGAAAGAAGGGTGGCATTGGCAGTAAACTTAGGAATGCCCATCATAACTGGGCAGTGTCTGCATGTACGTGAGGTGAGAACTCTGACCTGCCAAGGGGCCTTGGCAATAAAGTTAAAAGTCGTCCCTCCTCACTGAGTGAAAACATATAACGAAACAGCATGGCCGGCCGACTACACTCCTGCAACGCCCTCCCCTCTCCTCCTCTGCCCCACTCCCCCGTCCCTGCTAGCAGGGACTGCCCTGGGGTGGTGAAGACCAGAGTCCAGCCACGTCCTCACCTCTTCCTAAAGGAGATGGTGCTCCGAGGACTCAGCTGCATTAGCTACAGGTAGTGAGGCACTTGCCTGAGCCTGCCTCTCTCTCTGCTGGACCAGGGTCCTCCGGCAGCAGCCACTGGCGTTCGGAGAGTGGGTTGAGCCCTTGCTCTGCCCTGGCTTGTGCTGCATTTCCATGCCTGGTCAGGGAATAGGGAGGCTTAGCTCCTGGGGGTCCGTGAGCACCGGGGTGCAGCTCTCAGCTTTGGTGAGGGCAATGTTGGTTAAGCAGCTCCCACCTTCAGCTGGATTTTGACCAAAAGGCTTCAATTATCTCATACAATGGAAGTGCAAATGAGGCCTTTCCAGTTTCAATAATTTCTCCTTGCTCACAGCAATCTGCTGGCAGAGATCTGTCCCTCTTGGGGGTCCCCGCAGGGCTGTTTGGGGGTCAGGTGTCGGTGGTGGGTACCCTGAGCCGCCAGACATATTCTGCTCCAGTGTTATTAGGTTCTGGTATATGCAGTTAAAGAAGAGGCAGATGAAGAAAGAGCACGATGAAGAGATAGTGGGCAGATCCAATTCGCCTTGTTTTTCTCCTTTGAAAACACTTTTTCTTTTCCAGTTTTGAGCAGTTTTTAGGGTACTTGTTAATCTGGAAAACAAGAACAACTTCCAGACCATTAGTGCCATGGTGAATTGAAACGCTAGCCAGACTGGTCTAATAGTGCCAGGGTCATACAGAATACCAGTCGGCGCAGACTATTAAGTGCCAGGGTGATTTGAGAGAACAGCTTGCCCAAGATGCGAATGCCAAAGTAATTGGAAATACCTCCTCACAAGTCGATGTATAAATCAGCAAACTGCTTAAATTTAACAAAATATGTGTGATTATCTTTGGCCAGGGGAAGGAGCAGTGCAGGCATCGAGCAGGGAACTGCTGATAGCTTTAGTGTCTCCGAGTGCTGTATTTCCTTATTCTTATGGCATTATGGGTAAGATTTCATTACAAGAGATCACAAAAGCGAGGTTGCCAATCCCTGAAAGCTGCATACTGTGCTCTCTGATATCCTTTGAGGAGTGGGGAATTCCTGCAGATTCCAGAGACCTGTCAGTATGGGAAGTGGAAGCATAATTTACCGCTTATGTCCAGAGATGATTTTGGCTTGAAGAGTATTATTCAGTACTCTCCCCTGGAGCTCTATAAAGCCCATGCTAGCTTCTCTAAGTATCTCATTGTCCAGCCACTGTTCTGGCCTGTCACCTGGCTCTGGAGTGTCACCCTGCCGAAAAATCAATTTATGTAACTCTAGACTAATGGCAGATGGGATTCAGAGTAAACTTCCAGCTCAGAAAACATGACATCCCCTCCTCCTGCACACTGAGAAGGTTCCTACATTGCAAAGAGAAGCTATGTTAGGCTCCATGGCTTCTGGGCTGCATGGTCCAGACACTTCAGCTGGATCTATGGTGCTGGGCAGTCAGAGTGTTGTGCTTGGTAGTAAAGTGGTGATAGTAAAGTGAGAAATAAAGTTGCTGGATGGAACCATGTTTGTTAGATAACATAAGATAACATAAGAATGAATCTGAACCCTTCCTTGAAATGTCAATCACACATTCCTTTAGTTAGATTTGAGAATATAAGGTTAATTTTCTTAATGTTTTTAAAAGTCCTGTGAGCTTTGTAGTTCTACAACAAATAGCCATGAGAGATACAAAACTCAGGAAGGGGTTGTTGGATTTTTTTTCTATGAGGCTTGCTCAAAGAAAGCAACACAACTGAGATAAGATTTGTCCTTTTTGGATTCCAGGCTTGATTTTTGCAGGTTGAAAGAATATAGGGAAAGTTTGGCTACAAGTACTCTAAACTTCTGACACATCTGAGGTTAGGTCATCATGATCTTTGAAAAGCCTTGCAAAAGGGAGCCTGAATTCACCCCCAGAGGGTCATAAGAGGTCTTAATGCTGCATGGAAAGAATCTAGAACACTTAAAATGGGAAATATGGAAACACAGACACATCAAAAATGTGATGGCAATGGGATGAGTAACTGGTGGGGATGTGACTCGGATGTATGGATCATGAAATACACTTTCAACAGTAGCAATGATGGTAACTTCTCTCTTGCACAGAAGATTGAAATCTATTGGAAGAAGTGTTTGTAACATAGTTATGTAACTGTCTGATACCTAAGCCATATTAATCCCATCATACAGACATAACAGGCAGCTTCCTCACATTAAAGGAAGCCGTACCAATCAACAGCTGAGTAACCTGTGTGTCCCTGTGCAACAGAAACTTAACCCCTCCTGAGTTATCATCAGCAGTACAGCGTTAGACAGAGTTGCTGGGCAGCTTCGGGTGACTATGGATTCATTGTTTGCAGAAGAGATCCCACAGTATTTCAGCAACTGTTATCAAATGATTTATATTGAACCACAATTATCTTACTGAAACGTGTATTCTGTATTTTGCAGGACATTATTCTTGCTAGTGTGCTCGTGCCCCAATTTGCAAAGGTCATTTATGTCTGATGGTCCTTCCATTTATTACCATGGGGCTCTGCATGCCAAAACCTTCTTTCCACCTCCTCAGTATAATAAACAAAGATTCCCTGAAATCTAAACTCCCCACTGCAAAAAATAACAGTGGAGGAGAATATCTCCAGCAGTGCCTTTCAGGAAAAAATAAGCCCAGAATCCCACGTGTCCGCTCAGAAAATACAAAATGTGCACCCTGAAGAAGAAATGACATCCCCATGCTAGCACAAACATCCACACATGATCACATATGTGCAAAACCAATGCCTGCTTCCTCTCAGAAATGCACTTGAGAAGTCCAGCATTTTGTGGTTCTTTCATGGTAACATACCTTCCTGACAGGCTGAACATACACAGTCCATAACCCACAGAGCTGAGACCTAATTCAAGATGAGGTGGAGGTAAGTACTAAGAATACCCATAGCTACCAAATTATGATCAAATTAAGATCCTTTTCCAGTATCTTTTGCAGTACACAAACCAGGGCTTTTCCAAGTTATTGTCTTGCATATAGTTCAGAGAAGCCAGAACATACATTTCAGGATTCGTGGGAGTTTTCTAGGACTACAGGGTCAATTACTAGCAAGTGATCAAATGAAGGTGAAAGAAAGAATTAGGAAACAAAACTGTCGGTGTCTCTGTTTTCTGTTTCATGCAGCTAAATTTCCAGAGACTTTTTTTGGAAGTAAAATGAGTTGCATTTAGCATTATTTAGGATAAAGCAGACAGATCTTGCCCAGGTTGCAGCTTTATAGAGGCTTACAAATATTAACAAACCTGGATTGTATTTTTACATCTCCTGAGACGCTTTTCATCCTATAGTTAGATACCTAGCAATTGTTGACACAAGTGAAAACAGCACAAAGTATTCTCTCTGCTGCAAAAAAAATCAATAGACAGTATTTTAGTCTACAGTACTGAAAATAAAATATATATTTCAAGGAATAAATTCCACACATGTATTGAAGGGTAGAATCTGGCCCTTAGATTGAAGTGTAGTTCAGACGTATCCTGCAGCAAAGAACAGAATAGCAAACAGGGTCTGTAGAAAAAGGGTGGAGGTACTTTTTCTTACCTTTCTATGCACAGAATACGCTTCTTACAACTTCTTTGGAATTGTAACCCTATTCACAAAGGACCAAAATTTCTGCAGTCCTCAGCTGTGTCTTTATTCAGGACACATTACACAACACCTACCAAAGCCTCTGAAAGTGCAGGTTAAATCATGTCTGAAGGATTTGGCTCTCTGTAAGCAAGCTCATCTTGTTAAGAACATAATGGAGTCAGAGAGAACATTCATTTCAGAAATGGATGTGTCTTATTGTCTGATTTATTTCCTGAGTGGGAAAAACAGATTTTGCTTTCGCAAAACCCTTTAATTTCATATGGGAAGCCACCTTTAAGACTCATCATTTGGCAACATGCTCTACCATTCCCCTGGCTCTTTTTCCACATCCATTGCTCGTGGCTTGGTGTGTTCTTTATCCCTTGGGCCAGCTCATTAGCTGGATGCATGGCTGCTCACGTCTATCATCAGAGCCTGCTAACAAATCCTGTAGGACTACTCCAGGCCCAATAAGAGAAATATTTGTTTTGTGGTTTGCGTTTTGCAGAAAACTATGTACTTCTCAAAGCCTATAGTTTTTTTTTTAAAAAAAAGAAGTGGCAATTTTCATACAGTGCTATATAAAATAAATTACAGGCCCCAAATGATCTAATAATTCCTAAGGCAGAGTTCAGATGTGGTAATTAATTATCCCAACATGGAATTCATAATGATCAACTATTAATATGTGCATGGGGGACTGGATGTCTCAGGATTTGGTAATGGGATATGGAGACTTTCACCTCTAGGTTGCTGATTTGAATCTGACCCAGATCTCTAGTGACTTCTGAAAGCTGCACGCATATGCTGTTTGTTCTGTAGTGTATATAAAATGAAATGATCTAAGCTGCTTCCTAGCAGTCCTGTGTCCATACCACTGGTGCCGGAGTACAAATAACCGTCCATTTGATTGCTTTAGCTGGGAGGTCAGAGGCTCTGCAGGTAACAATAATACCACAGCCTGTCCTCAGGAATGGCTTCCAGAAAATACTGCCATTGGGGCATGCCTCTGTGGGAAGCAATCCCACATACGCCATGGAGAAGATAAAGGATGGAAGCCTGTGCCGTGACTGCTTTTGGCTTATATGTGCCCTTAGCTGCAGCGGGTGCTGTGGATATCATAGTGAAGCCCCATGTGCTCCCCAGCTGCAAGGGGCAGCTTCTCTCCCTGCCCACATACCTCAGATGGGAAGGGGCATCTGTCTCAGGGGCTGCCAGTCCGGGGCTTATCTTAAGTCGTAAATCCAAAGAGGAACAGAATAAACATGTCTCCCAGGAAAAGGAAAGCAGAAGAGGGGCTGAGGTTCAGGTTAGTAGAGTGTGGTGGAACCACATCTTTGGGGGTTAAAACCCTACCAAACTTTGGTCAAGCCTGTCTGAATCAAATTTGCCCAGATCTGAACATTATCAGGTTTGTTCAACTCCCAGCAGTCGAAAAATCTGAAAGATTGGGTAGCTGTAGCGTGAGGCAGAGCAAACCTCCCCAGGAACAGATAATACTAGAGCACAACATGGGAGTGTGTATGCTTGGGAAAGTGGCCAGCGCTGTCAGGACAAGGCAAGGTCTTTTCCATCTTCACCTTACTTGAATTTATGAATTGTATTCTGTGGTACCTGTTTCTGTTTTGGCAAGGAGCAGGATCCTGGTAGCTGCCAAAGAATTTAATATTTTCTTCCATTTCCTTGAATGCTTGTAAATAAGTTGAGGTACTGAGTGACTGTGAGTAGGAACTCTGCAGGAAAACACTGGTGCAATCTGCAGAACATGTAAAAATCTGCACCCTCCTGAAACCAACATATCAAAGAACATCTGTCTTAAAAACAAACAGTCTAAAAGTATTTAAAACAATTTAAGCAGAAAGTTTAATCCAAGTTCCATGCTTGGAAGAAACGACTTAATTTCTGAGAAATTGGAGCTCTGGGCCAGTTCAATAATGGATATTGGTCTTTTCCAGATTTTAGCAGAGTTTGTAACTGCTATTAAGTCCATCTGAGCACTGTACTGAGAATTTAGCTCCTCTTTGTGAATCTTGCTGAATGTTTCTGAAACAAAAATGTACACCTCTTTCTGTGCAATGATTTTAGCTGCAGTTTAGCACTTTGTATGTTAGTGGGGTGTTCTTTGTTAGTCTTGTTTCCAAGTTTGATGCAAGGATTCTTAGGGAAGAAAACAAAAATGAGTGGTAGGCTATAGAAAAAAAATACAGCAAATAGTAAAAGTGGGCAAAACTACAACTCTTTTTCCAGTTACTTCTCAAACCATTTTGGATCACAAAATGCAGAAGAAATTGCAAGTATGTTAAGAACAGAAAATATTTTAAATTTAATTTTCCTTTAAGTTATAAATAAAATTAGCTTGGTAGTAATTGCTGCTAATTAAATCTTCCTGTCCAGTCATGAGAAAGAAAAAATTTTTTTGAAATCCACATGATTTTTCCACTTCTACCAATACAAATGGATATCAGGGGATATATTGCTCTGCACTATTACAGGCTTCTGGATTCCTGCTGAAGGTAATTTGGATTCATCTTCGCTGCATCCAATAAGTACATGTTGCTTGTCAGTTTTTAGAGTTCCTTTGCCTTTTCCCAACTATATTTTGAGCAGATGATCGTAAAACTTGTGCCTTGTATAGCCCTTTTTTTTGGTAAGGAACTCAGATGTGATGCACTTTTCTAAATGCAGCCACATCTTTGGTGGTACAGGACAGATATTTAACTCAATGTCACAGTCTGGCATTGCACCACTGAAATCGAAGGGGAGGATATGAAAGTGGAAAAGTAGCTTTGGAAAGAATTTGTGTAATCAGAATGCAATTTGCTGAGTTGGAACAAAAAGCAGGGCCAATACCTTGCCCTGTGGAAAAGATAATGGGATCCTTAACTGCTATGTGGCTTCAGGAGGGTCTTGTACTCAAGTGGATGCACCTCTTTCTTTAGGACCTTTTAAAAAAGCAATTATGCAGATGTAGCACGTGGCAGATATGTCTAAGGAAACACCGACAGCGGGCTAGGCAAGACAACAGAATAGGTCTTACCCTCTTCTAATTTCCGTGACTCGGGACTCTCAGCTTTTTATTTCTCTGAAAGATCTCACCCACAATAGTGTGGTACCTCTAGTGGTTTTATATTGATCATGAAGATTTCCACTTCTGGAAGCAGTTGCTTTGCCTGGCAAGCTGCAGCAGGGATCAGACAAGACTTGGCTTACTTTTTAAGCCCTAATAAGGTCGTAAACCTACAGACAATAAGAATTGAGTTCGGTGCCACTATGTCAGATTACCTCTCAAGATTTCTTGGGCTTTGCTTGGTACTCTCACTTCTGTTTCTTTTCCCTTTTGTGTAAAGAAAGCACATTACTTCCTCCACATCTTTCTCTTGTGTTGCTATAATGAATTCCTCTCTATTCCCTCAGGGGGCTGACTCACACTCTTGCATTTGAAGTGAAGTAAACTGGAATTTGTATCTTTGTGAAGGTCAGTCGCAGTGCATACGAACAGGAAAGAGGGGTCAGAATGGTAATGCAGATCAGAGATACGCCGGCAGTACAAATGCAAATGCTGACCATCAGAAGACTTCAAGGCTGTCAGCTGCCACAGCATTTGTTGGGCTGGGCAACGTGATGGTAGCTGATGCCCGTTTACCAGGTTCCAATCAGCCAGCAGGAAGCTTCCCATACAGCAGAAAACTCCTCGCATCTGTCAGAGGAGGAAGGGAATAGGTATTAAACACACACCACCACCCAAAACCCAATTGTGCTTCCTGTCCCCTAGAAAATTAATTCTTATCTCTCAGGGTTTGTAATCCACAGGTGAAACGACTGGTGTTTACAGTGGCCCTAGAGCTGGAGAAGCCGAAGAAGAGCCTGGTGTTGCAGTCACTTTTGTCTTGGATATGGCCAGTGAGGGATTTCTTTCTGCAAATGCTTTCCCCAGTCTGGCTTGTGCGGGTTCACACACGGCAAGTTTCTGTCTCTTACTCTTTCTTGGCTCACCAAGAGCTGAGCAGTCTGGTGATCCTGGCCCTATTGTTGAGCTTCGTTCTGGATCATGAGCAATAGGTGTGGAGAGATGAGGAGCTGGTGGCAGGTTCCAGCGTCAATAATTAATTTGCGAGCCATGGAAAATGGCTTAGTGCCTAATTGAATAGTCTGGCCTTGTGTTTTGAATAGCTGTGAAAGATCAGATCTTGAGAATAATCATCTAAATAACATCCCTCTTTCCTCTCTGCTTGAGTTCTCAATGCCGTTAAGAAAGTGGTCTTTGAAACAGGAGTTGCAGAAAACAATGCTTTTTACACTGCAAAACAACATCCTCTGTTGTGGCGTTTCAGCAGCTAAAAGGAAAAATTGAAAGGAAAAAGAGAGTCAGATAATGATCAAAGCGAACATGTAGCAGCTTTTCAGAATTAGTTGGCCAATACAAAATTTTTGAAGCTCAAGATAAAACAGTGAAAAGAAATGAAAGGCAAACCAACAAAATGTAGCTAACAAACAAACAAAAAAGATCAGCAGCAAGAGACAGGAGAAGAAGGAAAAAAACCCCAAACTCTGACCTTCACTAACTTCAGGTTGGTTTTGCTTCCATTTCTTTTCCTTTGCTCCAGCATCCCAGCTGGTGCACCATGGCACCTCACTAGGTAATTCCTTCCCCATTGACATCAATTTTAGGTAAATTTGGGTCAATGTCACTTACTCTGTTTACTCATGAACACCTCCTTCATTTCTTCAATTTTTGGTACACACCATATACATCAACTCGGTGATTTTTCTTTAACCCTTCCTTTACCACTTACAGGTGAAAAAACCAGATGCTGGCACTTACAGAGCAGTAAGGCCAGAGCCTAGCATATGCAAAGCTGTCCTGCTCTTCCTTGGCTCACCGAGCTCACTCAAGGAAAAAATATCTTCAGATCTGCACAGCAAGCAGGCATAAAGACCGATCCTGCAGCCCTAACTAACTCCCACAAGTGAGGGCTACCTACAGCGTGGTTGCCCGAGCCTCTGAGAAGCAGCACACAGCCTCTGCAGCCTCTGATTGCACCTGAAATTAGTTATTGCTGCAAGATTTGAAGTGGTTCTCCATGTGCTGTCCTGCACAGGGCCAGCGTGAGTTGCTGCAGTGAAGCCAAGAGTGTTATCTTCTGGGTGGTCTTTACACTGCCTGAATAATGACTTTTTCTTCAAAACACTATTTTAGCCAGAGAGAAAACCACAAGTTACATGGGTCCTGTCTTTTTTCAGAGCATAAAAAATTCAATGTGTCCAGAAGTTGCCCATCCTCTGCTGTCTTTCCTTGATGACTGTGCTTCTTCACTTGTGCACACATCTTCTAAAACTGAAGGAAAATTATGCCAATCATGAAAAAAGCAGGAGTATAAACAGACCACTACTTGTTATATAAAACTATGGGAAGAAAAGAGCATCTTAGGTAAATACCAAGCTACTTATTTTATGATTTTTAAATGTCATTCTTTTGTCGAATATTGACTTTTTTATATGGAAGTTGAATTATAGATCTTACAGCACTTGGGAGCCTATGGCATCCTTGCTTTGACACAGCTGGTCAAGTTAACAATTGAAGTCCCAGTAATTAGTTACAAGTTTCTCTGCACTGGTGAGCCAGGCCAGGATGAGAAAACTTCATGAGGTTACTCCTCCCTCCAGGTAAAGCCAAAGCCACTAGAAGAGAGCTGGAACGTCCTCTGAAGGAGTGTGCTATGGCATCCACATCTTGTATTGTATTTCTTGGGGCAGCAAATCTGTAGACAGAAATGCAATGTGCAGCCTTTCGCTGCTCTGACTTTTCTCTCCAACAGCTTGTTCTGGACAATCTGTATGCATAATGGAAATCTCCAAGTGCAATGAGAACTGAAAGCAGAGCCTGAATATAAACTTCAGAAATCATTTGTTGAGGCAGAACCCCTGGGCTGATACTGAGGAAAAATGACGGAGGAAATTAGAGACAAAATGCAGGTGACAAAGGAGAATTCACTGCAGAAATCTGGACAAAGGAAATGAAAAAGAGAATGAAGGAAGGAATGAAAGAGGGAGGAAGAAGGAAGGGAGAAACGAGGCAGGCAGGCAGGCAAGAAGGCTGGCTGTTTGAGAAACCATTTTCATGCTGGACGTGTGGATCCATAGCAGTGCAATGACCTGATTGCTCTAAGAACCTGGAATTTTCCTATCCATACCCAGGGTGGCAATTCCTGGGACACATATGTCTCTAGTCTTCTTCTATAAATGCCTTTAATTGTGGCTTTAATATTGTCCTGTACATGGAAGCAGAAAATCAACATTTCACAAATAATTAAAACAGGCAGTGTAGTCTCTCTGAATGCTGGACAAAAACTCAGAAGATCCAGGATTTCAGAGCCGTTGTTGTCATAGACAAATCCTTCTCTCTTTCTGTGTCACCAGGGGGTCATTAGGAGCTCCTACAACACAAATAAATCATGGAAAAACAATACATTATGCTACCTACGGGAAGAAAGGGTCTGAAATCCAGATCTTCTGCTTCTTGGTCTGGTATTCTTAACTCAGGGCTATGCTGGCTATTTTATTTTAATTAACCTTTAACAATAAATGAAGGTTCATTTCTGACAGGTTCAAAGAGGCACCCACACTTTAGCTTGTTTTTCAGATATAATCATCTGCAATATTAATGTGTTGTGGGCATACAACACCGTGCAGGAATTGTTGTGATGAATTCATTGTGTCTACTGTTTTTTCACTATCAAATAATTTTTGATTCACACTGAATTTTGGTCAGGTTTTAAAATATTTTTTAAAATGTGGGGAATACTTTATATGCATTTATTTTTTTTTTAATCAAAAAACAGAAAAAGGCAAAAGGAAAGGTAATTATTTCATAATTTTCCCTTCTGTTTTCACATGCAATAGAAATACTCTTTCTCATAACATCCACATAAAGGATCAGAAAGCTGATCAAAAAGAAAAGATTGGTGATATTTCTGAAATGTTGTTAGTATTAATGATATTATCCATGAAAATGTCAAAAAATGAAATTATTGACATCTTTTAGACAGGTTCAGATAACCGTTTATATGAATTTACTTTTATGAGTTTGTTTTCAAGAGGAAAACATTTTCCTATTTGACTTTTTTTTAGTTCTTGTGTTTCTTCAGATTTTTTTTTTTTTATTTTCAGTTTCCTATTCTTTCCATCTGTTGTCTTTTTTGTTTTCTATCTTGCTATGGAGTGGAAAGGGAAGGGGAAAATAGAGCAAAACAAAACCAAAACATAAAAAACTGTTAGATGTTCATTTTCTTATTTCTGAAAAAAACAAAGATACATATCATGGAATATTTCAGAAAACTAATAAACCATTTCAAGGAAACTGACAATTAACTGTTACTCTGTTTTATGAGATTGAAAGATGTATCATGATGAATGGAAAATATTTTAAGCATGATTTTTGACTAGACTGTCCATTTAATTAACCAGAGCTAGCAGTTTAATTGGAAGTTAAATATTCTTTGCAGATTTAAGATTTCCAAAGGCAGTGACCTAATAAGTCCAACTTGTGTCAATGGAAGAAGTGAAGTTCTACAAATCTGTGCTGTATGGTTTTCATAAAAAAGGAATTAGCCATATACTACTTACGAATTTTTAGCGTATTTTATTTTCATCTCCAAACTTCAATATGTTTTTCTTCAGTAATAAATTAATACTTTAGGAGCAGTATTTTTTTATTATTATTATTATTTGAGATTCTTACTTAGCCATGCGTGTGCAGAGTAAGTTCTTGTGCAGACCTTCCTGTAGCTGGAGTAAGACAGCTATGGCATGTAAAATGCTACCCTTGAAAACTGCAGCTTCTTATTATGACAGAGCCCCAGCAGGTGACAGAAGGAAAAGCCACTGGCCCATGAACTAGGAGCCCAGAGCATCATCAACCTTTGCTGCTACCCCCAAGGCAATAAAAAGAAAAGGGTGAAGAGCAAACCCACAGGACCCAGAATGCCACTTTGCTGGACGACAGATTTATTTTGTCCCTTCTCTTTGCTGCTTTGCCAGTCGCCTGTCGAAGGGCAACTGTTAGAGGCTGACAATGAATGCTTCTTAACAATACAGGAAGGGACACGATTTATTTCTCCACTATTTATTTCTATGAGGGACTGTTCTGCTGTGGGTGTTTTGTTTGTTTTTTTTTCAAACCTTTAACTTTACTTTGGTTAGCTTTGGGAGGAAAATGGAACGATAAAAAGAGCAAAGCCTGAAGCCATTTCTGATGTTGTTTTCACATGTAAACCAGACTGCCGAGGTGTGCATGCTTCAGTTGCTGTGTCAGCATGAGGACTGGCTCATTTCAATTATCAAAATCAGAGAAGAGACATTAAATGTCTCTTTGCTTGTATGGAACAGATACTGTGTGAGGCGTATGCAAGTCTAGGCTACCTGCTCAGATGACATAGTCTATTCAAATAAAGCACAGGGTTTGGAAAACTAGTAGGATCCCATGGCTGCATGGTGTATTTGAGACTGGAGGTATCTTGTGGTTTAGATTTGGTTGAAAGGATTTAATTGCTTTTTATGGGCTTATCCTCTTAACTGGATGGCACACAGAGACATCAGCTACATCCACTGAGGCATTTCAGCACCCTGCGGCACCCTTAAGATTTTATCAAAACCATGTCTTACCTTCCAGAAAGCTTCTCCTGAACAGTATAGAATGACATTCCGACCTTGTCACTGTCTGGAGCATTGTGAGTTTTCTCCTGTGAATGGCTATAAAGCATATTGGTCTTGTAGCAATGTGCATTGTGATGTCTAAATTGATCTGACAGCATTGGAAGGAACAAAAGTAGCTGATCCAGTGCAACATCTGCCTGCCATATTACACTTGCGCTCTACAGTGGATCTGTGTATGTACCACATGGTTGATGTTTCCCATGTGCAACAGATTTATTCTCTATAATAAGGTCAGCTCCCAGCATACACTGTTATGTGTCATGGCCAATTGTCCCGAGGGTGATGAAGTCCAGCTGAAGTCCCACCATGGCTCTTGCCAAGCACGATTTGGGTCATTTCACTGGAATGATGTGTGCCACTGGTGTCAATATAAACCCATCAAGAAAGCTACACTAGAAACAGGAACCCTGAAGACAGAGCTTCTGCTTTGTATTTGCCTTGGGAGTGTGAATGTAAATAATAATGCTGTTCTTCTTTTTCCTTGCTGCCAGTGTCCACAGTGTTCTCCTGCATTTGGCATCATGTCTTGTATTTTGTTGTTGTTACAGGCCTCATGTCCCACCTATTATACTCTTGTTATAACTCCAGCTCAGGAGTACAGTAAAAGCCAGGTTCTGCCATGTTTTTTTACTGAATCCAAAACTTTGCTACAAGCTAAAAATTTTCGCTCATTCATTAATGGATTTATTCCCAGAAACTGAGGGTGTGGTGCTACTCTGAGTTGGAGACGAGTGTTCAAATTAGCTAGGAAAGGTTTCTAATCATATCCCTGTTATTTCTTCATTTGTGGAGTCAACACAGGACATGAGATTCTTTTTCCTTTCTATTATTAGACACATTTATCAAAGCTGCCAATGTAAGACCTATTCTACTGCATAAATCCACAAGTACATTTATCATTTCAATATTTTGCTAATTACAAAGCAGGCACCAAATGTTCTGGGAAATCCCCTTTGCTGACAATCACAATCATTGCCTTAATTGGATGGAATGCAGAACACATCCCAGATTTAGTGTAGGGTTATTTTTGATCAAACCTTCATCCAGAAAGGAGCCTGTCTATGCAACAGTTTATGCAGGGTGCCTTGAAAGTCAACAGACTCTCATGCTGATAAAATGAGTAAGTTCAATTGTTATGACACCTTTTCATTAGGGTTTCAGCTTGCCTGTTCTTGATCTCAACTTTTAAGATAGCATCTTAAGGATAGGCACTCTATGCAGATGTCAAGAAGGTGGAGACAGTGGTTTTCATTCCATCACCCAAAGACCTTCAGGGGCTACATCTAATGGGCTTTTCAAATGGAAGAAAAGAAAGCAACCTGTTATTAGGAGTTCACACCTCTACCAGAACATTTTTAGGAATACTGTAGTCAAATGAGATCAGGCATCCGCACATAAAAATAAACTACTGGAATTGAACACAAAAGCATGTAGAATGCCAATGCAACAAAGGAAAGATGTATGTTTGACATGGCTACCCTTGTTAAATGAAGGAGGGGCTGCTAAGTGCATTAGCAGAAGTGTCTGGGAAGCTTTCAAACACAGTGCATCACTGAGGTGCTCAAAACTGAAGAGACTCAGGCATTTGCCTTGAGAGCCAGTGGAGATCAGTTACCTCTTGACAGCTTTGTGTGGAGTACATGGCTTTGTTTTTGAAAATCTGTATGTTGCTATTACTTTAGTGCAAGCTGCTATTTGTATGGCTAGGTGTGGCATGCCTCCAGGACCATGCAGACACCTGAGGATTTATTTTCATTTGTGAAGATCACTAAGTGACAGTCTGTACCATATTTGTCCAGGCTGGCCTGATAATACTGCCATAACTCATTATTCTGGATGATTTGTCAAAACAAAATAATGACAAACACAAGCTGCAGTATTTTAAAAGTACAGCTCACTTTTGGTTTTGTGAGAATTTTGTGATGAAATTTGGTGGAATTGTCTTCCCAATGATGGGTAGGTTACCATGGTTTATCTAGCTACCCCACATCAGCTGTGCCATGCCAATTGTCTACATTAGCTACCAGCTGAAGTGAAATACTTCAGGAATACTACTGGAAATACGAAGAGGTCTCAGAAAAAAACTTTGGGAATGATGAAAACCACAAGATACACTGTTTGTAGTGAGAGACTGAAGATGCTCAAGTTTTTTGGCTTATCAGAGAGAGGAAACAGAGGGTTTATCACAGGCTGCTGATATTTCTTAAGAAACAGAAATGTAACAATAGATGGCTCTCAGTCTGGCAGACAAAGAAATAACAAGAATGTAAGCCTCAAAAACAGAAAAAAATCAAGTTGGAAATAAGGTGAACATTTTAGACTGCAACAGTAATTGGTCAATAAAACAGTTTACTGTTATTTCAGTGGAATTTCCATTGCTGGATGCTTTTAAATCTACACTGAATTCTAAAAAACAATTTAATTCAAATCAGAGGCAGCTGTCGATCTCAAAGTCGAAATTAACACTTGTGAGTCTTTTGGCCAAAGTAATGCAGAATACCAGATGATCAGAGTGGTCTTTTTCCAGCCTTAAAATTTGTATGTCCAGCACAATACAGAAAATGTTTCCATTAAGAGAAGAAAGTAAAAAAAAAAACCACTTTCAAAGCCTAACACTGTTCAAAAAGTGAATTTGCACCCTGCTTCTGATTATTTGGGCCAGCATTAGCTTCTGAAGACAGAGAGGTAACAATCCCAGCCACCCTCCTTTTCTCTGTTAGTGGTTCTATTCTTACTGTGTTTAGTAATGGTTTTCTGCTCTTGATATGCCTCTAGTCTAGTGGACTGAAAATTTATTATCAGCTCTGTGTTCCTCCACGAACTAAAAATAGCATTTGATCAAGTCACCTCTTAACCTTCTCTTTGATAAGCTAATTTGCTGAAGCCTCCTAGGTCTTCTGAGCTGGAGGCCTACAGGGGGAGGCCAGAGTGGGGGTGAATTTGCTTAGGTAATGTAAGCCTAAAGTTTGTTTTCTTAAGAGTATTTTATGAAATGGACTTACTCGATGTTACTAATATTTAGAACCAGAGAAAAATGTTCAAATGCATTTTTTTTCTGTGCTTCAAATATATTTTGATTGTTTCATCTTGCTGCTTCCTTTCACTCTTAGGTAATAGTTAACGAACAATGACTTCCAACAAATGTCTGGGTTTTCGTGTTTGAATGCAAGTCTCTTCTTTGCCCTACCCTTTCAATAACGAGATCTTTTCGCCTCTGCATTTAGATGTGCAAAGATGCTCTGTGTGCAGTAAAATCAGAACAATCAAAATCCACCCAGAGAAATCCCAAAACAGTGATTTGGAAGGGAAAAGGAGAGCTCCTTTTCAGATGGTCCAGCCCCACCCCCTTGTCATCAGGATTAAGACAGCAAGGGTGCGGATTGCATATTTGCAAGTGAATCAGCTGCTTTCCACAAGACTTATTTTTTAGTAAAAGAAGTAGAATTTCGTTGTTATCTTACTATTTAAAGGAAAAAAATGTTTAGAGGAAGTGTCTTTCTGAGAAGCAACTAAATGGATTTTTTCATGTATTGAAATATCACAACCTTTTTTTTTTTTTTTGCTTAAGTTACAAGGATTGTGCTTTAATTGTTTATCAATATGTACAAAGTGTAGAGAATTCACCAGATAAAAAGAAACATAATACTTCCCCACTCTCTTTATAGCTTCCTTCTTCTCACACATAGCTCTCCCAGCATATATGAGTCTAAGTGGACAAGCAGTTTGGGGTGCATCCGTTTTACTCTTCACATCTTCAGGAGATGAGGTTTCAGTGTTATAAAAAAAACCTGGTCCCTGAGAGATTTGTGAAAGGTGATGAATGTGCAGTAAGATATCCCAAATCACACTCCCCTTGTGTATGTATCTAGTGGCAAGTGTAATTGCCTCCTTTCCCAATGACTCTTCTTCTCCTAGTGCAAAATTATACTTTACAGTGGTTAAATATTATGTATCTTCATTAAAAAAAATAATTATCTTCCAAAATTTGAAAACCTGTAAGCAGTTGCTTCCATGTTTCTCTGCAAAATTTCCTGGACAGAAACAAGTACCTAAGGGCAATGTGGTGAATTTGTAGCATCTAGGACTCATCAGACCTACTGCCTATGTGCTCTACAATTCATCTGTGCTAACACAGCAAGTTCACAGATTTACTGGGTGCACGCACACTGGTGCAAGGGTGCAGCACCGCAGGCTGCATTGTCCCGCGAGTGTGGGATTTAGTGTGCAAGCTGTAAAGCTGTACAGAGCCAGCCTGAGCACACGCGCTGTCTGTCTGTGCAGGAACTCTGCAAAGTCCAGCAGTCCATGCAGAGCTCCAGTAACCTGAAACACTGTCTGCCTCAAAACAAAACAAGAAAAGAAGAAAAAGAAACAACCCCCTACTTTTGTATTTCTTTTCTAAGAGGTGCTGCCCGAATGACCAGCGAGTGCAGCAGGGCAGTAGGTGGTGGATTAATGCGGTGGAAGTGGCAGGTATCTTTGAAGGATTTATTGAGTTTAACGTGTCATTTTTCCCCATCACGGCGGCAATTTTCAGTGGCAGTAACAATACCAGCCCTGATGTATGGACCAGCAGATGTCAGTGTAGTTCTGTTCATTCATCTTCCTTTTTGATGGAATTCCAGTTATTTTCCCAGGTCCCCGCCGTTCAGCTTTCTTATTTAACCATTGTCTTTTCACAGCTTAATGCATCATAATATTTGTAATTCATGTCTTCTGTCAATGTGTTTGGAAATGGGCATACATCTTAACAAACAAAATCCAATCCGAGGACTAAGGCTGAAGTACCAGCGCTGCCAGGCGGAGCGCAGGACAGCAGGAGGGAGGGCAGGGAGGCAGGGCGCTGGGGTGCTGAGTGGGGCACTGCTGCGAGAGGCACCGGGTCCTGGTCCAGACCCAGCCTGCCCCAGAGGTCAGGTGTGTTGCAATGCAGAACCACTCTCGGCACTTACGATCCCTTTTGCTGTGTTTTTAAGGAGAAGAAAATACAACAGGGACAAGAGAAGAAGGTGCTCCCATGTCCCGCTCGCTGAAATTGTTTCTTCCTCTCTCGATCGTGCCGGCCAGGGTGCTCTTTCCAGCCTGGCAGAACCTCCAGTGAAAGCTCATTGAGTTACAGAGTGGTAACAGAGCTACGCTGTCTCTAACCCATCTAACAACCTTCAAGAGCTGAGCAGAAGGGGGTATTGGTTTAACCACCTGGCTCCAAGACTTTCTGCAGGAGCTGAAGGCGTGAGGTAAAGAGAAGAAGTTCCTGAAAAGTTCATTTGGAATAGTTTTCAGTTGTAGTCATAAGGGTGAAGGGAAAAAACTATGTTCTAATGCCAAAGATGATAGCCACGAAGAGCGAGCTGTAACTGTGAAAAAAGAGCTGCATTTTCATGTGTGGTGATATTATATTTTTTGGGCGTCCTAATGTCTTGACTAGATAAGAAGTTTGTCCTTTTTCATCCTGGACTGACAGCTATTGGATGTAAAAGCAGCTGCTCTGTCAGTAAAGCTAAATGAGATTCGCTGGCAGATTGAGTGGTGGTGCTTGCTGTAGTGGGATAGCCTGTTCAAGCCTCCAACCATGAGCAGTCCAGACTCTGAGCTGAAGACCTTTTCCCACCCTTTAAAGGACTATAACCAGTGGTGTGCAAACATGCAGAACTTGCATTGTAGCTCACTTTTGGCAGGCCTGTGAGTGGGAGCATGAGTCAGACTCACCACAAAGGCTGGAGGACACTGGAGGCAAAGACCCAACCCAAGAGAGCACCACATATCCCTTACCTGCAGCAAACAGAAGGCAGGTCAGTGCTAGGAGTTTCACACTGCCGAAATCTCCTGGAAACAAAAACAGGGCCCCATTTCGACAAGTTTTGGATCTAGATAGATACGATCCCAAAATAGATAGGCTTCTGATCCAGGCTTTTGGCACAGCCTGTTACAGAGTAATTGGCTTTGCAAAGAGTTGGACTGGGAGCCAAATCTCAGAGGTTGGGATTGTTTTGGGGTTTGTTTCAGGTCCATTTTTCTTGTAAGAGAAATTACATGATATGCTATGCTAAAGTTGTGACATAGCATCATCATCAAGTTATAGCATGATGCTATTAATTCATCACACTCTTTGCAAGTTGCTGTGACCACAACCTTAATTGTTTCTTGAAGCTCACAGTAATGTGGCCTCCAGCTCATAATAAAATTACATGCAGAATCTCATGAGATCCAAAAGGAAAAGAAAAAGGAACAAAAATCTCTCTGTGGACCTTTCTGAGTTGTGCAAGTCATGGCTTTTGACAGGGAGAAATATTCCAATAACAGAGATTGGCAAATATTAGAAGGTTTGGCTATAGATACTTGGAAGTTTCTTAGAAGCTTTTCCAGACCTCATCTTAAGATTATCCAAGACACTACGCAGATCTGTTCAGTTACAATTTCTGGTCTTTGCTGACTCCAACAAGCACAGACTTATGTGAAAATTGAAATATAAAATAAACAACTATCTACCCCAGGAAAGTAAATCTCTCCCCTTTCTTAAATCTTGACTGACTAAATCTTTTGAGCTTCAGAAAAGTGTATGCGTATGTTCACTTGGATAGAAGATTTGGGTCATATCCTAATATTTAGCTGAACCAATTTGAACAGGCATTCTGATCCAATAAATCGCTGTTAATGAATACAGCGTGAAGAGCCAGACTCTTCACTGCATTTAGCCTTCCTTGAGTAACCTAGTCCTTCTTTTTCCTCCTGTATATCCCTGCAGCTCAACCCACAACATCAGCGTACCACTCTGATCCATGCCAGGTGACAATGGCTCTTAGGCCAGCAGTTCAGGACCCTATTGTGCCCTGGCTTCATATGTTTCCACACCACTGCCCTGGTGGCAGACGACCCGTGCGGTGCCTGTCAGCAGCTCTGCCCACCAAGGGAACCTTCCAGAGTGGCTCTCCATAAGGGAACCTGCCAGAGTGGGTCTCCATGCAGTAACTGCTCCCTTCCCGTGTCTGTCCCGATGTTCCCCCCCGGTTGTTATCCAGTAAGAACAGAAGCCATCAGGGTGCCTTTAGGGTTGCAGCCTCCCCCTAAGCACATTTCCCACGGCCGGAGCAGAAGTGCCCCCACAGCCTGTGCTAAGCCCCTTGCACAAAACAGTGCTCGCTTCTTGGGAAGAGAGCGGCAGGAAATGGGTTCTGTGTGCGGATGAGAGGCACTAAAAACTGGTTCGGATAGTCTCATAAGCATCTCCAGGTGTTCGGCACATTAAAATAGCTGTAAAATAAAATGGAGGGAGAGGCTGTCAGTCATTTTAAACAACATTGTGGGCACTTCTGACAGTCAATGCTATCTCATACAGCGAGACCTCCTTTTACTTTGTGCTCCCAAGAAAGGTTTTGTTGGGTCTATTAGTCTTTAGGTAACTCAGAGAAGGGATGTGACAGGAATTTAATGCGCCCCTTCTTAAATCCTCACTGTTCTGATAATCACAAAGAGTTAAAGTAAAGCAGCAGAAGGTTTCTCTGGGCCTCTAGGAGGTTCAGCAGATTACTAATACACTACAGGCAGTTTTAATGACAGAGCTTCCAGCTCAAATCTGGCCTTTTTATTATGATGAAGGGCCTGGCCCCAAGTGGTACAGAACACCTGCAGCTCTCATTGAATACAATGGGATCTGATGCTGATGAAAGGGACCATTTTCAAACTTCCTTAGAAGTAGGCGCTCCCCAGATGTTATGCAAAAAGCCCTGCAGAACAGGCATCAAGTGCTGTGATACTAGGCAGGCCAGACACTATTTTCCTCAGCAGGATAAACCCAGGAGTTTGTGTGAGTGGTTTATGTGATTGGATCTCCTATCCAGGAGCAAGCAAATTAAGGTCAGTGCTGACTGAATTAATGGAAGTATTAGCCATTCCTTGAGAAGAACCGGACATTCAAACAAAGAGGATTTTCTCTCGCTGGGAAGGTGACTGATGACATCCGAGTTTTGTCACTGACAATAGTCATAGCAGGGCTTTGTATATAATCCAGAAGAAAACTTGTGAGAAACTGGGAAGCATGTGTATAAGGAAAAAGGGATGCACACATCTTCTTATGTGTCATTTCAAGTTGTGTGTCAGAGCTTCAAGAGAGAGACTTACTTTATCTGAACTAATTCATGCCTCTAAATTTCACTGCTTACCCACAGTTAAGAGAAAAAAATGCTTTCCACTCTATGCTATCACACTTTTGCAATTCCCCTTCTTTGCAATCCCCCATTAACCCCTTGGTTAATGCAGATGGGGATCTTCATCCCTGGGTGGTACTGATGCCTCTGGGGCAGATCACTGCTGTAGGCATGGATGAGATGTCACAATTATGGGTGAAGTACTGTAAAATTGTTGGTGAAGTGCAAAGCTACTCCGTCCTGTTGGGTTCTTTATTGGGTTTTATTTTGTCTCATTCTCTATGCCTTTTAGCTTTCCTCCCTTCCATATTTTATATATCTACTTATTATATAGAGAGCTGGTTCTAATTAAAGTCAATCAAAAATAAAACAATACACAAAAATCAGAATATATTGTATACTTGATTAGCCATGGCTGGGCAATATTATATAAGGAAAAATCTACATTCCTACTCTTCTCAGCTGGGGATAAGATCCAGAATCATATTACCAATATAAACAGCATAAAGCAGTCTGCTTTATTAATACCTAATATATCAGGTATCACACATTCATTGCGAAAGGCAAAAGAATAAAAGCATGCCTGCATTCTGACATTGACACAGATATTAAATAACACGTGTCCTGTTCTGGATTTTCCTTTCTTTGTTACAGGGTGGCAGGGGAAGAAAGGAATAAATACAATAATGGTAAAAAAAAAAAAGTTCTGTGACAGTTATGTGGTGATGGCAACATTGGCCCATTGTATGCAGTGAGTCAACATGAAAATGCAACAAACCCCCCAAATAACATCCACGTATCGGGCCAAATCCCAGACATCACCAGCTGTCCAAGCGCTGTGGATTTGCTGTGGCAGTGCTGCATAGCTGGGAGGAGGGAGGCAATATGTGAGGACTTGGGCAAGTGATTTGTACAGCTCAGGAATGTCACAGAAGTGCTGGGTGTTGTCAGTTTGTTTTTCTGCTCTTGGGTCCTCATAGGGGCTGGTTTATCCTTTTCAGAGGGCTGTTGTAGCTCACATCCCCAATGCTGAGGGACTACTGTCAGGCAGAGAAAAGCTGAAGACTTAGTATTCCCCGGTGATGTTTCCTTTCTGGTCTTCTCCCTTTATTCCCTAATCCCTTCCTCCACCGTCATCCTGGGGGTGGTGGAGGAGGGGAGGTCCTGAAAAGGGAATGCAGAGGCAGTGCTAGATAAATGCTGCCAGATAAACCCCTCTCTGTCAAAGTTATTTCCCTGGACAGTTTCTTTGTGTCTGTGTAGCTGGCATAAAGTGGCCAAAGCATACAACTGCCTCTCATCACAGTGATTCTGTGTACAGTGCATGTATATGAGTATAGAAAAGAATAAGGTTGGACTCCATAGCTCTTACTGGGATTTAGATTTTCTCCAAATATGAAACCCAGTAGCTGTCTTGCACTGGTTGGGAATAAAACCGTGCACTTTTAAAAGCAGTGAAATAAAACGTCCACAGTGGTTTTGATATGGCTGGTTCTTTTTTAAGACACTTGGACTTGGCATTGCTTCCTGCCAGCCTGCCAGCCTGGGATGCAGTTGTTTTTATTCATGCTGGAGAATCAGACAGCTTGCTGATGGCTTGCAGTATATGGTGCTTGCATGGGTTACCTGGCATCATCCTGAACTCAAGGAAATTGCCGTTCTCATCCTTTCACTTGCGTGTGGGTAGTGGCAGTGCAAGGCTGAGCTGTGCACAGGCACGTGAAAGCCTCTCTTCCCTTTCTACTGAGCAGAACAGTCCCTCACACCGAGGTTATGGTGTTATCTCCTTCATCCTCTTCCCACCACTGCTCTCCACAGCTAGTGACCTAGGGCCATATTGCACCTGTTCCTCTGGCCCCACAGCCAATTCAACCTTACACCTTAGCCATCTACCTCTGCCCTGCATGCACCTGCCTTGACACTTCAGCCATTCACCCCCGACACACAGCAAGAGTCCAGGAGCTGACGAAGTTACTACCAGTCAACTGATTACCTGCTAATCTGCTGCTTGGCAGCAGCTGGTTGTGTGAAAGCTCTTATCCTGCAGCTCAACTTTATCACAGAGGGAGGTATGGCTGAACACGAACTCCTGTACAGAGGCAATTACACAAGCTACAGGGTTACTGCCTTGACATAGGCAGCTGAAGCCTGCTGCCTCCAAGTATCATTTGAAGTATTTCACACACCAGCAGTGGTGCACATATCTCAGCCTGGTTTGGTGGATTGTGCATTCGTGAGCCTGTCAGGTTGGCTGAGGTGTGCTCTGAGCTGATGTGTGTGTGCGTGCGTGTGCATGTGCGTGTGTAGGGACAGTTGAATTGTTTTGTTTCCTGTTGGTAAGCCTGTTGAGGGAGAGATTGCCTCCTGCAGCATTTATAGGGGTCTTGCATAATGGGATACTTGTCTTGGTGGAGCTTTGAGGTACTACTAATACTGGCAGTCCATTGTGTGCATTCAAAGAAAATCAAGACATTTCATTCATTGCGTTTGCCTGACTGGTGTTTTGGAGTATGGCACATGGCACTGGATTTGTTGATTAAGTATTATAGTGAGCCTGAAAGTGATCCGCTGTGACATAATAAGATGTGACTGATGTATCCTGATGTGATACAAACTGAAGTGTTGCAGAAAGATGCACAGTCAGACCCACATGGGGGTAAAACCTAAAGCACTTTTTCTAACACCCGGTTGTCAGATATTTGACTTGGACAATTACAGATTTGCCACCAACACTCTGCTGTCCTCAGTCACCACACTAAATCTTCCTAATTGGCAAATACATTAGTGAGAACTGACATCACCATGTTAGTCACTGCGCAAACATGGGGGTTGGCGGAGAGGTACAATCATTCAGAGTTGTCCATAATTAATCACAGACAGGTAGTTCAGAAAGGCTATGGGAACAGTCTCCACATTCACTTACTAACACTTTATGATCCAAAACAGAATCCAGAAGTTATTCCAAGACAGGCAGTCATAAAATGTTGAAAACTGGTACTGAGAGTTGCTTTTGTTGTGCCGTACATAAATCTGTCCAATTTTGGTTAAATTATATACTGTTTAAAGTCAGCACTTAAAGTAAAGCCAACCTGTCTTGTGTTTAGAAGAACCTTTGCTGCTGAAACCTCTGAGTACTTGCAATATGTTGTGTGCTACAGAAGATGAAGCCTTGGAGAAGCTGAGCTTCCCCTGTGAGGAAGTCTAGATGGGGCATTGCAGAAGGCTTTATGGCTATACGCAGCCATCTGGGGTCCAACAACAAACAACACAAGAGCCTTACCACCCTGTGCCTGAGCTAAACGGAAAGCACTGGAATAGCTCTGCTCTGTGTAGCCTGTCCTGTGTCTCATGAAGTGCCTGTTTCACAGCTGTGGACTGTGTGGTATGGGCAGACCCACAGTGGCCACTCAACGCCATATGACACCAGCAGTCAACAGGAACAAGGAAAATAACCTCCGTGTAAAGAAAGGAGCAGGGGCAAGTCCTTTAAGAGTTAAAATGCTATGCGAATATGGAGTACAACTGGAGAAGGTTTGAAGAGTGCTTCTTTCTGTGTCTGCAAGTGATGGGGGCAATCACAAGGCAGCTTTATTTCTAGCAGTAACTGGTGTGTCTGCCAGACTGCCGTTAAGTCAGAGAGCAAAGGCTGATTGTGAAACTGTATTTTAGAAACATGAGGAGTTTCTGTACTTCATGTAAGAATGAAACACAGGAGAGGAATGTTATTAAACAAAATAAAAGGAAGGAAAAAATCACAGGGGTGTTTGTGGCTGGGCTCAGGCTGAAGACTAGGTCTTACAGTTCTGGAGGCTACCTGAGACCTGATAAGACTGCGACTGTGATCAAAACAACCTGGAGGTGATTACTGGCAGATTTCAAATTAAGCCTTTAAGAAAACATTAGAATTCATCACGGAACAGCTTAGAGAGGATGGACTCTCCTATGGCAAACTAGACAGGATACAAAGAAGCTCAAAATCACTACAGAACTGGAACTGGAGGTCAGAAAAGTCCAGTAAAGCAGCACGGGATGTTGCCCATGCTGGGCTACTGCCATATGCCGAACCAAGGGCCAGCAGGGAGAAGGTGCAAGAAATCCCTTGATATTATGACAGTTTGCCAGCTTTGCAGGCTGCAGGACAATATTTGCAGTACAGAGGAGGAAGCAGATAGTGGTGTAGTCAAATGAACACTTCCTAGGAGCAGGAGATAGTGATGCATTAGACCATTGGACTATTGGTGGGAAAGCGAATGTGTCCTTAACTTTACATGTGCTGAAGAGCATTAAGTCCACATTACCACAAAGAGTTTTCTTCCCGCTGTAGAAAAAGCTAAGGCACTGGAGGAAGGAGAGTGAAGACCCCAACATCTTTGTGGTGAACTGTTTGTGGAAAAGATCCTGCTGTCATGGCTACCAGAGAAAAGGCACTACCGAGAGGCTGGTCTTTTGAAAGAACCTCTCATTGGTTGAAAGAAACCTGCCCTGCCTAGACACCCTAGCTCCCTTGGCGTGAGCCTGTGTACCTGTGCCACATTTTGGGTGCATTTTGTTTCTACACTTTCCCTGAGTCTTCAGCACTCAGAGATATCTCTTTAAGTCCATTAGATGGACGTGCTACTCTTAATAATCTCTTCCTTACTATCCTTTTTGTTAATTAGCATAAAAAGTGTCCATTTGAGGGCAGAGTTTGTAGGTATCTGTTTCCTTTTCTCCTTATCCCACCTCATTCAGCACTGGGTCATTTGTTCCAGCATTTCAGTTGTTATTTTTCTGTAACATTCCTCTTCTCAATGCTTTTCCACAGTAGGGCAGTAAGGCAGTGTTGCATCTCCATTCCCACCTTCACACCCCACAGCCATCTTTGTGTACAGCTCCTTCTGGCTTTGCTCATCTGCTCACCTGTGGTTCCTTTGCTTGGGAATACAGGCCTTCCAGTGGCTTGATTCCTACTGCAGAGCATCGTAGCTGTTTCTTGGTGCTACTTTGTGTTCCTTGCTCTCCCCACCTTACAGAGGGGTTTACTTGACTGAACACTGCAGTGGGTCTCCAGAAGTACCTCCCAGGCAATAACAGCCATGGATCCTGTGCCTAAGCACTTTCACTTCTAGTTGAGTATGTACAGAGGAAAGAAAGTAATGAAAGAGAGTGGTTTCTGAAGAAAGGCAGGGAGAGGGAGGAAACATGAACTGCTGGAGAACGAGCAAATGCTTTTTACGGGCATTGTGGGTAACAAGAACCACATGTGGATGGAAGGAATCTAAGTTGGTGCATTTTCCCAGTTTTAAAGGAGAAACCAAGGCCTGGCTACTTGGAGGCAACAGATATGGCAGGACAATTGTCTTGTGGCCATCACCGCAGCTGAGGGCAGAAACAGTAAGACTACAACATTCTTGGAACTCTTAGAAAAGATCAAATCTGAAATAAGAGAGCTTCCTTTTTCTGTCCCCTCAGATTCCCTACTTTACTTCATAGTGCAAATTCTCATGAGCACTGGATGAAGACAAACTTAATTCTTTCATTTCCTGACTCTTCAGTGCTTGCTTTGCAACCTTAATGTTCTTTTAATGGATGTTTTTGGATGTGATATAAATATATATATAAACCTACAGCTAGATGCTGATCAGTGGCATTTATTGTATCCCTTCAGTCTTTCATCCACACATTGTCCACTGATTCACATCACCCTCGGCCACACATAACAGCTGCAAGCAACTCTTCTGAAAAATCAAGGCAAAATGCCTACATTTTGCTCTTTCTGCACATGTGTTTGTATGTAAAATGCAGCAGCAACTGCCTCTGAGAACAAAAGGAGTAAGAGGTGGGGGAGTGAGGGGAGTGGAGGGGGCAGGGGAAGAGTTCCCAAAAGTCAGGACATGGTCTTTCCTCAGTTGTTATATAATATTTATATTACAGTAGTGCCAAGAGGCTCCAGTGAAGATCAGAGCTATCTGATTATATGAACTTCACAGAAACGTACCGAGACACAAACCCTGCCCCAAGGAGAAGATAATCTGAAAGGAAAAAAATACAGAGTACACTAATATGGGAAGGGGTGCATGTGTGAGTGGCGCTGATGAGAGGGAGGGACAGCCATCTTAGAGCTGAAGCTGCGTTTCTCTTGCAGTTATAAAGGGCTGGCTATCCGCAAAGCATCTAAGGCAAGGTCCCTTCTGTAAGCAGAATGATTAGCCCCACAGGGAATTCCCACAGTAGGTGGTTATTCGTGAAGAAAGGTGCTTGAAGAGAGGGTATGAACGCTTATCAGCTTCAAGAAAAACGTCTTCAGGAAAAGGCTAATAGATTTGAAGATTGACCCTGGATTTTGAAGGTAAAGAAGGGAATTTTTAACCCTTTGCTTTCTCCTGGATCATATATTGGAGCTAAAAGCTGAGAAGCCACTATGAGCGCTGGTAGAGTATACAGAGGGGAACTGGTGAATGCTGCACTTAGTCAAGAAGACACTGTTTCATGAAACTGGCCGGTTTCCCTGCTGCTTTACCACACCGACTTAGTCAAGCCTTCGCAGCAGTTTGTATTCTCTGAATTTAGTGACAGTCCTTACTGGGTCTGTCCTTTCTGGCTGGACTGACTGCCTGTCATCTCAGCTATGGAGACCATGCCAGAAAACTGCCAGGCACCTCACACAGGGCTCCCTGAGCAGAAGGTGCCTGGGCTGCCTCTATAGCAACCCTGAGCGAGGGGGAAATGTGTCCATTCCCAAGTGCCAGGATTATTGCTTGAGCCCTGTGACTCAGGGGCCTCTCTGTGGAGCCAGAAGCCTTTCTGAAGAGGAAAGGTTGCTAGAGCACTGACCTGCCCTACTCCACTGGTGGGGTCTAAGAAATAGTGGAGGCATGGGTGGAAAAAGTTCTCATAAAGTGGGAATAATTGTATGTGGGCCGTTGTATCTGTTTGCGCTGAAGAGCTATGTGGCTGGAAGGGAGACTGCTGTCCCTGGGAAAAGCCTCTCTGCCAAGAAGCAGGGCTAACCTGTGTCCCAGCCCTTCTGTGCTCCTGACAGCAGCAGCAGTGAGCACAGTTTTCCGATTCGGTTACTTGGTCAGGGTAGGCAGAAGATAATATCTATAGTCTTACCCTCCGTTGCTCACTGTCTTGCCAGAAACTCTGCTGACCTAGACACCTCCCACTCTGCCCTGCTCCTAAAGTCAGCTGCGTGGTTCTGCTTTTTAGTGCAATGATGTGCATTTTGATAGTCCCTAAATTCAACGCTCATGGTGCAAGACCATACTAGTCCAGACCCTGGTTAAATCTGTAATAAAAGTATACATTTTATCCTGAAGAGTTACAAGCAAAGCAAGTTTCAAGTCCCAATAGGCCTTCCAGAAGAGTTGCATAAAAAGCTGCAGATGTTCATAGAGCAGCTGAGCATAAGCTTGGTCTTTCAGTAGCAAATGTAGCCACGATGCTCTTGGTGAGTGTTGTGCAGAGGTACAAGGTCTCCCTGTGGGTTTGCAGAGGAATGGACACAGTGCACAGTGCTCATGGGAGGACTTTAGTCCTCTGAGCCCTCCAAAACACCTGTCTGTGAAAATCTCCCACTGAAAGCAACATGGTGAAACAATAGTGCAGAGAAGGCTATGGCATGGGGGCATTAGGCTGAACTTAAAGCCCTTACCAGGTTAATTTACCCATAATACCTGTATCAACAAGTGATACCTGTATCACAACAACCTTTATCAACAAAGTGAGTAAGTATGCAGGCAGGTGTTTTCCAAGCTATGGAAACGAAAGACTGGCCAGATGAATTTGGTGGGAGCTGGGCTGGAGAGCTTGAAGAGATATCCAAAATACCACATACTTTAGGGTGGGAAGCAGTGAAGAAATGGGCCTGAGGAGGCTTGATTTTGTTGAAGGCTGCATACTTCTCCAGTTGGTGGCATTTAGGGGCCATGGCCACAATTGCAGCCTGTGTTGACATGGCTGATACACTGCAGCGACTAAAACAAAACCTTTTGAACCTCGGTTTGTGGGTATTTGTCACACACTTAGTCTGTAATTGTCTCTAATCCTGGCCACTTTCCCTTTCTGTTGCTGACACTCATTCCCATTCATCCTAAACAAGTAGAAATGTGAAGGCAGATCCAGTGTTGCAAGCATCAGATGCAAAAGAACAGAAATTACGATGAGGCAATAACAAGGCATCAGAAATCGTGTGTGTCGGTTACTTTTGAAGTAAAGAAGGACAAAATAAATTAATTCAAGGGAGAAGTCATTGTAATTAATAAGCTGTCAATTCATGTGATGAATGCAGCAGAACAAAAAGGTTATCTCTACAATCAGTGCTGTGACCCTGATGTCCTTAGGGCACAATGGATCAGAAAGATTTTTTTTCCCACCAAATGTTATAACCATTCAGAAATAAAGGTATGGTCAGAATGTGCTATTTTATGGTGCTGCAAGACCATATAACTGATTATTAATACTAAGGTAGGATAACATTTTGTTCCTAAAGCTATTTTATAATTGTACAATGTCTCTAACTTTATGGCATAACCACAGTGTGTAATAACTAGCTCTGATTCAGAACTGTAATCACTTGATCATACAAAGCATTTGATTTCATGAAGTAATCACAGGTGGAATTTCCTTCTGCCTCTCATGCTGTTGTCTGAATAATCTAATGCAAGACATGGTATGGCCAAACTTGCTCTCTAACCTCAGACAATTTGGGCTACTCATGTAATATAAGTTCACAGGGCTGAAGACTGAAATGTAACCAAACAGCAATCTCATTGGAAGAAACAAGGGCACTTTTGGGGCAAAAGGGCAAATACTCTGTAAGGCTGGACTCCAGAGTGTGTTTATTCTGCATGATGCACTCATCTGTAGATACCAACGTGCACTACATCTCAGCATATCAGAGGCATCAACTAGTAGCAATTTCTGTGACCTTTCCTGAAGGAGAGGGACAAGCTGTCTCACTGTAATTGTGCTTCAAAGTCAACACAACTGTTGCCATCCTGACCCTCCATCTCTCTCCTCCTCAAACATCCAGCATTTCTATGCATAATGTTATCTTAATAAAAGGAAAAGGAAAATATCAAAAGACTATGCTTTTACCCTCTCTACTTACAAGTGTACATTGAACATCACAATTATATCAGCTCCATAAAAATGTCATTAAAATATGACACATATTGCAAATATTGCATACTTCCACCTACTTCATAATTAAATCAATTACTCTTAAGTGTATAAATATGTACCTGATCAAAATAAATAAATAATCACAACAAGGGCTTACAGCAAAATTGTCTAGAACTCATGAGAAAAGATGCACCATACCCAGTTAAATCCCAAGAAAATTTTAAAGGCCGAGTTTTTCTTCCACTGAGTAGCTTAGTAAATGTCTATAAAGCCACATAAGGGACAATATCGAGAAAACCAAGAATCTGTGTAGTCTGTATAGAGTGATCAGCAGCTCTACATGGGTGAACTTTTGCACTGGTTACAGATGAACAACCTATTCCTAAAGAACCATCTTGGACATTGTTCCACAGTGCTCCTGCTCAGTACTAATGTCAATGGGAGCTAGATGTGCATAGCATCCATCAAATGACAATGCAGTTAATTTCTTAGTTGCTGTGGGACTATTCTCAATGAAAATTCAAACCTAAAATTTTAAAAATGAACTTACAGAGCAAAATGAAAAGTGAAGTTACAGTGAAGCATGTGCCCAGCAGCTACAAGTGGTAGTCACTGGTGGCTCAGTCCTGGAGACCTTGTATTGTTTTTTCATCCTGATGTTAATCCATTAGGTCTGTCCATCACCTCATACACTGGAAATGGAAGAATACAGAGGCTTAGGTTCAGGTCCTAGAAAACTCTCATTTTTCTTTGCTGCTTGTCCAGAGTAGGGTTAATATATTGGTGGGTTTGATTTTAGATGAAAGAAACTCAGAATATTTTACATTTGTTGAGTTGCTTTGCCTCTTCTTTAAATATGTGCTGCCTGATTTCTAAGATGGAAAGTTTTTGAGAAGCGTTATGAATTGATATGCCTAATAGGACTGATCAGCTACACGTTCTCTGGTATTGACAAAGATGGAAGCTTGCACCAAGTATCCTCCTACTGTCAAAGCACGCCTGTGAAAGAAACTAATAGAAAAAAAAACTTCAATTCATTCTTGTTGAGGTTTAACCACAGTTGCCAGCTCAGCCCCACACAGCTGCTCACTCACTCCCCCCACAGTGGGATGGGGGAGAGAATCAGAAGGGTAAAAGCAAGAAAGCTTGTGCATTGGGATAAAGACAGTTTAAGAGGTAAAGCAAAAGCTGGGCATGCAAGTAAACAAAGCAAAGCAAGGAATTCATTCACCACTTCCCATCAGCAGGCAGGCGTTCAGCCACCTCCAGGAAAGCAGGGCTCCAGCATGCTTAACGGTTATTTGGGAAGACAAATGCCAATGCTACAAATGAAATGCTGCTACAGTCAAAATACATGTGAAAGAAAAAATCCTGCAAAGAGCTCATCACTGATTTATCTGTGTTGCAGTCTGTGCCTGCTTGTGTCTCACCTTGTGTCGGCATTTTCCTCACTGAGCGGCAGTGCTTACCCATGTGCCAGTCTGTTGGGTATACCAGCTCTCCAGGGGCACGGATGGATTTCTGCTCAGTGTTGTCAGTCACCTGAATTTCTCTGTTCCCAAGCATGCCAGCTTGTGACTCCTAACATCACTAGAAAGAACAGCACTGGAAAGACACAGCTGACACTCTTCAGTTGCATTAAGGTCCTGGATCTCTCCAGAGGTTAAGTATCATTAGGAATAATGCCAATGGTGCTACACATTTTTAAACCAGGTGAGATAATCAGGGCCTCCAAATATAATTCCCTGTCTCACTCCCCCCAAATGAACCTTGTGAAAGAAAGCCTGGTTCAGAACAAAATGCAAACAGCCTCATGAAGGCAAAACAAAGCCCATTCCAGTTGCAGGGAGCTGGTGGCTGCTAAGGGCTGGGAGGGAGTAAGTGAGACAGACAGGCATGCAATGAAGAATGTTGCTATTCCTCTTCGCATGCCTGATTGATGGAACTACAACAACAGAAACAAAAGATGGCTTGGATGGGCAGTGAGGTAGCGGAGACAGGCTGACACACCTTGATACCAGACTTGCACAGCTGCACATATGCCAGTGCTGATCCATCAGCCCAGCATGCTGCACACAATGACTGATCAATCTACACTTGCCATTGCTTGATCTTAGCAGCAGCAGATAGTCAGGGAGAGAAATATTCATATTATACTGGAGGGTATGTTTTTGTTTCCCTTTTAGTGTTTGGGGTGGGTTTTTTTCCCCTTTGCAAAAAAGCCCTATGGTTTGTAACAGTGCAAATATACCTCCACTGGCTCCAGGGACCATGTCTTTTACCGAAGTAAAATTTTCATGGTCTTAAAGCCTAAAGATCTCCACTCCGCTAAATGCTATGCTCTTCATAGAGGGGTTGGGGAAATGAATGAGGGAGGAAAGGCAAAGTGAGAACTTTGCCTTTCAGTGTAGTTCAAAGAGAGATACTGACTATTATGATCAGAAATTGCTTCAAATTAAAAGGAAGAATGGCCAAAGGCTGATACAGAGGAGCTGCTGCAAAGGCATGAGGCAGCCTGACCTACCTACTTTCCAAGAAGAGTTTTGAGCAAATGATTTGTATTGAAAAAATATTCTTCAAAATAATTTGTAGAGTCTAGACAACTGTCAAATGAGAAAGACTGAAATTTTCAGATCAATAGATCAGTTTGCAGCAACCCTTATGATTAATATTATTTATATTAATTACTGCTGGAGTCCACAGACTCAGCACTCATTCATTAAAGACCTTCCTCAAATCATTATTAGACTCTTGGCCCACTTCTTCTCTACTCTAGATTTGCAATTGGTATCAAGCAAAGCAAATTTCTGTAAGATCAAGCAAACAAAGTAGAAAATGCTTAAAAGCTTTTTATTGTGGTTAGTGCTTGCTGATTATTTGGATGTAGTTTGTACTGAGAGCCCAGTAGTATTCTTAATATTCAAATATCTTAGAAGAATAGCTTAAAATTTGACACAAAGGAAAAATAAGGGAAAACTTGACACTCTAAAATGAACCAACTGCCCATTCATATAAATGGGAATTTTGTGCCAACTGCAAGGACAACCTATGCCCGTTATAAATCTGCAAGCTTTATTTCATTTTGCACATGTATTTAATCCATCTGTAAATTGTTCATTCGATAGCACAGGACGATGCTCTCTCGGGAACTGTAAGGTATGTGTATTCAACAGTGGAGAATAAACACAAGATTTTATTACAAAATGCCACTGCTGCTCCTGGCATGAGTAATTTGTGCACCTGCATTTTTAAAATGTTTCAAAGTTTTTCCCCTTTGTGAATTCAGCGGCAACACACATTATCTTCCAGGCTGCCACAACACAGTATTTGCAGACTGGGTCACGTCAGCCCTTGTTATCCAGAAGCCACTGTTTTCTGAGCAAATAGCAACTGAAAATGACAATAGTTCGCTCCAGACAGGGTAGAATAAGACAGTGTTTCCTTATGGCCTAGTAATGCATGTCTGCAAGATGAGCAGGAAGCATATGTGGGGCTCAAATCCAAATTCAGACTGGGGCTTCAGAGAGGAGAGAGGCCCAAGAAAACGTGGAAAGGATTGAAAGTATCAGAACGGCACTTCATCCAACAGTTTGTCCCACATTCGAGCATATTCTTCCTTGCAACATGCCTGGATCTACAAGCTTGGGGAATGAGAGACTGGGTCTGGAGATTAAAATGCACTCTCTGGTGTAACACTGCACAGCCAAAGTGCTGGGCCAGCCATAGATATCATTAAATGTAGAGTCCTGAATAATTACTACTGTGCTTTAAATACACCGTCACCTTCCGGAAGGCTGGGTACCCATGGGACCTTGACTGGCTGATCAAGGTTTGGAGCAGGTAGGGGAATTAGGACATTTTAGTTAGTTTAGGCTTAGTAATTTAATTTTTAATAGTTATTCTGCAGGTGTCTAAAGTCGGCTCTGTATATACAATTTTTAAGTAAAAATTTCCCCTGTGTTCCCTGTAATCTCTCTGAAATGTTCCTTGATTCTCTCAGTACTCTCTCATTCAAATATGTAAAGTGTATAATTCCAAGCAATCTTGCGTATTTGTACATCTTAAAGTCATATTATCATCTTAAAGTCCTATATTACGCAATTCCCCCATTTGCAATGGATCTTAGGCAAAAAGGGATTGAGATCTCATGTTGTACCAGTTTGATCATCAGAGGCTATCTCCAAGGGCAGTCACAAGCAGGTGAGTTTGCAGCATGTTTATTTAACTGATATTGCAAATACTGATGGAGAGATGGTACAGATGAAATTGCCTTTTAGTTTTATTTTCTTCATTTGTTAAGGGTTGGAGAGGCAAAACAGCACAACTGGCTTGCAGTTTCCAAGATCTCCATGGCATATGCATACTTTGAGAATGAGATCTGAATAGTTGCGTGCAAGAGACTCCAGCTCTATGGAGATGAACTTGACCTTTCAAATGGTGCAAATCTGTAGTGATGGGAGTGCCCAGTTTTGCCTGCCAGAGGGCAAATGTATTGGGAAATCAGACACTTTCAGGACTAAGTGTCTGACTCCCATCCCCATCTGTACCTGTACACAAAGTATATTCAGGTCTGTATTTGCTACCAGTCCCCACAAAAACTTGATGTTCCTCTTCTCCCTCAAGCCTTATTGCAGATTAGGTCATAAACATGAAGCCTCATTCTTTCCCTTTTTTGTCATGAAGGGCTGGAATGAATATTATCAAGGCATGAGAATGGAGGGAAATCAGAGAAGTGGGAAATCACTGAGCAGAGCCTCAATACCAGGCTGCTGTTTCCTCTTATCCCACTTTCAGGGGCATTTAAGTGCCAGTTGCCATTGAAAAGGCCCAGGCAGAGGATGCTACTGGCACACTACCTCTAGGATGTAAATGGGTACCACCTCTACTGGAAACCCCTCCTAGGACCAGGGCCATCACAGCTGCCCCGTTGGTGCCAGGTACTAGACCAAAGCTGATCAAGGACCCTACAAGAAGAACCTTTCTCAGGCATTTTTATCCCCTAATTAACACCTTTTAGATGTGTGTGTGTGCATGTGTGTATCACAAGGAGCAGAGAAGAGAGTGAGCAAGAGGAGTGGTGATCTACTGGAATGGTGAGGGTACAGTCCAGGTTGGAGTGCAACCAAACCTGTGCTGAGGACGGCATAAGCACTCAGTTATGCAGCGATTCTGCAGGTCCATATTCAGAAGGTTTCCACTTAGATATTGGTCACCTGCTCTGCTAGCTACTAAACTCATTAATTAAAAAAATGAAAGGTAGGTACATGTATAGAAAGAATACCCTTCTGGAGAAGGGAGAGAACAGGCAGAACTGCAGGAAAAAGAAGTAGGTTGGGCTGTGGTGGAAAACCCAAAAGTGAGCAGCAATGTCTCTTCTCTTGCTTCGCAGTGGGAAATAGAAAGTGGAGAGAGATTAGAAAAGGAATTGGGGTGAGGACAGAGGCTGCATTTCTTGCAGTGTTCATACAGCAGTCCCAGCTGGTGGGGCAGAAACATTTTCAAACACTCCAGGGAGCAAACTTCAGGCAGGACATACCAAGCTGGTTGGGCCAAATCCCCCACTGCTTTGCTCCCATCAGCCTGAACCCTTGCTAAAGAGTGGTTATAACCAGAAACATCAGGTTATAAGAAGATTTGGACACAATGGAAAGAGAAGGCAAAAGCAGGGAAATGGTTGAGACTGGAAATAACCAGGTGAATAAACCAGCTTGAGGAAGATGTTTACAAACCAAGCAATACAAATAAAGAAGATTTCCCATATCCTTCCACAGCACTGGCAGCTGAGAAAATCTCACTTTGTCCAATAAGGAGGAAGTGGCCAACCCTACTATGCTTTTGCTTGGACAATGCAAAGAACCCAACTCAGACAACGTAATAAAGCTGTGACAAGGAGTAACCAGTGATAAAACAAAGGCACATTGAATAAAAGTATTTTTCAGTGTCTTTAAAGTAACAAAAAAAGGGGTTGGGGGGGGGGAGAGGAGCAAAGAAGAGAAATGAACGAAGAGTCCCTCCAGACCAGACTGAAGCCTGACTCCTGTCTCTAAATATCTGACTGGAAAGTTTGACCCGTCTGCACTTTGAAGTACAGAAAAGCAAATATAACTTAATTTTGTGTGAAATTTCTGAAAACACAGCCAACCTACAAAAACAACAAGAATTACTTTCCCTGACTGAGCATAGTTTGCACAGGACCATATTTGCCATCTTACCAAAATAGTACCTCATATCACTAGCACCTCCCTCTGTGATGGGCTGCTCTCTGAGCACTTGTGTGGTGAGCAAAGGCTGCCAAGGATGCTGCTCAGTACCGATACTCCCAGAGAATCAGTCCTGACAAATTCACAGTCTAAGGAATTGTGTTAAGTAATTTCAAATAAATATGTTTGAAGACAGTGCAATCTGCCCTCAGATATTCCGCAGGCAGAAAAGTAGGCTAAATTCATCAGATTAATTATTCATTGCAAATTCTCTCAGCTCTATCATTGAGGTCAACAGCAAAAGTGCAACTGAGTACAATGGGATGCGATCTCCAAAAGTGGATAACACTCCTTTACTCCACAAATATGAGCAGCTTTGCTAGTTTCTGAGGGACAGGCAGAAGCAACCAAACAAGCAGAGGTACGTGCAAATAAGCAGTTTTATTTCACAAAGATTGACTTCTATTTCAATCCATGTGGGACTGTATGTCCCATATTCTGCTCTGAGCTTTATGTTCAAATGAACCCAAATTCTCAACTCTCAGCTGAGTTAAAATATATACATATATATATATATATTTGTATATATTTACACAGGTTTATCATTTGGTATCGCACCAGTACTTTCCAAAATTATGATTTTGATGCAAAACCATAACCTACTTGACATTCTGTCAAAGGCTTGTGACCTATTTTGTAAGCAAGGTCTGAACTTTTTGAATTTATAGTGAAACACGAAAGTTAGTTGGTTTGGAAGTGGGAGGAGGACTGGTTGCATGGCAAACGCTTTACACAGCTGTTCAAATGAAAACACAGAACACTTGAGGCCTCGATCTCAAGAATCACCACACTCTTTGTGCTCCACAGAGGTCTTTCAGTCAGTACTGTACACCTGTATTTTTTAGACCCATCAATTATGTGCCTGAGCAATGTAATTATAACCTAAGTCATACTCTCTGATTAAATATATCAACCTAAATTTGTGTTTATTTTAACTGCCTCTAGTTATCCAGCCCAATCCAGCCTCCAGAACACATGAAAAGATTTTTCTAAAGAGTTCCTTCATTTTCCATTCCCCCCATGTAAAATCAGAGTGAATATTTTTACTGGGGGAGGGAGAAGAAAAAATAAACAGGGGAGGAAATGTAATTGGAGGTGGCATGGAGAACATGGCCTCTCTGCTTCTCCCTACCGTTAAAGCCCTCAGGGGATCTAAAGGCCACAAATGATGTAGGTCTTCTTCTTGAACCGCTGTGAACTTTATCTGCTTGGGTTTAGTATCACTAAATGTGTATTAATGTCAAAGATTGTTTGCGTGGATTATTTATAAGGCATTCGCTTCAAATTAGTGCTGCTTAAAGTGTGTGAGTTCATAACTTGCCAACAGCAGATGCAGTCTGCAGCAACCGGAGCAGCAAGCAGCTCCATAGGCCTATATACAACAGCTGGATGTGGATCAATAATAGAAACATTAACCATGGTATTGTTTTAGAAGCAATTCTTTACATCAGAGATATACTTTATTCCACATTAATGGTACCTTAAGTAAAATGATAGAAGACATGTAAGGATGCCTCTCAAAGTGGTGCCTTGGGACTTGCATGCTCTCACCCAGCTCTCGCCTACCTGTTACCGACATAGCTTCTCCTTGTGCTGCAGTTCTGTGTGTCTCTCCTCCACCACCTGCCCCACTGCAGAGAGGACCTTGCTGTGGGTGTGTGTGGGCTGTCAGCACCAGCTAGACACCTTGCCATGCAGCGTCTACAGGTTTTAATACAGGGCCCATGGTCATTTGCCCTATGTGCAAGGGAACCTGCACATTTCTGTGCCAGAAGAAAGAGGAGTGAACTGAACACCGCAGTCATTGGGAGCAATGCTGCCTCACAACAGCAACCATGTGCAAAGCAGAGGCCCTGACCTAGAAGACATCAAGCTCTTTGACTGAACATATGGAAAAATGAATTTTCCATTACTTTTACCTCAAGTGACCATCCTCTTGAATAGGCCAGAAAGATGTCTGTTTGACTACCTGTAAGTCAATCAGGTAAAAGTTAGCTCCTTAGAGAAATGACTGCAGATACTAAGGGTCAGAGTTCAGCTTTTTCAACGAACACTAAGTATGTCTTGACACTGGCAAGGGTACAAATGCACACAGATTGGGAATATATATATATATATATATATATATACAAGCCTAAATATGAGCCTAGCTTTCTCTGGTTCAATCTGATCTTTATTTGATCAAAACATCAACTCAGGCCAATGGGAGTTTTAGACTGTTTTGCCCGTGGCTTTGAGGAATGTACCAAGACCAAAACAGGGGAACTATGCCCTCCTGGTCCCCACACTGTGGCTTTTTGGCACTGTCCCTGTGTGCAGCGCTAAACCAGTGAGTGACTTAAACTTTCTTCTTCCTCAGGCAGATCACTAATTTTGGGATCCCAATGTAAACTTGGCTTTCTGTTGAGCATGTGGATGGGTCTTGGCACTGAGGCCCATGATACTGGGAGATTCACGTTGTCTCTGACATCTGCTCTTTCCAGTCACTGGCAAATTAATCTAGAGGAAATAGTTACTTTTAGTTATAGAGTGATCAGTCTTGTTATAGCTAGGCTGCCTTTGCATAGCCAGATGTGTTCAGCAGCTCCTCCAGTCTGACCACTGACTGACACTGCTGTGGGAAAACGTCAAGGAATGGCTCCTATTTCAAGCACTAATTCATCAGTGATAAGCAAACAAATTGTCTTTGGAAGTGCTTGGTACTTCCTTCCCAATGATGCTACTTTAGAGTCTATTGAAAACCAGCATTTGTGCCCCTTATGTTGGCTTGGGAAGAAATTTCAGTCATATCTTTGAGTTTACTTCTGAAGGCAGAACATTTTCACCGCCTTGTTCCTATCTTCTCTCCCCTGCTTGCTCTCTGTTGCCTCCTAGTCTCATTCTCTCCTTCTGTTTCTTACTCCTCCTCTCCTTCCTGCAGTTCCTCTGACATCTCACACAGCTTGCTGAGTCTTTCTCAGGCCCCTCACCCTCGTATCTGGGGCTCTTTTCCTTTCCCTTTCAGCTGTTTTTTCTTTTCTCCACCCTTTTGTATATCCTTTGTTTTTCTCTGCGAGCTGTATCCCTCTCTTCCTCTTTCATTGCCTCCTTATTTTGCTCCTGAGAATGATGTGGGTTTTCACTGAGAGTACAAACAAGGCCTGACCACTTTCCAGAAGTATTTTGAGGTGCTGAGTGGGTGTTTATTTGTTCCAGGGCTCACTTTCTTTGTTAGGACCTTGAGGAATGTCTGTCATGAGCAGGTCCTCCTTTTGCTCCTTAGCTGCTGGCAGCCATCTGCAGACCTTCCTCCCAGCACACGCATCTATACTTATTGTAAGCTGTATTTATTTAGGGCTGTAGGCTTTACTGATGGTCTGGATCGGCAAAATTCAGAGTTCTCCCTCAAAGATCCGGAATGCCTATCCCCACACATGATTGTCTGGGGGGATACGGACCCTTTGCACCTCTGAGGAGCTAATCAGGGCCTTGCAGGATGGCACTTCCTGCAGTAGACATTGCTACATTAAGCAATTAATAAAGATGATTACAGCTCAGAGCTAAATATGGTATATTACAGTGTTGTACTTCACTTATATTACCCTCATGGCAAATGAGTCAGAGAGACACTGCCATGTATTCTTGAGGAGTGACTCTTTTTGCTAATTAATGATATCAATATGCACATGGTGATGCTGGTATAATTAGCACAGTGGATAGCACCAATATAAAACAACAGAAAGAACCTGTCTTAGAGAAAAAAACCACCACAGTAGATATGTACTTTAACTTAAAACTGCAGGAAAATCCTGTAGCAAAAGCCAAGGAGGTTCAGTTACAACCCCCTCAACCTGAGACAAGCTCACCCAAGGCTTACAGATGTCTGGGTGAACCCGGGGTCCATTTGCTATGATTTGGACAGATGTATGGGCACTGAATGAAACTTGGGATTATGAATTGAGCTGATACAGACGGAGCTGGGTTGGGGTTTGCATTTGTTTCAGTCGAGATCTCAGAACAGGCCTCAGAAGCTGCCAAACACAAGACAAACAAAACTGAAGAAATAAACTGTCTGTGGAAGCCCTGCAAAGTCAGTCCAAGGTGTTTCAAACAGCTGTACTAAGTCTGGAAAGAAAAGTCAACATACAGGCTATCAACTCTCTGACAGTTGATATGATCTTCAGGAAAAAATACGCAGGTTCTATGGACCAGATCCATAGCTGACAAAAATTGATGCAACGCCGCTGAAGTCACTGGGGATCAGACAGCTTACATCAGCTACATCCCCAGCCCAACATCATTTACACTTTCATAGTTCCAATATTGAAAGGGAGCAAAGCTGAAGCGGAGAGTTTGCGTGGTCTTTGGGCTTCTCACTTGAGTGAATCAGTGTGGATGACTTTAAGATCTTTTCTTTGGTCCAGCCTCCTCCCGCTCTCCTTTTTGGCCACAAACTTACAGTTTGCTGTACCCAGGCAGGTCCTGGTATGTGCCTACATTTCACTCAGCAGGGTTCCTTTCTTACAAAACACATTGCAAAAATCAGTGGCCTGTCATACTCTTTACCTCCTACTTCAAGCCAGGCTGTAAGCTGTCAGGAGAAGGAGCACCCCCTAGCATATTTTTACCTAGCCTGGGCACAATAGTGCATAATTCCCATTGATGGTCTGGGTATTCCTATGAAAAAACAAGGACATTGGAAACTCTTATCTCAGAGTGCTTAAATTGTTCAATTGCAAGGGATCAGGCCCTTTACATCTATAAGATCTGGGCACAATGTACCCAGTGAGGTGTAAATTGTTAACCTGGAGTTGTCCCTACAACCTCGAATTTTGTTGAATCTTCACTTATGGGTTAATATCTTCAGGTTAATCACTTAAACATTTGTGCAACGAAACTACAATGATTCTGTACAGAGATCATCTGCAGTATGTAACAATACCCAGAGCTGTAAGACGATTTAACAGAGGTCTCTACCTGCTGCAACACCTTAGCACAAGGGTGTGATTTAAAGGTAATGTGGCAGGTTTAATGCAGAATTTCCTTGCTTTCCTAGGTTTAAGTCTCAACCTTAATGGTATAACTTGCATTGACATTGTTTCAGTTTGTTTTGACATCATAATTGAGCCTAATCTCCACAGACTTGCACTTCAGTCTTATTTCCTATTGTAGTCTTGCAATGTAATTTTACCATAAGAGCACTGTAGTGAGGTCTTCTCCAAGTCATGCTTTGAAATCACATTGTGTGTGTAATACTGCTTCATAATGGCTTTGTAAGAGGGTCTCCAAAGATCTTCCCTGCAACAATTTGGCCATCTTAATCTCAAATTGTAATGACCTCACAATGCCATAAAGCAATTACTATTACAAATTTAAATGGTCTTATGTAGGAACTTCTGTGCTGCCTCATTAGGTGACACGTTTTGCTGTGTCCAACCTCTTTTTTAAATACAGCACATCTACTGGATAGCCACTGCTGTTTTAAATTCAAAAACTGGGCTAGAGCATGCATTTTATTACAGTTCATATTTTTTTTTTCCACTGCAAATGGGCTGGTGAGAATCTACTCTAGCTGCACATTTTGTTAGAGCTGGGCTGGGTTAGTGGCGTCCAGATCTGGATGCCACCACTGTTGGAAATTTATTCACTTACTGACCATAAGCCAAATCACAGCTAGGAAGTTGCTTTGAAACCAAAATAACAGAAATCTGCTATGCTCTATTGTCACCTGATATAGCTCTACTCCCACGCTGCTTTGTTCCTGAAAGGGCTTACAGCTGGGGCATTGATTTCTATTTTAGTGATTCTTCGAGGAAGTGATGGCCAGCACAATTCCTGTCCCTTTGCTAGACACCCAAGACAGTAGGAGATGGTGATTTGTGTTGGGAGCTAAAATAGGCTGCTCTCTGGCTTTTATAGTCAGAAATCTCAGAATACACTAAGTTATTTTCCAGAAAAAGCTTGGGCTTATCTAGGACACCTGCAAGACCAGCTATGGAGGACCTTGGGGTGCTTTTCCAGGCTGACTGGGAAGTTAGATCAACTCCATTAGACCGGAGAGGTTGGCCTGGCTTCTACATGGCTCTAGGAAGTGTGGAACTGTTCCATTCTTACTCTTCTAACACACTTTTTATTTCATTTACGACCCTCTACAGGTGTATTTAAGACGGTGATTTTATGGCCTGTGAAACACCAGAACACACGTGGCACACTGGGAGGATGAAGGCCCACTGTCACCACTCACAGCCAACTTTCAAGAAGCAGCCGAGACTTATAACTTCTTCAGTTCAGAGATGTACTCCTGAGAACATATTCATTATTTTAATTCAAGTCTTCGTTGTTGGCTGACTGCCAAGTGGCCTACCAGATGTCTCTCTCTTTACTATGGTTGAGGCAGATTATGATGTTCCAGTTCATTTTTCCTTCACTGACAGCCTGGTTCCAAAAATGTGCCAGACTTTAAGGGCAATATTTTCAAAAGCCAGGTCAACTCACAACAGTACACCAATGACAGTGCATGCAGATACTACAAAACCGTATGATAGGCAATTAACTCAATGTTATTTATGCTAGTCAAGTAACTTTGATTTTGTTAGGAGTCTTTAACACTGAGGAGGAGGATTCTTAAAGCGCCGGTTCCTGGAGTCTGCTGAATATGGCAGAATTGGGACTTTCACTTAGAAAATAGGAAGTTTGGGCACATGTGGTTAAAAAGGAGAATCTGAGCATAGCGGATTTAAGTTGCATTTCTTTCAAAGCCATTAACTGCATCACAGGCATGGGTGCTCTTCTTATGTATGTATTTTTACACACAGATCCTGAAGTCCTGTTCATGAGGGTCTTTCTTTATCTATTGTCTCTCTCATCTTTCCCCCATCAAGAAGCAAAAAAGACTTTCAACGAACAAGGCTATTCTCTATCAGATCAAAAGTGTTCAAGACATTTGCAATAACTGGTTTCAAAAGAGGGCCTGAAGTCTTAGCACTTAGAGAAAACTTTGAAGGTCTCTAATGCCCTGTAAGAAATGTTTTTTATAGAATTCTTTTTTTCACTATAGGAACCTGCAGCTATGTGCCAAGTCTTCTCTTTCCAGCCTTCAAATACTCAATATTTTTCTCCTCTTTTTCACCTGTTCAGGTAGTCTCAGCTGCTTTCCAACTAACTCCTCACCCTTCAAATATTCTGTGGAAGTCTGATCATGTATGAGCACACATTTCATACTGTGGCTATGCATCCCAAGGAACATTGTGCGTGCCAAAACAGATAGCTAGAACACAGTAGGAAGACTTTTTTCACAGCCTCTTTCTATTGCTCTTGGTGTCTGCTGTCATCTTCACCATAGTCCCCTGTATTTAACTTCAAGATTATTTTTCAATGTGTATGTGAGGTGTACACCCTTTCTCTATCTCTGCCTCTTTCAATTTCAGATGGAAGGACTTAATGCAGTTTTATTTTGATGAAATGCAATTCTACATAACTTAGAAACTAATATTACGTTAGGTGACAATTTTGACTTCAAACTCTTAATAAGCTGCATGGCCTTTGAGAATCTTTGTCTGCATGTGTTCATGAAGGTCCGTTTCCTAGTTGTGATCTATCTACTAAGCAAAATATTACTGTTATGTTATCTTTATGCTAGTCTTGCATTGCCCTGTGTCATGAAACCTGTACAATACTACTTACCACAACTTTTAAAGATTCAGCACCATAAACTCCATCCAACCCCCTGACACGAAGCAGCAAGTTTGCTGCGTTAAGCAAGAGGCTTGACTGGAAGAAGGGAGTGCTTTGTTAATAAACTGCATTGTCTGAACAGTTTTACTAGTGTGAAGACCCTTGTACTGATGATTTATTTGGAAGTTCTGGGTATATTAACTTTTGCTAAGAGCTGAGACTAAAAACTTTATGGGGAATGCTACATACACTCCAAAGACCGACAAGAGAATTTAAGTTAGATGTGATTAGTATGAAGAAAGTTACATTTATTATACTCTTATGTATAATTGATCATATGAAAGGCCTTTTGTAACTATAAAAGAGACAGCACATTAAATTGTTTTACCCTGAGGATTATACAAATTTGTAGAAATCGGATTGGAATACCAGCCTATTGGTTTCATTGCTATGGTAAATCATTAAGACGTTCTATGTTAATCGTAAATCTTTGTATCTATTTATTATTAATCAGATAGCTCCTCCCAGCTGCTGCTTTGCTTCATCCATCTGAGCCAATCAAACCAAAACCTAGTAGCATTAGCTCTGATGAAGGGTGGCTGCATACACATAATATGCATGGCACATAGCACGGATTATACAGTGCTAGACATGGGGTATGAGAGCTGATGGGGTGTTAGCTCTCCACAGCAGGGGGGCCTGGTTTCTGGATTTGTGAGAAGGCATGCCTCATTAGTAAGATGATTCATGGTAAAAGGGAGTTTAGCTGGGAATAATTTAGTGGCCGCTGTGGTGAGGTAGAAATATAGTTTGGGATAGAGAGGTTATGAACCTGTGTTTATTTGATAAAGTCTTGAATGCTGACTGATATCAAACTGCACTACTCTTACACATTTCAGTTCAGAAAACAATGTTACAACCCCCCCTCGAATCCTAAGTAAGTAAATGAAAAAGACAATCTGGATATTACCTAACTTAGCGGTCTTGTATTATTGGTGGATTATCTAAGCTTCTAAGCAAAACTAGTTGGCTTTCAGAGCATTTCTGGGCTGGTATGTCTACATAGACCGATGGTTCAGTGCCAAGTAGAAGTCAATTCCAACTCAATGATATAGCATATTGATTACTGCCTATTTCCTCATACTATATCCTGTGAGTGTAATGGTATCTGATATATAATTTTCACAAAACTGCTGAAGTTGACACACTATTTAGACTTGGCCCACATTTCTTCAATTAGCAGGAGTGTTATAAATGATGTACTGCTCCAAGCCTTAGACACTTCTTGCTCATGCCATGCAAAATTAGGTAAGTGTGGAAACTCACTTTAAGAGGAGACAAAAATATTATTGAAAGAACTAGATACTTGCAGTAGTGCTATAAGAAGATGGGGAACAAGAAAAGGAACAAAAATACAATTCATTCAAAAATAAGCAGTGGACTCCATTACTGTGACAGATTTTTCTTAAGTAACTGAATGTTTAAAAGCAAAACATCCTTACTTCATATGGGCCACTTTGCAAGTGTAAACAGGCAGCTTTAAAACAATGACCAGTGGACATTAATCTTTAGAGTTTACTGTGAAAGTAACTGTATGTTGGGAAAACATGCACAGAACATAGATTGCACACTGTGATTTGCAAAACAAAATAGGAAAATTCTTGCAATGATTTCACTGTAGGCTGCTGAGTTGGTGACAGGATTTCTTACAGGTAGGAAGTATGGCAGCGGTATGTAGCTGTAAGTGAGTTCTTTCATGTGACTTTGCTTCCCCCCCCAGCGTGTTCAGTAAGCTCCTGGGTAGCATCAATAGTAGGTCTTGGCTGACACTCTATTAGTCTTGCACACTTCGATTCGTAGGTTCACACATACCAGGAAAAAGGGAAAGTAACAGGTTAGATAAAAGTGGTAGAAATTTCCTATGCCACGAAAATCTGCTTCTTTTCCATCAGTTCCTCTCCTGGTTCTCCATTTTGCTTTTATTTCCTGAGAAGAAATTTTCTGTAGTTAAAATACCAAGGAAAAAGCTCTGAAAACCAATGGGTTTTGAAATATATACACTGGTCTGTGTAGTTCTATGAGGCACAGGAGCATGGGCTCAAACTGCACAGGTTGTGAAATCATGTCTTCTTTCTTTTCCTTTATCTTTTCTTTCTTCCCACCCCCACCCCCCTCTTTTCCCTTCTTTTAAACACTGAATATGTTCAATGTGCAAAATTTAAAAGGCTACCTTTTTGAGTATCTGGCATTAAATTTTAGGACACAGAAAGAAGAGAAAGCTTTGTAGCCTGCCAAACACACAGTGTTATATACAGGGCTGAAAGAAGAATGAACAGATTAATTTTCTGCTCCCAGTCCTGACCCATCTGTATTATTTATTTATTCTGAAGCACAGCAAAACCACCACTTCTTAGTTCTCACAGAGTCTGAGCTTCCAGACCAGACTTCCTATGCCAGCTGATACTGTTGTGGCAGGCAGGATTATATGAAAGGAATATGCATTCCTGGAGTAATGGATGCTGTGTCCATCAGAGATACTTTGCTCCTGTCTTTGCAGGTGGAAGAGGAACACCTCCCAGCAGAATGGGTGTGCTCCTGCAAGGGGAGAAGGTGTCAAATGCTAAGAAAGCTACTCTGCTGTAAAAGATGTCTAACGATACAGATGCTCTTGTCCTTTCCTTTCAGGGAACTGGTGCTAAAGAAGTGGCCTCCTTGAACCCTCACCTTTGCCCTGTACTAAAGATTTTTAGCAACAGCCAGTGTTTGAACTGCTATTGAGCTGAAGCACTCACCCAGTGTGCACACACCTTACAGCCTAAACCTTTGCTCCAGTGCCCCTCCCTGCCTCTGTTATTAGGTGCTTTGAGGCTGGCTTGGGCTTATATTCAAGTAGTGCATGGCAATTCCTCATCTTGTGTTATCTGTGTCTTCATTTTACCTTCTTCCAGACAGTGGCTGCATGTTACTGTTGTTCTGGTGGTTTGAGAGACAAAATGGAGGGATGCTCCTTCTGAGTTTTTGTCTTTTTGTGTAACATCCTCTGAAACTAACACTTTGTCCTGTACCTGTAAGTCTTTGCAGCAACTTTGCTGTTGCTTTTGCTTTGTACCTGCTACCACACTTCAAGAGGAAAATTTTTTTCTGCAATCTGTTTTCAAAGTTAGTACCACTGGAATAAAGAATTGAGATATAAAGAGTGGTATGTCCCAAATTGCAGCCTGCCTTGGGTGCTGGTTTGGTTATTGAAATATACAATCTGTGGATCCTGGAGCTCTGTGGAAGAGATCCTTTAAACCAAATCCTGTGACAAGTATAAACTTGTGAAGAATTAGCTGTGAGTAAATGGATAGAAAAAATTCTTATAAGATGCCAGCTGCTTGTATGCCAGGTGCGTCAATCTAACAGGTGATATCGGTAGGAAAAGATAACCAGATTCTGACTTCATTTATACCACTGAAAGCTCAAAATAAATCAGAACAACTCAGGCTTACCTCCAGAAGACTTGAGATCAGAGCTGTACGATCAACGACTGAACAATCTAGCACCGCTCAGGCAGAATACGCAATCGTTTTGACTCCTTAAAGCCCCAAAACTGAGTTGTTCTGACCCACCAGGGGAAGATCCAGGACAAGAACTGCACAACTACCATCCTGTCTCTACCACATCTTGAAAGGACATACAGCTATCAACGATGCTGTCAGCAAGCATATTTGAAACCTGCCTGGCTGGCAGCAGCTGTGCCTGGAACTGCATCTGGGTGCTGCATTCTGCATTTTCCTTCAGATGGGACGCATGTGGATGGGCTGCACATCAGCCAACTCTGGGGTTTGAGCATACTCCTGATGAATAAAGAGGATGGCAAGATGCCTCCGGAGGCCTGGAATGCAGGACTACAAGTTTGCTCCAAAACAAACGTCATGTACAATAAGGTTAGTTTGGTTTAGCTATGCTGTCAGGGTGCTGCCTGGCAAAGATGCTGAAACATTTAGAACCCTAAAGCTAAATGGTGTTGTTTGACAGTCCCCAGGCAGCATCTTTCTGACATTATGTGAGGTAACGAGAAGTAACCATATCAGCTAGAACCGCATAGCTTCAACTGCATGAACACCGGGATGTGTAGGCATTGGTTGCACCAGTGGCAGCAACATGCGGAGACTGAGAAATTCACCAGTGGGACCAGTCCCAGATTCCAAGCTCCCAAGCAAGTTAGGGAGTTCATGGGTATTTGGTTGGACCCATCATAAGCAGGCTTTCTGCTGAATTCAAAACCAGTTTGGGGTCCAGATCCCAGAAAATGCTGAACTTCCATGTATGAATTTGCACTTGTTCCTAGTAAAAGAACCCACAGCCCCTATTCCACTCAAACACCTTTGTTTAGCGTATCTCAGAGGCTAAAACACTTAACAAACCAACATTAAAACTAAGAAACCCTGAGATGCATCCTTTTGTGGGGGGAACATAGGAACTGGTCATATACCACTGGTGAGGTTAGGAGTGCAAAGAGCATCCCACAGCCACCAGCCCTAAGGGGGAGCTGCGAGCCACAGCGAAGAAGGCTTTGACCTGCTTCTATCCTCACTTGCAGCAATGGCTGCAAACACCTACTGCTGAGCAGAGAGAGGCAAACCCAGATAAAGACAGATAATATTTCACAGTGCAGGCTAGAAGGCTTCTTCCCCTTTCCTTTTATTGACTAGCTGGAGTGTTTATAGTTAATCATTTTCAGATGGAAATATACTTTACAGCCATATCAGGGTAGGAAGCTGCAAAGAAGCTCAAGAGATGTGATCACTTGCCAAACTCTGAGGTATAGAAGTTATTAAATTAGGCCATGTGATGGGTCCAAAATGGTCTAATTTATGCTACTTTGAACATCATTCTAGCCCTTTTAACATGTTTTCCCCAATTAAGCTGTTCAGGCCACAGATCTAAATAGCTGTCTGCACAGGCTGCCAATTGATTAATTCCCTAATGATGGATTGAAGCTACAGCTTTTGTTTCTTAATCTCTCTTTTCTCCATTAATGGCAAATCATTCATAAAACAAATGTTATAAATATAAGTAAACACACAGGAGTACAGGGGACAGATTGCATATAGATTTATTGCAGAACTAATTTTTGATTGCCCTTAATGATTTATTGTTATTTTTGTTTTCTCTTTTCTCACAGAACCACAGGTCCTGATAGACAATTTCCTGAACTTAAGCTTATGGTTTTCAGACTGCAACCTACAAAGACCTCAGATGGCTATCCATGCAGAAGACACACTGAGGATGTTCTTCAGGGGGCATTTTGTAGGATCAAGGTTTCTGTGGACAAAACGTGGGAGATCAAATTGTAAGGAGATAACTGCCTAGTTCCTCTGGCAGGCTCTGTGCTTGTACTGCACTTGCAACTGCAGAATCCGAGTGTCAATGCAGGAAGACGGATGAGGTCTGCACAAGCAATGGGAATGCCAGAGAGCATAAGTGTCTTTTCCCTTAAGTAGTCTCCTCTTTGGAAGGAGTCAGTCCCCCCATGTAATCACACATGCCTGGCGGTTGGTAGGAAGGCTCTTAATCCTCTTTGGATAGGCACGCTTGGAGGAATGACTTCCGGTTCAATAGGCTCAGAAGTGAAATCTGGGTAGTGGTCATTAAGGGAGATGTGGAAGTCTGAATAAGCAGAGCAAAAGGAAGGCTGAAGAAGCCTCAGTGAGGAGTGCCACAGAGTCCTGTTGCTGCAGAGACAAGGCTGACTGTTGAAAGCTCTTTCACACAGTGCAAGAAGAATCACTGCTCTGAAGTGCATCACTCAGCCTGTCATCTCTGTGTCTTGAGCTGCATAGCAAAAGAGAAACAAAATAATGGGTATGAGAACTTAATTAATTCAAGGATTAGAAAAGTTGAGAAATGGGGCCCTTCAAAAATGTGACCCAGATAAGATTCACTGTATGCTATAAATCATCCATTATTGTTTAGAGTTTCCTTTCTTCCACACTTGACCTTCATCATCATTCTCTCTCCTGCATCTGGGTGTCATAACATAAGTACTGGGTATGTGGATGGAAGCACAGGAAATATGTTCGATAGCGTTTCCCTGACTGCTTGCACTTTTATGGAACAGAAAGGAAACAATGAGAACTGAACTGAGTTTGCTGTCTAATATTTCTCTGAGCACCATGTGAAGTAGACAGCTCTTCAAAGAGAAGAAAGTTTAGCTTGTGACATTCCCAATTAAGCCCTTCATCTTGGAGATAATTATACCAGTGTTAGAGGCTTCCCAGTCCTGGACAGCAAAGGATACATCCTCCAACAGCAGACACCCATTTCAAAATGCTTTTCCATATTTGTACTTGTCTTGGGAGCATTAGCATGGGCTGACACGGTGACTGTGTTTGCAGACAGGTAGTTACTTCTGTGCATTGCAGATCTGGGTGTAGGCCACACCTGGGAAAAAATGTGGAGGCTCTTCTGGCATAGGTTTTGGTGGCTGAAAGACGGAACATGGATGGTCTTTTCTTCTGGGAAAAGCAGGGATAAAGGACCAGGCTTTGCTCCCTGCTACAGCACTCTGAATCTAGGCTAGCTTTATTGAGTTTAGTCTCAGAAGCCCTTGAGTATCAGTCAGTTTACCACAGAGTGGGGAGATAGTGGGCTGTGCCATACTGTACGTACACCCCGAATCCTGAGGCTGGCTAGAGGCAGGTTTAACCCCCTGGTGCAATTCAGAACAGCCTCAGGGCTGCTCTGGGTTGTGCTGTTTTTTGACAGTCCCTCTGGGGCTGCCCTTTCTTGGCATGCCTCTGAAATGCCACCTTGGAGGAGAAGCAGGAGGAAAGGGTGAGGAGGAATTGTGGCATAGACCTACCCACTTACCTACACACACTTTAATCTATCTGAAATTTGCTCCAGTTAAGATAGCTGCTTGAAAACCCATCTACTGACAGAGCAGTGTAAGAAAGTGACATGGGGAAGACTCTATGGTTGTTCCCATGCTTTTTTTTTTTTTTTTTAAAGTAGTGTGTTACGAGTTTTAAAGCTATTTTTTTATTTCTTGGGTTTAATGTTTTATATACACTCTGGGAGTGAGCTTGTCTTATGAACTGGCATGCAGCCATGGCAGAGTGAGTGCATGACCATCACCACCTTGTGTTTGTGCAAACAGCACCTGTAACCGCTTCACAAATTGTTCCTCCAAGAGAAAAAAATTGTGGGTCACCTGCCATTGCTTCATTACCCAGCTCTATCACCTACAAGCCAGGATGCAGCAGTTCAGATGATAATTTCAAATTATAAGTCAACAGGTTTGGTATTATTAATAGTACTAGTAACAGCCTTAATAATACATTTAATGATAGTCACTTTCATCCAAGTCCCTTAAAATACTTATAGAGTGCAATGCAAGATTTTATATACAAGCAAGAATTAGTTATTTCTGTATCAGTCTTCTCTCCTGTTCATTTATTAAGCTGTTGACATCAACAAAGATACAGTACACAGTCCTCTCATTCATTCTATTCATCAATTTTAATCTGGTATTTGAATATTTGGAGTGCATATATTCCACCCTTGATCTCCCTAAAACTGGCTGTGCTGTAGCTAGATATGTCTCCTAGTTATTGTGCCTTGGGTATCAGTCCCACATTGTTAAATCTTGACTCCAGCTCGGAACTTCAGCAGCTCTAATTGGCCTCCATGTCCACAGAAAAAAAGGGGAAGTTCTTCGAAGCAGGGATTAGGCTTGCTTTTGTGTTTGTAGAGCACTGAGTGTAATGGGACCCTCACAGGATCTCTGGTTGCTACTATAATACGAATGTTAAACACTTCTTCACAGTGCTAGCTAGTGGGAAAGGTTTTGGGTAATTAGAAACACAGGGAATGCAGGCTATCTGGATGAGCATAGAATGAAGCTTTTTAAGCAAACTCCCAAATTCTTGCTTGTCTTTTCATCATATATTATGTTGTTAGTCTCTATAACAGGTGATTTGCAGGTTAAAACCCATTTTCCTTCTCTGTAGACTAAATTAATCTTTGATATAAGTGGGCGCAAGTCCATTAACTTCAATAGAGTTACGTTCACTCGCTCCAACATTGAATCTGTCCCAGTGGGTTTATGCTGTAAATCTATCCCAGAAGCAGTGGTTATAGAGGCATTGGTTCTGCTCTGAAATTCATTCAGTCTTTTCAAATAAGCTTTTCAGAGAAGCTGAGAATGTTTTTAGCCTCTGCACCAACACATAAGCCTCATTCCAGAACCACTTTTTAGCTTCAGCCCCTTCTTTTCTCCCCTGCCTTGACCCTCCTTTTCCTCTTTGCTTCTCTCACACATCACTACCTGCAGCCTATCTCCTCCTGTCTGGTAGGGGTGGTGAGCAACACCCCTTGCACTGCTGCCTATAGCCACAGCATCTTGGTCTGAGGTGGCCTTGTCAAATCTTATAAGCTGAGTGATGTTGGGTCTGGTTAGTATTTGGACAGAAGCCCTTGAAGGGAAGTGCCAGGGTGCTGTGCACGTGGGTGCTGGGCTACCAGTAGGTGCTGTTCTTTCTTCTTAGGCCAATGACCCAAGTAATCTTAATCAATGCTCTAAAATACTGTCACATGGCACTGCACTGCTCTGCTGAGGAGGTCACCACTGGCTGATGGGTAAATTTAAGGTGAAAAAATTCTGCAGAAAAATCCTTCTTTTCAGCTGTAATTTGCCTGTCAGCCCAGCTAATCATGGCACAGAGTATAGAACATGTGGAGTTTTTAACACTACTTTGCCTCTGTTGCATTTAATATTACTACTTCTGCAATACATTCATTCACAGAACAATATGGAAGCCCTCTGGTGTCCAATTTAACACCTATAAATTTGTCTGTGTAATCTCTAACCAACTGGACAGATAAAATGTTTGCCTTCTATTCCAGTATTCTTGTGTTCTCTTTTGAAATACAGCTCTTTGATTAATTTCTTTTTTCCCAGTGGCAAGTCCCGGTGTTGGACGCTCAGTCCTGTGGGTATTCGGAAAGGAGCAGACCTTCTCCAACCTAGCTGAGCCCTGGGCTATGCCACAGCTGTTACCAGATCTGCCCTGGGATCCAGAGACCTCCTTTCCCCATCACAGGTAGTTCTTGTTTCTTCTGGGAGAGCATGTGCATCGTTTCAGCTAGTGAACCTGTGCCAGGGTAGAGTTTGTCTCTCCTTTGGACTATGCCAGTGCCTCAGCCTTCCTTGCACACTGAGCTGGTCACCCAATGCCAGCTTCCCCCTGGACAGGGGGCTGGATCAGACCTTCCTGTGGCTCAAAGGGAAATGGGGGGGGGGGGGGGGGGGGGGAGGGGGGGGGGAAGGAGGATTTAATTTCTTTCTTATGGCAGTGTTCTAGGACATTGTTTCTTTGATGTTTCACTACTACTCTCCCTCCAGTGCAGATAGGAATTTTCCCATTGTTGTCAAGGAAAGCCTCCAACCATATATTCCTCTCTGTCACCCCTAAGTCTGTGCTTATCCTCAGGGGAAATATCAGGATTGATTAAATAACCAGACAGCATTATGAATATCTCTGCATTGCAAAGGTGGAAGAATCTGTCCAGGGGTTGAAAAGCCGCTCCAAGGTTTTCAGGAACAGGCTAGGCTTGTCAGGCTCGTATCTTTGCTCCTCAGAGGGGACCAGGCTCGAGGGGGTTGCCCTATGGCAGGTCTGGGCAAGATGGAGTTCATCAGACCCAAACATCTCGTTTTGCATGTGGTATCTTTATGCAGTTCACTGAACGGAGATCTTACTGCTAAAAGGAGAGTTCCCTGCACTTCTGTCCATCTGGGCTAATAAAGGGCAGATGAAAGGGAAGGATTTGCTCAGAAATCATGGTATGGTCTTTGCAAAACGATAAGGAGATTGAAGACGGTTTCAAGGCAGAGCATAGCAAACATTCAGTTAATAAGGGCCACAGAGGATCCAAAGGATTTTAGTTCAGGAATGAAGATTATATAGGCAGTAGTAGCCCTTTAAGGGATCTAGGAAAATTGAGGGTGAGGAAAGGGAATGCATTTAATCCCTTCATTGAGTACATGGGAGAATTATACAGCATACAGGCATTGCTGATGCTCAGCATCACGTCCTAGGATTGAATAAAACTTCGTTCCCAGTCTAGAATTTACCCACCAAACAGAGAGGTTGAAAGGCAATATTAATTACACATCTGTCCAGCACGTAGTGATACTCAGATGTCGAGTGTCATATAAATGCAAAATGTTGCTATTCTACAGGGTGGTTTCTATACATGTGTAGATTAAACAATGGCTTTGCACAAGACTAGAATCTGCAGTGCTGATGATGAAAGGAGTTAATTGTATGGCTGCAATATTACAGACAATGTGGTTTTACTGAGCTAAAAGAGGAGGACAGTGATTCATGGCTACACCTATGCTCTCCATCATGAAATATAAATTAAAAATAGTTGTATTATGGTAGGCTACCTGTATTGTTACATTCATAATGGATATCACACATCTGTCCTTGCTTGGCGTTGCAGGCAAAGCATGTTAGAGAAGCTATGGCAGTATTTTTCTTTTAGGTGTAACAATCTGTCAGTATCAAATTCTCTTAGTCAGTAGGGAGCATATAGTGTTGATTTACTGAAAATCTGGGATTATGTCTGCTCTGTGGTGAGCGTAGATTTAAGAGGGGAGAGGTAAGGGGTCTCCAAAAGGTGAAGAAAAACACAAATGAAACCTAGCAAGGAAAAAATAGCTTGACAGTTAAGATGCAGTACAGTCACCGTCAATTGAAGGAAACCCCTTGCATACAGGCGTGCTCTGAGCACTGCATACTATACCCTAAACAACCCACTCCATTACCCACTTCATGCCAAGGAACTCTAAATGTATAAATGAAGCTGTGACTCTTCAGCCTTACAAGAAAAAGCCTTAATATTTCTGTGGTCCAGTGTACAAATGTTTCTAGTGATGCGCTGAAATTACAGGCATGCACATTTGCGGGCAAAAGAGAGAATTTCCCCTCTCTTTTATTCCTTTCGCAGCAATCCCTGTTAAACAAAGAGTGGGTGACAGGCAGGTTCAGTCAGACCAGCTCTGCGGATGCTGTGGAGGCAGCAACTTGACCCCCGCTGTCACTCTGTGTGCTGCCGGTTTACACGGACCCTCCTTGGCATGGCACGGCACAGAGGGTGCGTGCAAATCATCTGAGCCTTAGCGTTGAACCAGATCAGGCCAGAAAGATTGCAGGCACTAATTCAGGCCATTTTGTTAAGGACTGAGAGTGGTAGCCAGCGGAGGAGTAAAGGTGCCGCAGTTACAGTCCTGTCCTAGTGGAACGGTGCCTCCTCCATCACAAAATACAGTTTGGCACTAATTGGTATCTTTAATAGCAGTCTCAGCAGAGAGCGCGGGAAGGCTTACCTTCATCCTTTTTCTGGGCCTTCCATGCCAGCTGGGGACGCTTTCATTGCTGCTGCCTGCGTTGTAATTGTTCTGGGGATAAGTAAAGGATTTCCAACTCTGGGCTGCCAATCTGTCACCCTTCAATAGCCACAAAGTAACAGCGAAATTAATTAAAAAACCCCAAATATTACATTAGTAGCCACAGCCAAGCTAAATATAAGCAACTGAAAACCACCCCGCAAACGCTTAATGTATTGAGCATCCAGCACGCACTTTTCACTTGATTTTATCCAACAAAGAGGGGTGATTCATTTGTGGGGAAGAGAAGAAAAGTAACCCCAAACCTTCTAACTCTTCTCTGCTATCAAACACTACAAAACTTCATGGGATTTATTATATTAAATTAAAAAAAAAAAAAAAGGCTGCTTTCCCTTTAAAAGAGAGGAGCTACTTGGTCTGGTGCTGCTGCCTTTATCAGCCATGAAGTTCCCAGCAAGGTGCTGTTAGTGCCTGATTAAACCTCATACCAATCTCTGTCCCCCATGGTAACCCAGAAGACATCCACTGAGAGTGGCAGCTCTTATTCATTTTAATTGCCAAGGATCTCTCTGTGATGGCCAGTTTTCTTGTCTCTCAAGGACTCGAATGGAAATCCATCTGATTACATGAACAATTCGGATGCTCTGACAGATTTGAAATATGAATATGGAGATGGCATTGTGCTCTGCACTGACTCCTGAAACCCCAATAGTAAATTATGATCTGCCACTAAAACAATTTCTGGGCACAGTAAAATTCACATAAAAGCCCATTTTTTGTAATGGAACACAAATTATTAATAAATCAGTTTGGGGGGGGAGGAGGGAAGTGAAAAAGAAATTTCATTGCTTAGTCTTTTCATGGAATACTACAAACACAAATGTACGCAGTCATACATGCGTGCACCCCTTTCTGTTGTGTGCTTTTTTGTACAAGTTCAAGTGGAGATGACACACAGAGTATAAATAAATCCCTGGGGTTACCACAGTGTTCCTGGAATTAGTTTCATTCCCTGTTGCTGTAAACTTAGCCTCCAGAGCAATATGGTAGGAGAAAAGCAAAGTCCTAGCTGAAAATATGAGTGAGATAGTTAATGTAAGGGAGATGTCCCATCCTTTAGGTGAACTGACCTCCATTTTATGCAGATCAGTGGGGAGGGACATTTCTATTGTCCAGTCAAAACTTGCAATGCTCATGCTCACGCAGGAACTGCTCATCTTCCTCCTCCACCCCTCTGCCCATCCTTTCTGGTGTCAGGGGACCCTCTCAAGGAGACTAGCCTTGCTGGATTTGGCCCAGAGCACCCACTATGAATCCAAGCTAACGGAGAGAGAGACCAATTGCCTGTCTAAAATCCTGTAAAAGAGGACCTAGCCCAAAACACCGAGTTTCACTGCCAAATACAGAAAAGCAGTATTTGTTTGTAGGTTAGGCGAGGGGTGGGGGGGTAGGAAGAACGTCTGCTCAAATAAGCCCTAACAGCCCAGGGCATCTCCTGAACACCCCAGCACCCCACACCAGCCTGTGCAAACACTGAGCCATTTGGGATGGGTTGAAATCAGCACAGACAGTTCAGCAACAACATGCCAGCGAGCCCAGCCCAGCCCGCGCTCATTGCTCTGCAATGTGCTGACATGGGAGAGGAGGACGTGGCCACACAGGCACCTGGACACAGCAAACATCCGCTGGCAGAACGGGAGGCCAGCGAGGGTACTTTAACTGGGGCTCACCAACAGCTCCAGGCAGCTGACAAAGCAGTGTGGTGACAGTATTAACATGCGCAGGGCAGGCGGCCGCATTATTATTACCACATATTTCTACTAAAGCAACGCCTGAGGCTTCAGAGAACTGGCTAGCCAGCCAGCTGAACATACACTGCAAAAACCATGTCCGTGGGGCTTTAGGTCCTCTTGAAAGCCATGGGAAGGGTAGAGGAAATATAATGTGCATGGGGAAGGACAAGGGGGTTTAGTGGGTTTAACACTGCCTCAGAGGTCAGGAAATGTGGGTTGTAACCCTGGCTTTAGCCCCAGCCTGGTGGATGACCTTTGGTCCCGGGAGTGTTTCCTGTCTGCAAAATGTGAAACTTCCATATGTTTGGCTTTCCCTGGCTGTGGCATCAGTTTCCAACTGGAAAGTTTGCCTGGGCAGGGAGGGGGGGGGGGAATAAAAAAGACACTGGACTTTTGTCAAAAACTTCTGCACATCTGGAGGTCAGGTCTTCACAGTGAGGACATGACCAGTGGACATGCACGAAAAACACAGCAGTAAAAGTACTCTCTCAAAAGCATCTATCTACTTACACTTTCCCTGAATGGTGCACAATGCACAAGCACCTTATTTTGTTTTGAAAGTTCTAAAGCCCCAGTAAAATGCAAGTAATGATGCTGGTTTTGTGAAGTATTTGGAGAGCTGCTGATGCTGAGGGGTAGACAACAGGCTGGTGTTATTCATCAGGTATGCATTTTAAACACTGCAAATAATAATACTAATAATACTAATAATACTAATAATACTAATGCTGATGCTAACAATACTAACACTAACACTAACACTAATACTAATAAATAATAGCAACACCACCCACTTCCCCCCCCCCCTCCCTTCAGCCTTGTCTCTCTGTCCTCTTACCTCTCTCCTTCCTCTCCTTGAGGCATTAGGCTAGACAGGGGTTTCAAAATGCTATCTAAAGAAGGCTGTTGACTCAGTAAATCAGGGCAGGGCTGATGTTGCCCGATTACAGTTCAGGGGCAGTACTACAGCCTAAAGGGTTCAAACACTGGGCTGCCATGTTTGCAAACAGCACAGCTATCTAACACTTCCCTTTTAGGCTGGGTTTTTGCATTTATTAACAGCATGTGGTGTATAACCAGTAATTAATTTGGTGATCCTTAGAGCCAGTGCTTGTTATCAGCATTTTCTTTTACATAAAAGACACGAATGTGCAGTATTTTCTGAGACACACTGATGTGCATACACCCAGCTGTGTTTCTTTCCTTTACACAGAAAGGATTCCCTCAAAAGAAAGAGCCTTTGGGAGTGTGATTTCAGTGCAGCCAGAGGATACAGAGTCGAGGGCTGAGACAGAGACACACCAATGCCTTCTGCACCCAACAGCTTTGGCATCCCATTTTGCTACAGAATTTGTTAAGGAACCAGCAGGTTTGGGCACGGGGCCTGCAGAAACCTGTTTTCTCTATTAGATAATGCTGGTAATATCTGAGAAGAAAGATGTCTGAACCCCTATCACATTTGTTTCCCTAAAGGGAAGAAATAATCTGATCAGTTACTTGTAATTTATTCTTCAAATGGAAAAGAATCAGAAAGGGAGGAAATATAAATAGTTTTAGTAATTGAAGAAAAGACTGAAGTAAGTAGAGTTCACAACCTCAATAATTCATTTAAGAAGGCATAAATGCCTCGGATTTCCATTAACTAGTGAATATGTGTTGTTTTCTTGGAGTACAAGACCGACATTTTTGAATGCTGGTGAACCAGTCAATTGAAAACTAAAACATACACGTTAGGGATCATACTCCAAAGGACTCTTTCAGAGAGATTAGGGCAGGAGGCATCTGATTTCAGTTTTTCCATTATTTCATCCATATATGAGACAGTTACTCTGAGTGCTTGCAACAGATTGAAATGTAGCTGTTCAGCACAGGCTGGAGGGCAACCACCGAGAATAAAACCCCCGATCTCCGCAGTGCTGTTTAGTGACCTGCGTGAAGCATGTTGGTAGGTTCGGCCATTTCAGATTTGACAAGTGTCCAAAGCACAAAAACTGGATACAACTAAGCTCAGTTTTAAAGTTCAGTATGTTCCTTTCTGCTTTACTGAATAGGAACCAAAATTGTTGCCATAGTTGTCACCCATTTGTGTTTAGCCCAGCATTACCAGCTGAGATTAAAGACTGCATGAGACACAAAAAAAGAGTAACCGTTAGATGTAATCTCTCTAAAATACAGTTACAGGGTTTTAGCAGAATGGGAGAAAGTTTCTATTTTTGCTACAAATGGTGTGCCTGTTTTGTACATAAATAGTGGACTTCACGGGCTAATGTATCAAACAAGCACCTCTGGGGATTCAAATTTGGATTTTTTAATGAAGTCAGAGCTCTAGAAACGTTTCTCTGCTTCCAGGATGGTACAATGGACACACTCCCCTCCCTCCCTCCTTCTTCCTTCCTTCTTTCCTTCCTTGCTTCCTTGCTTCCTTGCTTCCTTGCTTGCTTGCTTGCTTGCTTGCTTCCTTCCTTCCTCCCTCCCTCCTTCCTCCCTCCTCCCTCCTTTCCTCCCTCCCTCCCTTCCTTCCTTCCTTCCTTCCCCTATGAAAGTACCAAGTGAATTTGTCCAGGGGAAGACACAGCAAGAGATTTTAGTATGAGCCCATGTCCGGTAACATGAATCCCTGGAGCAATAGGATGAATTTGAGAAAGAGTATTTAGGCTGAATATCAGGAAAATGTTCCTAATGGCTTGGACTGCTTGAGCAGTGGAATTGTCTTCCAGGCAAGCGATGGAAACACCAACGTTTGACTCACTTGAAATTGGACTGGACAGCATGCTGGCAAGTGTACTGGAGGGAGAGATCCTGCTCTGGAAGACGAACAGTCTCTTGGACACCGGAGCTCTGTGACTTTGTTAAACCTTCCAACGTGAAGAATGCAAGGAAAGAAAATATTAGGAATTGCCCAGGGACACAGCTAATCCTGCAGACATAACACTTGCACTGACTTCAGTAGAAGTTACGCACACGTAAGGGATCTAGGCTGGGCCCCAAGTGGGAAGAGGGCACTGGCAGCCCAGATGTGGCTGTGTTACAGGCCAGCTGCTGATCGCCCCACGCACAGCGAGCTGGGCACAGGGATGGAGGGAAAGGGAAGAAATGCTCCCAGCCTCTCGCTGGCAGGCAATATGAGAGCACTTGTTGAAACAAACAGCTGGAAAGAAAAGAAACCCGAGCCCCAGCAGCGCCTGCTGCCTCTTTACGTACATGACAAGGTATCCCTTCTCCCCTCCGTCCCAGCCTAACACTTTTAAACCTGCCCTGTGCCTATCTCTGCTGCCCCTTTCTGATCCCCTTGCAGTGCAGAGGTGTTGCAAAAATGCGTAATATTTTGAAACCCCAAATGGCACTGTGCCCAACAAACCCACCAGTGCCTATCGGTGGGGGGGAGAGCTGCCCACGGTAGCTCCTGTGTTTCTTCAGTTGGGGCTCATCTTGCTGTTTTTCAGCAGGGCAACCCCAGTGTAGCTGAGAGCAGAATGAGATCTGTTGTTTTAACTGAGCCCTGGTTCCTTTATTTCTCACTCCACATATGGATGTAATATATATTCACAAGATTTTTTTTTTTTCCCTACCATTTATACTTTTCTTTTTCTTTTCATTTCCAGTCATGGAACTTTTCTGGACAAAACAATTATGATCTGAAAGTCCTGAGAACCAGTCTCTGATGAGGCAGTTTTCCTGAACATGTACAGACAAAGGAAATTATTTCCTTACTGAAAGAAATTACTTCAAAGCACCCAGACCAGACCCCGCTCCAGCTCAGGTTTCGTTTCTGCATAGCAGCTTGGACACCAGTTCTCACGGAGAGCTGTGCTCCTTCTGCCTGGTTTGAATTTAAGCAGACACTGGGCACAGGGTAGCAAGGACTCACAAACCAACCCAGCCACCTCTTTTCCCTTTCCCTCTGCCTTCCCCACACACGGTGTCCTTCAACCCACATGGTGTTTGCCGTTGCTCAAACATCAGTGATGCTCTCGGTTATGTGTCTTTAATGTTCAGGCTCTGGGCAGCACTGTTTATAAGCCATTTCGGCATGGCTATGTTGATCCGACACACCTCCTTTCCTAAAACTCAGCTTGAGTCAAAAACTCTCCCCAGTTAGTCATGATCTTCCTATCACCATCTCTTGTGAAGGTGAGGTGGAGGGCAACAGTACTCGTGAGGATGAAATGGATTGAGAATGATTTTGCATGACAACTGCTGGGGATCCAATATCTTTCTGTTGGTGTTGCTTACAGAAACAATAATGCCTGGAAACCATCCAATACCTGTGTGTTGGCCCATCTTCAACACATGCCAAATTCTTCTCTTGTGGGACAGCCTGGGCACAGCCTACATATATTTATGTGTGATCTTTTAGTCAAACTGCGATCTATTTTTGCCAGTCTCCCGAGCATAGTCCCTCTTTCCACATCCTGAATGTCATCTCAAACCAGAAGGAGGCTGACTGCCTCAGGAAGGGTCAGGTGGCACTGCCTCTGTACGCCTTTCTCTCCGTGCAGTGTGTGAGGCATGGACCTTGCACCAGGACCTCACTGACCTGGACCACGTGTCAGGAGGAGAGTGAGGCTCATTATTTTAGCAGAAGCAGTTCTAAGTACCATGGCATGGATCACTTGCTTGCGGGAGAGGAGACCTTATGTCCAAACAGACATATCATACCTGTGGCACGTCTGTCCTTCGCCAAGGTAACCCTTCACGCAGCTGCTTCTTTCCATGGACCTGGCTTTACGTAACAGGTCACATGTACTTTTCACGTAGGGAAGTACTGTACAGCACTGCTGTGACTCCTGAACTGTATGGAGGGCTCCTCCCACTGTCACATAAACTGCTTTCAGCAATCCAGGGTACATTGAAGAAGGACAATAAAATCTCCCCCTTCCCTCAAACAGTCTTTACTTACTGGCAAAGGCTGGCTTTCAGTATTCAAAGAAAGAATTTGGGACACTGATAAACTCCATCATTAGCCTCATTTTGCTTTTACTACTAAAACTTCTCCAACTTGGTCCCATGGCTACCTCCTCTGACCTAGTTAAACACCACTCAACTAGGATGTATGCATCATTTTACAACTCGGAGTAAAGCAGAGATCCCAGAGTCCCCTGGCCAAGGCTATGCTGGTCTGGTTTGAACCTTCAGACCACACCTGGAGCTTCAATAATAGCTAATCATCGACAGAATGTCCCACCCCAGCTGTCCACATTGAGGAGCTGTCTGCCACCTCACAGCGCCCAGCCCTGTGTCGCTGCTACAACAGTCCCCAGAGGTCAGCACCATGCTCAGACTGGCAGGTCCCCGAGCCCCGTTTTCCTTCCCTGGATGTCAAAACCCAGACTCAGATGTCCCCTACCAGCTCCATACCTGTGGCCCTGCCCCTGTTCCCACAGCTCTGCTTTATGCTCCCAAGTAAGACAATACAAAGAAGAGTGTGCTCCTGCTTTGGTACAAAAGTCCTGTTTAAAGGAAGCCCTCCAACTCTTACCAAGGATCCCCGACAGGATCGCCCACACCACACCATTTATTCCTCTTTTTGGTACTTTTTGGCACTTCCTCCATCAAATCCTGAAAAAACCCTGGAAAAACACCCAGAGGAGCTGCCCCAGCCTTGCATTATACCAGTGTTCTGCTCTTCATGCAGTATCCCAACTGACAGGCAGGTGAAATTCAAGGTTGCGGTCACTACAGCCAAAGGCCAGGATATTTAAGAATAGCCTCGCTACCTCCGATCTACCGTATGAACTATTCTTAGCTGGAAGCTGGAGCCAAATGCTCACCAGGCACTCCAGGTTCACACCTCTGGAATACGCCCCTGACAGAAATATGCTTCAGCGTGAACTTGGCCACATTTAGAAGGAGCTGCAAGATACACCTTTTTGCCCAGACCTTTCCATCTGTTTAAACTGTGAAATCCTGGGTTCCTCGCTGTCTGGTCAGATTAAAAGCTGCTGGCAGTGGGGGAGCATGACAGTTCATTTCTCTTACTTGGAATGGTAATTACTCAACGTAATCCCCATAAAACAAACTCCTAATCTACAATGATGAGTGTGTGCTAAGTGCTCGCAATAACTGAAATAAATAAGAAGAGGTCATTAATAATAAAGCGTGGTCTGGATGGCAGCATTCAACAATGCAGGAAACAACAGAGCTAGAGTTGAAAAAGGAAAGCAGATCACAGCCCTCCCTACTCTGGAGGCGTGATGCTGTAGGGTTGGAGATACTGTCCTCATGTCAAAGGGGGATCACCAGTGTGCAGTAGTGATTTAATCATAACCTGTGCTCTGCCTGTGCAGACAAAAAGATGGGTTATGACAGATGCAGGGTTCTCTGGGCTCCCCTGCGCTGGCCAGCTATACCTCAGTGGCTGCTTTACAGCCCACTTGCTCAGCAAGGAAGGACTTAGATATTAGGAAGAAATTCTTTACTGTGAGGGTGGTGGGACACAGGAACTGGTTGCCCAGAGAAGCTGTGGATGCCTCATCTCTGGAAGTGTTCAAGGCCCGGCTGGAGGGGGCTTTGAGCAACCTGGTCTAGGGGAAAGTGTCCCTGCCCATGGAACTAGATATTCTTTAAGGTCCCTTCCAACCCTAACTATTCTATGATTCTGGGATTCTGATCCTATGACTTCCCACAACCAGAACTGCTACCATGTAGTGCTAGGAGAGCTCTGGCTTTACCTGTGCTGCACCATTTCAGTCTTTTCTGTTTTAGTTGCTGCCAAGCAGACCTGGCTGTTTTGCACTAAACACTTCTTTATCTCCTCTGGTTCACTTGGGCCAACGTCTGAACCCTTGGGGAAAGATCTTTGTCCTCCAGATTAGTGGCTCTTCCCAGACACTGAAGTAAACTTTGTGCCTGGACAGAAGGGACATGGCAACGCTTCTCATTGTACAAAAATGCTAACTAGGTTTATGAGCTCTTCCTCAACTGAATTCCCAGTGGCCATTTGCTCAGACCATGCCAAGAGTAAATGAAGGCTAATACCAAGAAGACACAGGACTGGACACTCCTTTGGGATCCAGGGGAAGCCAACATAGACAATTTTGCTAGTACAGCTCACTGGGAACTGGATTGATGTTCCTGGTGTACTGCAGAGAACTGAAATTTGGACTTCTTGTTAAAATCAAAAAGAAGTGGCTACATTTGTACAGCTTGTATGTGAGAGATTGGAATACATGGCAAAGTTCAACTATCACTTTCCTGTTTACATTCATGGCTTTCTGTTTTTCTAGGCTCTGCCTTGGTTTTGCTGATGAGCTAAAATATAACCTCCTTAAACCCCAGTGGAGCAGCATTTAGTAAGTTCTGCCCTTAAATAATATTTTAGCCAAGGGATTAACTCCTATTTGCACATACAGCTCACCTGGAGGGAGGGTTTGGTGAGCAAAAGAGATCTGGAGGGAGAGGATGTATCTGCAGCAGCAAAGGCTGTTGCCACTCCTGCTGAGGTGGGGGGAAACTCCTGCTGGCTGCAGCAGGAGGCAGAGCAGGACCATCTCCAAACTCATGTGAAAAAAAAAACCTATGTGAGAGAATTTTCAATTAATTACTGCTCATAGGACGAGGAAGGGTCAAAAGACTGGGTCTGTAAGGCCACTGCCCACACCAAGGGCTGCATGTAGCTTCGCAGCTCCCCTGGGGTGCCCCAAACCTTGCCGTGTCTCCAGCACACCCTCCCTGCCTTCAGAAGCACAGAAAGTGCAGTGAGACCATGTCTGCTTGGACGTCCCCTGAAAGAATGTCACCTGCATGACCTCTTACGTGCTGGCAGGATTTTGCTGACCTGCAGTAGGGTGCTACCCTTCCTTCTCCAGTAGTCTGGATTGCTACCCCTGAGAAGACACCGCTCCTACAAAGAAGATGTAAGTGCTGGACTTGTGGCTTCTTCACATGCAGGGGCCTCAGGGGTCCTTAGGGGAACTGGGGTGCAAGGGGTCTTGCCCTTGCTCTTGAGAAACCTCACAGGACTGGGCTCTGTCTAGCCCAAACATAGGACTTCAGCTCTTCCCCTGAAAAGAGCAGTATCATGAGCATATGGTTAATGACTCATCCCAAGTGGAAAAACAGCGTTTGTTATATTTTATGAAAATTTTATACATCTAAGGTACTGTACATCTGTTGCTATTTAGGCTGACATGTATGTAGAGATTGGCAGAACAAGTTCTCTGTAGGGATGACTGAACTCCAAACCAAACCACAGAACTTTCAAACACTCAGGCTGCTTCTTGAAGGGGAATGAAGGAAAAAAAAAAAAAAAAAAAAAAAAGAGGATGTTTTTCTGCTCTGTTGAAATGCTGCCTGACTGAGCAATATGCAAGGAAGACACTCTTCAGTTCTGTCTAATCTGCAATAGACGAGGGGTTTATTTATGGAGAGGAGTCTTCCCTCATAATGCTGCAAATCACAAGCAAAGGCTCATCTCTCTGCCAGACTTTTCTCCCCAGGTTGCCTCTATCCAAGGCTCACAGAAGGGTCAGAAAGCTCAACTCCTCGACTGACTCCTGCACCTACTCTCTGAATCCTGTCTTCTGAGACCCATCCTCAGACCTGCCCCTGTGTCCTTCTTCCCTGACAGCAAGCCTTTCTTATGGCAAGGCTAAGGGTTCCTCTTGAGTTGCTCATACATCTTCCTGGCAGCAGCGTCGGGGTGGCAAGAAGGCAGGGAGTTAGTCTGGTTATCCTGGAAGTCTTCTGGGGCTTCCTGAAGAGGCACTGAATGAGTGGCCTTCCATGGAAAGTCGTATTTTCCACTCAGCATCTGTGAGTGTTTCTAAGGACTCCAGTGCAAAATCCCCCAGGGTGGAGGGCTAAGTGCTTAGAACAGCTGAGGACATGCCTGTACAGTCCCACACTCCTCTGTGAAGAGGAAGATGAAGCAAGTTGTAAAGAACTGCTTGCTCAAACATCTCTTATTTATTAGCCATGTCAGCCCAGCCCTGCCAGGTTAATTACTTTGGGCACAACAGCTATCCTGTGCCCAGCTCCCAGGCTGGCACAGTCCATGTCTGCTCAGGGAATCTTCAGCTGTAATCTGTTTCTAATCCAAACTCCAGAGCACAGGGACTGGAAAATACAGTCCTTTGCCTACCAGCCATGTTGTGAGGCTCCCTGCTGTCTGGTTACGTGTTTCTGGGACAAAATAACATAAAAACATAAGAAAGGCCATACTGGATCAGACCAAAGGTCTGCATAACCCAGTGTCCTGTTTCTGCAGTAGCCAAAAGCAGATACCTCCACCAAGTGCTCTCCCGACCTCCAGCCATTAGTGGCACAGGAGCTCCTGGACCAGGTGTGCTTTCCACAGATTTATTGATCTTCAGTGGTTTTGTCTGCCATGAAATTGCACAGTCTCCCCAGGAAACCATGGGAACTTCTCATATCTGCCACGTCTTGCAGCAAGAAACTCTAAAGCTGTTCACTTGGCTTGTTTTGAACCTGCTTCCTGCTAGTTTCATTTGATGCCTCCAACTTAACGCTGGTGAGAAGGATCGATTCACATTCAGAAATCTATGTGTGTCCAGAAAGCACACATGACAACAGGGTGACTGGTGAAGAGAGAGCTTTGCCAGCTGGGAGTGACAGTTGAGACTGGCCACTGACTGACAGTAATTTTCCAGATACAATGCCGATTTGGTTCGGTGCCGTTTGGATGGCTAGATCGGTAGGAGAGCTCTGGTGGTTAGTTCAGTCTCAATGCATGTAAGCCATGTAAGTGGAAAGGGTAGAGCAGTATGAGCATGGTGAGACCGAGCACGCTGGCAGGAGGAGGAAGGCCCCAGGGGGAAAAAGAGGGGAGCAGGGTGGGTTACCTGGCAGGGGCCAAGATGAAGGCATGAGTGCTTGACAGGAGCAGCTGAGGTGGCTCAGTTTCTGGCCATAAGAATTAGGGAGACCACCAAGCTGAATGAGACTTTGGAGACCCTTGGTGGGTGAGAAAAACAATGCTAGGAGTTTTCTTGAGAGCAAGAGCAGGTACCTGATCAGTCTGTGGTTTAAAAGTGTTGGATCTTACTCTCCATGTGGTACCTCATGCCTTTCTCTCTCCCGGTTCACACAGGAGCAGGGTCTGAACATCCCTGAGCTGGTGGAGCCCTGTCCAGGCAGATGAGGATGGTCAGGAGACCAGTGAAGGTGACACACAGCTGTGCTGACAAGGGAGCTCACATGTCCTGCCTTCACAGGGCCATTGCAGCCAGTGCTATGAAACCCAGTGGTTTCCTCTTGAATAGAGGAGTTGTTATAACTAAGGCCTAGAAACACTGGACAGAAAGGTGATGGGGGATGGGGTGGGAAATAAGGGGAGCTTTCATCCCTGCCAATGTGCAGTGCATAGCCCTGCATCGTGGGACATCCCTGTGCTGCAGTTCGATGGGGGGCACCCATCCCTGTGTGGTGTTGACCCAATGGTCTGGGAGTCACTCAGAATATATCACTGCCCTCTCCCCTTGCTTTGTGGTTTTAAACCGTGTGAGGTGGGATCAAGAACCTCTGTCATGAGTTTTCTTTATGGACCTGGCCAGAACCTACCAACATAAAGGCCAAGCAGATATTTTGGCTGTCCTTGAGGCTCATTCTGGTTGGCATCTTGCCTTGGCAGCAGTGTCAGGGGCCCTTGGAGATGGCAGGTGGGAACGGGCTTTGACTGACATCGTGATCTTCTTTCAGAAATGCTCAGAGTGAAAGCATCAAAATGCTGATAGCTACACAGCACTGTACCACACTGTCTGGTGAAGAAGCAGGTATCAAGCAATGCAGAAATGCTCTTCTTTCTGTCCTGCCCCAGTTCTACTTGTGTTTGCAATGGCTCCAGGCTTGAGACAACTGAGTGTTGCACAGTTTCTTGACTTCTGCCCAAAAGAATGGCATCTTACAGGCATTTATCTTTTCTAAAAGTACTTGCTTCATTTATTATGAAAAGCCTCTTTTAGGTTTGTTTTTTTAATTAATTTTTCCAGTTTACTTCTTAAACAAATGCTTTGGTTCTCTTTTTAGTAGCATATAGCCATGGTGTTGACCTATCACTACAATAATAACATAGTTTCTATACGGAAATAGCTTTATCTGAAGCTTTCTGGCTAAGAAACAGAATAACTTTATCGTCTCCACCCAGCACATAGTAGAGATACAACAACGTTATGCAATTTGACATAGCTGGCAGCTCCACCAGCAAAGGCAAAAGCTAGAAAGATCCTTCTGTTGTTGTTGCTGGAGATTATAGCACTGTAGGATGTAACCGTACCCACAACATCGTGTAAAGCCAGATTTCCGCTTAAACACGTTGTGGACATACTTCTCTGTTAAAGGCTATCTGGTATCTCTCATAAAAAGCCCCTCATTTATACTTCATCTCAGACAGACTCTTTCCCAAATGTCAAAGTTTGGCATCATATCTGAAATGAAGAAAACCCATCCCTGAAGACCAGTGGTTTTATAGACTTGAATACATTTTAAAATATAACAAATTATCTTTCTTCTTAGGCTTAACAGCAGGCACAGTCTACCAAATCCTTTTAAGTAATCAGTTGTGCCTCAGAATCTGAGAAGCATTTGGGAAGCGAGTTTCTTCTTATTAACCCTTTGGATAAGCTCACATTTGCTTGCTGCCTCCCAAGGTAGCTTGTAGGAAATCAAACTACAGTATGAAAAAAATAAACACAGAACACACAAATCAGTATCAGCAGTATTTCTGTCGTTACCTTTGGTGATGGCTCCACTGTATAGAATTATTAGACAACTCAAATTACTACTAAAGTATTTTAATACTATGCCTTTGCATCTGAAACTGATAAAAATTTCGAGTGGAGTGGTTCAAGAATGCATTCACATGAACAAAATAGTGGAAAATATATTTAGCATTCACATGAATAATGTAACTCCCTTCTTGGAAGGATTACGAAGCTGTAATTTCTGCATTTCTTTCACTAAAATTTGGCTTTAGTGAAGCTAAGGGCTAATCTCTTTCTTGGCCTTCTCCAGCAATACAAAAAGAGATAACAATTCCTATTTTTCTACAAATAAAAAAAGAAAAAGTTGAAGGCTATTCGGAGTGGGCAAAAGGCTGGCAATATAGTGTCTAATTTAGCAAGTGATTAAAAACTAAGAAGTGCAGCTATAGATCATCAGAACAGTGAGGCATGTCATTAAGGGCAAGCGTATAAGTAAACTGACCTGCTCAACGAGGGCCTAAAAGAAATTTCAGTCATCTAGGACATGGAGAAGTTAATTATCCTACAAAGGGAAATTATCTATCCTGTAGCACTGGAATAGATTATTAGTGTAATCCGCTGCAGCACATAAATGTCCCTGTTTACACTAGGTCTGAGATAGGTACTTAAGACTTTGTAGCCTTGTCTCATTCTGGCAAATTATCTCTGTAAGAGTGTTTCTGACATCAGGAGCAGCGCCCATACCTGCCTCACCTAATAGACCAATAGAACTTTTCCTAAATTTTTATTTTCTCCTTCTAGCTGTGCTTTGCTTTCCATTTGACTCTAAGGGTAAATGTGATTATTGAATTACGTGAATTTGCTAGAATAGCGTACAAAACCATGAGGTGGTACGTCCCATGATTAAATCTGTTGCTGGCCTGTTTGCCTCAGATTAGCTATTTGAACTTTTCATTTCACCTGATCCAAGTTACAGCTTTATCTTTGTCCTGTAGTGTCCCTAACTCATGGGCAACAAATCTGAGAGAAAAATGCACCATTATCCTATGTTCCCACTGACTAGTGACAGCCAGCTGCACTGCAAACACACTTCCTGGTTTAGCCTGTCTGCTAGGCACCTCTTCCTGTTCTTCTTCAAAATATTCCAGAAATTCTAGAACTTCACTCCTCGGTTCCCTCCTCCTTCTTTGCACACACTATGTATTTCCTCCTTCCCCTTTTCTCAAAGTGCTGGTTACTAATGAAGTTGAAGTCCTGCTTGCCACATCCTCAGGGGTCTCTTTTCCTCCATCTTCCCATGGGTTCTTCTTGCTCATTGGTGTGGGCTTGAGATTTCATAGGTATCTCTCTTCCTTTGCTGTGTCTTGGTACAGTCTATATTTTTTTGCATCCCCACTAGTCACACCTAAGGAGAACAACTCTCTCTGCAGCCACATGCCTTTTGTTTCATGCTTTTTGGGGGAGGGTCTGTTCTTCTGTCATTTGCACTCTAAGCTCTGACAATGTGCATCATGGAGGGTTTTTTTGTTGTATGGAAGCTACCCAGTGATACTACAGATACGATCAGAAAAGTTGCCTTCTGTTATAGTTTTTGTTTTTTCTCCTGAACTGTGATACCTACCTCATCTGAAACTTTTTCTGTCTTTCCAGCCTCCATCTCAAAAGTAATAGAGCCATTTTTTAACTTAGTCTTTCTTTTTCACATCTGAATCCTTTTGCTTCCTCTTGTAAAACATCTCCAAATCCTTGCTGGTTTAGACTGTAGTTCCACAGTGATGAGTCTCTTTATCCAGCCAACTCTTGCCAAGATTGCTGAAACCACTCATGTTCAACCAGTGTGCTCTTTCTTGCTTAATAATATGTGGTCTGAATTACACAAGGGAAGGAGTACTGTTACCACTGGAGAGCACTCTTCTACAGCTACAACTACTGATTTATGTCCATCAGCTCCCTATTTCAACATCCCCTCTGTTCATTGTTTGCAACATCTGGCAGGTACTTTAAGTATTTGACCACTGCTGGTTATTAGAAGAGCTGGAGGAAGTTCTTTTTTACGTTCTTCAGAAGACTAGATCCTGTTACGCTACCTTCCACATTAACTGCCTTTATGTGTTTGTGGGACAACAGCACTAACTGAATTTGCCACTGAAGGTGGTCTCAAAGGTGAGAGGAACTTTCAGAGCTTTGTCTTATGCCCCCTTACATCATACTCTGAAGGGAGTTGTGCTCTGTGAGGCCTAAGATGTCACTTTACCAACTTCAATCATTGCCAGCGTTCATTTCCATCACTTCTCCACCTGTTGATACTTCAGGACAGCAGCAGATCTGTTGCTTAGTTAAGCAGTCTACCAGCAATCAGTGACAGCTTTCCTGAAATTTACCCAATTAGTAGTTGGGTGGGTGACTCCAGGCTGGGATTTCAGGGGCATTTATAATGCAATTGCAGCTGATAGTGCTCTTGTGGTCCAGCCCCGACTGTCCTGGTGGCCTCCACTGATCTTGCTCCAGTTCACAGATGGGGTGTGTGTGTGCAAAATTGCACATGGTATTTCAGTTGTGGTCCAACAAGTGCCAAGTAAAGGGGAATAACCACTTCCACTGACATCCTTACAATGCTCCTGTTAGTGCAGCCTAGGATGTTGTTTGCCTTCCTTTCTGCCAGTGTGCACTGCAGGTTCATGCTTAGCCTGATGTCCACCAGGACCCTCAGGTCCTTTTCAACAGAGCTGCTTCCCAGGCAGCCAGTCCCCAGACTCCTTTGCTGTCTTGTGTATGTCTGTGGTGGTCTGAAAGCTGATTTCAGTAACTGGCTTGAGCTGGCTTGGCTTGGAATTCTCTGAACTTGATGTAACATCTTGCAAAAAAAACCAAAGAAAAATTCATCTACTCTAATGGGTTATTTTGTACCATCAGTTGAAAACAGGAACCGTCCGGGATTGGGATCAAGTCTTGTGAAGATATATTTCTAATGGCAGAACCCTTTATCACTTTAGACATTTTCTCAAAATTATTGCAATCCAGCCTGAATATGAATCAGCAGTCATTAAATCTTGCACTGTGAGTACAAGAGGCCAGATGATACATTTTGCCAAGGTCTCTCCAGTACTTGCTGGAATGCAATGGCTCTTTAGGCTCTTTTGAGTGATGCGTGTCACATACTGCACAATAAAAAAATGTACAAGTGTTCCATGTGATCAAACCAAGTCTCTGAAGATTTCTTTGGCTCTTCAGTTGCTTAGCTCAGATCCAAAAGTGGGACACAGCGCTTCGTTCTTCAGCTTGTGTGGAAATGCTGACTTGTTTAATTTAAGAATTATTGGTGGGACTTTCAGAAGGGCCTTAAGTGACTTATGAACATAAGCACCATTGAAAGTCGAATCCTACTTTCCATAAATATCGACCATATTTCTTCTGGTAAAATGTTTCTGGCTCAAGGGCCTCCTGCCAAAAACAACCTGTCTCCATTTCTAGACAGCTTCACCCTGCATTTTTGATATGTGCAACATCCCCATGGAGCACAGCATTGCAGGCCAGGAAATGAGTGTGGAACAAAAGGAGTGTAGGAAGCGCTGCCGGCTGCGTATCCGACCTGGGAGACAAGACATCGTGTGGCTGTGGCTGGTCTGCAAGGTCTGCAGCCTCCCTGGGACTCCAGTCAGGAAATTGCACAAAGTCCAGAGTGAAAGCCTCCCATCCTTTTTTTTTTTTTTTCCCCTCACACCGACAGATGTCCCTATCTAGCAACCTGTCATTCTAGGGAAAAATGACAAAGGTGACAAAAACTGTCTGTCAGGGATTATAGCTGTTTTTTAACTGGTTTCCATTGTCTGTTGCCCAGAAAACAGGTTAGCTGCTGGGGCACAGGCTGTGAAGTGTAAGAGACTGGGGACAATGAAGCCTGCAGCTGGGAAAGAGAGGAATCAGGAAGTCCTACAATGTCCCTCTTCCTTTCCCCTTGCCCCTGCCTGTACTGGCAGTTCACTCTAGCAGATATTTTTTTCCCTTCCACACGTGGCTTGTTAACCATTTCACTGACCACTGCACCAGGAGATTTCCAGATTGATTTGAATGCCCAGACCAAATACCCAGCCAATTCAGGTTCTTTTATTGCAATCAGAAATTCAGGACAAGCAGGATGAGGTGAGATTTCGAAAGGGAAAATGTTACTACATTACCAGCTGGAAAACCAAGTGTTTGCCAGTGTCCTTCTGTGTTCAGGATCTCATTAGCCCAGAAATTTCAGCATGGCCATCATTGGTTCCTGAGCCTCAGGCAGGGAGGCATTTGCTGTGATGTTGCAGAACCTTCCGTCTTTAAAACAGATGGGTGTCACTTCTGAAGCACCTTCAATGGTACCTCAGGTTGGATTCCTCTGATACTGAAAGACTATAAATAGCTTCTGGCTTTAAAAAAAATATAGGTCCACACCCTGAAATGTATGTATGGTAATAGCAAAGCTTTTGACGAACAGCTAGTAACAAATAGCAAAACTGCTGTCACTGTTCAGAGAGACACTGGCTAAAAAGGGGTCAGCTGTTGAGGACAGTGCCACTTGTCCAGGCCTGTGAATGCCGTAGGTCTCAGCTCAGCCACAAGTTCTGATCTTCTCACCTTCCACACTGAGGTCTGGCTGGAGGATGCCACAGTTCCCCCTGGCAAGATCATCCAAGTCCCCTTACAGCAGAAATAAGGATGCAAGACTGAGGGAGGGAAAAGATGAGCCCCTGACCATTACCTGAAGACAGAGTCTGGGTCTCCCAACCCAGAAGCTCACACGTGCCTCTGGTCCTATAGAGTAGATTGACCCTATGGAATCAGTTCCAATCTTATTAGATGGAACAGGCCATCTATGGAGTAGTGAATATTGCTGAATGACTAATTTCTGGTAAGCATAGGCTCATTCGATATGGAAGAAGGAAAGGAAGACTTAGAGAAATAATGGAGAAAAAAGAAATACATCTTTCTTCAGTTTCTATTTTATTTTTGGAGGAGCAGACCACTACATTTATGTTGTACTTTCTTAACAGATACCAGGAGACTTTTTAAAGGTTATTTTTGGAGCCATTATATCTCACTCTTTCCTGGAGCCCTGGCCAGGTCAACGACTCTAAGGAATGACTGTTTGTACCAGATGAGCTCTGCCTCTCAACCTCTGTCTTGTGCAGCAGACACTATCGCTTGAAGGAAGTCTGGAAGGGTTTGTTTTGGGGTTCAACTTGTTTCTTTGGTTCCCCTTGGAAAGTGACTATGGCAATTAGCAGTATTAATTGAGTTGTGCAGGAACTCAGCTGGAAACTCGGGCTCCCCTTCAGGGAGCACCCACAGAGACCTGGACGCCAGCTGAGGTCTGCAAGGGCGGTAGCAGCAGGCTGCTGAATTCAGGGGCTGGGGCCAGCTCTATGCTGGGGACACAAGCCATGCTGTCAGCTTGTGGCTTGTAATAGTGATGCGGCACAGCATCTTCACACGTGTGTTCCTCCACGTTCGGATGGCCACATGGTCACATGTACTGCTGCAAGACTGGGTCTGTGCTGATACCCAGCCTGAGCACTATCTAATGTAAGCAAGATGCACGCTAGCATGAGCGATGCTGAAATCCCAACCCTGCTGGCCAAAGCACCTCTCCGACCTCTTGTGTGGCCACTGGTGCTGGGCAGTGCGGGAGGGGCCAAGACCTCACCTTTTTTCATCTTAGAGAGCTTTGGTCTTAAACCTGTAACTTGGGGGAGGAATACTGAAGCTGTTCCCTTCTGTGCCCTATATTTTTAATGCACAGCAGGAGATGTCAGTAAGCCATTACTTCCCCTTTCCCCCTCTGCATGATTAGTTTTGTGAAGGAGTCTGCCTATGACAAAAATGGCGATAAACACGGGCAGCTCCTCACCCACTTTCCGAATGCGCATTTGGGGCCAGCCTGCGAACCATCTTGTCGTGCTGATAAAGAGTCACACAAGTAGTTTCCACCATCCTCAGCGGGAATGAAGATCTTGCCTCTGCTGCATCATGCTCACAGGCTGCTCCTTGATGGAAGCTGGAGGAATGGCGCACAGGTGACACCGTCTGACTGGCAGCTGTTTCCACAGCTGCCAGGCTTCATGCACCCAAGGGATGCCTGTTTCCATGCCATTATGAATAGCTCATGATTAGTGGCTGGTTGGGATAGGGATGCCAGAAGTACAACAGCCAGTCGCCATTAGCATATGACTTGACTTTTCTGTAGCTGCAGCCTTGAAAAATCTGGAAAAGGGTTTTCACACTAAATGAATTACATCTCAGCCTAGATCCACAGTCATGAAGTAGCCTACTGGTTGTCCCTGTTCACAGAGTATCATATTGTGTTTAGTGCTTGGCAGTGAACATTTGCTATAATCATTGAATATGTGTAAATGTTTTAGACATAAGCAAATGCCACAGGTGGCTGGATTTCAGCAAACACCAAAACACACGTATCTTCAAGGCATTCAAGGTACTTAATGACAATGACTAATTAACAACTGTAACTGGAGAGATAAAACCAGCACTATGAACTTAAGTAAAGCAAGTGAACTCTCAAAAGGCGATTCTCGATGTTTTTTCCCAGTTTCGTATCATGCCTCCTGGATATAAACATCCTCATCCATATGCCATTTTACTAAATGGTGCACAAAAAAAGGAACTCCGCACCTTCTCTCTTTGTTGGGCACTTCACACATGGCAACTTTCACTTCCATCTCAGCCTGACTGGTTTGGAGAGGAGTCACCTTCCCACACATGGGCCTTCCAAATTTCTGTGAGGGGAGGACTACCTGTGGGTTGACACAGCCTCTGGTCACAAGGCACCACCTCATTGCATTGCAGGATGCACCTGACACACTAGTGACCCTCACTCATCCCAGACCTGGGTCTTGCACAAGAAGGAGCAGCTCTGCCGAGTCCAGGCCACTACAAGTGGTATGAACCTGCATGTGCAGTTGTTTTCCTGATGTTACCACGCTTTAATACAGAACAACCTTCTCTGAAAGCCCTCCCTTGTACATTCATCATCCAACCTTAAACATTCCCCACGTATTACGGATACTCTGTATCTACCTATATCTATACCTATCTATCTACCTATCTATATCTCTCTCTACATATGTATCTCTATATATACCTATACCTGTGTCTATAGTTACCAAAATCTGAGCATTGCAGGGAATCCTAACCTCCTTTTTTGTTCTGGCTTCTCTCTCTTTTGTCAGTGCCACACATTACAGGGCAGGATGAGGAGCCTCTGTGGAGTTTTTATTACAACACAAGAACAGTGGTTCTCTCATTTCAAGTCCAGTCTTCTAGGAAAGATACCCTGCAGTGGAATATTTCCTGATCCATCTGTGATGATTGATGTGGATCTATTTATACAGATGTTTGTACACTGTTAGTTAATTGTCATTACTTATCATATTTCGAAGCAGCTGCAGCAATAACAGAGATCCGCTAAATGATTACTGTTCTTCAGAGATGCTGTGAACATTGTTTCTAAAGGAGAGGCGAGACACAGCATGAATCTATACCAAAAAGATTGCCCTGCAAAGAGAGAAAGATGAAACTGAGTTTTCTCTTAGCAGTCCTGTTACAGTCTCTGCTACTGCTGCAGACACAGATGCCCTTAGCATGACATGGTGGGAAAGGAATTTCAGCATGAAACATGGCACAGATGGGCCAGAGATGGGACATTTTGCACATCCTCTTCACCTGCCTCATCCACCTCCCTCCTGCCTCTAGCAAATGTTATTCCCTTCAGCTTTGTTGTGTGGGTGCTGACAAAATGCAGACCTGCAGAAATGTTTTTTCCACTTGAGGAAACAGGGAAGTCTTAATTAAGCCTTCTCTGTTGATATTTGTACTGTGCTGTGTTTGTTTTGTTTTATTTTTATATAACTTACAGCTCTACTAATTCAATCACATTTACTTCTCCTGCTCACCCACAAGCAGTTCACAATTATCAGCTTCTTGCTTGCTTTGCCGTCAGGTGTATGAAGCTCTTCTTTGCTCCCTCCACATTAAAAGCACTTTGGAGGGTTTGCTTTTGCTGTTCAGATCCTTACACGTTCATATAGCTGCTGGCAAAAATTTTCTTCATCATTTTATTTTATTTTAAATATCATCTGATAATTCAATCTACTTTTGCAAGGCACCATCACCTAAATCAGGCTAGAAACTGTACTTTCATTTTCCTAGAATCAGAAGGATGTGGGAGCAGCAGTAGTTTGGCTAGATAAAGGGTTCGTATAACCCCATGTCCTATATGCACTGATTGGTGACCGATGGCTTTTGCCAGCTGCAGTGTTCTGCAGATCACAGCTCTCCTCAGCAAGCTGGCACTTTCGTATTTAATACCTGATCACTTTGCTCCATGAATTTTCCTAATGAGTTTTTTTAACCCATGTAGACTTTTAGCTTCCACTGTATCCTGTGGTAAGGAGTAGCACAGCATAGTCACATTCTGGGTGGAGAAGTACCATCTTTTGTGTCAAATGTGTCAGCATGTTGTTCCTTCACCGAGATACCATCAGTGCTGTGCTGTATCACTTGTGCCACCATAAGCTAAGAAAAGAAAAAAAAAAAAATCACCCTCCATGTCTTTTTTTTTTGGAAAAAAATATGTCAGTTTTATAAGTAAAAATAAAGTGGCCCATAATAAATATGATGTCAAGTAAAAATTGCAAATCAGAGCTGACAATTGAATGTCTGGAAATCTGATGCTGCAGTTTTCCCCCTTTCTTTAGGACCTTTGAACAAATCATTGGGGGCTGGCAACATCTGAAAGTGCTTAGGTGAAAGTGGCACGAAGAGGTGTGATCAAAGCCATTTTCATAGCAGACATAAATATCATAGCATTTCTCATTTAAAACAGGGTAAGCAAAACCTAACCTGCCTGCTGGAGAAGATTCCATTGAAACTAGTATTAGCTATCATGAGGCTCAAGCAGCATTCTTGGGACGCTGGAGATTTGGATCTAAAGCGAGCCCTCACCAACAGGCATTTAAATACGCTAGAGACTTTGAGTCTTGCAACGTTATGATGTTATGTATATGAAGAAAACTCACTTTAAATTATGCAGTCTGATGTTAGGATGAAGTTAAACTGCATACAAAATAATAATTTTCATTATCAGTTAAAAAATCACCCCGCATTTTAAAAAGATGTTCATAGGCATCTAGCAATGTAGGTTAAAAGAGAAGAAAAAAACCCAACTTTTTAGCAAGGTACAAAATAATGTGTTTAGCTTCAGGCATTCTTTAAACTGCCTCTTTTCTAGGAAGGGAACACAGATGTGTGAGATTCCGGATTTAGTTCCAAGCCAATACTCTTAATTAACTTCAAATTGTTCAAATATATAATATCTCGGTGCAGGAAAGTAGCATCCTGGGAGCGCACTGTGCTGCACTCAGGTGTCAGCTGTTCCCAAGGTCCACCTGCAGCACCCCAAACTACTGCAAGGGGCCAGCTTATGGCCCCGCTTTGGCAAATTACTTCAGTGTGTGCCTGTTCTTTGGACATGTACGTAAGGCCAGAAGGGTGTTTTTACTGGATGTCTGGGATGGGCAAATGGGATACTGGTTAATGCTAGAAAGAGCACATTTGGCCACTGCTTTCAAATGACCCTGGGAATGTCTGGGCAAAGAAAAGCTGTACTTAGGAAAGATCTGGGGGCTCTGGAAGATGGAAACTGGTCCTAGACTGTAGGACTCGAGGATAAACGGTGGGCAAAGAGCAGGTAGGGGAGACTACCTGTTTGACTGGGATTCCAGTGGTGCACGAAGATGAAACAGAAAGAAGTATTTTCAATAGGTTTAAATTCATTATACATGGACTGTTCCTTCAGTGGAATAGATTTAGTGGTTTACAAGTCAAAAGGGAGTTGAAAATGCCTACCTGTGCCCTTGGCTCAGGCTGTGACTCTTGGCTTCCAGCATGTGGGATTCAGCGTAATTTGTTTGTGTGGATGGGGCACTGCCCCAATCCTGTGGGCATCAGCACCAAAACCAGGTCTGGGGGAAACGAATACCTCTGTCTGAGGTGGCAGGTTTGAACGGTGCAGCAAACAGCACCTAGAGCTGCCAGCTGAGCACCAAGGGTCAAGGAAAATATAATGCTGCTGTTCATTGATTGTATGGTTTATGTCCTCTTTACACACCTGCTGAAGGTTGTGGTCCTGAGGAAGCTTGGGTGTGTGAGCACATATGTAGGAGATCTTCATCCTATATCCTTCATCATCTGATTTATTGAATTTGTGACTTTAACATTGTTCTTTTGCAATCCATACATTTGTATGCACATGCATGTATATGCATACACCTACACATGCTTTTTGTACCCAATTTTAATCCTGTATTGCACTGGTAAGATACCACTGTAGCTCAAATAACTTCAGGAGAGTTTCTCAGAGCTCCAAGTACTGTAAATGAGTGGATAATCAAGTCTACAGTGTTACCTCCCCAGTTTCTGGGCTACATGCAAGGCAGTGTCCCGAGGATGTATCTATACTGAATCCCACACTGTGAAGAGATCCCTAAGCAAGCAACTAGAGAGCAAGCTCTGGATGGCTGTGTCAGTATGGTATGATGCTATTAATTAGTCCTGAGTTAATTAGCCCTTGTGAGAGGCAGTGCTAACCTGGTTGTATTGCTTTAGGGACCCTATGTAGTGTCTCTGTATGGGATTGTGCTGTGTCATACCTTAAGGATGTACCATCCCCTTCTGAGCCAAAGAGAGATCTGCTGCACTGTGCTCCCCTGTCTCGTGGGAATGCCTTGGATTTTGATGGGAAGGATGGTCTGTGCTTCTCAGTAGTGATTTCTTTCATTTATTGAGAGGCAGTGAGGAAGTTCACAGGGGTGAAAGGAAAAGGCCATGGCAGATGTCTGTGGAGTGGGCCTGAGTTGCAGGGAGAAGGTGAACAGGGAAGAAACAGGTCATTTATTTTCTGTCATGGGATTAAATGAAACAGGCTTAAAACAAACAGAAGTATTTCTTCATGCAGTATGCATTTAAGAAATCAAACTCCCTGTGCCAGCATTTTGTGCATGTTGGACACATACAGGCTCAAAAATCTAATTAGGCAAATAGAGAAGAGCCACCCAAAGCTGTCAAATGGATAGACTCCCTTTTGGCTAAGGAAGTCCTGGGGCAGCAGTCACTCAAGGTCAGGAAACTATATCAGAGAGAAGTCGCTATGCCATTGCCCTACTCTGACACATGTTCCCAGTCATCTGCTGCTGGCCAGTGCTGGTGCCACTGTCTGTCCCAGCCACATTGGTCTGTCCCAGCAGAGCTCTTCCCCGGTGCCACTGTGTTGCATTTCTAGCAAATCTCATGGGCGTTCTCCAGACTCAAAAAAGCCCCTTGTGGTTCACTTAAAGTGCCCCCATTTGAAGTGTTCAGCTAGTAGGTACGTGTTTGGAAAAGACAGAGTCACCAACACTAGGACCTCAGAAAAAATAATAATGCAAAATCGTGTGGGGTTTTTTCGTGCAGGGTTGACCTATACTGCAAAAGAAATGCATGCCATCGACTTGTGGCTTACACTGAGAGCAATGATAGCATAGCCCACAAAGGGCATAGAAAGAACACAGCTCTTGGATAAAGGTTTAGGCCAACTCAGACCAAATTAGGTAACAGTAGAAACACAGTCCCAACGCCAAAACATTGAGTTACTCATACTGAGAAAATTTCAAACGTGCATTGCCATAGATGAACCAGCATGAGCATTTTTGATCTTTGACAAAAGCCTTTGCTTAGTGACATCAAATACTACAGAAGCATCAAGTAGTATCTAACAAGTGAAATAAGCAAAGAGTGTGTGCTGTATGCTGAGCAGACTGATTGGTATTTGTCAGGCTTTCAAAGTTCCGCGCCATTACTACATTCAAGGCAAGCAAGTAAGAAAAGGAGATTCAGGAAAGGATGATAATTAACAGTTGCTCCCTCAGAAAAGGTTTTCAAATTGGCTTCTGCCTTTCTCAGCCTGACAGGAGTCAGCCCAGAAAACCTGTGTGCATTAAATAAATGTGGGTAATATAACAACATCATTCATATGTTCAGGTGCTCCTTTGAACAACCAAGTGAGCCAGGAATCTAATGAACAAACCCTCGAATGTAACCTGTTGATAACGCTTTAATCTTGTCCTCTATTTCCCTTGAAAATCTGAGGAGGGAAACACTAGAAGACAACAGATTGAAAAAGCCTGACCAAGGAAACTACTGGAAGACAGCTAGGCATGGGTGTTTCTCTTGTCTGCAAATTTTAGCAATTAAGGAAGTGTTGAAAGATTCTGAAAGCATGTTATCATTGAGAGAAGAGAGACTCTTAGGATTTAAGTCAGATGCCAATAGAGTAAAAGACTGATTGGCTTTAGCTGATGATAAGTCAAAAGTCAATGCAGACTTCCCACTTCAAATAACGTTAAAAACATAAGCTGTCACATTTGAAAATGGGCAAGTCATTCTCCTTCTGATGCCACAGCCTGTGAATACCAAAGCAACACATACTGTAATAACAAGGCACTGTTGAGAGGAGCTCTAAAATCCCATCTGATCCTCCATATGTTATAAGAGCTGCTGAAGGAGACAGACCCTGCAGTGAGTAGAAGATGCATGGAAGACTCAAGATGGCTTTGTGGGCAGATATTACTATAAGAATGAAAGCAAAGTCAAAAAAAGATATTGATTAGGAAAAGCTGTGAACAAGGTTGAAAGATTTACAAATAACCCATCACACAGCTATTATCTAATCAAACCCATGATCTTTCATTTTATGCCAGAAAATTAATACTATTTAATTAAGCCAAAAGAACAAAGGTGTTTTGAAATAAAATATGTCAACGAATGGATGAATCAAAGTGAATCTTAAATTCTTCGGGAATGGTGACCTAGCCACCAAATCAAATGTGGGTTCACAAATGTAATTAAGAAAATAAAAATAGTCCTGTGTCAATAATTAAGCAATTACAGCATAAGGAGTAATGAGAAGAGAGAAAGGATGGCACTCAAGAAAAAAGGAAACATCTAACTGCTCTTTTCTGGAACAAAAATAAAATACGGAAGACCCTGAAAGGTGGGCATTTTGCTGGATTGAAAATATCTGAGTATGTGTTTTGGCTTCCAGATGCTGTCATTCTCTGTCTCACTGGCTGCAAAGATAGTTTTGTTTCCACTTTCTGTCTGCCCATTATTTTAACAGAAGGACATAATTCACCTTGTGGAGGTGTTGCTATACCATGTGGCTACATGATTTGATCGTGCTGAAGTGGCTAGGCCAACAAAGCAGCATAATTCTGTTACTAAACTTTCAGCCCCGTTTCTTAACAAGCGTATCACTGGTCCCATAAACAAGGAAGAAGGTTGTGTGAGATCAAGCATCTAGAAGGAACACAAAAACTAAACAACCCAACAAGAAAGAGATCATTAGATTACAGACATCTGGTATTCCAGAGCTCACTTGTTGGATGCAGCCAACATAGTAGCTTGTATGGCTGTTAAGATTTTTAAGTGTGAGCATCTTGGAACTGCTTTACGTTTTAAATCTTAAAGCAAGCACTCTACATTGCTCCCTGTGGTCCGTGCAAAAGCAATGGTTCAGTACAACACTCAGTGGGAACCCGTGCCGCTGGCAAAGTCAACGGCACCATTTCTATAGCAGATTCTTCTCCAACAGCTCAGTGATTCTGGTCTGTTCTGCTTTGGATACCTGGTAAGATCACTGCCCCAGCAAGTACGACATCTACAGCCGAAACGGCCACAAAAGGGCACCGCTTTGCACCATCCCACAGGAGTTTCCTGTTGACAACATATGCTTAAAATATAATGAGTGAAAGAAGCATCACAAACCATTCTGAACCATCTTGTGCCTACTTAAAATCTAGGTGTGCTCTCAAAAGAAAAACAATGGCATAGATGAAATGCATTTTCCTGCAGAAAAGCAGAATTCTGTCTTCTTCTGTCCAACATGTGGAATCTTCCCATTGATGTCTCGGACCAGAGGCACCAGAAAAGACATTTTAGTCTTGGCGATTTTATTCCAAAACATAACTAAGGATTGGGCTATTACTTGTATAGATAATTGCTTACTACAAAAGCCAGCTGCAGATTGTAATATCTCAATGTATTTCATTTTACCCTTTGCTAAACTGTGTGCTTAACGTTAACCTTCCCATTCAAATGTCATTAGCTGCTAATTAAGATGTTGATGTGCTGATTGTATATCTTGCAGTAGAGATGATTTGCAGCCACTTACTAGGTGTTTATCAAACTCCAGCACATGTATTGGTTTAGCATAAGCATGGCACATTTAATTTACTGAACACTATCCCAGTTCTCCACTCTTTTTTCCTAATATAAAATAAGCGAAATATGGCAAGTTGTCAGGATTCATCTCAGAAAAGAAGAAGAGTAAAGTAAGTGGCCCAGGCACTCTTGTGCAAACAGTTTTTACCTTTGATTACAATAAATCTCTATCAGAAATCTCTAAAACGATCCCAGCATATTAATAAGAACATTAATAAGCCCTCTGAATTTGTCTACAACTTACATTGTCCCGTAGTCGGGAACAGAAGGCTTTTTAGTATTAAAGGTTTGTTTCAAGCAACTTCCTTGTTACTAATAAGAAGAGTTTAAGTCAAAGAAAGGCAGTGATGATTCTGCTAGTGCAAAAGCAGTTCTGCAGCACAGGGTACATTTTCACAGGACTTCTTAATATAATTTATGAATATTTGCTCGCAACATAATTGTCTTTTCTGCTGACATTTTCAAAGCAACACTGTGATTTGTTGGGTCTCCTGAGAGTCCGAGTACAAAACTGATAATTATATTAAATATACATAGACAATAAAGAGTGTGTTTACATAACTATGCCCATAAATATCTGGTTGAACAGTCATTGTTCTCAAAACCCTTTTAAGCAGCTCTCAGAGGGATCCAGTTCTAATGACATGATGGTTTAAAAGATGTTGCTCAGTCTTGTTCCATATTTAATTAACTTTCCTTTTTTAAACTTGTGATGGTGGAGACAATAACAAATAGCTCTGAAAAGAGAGCGAGCTTTGAAACATGAGTGAGACCTTGTCAGGCTTTTGTGTGCCACACACAGAAGAAGATCTGCACACAAGAGTTGGTGGCTGGGGACCACCCAGCTCCTGGGGGAGCGCATTGCTAGAGCGCTCACAGTTCACTACTACTAATAACAACAGCAACAACAATAATAATAATTAAAGAAATCTTCTGCATACAAATAAGGGAAGCAACACGGGGAGGAAAAATGGATGTATTAAATGGAATTGGTAAAATAGGCCTAAAATTGTTTATTTTTGTACTGCTACAGAGCAGTGAAGCAGATACTTTAAAGAGAATGGCACATTGCCCACTAAGACTTAAAGGCATGTGAGCAGTAATTGAGCATCACTGTATGACTGAACACATCAGACAGGAATGAAGGTAACATTTCTGAATTTGTGGACAATCTTATCCTATGGAGTCCTTCACATTGCCTCATCCGAGACAGGGCTGCAAGAGCAGCCTAATACTCTGTTTTCACACTGAGCTAGTTTTAATTGTCACCAATTATAATTCATTTACTTTTATGTGTCCTGGTTGTCACAATATTAACATTTGTAAGTCTTTCCCTTTGCAGGCTGTGAGAATCTGTTGTGACATCTTAATAAAGCAGGATTCAATCAAGGTGTGAATGAATTGTTAATCTTGTTATAAATAGAAGGTGCCATATGTTGGTAAGAAATGGACGTCTCTCTTTTTCTGTTGTTGAGGACAATGGTGATGAAACAAAGTGAGTGGTCATGCCAGAATTACTAATAAAAACCCAGTCACTGAGACATGGAGGGGACTTCAGCTTTCCATGTGCTATTAAGAAGGAGGTGATAACTATTAATGTGTCCTAGGCAGAGCTTTTGAACTGTAACTTCTGGGGCTTGTAGGGCGACTCTTCTATCAGGGAAATCAGTGAGAGCACTGGATTTGGAGAACCAAAGAAACTCCAATAACCTCCCAGTGAACTGAACCACCTAAAATGGATTGGAAAGTCTAACTTAGGCGACCAGCTATGAAAATGTGTATGATGGTAAAAACTTCTATTTTGGGTAGCTGAATGTCATAAAGGCCCAATACACATTTATTCCTGGATCATCTTTTTTTTCAGATAAAGAATCAGTGCATTTCCTCATACATTCAATGCTCAGATATTATCTGGGTAGATGCTTCACTTCTGCAGTATAAATTCTATATTTATATCTGCTTTAGGTCTGTGACATTTCCTAAACGCACCTCTGGCAAACAAGCAGAAGAACTAATCTTTTTTTTAAACTATCACTTAAAGTAAAACTCACACCACTTGAAATCTTAGGAATAAAGCCAGTCTCAGAGGTAAAAGGATACCTTGTCCATCAATCCACCCAGACAACCTTTGAACAGATTTATCCTTTCACATTAGTTTAAGGGTATGAGGAGGGGCTTCCCTTAGCTTTTGCTGACCCAGGACAGAGAAAGGCATGCCATAGCTGAAATGCGCGCACACACACACACACAGCCGTGTCTCTTCTTCCAACAGGCAAGACGATCTGCCTCTCCTGTTGATTTTTCTGAACACTGTGGTAATTCCCCAAGCAATACTCAGTCCTCATTGGGAAGTTCTGATGTCTTCCATAATCTATTTAAACAGCTATTTAGGTATCACTGAGAAACCTGTTACTTTAGAAAAGGTAAGAGGATTCCAGCACTTGATACTAGCAGCCAGCTCTTATAAGCCACCTGGGACTGCCTGTGGCCATAAGACCCCTCTATTCCCCTGCACCGACCTGAAGGGACAATCGATGCATAAAGTCTTCATCACATTTGCTGTTGCTCTGTTTACTGTTCCTTTATTTATGTATCTAGAAATTCAACATCTTTGCATGTTTTGCAAGCTGTCATGACATGAGACGCTAGTAATATGCTATGTTTTGCTTGCTAACATATTTTTGACATATTTTAGCTTTTGATTATAAGATTGCATTTTTCCCAGCTACCATCTGTCTCAACTCAGTGGCACTCTGGCATTTACAAAAACAGTAGGGTGTAATATTTCCTATATACTTGAACTCTACTAGAAACATGTTATTTTCAGTCTTAACCAATATGTCACACTTCCACACATGAAGGCTGAAATGTCCTATATCCTTTAAGGTATCTGTCAGAAATAAAGAACATATCATCACATTCAATTTGGCTGAGATGAGTAATATATTAATGAGAATAAGAATGGGAACAGTTTCTGACATAAATAGAACTAGCATTTTACAAGCCTTGTGTGCTCGTGCCTTTATTTATCCTTTTGTCAGCACAACTGAGAGATTCATACAAAACCCAGGATTTTCTTTTTTGTATTTGGCAAAATATGCACAATATTCTCAAAGCTGGAGTTTTAAACACGACACATTTTTTCTTGGAATATCTGGTAACTAGACACTTTCTGACTTTACTTCTTTCCTCTCCATCCTCCATCTGTGGACAGTCAAAATGTGACATTCAGCAAAGTGGAAATCACACTTTATATCTACCCTGACAGCACTAGGCAAGCAGCTCCTGCCATTTGGACTTGTTGTGATGTACAGCTCTTTAACTGCAGTATTTCAGCAACTCTGGTGTCCACAGGATAAAACCAGCAATTCCAGCAATAGGATAAGATACTAGAATAGCTGGAGAATGGTTTTTTAGTCCTCTTTTGCAAGTGAGTTGGAGTAGTGGGGGATACTGGTAGGGAAGGAGAACTTTTATCCCTTCCTTTCCTCTTGAAAATTGCAGGCAGTCAGGAGCCAATTCAGACCCAAGTAAAGCTGTGAGGTCTTGTGACAGCTCTCCCAGGGCCACGGTGCTAGTGAGCATCATCCTGCAGTGTGCACCACCTCCAATTCTGCTACCCATGTCAGAAGAGAGGGTGAGGGATGTGAGGTTAACAGTGCTGCTGGCAGAGCTGTAGTGGCTCCCGGTTGTCACTGCTAGGCCCAACTCACTAAACAATATTGCATTGAAATGCACACAAAATTATACACTGAAGATGTGTGGTGACTCCTCTGGCAACCAACGTGTCAAGCGTACAGGTATGAAATTGTTGAGACTGCCACAAAAAAAGAAACTAACAAACAAACCCAGAAAACAGTGAATATTACCCTCAGTTTTTTTAATTTTGAATTTCAATTTTTTGAAATTTGAAAAAACAAAAAAAATTACACATTGCTTTGCAGTGGGCCAGCAGATCTGTTTCCACCATTACGTCAGTTTAAGTGCCTAGCTTTGAGAAAAGCGATCTACTGAGCAGCATATAGGCCCTGATACAATAGGATTGCAGATCTTGGTGGTCCTTTAAGTACTACAGGAGCAGTAATAATAATGCTACTTTCCAAGGAAAAAGACAAGACACAAGCACACTCACACATAATGGTAAACTGAATTTATTTCCTTTTGGAAAACAATTCCAGTAATCTCCAGGTTCAGACTGCAGAGTAAACATTAATAACAGTAACATACAGGTTAGTTCAACTGATTCAAGAATTTGGCCATGTGAAATCATTAAGGAAAGTCTTGAACACTCAAAGCTTCAAATGGTATCCAGAAAAAAAAAAAAATTGACAATCTACATAACAACTATTGCATATATGGTAATGCTATCTGTCATATCGCAAGGCTTACAAATATATATATGGGCCTTATTCAACTGTGGGTTCCTGCTCTGTGAGAAAGAGTCTCTTCATATTTTTTGCAAGAATCTTCAGCAATAAAAAATAGTCTTAGATCGTCCGTTTGTATACCAAAAGAGAGATTTCTATACTGAAGTTTAAACGAAAGGAAGGCCAAACAGAGCTGTAATGGAACATAGCTATTACCTTCTCCCTCTTCCTTGAAAATGACACTTTTTCTTAAGCCATTTTTTTCCCCTCACACAGTATTATTATTATTTGTATCTTCCTTGAATAGGGCCCAAGTCCACTTGTCTTTATAAGACCATTTTAGTATCAGACAACATAATACATGTGCAACACTTTATATACAGGAAGTCTATCCGGTGCTCAAAAGTTCAAACACATGAACATCCAACAGTTTCGATAATACAAGTTTTATGGTACAATACAATGTTTCTGAATAATATACATTAACAATGAAAGTTTCGTGCAAAGAGTAAAACGTGTTCCCTTTTTGTGCCACAAAGAATTCTCTGGAAGAGACGGGCCTTGCACTAACTGCTGTGCTGGGTCATCGTATGATTCTGTAACAAAAATAAAAGGAACAGCTTAGTCACAGGACAGGCATTTCTGTGTGAAAGAAGGATGCAAAACCAATTCTCCCAACATATTTTGCAAAACGATGAACTGAAAAGAGAGTGTGTTTGACCCCTCCTTGTCTTAAACCTGTCAGAAGCAGTGTTGTTATCAAAGAGAGTTTTCCCCAGCTGTTTCATAGCCGTATTCTTTCCACGTGCCACAAGAAGGGCAATGCACTCTTTCTAGGTAGGTTTGGGCTGACCTGCCCCAGTGAAACTGCATACCAGGCCAGTGGTTCTGGTGTCTACTTACACACAGCTCATGGTATACACATTCTGCAAATGAAAAGTGCATTTATTTGTCACAGAAGGCCTGTGCCAACTAGACAGTGCTTCCTAGACTGTGGTACCCCTTGAAATGTTTTATTGCATTAAAACCTATTTCCCCCTAAACAGTATGGCACAGTATATTCTGGTAAGAGTCATCCTGTGCCTAGCAGGGAGCTCAAAGACTGATGAGAAAACAGGAGGGGCTGCCACAGCCCTTCCTTTGGTCACCAAAAACCACAGGTATTTTTCCTCAAGTGAATGCAGCGCCTTATGTGAGGTGACACAGCATGGACTTGGGAGTCTGAAATTCTCCTTTCCCGTACAAGCAATCACCAAATCCCACAGCAAACACAAGTTTCACCCTTTCCTACCACTGTTCTAATCAAGTTGACCACTTTTAGGGATGAAAGATGCTATATTTCAATGCTTGCACTTCCTCAGATCCTTCACAAGCATCGAGCTAAGACCAAAGAACCAATCCAATACATGTTAAGTCCTCTACAATGTACACTGAATCCACAGATAACCAGAAAAAGTTTGTGAATGTTACTTCCCAGATGACAGGGCACTGCTTAGTGATCAGTTTTCCCCCTATTAGTCTTGGCCAGATTTGGGCCAGTGACCCAGAGGGCAGGGGTGCCATGTCCCATGATTTTCTCCCAGGGCACCTAGTTCCTTCACGCTGCTTTGTTAAGTTAATCTGTCTTAAAATTCCTTTGGACTAATGTACTTTAGGATGAACTATTCCCAAAAGACATAATTTTCAATGAAGTGAACATCTACTGAACCATACCCTCCACAGCCACCCATGAAAGGGCACAAGAAAACAGCCTTGGCGAAACAAATGCGAAATACAGTGTGACTGCAGACCAGCCTGAGAGTTCTCCCTCCCTTCCTCCTTCTCTCTCCCTAAACTGTGCATGCACACAAACAATAGTTCATGGGACATTTGGCAAGGAAAGGATCTTACAGTAAGACTGAGGAATTTTTAATGTAGTGCCATTCTCAAGATTAGAGGAAAATGACCCAGTGACACTCAAGGATGCAATTTCCAGATGTGAACACAAAATGATTTAATGCTGATGGCAGGAATTCCAGACTGTCCAAGGCCAGAGAGTGGTAAAAAAATACACTCTACCACTTGATTTCATCTAGCTTCTTATCCTTCCCATAAAATCATTTCAAAATGCTGTAAAGCAGTAACAATAGCTGCAGACGAAAATATTGGCTAGTCACAGGTAATGGGCTCTGACTTTAAACCACAAAAGCAAGGAAATTAAGAGTTAAGCCTGACAGTCAGCCCTTTAGTCATCCTGTTGTGTCCATTTATTGCAGCACTTACAGCATAACACCACAGGCTTATTGGAGACCCTGCAGTACCTAGAAACAACAGGACAAGTTAAATATGGGGTGGCAGCCTGAATTCTGATTTTTTCTCTGCTTCTGAGTAGGTGAAGTCATATACCAGTTGTTAGACTGCAGAGAAATATTTGGGGCAGGGGGGTGTCTTTTGTTTCTAATCTCCTGAGACCAAGCATGTCAGTCATGCTGATTTTTTATTTCTTTTCACTAAATGAAAAATGTATAATCAGTTTGAGGTTGGATGAACAGTTGCACATGAAGCAGTCAAAAGGTGCTTTAGAAGTGTAGCTGTAACTGGCTGCAATGACATTTTTGATTAAAAAATAAAAAAGCCCAAATATGAAGGGGAAAAAATAAAACACAGCATAAGGACCGACTTGCCCCTGCTCAGTGTCTCTGACTCCCGTGTCCTAGTGCAAAATGAGATTCTCTGGAGATAATGAAGAGGTAATAGAAAAAAAAAAAGTGTTGCTGAGAAAAACAAGACAGGGCAGGATACTAACACGAGGAAATGCTTCAAGAAGCTTAGGCCTTCAAAAGGCAACTATACTTGCTGTAAACAGTCAAACCAAACCAAACCAAACCAAAACAAACCAAACCAAAACAAAACATGGTTTCCAAATTAAGGCTCCCCAAACCTGAGGGACTAGGGAGAAATACCTGTTCGGCTAAGTGGGAAAAAATACAACGTGGAAGCACTTCAGAAGCATAACATTGACAAGACAAGCAGGCAAAGGATGGGAGGAGAGAGATAAGAAAAGGAGGAAAATTCTGTTATCCCACAGAGAGCCATATTCCACTCCACCAAAAGCCATCTATTGGAGACCCCATGTCTAAGTGACTGAAAATTGCAAACATTAATCCCAGTTATGAACTGTTGTTGTTTTTATGAGGGGTGTTGTGTTTAAAAATTTAGGGCAAAAATTCTCCTCCATTATCCACACAGCAGATCTCAGCTCTGATAGTCTCTTTGCCTTGTGTGCAGCGAGCTCCCCGCCTCCCTGGCAGTGGGAGTTCAGGCAGGCGGGGAAAGCAGAATTTGGAGCTCCCGCAGGCAGGGACACGGCAGGGACACGGCAGGGACACAGGAGTGCGGTACACCCAGGGAGAGCGCAATATTACAGTCGAGATCTCCTGTGCGGCTTGGAAAGCGCGCTGCCCTTCACTAAAGACACAGTACGCAAGCTTGAAACACGCCTCCTCTGGAAACTTCAAACTAGTTTGTCTGAGTTTGGAGTAATTAGTACATTCACTGGCCAAAGAGAAGTCATTTAACTAAGTACAGGAGATATATGCTCCCCCTCTCTGCCTCCCCCAAATTTGATTGCACAAAACGCATCTGCTTAATTATGAGGCAGTCTCCCTATGAAGCAAAAATTTCAATTTCCCACCTAGCCACAGAAAGGAAAAAATATTTTTTTCTTAACATAATCTTCCCTGGACTTCAGCAATAGCGATGTTAACATTTCCAAGAGCTGTGGTTTCATGAGGAGAAACTAGTTTGCAAACGCAAATGCAAGCTTTGCATGCACAAAATGGAGGAACAGTGAAGCAGGAGGTGTGTGTCCCTGCATTTGTTACTGCATTAGACACAAACCAAGCCAGGAAAACTCCTACATCCCCAATTTCTCTGTCTCAGTATTCTCTGGAAAGCAGGGATATTACTTGGGAAAACATGAATTCAATATATTTCACAAGCAAAATAAACTCCTAAAATACATTTACCCTGTTCCTACAGATAGTTTTGTTAGCAGAATTCAGAATCCCAACTGTTATGTGAACTGCCATAACATTATATGCCACCACTTTTCTGGATGAAAATGCTTTGAGATATCCTTGTTGTTAGTGTTACGGAGCTAAAAAATTGCAAAGATTTCACATTTTGGGTGGAAGAATCTCCTTGGCAAAAAAACAACCAAAAAACATTTCTTTGCAGAAATGCTCAAGACAAAAGAAGTAATAATACTTCTCGATGTTTGGTGTCTGTCTTTTTGTTTCAGATAGAACAAGAGAAGTATTAGCTAGCAAAAAGTTCTTGCCCATAGCATAAAAATTAATGAAGAAAAAATTACCCACAGATAGCCACTGACTCACCAGCCCACTAGAATCTTTAATGTGAACTGCAGGTGCATTCAATTTAAATGCAACTTCTGCTTTTTGTGACTAGATGAAACAAGACATGGTTATACCTGACAAACAGTGCGAAGAGGGTATACATGAAGAAATATAAAGATGAAATGTAGATGCATTATTTCAACAGATGGTAACAGTACCACAGCAGCATGTTATTTTTTCCTTAGTTCAAGAACACAAACACGTGTAATTAATCATCACTGATTAAGTAATTATGGTACCCTACATGTTATCACTTATCAGGAATCCTTTACCTGTGTACATTATGGATCATCTTGTATTTTTTTGCATTAACGCACCCCACCGCATTGCAATACAGTTCCAGGTTGTAAAACAGAACTCTACATTACTATCAACCTTTAAGCAGTACAGCTTTTTTTTTTAACAAAAGCAATTGGTTTCCAACAGGCTGGATAATAAGTCTTTTGACCTGCATTCTTCTCTGACCCATTAAGGTCACCCCTGTGCTCGGGCATATAGCTGACTTAGGAAATGCCTGCAAGTCCTGCATTTCATCTCCTGCCCACTCAAAATAAAGCTTTCTTTAAATGTGTCTGTACGTGTCCCTGAAGACCAGGGAGGCATCCCTGTAGTGGGCAATGGAGGGACAGAAGCTTCTGCCTTTATTAATGAATGCAGACCATTATGAGTCTGGCTGGCTCCTGCACTGTTCCCAGAAGCATATACTGTACGTGACTTAAAATGCTAGAATATTGACACAAAGCAAGCTGGGCACCCCTAAGGAAAATTACTCCTTGGATATAATGTAGGCTCGTAACAGCTATTAGAGTACAAAATAAAACCCTCCGGGATCAAACTGACATATACCGCATTCTACCTACTCCTCAAACATTAGAAGAATTTCTTTGTGAAGGCATTCTCAAGGACAGCATTAAACTGACTTTTGTAGCAATCTGCAACAGCTTTTTGGCTTACAGCTTTTAGTACTAAATCTCTAGTTTGAATCAATATAAGTACTATATCTTCCACATTAATCAATACATTTGGTTCAATACACGTTCTATTAAATTATACTTTCTAATCAAGATTTTCTGCTTCTCTTCCCTTCTTTTTATTCCAACTTCTTACCCTGTACCATACTTTTCAAACTGTCTGCAGCTAACAAGAGGATGTTGAATTTTCCAGAACTAAACGGGAAGAAAGAAAAGCTCGTGGAAAAGGCAAGCCTAGCAAAACCTTAAGTGCACTGGTAATGACAAATCAAATATGCAGTTTCACAGTGTCAACATGTTTTCCAGAACTTCAGTCTGATGCTTTGCTACTTAAATGGCTGTCATGATATAAGACCTCTCATGCAGAAAACTGCATAGGACACTGCTGAAATACGGTATCATGTGGAAAGCCAGGAGAAGGGAAGTATTAAGTGGTAACACCAAAAACAAATACTTGAAACTTATTCAGACATAACTATAACTTTAAGAAAAAAATCTTGATTTTCCTACCTTCTCTTCAAACTTGTGCTACTTCAGGACTGCAGCACAGAGTCTCTTGTCAAAGCCCCATTATATTGTGGCAGGGTTCTTTCCTGTTAAACTGTAATCTGCTTATACCCAAGACTAAATTGATGAGTTATTTAGATTTGTGAGATAGTAAGATTAAATACATACTATAAATTAAGATGTAACAAGATATTATTTAGTCCAGGTCTGTGGGGATATTTGAAACATTTGGATAGAAGATGTCTCCAGCAACCTGAGTGATGTACACCCGTACAGCAAATGACTTTTCCACACCTGTGTTAGGTTTGGTGGAATGTGGTTATTCTTCATAAGCAGAGAATATGAAATGTAATGTCAAAATGACAAACATGTATATTGAAGGCTTTGCCACTGTCTTACAGATCAGAAACACTGCACGGATGTCCCTCGCTTACAGTCAGCTCCTCTTTTCCTTGTCTCCATATAATCACTGTGAACCTGCAGAGAAACTGTTGCATTTTCTTCTGACATTTAACATCATCTTCCTCAGCTCACAATAGCATCTTATAATACTTTCTAGGTGACACTATGTCACCATTAAAGAAAAAGGTGAAATAGCATAATAACAGAGAAGAACAAGAATTCATAGAATTTAAAGACAGAAAAGACCCATTAGGGCGATTTCTCCACCCATCTTGCCAGTGTTGGATTATTGCCTATAGTGTAATTTCAAGTGTTTTGCCCAGTCCAATTTTAATTAGAGCTTCCAATGCTCCTCTTGGGAGCCTGTTTCACAGCTTCACAGACCTCAGGGTTAGGATTTTTTTTTCCTGATGTTCATCCCTGGAGAGGAAGAGGCTCAGCCAGCCCCAAATCACACATGAAACCAAATCTGCATAGTCAGGAGCTGGTTTCAGTAGAATATCTGGGCCATTTCAAAGCATCTGAAAGCAGTAAACTTACTTTCAATGCCCCAAAACATTAAGGCCCTCGCTCCACTGCTGCTGCAAGCAATTAAGAAGCTTCTGTTAAGAAGCCATGTTCTACATGGGCTTCTCAGGCTCAGTTGTTATACAGGTAAAAACGTAGTATAGCTGACATTTGTGTTCCCACAGTAAGGGTAACCACTTCCACAGTCCACCTCCACCAAATTAATTAACTGAAGGTTAGGGGCATATCTAGGTCTATTCTATGCTACAGTCCTTAGCTGTACTGACCCCACCCATGACCACTCAGATGGTAAACATTTCTGTATTTTTCACATAGGTGAAATACAAAAAGAGCAATTTCAATTGAAGCTCATCAACAGATGAAGCGACCATAGATTATTTTCCCTTCTAGGCTATTCCTTTCCTTTCATAAAACACAAACTGCAAGAAATTAACTTGAATTGTTGTATCTGAAATCTTGGAACTAACAAATGTTTCTGATGTGCTTCATTCCAGGAATCACAATGTTTCTGACACAAAAATAAATATATATTCAGATTTCAATGGTCACACTTATCCTGAGTGAATGAGGGAGCTGGAAAGATGACAACTAATAGTTTTTCATAGTTGAAAAGTAGGAAGCCAACTGGAGACTTTGGAGTTCTGGACAGAACAGAAAAAATTCCAGGAAAGGTGTCCCGGTCGTCAGCGTCTCCAGTACTGCAGTGCAGCTGGCAGAGCAGGAGTACCAATGAATTTTTAAATGCAGAAAAGTAGGCATGGAGTTTCATCCAGGCCGAGTTTGATCACCAGCACAGACCTAACAACACACAGTCTCTGAAACTTGAGTTTCCCAAGGAAATAAGGATTTGAGCTGAACTAAACCAGAGCTATTTCCATAACAAAGAAGGGGCTAAATCCCAAGAGAATCTGTGTTCCCATAACTGCCACTTATGTGTGGTGAGTTGATATTTACCAGCCTTTGCGAATCAGGTCTTTTCTCAGACGTGACAGACAATTAAATGCTCAACTTAGGTCATGACTGACCACTGTTGACAATGATAATGTAGGAAAGTCTACACTGAATTGCAGTTATTCATATAAATTAGTTCACCTAAGCTATGTGATTTGGTATTATATTAATGTCTCTGAAATGGAATGACTGCTAATCAGATTGTACTTTTTATCATATTCATGTAAAACTCTCAGTGTTCTGGTTCTTCCACTCAAGCATTTCCAGCTGGGTCAGAGAAAACCTAGCCATAAAAAAATCTCAAGCTGGATAGCATGTTCTCAGTGATGCAAACTGAAAATTAAAACCAAACCGAAACCAAACCAAAACCCCTGATACCTATTCTTCTTTTGAGACTTACAGTAAGTCACTAGTAAAATGTCAATGATTCCTTTTGGATTCATTATTATACATGAGTACATATATCACAGATTTGTTGCATGGAAAAGAATGACATATATTCCTAGATACAGCAAATAAGACTTTCATCATTGTCACCAGAAGAGAACAGACACAAACACAGGTGTCTGTTCACCATCCTTGCACCATTGTCATTACTAGCGTTGGCAGGGGGCTCCCAGTTAAGCCTCTGACATAAATCAGAGTAGCTCCAAGGCTGTTTTAACCTATGGTGCCAGGCAACAGCCTTCCATACACTTCCCTTACCGTGTTTGTTGTTTATTGAAACACAATGAACTCACACAACCTCTCCCATTTCAGGCAAGATGTGTCTGGCTGCACAGGCAAGGTGCATGTAATTACCCCCATAAACAACAAGGCGATGGTAATAGGCAGAGGACAATGGTTAGGACACATTCACGGAAATTCATTGAAACTGTGAAACCTTCCTATGCTTTTATGCTGCAAAGGGGCTGTACTGCTAATCAGGATCCAGGCCTAAGTCTTGTTTGTAGAAAAACAAGGGTTTTGTGATGCTGCAAATGTATGAAATTAATACACAAGCATCCTTCCCCAATAAGAAAATTGTTCATTAAATGGGAATAAAAGCTTAAAACAATAAAGGCAAAAGGAGGCACTTCTGAGAAATATATCAAAAGGCGTATTACTTTAGAATATGGTTATGATTACCCTGGTATAAATTAAGAGAAACTCCTCTGAAATCAAGGGAGTTTCAAGACAGGGACAAGTAAGAATAGAGCCAGGCCTGCAGGGTTTCAAACAAAGTGAATATTGCTCATGTACTGATTGATTCTTGCACACCCTCTGCAGAGGCCACAGCCAGAAGTCTCTTCACACTGTCAGACACATCCAGGCAAAGAGCAAGCAGAACCCAAAGCTGAACAAATCCAGATTTATCTGTAGCTATTGTACCACAGAGTAACAGGGGACAACGAGCTTTGATAGGCTATACTGCCTAATAAGATATTCAGGGATTAAGTCAGTGTTCTACAGACATGTGTTCATGGGCTAGTTGTTGCACTGCTTTAATTTTTTTTCCTTTGTTATGTTTAATTTATCATGCTGGTGCTTTCTAAACTGCAACATCTGTAAACAAGTTGAAGTCTGACCTCCCTCCCATTTTACACCCAGAAGCATCACTCCTACTTCATGCTCTAATTTTACATACCTTAAAGACAAATAAATCTGTGGGTGAGAGAGAGAAGTAACAAATCCAAACAACGAAAACAAACCCCCTTGTCTGACAATATGTGTTCATCTTACATGAATACAAATTTGCCTAGCTGAGAGTGAGGAACTGGCTCCTGGAACTGGAGCTATACTAGGTACAGATTCCTTTATAGGTCAAACCCAATTAAACAAACTACTACTAAATATTTAACAGCTCAGTGCAGTAATTAGTGACAAATAATGGAAGCTTAAATTGATAATTGTACAGAAATCTGCTGTTGGAAACATTACACATTTCTTGCTCCTCCTGTTTCTCCCATCCTCACTGCACCCCGATAGGTCTTTTCAGAGATTAAACTGACAAATTAATCTGGATTTTACACACACCTATTTGGTCTGCAATGAAGTTTCTATGAGTTGTGAGAAGGAACCTTCCAAGTGGAACTTCTTCTTCTGAAATTTCCATTCTGGGCTCTCTGATTTAAAGCTGAGGAACTGCTAGATCATGAATTGATTTCAAATCTTAAACCAACCAGCAGGTCCAGAATTTAAGCCTCTGTCCACAGGACTCAAAAGGTCACCCAATTAAAGTGGGGAAGCACACAAAGCTGTGATTTATATGCAAAGGGCAACCTTTAAAACAATGATTATTTCCAGTATTCCACAGGTGCATGTACAAGAATTCCTTTGCACAAAATTACAAGTGAAATTGCAAGTTTCTTGATACAGCCTGAAAGTGTTGTAACTTGCCTGCGCTCCTATTATACAGACAGGCGCAACCCACACTTGTATTGATCGCCAAGTTCACCTCCCTACCTCGTGACATAACACTGGGTATTGTGCTTACCAGGTGACAAAGGGACAGCCTGGAATCTGGATTCCCCGCACATTGCCAGCTGGTGCGCGGAGCCTTGTACAACAGCACTCAGCACGCTGGAGGTTATGGATCAGCCTGAGATTAACTCAAAGCTATAACACTGTTTTCACTCAGCTAAAAGCAAACCCTGAACAAGCCTAGTTTTAGAATCACCAAACCTGGCTTTTGTACATGGAAATCAGTATTTGGTAGTTATCCAGCCAGCAAGCATAAATATGGCCAGTTAAGAGAACGTGTAAGTGGACTGGTGCACATCTTGGATCCTGAAATCAGGAACACAAGTGAAAACATGTCCCCTTGCCCACGGTATGTCAATTTTAAAATGTGTAGGAAAGAAAAGGAAAAACTATGGAGCCCTGCTAGCTCTCCTCCTCTTCTAAACACTCCAAACTCTGTTGCTCATCGATGTGTCTTTTTCCTTCAAGACAGCTTGCAAGAAAAGCCAGATTGAGCAGATTTGATGGTAATAGTTAAAGATTTCTGAGCTGATAAGCAGAGGCCCCCATGGCTTTCGCTCTCTGACTTCCTTCACAACCGGTTACTGTGTCAGCCCATCTTGGACATCGTATAGTCCTTATCCCTACAGCTCCTCAAACAAGGAATAGTGGGAACTGGGACAGCACCTACATGGCAGGCTTGGGGTGTGTTTGAATTACAAATCTACTTGTTGGAAAAGAAAATAAGGACATTTTTTATCCCTTCATAGCTGGTAAACAGACAGTTAAGGACCCTATGTTGGAACACTGTTCTTAAAGCAACCTCATCTGAGTTCCCTCTTCAGTCCAAGAAACTCCATATTGTAAAGGTAACTTTTAGAGAGAGCATAATGCTATTCTGCGCTTTATAAAAAAGTCACTATTTTTTTAAGTTTTGTAAGGACACACACTGTAAATCAATATATCTGGAGCATTTACTGACATGTGGTACCAGGACAATAAAATTTTGTTTGTCATTGTGGTTGTCGGTTGTAAAATGCAGAAGTCTGGATTGTCTATTGTCTTCTGTTTTGCTGTCAATTTGCATTTGTGTAAAAGAGTGTGAAATGTGACCAAAGCTAAATGGAAGGAATCTTACTCTCACTTTCTCCTATTTTCAGAACCTATAAATGGGGGAAGACAGTGAAGTCCAACTCCTACATTTTGATACTCATTCCTCCACAACCAAGAAGTACTAGACAAAGCAGCATCCTTTTATGCCTTTTTCCATCCTCCCCATGAGGGAAGAAGTATCCTCCTACCAAATGTCATTCTTTGAGGTTGGTCATTCTGTTTCCTGTCACACAGCTGGCCAGTGACACGTTGCAACTCAGACATGTCATTAGATCTTGCCTTGACCCTGCACTGACAGTTGAAGAAATGCCCCCTCTCACCTCTGGGTTTAGCTTGTGATGCCATGGTATTCCTGCCTCCTCGGCTATCTCCCGCAAGGGGATGTAGCCTCATGCAGCTGCTGCTTTCACCCCTTTTTGCCCATTAGGACTGTTTTTTAGTGTGGCAATCTTCTGATAGAATGAGAAGAATCACATTTAGGAGGAAAGTAACTGGAGACAACACTTACACTCATTTGCTGTCCACGTTTAGTGTCAAGGTGTCTGAGATACAGAACTTTAATTCTTTTACAAAAAGATGTGCTGTAGCTATGGTGAGGCTAATCTGTAACCCTCGCAGACTTATAGAATTTTCTACTCCAAGTTAATTTTAATTCATTACAATAAACCCCACCTAATTAAAATAACTCTTTAAAGTGAAGTATTAGCTTGATCCCAGCAAAAAAAAAAAAAAAGAAAAGCAGAATATTTGCTATCGGAGGGCAATTCATCATACCACAGTGCACACTTACATAAACTCAAAGGTAAGCTATAAACAAGTACCCACGGCAACAGTGCCATGCATAAAGGGGCAGGCAACAGGAGGCCTGATTTCTAATCAGCCCTCAAAGGAACCTGCCACACAGAAGTGGTACTTACTCTAATTTAAAGCTCTCACAGTTACTTTACCTTGGCAAAATTTATAAACTAATAACTTTAGTAAACAGACTGGCACTCCAAACAGAAAAACAAACCAACACAATTGTTCAGGCCTGCAGAGAAAGCAGCTTTCTCAGAAAGGTACTGTCTTCAACAATGAGATAAAACATTTGTTTGGGGGCTACTCTTATGGTCCCTGATGTTCTGTAACAGTTCTGCACTGTTAGATCTGTATTGTCACTTCACTGTGGTCTATAGTCTATTGTCCCTGAAAAGCTTTCCAGCATCTTAAGGCATTTTACACACCTGTATATTTGTGTTCTGGTCAGCTCAACTGATGAAATACTTCTGAATTTGAAAGAGCTTATTCTCGGGCTATAGGTTTCCTTAAAATATCATTAAATTGTCAGGGCAATCTGCTTTCAAAATTTCAGTTTAAAAACATACTTAATATTTGCAATTACAGCTCAAATTCTTTCTCATCTATTACCTTTGCTTCTCAATAACTGTTAAAAATGATACTGTTCTCCATTTACATACCTGAAGAAAAAAAAACCCCAAACCCCAGAAAGCAATAATAATAGCTAAGCAGAAAATCTCTGTAATACATGCAGCACAATACTGGATGATTTTTTTTTTTGTTATATCCTAAAACACACCACTTTGTAGAAAGTTCCTTTTCAAATCAAAGCAATACTACAGTAAAACAACTGCAGGCAAAATTTCTAAGACACAATGCAGTTTGTGTCAGAACACTCATCACTTCAGGCTGACCTGTCAAACTATCTTGGGGAACATGGTAAAAAGGCAAATCTGCAAGTTGGTAAGAAACTTTTGAATGATAAAAAGTACGTATTGCTCGCAAACCGCAGAACGCTGTGCAGCGTTCACTGAGCTGTACTGACACTTAGAGCAGATGTCTGTCCCTTCTTACTGCTTATAGGCGTACCTGCTCAGGCTGTGCTCCTAAGATCACTGAGAGGCAGCCAATATTTTGCAGCTCTAACAGAAGAAACCAAATAAATAGAAAATTTGTGCTGGGACGAGTGATGTGGAATAGAGATGAGAATTTAGTACTATACACGGATACTTGCTATCAGCAATAGAACTATGCTGGAGATTCGGTGTCGGTGAAGTCAGCAAGATGACATTTTTGGACCTTGACAGGCAATTTCTGGCACCTACATTTTCAGGAGATTCTCAAGACCTTGCAGAATCCAGCTTCTGCACCCAACCTGATTCCTTAGGGGAACCAATATGACCTTAGGGGACAAAGACTCAAGGTGCCTCTTTTTAAGTATTAGGGATTAAGAATTTGGCCACAGGGTTTTCCCAGAAACTAATGTAATTGTCAAGACAGTCTACAGAACTCACTAGAGAACCACTTCTAAGGGTTTCTGAAATCACTACTTTTCATAGATGTATTTCTCTATTAATTTCTGCACAACAGTCTGACATCTGCAGAGACTTATTCTCTGCTAAACTGTGTAAATTTTCAGACTAATTCCTATACAACCACTGTACATTTTTGTAAATCAATGCAGCCTACACATTCAAATCTTGGGCCACCATAGTCTTCAGTGCATGTTAAAGCATTCGTAAGGCTGTCTGAACTTATGCCAGCTTGTAATAGCCCCCACAGGATTGTGATATCAATTAAAAATCCCTGGAATTCATTGGAGTCTGAGACACACCTGTGAGGACCAAAAGGGAGTGATACAGAATCAGCTAGCAAAATAAACAGGAATTGCTGCATACTGAGGGAATCCTTGGCTGTCTGACTAAGGTACCTTTTATACTGGCAGGGGATGCAAATTGGAGCCCGAGGATCTGCACTTTCATTTTCAAAGCACTTTGCAAACATCAACCACTTCACCTTCACACCATTGCTGCAAGGGAAGTAAATATGTACAGTTCCAGCATCCTCTGTTTTCTAGAGGTGCAAAGAAGCACAGGGCATTTTTACAGGCACAGTCTGTGTTCATGCACAAAAGGGAGCTTTTGACAACCTCTTCCTTTGTGGGCAAATGAGGTTCCCAAGGCTACTGAGGGAACTGGTGGCAGAACAGGGATTACTGGAGAGATTCTGCTATCCAGCCCAGTGCTAAGTCCACCCTGCCTCCTCTGCAACACACCAAAGAAACTTGCTGAATTCCAGCTGTATGCTGCTTTGCTGTAGAGGACAGATTACTGCATGTCATCCTCTATAATCTCTCCTGTAAGAGGGATTCTACGTGGTTCCCAGAGACTCCCCTTTTGCTTCCCCCCAGAAATGGTGGCAAGGTTAGAGACAAGTTGTTTTCTCAAGGCTGAGATTAAAAATGGCTCTGTGTTTTGCTAAGCATTCCTATGAAGCATGGGCAGCGCATGTGTGTGTGTCTGAAAACGACCCCAATGAAAGGAAGGAATGAGAGATGCTAAACAATGCTGCGCAAAGTTGCAGACTGTTCGGCTACAGGCCAGAAAATGAATCCAATTTTTCATTCTGTCATTATAAATATTTCAGTGCAAATGGTACTGATTTTCTGCAACTGTGGTTAAGCAAAAGGCCTCTGAGTGAATATTTAAGGGGGAAAAAAAAAGGAAAAGAAGAAGAAGAGGGAAGGAAAAAAAGAAAAAGAAAATGGAGGGGGGAAATTAAGGTTAGCAACCAATTAATTTCAAACTTTCAGTGTAAAAGATTCTGGGAAAAATTCTACAGTGATGCAGCGTGTGACTCAAAGAAGGAGGAAAAAAAACATTTACTCTGCTCTTCTTCTGACAGTTTCTCATAAAATATCTGCAGTCCATCTATCTTTTAGTACTCCAGGCTCCTCTGGAGAGCAGAAAATAGTAGTTTAAAGCTCACTTCAGTGCCAGTCTGCGGGAGATTGCTTTCCACAGGACCCCTGCTGATGGAGGCCTAGGGGAAGAGGCCCAGGAGTTATTCAATCAGTCCAAGGCTCTGGGGCGGCCGGGGCTCCTTTGAGGGCTGATTATAAAGCTGCCCTCCTGTTGCCTGCCTCCGAACAGAACGAAATGAGCAGCCTCTTGCTGAGCAGATTCTGCAAGAAGGAATTTCACCTGTCATGGAGTTTGTCAGAATTTCAGGATTTATCTTGGTGCAAAATTAATAAAATACCAACTAGGATTTCAGCCTGACTACTCAGCTGTGTCATCTCAAAGTGATCTTTCACCTAAGAAAACCTGGACATGGAGCTACTGAAGTCATTCTTGCCCTACTTTTGCTTGGGAGCTTCGGCAGGATGTTATGACTGAATAATAAAATGATTAGAGGTGGATTTCCTGACAATTACACCCAACGTCAAGCACTGGGTGGGTGCTACCGTCCTAACGCGTGACCTTCCACCTTACTTCTGTGGTTCCTCAATCCCCCTGGAATAAGCTAGGAATCTGAAATAGAAAAAGATCATTTCTGCAGTTTATAACCTTGCAGGTCCCTTATGGCAGCACATCTGTTAAGTTCATACACTGGTATTCCAGGTCTGGATTTGATTTATGAGTTTTAAAGGAATCCAAACAACAGACTACATAAGATTACATTCAGTGAAACACTACAAATTAATATTGCTTTGACAGTCAAGTACATGGTCTTTTAACCATATTCTGGGTCTAATATTGCAGTAAGGTGCCAGGTTGATAAAGCATCATCTCAAACCTCTGCGAACTGAGTTCAGTTCTTTCAAAGCTAGACGGTCTCACTGGTCTTCTGACAGTGCCTCACAGCAATAATAATAATAAAAAATCTTCGTACACTACCTATTTAAGTAAGATTGTGCTAGCTTATAGCACTTGGTCACATGAATTTCAAGTCTCAGGTAGCATAAAAGCAATTAACTTGCAGCCTGCAAGACAGCTTTTCAGCTAAAAGAGAAGATCAACTTGTAGAAAATAAAATAGTTGTCAACTAAGCCAGCTGATGGGTAAATAAATATTATTCAATTTACAATGCCATTGGTACAGATCTTGACATGGAGAAACAGAGATCCACTGTACCAGGAAACAGCAAAATATGCCCAGATTGTGAACAAAGATGCATTTGCCATCAATAGCTCCTATCCTACATTGTGGCAGTTTCTGTACACTGTTCAAAGCCGTCTGCTGTTTGAAGTAACAAATCTACCTTTCTGTCTATTTGCTCGTCAGCATTTTCTAACAAGAGCTTAAAACAAATGGTAACATATCCCCTTCCTACCTCCTCACCCTTTAAATGACAATTCAACATTAATACACATCATAAAGCCACCTTTACCAGGCAGTAGTAGTCTGACAGTTTTAACACCAAGAGATCTCACAGCAAAGAGAGAGAGAAAGCACGCAAGTGAATGCACAGATGGTGGGAGGGGACACAGGGTGCTCTCAGCAGGCTACAGTAGAGATGCATTAACTCCACAGAGGGATAAGGGCTTCCCACCAGTACAGTCATGAATTATAACTGAGCATGGGAGTGAGTTCTTAGTGCCTGTCTCACAGCAAATATACTGTTCCATTTTCCTGCACAATCACCTTTCACCTTTACAAACGCAAAGCAGAGCAAAGCAAAATGCACCACTAATATTTAACAACATCATAGGTTCTTTATATTACATAGCACACATTTACACACACAAATTATGGGGGGGAACGAGAGCATTCATTGACACCGAGTATCCCCAAGCAGATTTACACGCCCATGATCAGTGCCTGTGGCTAGCGATTCTGCTACAAAATGAGACTATAACAATACAGATAAACAACTAAAGCTGCATGTAGAAATGTGTGTAACTCAGCAGTATTGGTTCACGAGAACTGAATCATCTCTTACTCTCTTCCCTTGTTAACAGGGTGGGGGACACTCAATTTCAGCTTTGAACACAAAGGAAGCTCAACTTAAAACAAATAATAAGAGCCTGCAGAAACCCACTCTTTTTCCATCCAAAATTATACTTCAGCCTCAGTTTGATCAAAGCATGGTGAACCTGACCCCAATAACAGGTAGAAAAGCTAAACCTAAAAGCTGTTCCTCCTGACTGGGGTTTCGTAATGAACAGCTCCAGTTGTGTAGCCATCTGCATCTAAGTCTTTTTGACTAATGTTTGGAACGGAGCAATCTAATGATGCTCTTCCTGCACACACACGCACACACAGACACACAGAAAAAAAAAAAAAAAAAGAAAAAAAAAAGAAAAAAAGGGGAAAAGAGAGAGAAAGAAAAAAAAAAAAGTCACCACTTTTGAGCCGCGATTGCTGTTTACTGGAGTTTCCTGGATGTGTCTCTTCATGAATCACTGACCACACCTTGTTTTCACAAACTATCTGTACCTCCTCCCTCGGGGAATTCATCCCCTCCCAACTTTCCTCCTACTCGATGGACGTATCAATGGAGAAAACTTGTTATTTTAGGCAGCTGAAAATTTGACCGATTTTAAAGGATTCATTTACCATGCCTTTCACTTTCGTTTAAATCCTCAGTGTTCCTGTTCTAAATGACAGCACCGCAAGCACTGCTTTTAAGCACTATTCATCTTGCCTACCACATCTCAGCCTTTCACACAGAAGGCTGCTCTCTCTCCAACAATGAAGCCTTACTCCTTTATAGCTTGAGGGCAGAGACTGTTACTAGCTGTAGACTTGCTGCAAATATCACAATAAAGGATACAAATGTGAATTTCTCTTAAAATACAGGTTCAGCTCTGGAGGTACCTTGCTTTAGAAAACTCTGTCAAGAGCAAACAATGTATCTTTCTCCAAAATGCACAGCAGCCACCCAGTTGAAACGGCGTTTCCAAATGATCTAAAATGTCGATGGAATCAGGATGCTTGTTAATTCTGTGCTTTTCTCCACTTTGGGTCTCTAATCAATATTTTAGGTTCCTTTGCACTTAAGATACTCAGTCTTGGCTTGGCTGCACGTCTTGTGGAACATTAAAAAACACAAAGGACAAACATCCCTGCTCTCTCCAATTCCCTGGAGCTTGAGGGGATGCAGGGCTACTGAGCTAAGCTCTGTGATGGAAGAAGGTAGGGTTCAAACTTCAGATCTTAAGAGGTGGCAGGTTTGCTGCTACTAAGCCCCTGCATCTGTGCTTTGGTACACCAAAACCATGGAGGGGTGAGGATGCTGGGGCATACAGGGGCCATGGCAACCTTCTGCCTGTGCGGTGGAGGGAAGAGGGGGCAGGCCTTGAGCGGCAAACTTTCAGTGATAATGTTGTGCCATCACTTGTTGGGAAGCTGCAGGACCAGTGCAGCGTGGAGCCAAGAATGAAGAGCTTATTCACGGGGATGGAGTGAGGGGGGCCAGCAGTGGGCTTGGGGGAAGGGAGGCAGATTTGCAGAACTGGCCGTGAAGCTCCTCAGTACACCATAGCTGGATGCTTCATAAAGTCACACTGATGGCAGTCCCAGAGACGGCCATCTGTTGTCAGCTCTGGGCCAGATGAAAGATAATATAATGGCAGCTACTGGTAGCTAACAGCAGGGCAGTTGTAGGAAGGAATGCGTCCTAGAATGAAGAAGTGGTGCTTCCTGTTTAGCACAGAAAATCAGTCATCAATATCAACTACATTAGCAAGAAATTAATGGATGGACAATTAAGAGAACTGAACTGATCTACCAGGGAAATTATTCAAATGCAAACAGAGTGCTTATTTCTTCTGCTTACTCCAGGTGTATGAGCCAACTGATCTGACTAATGGCAAGGTGTGGGCTGAAACATTCAGGGCACAGATGATAAAACCTCATTTTCTGTAAAGGGCAGAATTCCATTTCTAATGATTATTTGTGGGTCAGGGAATACATTTACTGCTTCCCTTGCCCTCCATCTACAACAGGATTCCTTGATGTTCACAGAGGTTTCTACAAGGATTGAGGGTATAAAATGGCCTTTATGCAATAACCAAAATCTCCCTTATTATTAACATGATTTATTTTTACAACTGCCTTATCATTATTATCAGCATCACTCAGTAGAAAAATGTTTGCCTTCCCAAGCACTATTATTTCTACCTTGTTTCTTTCTTTGCCCCATATCCTTTCTACTTCTACTCCTTTGCCTTTTCTTTCCTTCTTCTGCCTTTCTGTGCATTTTCCTTTCTGCAGCAACTTCTGATTTGCTTCTTTAGGCTGAAATCTCACACACCTCAATCTTCCGTTTGCTAAAACTATCAGAAATCATGATGTTCATGTTGACATGTAATGCCACTGATATGTTTCAGAGTCAACAGTTAAAAAGCCAAAGGAACAGTGGAGCTTATCTTCTGATTGCTACAGTTTAATGCAAAGTAGACTGGAGACAACAAACTTTGTTTAACATATTTGCATGACACAGTCTTAGCATCACAAGGATTACAAACTCAACTATATTATCTGATTCTGTAGAATCTATTTAGTGTTGACTATACAAGGCAGTAAGGAGAACAGATTCAAAGTATGGGTTAATCTTTTTTGTTGCTACCCATTTTTTTGAAAATAGATACCTGTATTTTACAAAAAGAATCCAGGCATACATGAGCATAAACAGGAAGGAGTAGGCAAAATAGAAACATAAATTCAAGCACATACACATCTGGATATGACTCTATCCCCCTTGCAAGAGAAGGAATATACATTTTTGCTTATTTTTCTATGGGTACTTTGTGGGTGTAGCTCAGTATTTATTTTGAATGGTATATTTACCTTCCAATACTTTGCCATTTTACTGTTCCATAAGTCTGAATTTCTTTTCAAGAATAAAATGATGTATTTAAAGGCAATATGAATCACTTAATTGCTACACTGTCTTTGTCAACTAATTCTGTAATTTCATCAATAATATCACTCAAGCATCTGAAAAAACAAACCCATAACTGTGATTGAATTGCTCCAGAAATTTAAGGAATGTTCTCTCAGGGAAATGTAGAAGGGATGTTGCGAACACATTGTTTCCTGCTTATTTACAGGGAAAAGTCCGGAAAGTTTCATAGGCTGACTGTTGCATGTAGCGTTAAAAGTATACAGACTATGTGGAGACAAGCAAGAACCGTTAATATTAAGCCCATCCTTGTCAAGCACTACTTAGTGAAATCAAAACGGTCCCTGAAAAACTGTGGCACTTTGGGCTTGGTGGGCTTTGCAATGTGCTATGAATATTCGTGAACTAATGAAGTACCCACAGGGAGTGTTTACATTTGAATAGGCCAATCAAAGGAGGGCGAACTCACAAGCTCCAAACCTGGAAATTTCTTATTTAGAAAAGAATTACTGCAAGAAAACCTAATAAGGCTGTAACACCCATCAATCCCCAGGAGGGAAGGGACACTGGAAGGGAATTCAAAGTATTTTTTTTTGGTATTTAAACTCTGTTTGACATTGAAGCAAAAGACTTGCAAGGGAATCACTTTGAAGGTATGTCCTTAAAGAGCTAATGCATGAGGGCCTCCACCATGCTTCTCGATTGCCTTTTCAAGAAAATTTGCAAAGAGAATAATTCTCCCTTCTAGGGAAAGAAGTCTCAGGTCTCAGGAACACAAGTCTGAATTTTTTTAAATCTTGGAAGACATGGAAAAATACATACTGGTATGTACATACCGTACATACTGGTATGTACATACATACAGTGCACATACTGGTGCACACTAATATCCATATAACTATCTGAAACAGAAAACATAGTAAGGGTTCAGGAAAAAAACCAAACACTGACTAATGCAATGCATGCAGCTCTGTCTACTTCCCTGAAAACATAAGCATTAATTACAATCCCAGTATCTCTGGCACACATATTATTATCATCACTCACGAGACAGAGAGCATGCATGGTTACGTGGAGCAAGTAAGTACCTGACCTGGCAACTGAATCCAGCTCTCCTGACTCCAAGGCATTTGCTCTGACAAAAGCAACTTGACTGCCTGATAAGGACTAAGGCCAACATTACTGAACGTGGTGCCTGTATTTAGACATCAGAAGAGTTTAGCTGAAAACTTAAACAAGGCTATGGCTGCTCAGCACGTATGTTTTTATCAAGGTTCCTAATTTCAGGCATTTACGTCCCTATTTCCTGATGTACTCAGCACAGCATCTTGCACTGGCCTTAACGGCAGCTGGAGGTGCTCAGCACCCTCTCAGAAATAGGCCATTGAGTTGGAAAATGTTGGCCTAAAGCTTTGATTGTTAATTGGATTTCAGGTAGGCTTCCTTTTAAAAAGAGCTGACAAAGTTATTCCCTGCTGGCTCCTGGCCTTTGGGGCCTAGAAAGCCAGCATCTATGTTCCACTCCTCACCCTAACAGTTTGGGGACCTGGAAATGCCAGAACTAATCTCAAATTTCACTTAAAAAAATGTTTTGAGGCCTTTTCTTTGTGAAGAAAACATCCTTGAAAATCTAACGTCACCTGCAGGTTTGAAAGTTTTGTCCCTGTTTTTGTGTAAAGAGTATAAATTATTCATGGTATCCCCTGCTGCCCTGGAAGGCTCACTGTTGGGACCTACACGATACACAGACTCAGCTACTGTGGGGGCTTGGCAAAACAATCCTATACGGATGGAGGTAGCAGTGCCACTGCTGCTATGGCTGGTGCTATTCCCACACCAATCTCTGCCACAAGGAGACAACCCCAGCCCAGGTTAATTAGCAGTTTTCTCTAGCTGACCCCCAAATAAGAGAACATAGCGTTTGAATCCCAGCTATGCTACTGTCTCCACTAAAGGCCTCAGTTAAGACTTTTAGTTCTTGAAGTAGCCTAGAGCTTGCTCAGTTCTGCTCCGGCTCAGGTCAAGGGTATTTTTAAGGCCATTTAAAAATGTTGAGATCTTTGGGAGTGTTTTACAATGCAGAGATCTTTGGAAAGTTTAACCCTTAAAGAAATGAGGAATGAACTGGAAGATTAGCTTCAACAGTGCTAAGCTTGGAACATGAAAATGTTAAAACTGGACATCCAGAGAGGGACACACGTAAAGCTACATAAAACTTATGTAGACTATTCTATGCTGCCTCTGCCCAGCTCTGCTTCAGATGCTTGCACCGGGAGCTGTGAATGTTCTCCTGCTGTTTTAAACAACATGAGTAACATCTGCTATGAGTGCTTCATTCTTTCTTTCATCCTCTCCTTGGGGAAGGAACTTTGTATTTCATTTTGGAACAGCTCTATTGTTGTGGGCTGGGGCTGTGGGGAAGGTTTAGTAATCTACATGCAGGTACGTGTTTATATGAGAGAAAGGAGCCTTCGGGACCTCTAGGTGCACTCTACTCTTAAAAGCACAAGTTGAGGACATTCATGATATTACTTAACTGCTGTGGAAGTCTGTTCCACACTACAAGGTCAGTCTGTGAGAGAGTTCTAGCTCCTGTGCAAAAAAGCTTCAGCTTTCTGATAAAAACACTCACAAAGCAGGGCTGTCAAATACCACGCTGTTACCAAATGGGAAGAACTTCTCAGGTGATCTCTGAGATGTGCAGGACCCAGTCCACCAAGAATATTAAGGATTGAATCTTAGAGCACAACTGGACAAACATACAGGAAGTCAGTACAGACATCAAGAGAGCAGGCTGAATGTGCTCCTGGTCTCCTTTTCTAGTGAGGAACAGTGCTGCAGCTCTCTGTATTAGCTGGAACATCCTACAGGCTGATGGCTTCATGCCCAGGTATTCTACGCTGATGGAGTCCAGACGGGAAGCAGCAAGGGCGTGAATCACTGAGGCCAGGTCCCTTTTGAACAGAATGGGAAGCAACCGCTGATCTAATTTTTTTTTTTGCCCTAGTTTTCATGTCTGTAAAGTGGGGACACTTAACTACCCTAGGGGCAACTAATTATTTGCAGCAAAATGTTAAGTAAATGCTCCAATTCACCAAAATGAGATATTTTTGTACTGGGCAAAATGGTCCGGAGAGGTCATGTAATCTTGGCTAGCATCATGTTCAGAACTAACTATCATCACTGATAAAACACTGATGAAACATGTACAATTATTCATCAATTCTACCAGATATTGGTACCTCTCTGACCCAGCAACATCTTAAAAATCAATCAATCAATCAATCCATTCACTCTGGGTAACACCCCACAAAAGTGTCTCATTCCTCCCCACAAACACCACGATATGTTGTGTTGACTATGGAAGTAACACTAGGATTGGAAATGGGAAAGGAATGGATGCTCCTCATCAGAGACAAGGGAAACACCAACACCCATTCAAACACCTAAGCCTAGGTTCAAAAACTAAGGCAAAAGAAACAGGCACTGGAAATAGCATGAGGACAAGAAAGAGAAGTTTTAATAGGCACAAATTACTTTATCATAATTTAATGAAAATTCATTATTAAGTTAAATGAGTGATAAGTTTCTTTACTTCCTTATTAATTGGAAGTTCAGTATTATGGATGATGGATGGAGAGGACTGCTTTAGTTACATCCACACTGTACAGAGAACTATATGGTCATATTGCAGGTATTCAGTTAGAAGAGTTTTAACCTTTGGGAGACATCTAGGCACCCTATAAATACACCTGTCTTGCAGCTTCCTTATCTGATACCTAGTAGGGATATATTTCTGATCATAAAGATTGTTACAAGCCTATTTCTGAAAAGCCCTTATTGTACTGAGCACGTCTTGTTAAAAGCTTTCCATTCTAAAGAATAAACTCTTTTAGGGACATACTTTTTAAACTCCATTTTAGAAGTGTAAATACACCACATAGCCTTTTGAACATGTAAGTATGAAAATTCACACCTCAGAACACTCTTAAAACATACACCTTGTAACTGTTACAAAAGATTTTCATTTGCTTCCTTTCTATGGAGGTAGTATCTCCAAAAATTTAACCCTGGTTCAATAGTTATGGAGCACAAAGCCATTTAAAGGAAGTGTCAAAGGTGGAAGAAGGGTAAGCTGTGGAGATGATCTTAAAACAAAGAGCAAATTCCTGTTAAATTTCATTACTTAACTTAAAGGTTGAGTAATACATTGCAGGTTTAACTTTCAGGACTAGTCATTTACTCTCTGTTCTCACCAGAACGTGGTCCTATGGGATTGTCTCGCATTCCTAACAGGGGTCTGGAGTGAAATCAAGGAAAACTCTAAAGAGAGTCGTAGTTGTTTTTGCATTGAGAAGACTGGTAATGAGGGGATAGTAAATTCCCCAAGGTGAGATGAACATTGTATGTGGGGTTTCTTATGTTCCTATAGCCTACTCTTCCTGAAACAGGAGTCAGAAAATACTAAGCAAAGAATCACACCGGGCCAAGCACCAAGTTAAGCATCATTGTAATGCATTTATTTTCAGTATCCCTGAATTCATTCCCTTTAATTATCAGCTGTACTATACGTGTGGATAGGGCTTCTACGCTATTGTGTTCTGCTCTGCTCTACCCTGTTCAAGTTCTTACTCTGCCCTACAGCCATGGAGTGCTGTCCATGGCTTCTAATCTGGGATGATTAACATCTCTCATGCATGGGAGATGCACTTCAGATGCATGTTTAAATTAAAAGTAAGGAACCATTCCTGATAGAGGAAATAAATACGCTGTTCCACTGCAAGCCCCAACACAAACCATGGTAATGTGAGAGGACAGAGAAACATAATCTGGAGGCTAGCTGCCAAAGATTCCACTGCTTCAGCCTGAACAAAGCAGTGCCTCCTAGAACAGGTTTTAAATGAGAGTGGGCTGAAGATCAGTGTATTTTCAGCAAAAGCAGACTCCAAAGGTCAGTACCTACTGCTCTGCCTAAGTGCTTTGCTGCCCTTTCACTAGCCTGGGTAGATAACTGGAGATGAGAGCAGAAAGCCAGTGTTCTCAACAAACAAATGCAAATGGCATGATGGTACTGCATTTTTTTAAATATAATGTATTCTCAGCTGGGGTGGGGCTACCCAAGTTAATTAAAATAATAAATGTAATGAATTAAGTGGATAAGAAAACAAATACCTTTTCCTTTTTGCAACTGTAGATAAGCCAGAGAGAGGCTGTCTCTAAGGGTATGGAGATGTGGTCTATCAAGAGCCTTCCGCAGCATGGAACAACCAACACACTGATTGTCACCTACCCAATGTAGAGCATAATTTGTGTCTCTGTAGCGACATCCTTCTGTACCCTTCAGTAGAAAACCAGGTGCCTCAGTTATGTTGAAGTTTTAATGAACTAGGCTTAGATGGAGAGAGTAAAATCTTGCCCTCAGTCTTGGGCAAGGATGAATTTTGAGTGGAAAAGCATGTGCTTTTATTACAGTAAAAAAGCTGAAGGCAGCTGTTGGGACTCCATGTATTCTGAAATGAAAGCATATTCTAAGGGGGACAGACTAGTAAGGAGGTGATTGTACATGTCACAACTACACCTGGATCTCTGTATATTTTGCATCTTTAGAATTCAGTTATCTATTCTCACTTTTTAAAATTCAGTCTGAATTCTGATGTTAAAATTAATTTCTATCCTCTTGTTTCTGCTTCTTTCTTTCCGTAATTGTCTTTTGCTTAGCTGCACCTTCTCTCTTCCAGAGTTATTTTTTTCTTTTTTCCTTTTGGTTTTTCTTCCCTAACAATCTCTCCTTTCTTTTTCCAGAAACTGCTGATGTCCCTGCTTCTCCCTGCTTCCTCATTTTGATTAACCAGTGATGAACAACAGAATTTATGAAAATCAGTAAGCCAAAAATATTGAAGTATTTTTTCCTAAAACAAAAAAATAAATGCAGTTTCACCTTATTGGAAACGGTTTGCAGAAAAAACCAACAAGTATTTTGACCAAAAAAAATCAAAGAAAATGATTCTACAAAATCCATACTGAGAAAGAAACACATATAACAAAATTAGTTTCTGACCTTTCCTCATTCCACTGTTTCTCCTTTATTTTTCCCCCAAGTCCAATAACTCTACACAACCTAGACCATTTTCTGACTTCAAAACTCAGTCTTGCCTCTTTCTGTCCATCACTATGTATGAGTGTCTTTTTTTCCCTAAACGTCCAAATTTTTATTTTCTTTTCCTTGTCTTCCTCTTCCACTTTGGGTCAGAGCTTGCATGCAATACATGGTACAGACACTAAACAAAACAGATTTGGGTCTATTAAAAATAGGAGAGATACTACACAGGCACCTTGGAGTGTAACAGGTATGGTACTGCAGGTACTACAGGAGCTCCCATGACCTAGGGGTCCATGAAGAAAGAGGTAGGGAAGGCTATCAGAAAGGTTTTATTCCATTTTGCTTTCATACAGAAAGAAATTAGGAAAAAGAAAATGCAGTGCAATTGATATAAATACCAACCCCTCATACAATGAATTCATGCATGGTTTAAACACTATGATTGCTATTTTCTCCAAAGAAATACTTCATATCATCATGCCAAACATTTATATCAGGTTTTCAGCATGTAAAACTTGCAGTAAGTGAAATACTAAATAGGCATACGTGTGCGTATGCCTCACTAGCCTTTTGCCTCTGTTGATGAGATGGAATCCAGCTCTGGTTCAAAACAAAATTAATTTTGGACACCTCAGTCAAAGGACTTAGAGATGGTAGCCCATACTATAAAACACTACTGAAAAACATTAAGCGCTGAAAAATCTAAATTCTAAAGAAAAATCACATGTAGAAAAGGCCTTAATATACAAGTACTTCTCCTTGTTCCATCCCTGTAGACCATCAGAGACCTCAAAAATTTTTCCTCTGTCAACCTATCTTAATACTTCAACATAAACTAAAATAATTTAGAAACCATCTTTTGCTGTGGTCTCAAAGTGTAACACCATATCAGGAATAACACACCACCACTTCTCAATGCAAGACATGCTGTGCCGAATGTTAATAGTAAATAAACCCTTCATCCAAAATTGTTTTCAGATGTTGTTTAACGTTTATTTCTTCCTCTCCATCCTTTTATAGATTCATGTAATGGTTTGGATTGGAACGGACCTTAAAGATCATCTACTTCTATGACCTTAAAGAGGTTTAGTTTACCATTAGTAAACAGTATCATTACAAGTCTGACAACAGCAAACAAGAAGACTGTGTACCATTCATTTGACCCTGTTATTTTTTTCCTCATCAAGTTAGTATTTATGGGAAATGGCCAGCAGGTAAACCAAGATAAATTCTGCCTACTTCGCCCCTCCCCCCATCCCTATACTCCTACCTCAGTGCTTAGCTTTCCACATTTAGAAACAAAAGAATACACTTATTTTCCATTCACTGCTTGAGTAAATATTTTATGAATATCAAACAGAAAAATAGAGTGTCCATTTCTCTCTCCTCAAGAATATCTTGAGCTGCAACAACCTACAGAGCAAGAATCCAAAGGTGGCTCCCAAAATTCAGGTTTGTACCAGGTGGCTTTCTGCCAGCACCTTTCTGAAGCAGCATGGGTTGAATCACCTGCAATTTCTCTTGTCCTTCCCTCATTCCCATCCTCATGATGAGTAAGTTTCAGAGGACGTCATGGCAAATCAAGCTTTGAACGCAGCTATCAAATATGTAATTATAACCCCCAGGTAATAAGTGTAGTACCTGCAGCTCTGTTTGGAAGAAGAACTTCTGTGGACACTGTGTGCAGTCATAGATCTTGTCCTCTTGTCCATGGGCTGAGAAAATATGCTGCTGCAACTTGTTTGCTTGAACAAACACTGGAATATTAGACAAACAACAAGCTTTTCATTATTTGGTATTGCAAGTGAAGAGTTTTTTATCAACTATTTCTCATTAACATTCAGCAATTCCAAGAGGTAAAATTAGGCTGGCTCACTCTGATTTCACAATACACTGTTGCTATAATGGGTACCAACAAACTGATCCTTCTTTTAAAATGAATGAATTGAAACAGATGCCTGGTTAAAAAAACCCAACAAACCACCAAAGAAAAAACAAAAAGACCCTAACAGGACAACCAATGAAGATTTCAAATTTTAAGAATTTAAAAATGCCATTTTCTCTCCAGAATTATTTCTTCATGCTTACTGCACTTTGATTGAACACACACAAAACTTATTTCCTAGCAACCAACAGGTTTGAAAAGCATACATGCCGAAGTCCTGTTTACTCTGTGTGCCTAAAGTTAAAGCTAACAAACAGCTCTGTATTTAAATGTGTTAATGCTAAAAATTATATCCCACAGCTACACTGGGGCAATGTCTATAAATGTGAAACAGAACTGCAGGTAAATTCTCTTTGGATACTTTAAGATCAACTCTGCCTACACACTGAATGCAAGGGTTTCAATAATATAAACATGTTCAATTTTAATGACTACAAAACAAGGCCCTAAGACTGTGTAACAGTTTACCTAGGAGACATACTATTAATAATTAAATTGTATATGCCAGAGGCAGTGTTTGGGTTGGCAGCACTGACTTCTGATGGATGCCTGGTGCACTGTGACCTAAAAAAGTTTGCATCTACAATATTAATCTGTATAGGCAGGGAAAGGATTTATTAAAGATGCTGGCATTTGACTTTGACTCCACTCCTAATCATTAAAATTATTCTAATTGCAAGGCAACAAAAACCATCAGAATATTGTTCTTCTGAGTCATACATTTTAATCACATTTCTCATTACCCTGGAAAAAAAAAAAAGATCAGGTTCCATTTTCCATATAAAACTTATATTGGTGATTTTTATTTCTTGTTAATATTCTAGCAAGACATGCTGAAATAATTTAATGGCATATTGATAATAAAACACCATTGTTTATGATTAATGTTCAGTGTCTATTTACCCCATCAGCAAAAAGGAAAAAGTGCTTGACACAGATTGGAATCAACTTATCTCCATACTCTAACACATCTTATAAGGCTACTGGCTCAAAAATTAAAGGATTAGTTTTATCAGAGATCTTGCTCACAAGGAGAACCATCAGTGGGTACTCCTTATTGCGTTTCCAACTCCCCCAAACTTGTCAATCAAAGACCCGTGGCATTACACTAAAAAAAATCACGTCATAAAGTGTACACAAAGACAAGGGGAAAAAAAAAGTAGAATCAGTAATAAAACTAAAAAAACAAAAAAAGGCGCCTAACTGAAAGAGTTATTGAACACAGATGCCTAACAGGCAAACTGTTTATGGCAGTACTATCCACGCTCAGACATCACCATGACAAGCTGTGCAGTGAAGATGAACTATGTATTTTTTTAATTTTATAACCCACAGAAATGTGTGAAACCTGAACACAGTGAGGTAGTAATCATCATCAGCCACTGTATCTGAGAGATGAAAAATTCAACTTTAATTTTCCTCTGTAGTGGTGTGCTTAGGTTTTATTGGGAGGGGAGCTGCCAAACAAAGAGAAGTAGAATGAAGGTATTAAAGGGTCTATTTGCCTATCAATGAAAATCCTTCACTCCCATTAATGTAGAACAGGAACCTTGAATGGCTTCCAGAATTAGCATGCCATTGATGCAAGAATACCCAAAGTGTGTTTTGTCATGTTTGTGATTATCTTTGATTTTCATCTTGTAAAGCAAAATTGGGCATGTAAGCTACATATTAACACTTATGTTTTAGGTTATCATTTTATGAAATGTTCTACTAAGAAGTCCTTAAAAAATCTCACAACAACCCAGTAGGCATCCTTTTAATGTGTTTTCATTTCCAACAACAGCATTTTTCTGTTCCTCGTTATGGCCCAAACACTGCAGTGCTTAGCCCTACTGGGTCAAGTTATTTTCTCACTTGGGTTTTACTACTGAATAACACCACTGACTTGGGGAGGATTATTCCACACTTGGACTTGTGTCAGGGGAAGGCTGAACTTGACTTGTGGCAAGACAACATGGTTTGCTTTCTAAAGCACATTACAAGGGTGTTTCTTCTCACCACAAGCCAACAAACACATGCCAGCAGGCTTTCTTACCGGATCAGAGGAGAATGTTGCTGCACAGGCTATGCCTAGCAGCCCTTGCCCATGAGGCCAAGTTCTGCTCTGAGTTACATTAGTTTAGAAGAAAGATCTGTAGCTTTAAAGCACAAATTTATGGCCAGTTTTAACCTTGGCAAGTTTGGAACATGGAGATAATGAACGTGATGTGGTGGAAGGTAAGAGACTATCACTTTTGTAATTATAAAAAAAACTCACACTTCCAATAGAAGAGCTTGAAATGCAGCTCTTGCAGATAGATGCCTGACCTTCCAAGGAGCTCAGCTTTCTAAATGATTTCTAATCAATATTACTAATGAGCACAAACGTAATGTTCCCTCCTAAAACTGACCTAAAACCAGCACACCACACAGTTGTAAGTGCAGTTCTGCAAGCGCAAGTTAAAAAAAGCATGACTGGGACATGATAGCCTCCTACCTGTAAAGCACACTGGGCATTTGAAGGTGCCCCCCATGCCTTCAAAGCTGTGTTCTATCAGGTGGCACTGAAGTTTGGCAGGAGAGTCAAACGTCTGATTGCAGAGTTTGCATTCATGGTTCAGTCCTTCATCTGTGGAAAAAATCAAAGAAAAAGTGAAATTCACTACAGCCCTTACTGAAGAGCAAATCCAACAAGATCTATGAATGGAAAAGACTTCTGTTTTCGTAAGCTCAGGAAACTGGATGCCCCTCAGCACTTACGGATGGTGAAGTGTTCTTTTACCTGGAAGATTTCAGAATGTACAAAGCTTAACTGGGCATTAAAAGCACAGATTTTTTCGGTGCGATTAGCACCAAACAGGAATGCAGAGCATTAGACTTCAGTGGGAAACGATGAGTAGGCCCTGAAACACCCATCTCTCTTAGCTGAGCCACCTGACCACGACCGTGTACATTTGCAAAACAGCACACCAGAAATCTAGCGCTGATCGCACATCACCCCATTTACCATGGGTAAGATCTGTCAACGCACGCGTTTTTGGCACCGTGGCTGACGTGGAGTTTCTCGTACCCAGTGTGAGAGAAGAGGGTAGTTTATACCCTCACATCACTCCTGCTCCACGTTTCCAGTCCCAGGGGCACACGCAAAATCTTTTGCAAGCCGCAGGATTTCCCAGCTCCCTTTCTGACAATCCTACGTTTTTTTCCCCTTTATTTGCATTTCTCCTCTTAACAGTTCAGAAAAGTCCCTGTGTGCCTCCTGACGCAGCTTTCCCATCAATGTCCTGCGGCTTTAAAACCCTTCCCACTCCCTGCCGCTTGTTCCTCCGCTTCCTCCCATTGTCCTCCCATTGTCCTTTGAAGGCCGGCTGGTGCCTGGCACCAGGTTCCCTTCCTGAGGGTGCTGCAGGATTCATCCACTCCGCCATGAGGGCAGTCAACGGCTGTCCTACTTAGAAACAGTTGCTAGGTAAGAAGTGGCTTCCAGCCCTGCTGCAGAGGCCTCAATTCCCACAGCGCCGCTTAGAAAAGGTCCTTCTGTATGTCACCGGTGTGCTACATGAGTAGCATCGATCTCACAGGTAAATACTGTATCCCATTATCAAAAATCAAAAGGGAATAAAACACTTGGCGACTGGCATAGCTCCCTAGCATTTCTCGGGTGAAAAGGAGTGATTTAGGAGAGTGTCCTGCCCACCTAGATGCCACGCTGCCTACCTCCTGCCGGGCACAGCACTGCCTGCAGTGATTAGTGACCGTAATGATGGGCATTCGCAGTTGGCAGCTGCTGTAGACAGCGAGAGCAGAGACTGTGTTTTGTACTCCACACAACAGCCCTCCCCACCGACGTATAAAGAAAACATCACGGCGCTGGCGTAGCTGAGTGGGGCCAGGCGCCCTCTCAAAATGACCCTCAGTAACTTAGCAGAATTGAAAAAATGTCAGTGGTAGCCCTCAGCTTTCACTTCTCACCGGCCCGAAAGCTAATTTTAGCCTCCATGTAAGTCATGGCATCTTTAGCCAAGGGTGGGAATGTGTGGGCTTCAGACAGCGGATGTGAAGCCAGGCGGTGGTGGCTGTTCTGTGCGTGGAACTACCGAAAGCTAGTGTCATGTGGTTTTCAGGTGTCAGAGCCCTTTATAATGTGAAGTTAAGGGGCAGACAAAAACCAACAAAGCCAAAAGATTTACACAAAGTCGGGATGGGGTGGTGGGGAATAAACAGGTAAAAATGTACTGACTACAAAATTTCTATCCTGACCACAGTCCGTAGCTGGGGAGCTCTCTCTTCACTGAACATCTAGCTCTCGTAATGTTCATATATAAGGCATCTCCGTTGCCCTTCATGGTAAAACTGTGTTTTCCAGCTAGTGACTGTGAGAGGAATGGAGGAGCCCATTTTGGCTCTTTAAAATGGACTCATTGGCACGTGGCCATTTCTTTAAACGCTCCTGTCTTCCTGTCAGTCTTAGCGCAACAGGGTGGTGCCACGGGAGCAAACACAGCTGAGCATTGCCTGCATGCTCACGCAGCACACTGCAGACTTCCCTTCATCCTCCTCCCAATCCTTCATTAAAGCAGTGTTCAATGTTCCTGCCTCCATGCTGAAGAGCGATCAGAGGGGTGTGAGATGGCAGGCCTGCCCTGGGAGTCAGCTGAAAAAGGTCAGTGGTCCCAGCAATCCCGTGCGCACAGACTATTGCCACTGAGGTGCCTGTCTCTGTTACCCACACCAGACAGAACAACTTTGCTGCTTTTGACTCCCATCCCACCTGACCGGGCACTAATTTATAGCTGGGTCCGCTGAGAACAGCTGTCAGCACAAGCTCAGGCAAAGGCTCAGGTCAGTCTCAGCTGTTTTGCCACCACAGCCTCTCTGGGGAGACTAGAATATCAAGGCAGCGGAGCACAGGCTGCTGAGGTACACGTCCCATCCAGCCAGACACACAGGTAGTCAGGTACTGTGGGCTGAACATACTCAGCAAAAGACTCCCGGGGGGACAGATTAGTAGTAGGTGACACCTTTCATAACTCTTCGTAGATAAATAAGTAAGCATTTATCAAATACATGCTAACAATCTCTTTAGCAAGGAAAATTTTAGTGGATTCTCAAGAGTTGCCTGTGATTTAGGATTTTCCACCATCGCTGACAAACCCTTCCAGTGTGTTCTGCTTTTGCTACTGTTGACAGAAGACAAGTATGGCCCGCGCAAGCACTGTCAAGGGGAGCATAAGGGAAAAGAACCTGGCATGCACCCGTCTGTACACCTAAGAGAGATGGTCGCATCCTGCTAGTCAGGCTCTATGCCGTGCTGTCCCAACAGGCAGCATCCCATAGCTGTGGGCGAAGCCGGAGAACAGCATACTAGACAGAAGAGGAAGGCTCAACAAACCATATATAAATGTCTTTTCTTTCCTGAACTTGCAAATCAGTAAGGAGGACTATAAAGGCTGCCACGTGATTAGATAATTTCTCCTACATCCAGATCTGTGTTGTGGTCATTACCAAACAGATAGCTCTGAGAACGGTGCAAGTGCCCACAAAGGGTAGTTACAAGCTAGAAAGCCTGCACGGTGAAGTTTCTCCATCAAACTGTTTGTGCTGATATGCACAGTCAAAGCAATTAGGACAAAGGGAGCTCCATCCAGGATCTTCCATGTCAAGGTGAAGATAATCAATGCCAATTCTCAAATCACAGAGTTACTGTTGGCAAAGTGTAAATGAATGACGCTAATCATTCTTGAGCACAGGAACACTGAACGGGGAGTTCTTCAAACATTCCAAGGGAGAAAGTCTTCCTAAAAAGAAATATTTTTATATGGAGCTACAGAAGACAGAGAAGGTTTTTTTGCATTTCCATTACCTTAGCTAATGAGGAAAAAGTAGGAAGAAAGGCATGCACTCCTGATGCTGAAGCAAAACTAATTCTAGTTACACAGTGTTTATACTTGTTCAAGAAGAACCGAACCCCATTAAATGTGACCCTATTGTATTTCCCATATCACTCAGATCCAAGGCGATCTCCTGCTCACAAACATCAAAATCACTTTGATTACTGTATGTTGCAAATCCAATTTTCCTAAAGGCTTATAAACAGGGTTTGAAAAATCCCCTCACCCACTTGCCTGGGGCAGATAGGAAACTTCCCCAGGCAAGAGACATCAATTTGTGCAGAATCTAAGCTATCTCTTAAAAATAAAATGTTTTTAGTCTCCTAGTTCTAAAGACCGCATTTAAAATATGACTACATTTGTATAACTAATAGAATAATTTTTCCTAAGTCCTGCTGTTCAGGGGGTTATAAACCCCTCCCCTCACACTCTTTCACCCATTTTGTGCATATCACCTGCTCTGTGCTGCATCCTCTGAACAAAGGGCAAGGTTCCAGTCCTTGAATTCAAGAAAGTGAGAGCAACATGATTTAAATTTAAGGGAGACAAACAAGGTTACCATATTGGCAGAAGAGCCAGGAGTGCTGGGTCCCATTCCAAACTCTGACACCGACTTCCTCTTGTCACCTTGGGCATGACAGTATGGCCAGACTACCTAACTTTAAAAAGAGGTGTTAATTTTTAATTTCTACTTTAATAGGCTGACCTAATTAGTATCCCTTAAGACTTTTAATACAACCGGGACAGCAGAGCTGGCAAAGTCTAGGACTATCCACGGAAGACCCAGAATCACTGTCACCTGCCTTTGAAAAGGTTTAAGATAACATGTTCGGGCACACAACTACCTGCTTGCTTAGGTCACACAGCACCGCACAAGGATGAAGGAACAAGGCTTTGTCCCTGTGCTCTACTCTCCAGAGAATTTAAAAGCACAGCCAGCGTTTTATCTCCCACTGGCATGAAAAAGTTAGGGTGTGGCAGCTCTTGCAAAGGTTCCAGATGCAGAAAGAAGATGCAAAGGGCTGTGTTTACACGCTGGACCCTGTCTAGCTTTTCACATTTAGCAAACAATTTGATAGGGTGCTATGGAAGTGCAAAGTATGATATCATTAATAAATAAAGGGCCGGTGAAATGTCACGTTTTCAGTTTCCATTTGGGATAAATCTGAAATGGAATGGAGTGTCAGATACAGTCCAAGAGGCTCTTCTTCCCTGCAGAACAGAGCTACAGTTCTTTGCTCTTACTCAGGAAAAAAAAAAAAAAAAGAAAAAAGTGCTGAACAGCTTTAAAAAATTCAATCAAAATAATCTGCTCTTTGGAAAGGTGGCGGCTGACAGTAATTGGAAAATACTGTCTGACTCATTTATTAAAGTGAGATTCAGAGTCAATTGATTTAATAACCATTAGAATATTCTATTAAGGATATAATAGGTTGGCACAGCCCTATTTTTTATTAAGAGTTATAGGTAAGAAATAAGCAATGCTATGGAATTTTAGACAACTGCTGTATGGATTAGGCTAAAAATATGGCTTGCAAAACAGGTATAAAAGCAGCAACTATCAGGAGGAGGAATAGGAAAGTACATTACAGTGCAAATGAGTTAGCTGAATGATGAAAAAGAAATGAACCTTTAATATAAAGTCTGCACTTTTCCAAACCTAACAGAAAACTATGCACTGCATTCCCTGATGTGGTACATCGTAAAACAAGTCAGCACGTCCTTCACATTATGGATCCAACAACTCCATAAGGAAGGCAAGAACAAAGTACCCACTGTACAGCACAGAACTGCTGCTTACTGTTGCCCTTACATGGTTAGGATATGAGTTTGGACATGGTTAAGACTCTGCAACATGGATGAAGATGGTTTACCCACTGCTGGTAGACAAATGAGTTTGATGCATGCAGAATTTCTGCATAAGTAAATTAGTTTCCATTTATAATTATTATTCAGATAGTGGGAAAATGTAAACATGAATCAGTTCTAAATAAATGCATTTACTATTCATCTAAATGTTTAATATTTACACAAATATTAAATGTTTGAATGGGGGTAGGTAGATTTTAATTGAGGTGCAGCCCATTATCTCAGCAACTAACTTGATAACCAGCTATAAAAGCAAACAAAATCAGTCTTCATGCTGAGCATATATCCACATTTGGGGATCCTCTGTCTTTGCACCAACTAGCCATGCTGTGGAGTTACTGCGTAACCTGTATGGCAGGCAAGATCCCCCCGCTTTCACCCCCACTTGAGGCACTGCTTTGGACGACCTGGCCCAATTTGTGCTACCAACTCAATGCACAACTTTTTCATTTCATGGAAGGCCCTGACATTTCAATATACACTTTAAACAAGTGAAACCCTTTAAGCAGCCTCTAGACTGTGTGTCCCATGTTTATGCTTCTTGCTCTTCAATAAAAACAGAACTAGAGCAGCTACAAGCAAATGTTCACTGGCTGACTTACATGCAGCTGTTAAGTCGGTAACCACTGGGGGCCCTCTTATATTGTCTGATCAACACTACAGCCATTACCGAGTACCAATTTGTAACAGTTTATAAGTAACTCTTTCTCTTATTCACCCTCGAGATTGTCCAGAAGGGTCCTTCTGCCTTTTACTCTGAATAAATCTATAGGCAAAGGTCCAAAGATGATGAAGTCCTCCTGGTAAATCATCACGAGGCTGGGTCCATGCTTAAAAGTGTCTGCTAAGAAGCAGTGTAAACTCTGCCCTCCACACACAACACAGGAACGAAATGGCCTGCGGTCTCTGTATTATTTTCAGGTCTAAATCATGCACAGCTCCCACATTCAATGTGTTTTCTTTATAATCTTTTTTACCAAGCAAACCATGCCCCTAAACCAATTTCTCCTTCTTCGCGTGGCTTCCACTCTTCCCGAAGTTAACTTTGCAGCACACATTTATAAGCCAGAGATCTGAGGAGTAAGGAAGGAACGCCATAGATGACAGCTAACCCCTTGGCAACAACACCTCACACTGAAAACCAGGGAAAGACAAAATACACCATACAACACTGTAATTTGCAGAGTATATAGCCATCCATGCTCCCTAGTTTATAGTGCTATGTTTGTTTGCATTTTTGTAATTCTACTGGCCACACACAGACACGTACACACACAGAGACACACACACACACACACACACTCACTCATCAGCCTCTCTGGGCCAATCTCATTCCTGCTCCAAATTCAGTCTTAGGGTCCACTACGGTAACTGCGTGACAAGTATCCTCACCTGCTAAGGAACACACAACACCTCTTCCAAGCCTGGAAGCTGACATGAAACAGTGCTCGAAGTCTCCAGCACCATGTTCTTAATTTCTCCGTGATTGTAATAGTGCTTCTATCATTTTCAATTTCTCAAGCATTATCACAAAACCCATACGACAAACACTATCCACCATGGTGTTAATTTTGGAAGCTGACATGAAAAGCATGGAAATACAGTGATAAAATAGGAGAGAGTAAAGGCAAAGCATACAGCTGGAATTGCAGCAGGAAAAAGAATATTGCTGGAATTTACAGCTGTAAGAACCTGCCATGGAAAAAACCAGCTTTTTTTTAAAGTTCTAACTAACGGTTCAATCCTGATGGGACAGGATGGAGGACTGGATGGAAAGACAGAAGTACACCCATGTCTCTCCTGCAGTGCTCAGGGCAGATCACCATGGGTTTGGAATCGGGAGGGTGGGGGTGGAAATATCTTCCTCACCCTCTTGGCACTGTTATCCTGCATTTCCCTCTCGTGCCACACACTACTGCGTGTGTAGGCAGGCCTGCACGGTGGTCTGTGTTTACTCTTAATAGCACTTCTAACTGAAACTGTGATGTTAGCTACGGACTGGGAAACTTAAAACATCAGCCTGCAACCTGAGCAATGTCTCTTCCCTTGCTTTTTTTTCAGTTCAGAATGATTTTGGGGCAAGGCTCTGCCCATGACTGAGGAAGGAGGTGGACAAGATGCAAGGAACAGTCCTAAATTCTTGAGTTGCCAACAACTGTAGCCTCCCAAGGGGAAAGTTGAGACCAGGCTCTGCCTCTGCCTCGAAGGATACTAGCCAGCATCAGAAGGAAGAGGATCTGCACTGTGATGTGGAGGCCAGGCCACACTGGCTCCCAGCAGCACCAGGCAGAAAGCCTTATTCAACTGGTCGGGAATAAATCCTACAGCCTTCTGCAGTGTATTGCTAAAGCTACAGCAAAGGGTGCTGACTGATGGAATGACAAAGAGCTGGGATCCACCTCCTCAATTAAAGCAAAAGTTCATCTCTCCAGGGCCAGATTTTGAAATTAGATCTGCTTAAGGGAAAGCCAGTCTACTGCATCTTTCATTCCACTGTATTTTTGTCTGAAGCAAGGGATGCATTTCACTTCACCAACTGTTCACTTTTTTGCTTGGTTGCACTCACTTTGGCTGCTTGTAAGTGAACACTTCTTACCACGTGTGCCTTGTATGTTCTATTAAAGCCACAAATTGTCTGGCTTTGGTGAGGCTGTATGAAAAAAAAAAAAAAAAAAAAAAGAAGGGCAACTGGCAGGGTCTATTTCTTAATAACTGTCATGTTTTCAGCTCAAGTAAGAATGATTTAAATACAGCAAATGCCCTCTCCATCAAAAAACAGCATTTTCTGGGCAACTGGCAATCAGGAGAGAGTTCGGGAATTTAGCAACAGAGCTATTCACAAACTGATGGGACATGCATAATTTGCTACTCCTTGTCTGTAACTGCACTAGGAAAACGTATTAAAATTTGTTTGAAAAAAGTCTTGTGTTGCATCACGTAGCTATACACATTACAAGGTTACACTCCATCACTGCACTAAAATCCCATGTGATAGAGCTTATTTTGGAAACAATTTTACCATGGGATATAAAAAGAAATTTAAACCGGTAGGAATAAGCTGAGTGGTATGAGTTATTTGTAGACAGATGATCCAGCTCAACGTTTACCTTTTCAAAAAGCACTTGGTGAGCACTGCTTAAAAACTTGGGAGACTGATCCTTCAAATGTTGGCATAACTAGCTCAGGGGAGCAGGCTTCCCATCTTACTAGACTCTTGTCTAGACTTTCTGTGGGCCTAAATTCTGCCAAAGTGTGCAAGGCCAAGCCCTCCACCCTTACACTGCACAGTGAGATGGAGATTGCTATCTGCATATAACAGATAAAGAAACCAAACCCCAGGGCTGCTAAATGTCTGTCTTCCTACCCCAAACAGAATAAAAACTCTCCCACTAAATTCCAGTGGATGAAGAATTAGGCTCTGCTTAATCTGCCCATCGTTACGAACACAGTGTCAGAATTAAGGTCAGAATTGAGTTTTTCTTTGTTCTTTTCTGTGAGCTAAGAGCCTATTTCTTTCAAGAAGAAAGTTTTTTGGACCAAATCTTCTCTAGCAAAGTCAAATTACAATTGGAATGGCTCAGAGATTGCCTGAGCAAAGTAGTTATTAACAATTTAATCAAACTGTAGGGGGAAAAACTAATAAAAATGTCACATTTATATTCTGAAGAATTAAGAACAGTAAAATATAAGTTAAATCTTTTGGTTTTTTTAGCACTGTTCATTCAATTTCAATATTTTTGTTCACTGTTTAGGCTAGTTTCTTTTTCATGTTCTTGCTTTCTGGTTGGAGAAACCAGTTTTCTCTGTTATTTTATGTTAAATGCCTATTAGTAATGCCCACTCATCTGGGACTTCTGGATCTAGTGGAAGTGCAGGTATATCTACTTTGAAGTTTTGCACAAAGAAAACACAAATTGTTAAACTAGGAGAGGGTATTTCATGTTGCATAAACTAAATGCAACCTGTTCTGTATTTAGGGGTACTGGGAAAACATCTTCTTGCATGGAGACAATCAAAGCGTCAATATTAATTCTACACCATAGCGGACCAGCTGTAGAAATTATGTTTTGTACACAGCTCTCATCAGGTATTGCTTTTGTTCTTAGTATACAGAAAGGGTCAGAGTTGCCTTCCTTCTTTTGGCATGAAGCCATTAGATGCCTGAAAGATAAAGTCTCTAAATGCTGAAATGCCGTTTATCCAACCTACAAAGAATTGTCTGCTTACTCTTAAAAGAAGGGGAAGAAAAAAGTTAAATTGAAAAAAAGAGTAAATAGGCTAGTCTAGGCAAGGGTCAGATCTTCCTGTATTACTGGATATTTGAATTGATAGAATGAAGAAACAACAGTGCTCCTCGTGATTTCCTAATAGATCAGATCCTACTGATATATTTTTCTGAATCTAAATGCCATTATAGGTGTCAAATGTCATTATCTGGCATCTTCTTACATAGATGAGGAACGCTTTGAAATGAGCAGCAATTGCTGGGATATTGATCCAGTCCTTAAAACTCATTTAGGGGTGTATCAACTTCCTGCTTTCTTTCCTCTTAACCTCCATCTCCTCACCTGCACCCCTCAGAAAAATCAGGGAGGAAGAAGCGGTTCTGGCTGTTAAGGCCCTCAGGTCTGTGCTGATAACCAGGCACTTGATTAGAATCTTTTCACCTGAGCAAACTGCTTTGCCAGTTAGGGGAGATCTCCTTGTACAGCAACGTATTAAAATGATAAAGTGCAATGTAATGTAAAGAATTAGTTTGCTGTTTTATTTAGGAAAGCATGAGAAAGCTCAATTTTAATTTGCGCTAACCTTTCCCTATGTCTCTCTTTGATCCTGCTACAAAGCAAGCAAGCAGCTTTGGGCTCACGTAGCAAAAAAAAGACCAGACTTCATTCTAAACCTACTCCACTCTCCTTCCCACTTTCTCTGCTGGTATTAAGACTTCACACTGAGCTGAACAAACAGCTGTTGGGATTTCTATATTAAAAGTTCTTTATTTGTGGATAGGAGAATAATGAGGGCCAATTAGTTATTTTTCCTCTATTTGTTACATGTTTGTGGGTTGGCTTTTTTTTTTTTTTAAATTCTAAATGCCACTTTTAAAGATATATTCCAACTCTTCACCAAACTTAGTTCCTCAGTGAAACAAAGACACCATTTCCTACTGTACTGGGAGTCTTCTGAACATCTCCCTCTCTCCAGCAAACTTTCAGGTAGCAGAACGGCAAAGTTATGAACATGAAATAGTAAGAGAAAAAGAGGAAAAACAACAAAGTAGAAGAAACAAAGAAGAGTTGGCTGAAAAGATATGTATCGTTGACAGGCAAAGATTGGGTGGGGAAGGAGAGCAGACATAGCAGCAGCGATCAAGAAAAAAGGGGGTAGACTGAAAAGGCTGATGGAGAAGAGGTGCCAAGCAGAAGCAGGACAAGGGCATGAAACCTAGCTGGAGGCGAAGAGGCAAAAGGAAGTCTTGATTTAACCCTCACTTGAATTTCACTGAAGAAATGCAGAGAAGCTTACATTTCCAGACAGAGTTTGGGTAATTCAGTGCAGCTCCAATGGCAATAATGATAGATGTATTTTTACAGCCAAATGTCTTAGGCCAACATTGCCACTTTATAATTAATAACAATAAGCAATTTAAAAGAACAGCAGGCTACAAGTATAAGGCATCAAACTGTATCACCAAAGGAAAAAAATACAGCACTATTATGAGAAAAATAAATGTATAGGCTGTCAGGTCAATGTATATCCTCTCTAGATAAAACTTACAGAGCTGGAGAAAAATGTGGTGTGACATTAAATGCCTATGAGGTGATTAACATCAGTGAAAAACCAAAAAACACTTGTAAGACTCCGAGGAAATCTGAAATGCGATAGGAAAAACATGCCTGTAACAGCGAGAGAGAGGTGGCTGACCACTGTAAGGCATTAGCCTTTCACTGAGAGATACTCTAATAAATAAATTACAAGCCTACATTTGTTGGTTGAAACATTCTCCGAAAGGCCCACTGAGTTTTCATTGTGTGTGTATGTGTCAGTTCATTTAAATAAGAGGAGGTAAGAAAAACGAGAGAAACCCAAGGTGCACGGTGGGAGGACTCGGACCGCACCTAGCGGGAGGGAGGTCAGCGGAGGGGCTCTGCCGGGCTTTCTGCCACCGCTCCTTCCCCGGGGCTTCGGGCAAGCGCCAGATTCCCCCTCGCCCTCCCCTCCCCCGCCCACGCCTCCCAGCCGCCTCCCTGCAGCGGGCCGCTCGACTCCTTCCCTCCGCAGGAGCCGGCCCCGCTCCTGGCAGCCCCGTTCACGCCCGGGGAGCGGGCGCCGGGCCCCTGCCGCCGGGCCCCAGCCGGGCGGCCCCACCGGGGCTCCCGGGAGCCTCCCGCCTCTCCGCCCGGCCCGCCAGCCCCGGCCCAGCCGCAGCCCCGGGGCAGCCCGCCCGGACCCCGGGCCGTGCGCGGCCTCTCCGCGCCCCCCGCCACAGCGGTCCCTCGCCGGGCAGCGGCAGCGCTCCGCGAGGCTGCGCCGGGCTCCAGACATCTTCTAGCACGGCCGGGAGGTGTGCAAAGGGCAAACCAGGCCGTCGGGCCCCGGCAGGCACACCTCCAGTGAAATGCCCGTGTGCGCCCGTGAGCGGCTGGAGCGGGGCCGGGTCCCCGCCGGGTTGCGGCTGGGAGCCCCTCAGGCCCGGCCCGGCCCGGCGTGCGGCGCTGCGGGCACTGGCACAAGGTGCCGCGCAGTCCCCGGAACCAAATTTATTAATGCCACGTGTGGCAAAATTGGGAGAAGGGGTTAAAAATCGTGAGATTTAACCAAGTGTATGCCTGGAATTCTGCGCGGGGCATTCAAGTTTGGGCAGTCTCCCCGCAGAGGGTTTCTCTGTAACAAGGAAAGTGAGCGTTTGATGGGTTTTTTTAAAATGAAGACCGAGATCTTGATGCAGTAATGTCATTTCAGGGGCTCAGGTTGAAAAAGAAGCACTGAACATTGTGAGACTTGTGATCAAATTGTGAAACTGTGAAACCTAATTTACCCAAATGAAATGGGGGACACAAAATTAATTCAGATAAATGAGGATTTTGAATAAGCAAGGGACTATTTAGTGCTTTTAATACACATCCTGGGACACAACCTCATTACAGATCAGGAGTGTTGTGCTGTGAGTTTGTGTCAGGGTGGAAGTGTCACTGACACAACAAATAAAACCAAAAATATCCTACTCCCTGATCGCTTATTTTGTGTTTCCATACGCACACTACACGAGCCTGAAGAATAATTAACACTGCTGAGAAGAAGCAGCAACAGTGTATGAGTCTCACTACAGCAGACCTCTCATCATAACAGAAATACAAATGTACTAGTTATCGTAACTGTGTTATGCTAAGTAGACCTTTGCCCCACATTATTGTAAGTTAGAGGAGGGAAAGGGGAAAAGGAAGATGGTATCAGCATTCTTGATGATATTTTATTTATCCACACATACCGTTGACACAGTTGAAAAATAAGGAGAAGAATGGAAGGAGGCATGCATAGTACTTGTGGGCCCAGGTTTTTTCACATTTCCTCAGGGAAGACGACTGCCAGTGAATACAGCCATCCCTTTCACAGAGCAATCCCAAGCATTAACTGCCCACAAAAAATAATAATAATAAAAAAAAAATTTCCACAGCTACCACATGGACTTAAAAAGATGCTGTGGGCATCTTTGCTGTGGACAAATTTTTAATTTCTTAACTTTATGACAATTTGTCCAACACCTGAGCAGGTTCTTTTAAGCTACCATTTAAATATTTAAATACCCCGATTATGTAATGAAGGCCAGTTCTGCAGGATTTTGTTTCCATCATCAACCTCTTGATATTAAGAAATAAAAGTGTTTCTTAACAGAATTGTACAAAATGTGCATTTAACTTGCCTGGTCTTTTCTTTTTGAAAGCCGGAGGGCCATCATTTGGAAGCCCAGATGCTGTTTAAAATGAAGTGTCTTCATCACAAACCTTGCAGGCAGCAAGTTTCTGTACTTCCTCGGCATGTTATGCTTACTTGTCAGTCTTTCTCCAAACAAAGTGGGGAAAACAAGCATCTGAGACACAAAGATGTAAAGCAGATAGAATATATCCCCCAGCCCCTTCGATTGCCTCCTTCACCTCACTCAAGAAGCAACTTTTAATTTATTAAACCTGGGGGTGAGCAGAGAGATTTAACACTAAGCAGGATTTGAACAACAGAAAATAAAGTCAAGGAGGAGTATTACCCCTCTAGTCATATTTGGAAAAAAGGGGTGTTTTAGAAGTCCAAAAAAGAAAAAAAAGGGATGGGAGGAGGGCAAAAGGGCAAACTCGCTGGCTACGCCATATATCACTGATCAGCAAGACCCCACTGTCAGATTTTGCAGTGCATTTTGCTAAGAGTGAAGCGTGCAGGTTTTGATCCTGTGACACTCTTACAAATAAGCAACATAATTTGTTGATGTTTATTTCTCCTTGATTGCTGGACTTGATACATGATATGGCAGTAGAGTACAATAAAAATTGCTGTGTTAAATCCTTGAAAATTATACAGTTGAAAAAGTGGGCAGCCTCTGTAGTTCAGCTGGGCACCAGAGGCCAAAGATCACAACTGAAAATAATAGTTGATGAAGAATACCTGCAGAGCAGCAGGCAAACTGAGGCAGGGAAACTGAACTGAGAGCCATACTTGCACACCACCTACCAACCCTCTTCTCTTTCCAACATTTCATATGTGTCACTGACACACCCTTCCTCTTCCCGAAAAGGTAAAAAAAGAACAAGCTGGCTATGAAGAAAAAAAAACCACCGAACTTGAAAGTGAGCTATAGCAAACAGAAAGTTGGCTGACATATCAAAACACCAGTGTTTCTCAGAAAATAAACCACTCTGAAGGTCTTAGTAAAAAGTGGCAATAGCAGGAAAATTCCAAATTAAAGTTGTTGCTTTGTCCTTGGTTCACTATGTTGGTAAGATACTGCACCGTGTATAGTACATTATCTTTGAATCACACATTCTGTGCCCTCTGTCACTGGATCAAAACTGTCACATCATGGTAAGTCAAAAATACCTGCCAAGTAACAGGTATCTTTCACCTTTAATTTCATGAAAGGCCCACATGAGAGAAGCGCATGTTGCATGGCCAAGGTTTGCAGTCATGTCTGTTCCCAGCAGTACAAAACAAATGAAGGTCAAAAGGGAAGAGTTTGCCTACAGTCCTGCATGTGTGTTCGCATTTGTGTTACAGAAACGGAGAAAGCTAGCAAATACTGCAAGTATAATGGTTTCAAGCATGAGGGAAATACAATATGATGCAGCTCTTACAGGGTTCATGCAATAAGTAATAAATGTCACTTCTGAGGGTGACCTGCTCATTTTACCTCTTATAATAAAAAGCGGGTGCATGGGGGTCAACTGATTTTAGCTGAGCCAACACCAACTGAGCATACAGCCTTCCATGTTGGATAACTCAGGCTGCATGGTTTGTAATGTATTTTTTTTAGATGCTACACAAATGGTACATTCAAAGGCAGCTTGGTTTCTCAAATCCAGTGACTGCCAGTGGAAGCTGGGTGTCCATCTACATTTACACACCTTTAAAAAAACCCACAACACTTCTCTGCTGTGGAACTGCAGAAGAAACTCCCTTTCTGCCCCCTCTGCCCCCTGCCCGTGCATGCTGTTCCCCCAACCCCCTCACTGCTTTCACCCAAATATAAATAAAAAGGAAGATCTGCTTCACTACATTTGCTTGCATTAATTGATGTTAAAAAAGTCTGTTAAAAATAAAGCCCAGCAGTGACATTTTTCTTTGCTAAAGCACGATAGCAGCACATTACAAACATTACAAAAAGGTCCCCTGGTAGGATTGTGAAGTTCTACTCTGGCAGTAAAATGCATCTACTGTATGTTCCCTGATTTATTTATTTATTTATTTATTTATTTAACGCAGGATGTGTCACAAATGCAGATAAAACTCCCTGGCTCAGCAGCTGGGTTGCAATACTGAATGGGAGCACTGGATGAGTACCGTGTATTTTTAGCATTTGTTTTACCGCGGTCAAATAAGTGATCCTGTTTACTGGTGGCAATGACGCTCGCAGCTATTCAGTCCCAGCTTGACATTTTCCCTATGGCTGCACCTCTCTTGCTTTTGCATGAGTTGGGTGGTTCTGAAGGACGTGATACTTTGTGCCCAGAGGTCCTTTTGACATTTTAGAACAATGCATTCATCAGGCTGCTAGTCTCCTGAGGTACACCCGGAGCAGCAGAAAAACTGAAGAACCACAGAACCCAGCTTGCACACCCATTCTCCAAGAAATCTCTCGCTATGCCAGCTGACATATGGGTTTCTGGGAAAACAGTTTCAAGCCAAGTTAAAGACTGCATTGCCTTCAGGGAAGGTGAGTACAGATGCTAAATTAGGCCTGGCAGGGTTGCCAAAGTGGGGAGAAATAGAAACAAAGGGGTCAATTGTTTTCGTGTCCCTGGTGTTGCATACCAGGATAAATATAGCCTCTCCTCTCTTGCCTCTCTCTACTCAGGGCTTTGTAAAATGCCCTGAGTATCTGCAGAATCGGGTCCCAAATCCTGCTGCTTGCGTAAGCTTTGCCAAATCCTTAATGCCCAGTCACTTGAATCTTCTTAAAAATGTCTTTTTCTAGACCACCTGAGGATGTCTGAGAGCAAAAGAGAAGCGGGCAGGTAAGTGGTTCTGTGGCTGTAACCTGTCAGACTCTGAAGGAATGAGAGCAGCAGCAGAATATACTGTCACCTGGCCTTGTTACCTGTTCCCTGCAGCTCATGCTGCAGTCCAGCCCAGAGAACCTCTCCATGTGAGGACAAGCAGCCAGAAAAGAATGGGACCAGGAACACTGAATAAGGCACACATATTTGTGTTCTTTTTTTTTTTTTTTTTTTTTTTTTTGAAACAGATAATCATCACTCCAGGCAAACATGGCAGAACTTAGATGTTGAAGAACGCACAAAGCTGGACAAGGTAGAGCTGTGCAGGGGTCCTGACAGCATTTCTTCAAAGCAGAAGAGCCCTGTGACAGAAGATAATGGCACGTTGGCTGTGACTCTAGAAATAGGTGTTCAAAGCTGTAAGCACTAGGAGAGCACAGGTCGAGGCACATAGGAATCTCAGTGAGGGAGCATAAGCAGGGTTGGATAGAAATCTTTGAGAATGATCACAAGACCCTTACGCTTGATAAAGGGGTAAGAGTAACACAAGTGACTATAAGTAAACTACATAAATCCAAGTATCCAAAACCAGCTTGGTGGCTGCAGTTGTCTAGTCCGAGGAAAAGCAACATGGTTAAAGTGTAATATAAGTTGGCTTCTAATAAAAGAACTGGCTGTAGAGGTGGAAAGAAATGGAGAGATCTTTGAGATGATGAGAAGGAAAAAGCAGTGGGATTTGGAGACGGGAATGGGTGGATTAACAGAGCAAAAAGGAGCCAAAAATAACAGTGGAGGAATATTGAGAGAACATTACTGACAGGTGTCTGCTAGTTATAATTATATATCTCTTCTAATGCCAGTGTTATATTAGACGCTATCTAAACAAAGATATTATTTCTGTCTTTGAGCTCCTGATCAAGAGAGAAGAAATACTTTCTGCTCTTATCAAGTAATGAATGAACCACACTGGAGAAAGATTGAAGAGCAGCAATATGGACACATGTCTCAATAAAAGATACATGGATATATATTTCAAATTGCATATAGAAATGATGCTTGAACCACTACTTAAGCAGGATTACTCCTTAATTTTTTTTAATTACTCCTTAAACCATAGCCAGAGCAAGTCTGTAACACCAATGTGAATGAGGAGGAGGAGGCGTTTTTCCTGTTTGAAGCCTAATGGGGTTGCGCGGGAGAAGAGGAGAAGCTGGCAAATACCTTTGTCAAAGGAGACTGCGGCCAGCTTGATTGCTGTCTTTTACTAGTAAAATAACTGGAGCTGCAACCAGCTACAATTAGGTGCTCAGTAATGTGTTAACAGGTAGCTATGCAAGCAAAAATGAAATCTAGTTAAGCCAAGCTGAACTTTGATCCTCAACCTATCTTTTACAAAGCAGCACCAAGGGACTGTGGTTTTTTTCTTAGCAGCTTTCACACTGATACTATCACAACAATTAGTGCTTTTGAGACACGCTGGTGGGATTGACAGCTGGCTGATGACACAGCACAGCTTGGAGACTGCCATTAGATCATCACTATTGACAGGTTATCTGCTTGTTCCTCACTAGCAAAAAGTTGTGCTGTCTTTTGGCAATTGCAACTTATTCTTGAAATATGCCTCGAAACAAGCATCTTCCACAATTTTGTATTATTCACAGTTAAACTGGTAACACAACTGTCCTGAGACTGTGTTTCACAAGGGACAAACCTGATGCTTTAATACCATCATTACAGACACCCTGCAAGTGTTTTAAGGCAGATTTTCTTGCCAACATATGAAAAAATTGCTGTAATAGGATTTTCGTTAAACCTTTTAACTGCCATGTAAGCTGTGGAAAAGTGAGTGTGTGCACACATATGTACAGTCTATTTGTTTCCACGTCAAATTTACAAACCTAAACAAAGGAGCAGGGAACTATGGTAAAGACCAGTAAGTGCGATGGCTCTGCATAGGAAAGAAACTGTAGTATAGTGAGCCTATCCCAGCTGAGCCGGAGAAGATGAACACAAATTACCCAAATATTAAAAGCAAGCAAACAAGTCTGCGTGAACCAGAAAGCAAGAAAGACTTGCTTTCTCAAGATCTGTGTTTCCTAGTTGATTGACTTTGTGTCCAAGAACATACATGTGCAAGCTCTCTCCCAGGTCCTATTTTTCTGTTCTCTACTATAGAATCTGTAAAGTTTAGAAAGGGCTCTTTTTCCCTGTCTGGGAACACCGTACAGATTGCTGTCCTCCTCCTCAACTGCATTCTCACAAAATATGTAGAAACACAGCTTTCTCTGAGCCCTCTCTCCTTCTGTCCAATATGAACAAAACGGAGAAGACTGACATGTGGACAGACATGTACTTTGGCCATGTGACAGCTGCATAACGTGGTACCCTCAAGAAACAGGGCTTCATATGTATGCTGAACTTTCTGGCTTATGAGCAATATAAACAGCATTCTAAATATGTATAATTTAGTTGCTTCTCACTTTGAATGAGGTGTGGGGAAAAGAAATGATTTGCTCTCCCAGTTGCCCCAAGGACTGTCACTCTATTGCCACCTGCTACAAGTCCCACGCCGTGCAGAGCAGTCTGGCTGATCCCAGGTGACCCCAGCACGCCTCCCCATGCCTCACTTTACAGTACAGGGCAAAACCAATGCAAAACAGAGCATGTTCTTCAAAGTCAGCCTGGCTGACATCCTTTGAGCTCACCTTCTGTATGACTTGGTATAGGCAGTCACTATTAGAAGGCCAGTCTGCAGTTATTTACCAAATGACAGAAGTGTTATTTCCTTTGCAAAGTGAGCACTCCAAGCACCTTTGCATGCATTTGGGGCAGGGGCTGCTTTTTGCACCTTTCTGTATTATCACTGTTATGTTATTGTGCTACTGGTACAGGACTCTACACGAAACAGTAAATTCCTTGAATGCTGGTTTGTTTTTCTCCACCCATGCAATAAGGGTAGCCAAGCCAAGGGCTTCTTCCTGCACACTCCACAATGCCTTACGATTGCATTGAAATCCTGAGGTGCTGGTGGGTACCCAGCATCTCACACGTGGCGCTGACACCCTGCTGAATGAAGCCCTCACAGCAGACTTCTGAGTGACACTTGCTTTCCAGGCCTCCAGAAACAGCCTACCCACAACAGCAGAGCTCGGTAAGTTTCATCAAAACACAAAAAAAGACTTAAGCCTAAAGCAGAAAATACTAAACCAAAACAGGGAGTGGGTACTGGCCTCTCCTACCAGTTGTGTGAGGCACTGTTTTTCATGATAACGCCTTGATAGCCATCTCCCTTCAGTAAAATGAGACACTTCTTTCCTTAGGGAGTGGGCAGTGAGTTAGAAAAAGACTAATCACTTTTGAAAGTACTAAAAAAAAATAATCTCTATCTATATGGTTAAAGAAAAGTCTAAGTCTTTCTAATTTGGAGAATTCATCTCATGGAGCATACTAGACAGTTGCTAGGGGGCTCTGACTGAGGGCTCTTGGGTCTTCTCCATACCTTTGATCTGCATTATGAAATGTTAATGTCCACCACGTCAGGACTTGTTACATAAACATACCCTTTCTCTAACTGCTCAGTCCTGCCCGTTGCAACTTCCATTCATATTATCCATTTATATTTAAATGCTGGCTTGGAGCTTATACCCAGAAGCACTGACATTTTTAAACAGGAGCAGCTAAACTAGGGTAAACTGCTAAATATAATTTATTGATGATAAAGAGCTTGGTTCAGATTAAATTCTAGCAATTTAATAATGAACACATTCACATCCTGCATCCGGAATATGTATATGTATGTGTTTTCCCCTCCTCATTTAACTGGGAGGAGAGGGTCTCGGAATCTGTGATTTCCTGTTGATTAGATATGAAGCAACCACAAGCACATATTTTTGATATCTCTATTAACAGACTGTTCATGTCTAACTGCAAAACTTGGTTGCACTTCTCTCAACATCTTTGCCCAAGACAGACCAGTAAACACAATTCCTCTCTCTATAATTAGCCTTTTCTCTAAGGGCCCTGAAGTAAGTCTGCATGCCGTAGATTTAATATCCAGTGCTATATCCATATGTGCTGCCCTTGTCTGGTCCCAGAGCATATAAACTCCCCTATTAGCAGCCTTGACTGCTTAATTATGCAGATTTTTTTTGTACCCGCCTGCCTGTAAAATTACTGTGTCTAACCTTTTTTTTCCTCCCTCCTCTTTGCACCATGCTGGCCATTCTAATGAAATCGGCATAGGGGAAAGGGCCTGATTTGCAGTTATGGAGGCTGGATCGCACTGGCAATCTGTCCTTAGTGGGAGTTACAAAAGAAGTCAAATGCCTTCATCTGGTTCTCCCCTCTCATCCCCAAGGTGATTGAGTTCACTTCCTGATGCTTCCCAAGTTTTCCTCGGGCTGTCCAATCAGCGCATCCACCAGGGAGCCCAGCCTGGCTTGCAACAGTCTCAGTATCTAGTTACAGCCCCACCAGGGACAGTCAACTATCCACCCCCAAGCCTTCAGATGAAAACCTTTTCTAACAAGGCCGCCCAGCGCCAATGAAATAACACACATCTGCATATCCACTGGGTCCCATGTTTCTTGTGCTCATGGATTATGTATCTTGCAGCCTCTAATAAAGAAATGCAGTTCTTTGTTTAATGTTTATCTTGTGCTTGTTAAGCAAATGCTAATGTTGTATCAGAATGCTTTAGTGCTATTTGGGTTTTTGGTGATTTACTACAAGACAATCTGCTGTGAAGTAAATTTAGAGGGGAGGGGGAAGGAAAAAAAAATCAGAGAGAGAGAGAGAGAGAGAGAGAGAGAGGGAGGTTTGACAGAGAAGGAGCAAGAGGCAGAGGGAAAGACGGAGGGAGAGAGATGGGAGACCGAGCGCAACAGCTCCCGGTATGACTTCCCTAACCCCCAGCTGACATGCCCACTTCATCACGAGGCAGTCTGATACCTGGAGGTGCAGAATCAACCCAGTATGATTTCCAAAAGGGATGAGATGATAACTTCCCCTTCAGTGATAAGGTAAACAGTGTCCTGAAGGGTAAACAAAAAATAAAAAGGCCCCTTTTGTTGTCTGCCTTTGTGCCCTGATGGTTAGCACTGTGCTGTGTTATTCACAGACCACAGGGAAGCCCTAGATTTAATTGTTCATGCCTGGCTCCGCTAGAAATGGGCAAAAGAGAATATGAAGTATTCAGAACCCCCTTCTCCAAATTATTTTTTCTTCCCGCCCCCCTTCGGGAGGGGGAGAGAGGAGATGTGGAAGCTGATGAACGAATGAATGTCCTCTATTTACCCTTTGGCAAGACAGAATATAGATATCCACAGCGCTAAGCACTCCTGTCAGTCTCCGTTCAATTCCTTCAACCCTGTTTTGAAAGACATAAGTTCTGGAGTTCTGTTTAATTTTCTTCTACAAATGAATCAGCTGCCCACGTACCCCCCTTTCACACTACAACATCCTTTTTAGCGACTACCCTTTGTCACAAAGATCAGTTCGTTTTAAGGACTGCATGAAATAAGGTTGCACAGGGTCCCTGGGGTCAAACCAGAACTGCAGCTTACAACTACTTTATGGACAAACAGTTCTACACTTTCAGTATGATGGAAGCCTGAAAGATATAGATTTCCATATGGAGATATCTTCTGGAATCACGAAGGTATCGTGCGGTAGGGCAGTAAACTAATGTTCATTCTCTTTGCGCACGCGTGGACTTTCAGCACATGAATATCCCATTCATTGCTGTGGTCCTATTCTCTTAGCATACCTTTTACCCATTGTCCAAGATGATGAATGCATCACACTGCTGCACTTACAGATGTATACAATTACTGATTGCAAACACTCAAGATTTTTAAACCTTTCATTGCTGAAAGAGTAAAGTGGGGCTACTGTAAGTTGGTGCTCAGTCTTCTGAACTGAGAACAATGACCACCTGGAAGTCTTTGATACAGAAGATGAAAAATATGACAAGTAGTTACGTGAGGTTTTCTACCTTTCCCCTCTTTTTATGTGCCTTGATTTTCAAAAGATCATTTCAGCTGGTAAGAGGGACTTCATTTTTTGAACCCACTCAAATCTCTAGGTTATCTGCTGAAACTGCTGATAAAACATTCCTCTTCATAAATACCAGATGGGTATTTCGGTGCTATTTATTTACAAGGAGTTGAATTCTCATTTTGAACATAAAAACTACTATCATCAAGTAGATTCGTGTAGGATCATATTTCCTCTATTAATTTAAAGGGGAGGATTCTTGCTCCTGTTAGCTAGCTCTGCCCTCTAAGTGGCTTAAGAGCACAAACTTCCTGTGTTTTTGATTACTGCCTTTCCCCTTCCCTGCTTTCCTTCAACCAAACGGAGTAAATTTCCATCTAAGTGGTATACTTTATTTTTTTGTATTTGGGGTATTACTATACAAAGCCATCGTGAGCTCCACACACTCTGCTAATGCCCCGTTTATTATTAGATACAGTTCAAGGTCCTGACTGTAATCTTTTAAAGCCCCTAATGACCTAGGGTTGGGCTCCATTTGAGACTTTCTTTCCACTTACGGTCCACCAAGAAAATTGAGCTCAACAGGAACACTAAACCTGACAGTGTTCCCATTTAAATCCTTCAGAGCAAGAGAGTTTCTCCATAAGCCTACTGTAGAAGTCCGTATCTGACCTGCTGACTTCAGCTGACTCTACGCAACAGCATCACCATGAACTGTCTGCACGGGAACCCTGTCAGAGACTTCATTTCCCTCCTGCAGTCTCCATCAAAGCTACCTTTGGTAATCACTACAGCTGAGAACACTGCTCAGCATAAATTAAGAAAGAGGCTCAAGGACACAAGTCTGTAAAGACACAAGTATACACTTGGCCTGAAATACAGGAAAACTTCAACCTCCAGCCTGTGATAAAGAATGTCCATTACAAATATGAGGCTTGACCTAGTGACTGGCATCTGTGTACAGATAACCTTACTGCGATGTTGAAGTCATCTTCACTAACTAGTCTGCATTATTCCAGTTTCCATACCAACAGATTCTAATTAGACAACACTAATGCACATGCCCCTGATAGCCTGTGGTTCACCTTATAGCTAGCCACACTTTTAATCTGTGCTGTGTGGTAGTGGCAGACACAGAGCAGGAGATGTATCAAGAATCCCTGTCTTTTTTTTTTTTTTTTTTAATAAGAACCTGAGAGTCAAACAGACATTTTCCACCAGCATTAAAAAAACACCTCCTAAAAGTAAAAATTGACTGCTATGGATCTAAGCAGGAAAACTACATAGCTATCAAACCATATTAGTGATGAAGATATATCCTAAATACTCCTAAGTACCTGCTCATCTTTTTTTATCTTGACAAGAATCACCGAAAACAGAGTTGGAAGGGACCTTAAAAGGTCACCTAGAGCATCCCCCTGCCTTAAGGCAGGATCAGCTATGGTGTACAATTTAGATGACCTTGAACTAACGAAGCAGAAAGGATGATGGCTAAAATGCCAGTGGATTAAGCCCAGTTCTGAATGTATTGATTACAAGGAAAAAAGCATTTTAAATCTGCTCTAACTGTGCAAGAGTCAAAGAAAACAGGTGGTTAACAAGTTGGTTAATCCAGGTTGTTTGCTTCAGGTGATGGAGTCAAGTGTTTCTGACTGTGAGGAATTATTTTCAGGATCTAGTCAGATCCAGATAGATATCTTGTGGCTGTGCAAGCTCTAACAGAGATATAGAGGTGTTTGATAGCTACCTGTCAGAGTCAATTTGCAAGAGTCACCATGAAGTTTTTAGTAACCATCTTTTAAGTATAATGAGTCTTTTCTGCTTGAATTTCAGCCTGTGATGTTTCCAGAATTTCTGGAAGTGACAGGACACACAATAAAACCTCAGAGTCAAACCCAGGTGTCTTCTACATAGAGTGCAACTGCTCCGTCAGTATAAGATACCGATGACCTAAAAATGCCTGAGGAGACAGAATTTGGCTCCAAAACTTGCCACCTATGCCGTTTACCTTCAGTTCTGGGGTATTATTAAGAGAGGATTCACAGGGTGTTTTTTGCTTCCCTGACAGGTCACAAAGACCTTCACTGCAAGGTTCTGCTTTGTCATCTGTGCTGTAAACTTGTAAAGGGAGAGAACCAGGAGGCACGTAAGAAAAGCAACATGAATCACAGTATATTCAGCTACAAGGGTAGACACACCTGTAAACCTCCATCCCTTCTGGACTGGGAAGGTATTCTACCTAAGCACCTCATAGGTATTGGTGAATAGGGGAGAGACACCTGGTTAAAGCTCCACCCAAATAAACCATGATAATTCTGCTCTTGTAAGTAACACGAGAAAATACGTGGAAGTACATTGGCCAAAGGATTATTAAGGCTTATCTTCTAAGCCTGTTTATTTGGAGAATAATTGTGTGTATTAGCTATTCAGGTAAGAGTGACTACTAAGAGCTCTTTTCACCACTTTTGCTTAGCAGGAAGACTTACATTTTCACAAGCATATGAGCTGATTGAGATGCTATCTGCCTTTGCCTTTGGAAGTAAGATATTTGTACCAATGGGGGTTTCGCTGCAGGACCACGCAGTAACTGCAGGTACTGCGGACTATAATCCTTGAAGAAACACAGTGGCTGTCTACTGACTTCTAGGTAAAATTCAGGTTGTTGGTTTTAAGCTATAAAGCCCTAGCTGGTTTGAGCTGAGAGACAGCATTTTCTTCAGAGAAAATGCAACAACTGTGGTCAGAAATGCTCAACTCACCAGCTCTATTCTGGCACAACCAAGCAAACACTTAATGCCGGGAGGTTTTGTTTAGCGATTTGTAGATTTAGACTTTGTTATCCAAAATGGTTCAACAGGACTGGAATCTGATTGCTTTTGGAAATGGCCTTTTGCAAGAAGCTGGTTGGCAATTAGAGGGGTTCATATGGAATGGTCTGTAGGATAAGCCTCAAACTGGGTAACGTTCTGGAACTGGGAAAGATTTCTGTGGGTTTGTTAAAGATTTAGTAAAGTCTATTCTACTTTTGTGCCATGGAACGGCTGCAGCACAAGATTAGTTAAGTAAAATAAAAACAGTAATGTCAAGTTTCAGAATGGCAGAGCAGCCTAGCAGGAAGGAATCCTCCCTTATCTACCTCATTCACACTTACAGCCCTGAGGAATCAGCAGATTGCATGACAGGATTCTCTGCTAGTTTCTGAAATAGCAGAGACTCTCTGTAGGGTGGTCTGAAGTGAGTTGTGCAATGTTGCAACGTAAAGGAGGAAACACAATTAGTGACTGATCATCTCAAACCCTTAAGTATGTGTTATCAGAACTAAATTATGCAGCATAAAAGCTAGTTAATGACTGTGTTGGAACCCCATTGGTCATACTGATGGCTTCAGAAACAATGAGACAATATGTATCAGATATGTTGGTATGAGTATCAATGTCTATGTGTATATATTACTGAACGTATCTTCTCCGTTGGTCCCAGTTTTTGGCAGATTCTCATAGACAGCACCTTGGCATACCTGAATGGGACCGGTGATTTGTGGAGTTGGTATTGTGTGGTAGGAGCAATGATATTTTCAGGAAGTGACACTGGGTGGCCACTACTGATGCTCCACAGGGAGAAATGAGAAGAGCTGCAAACCCTACACTGCAACACTGGAAGCAGAATTTTCTGATGGTACCTTACAGCAGGTGCAACCACTTTCAGCTGTATAATAAGTGTCAGAAAATGGCAATCAACATTGTGACAATTCTTTTGGTTTTAGCTGAATATATATAAAAAAAAAAATTAAAAAAAAGACTAAAAGCTCATTGCATTATTTGAACTTCATTCAGTCTTAAACTACATGCTCTCCCTTGCATTCCTCTTCTGGTCTCTGATGGGTCAGACTTGGGGATTTTTTTAAATTTTAAAGCCCAATCAAATAAGCTTTTTTTATTTTTCCTTTCTTCTAAAAGCTAATATTGGGGTTGAGGGCCAAACAATATAATGATGCAGTATTACTTGCATTATTCCTGAAGCTATTTGATTTTGACAAGCCCACATTTGGTAATTAACATGAGAATGCCCCCTTGGGCCATTCTCCTGTTAGCTAAAATATCTTATAAATTACTGTAATAAAAGGAAAAAGTGAACACACTGCCTGTCAATGTTTCAACTTATCTAGCAAGAAGAGGAGACAATGCCACGATCTGGAAACACGCACACGCCAAATGGATGCATAAATTACACTGTCTATGCCCATCTGAACCAGTCACCTGTCTGTCAGTGAAAAAAATACACATAATAGCGTGTAGTAAAAGAAAAGCGCATTACTATTTGCATGGTATTTCTGTGGATATGAAACAGAGGCTCCCACAGTCCACAGATGTACTTCTATCCCCTACTCCAGCCCACTACCAGACAGAACAAACTGGTAATTTTTTTTGGTAAAAACAGTTACCAATGTAAAGTGTGTCAGATGGCAAGATTCACCTCTTGACCTGTTCTGTTAGAGGTCATGTTCATGGGGGCTGCCTACACTTGGTGCCATTGGAAATCATGTTCCAAATAGTCCCTCACTGAATGACCCATATCTACTGTCAGTTTTGCAAATACATTCCTCTGTGCTTTGAACTCTGAGAACGACAACCCAGCAGCTAGACTTACAAGGCAATTCTGCTGTCCTGTCATCTGTGGTATAGTATCATCCTGCAGCAAACATAAAAATGCACTGCTAACATCAAATGTATTCAAAACTGTGCGCAAATATAAACCATGCAAACACACCCTGCATATTCCAATGCAGCAGGCTGAATGCCCTTACACAACCTGTTCAAAATAATGGAATCTGACATGAAAGAAAGTGCCCTTTATAATACCTCCTGGCAGGTACAATATTTTCCTTTATTTATGAACGCAGATGCTGGCAAAAAAAGAGAAACGAGTGAAGGTTTTTTTTCTTAGAAACATATTTTATATTTTTTCTCTCCTGATTCCAAAGAGGGAGAAAACACTTATAATTTATACAGGGCTAGTTCAGTCTGTGCATGTGGTTGCGAGATTGGATGTACGGAGCATGAACAGAACAGACAAACTGACAAGGAACTTGCATGACTACTTGAAGGGTTTACTTCTTTCCAAAAGAAAACATTAATTAAAAGCACCAAACACTCCAAAATAATATCTGTGACAACTTATTGTCTAGGCTGTGTTGATCAAAGATTTGCCACTTTCACTAATAAAAAGTACCAGATTTCTGCAAGAGCAATAGTTTTCGAGTTCGATCCTTGAGCACCCTTTTTATTCTCCTGTTAAAGGCCTTGCAAAATCAATGCCTATAAATTGTGGGCTTATTGATAAAAATTCTGGGGCATGCAATTGAATGTAGATCAAAAAATGCTTGTGTTTAATCCATAGCAGACATAATTTACTACTATTGCTGAATTTTAAAAGGATCTGATCCAAAGCAGTGTCACGTTCCGCATTCTGTGCCACAGCCTAGTGACATTTGATCATGAATGTTACTGCATTCTCCCTGTGACAGCTAAGACAATGCAAGCTGGCTGACACAATTCCTCCTCTAAAGCCATCGGCCCATAAAGAGCAGGACAATACATGAAGCTCACTTGTCCCAAGGATACTGTGTGCTTTTATACATCAGGCTACAGAGTTATCACACGCAGACTACTAAAACTCACAAATGACTGTTTCATCTTTGCTTTTTCTACAGCAGGCAAAAACTTAAGGTATGATTCTCTTCTGGATGAGTTTTCCAATGACTTGATGCTGCAGTCACCAGGTCAGAGGTAATGAGGGCTGCACAGCTTACAGTGCCATAGCTCCAGCTTGGTTAGATCAATGGCCTATAATTACCTACAAACAAGTCAGACACCAATCAATGGTTTGTTATTTCCTGTACAAGTCGCACAGAGAAACTTTCCTAGGTCAGGGAAAATCACAGTGGAGGCAACGGCTGCACCTGCTTGCAGTGCCTATCATGCCAAAACACCTTATGAGTAACCTTGAGTATCCTGTAATATGGTTAGAGGCCACAGGGACAATCTGGGTTCCTCAGATGTCTGGTTTCTCTGGCGTGGCATCAGGTCCGAAGAGCCCTCTGCCATTATAAGTTGGAAAACCTAAAGGATGCTAAAAAATAAAAAGAACCTAGCTTAAACCCCAGAACATGAAATTCTAAACCTGGACACATCATGGCACCACAGCACAGCCTAGCTCTGAGGTTTTATTTTTACAGCTACTATGGCAGTAAAAACTGTAATATGAGCCAAATCCACTCCAACGGATTCATTTATTTTTGGGGAATGTCAAAGGTGCCAGATTGATAGCCCTGGCGAGCAACATTTTCAATTTCTCTGCACACCAGGCACAGCACAGGCAGCAGCAGTGCTAGCCTCCTGCCCGTGGTTCCCATCCAAGCCTCCTCGGTCCTGAGAGGGACCACCTAGAAGCGGTACAGAGCTATCTCTGTATTACCTAGAGCTATTTCTGTGCAGTCAGCCTGTGTCCTCTCTGCTGTGCTACAGTCAATGAAAGCACCACCCACGGCAGATGTGTTTTTGTGGGGAACATTTGTCTGCTGAAAACCGGAATGGGAACGACAACTCATATGTGCACAAGTCATCAAATGTCTAGGAGATCTGAACAGCTGTGCTCACGCTACCAAGGTAGTATGACCTGGCAACAGTAACCTTAATGCTCCCATCCCTCATTATTACTGTTGTTTAGTGCAGACAATGCACCTAACTTTGCATAAAGACACCAGACAGAGGTAGTCTTGGACACACTTTCCTCAAACACCCCAGTTACGCTCTTTACCTTTCCCGCACACACACGTACACACATGCCCGCTCCCGGCTTTTTTGGTGCCTCTCATGTTCAAAATGCCAAGTGATTAGCTAGGAACAGCTCCTCTCTATGGAGCCGTCATCACAATTTTAAAAACAAACAAACAAAAAAAACCCCAAAACCAAGGAAAAGGGTTAGAGAATGCCACTTGATCAAATACGCACATAACTAACCTGACATAAACATGCCTCCATTTCCTGTAATACTTTTTCAAAAGTAGAGGAGCAGAGCAGGAGTCCTGCTGGATTTCCCTTAGCAACCTGACAGGAGCCCACAAGGTCAGCTAGCAGGAAGCGTAGAAAATTATACAGTGGGGAATTATCAGCTAAATTATTTCACTATACTCAGGATTTTTACTGTTCCTCCCAAGACAGTGGCCTCTTGCTACTTGCAATAGAAGCAAGAATAAAAGGACAGAAATGACAAAAGAGATCTTAAAAAAAATGCATGTTTTATGTGCCTCCTGAAGATGGGGACTTTAATGCCCAACTCATTTTTTGTTGTTGATTTTAGATCAAAGGCCTGATCCGTAGCTGTGGCTAACATGCACAAAAGATGCTATGTCTGTGCTCATGCAGCTGCGTGTACCCACGCAGGTGCATGAAGGTGACTTAAAATTCACCTTTCCCGCTTCCATTTCTGCTGCTGTCTCTAGCCAAGCCCATGCCAAGCTACAGCAGCCTGTGGTCTGCTCTAAATTCAGGCAGCTGAGAATGAGGCTGGGAAGCAGGGCTGCAAAACCTGCCTTTGCTGTTACCCCGGGAAGGAAGTTGAGTGGTGCAAAGTCTCCCAGCTGAAGCTCCATCACTTGAGGACCTACATCAGGGGAAGGCACAGGCTCCTGAGCCAGGTCCACCTGCTTTAAGAGCTGCTTATTGGGGGTGCTGTGGGGTGGAGGCTTTTCCCTGCTCCCAGTATTGGATATGTCCTGGTTCTGAGGGAGAAGAAGGAGGAGAAACCTGGAGGACCACTCACAATGCCTCTCATTTCACAGACCTGCGAGCATGATTTATCAATTAACAGGTAATGAAAAAAAAAATTCCCTGCAAATTAAAGCCTTCATTTTGCTCAAACAGGAAGCAGCACCATACTACCATGTACTCCTGAGAGAGACAGGCAGCTCCTGTCACTAATGTGGAACACAGCTAATCTTAACAGATTCGGTGCGGGCCCCTTGGGAGATGCCATGTTGATGAAGGAAGATACAGTAGGGAGCCCCCCTCCCTCCCCACAGGGCCTGGCTGATTGCAGAGCCGACAGAAAGGTGGAGGGAAAGTGTGCTTCTTGTTCTGTAGCAGAGTGGCAGAATTGTTGGAGGCAAAGGCAACTTCTGATTCCAAAAGGCCACTTCTGCCAGTTTATTTGTTCATTTCTGCATCAAAATATTATGCATATGTATTTTCTTTTGTTCCTGGGTAATCTTTTTTAATATCTATCTATTAAAACCTTCACACTTTTAAAAATAATGTACAGATGTATATTTGCCCTACAGAGTGAATATTTATATGTGTACATATATATATGTGGACAGGTGCGTGTGTATATATATATGTCAGCTTAGTTAAAACCATTCTCAGTAGAGTGAATATACTTCTCCACATTTTTTTTTCTTTTAAGTGTGAAGGGTTTTAATAGATTTCACAGGATACAATGCATTACTCAGGCAAAAGTCAGAGTAAATTAAGGAAGATGTTTTTCTTTCCTGCTGCTTGAAACCAAAACCACAGAGCACTCATCAGGACAACAAAACAAAAAAAAACTAACAGGGAGGGGACAGGATGACAGGGGGAAGGAACAGCAGCCAGGATTTTGAAAATAAATTGTTATGGGTGCTAGGATATTTTCTGCTTCCAGATCACTTACTGGTAAATTTGGTTGGAACATGGCCTTACAAGCAGGAGCTGGGTATCTGAGCTGATGTGCCTCTCAGTTGTCAATAGGTTGAAAATTACCTCTGTTTAACTTCTGTAATGCATGTTCTGTACGGTGCTGTTTATAGACAACATGTATCTATGTGTCTTTGACTAAGTATTCACACTTCTTGCACATCTTTGTCTGTATAGCAGGATCTATATGCAATTATGTTACCATACTGATGAGAAAAGTTAGACTGATTAAATACTGAAAATACCATTGCACTGATAACAGATAACCATAAATTGCTGACATTTGGAAAAAGAAACACAATATAACACTATGTTATTCTCTGTATTCATTAAAGCATCCTCAACACATGTTCCCAACATCATTGAAAATCATCACGTTTTCTAAGGAGAAAAGGCAAGTCAAGCCTGAGAAAGATAAGTAAACACAAAGAAGCTGGGACACTCCTCTAGATAAGTCTTAGTAAGCCATGCGTGCTTGCTGAGATTGCTGCATCACGCACCAGAAGTGGCTGCAAGACAGCATGTGTATGGCTGATCAAAGACGCAAGATACACTGTACTGATACACTGCAACCATAAGCCCGCTGAAACCATGAAGGTTTTTCTTACCCGAGTACCATCACATTCACAGCTCAAAACAGATAAGGAGGTACAGGAGGCAGTCACTGATGTTGCTGAACACTCATCTGAGCTGTGGCAATTTGCTGGTCAGTGTGAAAACATTTGAAAGGTGTCTGAATGAGAACTGGAGGAACGACAGTATGTGGAAATGGAGTTAGTCCAAATATGCATACCTGTGCAAAAGTAGAACAGACCACAGAGTATCTATTGGTCTGTGTGCTCTTGGAATAGCTATCTAATGCTAAAGACATAGTCATAGCATATGTCTGATTTTGGAACATCACCTAGTTGTGGTGAAAGGTCACAAAACAAAGACCTATGAATGCCAGAAACACTTAAAGTGGTATTCATGGAAATCTGGCTTTACGATAATCTCCAATCATTAAGCTTTCTTCAAAGCAATTTCCAAAAGGATTGCTGGTTATAGACAACCTGAAATTTGAGCAGAACCTAGGAAGCAATTCACAGTGAGAAATGTATTCAGTGAGTCTCCCTTTTTTTCCTGGCTACTAATTTTTGAGGGTGGATTTTGTATATGTTTATAATTTGCAACCCTTTGATAAATGTTCCAGTCAAACAAATTTTATCCTAGCATTGTTCATGTGGTTGGATTGCAGAGGATCTTCCTGTCTCAATAATGCTTTCATTAGGCAGTGGCTTCTGATTTTGGCTTTACTGATCAGCAGGGCAGGTATGCCCTGCTCATGCACACAGGCCAAAAGGGAAGGAGACATTTTTAAGCTTTATCCTGATGCCAATGGCAGTCCCAACTGTGGGATCAGTAGCAGAATGTTTTCCCACTTCAAATAGTCATGCTGCAGCCTGAAACAGCTTAACAGAGAAACTCCTCTGTTTCCACTGTGCAGGTCTGAAAGAGGAAATCAGGGATACATGTTGTGGCGGGGCTGTTGGGAGAACAGAAGAACGAAAATATTCCTGGCTTTCATGGCAGGAGGATGCAGAGTAGGGCATCTTGAGAGGTCACCAGGGATGACTTGCAGCTGGTTTTATCTTACCCTTACACTGCAAAAAGGTGGTGGTGCGGGGGAGTCACTGATGTGAGACCTTCCCTAGGAAACTGAGAAGAGCAAGTATGAAACTCATGATGGGGTAAGAAATTCTGTGAAATTAGCTTCCACCATCAGTCTAATAGTATTGGTTCTGGCTTCCTTTCAGCTTCTTTCTCCACTATCCCTGTCCTGTCTTGCCTTATGTCGACTGTGATAGCTGTTACACCTAAAACCAGTTTTGTTTCCTCCTAAAACACTTGGTTATGTGCCTGAAATTTCTTGTCCATTGCTTTGTTTGCAAAAGTAGCATTTAGAAATGGACTCAAACATGCTAGGTAGATGAGGTCTTCAAACTCAGTGTCTAAATTCACCAGACTGTGATTCAGTATTTTTAATAGACGATACAGTGCCTGTTATTCAGAACGAGGAACCTCTGGTGCATTCCTCCTAGGAAGACAGTATACCTTCACTTCCAAACCCCTCTGTCCAACACGTTTTTTCTAAATTACGCAAATTCCCTAGCTTCCTAGCACAGCTTTTAAGAAGGGTCGCTCTCTGCTTACTAATCAGGCATGTGAATGGCTTTCCTTTAAGAAAGAAACTTTGAAAACACATGAAAATCTACTGAATATCAATCATTATGGAGGTCCCTTTAAACTCTGTCATAATACTCAAGAGAAGGCTTCCCACTGAATTAAAATCTGCGGTTTCAAATGTGCTACCTTTCTTTAACTACACTGACACTCCTCTGTTTTCTTTTTGTTTGGGGTTGATGATTTTCTTCCCCAGAGATTATTTATTTTGGACATCCCTTTAACATACTCCCAACATTTACCCTGCTTCTGTGCCCAAACAGATTGATTTGTTGTTGGACCTGGTCCTTATATCCTCCAGTTAAAAGACTGGATAAAAAAGAAATAAAGTCACAAAAATCACAGACTTTCCCGTATATTAAGAAATTTTAAACACATTTTTGAGCACTCTTCACAAGCAAGGAGGTGGCATCTCCTAGGGAGTGAAGCTTAGCCTTGGAACTGACATAACAAAGGGTGAGTAGTGGTGTAAACTTCACTCTGGTTGCCTGCTAAAATGCCTCATTCGGGATCTGGACCACTCTGGGAGATAAGACAGCAATTCATTAGGTATGGGTGACACTTTCCCCTTCAAGTTGCTCACCACTGATAAGATCATAACCCTGGGAGGGACTGATCCCTCTTCCCCGAGGAAGGATTAACTCTTTCTGTATCATTCCTGTACCCACCTCTTTCAAGCAGAGCCAAGTGCTACAAGGTCTTCTGAGGTGCCCAGAGGCAGATGCAGTCTGATAGCCAGACCTGCCAGCATATCTGGCCATTTGCAATGGTTTGCAGGCTGGCTCAGCGGCCATACGGTTGTTTGGATGATATCTCCATGGGATTTATCTTCCACCTTCAAAAACAACCAACCATATGAAAGGCTGCCAAATGCCCCAAATGTAAAATCTTTACACCAAAATGTTCCGTGTAGGATGTAGTGATTTATTCTTGGCTATTTCTAAAGAACTGCAAAAGGAAAGAATATTAAACCTCAACTCAGATGATCACAATTTGAAAAACAAAGATAATCCAGAGTTGTATTATAATTTTTATAGGTACAATTTGTACCTATCTTTCAGTAGATGAGAGAGGTGGCACAGGAGAAACGGATCATTAAACAGTAGTGTGAAGCCAGGGAAATTAACCAGCTGCTGTGAAAGCCACCTCGCTCTGTCTCTGAGCGCACGACAGACATGGCGAGAGAGAGGGAGGGATGAAAAGAGAGAGGTGCCAATTGTACCTATAATGCAATAATTAAAAAAACTCTGCCTACTATCTCACCATAATGGCTTGCACAGGTTAGATCAAAGAGACACTGCTGCTCACAAAGGGGCTTCTCTTTGCATAAATACATGCACTTGCAGGTAGAGTATTCCAGGCAATTCAAAGCTCTAATATATAGCCAGGGGTAGCCTATAGAGACTACTTTCTGTAGGGTTCTCTCTCCTCTACCCGCAAAAACTGTCTTTGAAAGAGGAAAGGTGGTGAAACCAGTAGTGGAAAAGATGGGGTGGTATTTGCTCGACAAATGTCAGTCCAAGTGCATAGAACTTGCCACTAACAGCTCACCCTGTGTTACACACACAGTGGGTATGCACCGCCACCGAACCTTTCCAGCCACGTCAGATTACTCTCAGCCGCAGGAGGCACAATTCATATTCCATGTGCCCCACTAAGAAAACTTCCTTTTGTACCACAGCAAATGAAGGGGCTATTTCCATCACTTGCTTCTGCGCTTCCAGCTCTAACAATAAAAGATGGCAAAAAACACTTTAAAGAAGTAACATATGCATCCTTGGATTATTGTGCCAAAGAAAGAGATAAAACAGGAACAAAGTAACAAATTATATTGTCAGAAAAAATGTGAACTTTTTGATTGGGGATGACATTTATTTTAAGTGTGCAATGACGGCAGGGAATCTGTCAGGGTAAGACATGGCAGAGGTTTCAACGTTTGTTAAGAGCATCATGGGAATTTAACTAAAACTGTTAAAACTGACACTATTGGCTTTTGTTAACACATTAGGCATGGGAAAAGTGCCAGTCAGCATATCCTCCATAGCATCAGTTCAGTTAAATCATCTGGAAGATGCATAAAACTAGGTGTGATAATAAATGCAACGTTTTCCACACATGGATAGAGGCAGCAGTGAGGGACAGGACCATTTTGACAAGAAAAACGAGATCACTTTTAAAAACGTGCACCTGCTTTGTAATTTAAAAGTGTGCAAGAAGGAGGAAGGAGTTTTAGAATAAAAATATTTTTTAAAGACAAGTGAAGCAAACTTACTAAATGCAATACAAATGGATTCTGCGTAAGTGCTTATAGTAGAAAATAACTTAATACTGGAGTGTATATTTATGGAATTGGCTCGAGTACAATTAAAGCACTGTCTAAAGCATTCCACTTTAAAACAGACTCAATTACCACTTCATAGTTTGGCTGGCAGACCAACAAAAACAGAATGCCAGCCATTTACTCGCAAGAGCAGGAGATACATTAATACAAATACAGTGGTGCCCCAGCCGGAGGATTTGAACAGAGCTTTGCAGACCTGAATCTCCTGCAAAATATCCCACTCAGAGGCAAAAAACAGGAATCTGTTTGGTGAGCGCGTGTACCAAACATTAATGGGGAGAAAGCCCCCTGCTCTACTAGGAAATCTCCTTGCAGAAATAAATGCTAAGAATGACTCAAAGCTCTGCATTCTGAAAAGGCAAAGCATATTACATAGATCTAACCATCTCTATATGAAGAAGCATGTGAAATGGATAGATTTGCTGTGCAACCATCTGTGACCAAGCAATAAGCAAGATCTAAAACTACTGAGTCAATCTCATGGTAAAATAAACTGATCAAGAAGTAAAGAAAAAAACCAACAAAGAAAAAGGGGCTTTGAACACCAAAAGGTGTTCCACAGGATTAGAAAATAATCAGACTGAAATAATGATTTCCTGTATAAATGAGGCACCACCAGATAAAAACATTTTCAACAATCACTTTGCCCTTTCCAGTGTGTTCCGATTGCAGTACAGCCATTTGCTGTTAGAATGACTGGGTTTACTTTCCTAAAGTCCTTATGCAGAGAAGTTTCTGCTCATCTGCTGCTGTCTGCTTCAGCTGATAAAACACAGATGCAGAATTAAGGATAAAAACACAGAACGTGGCTGCCAAGAATTGTTCTTTCTGCCATTTGAACATAACCTCATGTAGTTTGATCCATTCAGTATTTACCTAAGTGCTGCATCTAAAAAGAAAAAAAAAAAAAAAAAGTAGTAACATATGGAAGCTCGGGTAATGATGAAAAGAACAATATTTTTTTGGCCATGCAAGCAGAGCAGTACGTTACCTCCCGCCCGGTAGGAAAGCAAGCGCAGCACAGACATAACCTCATTACATACTGGACACTTCCACCCTTCGAACTTTCAGCAGACTCATTTCTTAGAGCCTTCAAGCTCTCTCATCGATCCATGGCCATTGCTATGCACAAGGCAGCCTCGAAGGGCATGACACCTGTGGTATAATGCCATATGTCTCAGAAGGTTTTATTATTTATTTTTAAAATGAAATCTAAATAGCTATACATAGTAAGGAAATGGTTTTCACAGGGACTAGAGGACTGATTTAATAAAGATTACAGTCAGAGTATTACTGGCAGCTACAAAGAAACGCCAGACACCAAGAGGTTTTCTGTGCCACCGAAAGGCAGGGCATTTACAGATGTAGGAGAGTCTGATTATGTGTATCACCAGGAAACCTAAAACCAGCGCCAGTGAGAGACAGGCATCATTCCTATATGTCTTCATTTATAACGCTAACAGCTAAGGAGAGAGGAGGGTCAAAGGAACACTGGATTACATTGCTACCAGCTATATTGTATAATAATTTAATTAATTAATTGCACACATTCCCAACCTTTAGACCCACTAATGTCTTCTCGGATATTCACAGAGCTTTTATTTAATGCAGAACCTACAATACATTCTTTACTTAGAAGAAGAGAAGGCGGCTTGTTTCCATTTCTGGAGAGATTTCCTCTTAATCCGCTAAAGGTTATGTTGGCTCTCTGTAGTATCAGAAAATTAAAAACGAGGCTTTTATTATTATTATTCCACTGCATTCTACTTCATCTTTTTGCCTCAAATTTTCATATAAAGCAATCCTAAATATTCTGCAAAAGCTAAGTGGTTTCTTGGTAACTAACCTGTTTTACTAAATTAAAATCAACTACACGCAAACAGGCACACGACAGAGATAATTCCGTTGTGATCATCAGGTATGTAAATACCCGCAGCACTGCCCTTTCCCTGACACATGCCACAGAAAGCTACCGGCTGGAGCTGCCTCAGGGGGCAGCTCAGCTCTCCTGGGAAACTTTGAAAAATAATCGCCTTAATAATATGACAGGCCTGAACAATATGGGCCAGATCCTGCAGTTCTGCTCTGGGAGGAGATCCGCCATCTACTCCTCTGTGCGCAGACAAGGACATCTGGGTGGCAGGATCAGACCTGTGTTTTCTGTATATGTTTCACTACATTCCTTTTCTTGCTAATGGCCACAGACTGAAAATGGTCCAGTCAATTAATGGACTGCTGCAGCTCATTCCTCCCTTGAAATTTTAATCCCGTGAGTATGACACCATGAAAAAAAACTTTAATAGTGATGTCACATGGGGATGACTGTAATTTCAGGTATGAAGCACGACTCCGTGTGGACTCTGAGTTCTGTCCTGGTGCCTTTGACAATAAGGAAAAAATATAGAAATGTAGAAAACCACAGAAATTGTATGTTAAGCTTCTAATATATATTTTCACATAGGAAAGAATTTTCCAGGATGACTATGAACCATACTCTGCTTATAAAATGCTCTTCCTATTTAAATATTTTTTTACTTTATGCCTTGTTTAATAAATTATAATAAAAAAAGAGCACCTATGAGTCTTTTTTCATTGTTTGGCCTTTTTTTTTGATGAGCATTGGGAAAAAAGGGTGGAAGGGGAGAAAGGTTTCACAATTACTGAAGAGACTATGGGTAGCGAAAGTTCTACAATTACCTGCAATAAATTCAACTGTCAAGTTTCATGCTACTGAACTTGCACTGACGTTTTATGAGCAAATTGCTTGATATGTTCCTTCACTAATATAATGCCATCATTTGTTTCAATAAGATAGTAAATATTTTCACTATTACAGGAAACAACCTTTTGGTTGGCTTATAATCACAAGAATGATGCTAACTGAATTCCTTGCTTTGTTTCAATATCCCTTGTCAGTGCCATAGACCTCTCTGCCTCTCTTGTTTTTCTCAAAAGCAATTTAGAAAATGCTTGTATTTTAGACAAAAGGAGAACATTTGGTGAAAGAAAATTCATCATTAGGTATCTAGAGGTTTGTTAATAGAAAAGGCAACTCCCACAGTGTATCCTAGTGCTCAAGCCAGACACACATGCTCAGGACCAGCAAGCTGCCTTCACAGTGGGCCAAAAGTCATTATCATAATTTTATATTACATAGACTACATTGAAAATTTAATATATCCCAGCAAAAAGAGACAAAAGACATTTTGCATAATGCTTCTGTGAGCGCACTCTCTCTTGCTACTCTTTTAGCCACCCCATGCAGATAATCACACCAGGAAAAAGAAGTTCATTACCTAAGCCAAATCAAAATTAGGCTTTTCTTTTTGATAGGGAACTTCATTAGTAAGCCCTGTCTTATACAGCTGGGAGATTTGATGAATCTGTCTTGGAGTAATAATTCAGCACAATCAGCCACATTTCTGCTTTAAGTTTTATGTCTTTGTTACAAAAATTGGAACTATACATATAGTATGCAGTCATATATCTACAAATGCATAGCCTATCTATTCTCATTTCATGGCATTTAAAACATGCCAGAGTGGCAGCATCACACGATGTTAGTAAACAGGTTCCCTCATTTCCATGGTCGAGGCTTCTAGAGACCAAATGTCCTAAATAGTTGGAAAATGGATTTTGCTCGTTGCTGCAGAACCTGCAGTTAAATTACATTACAGAATTTATTTCATGAAAAGGAAAGATTGTCTTCTTTGCCTCCAATTTCCCTACTCCCCATGTTAAGCCCTTTCCTGATTATGATCCAGGTTATAAACTTAGCATCCTTCTTGAATTTCCAAAGGGGAGAAATGCACTGGGGTGATGTCCCATTTGTATTGCACTAAAATTAGTCTCTAAAACCCACAAGAAACAAAAGGTTCTGCTATCTATAGATATGTGGTTACAGGTATGTAGGCACTGCTACATAAGCAATACATAAATTGCAGAATACAGCTGGACATCTGCAAATCATGATGTTAAAGTGACAGTGACAGGATTCTGCTGTTTCAGAGCATGCCTGGTGCAGGGCTGCAGGTGGCTGTACTGTCATCTGGGGCTTTTCTTTATGCATGTTTTCCCCCACAGATATGCCTGGGTACTGTGCCCTCTTGTCGTATTTTCAGTGCAGTAGTATTTTTCATCATGATCACACAAAACAATCTGCAAAAGTCATATTCACACAGAATTCCCAAAATGCTTTACATACCGAGGGAAAGTACCACTGTCCCCATTTTAATGTTGTGACCAACTGCAATTCACAGCAATTAAGTGATTCACCCAAGAAGACAGAGGGAATCACTAGGAAAGCTGAGCAAAACCAGTAAGGATGGGTTGGTCAGCTTCCCCAGAGCTATGAGCAGTGGTCTTCTCGCCAGTGGGAATTACTGTAAAAATCCCTCTAGGAGGCAGGCAGATTTAAATATGCTGGAGTTGCTGAAAAATGATTTTATTCATACCACATCTTCTTTTACAATTAAATACAAATGGCTTTTCAGATTGCAAATGTGCCTCGGGGTGTGTCTCTGAACAAAGGTCCTTTTTTACACCTACGGACATTCATTCCATCAAATCCTAATATCTGTACGCACACGTGTGTCTATACACCCAGTAAAGCTGCATTAGAGTGCATAAATAGAGCCAAGTCTGTGGTGTGGGAGGGCAAACGTTGTGATCCTGACATCCACTTGTTAACACTGAAACACTGAGATGACACATCCATACACTCACGACATGGCTGAGATAAGGGTGTTGAAACTTTCAGGATACCAGCAGCTCCCCCTTGAATACCCGTTGCAGAAGACGCTCATTATTACTTACAATGTCAGCTGTTCGGCTCTACTCATGAAAATGGCATTAAAGCCACGCAGGTAAGGCAGGCAGGTTAGAGCAGCACGGAGTGTAGAGAAAAGGCTGAGCTCCTCTCCCCACCTCTGCCCGTCCCTGGTGGGGGGCTTGGGTGCAGTCCCAGCAGGTGAGGCTGATGATAGCTTTCAAGGGTAGGAGACTTTACAGGGCTGTACTGGGACATCTGGGTGCTAAATGGGTAAGGAAGTTGGGGTGCTTCTAGATAACTGACCTCTGAAACTCAGTGCGCTGGAATCTGGGGAGCTTTTGTGTGGACAGGGAAAGTCAACAGGGCTGTGTTACAGGCTCCCAAAATCTCAGGGCAGCGAAGAGGCACCAGCTGCCTTTTCAGCCCTGACTGGTGTGGGGAACCTGAAGGGCAGGCCCTTCTAAAAAGCTGCAGGCTTCATCCAAAACTGCTTATCCAAAGCTTTCAGGTGTCCCTCAGACCTTTAGATAAACTGGTTTACATTGTACAAACAAATCCCATTTTTGGCTCAGAGTGTTTTTGACAGCCTATCAAACACATAGAAATCTTAAGCTTGTCAGAGGTCCTTCATGTGACTCACAATGCAAAGCAGCCCTATATTTTGAAATATTTCCTTTCTTCTTGTTTTCATTGAGTGAAATCACAGAGAAAATCCCTGAGAATTGTCAACAGAATCACAGAAGAATGGCCGCAAAGAACTCTGTGTTTACTATCAAACACATAAACTGTATGTATTTAGACACTGGAGATTTATTACAAATCCAAAGCCAAAACAGGCAGATTTACAATTATATCTCCCCTCACTACTTTCGACGTGAATGGCATAAAATTATTTCTCCAACTATTTAAATTCAAGTTGGAATTTGTCACGAAAATCTGAAAGTTAGCCTTGATTTACAATCTGATCAGCAAGGATTTTCAAATACATGGACATATACATGGTTAATCCAAGTACACCAAATCCAGTTCAGCTATTTTCTTTTTCACTAGATATCCACATGTTATTAGAAGTACACAGCTAACCAGGTTTCATCCAGTAGACAAAATAGCATTGTGGGATTACATTAGTCCGACAGCTGCTTTATGACTATAGCTTCCAGACCAATTTATTTAATATTGATCTTTAAACAAACATCAGTACAAATAAATTTGAGCACTCTAGTCCTGAGATTTTGTATCTATAAAAGAGGCCAATATTCAGAGAAGCAGTTCTGCTTGTATTTCACTCTTTGATTCCGTTTTCTTTGATCCTACCAGGTATCAAATACATCAATGCCAAATTAAAACAAATCCATCCTCAGATAAAGCTCTGTTTATAATCTTTCGTGCAGAAAGAATTTTTTCTATCAATAACTTCCAGCAAGCATTTTAACTGATCTTTTTGTTGCTTTATTCTGATTACTACAAAAGGTAGCAATGCCATGTCCTGACTATCACACTAAACTCTCTTTAGCAGAACTGTCAAGGAGAGCTTCAAGAACAACGTGGCCCGTCTTTTACATTTTCATGTGGTTTTCCTCCCAGCCACTTTCATCCAGCAGCAGGGACAGGCCCTGTTCCCAGTGCCCCCTTGCTGAGAAAACTGGTGCACCATGATGCAGGTTTGGGAGGCTGATGTAAAGTCTTTTACAGGGCAATGGTTGACCATTTGGAGGAGGGGACAGCTGGGTGCTAAACATAAATAGGAAAAAACCCTTAGACAGGGAAATAGATAATGAACCCTGGGATTAGACACTCAATTCAATTAGGCGGGTATATATAAATGTTAGGCATAAACTGATCCAACATAATTATTTGCACAGGACTTATTTGTGCCCTTCTTAGCTATGCTGAATGAGCACAGATACCAGATTCACTGGGGACACATCTTCCACTGGTGTGGAACTGGGCTAAAGTTCAAAAGTTTTTGGTCACAACTTACTCAGATCTGCCATCTGGCTTATGTGCACGGAGTTCTATGGATTATATCTATCTCCCAAATGGAATAAGTAGACATTTGTGTGTGTCAGGAAAAAAAAAAAAAAAAAAAAAAAGAAAAAAAAATGAAAATCTGCTGTCCATGTTAACCAGAGGAATGGCCGTTAGAGTGGCTTGCGGAGCCCTCACTTTGGCAGCAGACTGAGGGCTGTCGGCCCTCCCAGCAGTATGCCTTTTGGAGGAGGTGATGCATTTCTTCAAACCTGCAATCTGCTTGACCCCCAGTCATCCTGACTGGAGCTCAGGATGTGCCAAAACTTCTACTAGGATCTGTGAACAGTAAGTCTCGAAGGAAATCAGGGCTTCAAAAAACTTTGCTTTTGTTTGTGATTTGTAGCTGTTTGGGGGAGGAGAATGGCTATGAAGAACTGACTGCTGCTGCAATGGTACCTAACAGTGGGGCATGTTTATGAAGAGGTACCCTTACGTAAGATGAATAGCTTCCTAATTAACACCACAGAAAGGATTGCATTTTTCCCCTCAAATACTATGCTTTGTGTTGCTGTGCTTGAGACTGAGGAACACTTCTGCTTTATACACCAATGTTCACCAACAGCTGATCTGAGTATGTTTGTGGTGTTCCCAGCTAAGCAGCAGCAGGCTATGGAAAACACCATCTCACCAGTAATGCATCATTTTGAGTATATCATGCCCCTGGAGTCTGAAGAAGTCCACCAACCATTTTGCTGGTTAGTGCACAAAATAAAAGAGGAAGCAGTCTTGTGGGGAAAAGTTTGGACATGGGCAGCATACAACCAAAAGCCGGGCAGCAGCACACACAACCGTGCTGCAGAAACCAAGGGAAAACTAAGGGCACTTCTAAACTACTTCCCTTCTGAAAATAAAAACAAAAACTCTCTCCCAGTTTCTGGAGACCTATTCCTACTATAGATTTTATTTGATTTTGATTGCTGTTTCCCCTGATCCTAATTTCAGAAGACACACACAAACCCCCACACACCCATTTTCTGACAATAGTAGAGACTAGACAGTGATTTGCAGGTGTGGACAGAAAAATGTGGAGGCTACCAAATGTCCCACATCATTTGGGTTACAGCTCTGGCCACCACTAAAAATATGAAGCAAAATGATTTTCCTGCGTTTGCTGCCTATTGAGTAAGCATCCAATGAAGAAATAATTCACCAATTCACCAAGTGACTTCAGATTCTAATGCATGATAAAATGAAAGGATAAAGGAGTTACGAATTTGGTCAACAAATATTCTTTCAAACATACGATCCACAAAAAGTTGCGTTTTGTTTACTGATAACAGTTTGATGGCAGGTTTGGCAGGTTTGTGAACCAAGGCAAAGAAAACATGCACATTTTTGTTTTTAAGTTGATTGCACTAATGACAGATCAGCAAATTATTATCTTGCTGTGTGATGCAGTAAATAAAAGGCTGCCCTATAAAGCAAGCTGCCATCTCGGAAGACTGCTTACAGTTCCACCCATAGGTCTGGACTACTCCAGATTTAATTTCACAAGGAGTGAATTCAGATTATTTCATAACACTTAAAGATGGCCCCAGACTATTTTTAATATGCTGCTGGCATTTGTGAAAACAGTACAATTACTGAGGCTGTTGCTAAAACCCACAGCTACAGAGTACTACTCACCTAAAATGGTCTCTGGGACCATTGTGGTGGAAAAGCTACTGACACTGCAGACTGTCCAGGAAAGCTATTGGAAAATCTATATGGTGCTAAGTCATAACATGAACTTTTTACAGTCTCTCTTTTAAGGGAGCTACATACATACAGCGTAGTAAAAGGCAATTCCTGGCCATTGAGTACTGAGTCTATGGTGTATGTGAACTTGAACAAGATGAAAAAGCAATTCTGGTTTGCTTCTCGCATTAATTGTGAGATAACAGCCAAGTACAGTGTAGGAACTATACAGCCACAGTGGAAGGAGAGCAGTTCTTCTAATCCTTCAGCGTTATTTGCTATTCTTACTTTGAGGAAACCCAAATGCTCCTAGCTCTCCAACAATAAACACTTGGAGTTTCATTTTAATCATTATTGCTGATGTGGTGTATAACTCTGCCATTAAAAGCATCCAAGAAGCTATGGCACTCTGCCTCCCCTCTCCCCAACAAACGTCCCTGTAGCTATTTTGGTTTTGGTGGAGAACAGTCTGGTTGAAAGGCAGAATAAAAACCTCTGGCCCTTGCTACAGAACACGTACTCCAGCTCCACAGGGTCTTCGCTACTGAGACTCCACAGGACCCTGCTAAAACTGTCTGTCTAGTTCAACTCCGCACAGTCTCACTCCGTCTAGGCCTTTGGATCAAACCCTTCTCATGTGAACACAGAGAGCGTCTGTGAAACTGTGGAGCAGATGTCTCCACAGAGACTCACAGATGCTGTCAGGACGGAACTTCAGGCTCTAACATTTGATGCATTTTAAAGAGGGATTCAGAATCAGACTCAAGCAGACAGATTGATCGTCTAACACTTCAAAGGCTTGAGCAGAATTGTTGTTATATTTTTCCTTTGTGCTTCCCCCCACCCACTGGCACTAATGGAGGTGACTTGCGTTTAACTTGACATGTTGTGTGGGGCATACAGGAGGGGACTTCCACCTTCCAATTAAAGGAGTCAGGCAAGAATAATTAGCGGAAGCAACAGAACAGAATGTGAGGCTGAAGTTTAACACACCAGCAGAAAATGAATGCCTAATGCAAACACTGCTTTGCCACACCTGGGTCTTGTTCTGACCATGCATGTGCAGCCTAGGCTTGACTTCCCAAGGTAATTTCATTTTAGAGTCGGTAGTTTTAAGAAATTCCAAAGTCTTAAAATGCTTTTCCTACTCCCCATCTTCAAGGACTAAACCATGCTACAAGATGAGACTACTTATCTCTTCAAACAATTCACAGAAACTATTATGCATAGTCTCCATTATTTAATATATGTGGTTGTTGTTTGCTTGTATGGGATCTGGGGGCTTTTTGGAGGGAAAGGAAGGGCATTTACAAGTCAGTCATTCAACAAATAGCATGTACAAAGGATTGTCTGTGAAGAAAAAGAAAGTGAAATGGGGAGGAAACGGTGGACATAATTCTGTACTTCATCTAGGAACTTGGTAAGTTCTGTGCTTAGTCTAATTTGTGAAGGTAAAGCCATCAAGAAAGGAAAAAGGAGGACAGTCAGAAGCCCAGAACAGACAAAAGGGGAGCAGGAGTACTACATGAATAAACATGAAACTGGAGATGTGGGAACAATTCTGGAGAAAAGGGAATCTGCCTTCTTCCAGCAGCTGCCATTTTGACAAGTTTTGCTATCTTAGATACATCTCCAAGGCATCCCTCTTGTCCTGGGCTGAAGAGAAAGACTTGTCTGGCAGTGAGTTCAAAGAGGACCTTTCATCAGTTGAGTTGAGCTGTGAGTTAGTGATGGGCATAAGTGTTTTATTGAGAGTATCCCTCCCTCTCCTGTCATCAGCTATGGGAAAACAAAAGAATAGAGGAAACAGAGCTACAAGTGTGGAGAAATACCAGTGAGATTATTAAACAACTAGGGGGATTACGTGAACTACACAGGAAAAAAGATCTGTTGATGGGAAGAGGACACAAAACTGCCTAAGACAACAGTCCATGTGTCTTTCTCTACCATGTGTTCTCTGGATCAGCCCATTGAATATAAGAAACTACGGAAGACAAACTTCTCCACGAAAGAAGGGGAAGTGGGGATAAATGCTACAAGACATAAAAGGCTGCAATTCTACTGGTGTCAATTTAATGAGGCAACAGCACAGGATTGTTAAAGGAGGATGCCAAAGCTCAATCCAAAGTTTACAGTCGGAAGGTGTGTTGCGCAGGAAGAGGGCCAGTCACTACTTAGGAGAATGTTGGGGGTCTTGGCAGGCAGAGGGAAGGTCACTTTCAGTGATGTCAATGCTATGTCCATTACTATGTGAGGTCAAGGAGCTCAAGGGAATAAAGCACAGAGTAACCTCAGCTCTCTCTCATCTGTGATAGTAACAGGGCCAGACCAGTCACGAAGAGAAAAGAAGCATATAGGCACAAAGGAAGAGCCTCTACTATCACCTGCAACAAAAGCGCTGAAGGAATTACGTGTCTGAATATTTTCATTCAGCCGACTAGGAATTAGAGATGGCTCAAGGGGACTTAATTTCAACTGCAACCTTTCCTTCCCCTCAGCAATCCTGTTTCCTGGGTATATGTTAGTGCATAAAAGGCCTGCTGGGAGACTGGAAGGGTAGGGGGTTCTTGTCTGTCCGCTGACACAAGTATCTTGGGAATAGCTGTCATCCTGTTATTAAATATTTAAATATTTCAAGAGCAAGCTAGATTCATCAACCTCTGGAAAGAGTAATCAAGAGAATGAAAGGTAGACAAAAATAAAAGGAAGAGGTTGGTTATTTTGGGGAAAGAAGATGGGATCACCAGAGGAGAAAATATGCAGAGGAGAAAAACTGGCAGAGAAAATTGATGAGAAAGGGAAGAATAATGAGAGACAGACAAAAGGGAAAGCACTGAAACAATGCAAAAGAAGTAACAGAGAAAATATAATTGGAAAACAAGCTAGACTAATACCTGTAAACTCTATTTCTGTACCAGTGAGAAAAAGCAAGCAAGCAAGCAAACAAAAAAGCAATGCATAAATTCTGGACAAGGCAGTCAAGAAAATCAAAAAGCAGCAAGAGGTAGATAGGGTAGGTAGAGAAAAGAGGGAGGATGAACATTACTGAGAGTCAGAAACATTCCAGTGATAGGGAAAGAAGGTGTATTTCATGATCATAATCAGGAAATAAATATTTCATTTATTGTACTGTTTTCCTGCTCGATTGCTAAACAATGTTTTCTCCAGAACGAAACACAATACCCAGTGGCTTAGATTTAAGAGTTTATGAGGGTCAAGATGATGTTTTGGGGTTCTCCCATACTTTTTAAATGCACACCTGACAGCTGTAGCAAAGGAAGATGAGTTCGTAAAATGTAGTTCATCCCCAGCCTGCCAAAAGGAGTCTGAAACAGAAAGGGGTTCTGAACAAAAAAGGAATGCAATTGAAGTGATGGAAGGGCAGCAGCACCACTCTCCACAGACACTGTTCAACTGTTTCACTTGGTCCTTTTGGGAAGAGAAGCCATAGAAAGATGAGCACTTACCAAGGTGGTGGTATACAACAAGGTGCTGTAATAGCTGGAGAGCCATGATCTAAACAGCTTAGGCTAGTTAGGGAGACAAAGAGGCCATTTTCAGGTTCAATTTTAACAGCATTCAGGCAGTGTTTTCAGCTGCACATCTCAAAGCTCCTCACAACCAGAATTTAAATATCATGGTAATCATTTTACAGAGAGGGAACTAAGACCACGAGGGTGCTGTAACTCATCCAAGGTAGCAAAGCAGGTAGCACGCTAGGAACAGCTCCAAGCATTCCACTCAGTGCCCCTTCCGTTTTACCAATGGACTTGTCAGATTTTCCTCCTGACATCAGCCTCAAAAGCTGCAAATGTTACAGGCTGGAAGTCGAGCATGCAAAAGTCAGTGTGGATGGGAAGGCAGCTGTGCAGTCAAAACAAGTGTAACCCACAGTTTTGTGGGGGAAACTACCAGAAATAGGCCAACACAGTAAAAATAAAACAAAAAAGAGAGAGAGGGAAAGAAGTCAAGGATTGTTCAACAGAGAATTAAAAGGCGTTTATTCCATCCTGGCAAGGATAATCTAAACACTATTGTGGTTAAATGTTTGCCTACTGCAGATCATGTTACAGCAGATTTTTCTATTCAAAGGGTTTGTTAATGGCTTTGCTATTCCATGCATGGGTCTTGAAAAAACGCACATGCTATGAATGCAGTATCTTTGCTTTTCATGCCAGAGGTTGTGAAAGGAAAGTTGGGAAAGAACTGGCACACAGAAGGAAAGCAGCCAGCCCATTTAGGAATACTCCATTAACTCATAGGAGAAGATTCCCCCAGGACACAGTCCCAAAGAAGACCCCTGGCGAGTTTAGGCTTGTATATCATTTGTCCTATCCAGAGGGTGAGAGAGTTAATGATTATATAGACACCTTGCTGTGTTCAGTATCGTTTGTGCCTCTCGATAAAGTGATGCAGATTACAAGGAATAGCAGACTGAGGGTTTAGTCAGATGGGAAGTAGAGAGAGATGCACAAACCCATACCGCCACACACCACCCCACCCCACCCCCCATCACACACAGAGCTGCTCACATGTTACCAGAACACCATGATAGATTTCATTTGCCACTTAAAGGTTTCAGACTGGAGGGCAACATTTACATAGATAAAGGTATGCATATGGGTTTTGTAGCTTTGCACTAGTTACATGAGGTACTCAGTACATCCCCATAGTGGATGTGTAGGCAAAAATTGAGATTAAAAAGAAGGATGAAAAAATCCTCCTACCTAATTAACATAGCTTTTTGTCTAAGGAAGCACCAAACATCATGGCATTTCAAGAGTTATTGATGGCATTTGGGGAGGTTACCAGGGATTTCATGGTCCCTACAGCAGATGATAAAAGGGGGAGGGGGAGGGAGAGCAGAGGGTCCAGGAAAACTTATTAAATTTTGGGCATCAAACTGGATTCAAGGAGAAGAGAATCACACCCCGCAAGGGACTGGGACAAAAATCCTATGAGATTACTGGCTCAGCTGTGGCAAGCTAATAAGGTTATTCTGAAGCAGATGCAGTCGTTAATACAGTGGTGGCATGGGGATCTCCTGGGAGGGGTCAGAGCCATGATAACTCACAGTAGAGTAATGTGCAATATATTTGTGGCCAGATCTTGTGATGGTAACTAAATGAACCTGTGTCAGCGCTCTGTTGTTTAACCCACTTTGTTCTTAATGCCATTTCAGCAGTGTGGGGCTTCCTCATGCCACCTAGTTTCTTAAAGACAGTTTTGAAAAGTGGCAACGTTTTAGGCAAGATACAGGACCATTAAACAGGAGATTCAGGTGGACTAAAGTCACTTTTGGGGAAATGGCTACATAGCAGCTCATGTTAATTCAAAATTTATATAAGGCAATTTCTGTTATTTATGGGTGCAGAGAAGAGAGCTGTTGGCAGTTCTTTGTGTGCTATGGAATGATGGGAGGAATGGCAGAAAGAGGCGGGTTTGACATAAAATGTTGCATTGGTCGAGCTTTTCATGGTATTTGCAGTACCAGCAAAGTAATTTGTGATAAATGGCTAAAGATTGCTGGATTCTATCACAAAATCTACAAGCACTGAGCTTATTGGGGACCTGTGATAATGCTGCTTAGGGCCTGCACTCTGTTATGCTTAGTGCCTGATGCATTCTTTATGGCCAGATATGTGTAAAGGGAGCAACTATTCACTCACTAACTCTTGTTTCTGCCTAGTGGCAGTGGAAGTCAAAGCCAGCCCCCTCATGATTACTAATGGCTCGTGTTTTACCAGTACTTCAATACCAAGTTGTCTGTACTGAGGAGCTTACTGTATGAATTAGATGAACAAGTAAGGATTTCACTGAGGACCATGTTGAGGAGAATGTGAAGATCAAAGCTAGAAAAGAGGGAGGAATTTGTAAGGAGACTCACTTGAAAGATAAGTGTTTTGAAACACAGTGGGTGGCAGTGGGAACTTGCAAAGTCAAGGATAAAG